>NC_080558.1:30753538-31995324 GCF_030253575.1 Rhododendron vialii
AAAGAGTGAAAACGATCAACGAATCATCAAAGGATGAGTAACCAAGCTTAGAGATAGGTTGATGGTGTTTTGGAAGTGTTACAAGTGATTGGGGGTCAAAAAGATGAAGTTTAGAACAAAGCTGAAAAACTGTCCCTAAGTCGAAGGTATCGATACCTAGCAAAATGGTATCGATACCATGTGACCAAAAAGCTTTCCAGACACTAGGGTATCGATACCAAGGACTAATGGTGTCGATACCAGATGATTTTCTGGGTTTGAAACACAAAGGTATCGATGCCTATGCAAAATGGTATCGATGCCAGACCAGTTCGAGCAGATTTTCTACAGATTTTCAAAACTATTCCCAACAATCAAACAACAATTTCAAGCATGATCAAAGCACAAATTCAACTCATAGGCATATAGAAAGAGTAAGAAAACCCTACCTCGAAGTTGGAGAGCAAACCCAAAAAGAGATTGAGCCCTAGCTTTCCCAAATCGAAACCCGAACACAATACGACTCCTCCAAGCTCAAATTGCGAAATACGAACCACAATACGCGTAGGGATGAAAGATTGGAAGCTATTTCGGGTGGGTTTTAGTTGGTTGGGTGAAATTTGAGGGAGAGAGCAAGAGAGAGGGAGAGAGCCGTGAGAGAGAGGAGAGACGTATGAGAGAAGAGAGACGGAGATGGGAGATTTTTAATCTCCTACAACAAACACATGCCTTATATACTAGCATATACACAAAATACTCTTGCACTCCCTCTAATTGCAATTTTATCATTCAAACTGTAGGGGGCCGAAATATCCGAAGGATCATAGGGTTCACATGGTCCAAAAGGGAGAAGACAGGTTCACGCGCTGTTTGACCCGTCGTCCAGCCGTCTCGGTTCATCTGTATGTAAAGGTGAGCTTCGGCGTGATGTGTCATAAATCATCAGAAGAATAGATGGATCCCCAGGCACTTCGCCGAACATCGTATCTCAATCCGAACGCACGTATGTTTGAGTTCACTCGGTGATCTTATCTTATGCCCGGGTACGTCCTCTCGTTCGGCCGAATTGTTCTTCGGAAAGAACACCAAACGCTCGGATGCTCTCCGTGTGTCAGAAGTGGGCTCCACCGAGTACAGTCATTTATGGAACCTTCCAGAAATATCTTTTGATAAGTAAGCTGTCCGATCTGATATTCGAAGTGACATCTCTGAGTGAAGTGACCTTTCTGACATCGACCCATGTGACTCTGTAAGATCTGGGAAGTGGTGCTCATTAAATGGCCCTGCTGCAGGATGCCATCCGAGCATTACGCAACACGTGGAAAGTAAAGCCAACTTGCTCAGCACTCTACTCCTTCACCTATAAATAGAAGGGTATTACCATCAAGAAAAGGGGGATCAGAAAAACTTCTTCTGAACTGAATTCTCTCCTCTTCTAGCTTATTTTCTTACCAAACTTCTTCTTCTTTCTCCACTTACTGACTAGTTCGTCGGAGCTTCTTCCTGGAGGAACACCCCTCTCCGGTTCTGCAGGTACATCAAGACCGGCGTCATCTCTCACGGCCCAACACACGGAGGCAGCTACACAGGAAGGAACACAAAGAAATCCACCCCCACAATTGGCGACTCTACTGGGGACACTCAAGGTTTTTTGTGGTGTTCTTCGTGTTCATAACACCAGTTGAGGGCCTGATTCGGTCCCAGTTCAAATTCTGTCTGCTCCTCTCGTTTGAACGGAACAAATGGCTCAACACCTCTCACCTCTAGTTCCAGAGAACTTGACCCTTGGGTTGGAGGGTTATGGGTCTATCAGCCTCGAGCCCCATCAAGCAGCTAGGATGGTTCCCCACGTGGCCCGCCAACTTTCTTTTCCACCAACCGAGTTGGACATCGCCTTGGCGGAACAGAAACGTCAGGCGGCGGTTATTGCCCTGCTTCAACAACGGCTGGAGGAGCGGGACGGCGGGATGACCGCAACCCCTGCTTACGGGCATCCCGCCGAACCAAGCCGACCGAAGGGACCCCGCAAACGAAGCAGAACGTCTCGTCCAGCCCAAACGGCCGAACTCGCCGTTTTCGAGCGTCGAATCGTCTTCGAGCGTCTTGACCAAGGGTATCAACCACCGACGGCTTCGCGACCTCTGCTGACGAGCATTATTCGTGCCGAGAGTTCACGATCTTCAGCTACAGGTTCCACAGCCAGAACCAATAAGGAAGGCGCGTCAGCACGAGCAAAACTTCGTTCTGAACGGCAACCGAGTCTAAGAGATGGGAAAAGGCCCGTGGATCTAAACGATCCACCTCGGCGTACACACACCAGCAGCAACCGGGAATATTCGGTACGATCCCAACACAATTCCGAACGCCATGACGGGCGACACTCGACTAACTCTGATAGTCGCCACCAAACAGATAGCCGAGGAAACCGTTTGGAGAACGATAATACGATTATCCTATACGATCAGTTTACGGGCTTGCCAACCATGTATCAACCCGTCGACCCAGGTCTTCAGCCTTGGCATGCTCATTTGGCAGGCTCGAGAGGAGAGGCACGTGCGCCTTCGGTTTTAGCCACTCGGCGACCGAAGGAGAAAGAGGAGTATCACCGGCACCATCGACGAGAACGAAGAAAGACTCCTGAGCCGCGTGCTGAAGTTCCTTTCCCCATTATCCCGCAAACCCCAGTTCAAGAAGATAATTCGAAGCTCGGGAAGGCAAAGGCTTCCCCCTTCGTGGATGCTATCCAACAGGAGCGGCCACCGGACAGGTTCATCATGCCGAAGCTAAAACGTTACGAGGCGAAGGAGGACGCAGTCACGTTCATTTGCCGCTTTAGACAAACTATAAGCCTCCACAACTTTTCTGACGCCCTTATGTGCAAGATCTCCCACTCACCCTAAGCGAGCCAATCATATTGTGGTACAATCAGTTGAAGCCCAAATCTATCTCTTGCTTCAACGAGCTGGAGTTAGAGTTTAGTAAACGCTTTGTAACCAGCAACATTCAACCGAAAGACATTATCTATGCTGGTGAACATGCGGAGAGCGGCTGGAGAAACCCTACGGCTTTATACCGAGCGTTACTGGGAGGTCTATAATCTTATCCCAGATTGTGATCAAGGAGTCGCGGCTGAGTCTTTTATGAACGGGTTAGATCCAGCCTCGGCAATGTTCCGTGACCTCTCACGTAATCCGCCTAAGACAATGGGAGAGCTCATGACCATAATCGAGAAGGATTGCGTTCATGAAGAAGCCATGGCCGAGCGACATACACCAAAGGCTCCAGAACCTGCCAAAATAACTGGGCCGAAGAAGCAAGTATCAAACGTTCGCCAGGGGCAAGGAGGCCAGGGCAGTTCAGGCCAAGCGACCAACAAGTCGATCCACAAGGGTCGACCCCCACAGCACCCTCAGCCATAATCGTGGGAACAAACGAAAAGAGAACCACGGCCAGACGAGTACGTGGCTAAGCATACCTCAACATCATCGGCAAATTGCCATTCTTTGTTTGGCCAACGGTACTCTTAGGCACCGTTGGGAGCAGACCAGGGATGTGCACATATCACAAGGAGCGCGGCCACTACACTACGCAATGCCCACCTTTCAAGCGGTATCTAGAAAAGCTAGCAGCAGCCGGGCATCTAAATCAGTGGATTGACGTTCAGCGAAGTCCACTTCCACCACCTCCCCCTATTATCGGCAATCTCGTAAGCGTTATACAAGGATTGGTTTCCGAAGGAAGGGCAGCCGAGCTTCGTTCAGAAATTGACAGAGCCGTCACCTCTTTATCCGTTTGCAATGTTGGCACTTCGGGAAAGCGAAAATGGGAGGATCCAAGCTTTGGCAGCACTATTACTTTTTCTTCCGACGACTTGAAAGGTGTGCAACTCCCTCATACGGACGCCCTCGTTGTTACTGTTGCTATTGAAAAATCAACCGTTCAACGGGTATTGATAGATCAAGGAAGCTCGGCGGACGTAATGTTTTATTCAACCTTTCAGAGCCTCGGATTATCTCCCACTCAGCTTCGGACAGCGTCCACTCCCCTCGTTAGTTTTACTGGAGCCCCGGTTTGGCCGCTCGGCTTGATCACTCTTCCTGTGCGGGTGGGGTCACGGGCTCTTGAAATTGAATTTGTGGTGGTCGCTTCTCCCAGCCCTTACAACGTAATACTCGGCCGAACCTGGCTACACGAGATGAAAGCAGTCGCTTCTACCTTTCACCAGGTGGTAAAATTTGTTGGATGGAATGGACGTCAGGAGAGCCTCCGAGGGGACCAGATCCAATCAAAGAAATGCTACATCAGCATTGTGACAAACAAACAGAACTGTAAGGAAGTACAATGCGTGGCAGCCACCCCCATCCCAGTAACTGAAGATGTTGGTGTGCCAGCCGAGCAAAGATTTACCGAGGAATTAATACGTTTTTCAATTCCCGGGGGCGAAGGAAGATATTTTCTAATTGGGAGTTCACTGAGCGTGGCCGAACGCGAAGAGATGTATGACTTCTTGATGCGAAACATAGAAGTATTTGCTTGGACTCCGCAAGACAAGCCGGGTGTGGATCCCACGTTCGCCATGCACGCATTGAACGTTGATCCAAGTAGGCGACCGGTGGTGCAGAAAGTCCGACGCTCGTCTGCCGCACACGTCGAAGCTGTAATGACAGAGGTGGATCAACTGTTGGAGGGTGGCGTCATTTGGGAAGTTTTATATCCCTCCTGGCTTGCCAATCCAGTGGTTGTGCCGAATAAAAATGGAAAACTACGGGTTTTTGTCGATTACACCAACCTCAACGACGCCTGCCCAATGGATCGATTTCCCCTTCCTCGGATTGAGCAAATGGTGGACGCAACGGCAGGATGCGAACGCTTGAGCTTTATGGATGCATATCGGGGCTATCACCAGATAGCTTTGGCTCCGGAAGATCAGGAGAAGACGGCCTTTATTTCTCCTCGGGGAACTTACTGCTACAAGGTCGTTCCGTTCGGCCTGGAGAATGCTGGTGCAACCTTCCAACGCTCCATCACAAAGATGTTTCCTGGGATGCTCGACAGAATACTAGAAGCTTATATCGATGTTTCCGTCTTTGCTGTTTTGAAACGACGGAAGTTGCGCCTCAATGCTGAGAAGTGTGCGTTTGGCGTAAGCTCAGGGAAGTTCCTTGGTTACATGGTAAGTCGCCGAGGAATCGAAGCTGATCCTACACAAATCTTGGCCGTGCAAAATCTCTGAGCTCCGACTACTATTAAAGAGGTACAACGACTTACGGGAATGGTGGCTGCCCTGAACCGTTTCATCCGACGTTCGAGCGATCTCTGCCGTCCGTTTTTCTGAGCGATCACTACTAGCCGACGCAGATTCCTATGGACCGAAGAGTGTGAGCAGGCTTTGCAATCTTTAAAGCAATACCTGTCCCACGCTCCTTTACTCGTCAAGCCCCTACCCGACGAAGATTTGTATCTTTACCTTGCCGTTTCGGATCATGCTACGAGCACGGTGCTTGTTCAGAAAGAGGGGATGGAGCATCAACCAATCTTCTATTCCAGCAAAACGATGAGGAACTCTCAGACGAGGTATCTGCCTATGGAGAAATTGGCGTTGGCTCTCGTTTCAGCTAAAACGAGCCTCTTGCCTTACTTTCAATCCCATAGGATTGTTGTCCTCACTGAGTTTCCTCTCAAAGCTGTCCTTCAGAAGACGGACACGTCGAGCCGGATTCTGAAATTCTCTCAAGACTTGGCCAATTTCGACATCCAGTTTGAACCTCAGACAGCTATCAAGGGTCAGGCCTTGGCCGACTTCTTTGCCGAACTCACTCCTGGATTGCAAGACGAAGCCAATGCCTTGGCTACCGCAGCTGACGAAGCTTGGATTCAGGAAGAAGAGGTTTTGGAAGGGCCATGTAACCGTCCCCCGGAGCCCCTTCATGCTCGGTATTCCCTCGGACGAAAGAAACCAAAGCGGCAATTGAGGCTCTTCTCCGGCGACGCCTGGCGACTGACCGTCGATGGAGCTTCTAACGTTCACAGGGCTGGTGCGAGCATCGTCCTTGTGGTACCGAGCGGGACCATGCATGAAAGCGTGGTCTCGATTGGGTACCCGGCGACGAACAACAAAGCGAAATATGAAGCTCTGATTGCAGGTCTCCAACTTGCTCTTCGGCTTGATGCAGATTCGATTCATGTCTTTTGTGACTCTCAGCTCATTGTGGGTCACTTAAATGACGATTATCAAGCCAAAGACCAGCGTATGAATGCTTACGTCAGCCACGTGTTGGCCCTATTCGGAAGATTTGGACGAGTGGAAGTAGAATGGATCGCTCGGGAGCATAATGCGCATGTTGATGCCCTGGCAGGTCTTGCTTCGGTTTATAGGACCTCGGGAAGTCGCACTATTACCTTTGACGAAGTTACAACACTGAGCTTCAAGTAGGCGTGCCAACCAATAATGTCGGTTTCCCTCGGTCCGAGTCAACTCGATCCAGTAATCGATTATCTGAAGAACCAAGTGTTACCGCCGAACAAACGCGAAGCGCACAAACTCCGTTGCTGAGCAGCCAATTTTTTCCTGGATCCAAACGACAACCTCCACCGACGAACTTTCACTGGCCCGGATCTGCGTGTCATCCCCGGATCTGCGTGTCATCCACGACGACCGTGTGTAGGCCGTTCTGGAGGAACTCCATTCGGGTAGCTGTGGGGCGCATTCAGGAGGACGGTCTCTCACACAGCGTGCGCTGATGCAAGGCTATTGGTGGCCGAAGATGGTTAAACAGTCAGAAGAATACGTGAAGCGATGTGTTCGGTGCCAACAGCAAGCATCTCTCATCCACCAGCCTACCTTCCCCCTAAAAATGATCACTAGCCCGTGGTCATTCGCGGTTTGGGCTTTTGATATATTAGCAGGATGCCGAAGGCGCCTGGAGGATTTGAGTACATGCTCACAACCACAGACTTGTTCACCAAGTGGGTTGAAGCTTCTCCCTTGGTCAAGACCACTGCAGGCGACATGGAACGTTTTATTTGGAAGCACATCATCTCGCGGTTCGGCGTACCATACGCCATCCTTTCCGACAATGGCTCCCAGTTTGTTGCATCCGCCATCAAAGCTTTTTATGCAAAGCGCCACATCATGATCCATAATTCCTCCGTGGCTTATCCTCAAGGCAATGGACAGGCCGAAGCATCTAACAAGACGATCAGTCGGGGGCTGAAGCGCCGTCTGGACAGGAAACTTGGTAAATGGGTGGACGAGCTTCCGCACGTTTTATGGGCCTACCGTACCACCCCTCGGCGGTCTACCGGCCGTACTCCATTTGCTATGGCCTACAGTATGGAAGCTGTCCTCCCCTTGTCTACTATGATTCCTACAGCCCGAACAGAGAATTTTAACCCTGTGGATAATAATGCTCTTGTGGGGGCCGAGTTGGACTTTGCCAAAGAACTATGTGACAATGCTAACCTTCGGCACATTACATATCAGCAAGAAGTTGCAAGGGGCTACAACCAGAATGTCCGCGCTCGTCCGTTTAACGTTGGGGATTTAGTCCTTCGGATGGTCACCGAAGCATCAAAGCTAACCAAGCTGAAGGATCCCTATGAAGGACCCTATCGAGTGGTGGAAAAGATTGGACATGGCGTCTACAAACTCGATGAGATGGATGGAACGCCAATTGCTAATCCATGGAAAGCTCACAAACTTAGGAAATTCCATGGCTAGTACTAGCATCCTCCATTTTTTCATTTCTTCTCTTGTATTTACATTTTTGTTGGCACGCTTTTGAGCGTCGTTTACTTAATGAAAATCTCAATATTTGTTCCATTGTTTCTCTACTATTCTTTTTAACTAGGGTATCTCACCTAGCCCCGGGTTCATGCCTTCGGGGCATTAGTACTTCTTCCCATGACCGCTACGCTTGGTACGTACATCTTGCGTTCGGCCGAAATTCTCGTAGCCCTTTGAACTTTTATTCGGGCGAAATTCTCGTAGCCCTTGGAACTTGTGTTCGGGCGAAATTTTCGTAGCCCTTGGAACTTTTATTCGGTCAAAATTCTCGTAGCCTACGATGGTTTGTTTGTTCGGGGGGAATTCTCCACGCCAGTGGTCCAAAACATGCTTGGGCGAACTTCTTGCAGCCAAGTCTTTTCCCTCGGATGAGCCACTCACACTCTCAATATTGATGATTGATGATTCTATTGTGTACCCACTTGTTTGCCTTACTGGATTCTCATTTTTATGCTATGACCATCCACTAAGATAGGGGGCTTATACTTGGCCACACAATGCACTTAATCCGAACAAAAAGACTTGGCAGGTTCTTATACTTGGATACACAATGCATACAATCCGAACAAAGAGACTTGTCAAAAACTTTTGCACGTTTGACTAAACAAAGAACGAAGACGGTAATCATTCACTAAGGCATCCTCCAACCTATTTTAATTACATCCAATGGTTTGGCAAGGTTCCAATTGTTCGGAGCCAACCATATTCAAAAAAAAAAAAAAACAAAACAAAAAGGGAGAGCCACTTCAAGCTAAACTTGACTAAATTCAATTTGTTGGAGCATTTGCAGGGGCTGGTATGGTGGTAGAGTCGGCAGCATCAGCTGTTGTATCTTCTGCTTCAGCTTCGGCAGGGGCGAGGGAAGGTACTTCCACCAGATTCCTCCTTTCATCGTCAGGCTCAACGCCTGCATCGTCAAAACCCCTGTTGTAGCCGAGCATGAAGCTTTCTTTGTGTTGGCCTTCCTTGATCTCAGCTTGGACTTCCAAAATTTGATCAGCCACATCCTCCTCAGCTTGGGCATACCCCTTGTCGTACCCTTTATCATACTGCCCATGCAGCTCCTTCTCCATCTCCCTCTCCATTTCCTTCTTCATTTCCTCTCGCCCGAAGGCTCTTCCCTTAGACAGGCCCTCCTCTTTTCATTCAGCCCTAGTGCGCTCGGCCGAGTCCTCGAGGCCCTTTATCAGGTCATTTAGATTTGCAATCTGAACTTCCTGGCCTTGTCGAACGAGCTCGGATTGCTCCAGGCTCTTCTTGTAGTCTTCGGCAATGCTCTTGTTATGCTCAACCGACTGCTTCAGCAGCTTCGACTTCTTGTCGTGTTCGGTGAGATAACATTGGGCACTCATAATGGACTGGGTGGCCTGCAGTCAAAGCAGAATGAAAGTTATTCCGAAAAACTAGAGCGAGTGAACAAATAATCATTGCAAGTACGAGAAATTTACTTACTCTTCCAACATGGTAGTAGTACTCGCTCAGGGTTGCTTTCAAAGACGGGGGACTCTGTATATCCCTCGGTAAAGCTAGCCCCGAGTGGAGGGTAAAGGCCAGGGAGGGATCCTCCTTGAGGCTGTCTGATTTTAAAACTTGTTTTTTGCTGGTGGTGACAAAGTTTGGCACCCATGGGGTGTCGAGGTCCGAAGCAAGCTCCCTTCTCTCTCTCTCTCCCTCTTCCTGCGCTCCCTTCGGAAGCTCAACTTCCTGGCTCTGCCCCTTCAGAGCCGCTTTTGTCTTTTTGCTCGCAAGTGGTTCCTTCAGGGAAGAAGGGGCGCTCAATGGACGTTTTTTAGAGGGTAGGGGTGGCGAGGTTTTCTTGCTTGGCGTGGAGCCCGAAGCACCCGGGGCTCCAGCCTTCCGAAGCTCGGTCTTCTCCTTCTCCTTTTGCTCCAACTTTTTCTGGAGAACGACTTTGATACTCCTCGGAGGCATTTCTTCTTGCTCTTGAAAAGGCTCTTCTTCGGTGGGTAGGCGAATTGTCGCTCGGAGAGGTTTATCAAAACTCGGACGATGTTCCTCTGGAATCTCTTTGGAACCATCGAAAGCCTGCTCACGCTTGTCGGTTACCTTTCGTCGGATCTGACCTCCGTACGTGGCTTTATACCTGAGGATTGTTGGGGCGTCCCTTTCCTCCGCAGGAATGGTGAGCAGGGAATCAGCAAGACCACAACCCCTCGCCGCCCTTAAGAGTACCTTGTTGAGCTTTGTAGTATCTGCCGAAGAAAATCATACCAAAAACAATAAATAAGTATTATAAGAACAACAAAAAGAATAGCATCAAAAAAATGAATAAACTGTTCTTACTCGGAGTCCCCCTTCGCGTGGCGATTTTGAATTGTCCGTACTCTAGTTCGGGGAATTGGAAATTTCCCCGAACCTCGACGTAGTCGGAGGCCCATTTCTCCGAGTCGTACATGCCCTCGGGAATGATTTTTTGCATCTTCCTTCGGGAGCAAAGGTAGTATCGAGAATACCGAACGTTTCTTGACATCATGTAATTCTCGAAACAATGGTAGGCTTCAAGTCTGAACATCTTTACCTCACCGAGCTTGATTACCGAGTGGATAATACGGTAAGAGTTCACACTCAACTGGCATGGAGTGAGATTGAAGCGGTGAAAGATCTCTCTCAAGACTCTATGTATCGGAAACCGAAGGCCCCCTTCCGTAATCGCCATCAAGGGAACGGTGATGTGTTCGTCATTATATCTTATTCGGGGGCCCTGGACCGGCGTGATAATGACGTCGTTGGGAACGTCGTAAACTGCTCGGAAGAGGTTCATGCCCTTCTTATCTTGGAAGCACTCTAAATAAGGGCAGGGATCCCTTCCCGTTCTGTCGGGAATTACGTCGGGATCCAATTGAACGATTTTTCTCTTCGCCTTTGGAGGTTGCGACGAAGACTCTCCTACGATGCCAACTCCCTCGTTCGCTCGGCTTGACGAAGCGACAGGAGTTTCCCTTTCTGATTCTGCTTCGTCTGCTCCCTCAGCGTCTCCTCTCTCTCCCACTTCGTCGTGAGAAGGCTCTCTCTCAGACGATTCCTCATCTATGTCTATTATGTTGGGATCTGGCCCCATTGTTCGGAGACGAATCACCCTAGCGGGATAGTCGATTCCTTCTACTCCCTCGGGAACCCCGCCACTTGACCCCGTTCGGTAGCTCCGGGCGAAGTCTCTTATTACTTCGGCTAATCCAGGATCGACTCTACTGAAATCCGAAGCTCCGGTATCCACCGACCGATAAGATTCACCCGACGAAGTTGACTTTGAGGACTCCATACCTAGAAACAAATAAGTGCATGGGATAAGACCGTTAGCGATTTGCATGGCCAGGAGTCTAAGTGCCTATGTTTGGTGTTCTATGTTATTCTGAGAGATCTCGAGTCAACTCGGTTACTTCCCGAATGATAACCCTTTGGAAGAAATTCCGAAGAAGGGATTCCTACCGCTCAAGGAAGCGATTGGGAACCCTACATGTCTCCAATGGGGGAACAGTGATTAACAAGCTTAATATGAATTACCAAGCCTCTTAATGAGTGTTTCCTTGGGAAAAACTCATGCTTAAAGGTACCCTCATGTTCGGAAGAACACGGGTTGAAGATGAACATGTGTTCGGAAGAACACATGAACCCCTGGGGAATCAGGCGACTGTTTTAGTCCAGGCGAAAAAGGAAAAAGCCAACTTTAAAGGGGTAGAGTCATTCGAAAATAACCAAAATGCATCGACAAATGAAAGAACTCGAGAAATACCTGAAAAATCAAGAAAAATCTGTGATCAAATCCTTCAAATCTGCAGATTTCTGGCGATTTTTGGTTTTGAACGGCGCTTGAACAGTGAAAACGATAGAGAATGGGGGAGAAAGTGATTTTCTCTCTCCATCCCCCGCCCCTTTATACTGAGTACAAAATTCGAAGCGGTATTGAACCCCGGCCGTTGGATTTGAGCGGGAGATTGATGTAACGCTCGATGAGCGACACGTGGCAGGTGATGAGACGTACCGTACCACCACCCAATGTAATCGGGACACCTAGCGACGTTTCAAATTGGCGGTTGCAGAAGCATTAAATGAAAGCTGCAGGCACATATCAAAAAGATTCAAGCGTTTTTATCCGTGCAACAACTCCAACGATTCGTCCAGTCATTCGTTCTTCGGATCTACGTTGACGCTCGGCCATTTATTATTCAACTCCTCCTTTCCTTCTAAACAAGTAAAGCAGGAGTTGAGGGGCTATTGTAGGGGGCCGAAATATCCGAAGGATCATAGGGTTCACATGGTCCAAAAGGGAGAAGACAGGTTCATGCGCTGTTTGACCTGTCGTCCAGCTGTCTCGGTTCATCTGTAGGTAAAGGTGAGCTTCGGCTTGATGTGTCATAAATCATCCGAAGAATAGATGGATCCCCAGGCACTTCGCCGAACGTCGTATCTCAATCCGAACGCACGTATGTTTGAGTTCACTCGGTGATCTTATCTTACACGCGGGTACGTCCTCTTGTTCGGCCGAATTGTTCTTCGGAAAGAACACCAAACGCTCGGATGCTCTCCGTGTGTCAGAAGTGGGCTCCACCGAGTACAGTCATTTATGGAACCTTCCAGAAATATCTTTTGATAAGTAAGCTGTCCGATCTGATATTCGAAGTGACATCTCTGAGTGAAGTGACCTTTCTGACATCGACCCATGTGACTCTATAAGATTTGGGAAGTGGTGCTCATTAAATGGCCCTGCTGCAAGACGCCATCCGAGCATTACGCGACACGTGGAAAGTAAAGCCAACTTGCTCAGCACTCTACTCATTCACCTATAAATAGAAGGGTATTACCATCGAGAAAAGGGGGATCAGAAAAACTTCTTCTGAACTGAATTCTCTCCTCTTCTAGCTTATTTTCTTACCAAACTTCTTCTTCTTTCTCCACTTACTGACTAGTTCGTCGGAGCTTCTTCCCGGAGGAACACCCCCTTCCGGTTCTGCAGGTACATCAAGACCGGCGTCACCTCTCACGGCCAAACACACGGAGGCAGCTACACAGGAAGGAACACAAAGAAATCCACCCCCACACAAACCCCAAATAAATTAAACTTAACAAATTCTATAATTTCCTCATTTACAATATCGAATAAACCTTTTAATGATATCTGAAATTACGAGTCCTTACACCCTTCTCTCTTTAAAGAAATTTCGTCCTCAAAATTTTCCAAGCCAAGTCCAACCAACACACAACACACAGATACACCTCAATCATAATACGGTTCATCGTGCAACAATTCAATAATCATGAAAATCTACGTCAAAACTCATATCAATAAAATCGAGACGAATGCAGGCATTTCTTTCTAACCTTGTCATCGTAAATTCACACTAACGGCATCGTCTTACCCCTCAAAACTTAATCACGTAAATTTAGGATACGTATCGGTTTCTTACCATAGGATACGTCGGCTTCTAACTCAACTTCGGACCTCTCTACCACATACAATGGCTTTGATTTGTACTTTCTCAATATTTACACATAGAGCGAATCACAAATACTTGAAAGTTTCGGCGGCAATGCCAAACAGTACACAATTTCGAAGCTTCCATTTATTGCAAAATTCCCATATACATTATCTATCCAAACACAAAAATCTTGCCTCTAAACATAACTCGATATTCCAATTGAACTCCTGAGACTTCCATCTAGAAGGTGCGGTGATCAAGTGCCTCTTCAAACTGGATTTCATGGGTTGTCGCCTGGGTATCCAAAACATGCACATACCATCCGACACTTTAAACTATCCTTCTAGCGGTGAATGCTTCCTTTCTGCCCAAGATGAGACAAACTCCAATGCGGTGATGCTTTATGAGACATACGATTCCCCCTCGAATGGCCATGGATGACGACGGCAGTTGGCATAATCCCTTGGTCGACCTCGCGTGATTAGCAATCTCTGACGAAGTACCTTGATCGATTTTGGTCACTCTTTCTCAGGCTTCCAAATGTTGTTAGCAAATAGATTTCATCACACTCTTCAATACTAAATCTAGCGGATTCAGAACACAAGCAGATTCCTTTAAAAGTTGAACCACATTCTTGCTCTAGGTTGGGTCATTCTAGATCATGAGAAGGATTCGATTGTTATCTCAAATGAAATGAGCAAACTTCAAAACTCAAACGACACCAATCAAGAACTCATAGAACGGTAGTGAGGTATCCGGAATTCAAAGAACACAACGAATCCTTAAGGCGGTTAGGCAACAAACTCAAAGCACCTTTTTAGGCAACAAGTTTAGACAGATCGTGTTACAGAACGAGTCATGTGCCTCTGGAGTTAAAGAACCATGACAGAGTTAAATACCACTGAGAGTAATTTCCACAATTGAATTCGTATTGAACGGTGCCAATGAATAGATATCAATAAATATGTCATCACAAGAGTTGACTCCAACAATGGAAATTCGAACCAACCAAATAGACCTGGGCAAACAAATAGATACAAGGTGGATACGAGTTCAAATCATATGATTTCATAGTCATGGGATCAAAATAGATGATGGCCCAATGCAGGCAACAATGGTAACAAGGTCCAAATTTTAATGGTGCCGACGAATTTGTATATCATACGGTACATAACCACAGGTTGGGTTCAATAGGTTAAAGTTGCAAATTAAACACTCACATGGAATAACGGTTATAAACAAACGACGAAAATGATAGTTGCAACAAGGGAATCTAAAACTGACCAATGAAAACTTATCTCAAGCAGGATGATATCAAAATAAGACCTCGAATAGGGAACGAGAAACATTTATCAAATTTAATAGCAAGAGCATCATGGGTTGCTTCACTACAAGGATTTAAATATGCCCATGAAAAGCTAGGAACGGATTTCGTGACAATTAACTTAAATACCAAGAATTATAATAGGTCATCTACACAACGGATTTCACGAAAAATAGCTTATGATACAATTCTAACAATATTCAGCTAGGCCAACGAAAGAGGATAGTAAAAGAAACAACTCTCACGAGATCACGCTTGAAATATCACGAACTAGCATGGACGCAACCAATCCCTTCCCAAATCAGATCAAATCTCGCTATAAGCAAATTAAAAGAGTCAAAGGCAACCCTTTAACATGGGACAATTAACCTCCAGTCTCGAAACATATGATCTATTGATGCTTTTCAACACGCAAGGACTAAGATTTCTTGATTTTCAATTCTAAACATGAAATAAGAGGAGATTCTTAATGAATGAAATGCTTCCGAATTAAAAGTATTGTAATGAGCGAATTGAATGACAAGGAGGAGGAGATACCTCAAACAACTAATATTTCTAAGAGCTAGAGAGTAGAAGGAAATGGTTTAGCTATGGAACTGCTTTGTTGTTTCGGTGTATGTTTATGCTGCTGCACTAAGCTCGACTCACCATGTACTCCCAATCCCTGAGGACAATTCCTTGCCATGTGGCCAAGTTCACCGCAAGTATAATAAGATCCCCCACTCCATGGGCATTGAGAATGAATGTGACCAGACTGACGACATCGATGACACACAATCTGACGCTTGAGGAGAACCCCTGGTGTCCTGGAATGAGGAGGCGGCATAAAGCCTTGCTGACCCTAAATAGAGGGATTTAATACCCTAGGTTTCTTCCTTCCTGAGCTCTTAATACTCTCGGGAGATGATCTTGTGCTAACGACTCGATGTCAAGTTTCCCCCACATTCACATCGCTCTGCGCACCCTCCAGTGTCTCAGCACCTTTCATGCACTCAACAATCTCAGGAAACATTATCTCATCTCTAGTATATTGACTTGCCTCAACCTCCCCGTACGTACTACAGCCTTGGAAATCATGATCCCCGATCTCACAACACCTAACTCCACATCTCGAAAACATCTTTCTACGAAAGCATATGAAAGAAGGTAATCAACATTAGTCACATTGCCACATGATACAAATCTCCAACCCTTCCATCATGAATAACAACACGACGCCATTTTACCATAATACCAATGCAATGACACATCGATGGACAATTAACATTCATGCAAGCACACACATAGTTTTGTGAAAAAAAGGATGCAGTGATTTTTGAACCCATGGGACTAAAAGTCTTCCCACGGTCTCGAGGTGTTCTAAACCTATGCTTTGATACCAAGTTGTCACGGCCTCGATTTTCAACATAAGTATAAATGAATTTCATAAATGAAACCTAACAATAACCATACGATACCCAAAAGAATTTAACATTTCTACTTCCACAATTGTACCTTCTCATCCACGAGTTTTCAAAAGGTTACATCATTGGCTCAGAGGCCCAAATATCATATGTACGAAAGTTAAGAGAGTTACGAGTATTACAAATATCCTTGGTCAAAACAAAATGAATCAAACTACATTACATCTTCCAAAAATAAAGTCTATAAAAGATGTTGGGTAATTCCTCGGTGTCAACTTTCAAAAGGAGATGAAGTCATGCATGCATAACACTTCATGTCGCTATCTTTGATCCGTACCTGAAAGTAATAGAAGGGTTGAGCAAAACTCGTGCCCAATAGAGAATTCTATGCTCAAACTATATGGAAATGTGATAAATCATGCACCATGAATGAGTGAGTATTGACAGATACGCCCAAAGTACGAATGATTTCCAACGAGTTGCACGCTACAATCTACAATCAATGGATTCTAGACTTCACCTGAATGTCACTAACCGTTTACCTCTCAGACTAAATACATTAATAAACTCACGTCAGTCCACGTTAGTCTATAATCCATTCCAAATCATCTTATTATTCTTCGTATGACACCACTATCTTTCTCGTGTCCATATTTATCATCACCAAATCACTTTTATTGCAAATCCTTTCCTTTCTTTTAATCAGGTATTTCTCATCAATAATCACTTGGGTCTCTATTCCCTTAACAATAATAATCACTTGGGTCACCTCGGGTCTATTTCCCTCAAGCGTAGGGTCACCCTGAGTCTATTCCCTCAATAACGACCACTTGGGTCACTTTTCACACTTTTCATAATCGTCATCGTTTCATAAATGACTTCATCATCAATTTATCGGTTGTACCACAAAACTTCAGTCAACCATTACATAACTCCACAAATATACATGTTCATGCATTTTCATTAGTTTACATATCCGCATCCTACATAACATACTAAGCCCATATATATAAACCTACAATACTCTATCCATTTGTTTCTATGCTTGAACCTCATAGGACGAGCGCCAAAAGAATTGAAAGATTCGACTAGTCGTGAGGACACGAGTTATTATATCATCTTAACATCATTTGGACCACTAGACACACTCACATCCACCCCGTACATTCCCCAAATGTCACTATACTCTAAGTAACCTACCAACCTATAGTAACTCTATGACGTACGACTTGCCTGTATCGATACTTAAACCTTAGATAACGAATGCCATTGGGAACTAATAGTTCAATGAATCAAGAGGATAAGAGATTGTGTTAAACATGCTCACGTCTACCCATAATACTCACTACGGCACCCCACATAGCCAGCGGTACTCCTAACCAACTTTACGGTACGTTTCCCATTCACAACGAAACTAAGATGACACTTAACGATTGTTTAAAGAGTGAAAAGGATCAACGAATCATCAAAGGACAAGTAACAAAGCTTAGAGATGGTTTGAAGGTATTTTAGAGGTGTTAGAAGTGATTGGGGGTCAAAAAGATGAAGTTTAGAACAAAACTGAAAAACTGTCCCTAAGCCGAAGGTATCGATACCTAGCAAAATGGTATCAATACCATTTGACCAAGAAGCTTTCCAAACACAAGGGTATCGATACCAGGGACTAATGGTATCGATACTAGATGATTTTCTGGGTTTGAAACACAAAGGTCTCGATGCCTATGCCAAATGGTATCGATACTAGACCAGTTCGAGCCGATTTTCTGCAGATTTTTGAAACTATTCCCAACAATTAAACCAACAATTTCAAGCACGATCAAAGCACAAATTCAACTCATAGGCATATAGAAAGAGTAAGAAAACCCTACCTCGAAGTTGGAGAGCAAACCCAAAGAAAGATCGAGCCCTAGCTTTCCGAAATCAAAACCCGAACAGAATATGACTCCTCCGATCTTAAACCTACAAAATACAGACCACAATACGCATAGGGATGAAAGATTGGAAGCTATTTCGGTTGGGTTTTAGTTGGTTGGGGGAAATTTGAGGGAGAGAGCCGTGAGAGAGAGGAGAGAGGAGAGAAGCATGAGAGAAGAGAGAGGGAGATGGGAAATTTTTAATCTCCTACAACAAACACACCCCTTATATACTAGCATATACACAAAATACTCTTGCACTCCCTCTAATTATATTTCTATCATTCAAACCCCAAATAAATTAAACTTAACAAATTCTATATTTTCCTCATTTACAATATCGAATAAACCTTTTAATGATTTCTGAAATTACGGGTTCTTGTAGAGAGAGGGGCTCCCACCATCGGCAACCACCACAACCCAACCCCAGTGCTCCAGCACCGCCGACTACGGCCACCACCGGCTTCTTAGCTCTCCAACGTTGTTACCTCTACCACGAAGGTCTCTCTCTCTCTCCCTCTCCTTGTTTTAGATAGATAGATTACCCCCACTATTTACTCCTCATCCTCATCAATTAGAGGGTTTCAATTTGAAAAACCCTAAGCTGATGTGCTGCAAAAAAAAAAAACTATTTTGAAAATTTGAGAAACCCCTAATTTGAAAATATGAGAAACCCTAAATTGGAGTGCTTGTGGTGCTTTGATAATCTGATTTGTTAACCTCAGAATAGTTATTTAATGTGTTGGTAATCTTTGTAAATTGATACCATTTTGTGCGTCTATATGAATGGTTTGCAAAAACTTGTACATTTAGCTAATCAACCACCAAACCACAGTTAGTGGCTTGTGGTATTGGTTCTCTTTAGGATTTTGGTTGTTCTGAGGAAGAATTTTTGTTGTTTGTGGCATGTTTTTGAACTAGATCTTCAAGGAGAAATAATCTGAATTGGGTTTCATTATTGATTCCCCAAACAATCAAGTTCAAGACCTTAAGGGTAACATTACTAATTCCCCAAAGTTCGCAATCACACTTGCTTTTGAATTTTATCTAAGTCATGCTTTGATTACTTACTTTTCTATTTTTTTCGCTTGTAGGAAGAATTAGGGTTTATTGTCGAGTTAGGCCCTTCTTGGGTGGACAATTAAATTATTTAAGCTCGGTGGCTCATATAAGGAGGGAACAATTACTATAACTACACCATTGAAGCATGGAAAAGGTTGTAGGTCATTCAACTTCAACAAAGTTTTTGGGCCTTATGCAATCCAAGGTTGGTAAACTTTTGATTTGGCTTATGCTTATTATATGTAGCATTTTTGAACTTTATTCATTCCTCTTGCATTTCAGCAGAGGTCTTTTTAGATACCCAACCAATTGATTATCTTATTTTGTATGTTCTTAGACTGGAGCTAAAGATCTTACGGAGCAAAGTCAAGGCATAAATTACAGAGCATTGAGCGATTTGTTTCTTCTGGCAGAGCAATGAAAGAACACCTTCCAATATGATGTTTATGTGCAGATGATTGAGATATATAATGAATAAGTTAGAGATCTCCTGGATAAGTAGAAGAAATGGGAGGCAACAAATGGAGAGATGGAGAATGAGAAATGCCCGGCTTGGAGGAATTGATGTCCAGCAAGGAATCCTTTGTATCAAACAATGAAGCACTGGTGTCAAAGGTTCAAGAAATGTTCATCACAACATTGAACTAATCGTAAAGAATAAAGAGCTGATCAAGCTACTAACCCACTCTCAAACTAAAAGAATGGTGGATGGAAACACTACAAGAAAATGTGACATTAATGGCATTTTTCTTACCAGCATGTGTTAAAATGCCACTAATACTAGTTATTCTTGGCATTAATAGTAATGCCGGAAAATATTATCTTTATACGGCATTAGTTATAAAATGCCGGTAAAAATTACTCAAAAATGGCATTATTGTAGAAAATGCCATTTTTAGTTTCGTTATGGGCGGCAATATTACCACGAACGCGCGCAATTTATTCTCTCCTCCTAAAACGACGTCGTCTAGTGTACTGTGAAACACTCCACCGTACTTTTTCCCTCCTACTTTGTCCTTTTTCCCTCTTATTTTTTCCTTTTCCAACTCTCGGTCCTCACTTGATTCACTCCCCAAATCACTGCAAACAAAAATCCCCCAAATTAAAAACCCCAAAACGGAAGCCCCCGAAACCTGGTGATCGATCTCTCTGCAAACAAAAACCTTGTGATCGATTGGTCTCTTTGCATGATATTTCACAGTTCTCACCATCGCAGGTACACTATTTCTTCTTGATCAAATAAATCTGCATTTTGGATTTGATCTGTGTCTGGGTTTGAACTTTGCATCCCCTCTCTCTATTTAGAGTTTTGAGTTTACAAAATTTCTTCATTTGTTCACCTTTGAACCTTGAATCCCGTTTCTCTGTTTAGCGTTCCAGAATTGCATGCTCATAGTTCCAAAATTGATGTATTGCTTGTGTTCTATTTCTGCCATTAGACTGCGGGATTTGCTAAACTGTTGGTTACCAAGTTTTTTGCACGAGTTATATCTTGAACGTTTTTTCCTCCTCTTAGGCGAATGGATGGTTTCTGGTTGCTTTAGTTATGGGGTTACTTGCTTCAGCGACTCTGAGAGCAAACCTTAACCCAGCTGACCTTCACATTTGGAAAAACAAACTACTGGAAAAAAAAATCATGAAACCACCAAACCCCTCTTGGTCTAGGAGATCATCTATATCACTATCACTGACTGCTCACTTACCTCCCAAACCCCCCTATAACTTTCACTCATATAGCTAAGATTTCCAATTGTTAACTTCTATGAAAACAACCTAAAGTTCTGCTTCTGGGTCCTTATCAGATAAGAATAAAGAATATGATTGTAGGGATTACTAGGTATCATTACTATATTACAAATCTGAAGTATTGGGTGGAGACCATCTCAATTTTGTGTATAGATAGATGTGGGTCTTTCAAAGACGCATATAAACTGTTTGTTGAAATGCATGTTAAGAGAGTGAACACAGTGGCCTGGTTGAAGTTTTGTTAGTATAATAATCCACTTTTAGGTGCAAATTTTTCGTTTAGCATGACTTTGTTATTAGGAAAAAAATTGTTCAGGACCATCCATTCCCAAGTCCTTAGATCTCGAGGTTTTTGTGCCCTAAACCCATGTTTGTAGGGAAAAATTTCGTTCAATTAACAGTAAAAATACCACCTCTACTTATTACATTATTCCCGGAATGACTACAGACTACCTAAAGAAAATATGAATAGTCAAGGACTCGAGGTCGATTGGTGATTCCTAGCTAGTTTATGCCTATGATATAAGTAGGCAATGCAGATTGTGGTGTAGGTGCCGATACTGCTATGGGTGTGAGTCTTTGTTCATTTTGTTTGTATGGACAATGAAATTGTTTAATAGTTGTCTTGGTATCAACAAAAGGCAATGTCGTTCCCGGTCGATATTCGTGTGTGCTTGATTCCAGGCTTGGTGCCTCGTGTAGAATTACTCTTCACTACAACAAAAATGCCCTGTTAGGGCAGTCAAAAATGCCTCAACATGGTTCCTAATGCGGCAGTTTAGTTAATAGGGCAGTACAACGAGGTGCCGTGTGTATCGGTGCAGCAAAAGATATACGGGGCATTTTGGCACGTCCCAAAAAGCTTTTTAGGTGGCACTTATTGTAAACTTGAGATTGAAACTATCTTAAGTAAACTTGAAGTGAACTCACCAACAAAATAGACACAAAACTTCTATCTTTTTGGAACAAGTTACTTTATTAAAAGGAACAAGCCCAGAGGATCAAGGGAATATCCTTGAAAAATCCCAACAAAGACAAACGGTAGAAAAATACATCAAGCAAAAACAAATCATATGCCAAGGATAGGCATCCAAGGCTATCCCAGCCTCGGCAACCCAGCTGAGCGTGCTTACTTCCAAACATACATAGAGATCCTGCTTTCCAAACACACTCTAAGATTATCAGCAGAATTGGAGAAATTCCTCCAAGAACACCAACGCGCTTTAACCTCCTCCATAATCCAATCAGCCAAGGAATTACATCCATGCTTCTATTCCCAAAAATTCTACTATTCCTTTCCCTCTGTAAATAGTATATTGCAACTGATATACTTAGTTTAAACAAGGAGTCCCTTAAGCAATTATCAGAACAATGCAACACTCCCCAATCAATTGCAAAAGGCAGATCAAAACCAAAGAAAGTAACACCACATTCAAGCAAAAGCTGCAAAACCTTTTGCCATACCTGGGCAACAAATGGGCAAGCAAAAAACATATGACCATGAGATTCAACCCCTCCTTGACACAAAACACAGCCAGCACACACAGTCAAACCCCAAATAGACACAGAACTTGAACATACAAAAAATATAAACTTAGAATATTCGTACATACTGTAAACCACGTCCAAACACGATCTCTTAACATGAACACCAAAATGCTCCAAATCTGAATCTTCATTCTCCAGTCTCCACTAGCTTTTTTGTTGCAAAAGTAAATAGGGCAATTTCAGCAACTTAACTATTGTGAGGTAATAAGAAAAAAAAATTGTGAGAATCAAATGTGTCGTTGGATCAGTACTAATTGTTGGGCAGGAGTACCTTATGTTTAGAAGTAGAAATAAAAGTCTCTGGTCCCATCAAACCAAGAAAGAGAATTGGCAGTTCTAGTTCCAATTGTGACTTGTTCTTAAAAACAAAACATTAGAAAACTCATCTCTCTTTGTACACAAATGCAAAGTGTAGGGGTTCGATTTGACGGGACCTTGACCGTGATATGGGCTAGGGTTCTCCCTCTGCTACTCCGTCCTCCTGCTGCTGGACCTGCAACAAGTCACTAGGACTGGGATAGCCCAGTGACCCTCCGATGATCAAGTTAGATCTCAGGAGAGAATGTAGATCTAGGGTTAGGGAAGAATGGCTTACCTCTCAAGATGAGTATCCCTTCGTATTTATAGACCTAGGTTTACTTGGCCTCCAAGCTAATGCATGGAGGGTACGCTCAGGTAACTGCCTCGGGTGACGTCATATATGACGAATGGAGCGAAACGGTTATGGAGCACATGACCAGATCTGATCCCAATGATTAAATTTGCCACATAACCCTCGTGGTTCCTTCCCGATGTAACCACTTCTATTGAGCGGCTTCGGGAACATCCAAACAAATATATAGCGTACTGCTGATTATTATCGAAGCTGGTACAGAAGGCTTATAACCGAGAGGAAAATCGAAGAGTATGTCGGGATCATTTAGTTTTCACCAAGATGGTGGACGGAGTCTTACGAGGCTTCGGTTCGAACCTCCCTGCCAGGTTACCGAAGATGGTAACCGAGGCCACCACAATAGCCCCTCAACTCTCTGGAGCGTCACTTCTCGGCTCTAGGGTGTTGACCTTTCTCGTGAACTGTCAAGCTCGTATCTTACCTACTTAGGTTTCCAAAGCAACAAGCGACTTCAGGAGTTATCAAACCGAAGCCGTAGCTCTTGGAGCCACGCATTGATCATCGCCGAGGCGCCAGGAGTTGATAGCTGTCTCGGCACGTGCCATGTCAATTGATTGGTACAAAACGTCCCCTCGGTGACACGCGTCATCATGCCAATGGTTCAGTAATCCGGCGCTCTGACCTCGTTGCAGATCCTCCACTGTTGTCCATCCGATGAAGACACGTGTCAGAAATCCAACGGCTCAGTGTGAGATGCTTCGTTTCCCGCTCAGCTCTTCGATCTTCCCATTATAAATAGGAGAGACAAAGACAGAGTGGCCAACTTCCCTGTGCTTCGAAGATGAACCACTGCCGCCGTCGCTTTCTACTTTTTGATCGAGATTTTGAACGTTTTGGCAGTGGATCTTCACACGAAACTTAGGTATGATGCTTTCCAAACGTAAATCTTCATATTTTGATCATTTTCTTCAAGCCTTTCGTCGTTTTTTAGCATGCATTGCGGCTAAGCAACCGCTCGGCGTCGTATGGTTCATGGCGGCGCTGAACTTTTCCAGCGCTGTTCATGTTCTTTCTGAGGCCTAAATTCTTCCCGAGGCCTATATTCATCCTGAGGCTATCTTCATCCCGAGACCATAAGGGTAGTTACAGACCACAGGGACTATTACCGAGGAAGAGTGCTCTGATAAGAACCGAGATCTTGAGACTCCGAGGAGCAATGACCATTCTGTCCCGAGCATTAGATCTTATTGCTTCCCCCAGGCACTTAGCTAACGGGTTTTTGCACTCTTTTCTTTAGTTAGGTAGGGGCGAATGGTCATTGAGCTTTCTTTGGTAGCTCCAGTAGTTCAAATTCTTCTGTAGAGATTCCCGAGGATATCCGTCAAGCACTCCGAATCCGTGCATTTTTTCGAACCCCGGTTGACCGTATTGAACCGCCTAACCCTTCTACAACTCCTCGAGAAGTAACATCATTCGATCCTTGGGAGATGGAAGCTCCTAGTACTTTGGACCAAGGGCCGGGACCATATGCAGGTGCTCCCGAGGAAGTCCGAGGTCGGAGGAGACCGATGAGGCCATGCCCTTATAAAAATCAATACTTCGACGGCATCTCGTCTGCCTATGCCAAGTTCAAGAGGATTTACAGTATCCCTCCGGATGTCGAGGTCCACCTACTTCCGAACATCGACCCCAAAGATCTTCTGCACCTGTAGGGGTAGTTGATTTTTCCCTTGATGGCAATCACCCGGGGGGGGGGGGGTCAGATTCCCACTTCACCAATTTGTCCGACGGGTGCTTCGAACCCTTACCCTCACTTCCTCCCAACTCACAGTGAACTCCTACCGAATTATCACTAGCATCATAGAGCTGAGAAGGCAATACAACTTGACCTTCGGGCTCGAAGAGCTTTTTGGCGTATATTTGGTAGGAGTGAACCGAGAGAACGATCGGTACTATCTCTCATGTAGGACGGGGTACGACACATTTTTGATCGACCACCTGCCCGATTTCGAAGAGTGGGCGAGTATCTACATCTCGATCACCGGGAATTTTATGTTCGGTCCCGGGGAGAGCGTTGATACCGCCACCACGGTCCAGATTGAGGCTGGAGCTCCTGGTCGGTAAAATTATTGCCTCGGTACTTTGCATATCTTGTCATGTTTTGCATGTACTGACTTCGTTTGGTGTTTTCTTGCAGCCGAGGATGTCATGCAAGAGCTTCGGGAGAGAGCCGTACGGGCTAGGATAACAACTGCCCACGCCATCCCTATCACAAGCCGGTACGCCCCCGATTTGCTCGGGTATGTCACCACCTACACCGGCGTCTTGAAAAATAAACTGAGGCAGCAGAGGATCCCAAGGGCAGGCCGAGGAAGAGGCATAGGAAGGGGGAGTGGAAGCGGAGAAGGAAAAAGAGGCGGTATGACCGAAGCTGAAAGTAGCACCTCGGGACCTCGGGGTGTCGTATGCGAAGAGATCGACCGAGAGGCGCCTGATAGGACCGGGCTAAGCGGTGAAATGGCTGGTCCAGGGACTCGGGAGGTTCTGAATCTGAGGCATCAGAGGCCGAGGGGACGAGGTTGAGGCTTTGTCTCCGGCACACCCGAAGGCAGGACCTGTCACGCCCTCGATTTTCAACATAATTAAGTAATACATTTTAAATAAAGAACCTCGCCTATCATATATAAATTACCCAAAAGAGTTCCCACCTGTCTTAAATTACAAATTGAATCCCCACGATCAAAGGTTTACAACTTTGGCGCTTTGGCCCCAAAAATACATAAATGCAAGTACGATCCTATTTAGAATATTACAAACGTTTGGTCAAAAGGATTAAGATAATGAGTTACAGTTACATCTCTGGCAAAATAAAGTTAATACAAAGATGCTAAAGTAACTACATGAGGTTAGCTTCCAAAAAGTCTTTCATTCCCAAGCACACATTGCATGCGAGCTATTGTCCAGCGTTTGAACCTGAAAAGAAAGATTAGGTTGAGCTACACTAGCCCAGTAGGAAAATCTCTACCAATTCAATGTATGAATATAATGATACGGGTAAGAGGGATGAAGTCAAGAGATTCAGCTCAATCAATGGTCAACAACGAACTCACAAGAGTGCCAATAAGATCATTCTATGATGTGCCTTTGTCTTAATATGCTAACTAGTTCACAAGACAATAACAACTCTAGCAATCTCGAAGCGACTTTCTATCACCAATTTCCACCATCGGTATTTCCACCCCTTGCGTCGCCGTATAACAATCACGAAGGTTATCGTATTTCCACCCGTTGTGTTACGTAAACCCTAACAACTTGGATCACCGTATTACCACCCCTTGCATTACGTGACCCGCTTGAGTCTCCGTATTACCACCCCTTGCGTTACGAGACTCCCTACCCCAACTTCCGACACATATGACTACTCTCTTATTCACTATGCTAGCTATGAATTCCAAACGATCACACTCATACAAGGGACATCTTACAACATGTCAACAATGTCACAAACGAGCCATAAACATTCACAAGTAACCAACAATTAATAGGATGCATTATAACGAAGTCTTAACCATGTAATTCCCTATTCGTTTCTTACTAACGGAAGACCAATGGACCAAAGGTAACATTAATCAATCGTAGGAATTTAATTGAATGTACATGAGATAGGTTTGGAAGTGTCCGAAAGGGTTTAAAAGCGATCGGGGTTCCAAACCATGAAGGGGAAAACTTTTCAGAAATTTCCAGTTTGGTACATGTAGTAGTTAAGGGTGCTACATGTACCCAGCGAACAAAATGAAAAATCTGGGTTTTGGTACATGTAGCAATTAAGGGCGCTACATGTACCCAGCGAACAGAAGATTCAATTTGAGTTTGGTACATGTAGCAGTTAAGGGCGCTACATGTACCCAATGAACGAAATCAAAGAAATCTGGGTTTGCTACATGTACCGGGGTAAACGCTGGTACATGTAGCACCTGGGTTTTTCAGCACGAATTGTCAGCTTTCAAAGGCAAACACAAGGCTTCCAAACAACGATCCAAAGCAAGTTTTGGACCCCAAATCAACTCATAAACATACATAGAAAGTTAGAAATCCCTACCTCGATTCAAGGAGCGAAACCCAAGAGATTCGAATGAGCCCTAGCTCCAAACCTTTGAAATCAACCGAAATCCTCTCCTCCAAGCTTAACCCAAGGAATTTCGAGCCTAAGAACGCCATTAGAAGGTCGAATGAAGGTTGATCTTTAAGGTTTTGGAGGTATAAGGTGGAGTTTTGTGAGAATGAGCAAGAGAGAGACGTTATGGAGAGGAGAGAGAGCCGAGAGTTTGAGTGAGAGTTTGGAGATAAAATGATCTCCTACCACTCACACCACTATAAATATACTCACATATTTTGCAAATCACACACACACCCTTCTACTAACAATTGCATCATTTTAAACCACAATTCAAATATTCACCACAACATCCATATTTTCCCAATTAAGCATTTAATGAACATTTAATTACATATATAATAAAATAAAATAAAAATACGAGTCTCTACAGTCTATCCTCCTTGAAGAAATTTCGTCCCGAAATTTACAACTCAAAGCCAACAAGATCATATGTCAAGTAATCATGCTCATGCTGCTACACATGTAACCCAAACAACAAGTTAACAATCATAAGGTTAAAATTTTAAGACTCACATTGATTAATTCGGAAACAGTTGTGGGTACTTCTCTCTAATTTCGTCTTCCCTTTCCCATGTCGATTCTTCTTTTCCAAGAGTACTCCAAAGAACTCGCACTAACGGAATGGTTTTACCCCTCAAAATTTGCTCGCGTGAATCTAGGATACGTATCGGCTCCTCCCCATAAGATGCATCGGCTTCCAACTCTAGTTTGGACCACTCTAGAATGTGTGACGGATCCGGCTCGTACTTTCGTAACATAGACACGTGGAACACATCGTGAATGTTCGATAATCTGGGTGGTAATGCCAATCGATACGCGACTTCCCCGATCTTTTCGATAATGTCAAATGGTCTGATATAACGTGGTGAAAGCTTACCCCTATGCCCAAAACGAGACAGCCCCCGACGCGGCGACACCTTTAGAAACACATGATTTCCCACTTCAAATGATAACGGCCGGCGATGACGATCGGCGTAACTCTTTTGCCTACTTTGTGCGGTTATCAACCGTTGACGAATCACTTTGACTTGCTCGGTGGTTCTCTTTTGTGCTTCTAAAAGGTGTTGACGAATCGCTTTCATACTCTCAGAGGTTTCTTTGATCAAATCCGGCCCAACTAACTTAGCCTCGCCCAACTCGGTCCAACAAACAGGTGATCGACACGGTCTCCCATACAAGGCTTCATATGGCGCCATCTCGATACTAGATTGGTAGCTATTATTTTACGCGAATTCGACTAACGGTAGGTGATCTTCCCAACTACCCCAAAAGTCCACAACACAAGCCCGAAGCATATCTTCCAAAATTTGTATCGTTCTCTCAGATTGTCCATCTGTTTGAGGGTGATACGCGGTACTAAATAACAAGTTGGTGCCAAGAGCAGCCTGCAGACTCTGCCAAAAGCGCGCAGTAAACCTTGGATCTCAATCCGACACGATAGAAACGGGTATCCCATGAAGACGGATAATCTCGCGGATGTACAAATGACTAAGCGTATCAATGGAATCCGTAACCTGGATCGGTAAGAAATGCGCCGACTTGGTCAATCGATCAACTATCACCCAAATGGCGTCATGCCCCCTCGGTGACCTCGGTAAACCAGTGACGAAATCCATGGTCACGTTCTCCCACTTCCACTCGGCCACTGGCAATGGTTGCAACTCCCCCTCAGGTCGTTGATGCTCAGCTTTGACTTGTTGGCACGTAAGACATTTGGACACAAAGACAACGACATCTCTCTTCATTCCCGGCCACCAGAACTGTCGACATAAGTCATGGTACATTTTCGTTCCTCCCGGATGCACGGCTAACGGTGAGTGGTGAAATTCCCTCAAAATTTCCTCCCGACATGAAATGGGTACGAACAATTTTCCTTGGTATCGCAAACCTTGATCGGCATGAATCATCCACCCCTCTCGAGCATTTCTGCTAAGAAACTTGGTGTGAAACTCTCCCGCTTCTTCATCTTGCTGTTGGGCCTCAATCACTCGCGTCGACAAGGTTGATTGAATAGTCAAATTGCACAACGTAACCCCATCTCGAACCTCCTCGAAATGCAAAGCATATGGCTTAAGTTGTTCATCGTTTTCCACTCGTGGATGGCCAAACTCGCAAGCTGTGTTGATTTTCTACTCAATGCATCTGCTACCACATTCGCCTTACCCGGATGATATTGCAACTCAAAGTCATAGTCCTCTAAGTGTTCCATCCATCGGCATTGTCGCAAGTTAAGCTCCTTTTGAGAGAACAAGTACTTAAGACTCTTGTGATCGGAAAAGACTTCGAATCTCTCGCCGTAAAGGTAATGATGCCAACCTTTTAAAGCAAAAACGACGGCCGCAAGTTCTAAGTCATGGGTAGGGTAGTTCCGCTCGTGAGTTTTTATTTGCCGTGATCCATACGCCACCACTCGTCCCAATTGCATCAAAACGCACCCTAACCCTTCTTTCGAAGCATCACAATACACGGAGTAACCAACTCCCCGTTCGGGCCTAATCAAAAACCGGTGCGGTAGTCAACCTTTTCTTCAATTCCTAAAAAGCCATCTCACACGCGTCACTCCAAACGAACCGAGTCCCTTTACGAGTCAATTTAGTCAACAGAGCCGCTAGACGAGAGAAATCGAGTACAAAACGACGATAGTATCTGGCCAAGCCTAAGAAACTACGAATCTCGAACACATTTTTCGGTCGTTGCCAATTCATTACGAACTCTATCTTTTCCGGATCAATGGACACCCCATCCTTCGATACAACGTGACCCAAAAACTTGACCTCGAACAACCAAAACTCGCACTTGCTAAGCTTAGCATACAATCGGTGTTCTCTCAAGAGTTCAAGGGCGATAGAAAGGTGAGTTTGGTGTTCCTCCTCCTAAGGCGAGTAAATAAGGATATCGTCCACGAGAACAACTACGAAACGATCAATATAGGCACGAAAGATACGATTCATCAAATCCATGAAAGTTGCCAGTGCATTCGTCAAACCAAAGGGCATAACAACAAACTCGTAGTGGCCATAACGAGTGCGAAAAGCGGTTTTAGGAATGTCTTCCCTCCGAACTCTCAACTGGTGGTAACCGGACCTCAGATCAATCTTAGAGAAACAAATGGCACCTCGAAGTTGGTCAAACAAATCGTCGATTCTAGGCATAGGGTACTTATTCTTAAGGTGACGCGGTTCAACTTACGATAATCGATACATAGGCGAAGCGACCCATCCTTCTTTTGAGCAAACAAAGCGGGTGCTCCCCACGGTGACGTACTCAGACGAATAAACCCCAAACTCTCTAATTCTTGCAATTGAACCTTCAATTCTCTCAACTCGGCGGGCGCAAAACGATATGGAGGTACGGAAATAGGAGCAATGCTAGGAAACAAATCGATAGCGAATTCAATCTCTCTCTCTGGTGGTAAACCGGGTAACTCCTTTGGAAATACGTCCGGAAAATCACAAACAACAAAAGGTAGCTCCCCACGCACGGACACATCCTCATCTAATGCCAAACTTGCTAATAAGGCATACATTGACTCACGCTCCCGGGACTCACACAGATATGGTTCTATCGGTTCCTGACGCTCCCCGAAGAACTCGAAACAAGAACCCCCAGGTGGACAAATACGGACCCGATGCTTGAAGCAATCTATAGTAGCATGGAACGTCGACAGCCAATCCATTCCCAAAATAAGGTCGAACCCCGACATATTCAGCACCATAAAATCAAAAGTAAAACGACGATCTAGAATAATAAGCTCACAATCCCGGCAAATGCGATCTAACGACGACCTACCTCCTATAGGCGTGTCAACAAACAATGGAGGACTAATACTCTCGATTTCCAATTCCAAAGCACAAGCAAAAGATGCAGCAATAAAAGAATGCGATGCTCTAGAATGGAATAATACTCTAGCGAAAGAGTTAAACAAGAGAAATGTACCCCTCACGACCGATGTTTCCGGGGCTTGAGAAGTGACAGGAGGTGGTGGAGGTAGAATGGCAGATGTGATAGCAAAAGCCCTCCCCTGAGTAATCTGACCCTAAACATGTCCACCCCGATGACCAGAACCCTGAGTAGGCGTAGACGAACTAGCTCCCCTCTCAACCTGAGATCCCTGAACTGAAGTGGTCCGACGAAAGTGAGACTGTTGCTATCTCTGAGTACCCCGAAACGACTGCTGGCCAAAACCTTGTCCACCCCTCGGCTGCTGCACCGAACCTGACTCACTACGTGCCCCTTCTCCACGTGGGCAATTTCTAGCAAAGTGACCGGGCTTCCCACAAGTAAAGCACATGTTCAAAAGTCGCGGGCATTGGGCGCGAATGTGCCCCGTCTGACCACACTCGTGGCATACGATTGAGGGTCTATTGGAAACTCCCCGAGTCCCGAACGAAGAAGAAGGTGGAGGCCTAAAATTTGACGGACCCTGTGAAGTCGACGATTGATCTCATTGTCTCTTTCTCCCTTGACTACCGAAACTTCCCGACGAAGAACTCACACCTCCCATTGGCTGTCTTGGTTCCCAAACATTAGGATTTTTGGGTGTCTCCTTTGGTGTCTCAATGCTCCGTGCACACTCAATGACTTCAGAAAACTTCCCTTTGCGTTGTGCCACAACAAACTTCTTCACGGTCTCATGCAACCCCCTTTCAAATCGCCTACACTTCCTCTCTTCGGTTGCCACTAACTTCGGCGCAAAACAGGACAAGGATTGAAACTTCAAAGCATACTCCAACACCGTCATATCCCCTTGTTCCAACTTCTCAAACTCTTCCCTCATTTGTTCATGACTCGTTTGCGGAAAGTATTGCTCCTCGAAGAGCACCTCAAACTCCGCCCAAGTTAAGTTCTCAATATCTGGCTCATTTGCTTGAGCCGCGGTCCTTGCCGCTCTCCTTGCATCTTTCCTTGATTCCAAGACCGGCTCCCACCACTCATTCGTTTCCCTGATAAGCTGAACGGCTACGATATTCACTCGCAAGTCATCCTCCGTTATCTGAAGAGCCCTGAAAAGTTTTCGAATTTGAGCTAGCCAATGATCGACCACAAGAGGGTCACTGCTCGACCCATCAAACGTAGGTGGATTTCTACGGCTGAACTCCCTCATTGCTATCATAGCACAACTATCTGCGCTTTCTCTAGGAGCAGGATTTAAAAGGTTTGCAGCCGCAACGAAATCCCTAGCAAACGGATTTTGAACAACTGGTGTTTCCTCTCCCAGACCATGTCCGGCCCCTTCCCCCGGATTACCATTCGGATTCTCCCCATGTTGGCAAAATTCATCCTCAACCGGTGCCCCTCGGCCATGACCACGGCCACGGCCACCCCTTCTTCCGATCTCACCTGCTCTAACACGCGTTCTCGGAGGCATCTAGTTACAGTTATAAGAAAAGAAGGGTTCATCAACAACAACATTATCTCATGAGGTCAAAGCCTCCAACTATCCCAACATGGGTCGAAACAACTCTACGCCACTCTACTGTATTAAAATGCAATGCCACATAAGTCATGTCATATCGATGCACACAAGCACACATATGTCATGCAAAAGGCGTGATATTTTGAACCCATAAGACTGGAAGTCTCCCCACGGTCTCAAAGTATTCAAACCTAGATGCTCTGATACCAATTTGTCACGCCCTCGATTTTCAACATAATTAAGTAATACATTTTAAATAAAGAACCTCGCCTATCATCTATATATTACCCAAAAAAGTTCCCACCTGTCTTAAATTAGAAATCAAATCCCCACGATCAAAGGTTTACAACTTTGGCGCTTTGGCCCCAAAAATACATAAATGCAAGTACGATCCTGTTTAGAATATTACAAACATTTGGTCAAAAGTATTAAGATAATGAGTTACAGTTACATCTCTGGCGAAATAAAGTTAATACAAAGATGCTAAAGTAACTACATGAGGTTAGCTTCCAAAAAGTCTTTCATTCCCAAGCACACATTGCATGCGAGCTATTGTCCAGCGTTTGAACCTGAAAAGAAAGATTAGGTTGAGCTACACTAGCCCAGTAGGAAAATCTCTACCAATTCGATGTATGAATATAATGATACGGGTAAGAGGGATGAAGTCAAGAGATTCAGCTCAATCAATGGTCAACAACAAACTCACAAGAGTGCCAATAAGATCATTCTATGATGTGCCTTTGTCTTAATATGCTAACTAGTTCACAAGACAATAACAACTCTAGCAATCTCGAAGCGGCTTTCTATCACCAATTTCCACCATCGGTATTTCCACCCCTTGCGTCGCCGTATAACAATCATGAAGGTTATCTTATTTCCACCCCTTGTGTTACGTAAACCCTAACAACTTGGATCACCGTATTACCACCCCTTGCATTACGTGACCCACTTGAGTCTCCGTATTACCACCCCTTGCGTTACGAGACTCCCTATCCCAACTTCCGATACATACGACTACTCTCTTATTCACTATGCTAGCTATGAATTCCAAATGATCACACTCATACAAGGGACATCTTACAACATGTCAACAATGTCACAAACGAGCCATAAACATTCACAAGTAACCAACAATTAATAGGATGCATTATAACGAAGTCTTTACCATGTAAACCCTATTCGTTTCTTACTAACGGAAGACCAATGGACCAAAGGTAACATTAATCAATCGTAGGAATTTAATTGAATGTACTTGAGATAGGTTTGGAACTCAAGAGATTCAAGGAGCGAAACCCAAGAGATTCGAATGAGCCCTAGCTCCAAACCTTTGAAATCAACCGAAATCCTCTCCTCCAAGCTTAACCCAAGGAATTTCGAGCCTAAGAACGCGATTAGAAGGTCGAATGAAGTTGATCTTTAAGGTTTTGGAGGTATAAGGTGGAGTTTTGTGAGAATGAGCAAGAGAGAGAGACGTTATGGAGAGGAGAGAGAGCCGAGAGTTTGAGTGAGAGTTGGGAGAAAAAATGATCTCCTACCACTCACACCACTATAAATATACTCACATATTTTGCAAATCACACACACACCCCTCTACTAACAATTGCATCATTTTAAACCACAATTCAAATATTCACCACAAAATCCATATTTTCCCAATTAAGCATTTAATGAACATTTAATTATATATATAATAAAATAAAATAAAAATACGAGTCTCTACAGGACCTCAAGGTTGTCCCCCGTTTCTCCCCAAAAGCCTCTGAAGAAAAGAACTCGATATGAAGAAGGAGGAGATGCCCGGGAGAAGGATAAAGAGCCCATCCACATCTCCGAAGAAGAAAGGGGGGAAGAGGAGTAGGGACAGGAGACCGTAGAGGGGGAAGGTGGGCGTTGGGTGCACCCAAGGGAACTTCCCTGGGCTCCAGAATTCCGTCACTACGCCGGGCGCCAGATCCACCATGCGGATAGCGTCAAAAACCTCGGTATGGCGTTTGGGATGCTCCGAGGAAGCATTCATTTGAGGGACACCCGGGCTGTCAAAGGCTTGACTGAGGATATTACAGCGGAGATAGCACAAGCCCTTTTCACTGTAAGTTAGGATTGTTCCCTTTGATTTGGGTGTTTGCACTTTGTGAATCCTTCAATTTTCTATTGGTTGGCTGGCGCCCAGGCATTGGTGGTCAATGAACGATGCAAGGAGCAAGAAGGGGAGATCGAGAAGCTGAAACGGGCCCTTGCCAAGAGGGAGGATGACTTGAAAATAGGTCGGGAGACTTGCAACCTCTACCTCGCAGACTTCTAAAGATGTGATCGAGAGATGGTGCTTGCCGAAGGCCGAGCTATGAAGGCCGAGGAGGATGCAACAACTCTGAGGGTCACGCGGGCTCAGGAGGTCGAGGATGCGAGGAACAAGGGCTACGATGATGGCTGGGATGCAGCTGGAGTGGAGTATAAGAAGCAGGTTCTGGAGATTGAGACCGAGCTCTACAGAGATCGATTCTTGGACGGACTTCGGTACGATCATGAAGCTTTGGTAAGTAAGCTCAATCTACCAAAAGACTCCGAGCTCCGATCTGTTCCCTAGCCCCCTCCCTTAGAGCTCGTGATGCCCGAGGAAGAGGATGAGGTGGTGCCGAACCCGAAAGAACTGCAAGCACCCGATGACCAGGTTGATCCTAACGCCCCTGCTTCTGTTGATGCATAGGAGAACTCCATCCCTCTCTTTTCTGGAAAATACTTTGAACATTTTGATTTATTATTTGACTGGACGGCTCCGGACATTTGGAGTTTGCAGTTCCAAAGTTTGTAAGTATTTGTTGTGATAGGCGCCGAACATTTGGCCGAAGCCTGATCATTTGTAATGGTTTTAAGTAGGATTTGAGCTTGCGATCCACTGTGGTTTTTGTGAATGAATGCTTTCTTTTCCCGAATGTTACGTTTATCTTTGAAATGCTTGTATGAATTTATGGTTGCTGCTCGGGTGTTGTTCCCCCTGCTTTGGTAAGACTTGTGCAATTGTGAAACAAGTTTAAACGAAGCATGAACCGAAACAGTCGCCAAACGTAAAAGGTAGTTCAGAAAAAGATGGTTTGTGGGTGCCTCATGCTTCGAGCGGATCTGCTGCATACACAGGCAGGGAGGCAACCAAAGCATGGGGGTCGAAAGGGGCCGAGTGACCTGATCCAAAGCAAGTATTTAGTAATTTTGAATTTTCATGCCCCTGCTTCGGGTTAGGGTGCCTCGGCTAATTGTTTGCTAAATTAAATGAGGGATGTGCAAATTCATTAGCCAGTAGGACTGCTAGGGGATTTGGGCTGGGGTCCCGAAGGTGAGATGGCGTTGGCTAGAACTTCGGGACGCAGTGAAACCGAGCAGCGAATGACTATAGGTGGGTCGGTATAAGGGGCTCGGGAAAAAGCTGAGTATCTTTAAAGCGAACGACTGTAAGTCCAATCGACCACTAAGGTCGGGGAGACTTTGAGGGAGTTTTGCCCGAGGGTATTACCCAGGAGAAGACATAATCCCTGAAGTCGAAATAAAACGGTCCGATCGATTACGAACCGACCGGGAAAAAAGTAAATAACAGCAACAGGAAAAATGAGCATTGGCAAGAAAAGACAATTTCTCATTGATACTTGTTTGGTACTGTCATTACATAAGCAGGTTGTCCTCAAAACAAAATTACTTAGATAAAAATCGATAGAAAAGAAAGTAACGGGTCCCCGGCGCCGAAGGGCTGCTAGCCATAGAACTTCTTCAAGTTGTTTCCATTCCATGTTTTAGCGATGGGAGAACCATCCAGTTTCTTCAACTTATAATTTCCCGAACCAAGGTGCTTGAGGACTTGATAGGGGCCCTCTCAATTGGGCATTAGCTTCCTTTTCTTAGACTTTTCCACCACTTTTTTCCAAACTAGGTCGTCGGGTTTGAACGACCTAACACGGATGCTACGGTTGTAGCCTTTTGCAACTTCCTATTGGTACGACGCGAGCTTGATCCTTGCATTTTCCCATTCCTCCTAGGCCAAGTCGAGATCCGAAGCGATGCTGTCGTTGTTGACCGATTCATCGAAATTTTAGTACGCATTATTGGGAGCCCGACTTGGAGGGGAATAACCACCTCCATTCCAAATGCCAATGAGAAAGGGGTGCGGCCGGTGGATCGCCGAGGTATAGTACGGTACCCCCAGAGTAACCTAGGTAGCTCCTCGGCCCATTTGCCTCGGCGTGACTCAAGTCGGCGCTTAAGTCCAGACGAAATTGCCTTGTGTGCAGCCTCGGCTTGCCCGTTACCCTGAGGGTAAGCCAGAGTGGATGTGACTTATTTGATGTCGTATTCGTCTAATAGGGATCGGTATTTCTGACTGATAAACTGCCGTCCATTGTCTATGATAATGGCGAAGGGGACCCCGAAGTGTGAAGTGATATTTCGCCAAACGAAACGAATGATGTCTGTTTCTTCGATGGTTACAAAGGGCTCAGCTTTGACCCATTTCGAGAAATAGTCGGTGGCGGTTAAGAGAAACTTGAATCCTCCCGGAGCAACGGGGAGCTTACCGACAATATCCATGCCCCATTGAGAAAAAGGCCAAGGGCTGGTGAGAGGGCTAAGGTCCCGAGCTGGGTGGTGGATGATAGGGGCAAACATCTGGCATTTCTTACAACGCTTGACAAATTCTTCAGAATCCTTCTTCATTGTTGGCCACCAATAGCCTTGGGAGATGGCTCGGTGAGCGAGGGACCGTCCATTGGAGTGGCAACCGCTATCGCCAGCATGGAGCTCTTCAATGATGCCTTGTACTTGGTGGGGGTGTGCAACCAGTAGATACGGACCGGTGAAGGACCTTTGGTAGAGCTTACCGTTCGGATTGAGCCAGAAGAGAGCGCCTTTATTGCGGAGTCGGTGAGCGTCCTTCTTGTCGGGAGGAAAGATGTCATCTCGCAGGTAACCAATGATTTCATCCATCCAGCTCGGTCCGAGCTCTATGTTAAGTACCTCTTGGTTCAATATTTCAAGCTCAAAACTGGGCTTGTCAACGGAATTGAAGGAAATAGAACGGTGTCCCAAGGAGGAGCAAGCCGAAGCGAGCCCTGCAAAGGTGTCGGCATGGGCATTATGTTCCCTGAAGATATGTTCGACTCGGATAGCTTTGAAATTCTTCATGAGTCGAACAGCAGAGCTAAGGTAGGTATGCATTCGATCGTCCCGAGCTTCGTATTCCTCGGAGAGTTGGTTGACTACTAATTGGGAATCACTGTAAACCACGAGTTCTTCCATACCCAGGGCCTCGGCCGTCTTGAGTCCTGAGATCAGTGCTTCGTACTCAGCCTCGTTGTTAGAGGCTGGGAAGTTGATAGAGAGGGAGCTTTCATGTAAAATGCCGGAATGGGAGAGGCAGATGACTCCGGCTCTTACGCCTCAGCTGTTGGAGGCGCCATCGACGTACATCTTCCACACATTTCCATGAAAAGCTTCCATGCTGTGCTTGGGCTTGCCTGGAGTATGGCTTCGGTGCTTGGAGCTCGACCCGAAGCGGGAGGATCGGTTGGAGTGAGTTCAGCGATGAAGTCGGTGAGGGCCTGAGCTTTGATTGCTGTCTGAGGCTGGAAATGAATTTCATAGTTCGCGAGCTCGACAGCCCATTGAGAGATTCGGTTAGAAATGTTCGCCTTCCGGAGGAGATTTAAGAGGATATTCGGTGAGGACGACGATGCGGTGCGACTAGAAGTACGGAGCAAGCTTCCTAAAGGCTGAGATGAGGGCAAGGACAAGTTTTTCCAGTGGTAGATAACGCATCTCGGTGGGGGTCATTGTCTTACTGGAATAGTATATGGGTTGGTGCTCCCGTCCTTCTTGTTGGATGAGCACCGAACTTATGGCGTGCAGAGAGACGGCTAGGTACAGGAACAAGTCCTCCTGATCCCGAGGGGTGACGAGGAGTGGGGTCATGGAAAGGTAAGTCTTCAACTGCTGGAGGGCTCGATCACAGTCTTCTGTCCAATTGAAGCTCTGTCGGCTGCCCTTCAGGAGGGTGAAAAATGGCTGGCATTTGTCGGAGGAACAACTGATGAATCGATTCAGGGCGGCGGCCATGCCTGTTAAACGTTGAACGTCTCTCTTGTTGTGGGGAGCCGAGAGTTTCTCAATGGCAAGTAGTTGAGCGGGGTCAGCTTCGATACCGCGTCGGGAGATGAGGTGGCCAAGAAATTTACTGGAGCTTACACCGAAGGCTCATTTCTCGGCGTTGAGGCGGAGCTTAAGCTTTTTGAGAATTTTGAAGGCTTTGGCGAGGTGGGTTAGGTGATCACTGGCAACCATGCTTTTGACTACCATGTCGTCAATGTAAGCCATCATGGTGTCACCAAGTAGGCGCTCAAACATCTTGGTTATCATTCGCTGAAAGGTGGCTCCGGCATTTTTCAAGCCAAAGGGCATAATGAGATATCCAAAGATTCCGTGAGGGGTGATGAAGGCCGTATTTTCAACGTCTCCTTCACTCATGGCAATCTGATGGTAACCCCGGTAGGCATCCATGAAACTGAGTCGGGCCTGACCGGCTGTGGCGTCGATGAGCTGGTCAATCCGTGGAAGGGGGAAGAAATCTTTCGAGCAGGCGTCATTGAGATTGGAATAATCAACACAGACTCGCCATTTGTCGTTCTTCTTTTTGACCACCACGGTGTTGGCCAACCATCTAGGGTATTGCACTTCTCGGATGACCTTCACGTTTAGAAGTCGGTTGACTTCATCTATGACAGCTTCTAAATGGATCGGGGAGGATTGCCTTGCTTTTTGCACAACGAGGCGCTTGGCTCAGTCAATGTTGAGCTCGTGGGAGATAAACGAGGGATCGACCCCGGGCATTTCGTATGGGGTCCATGCCAATACTTCTATGTTCTTTTTGAGGAAGTCAAATGTCTCGTTTCGATCGGTATCACTAAGTGAGGAACCAATGAGGAAGAAATGGGAGCCATCTTCGGTGATTGGGAAGGTGACAAGGTATTATACTGCTTTCTCGTCGGCAGGTCTGCTGACGTCTTCTAGAACTGAGGCCTTGGGGATCTCAATAAGGTTGACCCGAGAAATCTGCTTACTGTTTCAAACCGTGTTGACATAACATTTTTTGGCTGCGATTTGATCTGCGTACACATCCTCTTGGCGCCCATTGGCACCAATGAAACAGACCACCCGGTGATAAGTGGAGGCAATGGCCTTCAACTTATGGAGCCAGGTGCGCCCGACCATTGCGTTGTAAGGGCTAAGAACGTCAACCACCATAAACTCCATGTCAAGGACCACTGAACCGACGCGAACGAGGAGAGTGATCATACCGAGGGGCCATACCGGGGTTCTGCTAAACCCGATGAGGGGAACTTCGGAAGGACGGAGGTTGGTATCCGAGAGCTTCAAGTCTTTAAACAGAGAGTAGTACATGACGTCGGCCTAGCTGCCCTGGTCAACATGGACGCGTCGGACGTTATAGGTTCCGATGTGTAGTGTGACTACGAGGGCGTCGTTGTTCGGGAGCTGAACGCGGTCGAGGTCTTTCTCGGTAAAGGTGATGGTCCACTTGGAGCCATCGTCGGTCCTGGGGCGCTTTAACTCGGGACTGAGCAACATGACGTGCTTGGAAAAAGTGTCGTCATTCAGTTCAGCACGGATGATACGAGCGGCCTCGGAGTTGAGAGGTCCATGGATAACATGGATCGTTTAAACCTCTTCTTCGGTATGGTTTTCGGTGCGCTGTGCTCGGGCCCTTGTCTTTTCGTGGTCAATGAAGTTACTGAGGTGGCCCTCCGCGACAAGCTGCTTCAAGTAAGCCTAGAAGGGCTTGTAAGCAATGGTAAAGTGACCTTGCTCGTTGTGATAACTGCACCGAACGATAGGGTTTTTGATTTTCCCATTCTCGGTGCCAAGCTTTTGGTTCAGGAAAGAGAAGAAAGGCTGATCTTTCACCTGGTCGATGATCTGGTAGATTGGAGAGGTAAAGACTCTCTTCTCGGCTTTGAAGTCGCTAGGCTTCGGTCCTTTCCTTGGTGACAGCTTGATGTTGTTGACCTGCTTCTTAGGGGTTGAAATAGGTGTGGGAGTCAGCGCGACCGCCGAAGCTGACGCTATCTTTGTGCTCGTGGGTTTCCCGATGCCCCTCTCAGCCTTTGATTTGATAAGTTGGCACCATCCTTCGATGCGAGTCATGAGGTCTTTCATGGAGTTAGGTTTATGGCGAGCTCGGTCATTGTAAACTTGTTCGTCCTGGGAGGTAAGACCGAGCTTAAATCCTCAGGCCGAGATGACACCGTCACAGCCTTCTATTTCATTACACATCTCCCAGTAGTGACCGGCGTACTGACGAAGTGTTTCATCGTTTCGCTTTCGGAGAGCGAGGAGGGAATCGATTTCCTTCTCGTGCTTGTTGCTCGTGACGAACCGAGCCATGAAGGCATCGCATAGGGAGTCGAACAAGGAGATTGACTGAGCATGGATCTGGTTAAACCACGTGAGACCCAGGTTATCGAGGCTGGCGGGGAAGACCTTATATAAGAAGGCATCGTCCAAAGGTTCGTTTCGGAGAAAGAGGGACATGACAAGCTTGTACTGTACCAGGTGAGTGTATGCCTCAATTTTGCCATCGTACTTGGCAAATTTGGATTGGGTAAATCCCTTTGGGGGGGTTACCGAGTCAATTTCTCTTGTGAAAGGAGAGGTCATGCGTCTTTCCAATCTGGCGTCGCGATGAGGTCAGATCGAACGGTCGAAACCGTCTGGACGCTCGGTCGCGATACACTTCTTCGGGGCAAGTTGATCCAGCCTATCATACTCCTTTCTCTTTGGAATGACGCTTGCCGACTTACGGGGGGAGCGCTCGTGGTGGTCTCTTCGGCGGCTATCCCAAGGGGAAGGCTCGAAGCGCTCGGTGACTGGGCTTCTGTTACGGGTTTCTTTAGGGTGAGAGACGTTGGGGCTACTGGTTCGGGCATTTTTCAAACGCTCATGGTACCCCTTTGTCTGGAGCTCCAAGAGGCCGTCATCTTCCTTAGCGGCCCCTGTAATGCTTGGGGTGGATTCACGCTGCCCTTTACCGATCCGAACCGAATGAGTGAAGGAGGCTGAGTGTCGCACCCATCCCGGATATTTAGTATTTAATTCACGTATTTAATTGAATTATACTTCTCAGGGTTAAATTGCATACATTAGAAGTGTGGGGGCTTGTGTGTGATTTGAAGATTGGAGCATGCTAGCATATAGTCTTGTTTGCACACAATAATTCTTCTTAGAGTTTATCAAACTGGAGTACGTGTTCTCTTTTCCATTTCTTCGTTTATACACGTAGAGAGAGAGAGAGAGAGAGAGAGGGAGGGGAACGGCAAGAAGGAGAAAGAAGAGGAGAATAGGGAAAAGGCTAGGAATTGTTTCTCCTTGCTTGAATTGAGGTTTGATTTTGATAATTCTTTTGTTCTTGCACTTGATTGCATGCCTTTGTTTTGAATTTCATGTTCTAGGGCTTATATCTCATGTTTTGGAGGTGAATTGATATGACTTTAGTTACTTTGATCTCCTGTGAATTCTGGAAAATCTGGACAGAATCCAGAGCTGCGTTTTTCATTCAATTCATTATGGTTAAACAAGTTAATTGGTTATGGGTCTTTATGAGTCTTAAAGATTGTTGAGTTGGTGATGTTTTGGCGCAAGAATCATCAAAAAGTATTAACTATTCGATTTTTAATGAATTTTCGAACACAAACTGTTCTGCTGGAAATTGTGCTTCGCTGCACAGAATTTCTGAGTTTGGAGGTGATTTTGACTAGGTTCCTTTATTTTAAAAAATCTGGAAAAAATCAAGGATAAACTTTGATATGTTTCTATGATCTCTGAAAAATTGCAGGCCATGTGGTGGTATAGTCTAGTGTTGGCGGATTTTACAAGTTTGTGTGTTCTGCTGAATTTCGTATTTGCTGCAATGACACATCTTGGGAAAAACAGGCATATCTCCTAGCATGTGTATCGGATTTGCAAACCGGTTTTTGATTTGGAAACTAGACTCATAAATGTTTCAGAACATGTAGGGTTTGTGCCTTAAAATTTCGTAGGTAAACACAGCTTTTGGTTCGAAGTTGGCTGATCTGCAGAAACTGCAGATTTGTGTTTCTAATTGTGCATCTTTGGACGGTCATAACTTTGTCATTCGAAATCTATTTGGGACAAACTTTATATCAATATTGGTGTACTGGAAGTCTACTTTCTAATAGTAATGGTTTTATGACCCAACTCTGATCCTATAAAATGCTACAGTCATTTAAAGACAGGCTGGTTGTAGGATGCCTTGTCATTTTGGGAGTTTTGTTGTGTTTGAACTTCATGGTGTTTTGGTTTATTTCTAGGTCTATGAGATGGACATACTTGGATTCTTTGGGCATTGTTTAGTTCCTTATTAGCTTTATATTTTTGTGTTGATCGTTCCTTGAACTCATTACTAATACGATTAAGCGTGTGGCTAGGTAACGAGCTGAGTAATCGGGAGGTGCCAAAACCGTGATTTGGCATACTTCGGTCGACTCACAGGTGAGTGTGTTTGATATCTTATATCTTCAATAAGATGTTAACATGTTGGTTGTGTATCATGCTATGGTTGGTTTAGTTATTGATGTGCATGATTGGTGTATGTTGATTGTACCCGTATAAGGTTTGTGGAGTGAGTCACACCTTGTCGTGTGCCGTGACGTTCTATTTACGGTGAATGGGAGCTTGGTGTGCGGGACACAATACCTTGGGTACATGGGATGTAGCAGACATGTCATTGCATGTGTTGTGAATATAAATTGTGGATATTCAATTACTTGTTTATGTTGAGTTTTATTGGATATATTCTATATCTCACACACTCCTGGTTTTCTTTTGGATTGCCAGATAGCAGGGGTTCATAGGATGGTCCACGACCGGTCGGCGTTTTGGGGTTGGTTTTAAGGTTGTTGTTTGTGTCGGTGGTAGTGAATCGTCTTGTACATATTATTGACTCATTTTGTAGCAAGGATGTATTACACTTTAGTATGCCAAGTATGTAATGGTATGGGTTTGATGTCGACTCTTTTGTTAATATTAATGTTAAGTCTTCCGCTGGTTTATTCTGAGTTAATTACTATTGTTAAGTTGTTGTTTGGTTGGTGATTTGGGAATGTCACGTGGCCGCGCCGACTCGGGCCCACAATGGGTGTCGTTTTACGGGGCGGGGTGTGACACTAAGACGCTTCTTGATCCGAGTCTCTCGAAGGCGGATGGTTTCCGACGAGGTTGCTTAGGGCCTATGCCTCGTTCCCTGTTCAGTTCGACCATACTCTGCTCCCGGTGGCTCCAGGCGGTCTTTGACTAAGGGCCGGGACCAGTGCTCCACAAGGTGGCCTCCTTCACGACTGCAGGAAGGGCTATGATGATTTCTTCTTCTTCCATGGCTTTCGGAGGAATGAGATGGAGAGATCTGCAGGAGGTGTTTAATCTCTGCCAGCTCGTCTCGAATGTGCTTGTCCCATTCTACGACCGTTGTTAGGTCGTCGATTTTCCTTTCTAGGTGGCGGATATAAGTATGGAGTTCAGAGAACGGGCCACCGTCCGGTGTTGAGGTCCCGGCTCCGACTCCGATGGACATATGAGCCTTTCCTAGGGTGTTGGCTCCACCGGAGGCTAGGTTATGGTCCCCGAGGGGGCCGAGCCCTAGGGTGGTGTCGCTGCAGTGCGTTTCTTTGACCTCCACCATATCTGAAGTAGGAGCGATGAACAGAGTTTCCTTGAGAGAGGGAGATAAACACTGAAAGGGGGGCTAGGTCCCCAGCGTAGTCGCCATTTGTAGGGGTTCAATTTGACGAGACCTTGACCGTGATATGGGCAAGGGTTCTCCCTCTGCTACTCCATCCTTCTGCTGCTGGACCTGCAACAAGTCACTAGGATTGGGATAGCCCAGTGACCCTCCGATGATCAAGTTAGATCTCAGGGGAGAATGTAGATCTAGGGTTAGGGAAGAATAGCTTACCTCTCAAGATGAGTATCCCTTCGTATTTATAGACCTAGGTTTACTTGGCCTCCAAGCTAACACGTGGAGGGTACGCTCGGATAACCGCCTCAGGTGATGTCATATATGACGAATGGAGCGAAACGGTTACGGATCACATGACCAGATCTGATCCCAATGATTACATTTGCCACATAACCCTCGTGGTCCCCTCCCGATGTAACCACTTCTATTGAGCAACTTCGGGAACATCCAAACAAATATATAGCATACTGTTGATTGTTACCGAAGCTGGTACAAAAGGCTTATAACTGAGAGGAAAACCGAAGAGTATGTCGGGATCATTTAGTTTTCACCAAGATGCTGGACAGAGTCTTACGAGGCTTCAGTTCAAACCTCCCTGCCAGGTTACCGAAGACGGTAACCGAGGCCACCACACAAAGGAAGATAGATAAATACAAAATCAGGTTCTTATGTAGATCTAAAAGCCAAATCAGGTTCTAATTACAAACAAAAAATCTGCTTTAATAAAGAACATGTTATAGTAGAATCACAGTTCTCGATCAAACAGAAAATTAGTGGAATCACAGTTGACATTTAGTATAATCATAGATAAACTTCCTCTCTTCACTTGAAGTAAATAAAATACTTGAATACAAATCCACCCTATTGGTTATATCTCAAAGAGAATGAGATAAACGGATATTCAAGTTCATGATTTTTCAATTACAAGCAATGTGCATATATGCATAAATAATGATGGAGATAGATTCAACCTTGAGGGCTGTACGTGGGTGGGGTAGTGAATGTGCAACCTGTGAGTAAATAAATTTTTCAGTACACCCACAAAAGAGCTAAAATAAGGAACTCAAACAAAGCCCAATTAGATATACCTAAAAGAGTTTCTCACACATCTATTTCGTGTCCTCGGCTTGAATGTGACGCTGAAGCCATGGCTGCCTCCTTTCCCATATGTCTTTAACCTATTTAAATTTTAAACATCCAGATGAAATAGATCCACTACCTATACAACATAAGAAGTCTAACCAAAATTGGATTCTCTAATTAGCCCTAGAACAGCGAAGCATACCTATCAGAAAAGGACGCTTGCCGTACTGGGTTTCCTCTCCAAGTAACAATCAAAGAAGAATGCCCTTTCCTGAAACATAAATTATCAAGGAATAAACAATTGTTCAATCTTCTACTTGAATCTCTTTTGAAAAGAGAAAAGTGAGGGTTTTTTTTTATTTTTTTATTTTAGAAGTGGGATTGGGTACTTCAATCGAGGGAAACAACTCCCAAAATTTGCAAAGTGTAAATAGCGCCAAACGCGAAAAGTTTGAGCGCCAAATCAATATTGGACTGTGGTTAAAGTTCCAAAAACTTAACGCCAAGTACGGCGTCGTTAGAGTGCAACTTTTGCAGCATTTAGACGGTGATGCCTCATTAGGAAAACAAATCAAGAGTTGTGTTATAGATGGATGACCAATTGCCCCACTAGGTCTGCCAAAATGCAGCACTTGGTGAGGCTATGCCCCAATAGAGTGCTTAAGGGACATTTTTTCAAAAAGTGCCCTGTTAAAAGTGCTCCAATAGCACATTTTTGTTGTAGTGCTTGTGTCGTCCTTGGCACTGGGCTTATAATAGCAATCCCTGTCCTATGCCCCTTGACCTTACCTTTGAAAGCCTGCCATCGAGCTTCCCTTTTGTCTGCTCAGATATGTTAATTCATTAAGATTTTGGTTCTGCGAAGCACACTTTTTTCGAGTGAGGGAAAGTAGACCTTGCCCCAAACATGAGACCTTTTGAGTGGTCAGCATGTCTATTTACAGGAAGTTTCTGGAACCATAGAGTTAGCCCTTGCATGCTATAGTTTTGCGTGTTTATCAGATCGACTGTGTGATGGACCATTTGCTTGCGAATTTGAATAATAATCTACATGACTCCTTAGAATGTCATTGTTATTGACTGTGAGTAAGTTTTGAATGCGTTGGCTTTCTCTTTACTGTCATGGGCATGCCAGGAGATTTTTCATTGGATTGTGAAGTAGCTCCCGTATTATACAATCATGTGACATGCATGCCATTAAGGGTGGCCAGCCCACCGCCCCCGGATTGTTTACTAACTACTGTTATTATTCTGCCAACACATGTATTCTTTTTAGGTTTTGAAAAGTTTCGTATTCTTTTTAGGTATTCTTCTCATATGTTCCTCCTAGGAAACGGCGGTGCCCATATAGGGATAGGGGGTTAGATGTGAGATTACTATGTAATTTTTATAAGATTAGTATGTTTTCTGTGTAGCAACAAAATGTATTCTTATCTCTCTCATCCATGTTTCATTCTTATTGTGAGTTATAACCAATACTATGACACGATATTAATTTCAGATTTTTTAAAGCTAACTCCTTTGGATAAGAGCTGGATTGATATAAGGAATAAGCTAGACCCTGCCAATATACAAGGGGTAGAAAAGTTTATAGAATTTGCTTATGATAAAAAGCATCCAGATTCAAAGATACATTGTCCTTGCAAGAAATGTGTGAACTTTATATTTGGGACAAGAAGTGGCGTGAAAGAACATTTAATTATAAACGGATTCAATACTAACTATACAAGATGGACAATTCACGGAGAGTCTTTAGCTTCATCTAGTAGAAATGAATCGGATGCAAATCAAAGCTCTTATTTTCAAGATGATATGATTGGTATGGTGCATGATGCATGATGCATTTGGAGTTCCAAGGCAAGATGGTGGGATTAGAGACAATGAAGGACTTGAAAGTATGGGGTTAGGGCCCGATAAGGAGACTAAGAAATTTTTTAAGCTGCTTGAAGATGCACAACGTGAATTGTACCCTAATTGTAAGACATTCACAGCTCTCTCTTTTACAACTCAATTATTGCACATAAAAGTGCTTGGTGGTTGGACTGATACCTCATATGATATGCTAGTTGAGCTATTCAGAAAAGCGTTTTCAGTTTGTGAAACCTTGCCCAAGTCGTTTGTTGAAGCAAAGAAGTTTAATGAGGCCTTAGGCTTTAGTTATGAAAAAGTTCATGCGTGTCCCAAGGATTGTATGTTATTTTGGAAAGATAAAAAGGCGCTGCCCAATTGCGAACAATGTGGAACATCACAATATAAAGAATCTACTGTCTTTTCAGATGATGGAACGGGCAAACTAACACAAATTCCTGCGAAATAAGTAAGGCATTTTCCTTTAAAGCCAGCGCTTCAAAAGCTTTTCATATCAGAGAAAACATCAAAACATATGAGATGGCATGCAAAGGGACGGACCAATGATGGTAAATGGAGGCACCCTGCTGATACACCTGCTTGGAAAACATTTGACGAAATACACCCTGAATTTGCGAAAGACATTCAAAATGTGAGATTGGGATTAGCAGCTAATAGTTTTAACCCATTTAGAACAATGAGCATTACTCATAGCACGTGGCTAGTCGTGTTGATGCCGTATAACTTGCCTACATGGTTGTGCATGAAACAACTGTTTTTCATTCTGGCTTTGCTCATTGATGGTCCTCATGGTCCTGGAAATGATATTCATGTCTACTTGCAGCCTTTGATTGAGGAGTTAAAGGAGTTATGGACTGAAGGTGTGCTTACTTTTGATGCATCAACCCAACAAATGTTACGTATGCAAGCGACAATATTGATGGGAACTATAAATGATTTTCTAGCGTTAACAATTCTATCTGGTTGGAGCACAAAAGGAGCACTAGCTTGTCCGTCTTGCAATGTGGAAACCCAATCTCTATGGTTGAAGAATTTTAGGAAGTATTGCTATATGGGCCATAGACGCTTCTTGGATCAAGGGCATAACTTTCAGAAAGATGCCATATCTTTTGATGGAACTATTGAAACTAGACCAAGGCCACTCCATTTATCAGGTGCTGATATTTTTAAACAAGTTCAATTCATTTAGAATAATTTTGGGAAGGGTGAAGAAAGGGGAAGAATTGCACCTAAAAAGAGACGAGTACATGCTGATGATGGAATAAGTGCCAATACTATGGAGCAAGGAGTAGAACATAATTGGAAAAAGAGAAGTATATTTTTTGACTCAGAGTATTGGGTGGATATTTTGATTCGCCACAATATTGACCTGATGCATACCGAGAAGAATGTCTTGGAGAATATACTTGGGACACTACTCAATATTTTGGGGAAAACAAAGGACAATCTAAAGGCTCGACAAGACCTAAAGGTCATGCGTATACGCACGGCACTCCATCCTCAACAACGGCCTGGTGGGAAAGTCTTTTTACCTCCTGCATCTTTCACAATGAGTAAAGAACAGAAACATATATTTTGCAAAGTGTTGAAAAATGTTAAAGTCCCTGACGGCTACTCCTCCAATATTTCACGCTGTGTAAACCTCAAAGACACAACTATTTCAGGGTTGAAAAGCCATGATTGTCATATTCTTATGCAACAACTATTGCCATTAGCTGCGAAGAAGGCATTGCCTAGACATGTTTGTGACGCTTTAATTGAGTTGAGCACTTTTTATAGATGGTTATGCTCCAAAGTAATGGATCCAAATGACTTTGAGGATCTTAAAAAGCAAATTGCATTGACTCTTTGCCATCTCGAAAAGATTTGTCCACCTTCATTTTTTGATATAATGGAGCATTTACCCATTCATTTAGCAGAACAAGCAAGTGTCGCTAGACCAGTATATTATCGATGGATGTACCCCATTGAGAGGTATGTATATACTACTAGACTACTAGTTGACATATTTATGAACAAAAATATAGATATAAACTTCCAACACTAATTAAAAATTTATGTTAATCGTAGGTATTTGCTTACACTCAAGAAGTACGTGCGTAATATGAGCCATCCAAAGGGATCCATTGAAGAAGGTTATTTCACAGAACAATGCTTGACATTTTGCGCACGGTACTTGCATGATGTTGAGACAAAGTTAAGTCGACTAACACGAAACTACGATGGTGAGCATGGAGGTCATGGTTTAGGGAAAGGAAAATTGTTTGAGCTTGATAACATTGCTTGGGTGCAGGCACATAGATATGTCCTAGCCAATTCTGATGTCGTAGCCTCGTTCCGGGAGCAAGAAATCGATTATACTTGTTACTACATTTCAACCCGGGAGCAAGAAATCGATTATACTTGTTACTACATTTCAACAATAGTACCATAGTGTGTATGTAATGACTAGTCGTTTTAATTGCAGGAAACACATTCAAGTTCTTAGAAAATGATAGTCGTCAGTTAAGTGACTGTGATCTTATGAGGAAGCACAATGAACAATTTCCTAATTAGTTTAGAGATCACGTAAGTCTTGTCAACATTTGTAGTACTATTCCGAATATCTCTAATCACCATATTAGTAACTAAGTTTCTCTAACCATATATGCTGGGAAAATATAGGTTCAAGACTTGATGTGAAACTGTAGGGGGATGAAAACAATTGATGCTTCGGATCAACTGGATTGCAACGGCTTATTCGTGCCTCTTCACCGGAACCCTAGCTCGACGTCTGAACCCTAATCTGCAAAATAGACAGGGGGTGAGTGCACCTTTGCCTCTCGTGGCAAAGGCCCTCCGATGCCTCTGTTAGATCACGTACTAGAAAACTCAACCCTAATTATCAGTAGGAAAGCAATAATAATGCAATGTATTGCGTACCTTTCACCTCTAGGTTTACCTCATATTTATAGATTTATGGATGCTTGCTGTCCAAGCATCCTTGTTGCCATAGGATTCCTAACTCGTATAGGAAAACCAGGATATCAAGGAGTCTCGTTTCCTTTATCAGTTTATGGAAAAGAGTCCTTTTAGGATTCTTTTCCATTAAGAGCCGAACATCCCATACTTGTTGGGTATCTTTCTCAGATCCTATATTCTTGGGATCTTTATCCCTTTATGGGACATGACTACTCTGGAATCTTCCAAAGTATTCCCTCTGCTCCTACTCTCGATTGGAGCTCCTTCTTTGTTCGGCTGTCTCATGGCCGAACAGACTACCTGGACCAAGGACTTCACATGTAACTTGGTCCAAATGTAATCAGAATGTCTCTTATCTGCCGAACAGATAGTTTACACCAGTGACTTGTCATGTCATTGGCCTTTATTCAGCCGAACAGATTGCATGGACCAAGGACTTCACATGTTATTGTTCCATATCGCTGTTCTTCATACTGCCCGGCGATAAGTCCAGTCGTATTTACCACGTGTTCCCAAACATCACGTGTTCGGTAACTAAATGTATCTGCTCGGGAATACCTCCCTACAATTGCTCCCCAGCTTCATGTATTTACCACTGTTCGGGGGCAATATATGATGCTTAGAAACAGAATTCTGTCTAGACCAAACTCTTTTGATCCCGTGCAGTCATAATTTCAATATCTCATTGATGCCTTTTGGCGCCTCTGTCATTATACCATCTCGAGGTAATGACTCCACGTGGCGCATATCGTACGCTTTTACATTAAATGTGAACTGACGTTTTATCTTAACGACGTCAATACGACGTTAGCTTGATCCCTTTATCCCGTTACTTAAAAGGTTACGGTGTAAGACGAGACGTTTCATCTCCGTCTCTGGCATCTAAACCCCAGAAAGGGCTCATTTTGGATTTCCCCACCCAAAACTCCAAAACTCCTTCTCTCTCTAAGCTTTTTGCCATTGCCGTTGTCTACAAACTCGATTGCATTCCAGGGAATCGTCACCATATTCTTGTAAGATCCTCGTTCTTACTTCATTTCTTCTGTTTAGGTTCTTATCTGAGATCTCTATTCTCGATTTCGTGAGTCGTTTTCTAGGGTTTCAGTTGCACCCTTTTTCAGTCTTTCTTCTTTCCTGAGTATACCCATGGCTGACGATGGTGAGAATCCCTTGAGACCCAGTAAATTTAGGAAATTATGTGAAACCCATACTGCCATGGCGGCATTTAGGAGGGAATATAACGTTCCAGAGAACGTTGGTCTCGAACTCGCCCCCCTGGGCGCAGATAGAGACGGAGGTTCCTGGGATCGAATGTGTATCCCCATTGTTGCTATCGTCGAAGGCGGAGTTCGATTTCCCCTTCACCCATTACTTCGCCAGATCCTAAACTGGTATCGTCTTACCCCCATGCAAATATCAACAAACGTCTTTAGGTTGATAATGGGTGTAGTAGCTTTGAATAGGATTCTGGGGACCCAGTTAGGAATTTGGGATATTCAGTGGTGGTACAGCATTGTACTAAACCCTGAATACAACACCTATTACTTCAAAGTTAGAAGGGCCGACAAGCGTCTCGTGCTAAACCTGCCAGACTCTGCTCGGGATCATGAAATCGATTTCCTTTACATCACTGGAGCCTTTGAGCCACTAGGAGAGGATGGTCAGGTGGTGGGTCTCCACTGCCCCCATATATGGGGATACCCACGTATGCTTCTTATTTTTCATCTTTGCTATTTGTTTGTTTGCTGCTTTCTCGTAGCTTTCTATTGTGTCTAATTTTTGATTTAATAACTCCGATTGTGCAGCTGAAAACGTCAACAAACGTCCAAGACGAGAGCCTAGTTACGTTCGAGCAGAGGACATCAACAAAATCCTTAAATATAAAGGCGAACCTGGTACCCGAACAGCTGGTCGGGGTCGAGACGCTGATATACTGCTGGGATACGATCCTTCGTACAGAGGGGTCATTGACAGAAGACTTGCCCACCCCAGCACTAGTGCCGCATCTACATCCACTGCTCCCCAACCACACAGTTCAAGGCTTCAAGCTGGTGTCACTCTTGCCAGTCAGTCAGGCGATATTGTTATTCCTGACGGTATACCTCAAACACGTGTGGTACTCAGGAGATCAAGCCGCAGGCAACTCATTGCCGAACAACAACCCGTTCCTCACCAAATTACCAGTCAGTCGTCCTCATCCGGTTATTCTCGATCACCCCCAACCTCAGGTACGATGACGCACCAACCTATTAACCTCAGTTCTTTACTCACTGTCTCCTCTCGGGGACGTGGTGCTACCAATAGGGTAGCATCAACTGGTGCCCCTCCCCCACGTTCACGTCGCAATAGGGGAGGATCTGCGAGATCGTCATCTTCTCCACGGGAAGATAATCCTGTTGAGACTACCAATGCTCATCGGGACAAACGTCCCAGGAGCGAAGAAACTGGGGATGCTCTTAACCAAACCACTTCTGTAGTCCAACAACGCCCTTCTTCGAGTACTCCAGTGCTTCCTGAAAGCTGGACCCCTAATCTCATTAGGGGTGATCGGCCTGTTCACATAGGGGACAGTGCTAGCTCTTCGGAGACAGCACTCGCCCTTGCCCAAGGTCTACTTCTTCCTGTAGACATGCAGAAGGAGTCCGAAGCTACACATGATCGGCTTGTCTCCACTGGTCTCGTCAGTGGTATCAAGGTAATGTGACTTAATCTTTTCATATAAGTCTTTGTGTGAATTTCATATACCACTTGATATTCCCAATACTTACTATTCGGTGTTTTGTCAGTTCATTCAAAAGATGGTCACATTGGGCCAAAAGTTTGAAGATGCTGATAATGAGAGGATCACATTGCTGAACAACAATACCAGACTGCTTCGTACGATTACTAGACTTGAAAGGGAAAGAGACAAAGCCAAAGCAGACTTCGTCGAGGCCAAAGACAAGCTTGGAGCTGCTGAGGACAGCCTCAACCATGCTTTGGTTGAGATTGAGTAGACCAAAAAGGCTGCTTTTGAAGATGGTTATCAAAAGGGCTTCGACGCTACAACGGCTAGTTACGTAGAGCAGATGCCGATCATCCAGGATGAAATCTGGGCTGCTTGTTGGGAAGCATGCCTCACAAAGGTAGGTGTTGCAGAAGACTCTCCCCTATGGGTTGAGAACGATCTACCGAGCCGCCGAGTTACAGCTCCAACTGATGATGTCGATCAACAGATTGACGATTTTGAAGATGTTGATGAAGAAATACAGGTTGAATCTCAAAATGATGTTGAGCAGTCATCTGTTCGGGAAGTAACCACTGAAACTGTTGTCCCAGAAGAGACTGCAACTGCTGCTGGTAATCTTGACGTCCAACCAGAAATTCAGAACCTAGATTGATAAATAAGTATTTTGTGTTTCTCAAACAATATGGCTGGTCCTGCGTGACCACGGTAATTTAACCCTGCGTGGTTCCAGTACTTTCTTTTGGTAATACTCTGGATAATACAGGTATTCGGCCCTTCGTGGCACTTGCTCGGCTCTCCTCTGTTTGGTGCATCTGTTCGGATGCACTATTTTAATCTCAAGTATTTCGTACTGTTGATTGTCTTATGTTATGCAAGTTTCACATACTTTAAGGGCCAGAACAAACATACAATTTGTTCCTTAAGTCTCACGTACTTTAAGAGCAAACATATAATTTGCAACAAAACATACAAGTGTTTTTCGTACTTTGTATTTCTTCTAAGTTTCACGTACTTAGTTATTTTTATTTTTTGTTTTAAGTTTCTCGTAAATAAATGTTTTAAAAGTCTTTCAAGTGTTGTCATACAAACACTTGATCATAAAGGTTTTCCTCAAGTTTCACATACTTAGGAACATAAGTTTCACGTACTTAAACTAAATGTGGCTTACATTTAAGTCAAGCCAATATAGTTTCTCAAGTATCACGTACTTAAAATACCATATAAGTATCTCGTACTTTGAACGTCCATACAAGTATTTCGTACTTGTATTTTTTAAAAGAAAACATACAAGTGTTTTCATACTTGCTAAGTATCACGTATTTAAGAAAATACATACAAGTGTTTGCATACTTGCGTTCAAATGTATACCCAAGTTTCACATACTTGAAATTCTATACAAGTGTTTCGTACTTGTATTCGTTAAGTGTCACGTACTTAAAAATGTATAAAACTTTTAAGTTTCACATACTCAAAAGGTATACCCTGCTCCCCAATACGAATAAGGAGAACCAAACTCGTAGTTCGTATTTAAATACCACAACAGTTATTCGAAAGAAGTGATTTTATTCATAATCTGTAAAACGCAAGAGGGCGTTACTCGTACCCTTTGCAAAAATAATCAAAACTAGAACAAAGGAATTATATTCGTAATTCCCACACAATCACGTAGTGTAAATCCAAAACAGATTTTAATACTTCTAAACAAAAAACTTTCGTAAATTATGAACATTCCAAGGCCTCGGAATTGGATCACCATCCAGATCTGCCAATCTATAGGCTCCTATGCCCACAATCTCAGTTACTCTATACGGGCCTTCCCAGTTGGCCCCCAGCTTGCCTTCATTTGCCACCTTGGTGTTGCCGAGCACTTTTCGTAGCACAAGGTCCCCAACACCAAATTCTCTAGGATGAATATGTTTGTTGTAGCTTTTCATCAGCTGTTCTTGGTAAGAAGCAAGATGTACCAAGGCCTTTTCTCTCTTCTCCTCGGCAAGATCAAGCTCGATTTCAAGGGCCCTGTCATTGCCTCCACTTTCAACCAAAGCTGTCCTATTGGTCGGCAGACCCACTTCCAGAGGTATGACAGCCTCTGTTCCAAATGCCAATGAATAGGGGGTCTCTCCCGTAGACCTCCTAGGCGTTGTTCGGTGAGCCCACAAAACTAACGGTAACTCATCAGGCCATTTTCCCTTTGCTTTTTCCAGCCTCTTCTTTATCCCATCTAGGATAGTTTCATTGGATGCCTCTGCTTGCCCATTACTCTGAGGGTAGGCCGGAGTGGAGTAATAATTTCGTATTCCATACTGGGCACAAAAAGCCTTGAATTTCTTCTGAAATTGGGATCCATTATCTGTAATCAATGAATAAGGGACCCCAAAGCGAGTGATGATGCTTTTCCACACGAACCTTTCTATCATAGGTTCAGTGATTTTGGCCAATGGTTCTGCCTCAATCCACTTCGTAAAATAATCAGTTGCTACAAGCAGGAATTTTCGATTCCCAGTTGCTTTATGCAATGGGCCCACGATATCCATTCCCCATTGGGCAAAAGGCCAGGGACTCGTCAAAGGCACCAGATCCTCGGCAGGTGTTCGAATCATTGGTGAGAATTTCTGGCACTTCTCACAAATCTTTACATAAACCTTTGCATCTTCTTGCATGTGTGGCCACCAGTAGCCTTGAGTAATTGCTCGGTGGGCAATGGATCTCCCTCCAGCATGGCTCCCACATGTTCCCTCGTGGATCTCATGAAGGAACTTCTGTACCATCTCAGGATGTACGCATAGCAAATAGGGACCTGTAAAGGATTTCCTATACAACTTACCCTCTGGGGACAGCCAAAACCTAGCAGATTTGACTCTTATCTTCTGGGCCTCCTTTTTATCAGAAGGGAGTATCTCATCTCGTAAGAACTCCATTATTGGGTCCATCCAACTTGGTCCTTAGTTCACGTCCAAGACCAAGTCTACACTCCTCCCAATGCTCGGCTCATTTAGGTATTCTACTGCCACCCTTCTTTTGAACTCTGTTGGTACTGCTGCAGCCAACCAAGCTAAAGAATCTGCATGAGCATTCTGTCCAGAACTTATTTGCTCAATATATACCCTCTCGAAGGTATCAAGCAAGTCTTTTGCTGCCTGCACGTAGGCTACCATCTTTTCATTCCGAGTCTCGTACTCGCCGGACAGTTGATTCACAACAAGCTGGGAATCACAATACACCCTGACCCGTTCTGCTTTAAGGGTCTTCGCACTTCTCAATCCTACCAAGAGTGCTTCATATTCAGCCACATTATTCGATGCACTGAATCCAAGCCGAACAGAGAGTTCAATCAGAACTCCTTGAGGAGGAAAGAGGACAACTCCAATTCCAGAACCAGTATTACACGCTGATCCATCAACGAATAACTTCCATTCTTTGGGATCCTGTTCGGCTACGGGTTGATCCTTCAAGGATGATGTCTTAGCTGCCTATTCCTTTCTCGTAGGAGGCAAGGGAGCAACAGTGGGGGAAAACTCTGCCACAAAATCAGCCAACACCTGGCCTTTAATTGCTGTGCGTGGCTGATACTCGAGATCATACTGACTTAACTCCACGGACCACGTCGAGATCCTTCCCGAGAAATCTGCCTTTCGAAGCAGTGATTTTAATGGATACTCAGTATAAACCACAACCTTATGGCTTTGGAAGTAGTGTGGCAATTTCCTGGTTGCTGTCCTAAGTGCCAGGACAAGTTTTTCTAAAGGCAGATATCTCGTCTGTGCATCCAACAATGTCTTGCTAACATAATAAATGGGGATTTGCTCGATCCCCAAATCCCTCAACAAGACTGCACTTACTGCGTGCTCGGAAACAGCTAAGTACAGAATTAAAGACTCACCTGGCTGTGGAGTTGACAACAGTGGGGGTTCGGCCAGGTATTTCTTCAGATCCTGGAAAGCTTGCTCATATTCTGCTCCCCATTCAAATCCCTCCCTCTTTTTCAGTAGCTGAAAAAAGGGTCTGCACTTGTCACTTGACCTGCTGATGAATCTGTTTAGTGCTGCTGCCATCCCAGTCAGCCTTTGGACTTCCTTGGTAGTTTTGGGACTCTGTAATCTCTGCAAAGCATCGATCTGCTCAGGATTTGCCTCTATCCCCCTCATAGTTACCAAATGGCCCAGGAACTTTCCTGAACCAACTCCAAACGCACACTTCGAGGCGTTAAGCTTCAACTTGTATTTCCTCAAAATTTCAAAGACTTCTTTTAAATCAGTAATATGCCCTCCTTTTTCTCGACTTTTTACCACCATATCGTCTATGTAAACCTCCAAAGTTTTCCCAATGAGTTTTTTGAACATGATGGTTGCAAGTCTTTAGTATGTGGCCCCAACATTTTTCAGCCCAAACGGCATGACACTGTAGCAGTATAATCCTCGAGGTGTGATGAAGGAAGTCTTCTCTTGATCAGGTTCAAACATAGCAATCTGATGATACCCTCGATATGCATCGAGAAAACTCATTCGCTCGTAGCCAGATGTTGCATCAACCAATTGGTCAATCCTGGGCAAAGGAAAACTATCCTTAGGGCACGCTTTGTTTAGGTCTGTGAAGTCCACACAGATACGCCACTTCCCATTCTTCTTCTTTACCACAACAGTGTTGGATAACCATTCGGGGTAATAGACTTCACGTATTGCTTTGGCTTCCAACAAACGATCGACCTCTTCAATCACAGCATCTACATGCTGCACGGCTGCCCTTCGTTTCTTCTGAATGATCGGCTTGTGCAGAGGATCAATGTTTAAATGGTGACAGATCACATCTGCATCCACCCCAGGCATTTCCTCAGGCACCCATGCAAAAACATCCATATAGTCTTTTAGGAACTTTACCGATTCGGCCTTTTCATCTGCTGGCAGTGATTCCCCAATTAAAAAATATCTTTCAGGATCAATCTCGTTGATCTGAATCTTCTCCAGGCCCTCAACCACTTTTTCAGCTGGGCTTCTTCCAACATCCTCGATGGTTGGTTGATCTGGTACTTCTAATGTGTGAACATGGTGGACCTTCGGGGCTGTTTTGATGATGGAAATCAAGCATTGTTGTGCCACCTTCTGGTTTCCTTTAAGGACTTCAATCCCATTTGATCCTGGGAATTTCACCATCTGATGATAAGTTGAGGAGACTGCTCTCATCTTGTGCAACCATGTCCTCCCTATAATTGCGTTATAGGAAGAAGGGACATCGACCACTAAAAAGTCCGTTCTCAACACTACTGATCCGGCCCGAACAGGTAACGTCACCTTTCCAAGGGGCCAGACTGCTCCTGCACCGAACCCAATAAGAGGCGTTGTAGACTGTTCTAAGTCTGATTGGGCCAGCCCCATCTTTTTGAATGCATCATAGTACAATACCTCTGTACAACTCCCCGAGTCCACTAGAATTCTTTCGATGTCGTATTCCCCAACTCGTAGGGTTACGACCAATGCATCATTGTGGGGTATTTGGACCTCCGCCAAATCATTATCATTGAATGCCATGCTCTCTTTGCATACATCAGTCTCTCGCCCCCTCTTGTTTCCCAACCGCATCACGTGCTGATCATGCTTAACTTGCCTTTGAAATAGCCTAACCTCACTTCTCGTGTAAGGTGTGGCCAATCTATGTATCATATGGATGACGCCTTTAGGGTTTTGTTCGTAACCCACCTCCATAGCCTTCCCTTTCTCTTTAGGGTCCTCTTGGATAAATTCCTTGAGATAGCCCCGAGAGACCAAATCGTCAAGGTGCCTCTTGTATGTCTCACAGTCCTCAGTCATATGGCCCCAATCCTTATGATAACTGCAGTGCTGATTCGTAGCACGTTTTGCATCTTTGTCTCCTCCTAGACTCGGGGGCCACTTGAAATATGGCTGATTCTTTATTCGATAAAGAATCCTGTATATTGGTTCCTTCCAAACCGTAGTGATAGAAAAGAAAGCTTTTGGGTCAGGAGCTTGCTTATCTTTGTACGGCTCTTTCTTAGCCTGCCCATATTCCCTTCTCTCTTTATAAGTCTTGGGCTCTCGCTTATCCACTTTTTTGGCAGGTGCCTTTGGCTGTTCGGCAACTGTCCTGCCATCCTCACGGAGAATGTCATCCTCCATTCTGGCATGTTGCTCTATTCGTTCCATCAATTTAGCCAATGTGGCTACTGGATGTTTATTCAATGATCGGCACAGCTCTCCCCGAACAGGCAAACCAGTCTTGAAGGTAGCAATCGCGTACTCCTCACTGCAACTTTCAATCTCGTTGAAAGTTTCCCAGTACTTCTTTGCATAATCTCTGATTTGCTCGTTCTCCTCCTGTTTCATGGTGGAAAGACTCTCAAATGTCTTCGGGGCCTTTCTGCTCGTCAAGAACCGAGCAGTGAATTCCTCGGCCAACTGCCTCCATCCTCGTATGGATCGTGGGGCCAGTTTATGAAACCAGGATAAAGCCACTTTGCCAAGACTGGAGGGAAACATCTTGCACAAGATGGAATCATCCCCTTCATGCATAAACATGGCCTGTTGATAATGTTGTATGTGAGCTACGGGATCCGTATTTGTCTCGTAAAGTACGAATGCACCGTGCTTCACTCTGCTCGGCAACCTTGCTTCTTGTAGCCTCTTTGTAAAGGGGGAGGCTGCAATATTACTCAGGGCCTTGCGTGCTGCTTCTCGTGCAGTCACTGTCCCATCCTCTTGCTCCTTTGACTTGTGGGCCGAAGTCTTGACCCAATCAGCATCAGGTCTCTCGTACCTGTCTCGATGATACTTTCTCGTATCCTCTTCCTCGGGGGTAGAACTTCGGTCTCTGCTCCTCCTTTTTCGTGAAGAAGTCCTTTTCTCTTTTGTTTGGCTTTTACTTCTTCTTCCCCTTTTTCGTGGGGAAGCCTCATGACGCCCTATAACAGGACTGCTGCTCCTTCTTCTACGTGAATGAGTCTGCTTATGGACCACCAGAGCCCGTCCGTCTCTCTGGGAATTCCTTCGAGAGAGTCCAGAATCTTCTGGGTGCTCTCGTACCTGCTGCAGCTCCCGTATCTCGTACTCACGTTTTCTAATTAAACGTGCATACTCCTCGATTTCTCTTCTCTTTTTATCAAGGACATCGTCACCATCGTGTATGTTCTTTGAATGGGTAACTGACTCTTCTCTTCGGTGAGACCTACTCCTTCTCGTGGAGCCAGTAGCAGTTTTGTCTCCTTTTTCTTTGGAGCTACCTCTGTCATGTCTACCAGTAGGCTTTCTCGGTGCGCCCGGTGGGGATTTATCTCTTCCCCCACCCAACTGGTCCTTTGGACTAAATGGTGTAGCTGGATCTTCTTCCATCGTTCTTATTTTTCAAAAGGGAACTCGTTCGTTTCCCACAGACGGCGCCAATTGTAGGGGGATGAAAACAATTGATGCTTCGGATCAACTGGATTGCAACGGCTTATTCGTGCCTCTTCACCGGAACCCTAGCTCGACGTCGGAACCCTAATCTGCAAAATAGACAGGGGGTGAGTGCACCTTTGCCTCTCGTGGCAAAGGCCCTCCGATGCCTTTGTTAGTATCATGTACTAGAAAACTCAACCCTAATTATCAGTAGGAAAGCAATAATAATGCAATGTATTGCGTACCTTTCACCTCTAGGTTTACCTCATATTTATAGATTTATGGATGCTTGCTGTCCAAGCATCCTTGTTGCCATAGGATTCCTAACTCGTATAGGAAAACCAGGATATCAAGGAGTCTCGTTTCCTTTATCAGTTTATGGAAAAGAGTCCTTTTAGGATTCTTTTCCATTAAGAGCCGAACATCCCATACTTGTTGGGTATCTTTCTCAGATCCTATATTCTTGGGATCTTTATCCCTTTATGGGACATGACTACTCTGGAATCTTCCAGAGTATTCCCTCTGCTCCTACTCTCGATTGGAGCTCCTTCTTTGTTCGGCTGTCTCATGGCCGAACAGACTACCTGGACCAAGGACTTCACATGTAACTTGGTCCAAATGTAATCAGAATGTCTCTTATCTGCCGAACAGATAGTTTACACCAGTGACTTGTCATGTCATTGGCCTTTATTCAGCCGAACAGATTGCATGGACCAAGGACTTCACATGTTATTGTTCCATATCGCTGTTCTTCATACTGCCCGGCGATAAGTCCAGTCGTATTTACCACATGTTCCCAAACATCACGTGTTCGGTAACTAAATGTATCTGCTCGGGAATACCTCCCTACAGAAACAAAAAATGTGAACGTATCCAACGAACTGTGCGTGTTAGCTTTAGCACCAGACAAATGGGCTAGAAGGTATACTGGGTACATTATAAACGGGTTTCGATTTCACACCAAGGAGCGTGAGGAGAGGAGGAAAACTCTAAGCAATGGAGTATATTTGCCTGCATACACACAAAGTTATGCAAGCTCAAGAGATAAACGCCCAGTTACAGGAGAGGTCATTTTCTATGGAGTTTTAAAGGATATCATTGAATTGAGATATTCTAATGACTTTAAGTTTGTGCTATTCAAATGCGATTGGGTGGATAAACAACGTAGGAATGAGGCAAGATGAGTTCAAGTTCACACTCGTAAATTTCAGGCACCTTTTGTATAGACACAATCACACATCAGATGAACCATTCATCCTTGCATCTCAGACGCAACAGGTTTGGTATGTTCAAGACCCTATTCGTCTAATAGGATGTGACTCATTTGATGTCGTATTCGTCTAATAGGGATCGGTATTTTTGACCGATAAACTGCCGTCCATTGTCCATGATGATGGCGAAGGGGACCCCGAAGTGTGAAGTGATATTTTGCCAAACGAAACGAATGATGTCTGTTTCTTCGATGGTTACAAAGGGCTCAGCTTCGACCCATTTCGAGAAATAGTCGGTGGCGGTTAAGAGGAACTTGAATCCTCCCGGAGCAACGGGGAGCTTACCAACAATATCCATGCCCCATTGAGAAAAAGGCCAAGGGCTGGTGAGAGGGCTAAGGTCCCGAGCTGGGTGGTGGATGATAGGGGCAAACATCTGGCATTTCTTACAACGCTTGACAAATTCTTCAGAATCCTTCTTCATTGTTGGCCACCAATTGCCTTGGGAGATGGCTCGGTGAGCGAGGGACCGTCCATTGGAGTTGCAACCGCTATCGCCAGCATGGAGCTCTTCGATGATGCCTTGTACTTGGTGGGGGTGTACAACCAGTAGATACGGGCCGGTGAAGGACCTTTGGTAGAGCTTACCGTTCGGATTGAGCCAGAAGAGAGCGGCTTTATTGCGGAGTCGGTGAGCGTCCTTCTTGTCGGGAGGAAGGATGTCATCTCGCAGGTAACCAATGATTTCATCCATCCAGCTCGGTCCGAGCTCTATGTTAAGTACCTCTTGGTTCAATATTTCAAGCTCAAAACTAGGCTTGTCAACGGAATTGAAGGAAATAGAACGGTGTCCCAAGGAGGAGCAAGCCGAAGCGAGCCCTGTAAAGGCGTCGGCATGGGCATTATGTTCCCTGAAGATATGTTCGACTCGGATAGCTTTGAAATTCTTCATGAGTCGAACAGCAGAGCTAAGGTAGGTATGCATTCGATCGTCCCGAGCTTCGTATTCCTCGGAGAGTTGGTTGACTACTAATTGGGAATCACTGTAAACCACAAGTTCTTCCATACCCAGGGCCTCAACCGTCTTGAGTCCTGAGATCAGTGCTTCGTACTCAGCCTCGTTGTTAGAGGCTGGGAAGTTGATAGAGAGGGAGCTTTCATGTAAAATGCCGAAATGGGAGAGGCGGATGACTCCGGCTCCTACGCCTCAGCTGTTGGAGTCGCCATCGACGTACATCTTCCACACATTTCCATGAAAAGCTTCCATGCTGTGCTTGGGCTTGCCTGGAGTATGGCTTCGGTGCTTGGAGCTGGACCCGAAGCGGGAGGATCGATTGGAGTGAGTTCAGCGATGAAGTCGGCAAGGGCCTGAGCTTTGATTGCTGTCCGAGGCTGGAAATGAATTTCATAGTTCGCGAGCTCGACAGCCCACTGAGAGATTCGGTTAGAAATGTCCGCCTTCCGAAGGAGAGATTTAAGAGGATATTCTGTGAGGACGACGATGCGGCACGACTAGAAGTAGGGAGCAAGCTTCCTAAAGGCTGAGACGAGGGCAAGGACAAGTTTTTCCAGTGGTAGATAACGCATCTCGGTGGGGGTCATTGTCTTGCTGGAATAGTATATGGGTTGGTGCTACCGTCCTTCTTGTCCGATGAGCACCGAACTTATGGCGTGCGGAGAGACGGCTAGGTATAGGAACAAGTCCTCCTGATCCCGAGGCGTGACGAGGAGTGGGGTCATGGAAAGGTAAGTCTTCAACTGCTGGAGGGCTCGATCACAGTCTTTTGTCCAATTGAAGCTCTTTCGGCTGCCTTTCAGGAGGGTGAAAAATGGCTGGCATTTGTCAGAGGAACAACTGATGAATCGATTCAGGGCGGCGGCCATGCCTGTTAAACGTTGAACGTCTCTCTTGTTGTGGGGAGCCGAGAGTTTCTCAATGGCAAGTAGTTGAGCGGGGTCAGCTTCGATACCGCGTCGGGAGACGAGGTGGCCAAGAAATTTACCGGAGCTTACACCGAAGGCTCATTTCTCGGCGTTGAGGCGGAGCTTAAGCTTTTTGAGAATTTTGAAGGCTTTGGCGAGGTGGGCTAGGTGATCACTGGCAACCATGCTTTTGACTACCATGTCGTCAATGTAAGCCATCATGGTGTCACCAAGTAGGCGCTCAAACATCTTGGTTATCATTCGCTGAAAGGTGGCCTTTGCCTACCATTAATCAAGATCAACATGGAAATCAACAAGTCTAGTTGCAGGAGCAACTGCAACCGCAGGTGCAAGCAAAGCAAGTGCGATGTTAGGCTGCACCCATGAGTGCTATATTGCAGCCTTTGCCTACCATTAGTCAAGACTAGCATGAAAATCAGCCGGTACAATTGCAAGCGCAGACGCAAGTGCAAGCAAAGTGAGTGCGATGTCGGGCTGGACCTATGAGTACTATATTGCAGCCTTTGCCTACCATTAGTCAAGACCAGCAAGGAAATCAACCATCACCAAACTATCATGAGTTCCAGTCACCATTTGATGAAGGTATATAATTGTTTTATTAGCTTATTTCAATTTCAAATAAACTTACTAATTGTCCTATTACTTTGACAGTTAGTAGGTTTATTATTGTTGAATTTTGTGTTCTTACAACCACCTAAATTAACTCCTAAATGATCTAATGGAAGTGCCATATAGTTTCTCTTGATTTTAATGCATGCTAGTAGAAGTCTTGCACTAGATCATTTTGTCCCGGTACTTGATTTCTGCAACTTTTCAATCTGCCAGTCAATCGAGCTTCTTACTCCTAGAGTTTTAGATGTAGAGTTGCACGAACCATAGCGAAATGTAGTAGAATTGTTGCTCAAAAACAGCATCACAATGCACTAGAAACAACCACAACACATATAACACATGGTGGCCATGGTGCATGGGCATTTTCGATACCAACAAGCACATACATACATACGTTCATAAAATTCCTTCTATTGGTAAATCATTGAAGTGGCAGGTCACATAAATGAGAGAGTCATGGAGATAGAATCACATCAACATTCTATGAGCAGTCACACTACTCTAAACTTGCACTCGCTGGAATAAAGCAATGAAAGGTCAAAAACTTTAGTTGGAGCAGGTACATTCAATTTAATGTACAAAAGAAAAAATATATATGGTTGTTCAACCTTTTATTTACCAAGGAAATTAAATTATGCAGTTACTTGCATTTACTTGTTTATGTTCATTATTCCATATTCTTTACTAGATCCCAACTTGCAACAACAGAGAGCCAGAGGGAGAGGCTTTGCTCGTCCATATGTTGGGTGGGGTACAGGAACGAAATTAGAAGTTAAATTGAATAAAGACGATCAACCAATAGGTAACACGGCAGGTCCCTTACAAAGTCAACTTGGCATCTTAGCAAGAAACATAACTTTGGTACCCTTAACTTTTACTGATTGGAGGGCTCCAGAGCTATATCCATACAAGGAATGCCTATGGGCAGAGGTTAAGGTATTTATTATAGGAAAAAATTCAAATTATGGGCTAATGTTGTTGCTACTATTGTGTTTTAATCTTTCTTCTTAGACTGAATTTTGATCAGTTGAGCTAATGTTGTTGCCACTTTATTGTCGATGTTTAGTTGTTGATATACTTATTTATGCAGGAAAATACAACTGCACCAGATGCTTATAAGCATAATTGTCTGATGTCCGTTGGAAAGAAATGGAAACATTGGAAAGATGAGCTTAAAAGAAATACTTATAACTTATATGATAATGATGAAGACCGTTTGGCGAATTGTCCGAATAAGGTTGACCCTAATCAATAGAGAGTTCTTGTTCAATTTTGGGGCACTAAAATAGCCAAGGTGATGCATGTCAATTCTTCTTCCTCTTTCTAATGAATATGAACACATATACATGGATAAGTAATACTGGATTTTGTTTGTTATAGAGATGAAGTAAAACCAACTGTAAAAGCAGACACGAATAGAAAATGGGACACACGAGTGGGAGGAAGGGCCATTGTCGTGTAAGGGATGAGGTAATTAACTAACCAATGTGCATAACTAAATTTAATTCAATGCATTTATATATCAAATGTGTTACTGAACACTTTAGCTTCTTGTACGCTAATAAAGTTGACACAGATTAAGGATGGAGTAGTAGTAGAACCTGATCATATACAGGTATTCATTAAAACTCATACAAAGAAAGATGGACAGCCAGTTGATGAAGCATTAGCTTTGGCCATAGTATGTATATTTACTTGGTTCATTTTTGTATCTATTTAGATTCATTTTAATGGTATGCTTCTTCTATGTCTATTTACATAATAAAATATTTGCTTTTGTTCTTTTACTTACTATAGATAGGTTTCATTTATTTCAGCGTCGTCTTAATGAGGGAGCCTCTTAGATTCCTGCCTTAGAGTCACCTACTTTACGGGAGGAGTTATTCACTAGCGTACTAAAACTAGATAGGAATGGACGTGTGCGTACCTATGGCCTGGGTCCTTGTCCGAGTCAAGTGTTTGGGACTAGATATACCCGATCTCAGGAGCAACGTGTCAAGGATCAGTTGTGTGCGGAGTTTTGTGCTGAATTGGGTGCAGAGTTGCAACAAGAGGTGCTAAGAGGCGTAAGTGATGAAATCACTCAATTGAAGAACCAATATGCAACCGTGGCAACTTATATGAAAAGTGCAGGACACCCTTTGCCTCCATCACCGAGCTGGAAATGGAGATGGAGATCACACACCATCACTAATGGATTACAATGGACAGGTAAATTGTGGTTTTTGAAGGTACTTTTTGAGGCAATGAGAATAGAGTTGGTCATTTTATTGATTGAAAATACACCTGCCTCTTATATTGATTGATCAGTGTTATTGCCAAAATATATAGCTTGAGCCCAAATAAGTATGCCTTGTGGTCTCTGAAAGAGGCCTATCAATTGGTTGTTAAAATATATGTTTAAGTGGGTGAAGATGGTTTGGTAGTAAAATGATTTTTTGCGGTCTACTTTAGAAGCAAGTTTATTTGCAAGTTTGTGTTCTTTGTAATGTGATTCTCAGGTCAACCCATGGTTGATTAGAACTTGAAAATTATAGATTGGATTTGGGTGTCGATGGTTGTGTCCCATTTTGTTTAGAATTCAATGTGTCCCTTTTTGTGTCTGTGTGCGTATCCATTTTTGTTCTACATAGATTATTGGAGTTGAATTTTTGTATCTGCTGCTGCATTAAAATATGGTGCTCTTCATGATATATTTCTAAAGTCTATTTTTTCATGCTACCAGACTCAACTGTTCATGTACGATACATATTGGTTACGAACACGATATGACTCTCTCCGAACATGTGTCGAACATGGCTTAAATCGCATCATTGTGATGCCCTAACTGTAGGTAGCATGCTTTGTGCCATTTTTATTTTGATGCTGCATAACTGAGGATTTTTAATGCTGAGTGGTAAGCCATTGCAGGAGTTAGATTAAAGTAGATGACCAGAGATGATATTGTTCTTGAATGCAATTTATAGGAGCTGCAATTGGATTTGTACGTCAGTGCTGGTCCTGCGAAGTGCCATTTGGTAGTTCATAGGTGTCTCTTATGTCTTAGATGCCATTTTTGGGTGCAAAACTATGATTTCTTGTTTATGATGTATTTGTAGTTACTTGACATTGTCGGTGATGGCTGATGAGTCTTGGTTTGTCGCTCTCTCTCTCGATCAATATTGTTTCTTGTTTTTCTCTCCCCTTTTCTTTTTTCTTGTTTACCTTCTATTTTTGTATGTGAAGAATCCTAGTATGGGCTGTCTTTTAGGAATCTTTATTGTATTAAGAAAACATTAGGATCTTGAATGGAAGATGATTTCTGGAGGTCTGTGTTGCATGGACTCCGATATGAGGAGCATGTGTAAGTGTCTTCAGGCGTCAAATCTCCCTAACAGGCTAATCTTAGGCTATGGGCATATAGGGGCGGCTGCAGGATTTGTAACTAGCGGGATCACCAAACCATATGTGTTCCCTCGCGATAATGAAATTCTCATCTTTATACATCAAGACATACATGTATATCTATAGATAACAAAAAGTAGATTGCTTATGAACAAATTGCTACTTGCTAGGTTGAGGGGAGAGATGAAATTGCCTGCATATACATTGCCGTTGTTTAATTTTATTCATGCTGATCCAAGAATGGTTGATAGTTTGGAAATTTAGGGGTCTTCTCTCACAAAGACAGGGGGAGAGAGGGAGAGAGAGAGAGAGAGAGAGAGAGAGAGAGATTTGCGGGGGTCAATCATCATCTAGGAATACGGTGCATATTACATGGGGTTTGGAGAAGAAAAGGTCTTCCTCCGAACTTATTAAAAGAAATAATTAGATTCCATGTACGTTTTTTTTTTTTTTTGGTTGTAAGAGGTGATTCCATGTAAGTTTGAAACCCAAGCTTTACTATGGAAGGTTCTAAGAGTGTCCTGTATTGATAACTTGATATCGTGGAAGTTTGGCTGTAATGTGTAATTGTTTCTCATATTTGCAGGTTGATAGGACGTAGACGGACATGGAAGACATGCAATACGAATGACAGGAAATCTTCTTGATAATCAAAACTGTCTTTTTATAGACTTTACTTCTCCTTTTTCTAAGTGAAGATAGAGAGCATTACGAGTCTACCAGCAGATTTTTCTTCACAGAATGCATATAGAACTGAACTATATGATGACCGCACAAGAAACTAGGAAAAAAAGGGAATTGACTGCCAGTCTAAAGCACTTGAAATGCTAAAGCAAAACAGCTAGTGAAGGTCAACTTGGTCGATAATAGCACGGTGATTGTTTCTCCCTATCAAGACCTTATCAAAATTGACAAGCCACTGGTCAATATACTATGAATAAGCCACTATAAAATATGTCTTCAGCTACACATGAAAAAGCTCATCTATATTCAGCAGATGTCACTGGCCATGTGCTGCACCACCGTTAATGGCTAATTTGTCCAGCAAACACAACTCTAAATCTTGTCGTTTAAGAAGGATTTTCCCAGTTGCTTGCTACTGACATTGTTTCCAAGCCACTATTCACATCATCAACCAGTCTTCAATCGTATCCAACTACCAAAATCCACCCAAACAATTGTGCCGAGAGATTTTTTTCCCATGGTAAGTGTTCTCTGTCTCATCTGTTTCCTACCCTCTTTTAGTGTACAGTGTTTCCTAGCCCCGCCGAGTCAACCTGCGGGCCAACCTGTGGCCAAACTGGGTTCAGCCCACCACAAATATCTCCACTTTCAAAATGTTTCCAGATGTCCCTAGTTCCTTTTTTTTTTCTTCTGATAAGTGCCCCTAGTTCCTTTAATCTTAACGAATTTCTTTCCTCTTGGATTTGAGATTGATCTCGTTACAAGTCGAATTCCATTAATTCTATGGAACAAATTTATGGTAAGACTTGTAAATGCATGTTAGACAGCTGAGTCAAAATTTCATTACTTCTATGGAACTACCTTGATCCGTTGACTGAACCATAGTACATACTTATTGCAGCTTATTTCTTTTCTGGGTACAAAGTTCGTGGGTTCATAATTATAGGTAAGATCTATTCCTTTTTACTGCCCAAAAACTTGAGAAATACCTAAGCACGGTCTTCAACCATATCTCGATATTGAACAGCCATCCAAAGTATAAACTCTTTCACCACCAGAAAAAATGAAACTTTAATTTTGGAATTGAATCCCTAATTTTTCGAATTAGGGTTTTTTTTCAGCAACACAATTTTTTTCACCAACTGTAGGTGGACAAATTCAATTAGTACTTTGACTAGCACTAGATTGTAACAGCTTCTCGTGCCACTTGACCGGAACCCTAATTCGTCGTCGGAACCCCTGATCTGCAAAATAGACAAGATGTGAGTGCACTTTTGCCTCTCATGGCAAAGGCCCTCCGATGCCTTTGTTAGTATCTCGTACTAAAGAAACCCTAATTATCTGTAGGAAATATTGAATAATTGCAATGTATTGCGTACCTTTCACCTCTAGGTTTACCTCATATTTATAGATTTTCATATGCTTGCTGGCCAAGCATCCCTGTTGCCCTGGAATTCCTAACTCGTATAGGAAACCCAGGGTATCAAGGTTTCTCGTTTCCTTTATCAGTTTATTAGAAAAGAGTCCTTCTCGGATTCTTTTCCATAAAGAGCCGAACATCCCATACTCGTTGGGTATCTTTCTCATATCCTATATTCTTGGGATCTCATCCCTTAACGGAATACCACTGTTTCTGGACCCTTCCAGAGTGTTCCCTTTACTCCAACATCTGATTGGATTTCTTTCTTTGTTCGGCTGTCTCAAGACCCGAACAGACTGCTTGGACCAATCACTTCACATGTAACTGGTCCTAGACCCCGTACAACTTTCCTGGGCCAATGACTTCTCATGTCACTGGTCCATATTGCCGAACATTGTCTAGCACGATGACTGTCCTGTCTATATTCAAACTATGGTCCCACGTACCATTTGTTCGGATATCAATTGCATTGCTTTCAACTTGTCATTCCTCGTATCACATGCTTGGTTCTTACTTCATCTGTTCGGCTGTATCATAACCGAACAGTCTGTTTGGACCAACTACTTCACATGTAACTTGGTCCAATGTAATCGGAATGCCTCTATTTGCCGAACAATCAGTTTATACCCATGACTTCTCATGTCATTGGCCCTTATCGCTGTTCAATGCACTGACCGGCGATCAGTCATGTTCAATTTCCAACGTGTTCTTATACACCACGTGTTCGGCAACTAGATGTACCTGTTCGGGAATACCTCCCTACAATTGCTCCCCAGCTTTACCTATTTTCCACTGTTCGGGGGTAATGGGTGAAGCTTTTTAGAGACAAACGTTTATATCTGAACTTCCTCTGATACCGAGCAGTCATAGTTTTTAGTACTTATTGATGCTCTTTGGCGCCTTTGTCATTATACCATTTCGAGGTATAAACTCCACGTGGCACGTTTCATATGCCTATCATTAATTTCGAACTAACGTTCTATGAAACGACGTCAGAACGGTGCTTGCTTTCCGTTACTTTTTTAAGTAACGGTGTGAGACGAGACGTTTCGTCTCCGTCCCTAGCAGTTAAACCCCAAAGAGGATTCCTTTGGATCTTTTCACCAAAAGTCAAACTCTCTCTTTCTCTCCCTAATACCAGGCGAAAATATCCCGCCATCCGCCATCGCCACTTTTTGCAAATTCGATTCCGTTCCAGGGAATCGTCACAGTATCTTTGTAAGATCCTCGTTCTTACTCCATTTCTTCTGCTTAGGTTTCCTACTAAAACTTCCCCTCCATTCCATTAGATTTCATCTAAGATCTTTATTCTCAGATTTGTGGGTCGTTTCTAGGGTTTCAGTCGCACCCATTTCCATTTTTACTTTTTCTTCGAATATACCCATGACGGATGATAATGATAACCCTCATAGACCCAGTAAGTTTAGGAAGCTCTGCGATACCCCTGCTGCCATGGCGGCATTTAGAGAAAAATACAACATTCTTGAAAATGTAGGACTTGAACTTGCTCCATTAGGAGCGGATAGAGATGCTGGCTCTTGGGACAGGATGTGTATCCCAATTGTAGCTATCGTTGAGGGCGGGGTCCGTTTCCCCCTACATCCATTACTCTGCCAGATTCTAAACTGGTATCGTCTTACTCCCATGCAAGTTTCAACCAATGTTTTCAGGCTGATAATGGGGACTATAGCCCTAAATGGGATTCTAAGGACCCAATTAGGAATCTGGGAAATCCAATGGTGGTACAGTATCGTACTAAACCCCGAGTACAATACTTACTACTTCAAGGTTAGGAAGGCAGACAAACGTTTCGTACTTAATCTGCCAGATTCTGCTCGTGACCACGAGATCGACTTCCTCTATGTAACCGGAGCATTCGAGCCTTTAGGGGAAGATGGCCAAGTGTTGGGGCTCCATTGCCCCCACATATGGGGCTATCCACGTATACTCTTGCTTTTATCTTTTGCAATTCTTCGTTTACTGCTTTCTTATAGCTTTCTAAATGTCTAACTTTTGTTTTGTAATTCTGATCTTGCAGCTGAAAACGCTAACAGGCGTCCTAGACGTGTACCAAGCAACATCCGAACAGAAGACATAAACATCATTTTAAAATACACAGGAGAACCTGGTACCCGAACAGCAGGTCGGGGGCGTGACGCTGACGTACTACTGGGATACGACCCTGCATACAGAGGGGTCATTGACAGAAGACTTGCCCATCCCAGCACCAGTGCTGCTTCTACCTCCACATCAACTACTCCCCAACCACGTATTTCAAGACTTCAAGCTGGTGTTACCATTGCTGGTCAACTTGGAGAAATTCCTATTTCAGAAGGAGTGCCGCTTCCCCGCTTGAGACTTAGAAGATCTACGCGTGGACGTGTTTCTGAACAACTTCCCGAACAGCTGGTTTCAAATCGAGATACCAGCCAATCCTCTTCTTTTGGTTATTCTCCATCTCCTCGAGATTCAGGTACTATGACTCGTCAACCCCTTAATCTCAGTACCCTTCTCACTGTCTCCACTAGGGGACGTGGTGGTGCCCAAAAGGCGGCCCCAACTGGTCCCCCCCCCCCCCCCCCCCCCCCCCCCCTCCCCCCACGATCTCGTCGCACTAGGGGGGATCAATCCGATCATCTTCTTCTCCTTGGGAACAAGATAGTTCCCTCGAGGCCGTCGATGCTCATCGGGACAAACGTCCTAGGAGTGAAGAAGTTGGAGACGCTTCTGCCCAAGCCGCAGCCTCACTTCAACAACCCCTTTCTCCGAGCACTCAAGTGCTTCCACAAAACTGGGCCCCCTAGCTCATTAGGGGTGATCGGCCTATCCACATTGGAGATAGCGCCAGCTCCTCAGAAACAGCACTTGCACTCGCCCAAGGACTTCTTCTTCCTGTTGATATGCAAAAAGAGAACGAAGCCACACCTGACCGGCTTGTCTCTACTGGTCTTGTTAGTGGGATCAAGGTATAGTGTTCTCGTCACTAGTAGGCATACTTCATGTTCCTTTTGTTTGATACAGGTATTCGGCCCTTCGTGGCATATCTGTATAATTTGCTTGGCGCCTCTTTGGCTGGAAACTGATGTTATCGTATTTTGAATGTTTATAAGTTTTTCGTACTTGAATGCTTTCTTAATATCTAGTATTTGAATGCTTTCTTAATATCTCGTATTTGAATTGCAAACCATACAAGTGTTACATACTTGTACTTGCTAAGTACTCAACTGTTTTAAGTTTCTCGTACTTGAATAGTTGAGGCTAACATATACTCGTTATGTTTTTAAGCCAAGCCATGTGTCTCGTACTTTAAATTCCATACAAGTGTTTTCATACTTGTATTCGTTAAGTTTCACGTACTTAGAACATCTCACAAGTATTTCGTACTTGTGTTTAAGTTTTGCGTACTTAAATATAGAAGTCCCCTGCTCCCCAATACGAATGAGGGAAACTAATCTCGTAGTTCGTATTTAAAACAAATGCCAAGAGCACAACATTTATAATGAAAAAAAGTGACTTGATTCATAATCTGTAAAACTCAAGAGGGCGTTATTCGTACCCCTTGCAACTAATAAAACACAAGAGAGTTTTAGTCGTAACCCTCACACAATCACGATGTGCATAAAGTAAAAAATATACTCAAAACATGTTCATATAAAGAACTTTCTCAAGTTGTGGACATTCCAAGGCCTTGGCACCGGGTTCCCGTCCAAGTCTGCCAATCGATAAGCCCCAATGCCCACAATCTCAGTAACTCGATATGGGCCTTCCCAATTAGCTCCCAGCTTGCCTTCGTTGGCCACCTTGGTATTGCCGAGCACTTTCCGTAGTACTAGGTCTCCAACACCAAATTCTCGAGGATGAACTTGCTTATTATAGCTCTTCATCAAATGCTCCTGATAGAAGGCCAGATGGACCAAGGCCTTTTCTCTCCTCTCCTCGGCGAGATCAAGCTCAATTTCAAGGGCCCTATTATTACCCCCACTTTCGACTAGTGCAGTCCTATTGGTCGGAAGACCAACTTCAAGAGGTATAACAGCCTCTGTTCCATAGGCTAATGAATAGGGGGTCTCTCCAGTAGACCTCCTAGGCGTTGTTCGGTGAGCCCACAGCACTAATGGTAACTCGTCAGGCCACTTCCCTTTAGCTTTGTCCAGCCTTTTCTTGATCCCGTCAAGGATTGTTTTATTGGAAGCCTCTGCCTGTCCATTACTTTGAGCATAGGTTGGAGTCGAGTAATAATTCCTTATTCCATACTGAGCACAGAATGCTTTGAATTTCTTCTGAAATTGTGATCCATTGTCTGTAATCAATGAGTATGGTACCCCAAAACGAGTAATGATGCTCTTCCACACGAACCTCTCTATCATAGGTTCGGTGATTTTGGCCAATGGTTCTGCCTCAATCCACTTAGTGAAATAATCTATTGCAACTAGCAGGAATTTTTGATTCCCAGTTGCTTTGTGTAATGGACCCACGATGTCCATTCCCCATTGAGCAAACGGCCAGGGACTTGTCAAAGGCACCAGATCCTTGGCTGGTGTTCGAATCATTGGTGAGAATTTTTGACACTTCTCACAAATCTTTACATACACCTTCGCATCTTCTTGCATGTATGGCCACTAGTATCCTTGGGTAATTGCTCGGTGGGCAATGGATCTGCCTCCAGCATGGCTCCCACATGTTCCTTCGTGAATTTCATGAAGAAATTTCTGCACCATCTCAGGATGTACGCATAGCAAATACGGGCCTGTAAAGGATTTTCTGTACAACTTACCCTCTGGGGATAGCCAAAACCTGGCAGATTTTTGATCTTTATCTTATGAGCCTCCTTTTTGTCAGAAGGGAGTATCTCGTCTCGTAAGAACTCCATGATTGGGTCCATCCAACTTGGTCCTTAGTTCATGTCCAAGACTAAGTCTATACTTCTCTCAATGCTCGGCTCATTCAGATATTCTACTGCCACTTTTCTTTTGAACTCAGTTGGTACTGCTGCAGCCAACCAAGCTAACGAATCTGCATGAGCATTCTGTCCAGAACTTATCTGTTCAATGTATACCCTTTCAAAGGTATCAAGCAGGTCTTTGGCTGCCTGTACGTAGGCTACCAACTTTTCACTTCGGGGTTCATATTCGCGGGACAGCTGATTAACCACAAGCTGTGAATCACAATACACCCTAACCCGTTCTGCTTTTAGGGTCTTTGCACTCCTCAAGCCAGCTAAGAGTGCCTCGTACTCTACCACATTGTTTGACGCACTAAACCCTAGCCGAACAGATAGTTCCAACATTGACCCTTCAGGGGGTAAAAGCACAACCCCGATTCCTGATCCAGTGTTGCATGCTGACCCATCAACGAACAGCTACCATTCCTGGGGATCTTGTTCGGCTGATGCCTGTTTCTTCCTTACAGGTGATTGTGCTTCCTGCTCCTTTCTCGTAGGTGGCATAGGTGCTACTGTGGGTGAGAATTCAGCCACAAAATCAGCCAACACTTGGCCTTTGATTGCTGTGCGCGGCTGATAATCGATGTCATATTGGCTCAACTCAACAAACCAAGTTGAGATTCTTCCCGAGAAGTCTGCTTTTCGTAGCAGTGATTTTAATGGGAACTCTGTGTAAACCACAACTTTATGGCTCTGGAAATAATGTGGCAATTTTCTAGTTGCTGTCCTTAATGCCAGGACTAACTTCTCGAGGGGCAAATATCTTGTTTCTGCATCCAGCAGTGTCTTCCTAACATAGTAAATAGGGATTTGTTCGTTTCCCAAATCCCTCAACAGGACTGCACTCACTGCATGCTCAGAAACAGCTAAGTACAAAACTAGAGACTCACCTGGCTGTGGTGTAGATAACAGTGGGGGCTCGGCCAGATACTTCTTCAGGTCCTGGAAAGCCTGTTCGCACTCTGCTCCCCATTCGAATCCTTCCTTTTTCTTTAACAGCTGAAAGAAAGGTCTGCATTTGTCACTTGCCCGGCTAATAAATCGATTAAGCGCCGCTGCCATCCCGGTCAACCGTTGGACGTCTTTCGTTGTCCGAGGACTCTGCAGATTCTGTAAAGCCTTTATTTGGTCGGGGTTTGCCTCAATTCCCTTAAGGTTAAAAGGTGGCCCAAAAATTTTCCAGAACTGGCTCCAAACGCACACTTCGAGGCGTTGAGTTTCAGTTTGTATTTCCTCAAGATTTCAAAAGCCTCTTTCAAATCTGCTATATGGCCTTGCCCAGTTTTACTTTTAACCACCATATCGTCTATGTAAACCTCCATAGTTTTGCCAAGGAGCTTCTTGAACATGATGGTTGCAAGCCTTTGGTAAGTTGCCCCAGCATTCTTTAGCCCAAACAGCATAACACTATAGCAGTACAACCCTCGTGGTGTGATAAATGAGGTGTTCTCTTGATCAGGTCCAAACGTAGCAATCTGATGATATCCTCGATATGCATCGAGAAAACTCATTCGCTCGTAACCAGCAGTTGCGTCTACCAATTGGTCAATCCTAGGAAGAGGAAAGCTATCTTTTGGACAGGCTTTGTTCAGGTCTGTGAAGTCTACGCAGACTCGCCACTTTCCATTCTTTTTCTTCACCACAACGGTGTTGGATAACCACTCTGGGTAGTAGACTTCACGTATTGCTTTGGCCTCCAGCAAACGATCGACCTCTTCGATAACTGCATCCACATGTTGTACGGCTGCCCTTCTTTTCTTTTGAATGACTGGCTTATGCTGTGGATCTACATTCAAATGATGGCAAATAACGTCCGCACTTACCCCAGGCATTTCCTCTGGTGTCCAGGCAAATACGTCGACGTAAGTCTTCAAGAAACTTATCAATTCAATCTATTCCTGTGCTGGCAGTGATTCCCCAATTAAAAAATACCTATCTGGATCAGTCTCGTTGATCTGTATTTTCTTCAAACCCTCAACTACCCTCTCGGCTGGGTCCTTTTCGATATCCTCGATGGTCGGCTGATCTGGGATTTCCACTGAATTGATATGGTGGGCAGTATGGACTCATTTTATGATGGACACCAAACATTGTTGAGCTACCTTTTGATTTCCCTTGATCTGTTCAATCCCATTGGATCCTGGGAACTTTACCATTTGATGGAAAGTAGAAGAGACTGCCCTCATCTTATGTAACCATGTTCTCCCTATAATCACGTTATAGGAAGACGGTACATCCACCACCAGGAAGTCGGTTCGTAGTACCACTGTCCCAACTCGAACAGGTAGAGTTACCTTTCCCAACGGCCAAACTGCTCCTGCTCCTGCTCCAAACCCAACCAAAGGGGTTACTGATTGTACCAAATCTTCTTGAGTTAGTCCCAGCTTCTTGAATGCATCTAGTATAGTACTTCGGTGCAACTCCCTGAGTCCACCAGGATTCTTTCCATATCATATTCCCCAACTCGTAGGGTTATGACTAAAGCATCATTGTGAGGTACCTGGACTCCTCCCAGATCTTCATCTGTAAAAACTATGCCTTCGTTGCATGCTTCCTCATTACGCCCTCTTTTCCTTCCCAACTGCATCACGTGTTGGTCATGTTTAATCTGTCTCTGGTGCAATCTCACCTCATTTCTAGTATAAGGTTCGGCTAATCCATGTATCATATGGATTACTCCCTTTGGATTCTGCTCGTAATCCAACTCCATTGCTTTTTTCTTATTCTTGGAATCTTCTTGGATAAACTCTTTGAGGTAACCTCGCGAGACCAAATCATCAAGATGCCTTTTAAACATCTCACAATCTTCAGTCATGTGGCCCCAATCTTTATGGTAGCTGCAGTGCTGATTCGTAGCACGTTTTGCATCTTTATTCCCACCTAGAGTTGGAGGCCATTTGAAATACGGTTGATTCTTTATTCGATAAAGAATCCTGTAAATAGGCTCTTTCCAGACCGTATTTATTGAGAAGAATGATTTGGGATCCGGAGCTTGTTTGTCCTTGTTCGGCTCTTTCTTTGCCTGCCCATAATCTTTCCTTTCACGATAAGTTTTGGGCTCTGGCTTGTCTTCTTTCTTTATAGGCCCCTTTACTTGCTCGGCGGCCAGCTTACCATCCTCCCGAAGAATGTCAACCTCGTTTCTGGCGTGCTGCTCAATTCGCTCCATCAGTTTTGCCAGTGTCTGCAATGGACTCATGTTTAGGGACTTACGTAGTTCCCCCCGAACAGGCAAACCTGTCTTGAACGTGGCTATCGCGTATTCCTCACTGCATCCTTCAATCTCGTTGAAGGTTTCCCAGTACGTTTTTGCATATTTCCTAATCGGCTCGTCCTCGCCTTGCTTCATAAAGGAAAGGCTCTCAAAAGTTTTTGGAGCTTTCCTGCTCGTCAAAAACCGTGCAGTGAATTCCTCGGCCAACTGCACCCATGTTCGGATGGAACGTGAACCCAACCTATGAAACCAAGACAATGCCACCTTCCCTAAACTTGACGGGAACATCTTGCACATAATTGCATCATCTCCTTCATGCATAAACATTGCCTGCTGATAATGCTGTATATGTGCCACGGGATCAGCATCTGTCTCGTAGAGGATGAACGTTCCGTGTTTCACTCTAGTCGGCAACTTAGCCTCCTGTAACTTTCTTGCAAAAGGGGAGGATGCTATATTCTGAAGAGCTTTCCGTGCTGCCTCTCGTGCAGTCATGGTTTCATCCTCTGGTCCTTTCTTTTTGTTGGGTCTAGTTCTTTCCCAGTCGGAATCAGGTCTTTCGTACCTGTCCCTATGATGTTTCCTACTCCCTTCCTCCTCAGGGGTAGAACTTCGACCTCTGCTTCTCCTCTTTCTTGGAGAAACCCTCCTGCGCTCCGGTGTTCGGGTCTTGCTCCTCTCTTTTTGTGGAGAAGCTCTATGTCGCTTTGGGGTTGGACTTCTGCTTCTGCTTCTTCTTCCTCGTGAAGGAGCTTTTTTGTATTATACCACAGCATACCCACTGCCTCTAGAATTTCTTCGAGATAGTCCGGAATCCTCCGGATGTTCCCTGATTCTTTCTAATTCTCTGATCTCATGTTCTCGTTTTTTAATCAGACGAGCATACTCCTCGATTTCTTGCCTCTTTTTTTCAAGAACGTCTTCGCTACGGTGTACACTCCTGGAGTGCGCGATTGATTCATCCCTTCGATGGGATTTACTCAGTCTCGTGGATCTCGAAGCCGTCTCTCCCTCTCTATTTTTGTCATGGACGGTAAGGGGGCAGCCCTTACTTGTGGTCCTTCTGTGCCCACCCTGGGGCTTTCTCGGAGCCCCAGGTGGTTATTTATCCCTTCCTTTATCTAACACATCTTTTGGGTCGTGCGGTGTTGCTGGATTTACTTCCACCATGGTCGTATTTCAAAAGGGAACTCTTTCATTTCCCACATACGGCGCCAATTGTAGGTGGACAAACTCCATAAGTACTTTGACTAGCACTAGATTGTAACAGCTTCTTGTGCCACTTGACCGGAACCCTAATTCGTCGTCGGAACCCCTGATCTGCAAAATAGACAAGATGTGAGTGCACCTTTGCCTCTCGTGGCAAAGGCCCTCCGATGCCTTTGTTAGTATCTCGTACTAAAGAAACCCTAATTATCAGTAGGAAATATTGAATAATTGCAATGTATTGCGTACCTTTCACCTCTAGGTTTACCTCATATTTATAGATTTTCATATGCTTGCTGGCCAAGCATCCCTGTTGCCCTGGGATTCCTAACTCGTATAGGAAACCCAGGGTATCAAGGTTTCTCGTTTCCTTTATCAGTTTATTAGAAAAGAGTCCTTCTCGGATTCTTTTCCATAAAGAGCCGAACATCCCATACTCGTTGGGTATCTTTCTCATATCCTATATTCTTGGGATCTCATCCCTTAACGGAATACCACTGTTTCTGGACCCTTCCAGAGTGTTCCCTTTACTCCAACATCTGATTGGATTTCTTTCTTTGTTCGGCTGTCTTAAGACCCGAACAGACTGCCTGGACCAATCACTTCACATGTAACTGGTCCTAGACCCCGTACAACTTTCTTGGACCAATGACTTCTCATGTCACTGGTCCATATTGCCGAACATTGTCTAGCACGATGACTGTCCTGTCTATATTCAAACTATGGTCCCATGTACCATTTGTTCGGATATCAAATGCATTGCTTTCAACTCGTCATTCCTCGTATCACGTGCTTGGTTCTTACTTCATCTGTTCGGTTGTATCATAACCGAACAGTCTGTTTGGACCAGCTACTTCACATGTAACTTGGTCCAATGTAATCGGAATGCCTCTATTTGCCGAACAGTCAGTTTATACCCATGACTTCTCATGTCATTGGCCCTTATCGCTGTTCAATGCACTGACCGGCGATCAGTCATGTTCAATTTCCAACGTGTTCTTATACACCACGTGTTCGGCTACTAGATGTACCTGTTCGGGAATACCTCCCTACACCAACTCAATTAAGGATACTAATTGAAATAAGGAGAGAGAGAGAGAGAGACCTTCATGGTGGGGCAACGTCGAACTGTCGAGAAGTCGGTGGTGGTGGTGTTCGCCGGCGGTGGGGAGCGCTAGCGTTGGTTTCTGGTGGTGAAGGTGGGAAGCGTAGTTGGCCTGTGGAGGTGGGAAGCATCGTCGCCGGTGGTGGGAGCTATTAGGAAACTGAATCCCCAAGACCCAATAATGACGCGTACAGATTAGACAACAACAAAAATTGCAAAAACCCTACAAGGCAGAGTTAGGGTTTACCACAACTCCCGCGTCACGAACGTTGGTTGAACTTGTTACGGCACATATTGTTGTATGCCATGAATGCTGCTCGACCGTACCTTACGATCTTCTGTCATATTCCCTTATACCTCGAATCACGTTCCCGTTTGTGGAAACCCTACGTGATTGTTTGTTCTCTCTCTCAGCCCGCTTTTCTAATTTCTCAAAAACATCTATTGACCTAGAGAACGAAGGGGTATATTTAAAGGGCTAGGGCAGGGACCTAAGGAGAAATAATCTGGGCTCCTTGTGTAAATAAGAAATCTTAATCCCACCAGGATTTTATTTCAGGTGCTGCTATTCACAACCCTTTATTTTCTCCCATAGCCAGTTAAAAATTTTCAATTATACTCGACAGTTAGTTACTGAAATTGAGATATATTTTCAGCATCCAATTACCGAAATATAATATTTTTTTCAACAGCTATTTACCGAAAATGTATGTTCGGCAGTTGTTTACCGAAAGTTGAACATATTTTCGACATGTAGTTACCAAAATATAATCTTATTTTCAGCAGCTATTTACCGAAATGTTATGTATGATTTTCAACAACCATTTACCGAAATGTAGTGGGCTATAGGAGAAAATAACGGGCTGCAAATAGCAGCGCCCTTTATTTCTTATCACACAAATCACAATTCACCCCACTACAGAATTGTAATTGCACTTCCGTCCTTATCTCAATTATATTTCGAGCTCCATATTATTAAATACTTATTAATCTCTCCACGTTAAAATTACAGATACCCATTGATTAAAATAAAATACTAACAATCTCTCACTTAATCAACATCTTATCTTGAGACTATCCGCTTAATTTATTCGATATGTCGGATACAAAATCCACCTGCAGGGTTTGACATATTCGAAACTTATAAGCTTACTCAAGGGGTATCATCAATCCCTATCGGGACGTGGATTTCATTAATAATTAATAATTATTATATACATAATATTGCGACCCAACTTACCGAGACTATTGATCGTATAAAGATCTTACTCTTTAATGAATCAAAGACAACATTAAATATATACCTCTAATGATTATCTTTGGATTAAGATTATAAGTATTCATAATAACCATAAGGCTCCAATTGTCTTATAAAGTTAGTACAAAGACAATTACCTCAATACGGTCCCGTTCAATACACACAAAGTGTATTGGCACAATGAGTTGGACCTAGACCATTCCTTGTAGTCAAGACAGACCTACTAAACATTGTACGACAGTCCTACCAATGGTGTGTCCAGCTCCATCTAAGACTATGAACCATATCTTATATTTCACAAGAACCGATGATCTGATCTTCTGTGTGTAAGCCGAACTCTACACACCGGATCATCTACTTTGTAAAATAAAAGACACACATGCACAGCATACAAAAATATTATGCAAATATTGCCCATAAAAGATTCTCATCAAACAATGGATAAAACTGATTAATACATAGCAGTCAAATATTAATTCATTCCATAAAAGCATGACTTTTAGTATAATTTTCTAACAAACTCCCACTAAGACTCAAAGTCATGCTGCCACGCATCTCACTCACATTTCCTCTACATAACTATCAAAAGTCTTAGCTCGTAAGCTATTCGTAAAAGGATCTACTGGGTTGTTTACTGATGCGATCTTGGACACATCTACATCACCTCGCTGAACGATCTCTCGAATCTGGTGATTCTTACGCTTCGACGTGTTTTCTTTTTTATGAATCAATGGCTCCTTAGAGTTAGCAATTGCACCACTATTGTCACAATAGATGTAATAACTAATTGCACTAAAGGAATCACTTCTAGATCCATCAAGAAGTATCTAAGCCAAATGGCCTCTTTGGCTACTTAAAAAGCCACCACATACTCGGCCTTCATGGTGGAATCAATCAATGCACGATTGCTTGATACTCCTCCAACTTATGGCTCAACCTCCTAGGTAAACACATATCTCGAGATATACTTTTGGAATCTTTATCTGACACAAAGTCTTAGTTTGTGTACCCATAAGGTATCAGACTATCTGACTGGTAAACTAACATATAATCTCTAGTTCTTTTCAGATACTTGAAAATATGTTTCACTACAGTCCAACGCTCTTGCCCTGGATTACATTGAAATCTACTAAACATGCCAATGGCAAAGCAAATATCAGGTCTATACACAGCATAACATACATGAGGCTTCCTACTGCCAAGGCATAAGGAGCTACCTTCATCTTTTCCATCTCCTCAGGAGTTTTACGACACTGATCCTTGGATAGGTTGATTCCATGTCTAAAAAGGGAGGAACCCTTTCTCGGGATCCTGCATGCTAAAACGAGCAAGGATCTCATCAATATAAGTAGTTTATGATAAGCCCAACATCCTATACTTGCGATCTCATATAAGCTTAATCCCAAGGATGTGACCGACTTATCTCAAGACCGGCTTATCTCAAGTCATTCATATCGAACTGGCTAGATAGTCACACCTTTACCGAAGGCAACATTCTAACATCGTTTTCGATTAGCAGAATATCATCAACATATAGTACCAGGAACACCACCACTTTTCCGTTGCGCTTCTTGTACGCACATGACTCATCCGAACATTGATCAAAACCAAAAAAAAAACTTGATTGCTTGATCAAAATGGATATTCCAAGATCTAGATGCTTGCTTGAGTCCATGAAAAGACTCTTTAAGTTTGCACAACATGTGCTTTTGACCCTTTGCTATGAATCCATCCGATTCTATTACGTGGATGCATTCATCCAGATTTCCATTAAGGACTGCATATTTCATAACCTTTTGCCAAAATTTTGCATCTTTATCTTCTAGTTCCTCATTGTAGTTGCAGGGTTCAGCATGTTGTTCATCAGGGATCATATCATAAGATTCTCCTAAGAACATATACCGATTGGGTGGGACAACAACCCTCCCACTGCAATGAGGTACCGGTGTGTCAAAAACTCTTTCTTGTAGTGTAACCACCTGTTCTACTGGTGTTGAAGAAGTTTTTGTCGGTCCCTCTCCTCTCAATTTATCTAGAACAATCTTGCTACTGGGCTTATGGTCTATTACATAGTCCTTCACTAAGTATCAGGCATTGGTGCTAACAATGACCTTCTGATTCTTAAGACTATAAAATAATCCACATTTCGTTCCTCTAAGGTACCCCACAAACAGACAAACTTATGTCCTTGATTCCAATTTATTTGCGTTCCCATTCAGCACATGTGCTTGACTACCCCAAAACCCGTACATGCTGCAGACTAGGTTTGCCCCCAGTCCACAGTTCTGTGGGTGTAGATGATGGTACCAAGTTAAGAATGTAGACTACTGTTTCTAGTGCATGTCTCCAAAACGAAATTGGTAAATATGAATAACTCATCATTGATCTCACTATATCTATAAGAGTCATATTCCTTTTTCCTGTTAAACCATTTTAACGTGGATACCTGGTGCTGATAACCTGGATATAATCCCTTCAGCTAACAAGTACTCCCAAAACTGTCTCAAGAGCTATTTGCCACCACAATCAGATCGCAGTGTTTTAAGACATATTACCCAGACGCTTCTCCGTGTCTGCCCTATACTTCCTAAATTTCTCAAAGCATTTGCACTTACGGTGCATCAAATAAATATATCCGAACATTGAGTAATTATCAATCAAGGTGATGAAAAACTCAAAACTACCTCTTGCTTGGACATTCATGGGTCCACATAAATCAGAATGAACCAATTTCAATGGCTATTTGGCTCTATAACCTTTTGCTGACAAAAAAACTTCTTGGTCATCTTACCTTCTAAATAGGATTCACAGACTAAAAGTTCCTCAACTTCCAATGAACCTAAAGGTCCATCCCTGACCAGTTTAGAAATCCTATTCAGATTAATATGACCAAGACACAAGTGCCAAAGATACGTTTAGTTCAATTTTGAAGGCTCATTTCTCTTACATGGCATATTATTAGTGTTATTCAATTCATGCAGTTGCACTGTAAGAAATATAGGGTTAATAAAGTAGAGATTATCCACCAATGAACCATAATAGATAAAAAAAATTATTTAACTTAATAACCACAAAGTTACTAAAATAAACAAAATATCCATCTTTAATCAACTTAGAAACTGAAACCAAGTTTCTTCTAAGTATGAAAACATAAAGATAATCTCTCAATATTAAACTCCTATTGTTACTAAAATTTAAAATAACATTTCCTACTACAACTACTGCTACTCTCGTAGCATTACCCATGTGCAGATAAATCTCTCCATCACTTAGTCTTTTGGTTTCCTGGAACCCATGCAACAAATTGCAAACATGATTAGTGGCTCCCATATCTATACACTAGGCACTGGTAGGTAACACCACTAAACATGATTCAACGACTAGCAAAAAGATCTATCTTGATTATTCACTTTATTGAGATAGAATAGACATTCCTTCTTCCAGTGTTCTTGCTGCTTGCAATGAAAACACTTGCCCTTAGGCTTTTTCACTCCACCTTAAGGTGCTCTAACTGGCCCCACAACCTTCTTCTAAGACTTGTTCTGCTTCTTCTTGCCTTTCGACTTAGAAGTAGAATCCTTTTCCGCCACTAATACAGATGGTTTCTTCACACCCACAAGACCCTCAACTGCATGGAGTTCTTTAAGAAGTTTCGCCAAAATTAAATGCATTTTGTTCATAGAATAGTTCAGGTGAAACTACTTAAAACTCTCAGAGTGCAGTAAGTTAAGAACGAAATCGATCTTGGTTTCTCCATCAATTTCAACTCCAAGGATCTCTAGTTCATTAAGAAGAGTTATCATCTTCAGAACATGATCCCTAATCAGGGTCCCTTCAAAATGGGTGATACTCACCAATTTTTATAAAATTTTGCTTCCTGTTCTGTGGCATTCTTATCAGGTCTAGGAGGGCACACCTCAGACAACACAAATTTGTGCCCCTCAGCAGTTAACACAATATCCAAATTCATTTTTCAATCAATATAATTTGATCCAGTAAATTTATTATCTTTGAGAATAATTGCAAGTGGATTGAAAAATCCATTTTTGAATCCGAGAATCACATAACAACAATTATGAAGGGCAATACAAACTTGAATTTCATTTTAATATTGGCTCCCTCAACCACGTGTTAAAAGAAAAACATTGGCAACCTTACACACCGCGAAGAGCATGCCTCGATGGGAAGGTCGTCTACTCTTCATCATTCGTGTAGATAGGCATAACCTTTTAATTTTACTACCTAGACACTAGACCATGCCAAGCAAAATTCAATAGCCAATATTGCTTCAGTCCTATAAATATTAACAGTGACTCAAATAGAGAGGATATTATTATTTATAGCTAAGTGTATACCATTACCTAGCTTTTAGACCTATTGTTCCGTTATGAACCACATCAGATGGAGAAGTGACCCACACAATAATTATCTTAGAACTATCCCTATAGGAAGTTTGTACCAATGATGCCATAAATTATTTTGTCCGATAGGGAGGAAAGTTCTGAAACCAACACACAAAATTAATTATATCATCTACAAACTAGGAATGGAGACCATGGGATTTATCCAAAATAAATTCCCTCTCCCACTTAGTTATTTAAAAATTTGTGAGGGTTATCAAATTTTCAAGTTTGCAAAAAAACGTGATCTAGGTCAAAAGCCAAATATTACCATGTTGTCCCAATATGGTAAACTATCAAATATGCAAACACTATGGAAACACAAATAATAAGGAAACACAAGATAAAGAATCCAGCTAATATGGTCAAAGATGCAATCCTTGAGCAACAAAAAATCCTTCCAAACTTGAAATTAATCCTTAAGCAATAAGGAGTCCTTCCAAACTTGAAATCCTTAAGCAATCTTTCCAAACTTGAAATCCTTCAACTATACTTGTGTGGAAGGCTTAGATACTTTAATCAATCAAGGAAACCAAAATTCAACGGTGCTTAGGCAAGAAAATTCGGATTTGATATATTCCCGCGTAAACTGTACAACCTTCAGTATTTTGGCCATATCTTCCTCATCCGACCTCCGATTGAAGTGATTTAAATTGGGTTGGATTTGAAATTTAATTATCTACAACTTCTGTGAAAAACAAATTTTCTAATTCCAATGTTTACTAGGTTGAAATAGCCCTGCAATCAAACCCTACGAATCTGGAAAAAATCTGTTGCGAGCCAAACATCTTGAATCTTCTATATCTACCATCTTCGATCTCCGAATAACCGTCGAATGCTATTTCAATCGAAGAAACATACATACGTCGATCTTATGCCTCCACTGGAGTTCACATGCTACGTTAATTATTACAACCACGAAAAATAATCGTGGTACCCAATAAATAACACATGCAACGTTAATTATTACAACCACAAAAAATAATCGTGGTACCTAATAAATAACAATAACCTTGAAAAAATTATCGTGGGATACAATCACACAAAATCAACAAAAAATTATGTGACCATAATAGCTGGGTAAGAACACTGCAAAACAAGGGTTATTACAATTCTACGTTCTACCCTCTATAACCTACGAACAATATGGCCTGTTTAATTCATACGTGTGATTACAGCCGGCTTTGATACCACTATTAGGAAACCAAATCCCTAAGACCCAGTAATGACGCGTACAGATTAGACAACAAAAAAAATTGGAAAAACCCTACAAGGCGGAATTAGGGTTTTACCACAACTCCCACGTCACGAACGCTGGTTGAACTTGTTACAGCACATCTTGTTGTATGCCATGAATACTGCTCAACCGTACCTTACGATCTTCTACTATATTCCCTTATACCTCGAATCACGTTCCTGTTTGTGGAAACTGTAACTCCCTTAATTTTTGGGAACGTTAAATAGACAATTTTTATTGAAAACTAAATAGAGTCTGGCTCAATATTACATCATAATCCTTACAAGAGTACTTTTATACAAATAAGGGAAGGAGACTAGGGTTCCTATCTACTGCTTCCAAGGTGTAAAGTTCACCCTATTTATCTATAAGATCTGACACATTATACCAGCGTCGCCACCAATATAATATGTCAGGGTCACCAAAGGTAACACCGTGAGCCACAAAAGCTCAATAGAATAACCCATACCCACTAACCCTTATCTTACAAGCAATATACAGTAATGCTAACGATTTCCACATAATACATGCATATTTTACAAACAGCTAACAATGACACATCCACATTCACTTATTCAAACTAACAATGGTGTCATTGATTTTCTGAGTTTCTCCTATGCGTCATTTTGTAGATCGTGTCACAGGTTTCATCTTTCATTAACCAAATCAACATTTTCAAAATCATCATTTTACACACCCAACCTCGGTTCCGCCGTTCCGGTCTCCCGAGTATCCTTACAATGGTTCCGCCGCATCGGGTTCCCATTGGCACACAAAACTTTGCATTGGCTCCTCTCCACGGATAACCAAGCCACACACCCAACCTCGGTTCTGCCGTTCCGGTCTCCCGAGTATCCTCACAATGGTTTCGCCGCATCGGGTTCCCATTGGCACATAAACACACCACACAATGGGCTATCACGTCCGGCCACATTGCGGTTTCCAAAACATTTATTGTTTTCAAAACACACCTTTTCATTAACCACACTCAAACACACCTTTTCATTAGCCACACCCTAGGTGCCATGTTTCTACTTTCTTGATTTTTGTGTCTCGTTCTCATGCAATGACTCCGCGGTAGGACTTTTCACATACGTTCACATAAATCATTCATTGAAATCTTGAAACTAAACTAGTAAGATCATCCAACTCTATATTACTAACCATGCTCAAATCGCCACTTAAAGCATAATGCCACATGTACGGATGCCTTTGAAGTGAAAATCACTTATGCTTTACAACAAGACAAGTAATACAAGCAATTCAAGTATACATGCTCATAACCATCCTAAAGATCAAAATACGAATACTTCTATCAAATGGTAAAGTCTTATCTTTCGAAAGCCGTTATTTCTTCCTTTGTGGGAAATTCAAAACAACATATGTTTATTAGAGTAAAAGTCGTTTATTCAACATGCTCATACTTCCATTAGCGAAAATAAGTTGTAAACTATCATGCATTTCAAACCTTATAGGTGATAGATAACCTTACATACTTAAAGAAACGATTAGGGATATTATACTTAGAGGTAATAAGGATGAAAAATCTACCTTTCTTCTAGGCGGTAGAGTGGCTACGGAAGGTAAGTTGGCTATCGGGCGGAGTAACTTCCTACGGTAAGCTTTCGGTAGCTTCGAAAGAGAACGGTTTCTCTTGAAATTAGTACATGACTAAAACTACTAAACTTTATGGATCGAAAGGGTGGTTTAGGATGAGTTTCTTGTAGAACTTCAAGAAGAACTCAAGAACAAGCAAGAACAAAGAACAAATGCAAGAATTCTAGAGAGAGTTGAATGGCATGAGGGGGGGGGGGGGTCCTATTTATAACAAAATTTGGCTCCTTCTCTCCCTCCCATGGCCGGCTCCCTCTCCCTCTCTTTATCCCACGGATTTTGCTCCATTGATTTGTCATTTGAAGCCTTTAATCAAAACCCTAGACTTCCCTCACTTGTCATTTCTACTTTAAGCCATAACCTAGGTTATCATGAAGGGTTTAATGGCTTGTCTTGTCCTAGGAAGGGTTAACTTGTAAGAAAGAACAAAATGATAAGGCTAGATTGTGTTAAAAGAAGCCTATAATGGGTTGTCAAATGGATAATAGGCTTAAGGCTATTAGGTAGCTTGTGCAAGTGTACAAAACACAACACACACCTCACTCCATCTCTCACTCTCTCTCGGCCTCCCCTCTCTCTCCCTCTCTCGGCTTTTCTCTCTCTCTCTCCCTCTCTCTCTCTAGTACTATATATATATATATATATATATATCTACATATATGGCTATATATGAGTACACTTAGGTACCAAATAGACTTACTAAGGCTAGGAAAAGAGAAATGATGAGGGGTTAAGGCTTTCAAGTGTATTGTGTTGTCCATTGGTCAAAACACTTTTCCTAGAAAGTGCATATATGGATATATAGTCATATATAGGCATGCTTATAAAAGGCTATGAGGTGTATATACCTATAGATAAGGACATCTATGTATTTAGAAAATCTAGGAAAATGACTTTGGTGGGCAATTTAGGTTTAAGGCTATTGTTCTTAGGGTTGCATGCATGGCAAGGCTAGGTTTGCTTCTTTTTAGAAGCAAAATGATGGCTATGATTTGTCTTGTCAAAGTTACATACACATTGGCAAGTCAAATGTCCATTATCCAAGGGATAAGAATTTCCCTAGCATTTATTAACCAATGGTTAAAGAGATAATGATGATAGGTATGGCTTTGAATGACTAGTCATGGGTGAAATGATTATTTCTAAAGGTCTAAGGGTTCAATTAGGGTTGGGAGGGGTTCATAAGGCTCAAGGTTGGTCAAAATGGTCCATCTAGGATTAGGGAAATGTAACTAGGTGAATTGGTAGTTTGGTTCCTCCAACTAGTCGGTTAAAAATGAATTCTACTTGCCATGTAGGATTTCTAGTCAAGAAATATAATTTAAAGGGCTTAAATTTAATTATGACAGATTATAGAAATTAAAGGAAATTTTTAAAAGCAATACTAAGTAATTAAAAAGAAATTCCAATATATAATGAAATTTTTATTCATTAAAATTCCGAGTCGTTACAGAAACCCTACGTGATTGTTTGTTCTCTCTCTCAGTCCACTTTTTGATTTCTCAAAAACGTCTTTTAACCTAGAGAACGAAGCGGTATATTTATAGGGCTAGGGCAGAGATTTAAGGAGAAATAAATCTGGGCTCCTTGTGTAAATAAGAAATCTTAATCCCACCAAGATTTTATTTCTTTTCACACAAATTACAATTCACCCCACTACAGAATTGTAATTGCACTGTAACGATCCTGATTTTCGGTAAATAAAAGTTTCGTTAAATATTTAAATTTTATTTTAATTACTTGGATTTGCTTTTAAAAATTCCCTTTTAATCTCTCTAATCCTTCATAATTAGATTTAAGCCCTTTAAATTTTATTTCTTGACTAGAAGTCCTACATGGCAAGTAGAGTTAGTTTCCAACCGATTAGTTGGAGGAACCGAACTACCAAATTACCTAGTTGCAATCTCCTAACCCTAGATCACTACAAGAAAAAACACTTTTGCCGACTAAAATAATAGTCGCCAAATGGCTGGTTTTAGTCGCCAAAAGGTTTCCGCGACTAAAAATTTTGGTCGCCAGTTTAGTCGGCGACACTTGGTCTGGGAAAGTTTTTGCCGACCAAAATTTTTTTGTCGCCGAAGACTTTTTTCGCCGACAAAAGAATTTGTCGTGCAAAGATTTGCCGACTAAACTACTATTTTGTCGTGGAAAGTTATTGCGACCAAACTTTTAGTCGCCGTATCTAACTAATTAGAATTCCCTTTGAAAACAATATTACATATGCCGACAAAAGTTTTAGTCGCCGAATGTTCATGTCAAAATAAATAATATTAAAAAATCTATTACCACGTGGCACTGCCTTCACCTGCCACCTTGCACGACCCCATCTGGCATCATCACGTAGCAGGTTTGGAATAATCCATACATTGCATTCCCAAGTTTCGAACCCCGGACGTCCAGCCCTCTAATTGGATGCACAGCCATTGAGCTATGCAACAACTTGTGCTTCATTAATGAAAACAATTTATATATTATGTATGAACCTTTTGTTTGTTGACGAAAAATTATAGGATATAAAATAAAATAAACTACGTTTATTATGATATTAATACATAGTGAGATTAAAAAAATTAAATGTGCTAATTTTTAATTTATTTGAACCGGTGCGAAGTATTTTCTGGTCATTTCATCTTAAAATGTCATAATTAAATAATTATCTCTAAAACTCTCCTAATTAAAGTATATGTGCTATATATTCGTTTGATTTTATGACTCTATTAGGGCTCTCATTTGCGAGTCCTATAATCAAAAGGTAATTATGATCTTTTAAGATAAAATAATTAGAAAAATAACATCTTCGCACTGGTTCAAACGGATTGAGAATTGGTGCAGTTAATTTTTTAACCATATTTTTTTATTTCAAAATTTCTCATAATTAAGTATTTACTCTTCATTTGGTTTAAGATGAGAAAGCCTTATAGCAAAAAATTAATTATGATCTTTTAGGATAAAATGATAAAAAAAATAAAATCTTAGCAACGATTTAAACGGATTGAAAATGAACACTTTATTTTTTAGGGCAAATTTTCATAGTCGTCCCTCTAATTTTACGGTTGTCTCAATTTCGTCCCTCTAGTTTCAATTGCTACCAATTAAACCTTGTAGTTTGTTTTACATTCCAAATTGGTAAAATCGTTAAACACCATTAATGAAACTAATGGAAAAATATGATTAAAAAATTAAATGCTTTAATTTTCAATCCGGTTGAATCAGTATGAAAATCTTTTTTTTTTTTTTTGATCATTTTATCCTAGATGGCCGTAATGAATTTTTGGCTCTAAGACCTTTCAACGAGCACCCGAAGACTCTTTATTTAATTTCAGGGCTCTCTAAGGGTACTATTTGAAAGGTCTTATAGACAAAAGTCCATTACAACCATTTAAGATAAAATGATCGAAAAAATAAGATCTTCACACCAGTTCAAACGGATTGAAAATTGGAACACTTATTTTTTCCCATCGTTTACATATTAAAAAATATAGTTAAAAAATTAAGTGTTCCAATTTTTAATCTGTTTAAACCGGTGCGAAAATCTTATTTCCATTAGTTTTTAATCGTATATAATACGGGGTAGTTTTGGGGACAACTAATTAGACATCTAAAAAAAATACCACATAGTTTTCGATCAAATTTTGGTGATCTGAGCCGCTCAATGTGATCAGAACGTGACTTTAAGGATACCCACGGAAATTAACAAAAAAAATGACCAAAAAAGGCTTCATTTGAGTAGTTTTTAACTTAGATTTGATAAACGATTCAATTAAAAACTGCTCAAAATAAGCACTTCTCGGTCATATTTTTTGTTAATTTCTCGCGGGCACCCTTAAAATCACATTCTGCACACATTGAATGGTTCGGATCACAAAAATTTGATCGAAAACTATGAGATTGAGATTTGGGGTGTTTTTTTGGGTGTCCCTTAAACCGCTCCGATATATATTAGAGAGAAGAAAAATATTTCATTCTCACTAAAACTGGTGGGGAGTGCCACATCAGCTAACACACTAAGCTATATACGGTAGGATAGATCGTGAAGCTTAGGACGTGAACCAAGAAAATTTATGGCCCATAATCAGAGGTTTATCAAAGTGTGCTACCTTTTTATTGAATTTAATGATTGTCGATCATGCGGCTATAGCTATCTGATCAACTCCATATTTCGCATGACTAATATGCTCGGTGGATACTACAAAGTGAACGGCTCCGATCATGTAGTTTATGTTATGATTATATAGCTACCATACATTCACTTACAACACCAATACAAATTTAGTTTTATAGTATTAAGCAACAAGTGAATGTATGGTACCTATATAATCATTACAAAAATTCCACCATCAAAACCGTTCATTTTGTAGTGTCTACCAAGTATAGTAGTCATGAAAAATATGGAGTTGATCAGATAGCTATAGTAGCATGATCGGCAATCATTACATGCATTAAAGGTAGTGCACTTTGATAAACCTCTGATTATGGGCCCATAAATGGCATGTTATTTTCATTTTATCTATACATTTTGTAGATGTTATTTATTAGATGATCCCTACAAAATATCAAGTTCATTGCTTGTTGGTAACCAAATATTTGATGTTCATTAATTAAATGCTGCAATTGTAGTACACTCTAGTAAAATTTTGATTATGGACCCCTAAACGGCATGTTATTTTCATTCAATCCATATATTTTTTAGATTTTATTGATTATATTATCCCTACAAAAGAACAAGTTCATCGCATGTTGGTTGCCAAATAATTGAACGGAAATATTATGTATGATGGTATAAAATACGTAAGTTTATTATGATATAATATATAATTTTACTTTTTTCCGACTAATATTTTTGAAGGCAATTGATCATTTTTTGCGACCAAAACTCTTTGGTAGCCGAATGGTAGCTTTCACCGACTAAAACATTTTGTCGCCTAATGTTTTTCTTTGCCGACAAATTGTTTGGCCGCCAATTGTTCGTTTTCGGCGACCAATGGCATTTGGTAGCCAAATGGTAGCCTTTCACCGACTAATTATGTTTTTGTTGCCAAAGGTCCCCAACAATCGGTGACAATAAATAATTTAGTCGCCAAATGTCTACAATTGGCGACAAAAATTATTTTGTCGCCAAAAGTTGTGAATCGGCGACAAAAAATGATTTGGTCGCCAAATGTGTTTTTTCTTGTAGTAGATGGACCTTTTTGACCATCTTTAAGCCTTGTGAACCCATCCAAACCCTAATTGAACCTTTTGGACCAAAAGATGTAATCACTGCACTTTCATGACTAGTCAATTCTTGACTTTATTCCTCATCATTTCATCTTCCTAGTGTATCTTTTCTCTTTACCCATTGAACGATAGTTATTAAGGAAATTCTTACTCTTTGGGTAATAGGTTTTGTTTCCAATCATTTAGTTAGGCAAACCTAAGTACCAATTAACTTAGTTATCTTTCCCTAGCATTTAAAAACCATTGGACAAAGATAGTAATCATGATACTACCAAAAGTAGTACTCATAACCTATTTTAATCATGACTACTTGACCATAGACTTACTTTCTAGGAAACTATTAACCATTGGTCCATATGATTACCTTTGGAAGCTTAACCTTTAATCATGACCTACCTTAGCCTTATAAGCCTACTTAGACCTAACCATGTCTAGTCACATCAAGACCTTACTTCTCATCATTATTCTTTTATCCATTGGATAATAATTGTTAGGGAAATTTTTATCCTTTGGACAATAGACATTAGAAATTGCCAATGAATGTATTGACTTGACAAGACAAGTCATACCAAAGGTAGTCATCATTTAGCTTCCAAAAGAAGCAACCTTAGCCATGTCATACATGCAAACCTAGAGTTATAGCCTTAAGCCTAATTATTCTAGGGTTACTTTCCTAGATACTTATATATATATATATATATATATATATATATGTACATAGTACAGAGAGGGAGTGAGAGAGAAAGAGAGAGAGAGAGAAAGATATATATATATATATATATATATATATATATATATATATATATATGTAGATAGTACAGAGAGGGAGTGAGAGAGAAAGAGAGAGAGAGAGATAGAGGGGGCCGAGAGGAGAGAGGGAGAGGGAGAAAGAGGAGTGATGTGTGTGCTTGAGTGTTGTGCACTCCAAGCTACCCCATTAGCCTTAAGCCTATTTATGACTTGACAAACCATTTCTAGTCAATTTCAAGCATAGAATCCTAGCCTTTAATCATCCTAGACCTAGCTCTTATTTACCCTAGATTTTGACTACAAACCTAGACTAGGATTGACCATACATTGAAGACTATGCCTTAGCTTTAATCAAACCCTACCCTAGACTTGTAAGACTTACCAACCTAGACTATGATCACCTAGATTTTCCTAGAAAGCCTAAGATCCTACTTGATTTTATAGCCTTATGCCTAAAGATTGGATTTGACAAATCATGGTGAGCTTGAAAGATGAGATTTGACTAAACAATGTAGCAAATCCATGGGAGAGAGAGAGAGAGAGATATATATATATATATATATATATATATATATATATATATATATATATGGCCGGCCAAGGAGGGGAGAGAGAAGGCCAAATTTTTGCTATAAATAGCACCCCATTCTCACCATTCAACTCACACCTTCATCCTTCAACTTCTCTCTCTAGAAAATTCTTGTGTTCTTACTTTGTTCTTCCTTGTTCTTGAGTGTTCTTGAGTTCTTCAAGAAACTCAACCTAAACGCCCCTTTCGATTCATAAAGTTTAGTAGTTTTAGCCACGAAGTAGTTTCGAGAGAAACCTTTCTCTTTCGAAGCTTCCGAAAGCATACCGTAGAAAGTTACTCAGCCCGATCGTCAATTTATTTTCCGTAGTCGTCAACTACCGCCAAGAAGAAAGGTAAAATCCCTTGTCCACTAAACTCAACGTATAACGTAGAATCGTATGTTGGAAGTATAAGTAGATTTTCCGTATATAAGGTTATCTATCACTTATTGGTTTGAAATGCATGATAATTAGTGAACTTATTCTCAATAATGGAAGTATGAGCATGTTGGAATAATCGAATTTTACGCTAATAAACATATGTTGTTTTGAACTTCCCACAAAGAAAGAAAAAAATGACTTTTGAAAGATAAGACTTTATCGTTTGACAAAAGTATTCATATTTTGATCTTTAGGACGGTTATAAGCATGTATGCATGAATTGCTTGTATTACTTGTCTTGTTGTAAAGCATAAGTGATTTTCACTCCAAAGGCGTCCATACATGTGGCGTTATGCTTTAAGTGATGATTTGAGCATAATTAGTAACATAGAGTTGGATGATCTTTGCTAGTTTAGTTTCAAGATTACAATGAATGATTTATGTTTACTTCCGTGAAAAGTCCTACCGCGGAGTTTATGCATGAAAACGTGACACGGAAATCAAGAAAGTTAGAAACATGACACCTAAGGTGTGGTTAATGAAAAGGTGTGTTTTGAAAAGAAGAAATGTTTTGGAAACTGCAATGTGGCTGGACATGGTAGCCCATTGTGTGGTTTGTGTTTGGGTGTGCCAATGGGAACCCGGCGCGGCGGAACCATTGTGAGGATACTCGGGAGACCAGCGCGGCGGAACCGAGGTTGGGTGAGTAACTTGGTTATCCGCGGAGAGGAGCCAATGCAAATTTTGTGTGCCAATGGGAACCCGGCGCGGTGAAACCATTGTAAAGATACTCGGGAGACCGGCGCGGTGGAACCGAGATTGGGTGTGTAAAATGACGATTTTGGAAATGTTGATATGGTTATGAAATGTGGAAAATGGTGACACGGTCTACGAGGAGTCGCGTAGGAGAAACTCGGAAAATCATGGACATGAACGTTAGTTTGGATAATGAATATGGATGTGTCATTATTAACTGTTTTGTCGAATATGTATGAATTATGTGGAAATCATTGAAATTATGATCGTTTGTTCGTAAGTTAAGGGTTAGTGGGTATATGTTACTCTATTGAGCTTTTGTAGCTCACGGTGTTACCTTTTGGTGACCCTGACATATTATATTGGTGGCGACATTGGTATAATGTGTCAGATCTTATAGACGAACAAGGTGAACTCTACACCTTGGAAGCCTTTGGAGACGAGGAGCTAGCCAGGATGGAGGAACAAGCGGAGCAGTAGATAGAACCCTAGTTCCCCCTTGTTTTGTTAAATGAAAGTACTTTTGTTAAGATTATGATGTAATAATGAGCCAGACTCTATTTAGTTTTTCAATGAAATTGTCTATTTAACGTTCTCAAAATTCGGGGCGTTACATGCACTCTCATCCTTATCTCAATTATATTTCGAGCTCCATATTATTAAATACTTATTAATCTTCCCACGTTAAGATTACAGATACTCGTTGCTTAAAATAAATTACTAACAGGAGCCCCTCTCTCTCTGATCAGTGGTGGTGGCAGTCGCCCTTCTCTCTCTTCTCTGAAATTTTTGAGCTTCAAAGTGGGGAGGGAAAGGAAAGAGGAAACCAGGAAAGCGGGAGGTTGTTGTTGTTGTTGTTTTTTTAATAATCAAAACGTCGTTTTGATGCTGATTTCAGCGGTTGTGTAAGTTGTTATGCGTCCGTACGTTATGTGTCTAGCATTTTTGTATTTTTTGAGTTGAGAAATTTTTTTTTTTCCAATCACTATCCAAACAAGGCATAAATGAGTATTATGAAACTGATTTTAGAGAAAGGCATTCAATGGAGCTTCTTAAAAATCATTTTATTTTCTATCATTCTACCTCACACCCAAACACACACCTAATTATACATTCCCACTCACAATAGAGGTGGAGCCCGCACACATTACACACCTAATGTGTGTGGGACCCATCTCTATTGTAAGTGGGGATGTGTAAGTGGGTGTGGAGTTAGAATTTTCGTTTCCTTAAAACTCTTTGAAGTTGTTTTTTGCCCAAAATCAGTACGTTACAAACGTATGTTGCGATTAATTTGTCCCAAAAAGGTAAATGTGTAAATGTACTTCAAAGTGAACTTGTAACGTTAATTTACATTTTAGTAATTTTGTGGTACATTGATGGTGCTACTCCGAGCTCATGGGGGTCCCATATGTCAACCAAAATGTCGGCAATGACAGCAGTAACAATTTTCTTCATGGATCATGTGGGAGATGATGAGGCGAGTACTGATTTGACATATATGGAAGACTTATCACGACAAAGTCCCCCAACATTTAATTTTAGTAGGTCTTTATAGTACCCACTATCAAATTACAGTTAGCCTTTTTCCATTTATAAAATCCCACGTTATTTTTTATTTTGATAATCAAGTGTTTAGCTTACTTTACGTGCACTTCAGGTAATCGGAAAATCCTAAATTTACCGTCTATTAGCGGGGGAAACAGTAAATTACTAGCTATCGCTCCAATTAAAAAGTGTTTAGACATGTCATATGTGGCGACTTTATTACTTCGTCTAAAATATTTTCTCCTTTGTGGAAAATTTATGGTTTGAGGAAACATGCAATTGTATATGCGTACTCTAGCATTTACAAGTCTTCATCTTTCCAATAACATTTAACTTTTTTGAGCTGTTACTTACTTTAGTTTCAAAGGAAGGGAAAAAAGTAGGACATTTCTTCATAAATTTTGTTTACTGACTGCTGAATCAACTTTGTCTTCAACTCCGACCTGATCTTGCAAAACAAAGCAAGGACTCGAGTCACCGGTGTGGTTGTTTGCCAACCACCCTCTGATGCCTAAGTCAATAGAGTACTTGCTAAATGGTGAGAGAATTGAGATCCTTGATTATTCGTTGCGTACCTTTTGTTGAAGCTCTACTGTCGTATTTATAGGCATTCTGATAGGAAGTTGTGTCCTTGTAAGATTGTATCTTGTAGATTTCGAATTACCTCTTTGAGGTTTTGAGGAGTCCTGCTTTTAACTAGGAATCTCAATCTACCCCTGACTACGTATATCAGGGATGTTTTGTACTTATCTCATTGGTGGCATCCTTTATCCCTTAGGATTTGGGTCTTTCCTTATCCCGTTGGGATATTTTTATCGGAATGAGTATATTCCACGAATATTATCCTTGCTCGTATAGCAAAGGTCCAGAGCTGGTCCTTGGACCAAATGACAGCTGTAGACACCCCAATCTGGGCTTCCAGATTAGTTTACTTACGGTTTTTGATTCTCCGATGATGAAATGGATCAAGAACACCCTGGGAATGATAGCGTGTTTGAGCTTTGAGTGTTTGCAAAACCCTTGAACCTAACCTAACCTAAGCCACTTCAAAAATCAAAAACCCTACTGATGCACGCCAGGGCGCAACCATCCCGCGCCGGAGCGCACCATCGCGCGCCAGACTCACTCCATCGCGCGACAGAGCGCCAGGGCGCACCATCGCGCGACAGACTCGCTCCATCGCGCGATAGACCAATCTCCCATCAACTTTTCTTGTCTGGCGCGCGACAGAGCGCCAGGGCGCACCATCGCGCGACAGACTCACTCCATCGCGCAATAGACCAATCTCCCACCAACTTTTCTTGAAAAGGACAGTTGGCCACCAATACAATCTCAGCCAGGCCTCGTGGACTGGCTAAACTCCTCTGTTTCCAACCAGATTCACCTCATTCTCTCCCTATAAATACCACACTCCTTCTTTCATTAAAAAGGGTCAAGAATTTCAAAGGGTTACATATATTCTAGCCTTAAGTTACAATCACTCAAGAACAAAGCTTGTTCTTTGCTTCTACCACTCAAACTCCTCAATCAAGCCTTAAAACATCAAATTTCAAACACCTTTCAAACTCAAAAACCAAAGGTATAGCTTACCTTTGTTCTATTTTCTGTTCTGATCCCTGAGGGGGGCTGGCAGGGTCAAGGCTGGTAATCAATACCAGCCCTGGTCCTAAAGTTGGCAAGGTTTCAAAAATCGTCGTGGTAGTACCAGCGCGCGTCGGTCCCACTCTCGCTCGCGACACTCTGTTGTCGCACGCGTTGGACCGCGTGGGGATTGGTTTCCTACTATTTTATGCTTTTATTTCATATAGATCACTGTTAAGTATGATAAAAATCACTTTACTGCTTTCTTTAGTACAAACTGCTAGTTTGTAGTTCAATATGAGTTTCTGTTGTTTTGGAGTACCCTTGGGATCATTATGGACCTGTCCCAGAACCCAGAAATGTGTAAACCAAGCACTGGTCTGGTTGCACCAGGGCGCGGCCATCCCGCGCCAGGGCGCACCATCGCGCACCAGACTGGCTCCATTGCGCGACAGAGCGCCAGGGCGCACCATCGCGCACCAGAGTGACTCCATTGCGCGATTGTTTGCCTCTGACCAGTGAATGGCCTTGCACGGGTAGCTCGGCTTTAGGCCATTATTTTGTCCCCACACTGTTTACGGGGTGTTTTACTAATTTGTAGGGCTTTGCAGCCTTTAAACTGTATATTATGCTGCTATAAACTGCGTGGTTTGTCCTAGTTGTGCACTGGTCCTTCCAGAGCCCAGAGAGTTTGAGGATAAGAGCTGTGGGTTTGAGCTCACCGGCGCGCGCGTGTCTTGGAGTTGTGCGCGCAGGAGTAAACAGCATGCAGTGACTCGTTCATTGCATGCTGGTTTCTTCCTGCGCACATCACTCCAAAACAGGAGCATCCCAGTTTGTTTAAACTCCCACAAAAGTCTGTTCTCATCCTATACTAACTGCTCATCCATGCTATCATTCACATCTTGCAAACATGTTACAGCTTTAATCCCTTTTAACTGTTCCCCCGCCCTAAATGGCTAAAAAATTGATTAATCAAACAGAATCGCAAACAAACAACATCTTTCGCAAATGCCTAAGTAGAGACCAATCTCCGGATTGGGCGAGAGGGGTGCCATAAAACCCTTCCCCTCTCGTAACCTGGCTCCCGAACCCAGATATGGTTATGACGGACTGGTTCCTTAACTTTTTCAAATCAAACAGCGTGACAAGTGCATCGAAATACGGTTCCTTGGGTGTCGGACCTTCAAAACCCGAGTGGCGACTCTGTATGTTGCGAGCGCTTGCTTCCCCGCTCGCGCTCCCTCGATCTGGGCCCTTGCATTTTGGAATCCGAAAATTCCAAGGGCACGCTGCCCACAACAGCTTCGTCTGAAGAGCGGAGCTGGCATGCTCTGACTTTCCTTCAGGTAGAATTTCCCAAAGAGGTCCAGATAAGGCTGGTTTATACTCCCCAGGTCCATAATTCTTGTAATGCTGACCTCCTTAGGTCTACCATACTTATCAGGTACTCCCCTATTTCCGAGGTCCAGCTTTTCCCTAGAGGTTGGGAACACAGGTTAGACCTAAATGGCGGTTACCACTCTTTTTCTTTGTTGAGGGTTTTGAGCGCGCGGGTCACATCGTGGGATAGGTGGCAGAATCCTTGCTACTCCGGTGTTTTGAGGTGGACGACGAAGATTAAGGAGGATTTCTCGAGATTGGAGCATGGCCCTTAAATTTCTTCCTGTTCTAATCAACCTCAAGCAGAGAAACGTTCGAATCTACCCAAGCGATTTTCTCTGCGAGGACTTTCTTCATCAATCTTTTTCGTCATTCTCCTAGAGCCCGCTCCCTTTAGGTACGTCCTCATTTCTTGGCTGTTCTTTCTGTTGTTTTTAAGCTGGATTCTCCTCCCAGCGTAGAGGTTACAGACCCAGCGTGGGCTGTTTTAGGGGAGTTTATTTGTGCTAGGTTGGTTAGTTTCGTTTCCGTCAACCTTCACTCTCCAGTTATAGAAGATTTTGCCCTCTATTCTGTCGTTCTTCAAAATAGGGTCTTTCGAGACCTCTTTTATTTGTCTGTTGCTTTATACCCTAGATTCTTCGTCGGAACCCTAATGTCGGAAGGGTTTATCAATTTCTCCTCTATTTTGAACGTCGAGGAGTCATTTGAAGAGGAAGAAGTTTCAATGCATCGTAGTGGTAATGTTAGGGTTCCATTTGACAGAGGTCAATCGAGTAATGTCAAACCCTCGTTGCCTCCGGCTTCTTCGTCAAGGGGTTCCCATGGGAGTCCTATTTTATTTGCTATGAATATCCTGAAGAGGAAGAAGTTTCAATGCATCGTAGTGGTAATGTTAGGGTTCCATTTGACAGAGGTCAATCGAGTAATGTCAAACCCTCGTTGCCTCCGGGTTCTTCGTCAAGGGGTTCCCATGGGAGTCCTATTTTATTTGCTATGAATATCCCTTCAACTATTACCAATAAAGAGTTGGTCGTTCTCAGAGTTCGATATTCGATTTCGGCCTCTGTTTCCCTAAGGAAACAGTCCGATTCCAAACAGGCTTGTACCCCTGTTGAAAATGAAACTTGTCTTTACACCAATGCCTTAGAAGGAGGTCTGCGCCTGCCCTTCCCCACCATGGTGAGGGATGTCTTGAGTTTCCTTGGTTTAGCTCCTGGCCAGATCATACCCAACTCTTGGCGCCTCTTAATAGGTTGTGCAGCGCTTTGGGGCGCAATGTCGAATGGGCAGACTCCTCTGACTAAGGGGCCTTTCCTAAATCAATTTTCTGTTAAGGAAGCCCCAGGCGGCATTGGGTGGTACTATTTCACAAAGAGGCCTGGCGAGGGGGAGCTAATCACGGAGCTCCCTAATGTAAATAAGAATTGGAAGGACAAGTTCTTTTTTGTTGGCGGAGATGGTTGGGAACTCCCGAATTGGGAGATTGGGACTTATACCCTTCAGATCCCTAGTAGGTGGGAGGTCCCCATCACAAATTGTAAGCTACTATTTTTCTTTAACTTTGCAATTTCATAATTTATTCCATGTCCTTAGGAATTCTTCTATATTTTTGTAGCTCGTGCACCATATTCCTTTGAATCTCTGACAAGCTAGAAGCTATGCAGTCCATAGCTGGGAACTACTTGTAATTCCAGAGTCGTTGGCTGCTTATTTGCTAGGTCCAAAAACTACTCGTGAGGTCTTAGCTTTCTCTAGAGGTACTTTCTGTTTGTTTTATTTGGTGCTTTGCTATTAGCTGACTTTTACATTGTTTTTATTTATTTTCTTTTTAGAAGAAGAAAGTGAAGACAAGAATATGGCACCAAAAATGGACAAGGCTCTCCTGGCCCAACTCAAGGCTGAAAGAATAAAGTAGTGTTCTGGGGCTGGGGCTCCCAAAAGGAAAAGCTCTCATCTCCAGAAAGAGCTGAATGTTGACAGTTTCCTAGATGCCAATCTTTCGACTGACCCTACTCTTGACATGGTGATTGAAAAATTACTGAAGAGGAGGTAGAGAAATGAAAAAGAAAGGCAAAGGGACCAGTTTTAGGAGAGACCCCTGCTGCTAAGAAAGCCAAGGCTTCTGCTGGTCCTTCTGTTTTAGGTAATTGTCAAGAGGCTTTAGAGCGGGTTTCTAGGCTGCTAGGTGGAGCAGACAAGGATTTAATGGCTGAGATGTCTCTCCAAGCCGTGGGGGAGCAGATGCTTGTTGAATTAGTCATGGTATGCTCTATCTTTTGTTTTGACAATTTCTTGATTGTTGTTGCTCTCTTCGTTAATTGTGTCCTTCCTTTTTGTAGGCTGCAGCTCGTGGCCGTTATCTTACCTCTTAGAGCCATAGCTTGGGGAAGCAAGTGGTCACCCTTACTAAGGCTAACATGAAGCTCACAAAGCAGGGTGCCTCCATGATGGCGGAGCTTAAAAAGGTTACTGATGAAAGGGATGCTGCCCTTCAGTCGAAAAGAGGGTTGGAAGAGAAGAGAGATGTCGTCGTGGTGACTGCTAGGAATCTGGAGCAGAAAATTCTGGAGTGGGATGGTGAGCTCGAAAAATGCAAGACCATAAGTCAAGGGATGGTAGAGAAAGTGAGGAGTGCATGTAGAGATGGTATTTCGCTTTTCCTGCAGTCCCCTAAGTACCGTTAAGACATAACTCAGCAATACTTTGATGGGTTTAAAGCAATGAGGAGCTGCGCTGCCTTGGCTTACCAAAATTTGGATATTTCCAAATTTGAGGTTGATGATGATTATGGGCTCTCCAGTTTGGACAGCGGAAAGAAGGAGGATGATCAAACTGATGATGCTGCTTCCTTTGAAAGAGACACAACCATCCCGAGCTCCTCAGTTGCTTCCCTTCTCAAAACTCCAGAAAAGGTGACTCTCCCAATTGAAGTTCAAACTACTGCAACTACCCCTTCTAGCCCTCCTCATGGTGATGGTCAGGTAGTTGATATTTCCACCCCTGGCCTTTGAATGGCCAAAGAAACATTTGATTCAATGGCTCTGTAATTAAATACTTTAAGTACTTTCTTACTTGACTGTTTTGTTTAGGAGTGGTCTTTTGAACTGACCTCCATTCTTGATTGGTTGGCGGATTTGGAACTTGTTCTACTTGGTGGTTTGTGGGGATGATCTTGGTAAGATCATGTTATTCGGCCTTCTTAAGGTCAATTATAACAAGTACCTCAAAGGCATATTTCCCATTTTGTGCCATGTTATGACAACTGTGATAGTGTTTGTGCACATTGTGGTTGTGCCAAGTTTTGCATTTCTTCGTACCTGTGCCAAGCGCTTGAGCTTGGTCTTTTATATGTTCTAGCTTCGTTACATCTGTGAGGTTGGAAGTTTTCTTAAGCTTCTTTTATTTCATAGCTGTGCTACGTCTGCGAGCTTGGAAATTTTCCTAAACTTCTTTTATTGCATAGTTGTGTTACGTCTGTGAGCTTAGAAGTTTTCCTAAGCTCTTTTTATGGCATAGTTGTGCTATGTCTGTGAGCTTGGAAATTTTCCTAAGCTTCTTTTACTGTATAGCTGTGTTTCGTCTGCGAGCTTGGAAATTTTCCTAAGCTTCTTTTATTGCATAGTTGTGCTCTGTCTGCGAGCTGGGAAATTTTCCTAAGCTCCTTTTTGTTTCAGGGTTGTAGTAGTCCTACTCCCCTAAGTGTGTAAATTGCTTGCGTTCAAACAATTAAAACACTTACTTATTTTTCCTGTAGGATATCTCTTAATTCTAAGGTGAGCTGTGATTCCGTAGAATGTTGCATTTGTGAATCATGGGAGGGTCCAAATCTTTTGCATTAAGTAAAAGCAATCGTTTCAACTGCTCGAGGTCATCGGCTATGTAACCTCTCATTACTTTAAGTTGTTGAGGGGGCGGTTTTAATTTCAGCTTTGAATGTAATCGTGCTGATTGGATTAGTAAGCGGTGAATGAACCATCTAGAGTTTGTGCTATAAAAGCCAGTAGTTGTGATAGATCACTCCCCATTCCACATTTAGTTTCGAGTTGTAAATGGCCAACAACGATCGAGTTTCCGAGTTGTGCCAAGAATTGCAGAGCCTGAAGGCAACGGGCTATCTGTAACGCCCCTGAATTTTGGTCATTTAAAATTTCGTTAAAATTTTGAATTTTATTTAAATTACTTATTTTTCTCTTAAGTGGCTATATGATTTCTTGTTTATTTTTCGTCGTAGTTAGATTTCGGTCGTTGGTTAAACTCTCGACGAGAAACCCTACGTGACCAATTTAGTTAATTTCCAACCGACTACTTGGAGGAACCGAGCAACCAACTCACCTAGTTACTCGGTGAACCTTTTGGACCTTTTGAAACTCTTTGAACCTTTTGCTTTTACCCATTGGTCCATAGTTGCTACGGTAATCTTTGTCCATTGGACAATAGGCCTCCTATTAAAATATTTTTGGTAAGTATAAGATATAATATTTTAATGGTTTATAAAAAACATGTGCAATGTACATTTATTCTTTGTTTATTGGGGATTCTCCCACCCCTCCATTATCCATTGGTTAATAACTACAAGGGTAATTTTTGTCCATTGGATAATAAACTTTTTACTATAAAAGTACATGTAGTCTTTTCAAAATTTTATTTTAATAAAAAGTACTTGTACTCCTTTTATCCAATGGTTATTAACCGCAAGGGAAATTATTATCCATTGGGTAATAACCATTAGGGAAGTTAGTGACCCTTGGGTAATAGAGTCTTTGACCAAATAAAGTACCGATGTGACAAGGGAACCTTCCAATAAAGTTGATTTGACTTGTACTTTATTATTATTTAAATGGGGAGAATCCTAGCCTTTTTATTTAATTGGGGTACTTAGTACCACACCTATATTTAATATATGGCTTTTGTCACATGCTTAAAAGTACTCCTTGATTATTTTACTATAAAAGTTTCCTAGTTATTATTGTCCATTGGATAATAAAAGTTAGGGTATTTATTATCCATTGGGTAAAAGAGTTATTCTTTTAACTAGTCTTTTTTCTTAAAAACCCATGTGATGAAGTACCCATATTTTATTATGTAAGTACTTGTAGCCTTTAAAGCCTATTATTCTCCTAAGTACCTTTTTATTATTTTGTATTGGGATTTTGTACCCAATTGGATTTAATTATTGGGGAGTTGATCTTCTTAGAGTACATTAGTACACTAGTTTATTTATTTATTGAAAACAGGTGTTTAATTAAGATTCTTACTTGATTTTGTAAATCTTGTACTTTGTACCTTTCTTATTCTTTCTTCATTTATATATATATATATATATATATATATAGGTGTGTGTGTGTGTGTGTGTAGTGTACTAGAGAGAGAGAGAGAGGAGAGAGAGGCCGAGAGAGGGAGAGAGGAGAGAGAGGCCGAGAGAGGGAGAGAGGAGAGAGAGAGCCGAGAGAGAGATAGGAGAGAGAGAGGGAGAGATTTTGTAGTACTTTCTTGACCTTCCATGATCCTTCCTTGATCTTTCTCCATCCTTAGAGAATCTTTTCCCTAACCAAACTTAACTCCCCATTTGTACTTCCATATTTGTTTTATGACCAAAATCTTGTACCATTGTCTCCTTCTTTCCAAACAAATCTCCCAAAGATCAATCCTTGGTACAATCTAGCCATGCAAGCCTACCATTTAGCCTAACCTAGCCATGCAAACCTAGGGTTTAGCCTTTGATCTTCCATAAGTGCATGCCATGTGTCAAAATTTGAGGTAGAGAGAGAGGGGGGGGGGGGGGGGCGGCCATGAGAGGGAGGGAGAGCCCAAGAGTTTTGCCTATAAATAGCAAGCCATCCCATGCCATTCAACTCACACCTTCACCTAGCAACTTCTCTCTCTAGAAAAATCTTGTTCTTTCTTTGTTCTTGTTAGTTCTTTCTTTGCTCTTGAGTTCTTCAAGAAACTCAACCTAAGCCGCCACTAGACCGCCACTCGACCACCCTCTCGATCCAAAAGTAGTAGTAGTAATAGTCAAGTAGAAGTTTCGAGAGAAACCTTTCTCTTTCGAAGCTACCGGAGACCACCGTAGGAAGTTACTCCGTCCGACCACCAACGTACTTTCCGTAGCCGACTAACTTTCCGTAGCCGACTACCGCCAAGAAGTAAGGTAGAACCCCTTGACCCTAACTCTACGTATAGAACCGTATGTTAGAAAGTAAGGAAATCCTTACTTACCCCTTATGTATTTACTTACTCAAGTATAAAGTAGGTTATCTTTATTTACGTACTTATCGTTTGTTTAGAAATATTGTATTTCGATCTTTAAGATGATTATGAGTATGTATATATAAGTTGCTTGTATTACTTGTGGTATGTGATAAAGCATACGTGATTTCACTCCAAAGACGTCCGTACATGTGGCGTTGTGCTTTGAATAAAGCATAAGTGATACACTCCAAAGGCGTCCGTACATGTGGCGTTATGCTATAAGTAGTGATTGAGCGTGATAAAGTAATATAGAATTGGATGATCTCGTTAGGATGATTCATGCTTACGTTTGTCCTACCGCGGAGTCTTTGTATGTAAACGAGACACGAGAACCGAGAAAATAGAAACATGACACCTAGGGTGTGGTTAATTAAAAGAAATGTTTTCCGAGGAAGGAAATATTTTGAAACTACATAATGACCGGTTTTGGGTGGCATTATGTGAGTTGTGTGTGTGCGTGTATAAAAGAAACATTTGAAATAATGAGTTGTGTTTTGAAACCGCAATGTGGCCGGACTTGGTAGCCCATTGTGTGTATGGAAACCCGCGATGTGGCCGGACGTGGTAGCCCATCGTGTGGATTGTGAAAACCGCAACGTGGCCGGACTTGGTAGCCCGTTGTGTGTATGAAAACTCGTAATGTGGCCGGACTTGGTAGCCCATTGCGTGGATTGTGAAAACCACAATGTGGCCGGACTTGGTAGCCCATTGTGAAGATTGCCAATGCGGCCGGACGTGGTAGCCTCATTGGTAATGTGGCTTGGTTATCCGCGGAGAGGAGCCAATGCAAGTTTTGTGTGCCAATGGGAACCCGGCGCGGCGGAACCATTGTGAGGATACTTGGGAACCCGGCGCGGCGGAACCAAGGTTGGGTGTGTAGCTTGGTTATCCGCGGTACGGAGCCAATGCAAATATTTTTGTGTGCCAATGGGAACCCGGCGCGGCGGAACCATTGTGAGGATACTTGGGAACCCGGCGCGGCGGAACCAAGGTTGGGTGTGTAGCTTGGTTATCCGCGGTACGGAGTCAATGCAAATGATTTTAAAAAGGTTGGGTGCGTAGCTTGGTTATCCGCGGTACGGAGCCAATGCAAATAATTTTTGAAAGGTTGTTTTGTAAATGAAATTGTTGACACAGTCTACGATGAGTCGCGTAGGAGAAACCCGGAAATCTTGGACACCAACGATAGATGATTAATGAATGTGGATGTGTCATTGATTAACTGTGTATATACTTATCATGTGGAAATTGATGTTGTATTATAGCTTTGTTTATAAGTATGGGTTAGCGGGTATGGGATTACTCTGCTGAGCTTTGTAGCTCACGGTGTTGCCTTTTTGGTGACCCTGACATATTATATGGGTGGCGACGCCGGTATAATGTGTTAGATTTTGTAGATGATCAGGGTAAGCAGTTCACCGCGGAGGCTTTTGGAGCTGAGGAGCTGGCTAGGATGGAGAAGAAGGAGGAGCTGTAGTTAGGAACCTTAGAACCCCCTTCATTTGTGTAAATATTGAACTCTTGTGAGAGTATTTGTTGTAATAAGAGCCAGACTCTATTTTTAGGTTTTTCAATAAAATGTCCTTTTAACGTACCCAAAATTCGGGGCGTTACACTATCTGTGAAGATGGACGCCCTGGCGAAATCACTTTCTGTCATGGAGAAAACCGTTCGCATGGTGCTGATAGCCAACTGGGATCAGTTGTTGGCTTTCCGAGGGCAACCGGAGCCTCAAGTTCCCTCTCTTCCAAGGGAGGGAGGTAGTGGTTAGGTTGCAACTTTGTGGGCTTTACCCACAAAGTACTTTTATGTAAAAGATTTCCACACCCTTTAAGTGTGGATTATAAATAAAAATTATTAAATAATTTTTATATTTGCATGTCATTTCCATTTCAAATTTACAGGAAACATTGAACGGTCCGCCCTCTTGGGGAGATTTATTGGCCACTGTGGCTAAAGAGCAAAAAGATCATATAGTCCTAAAAGAGACAACTTTATTGCCAAGTTTTATAAAAAACGAAAGGTTTCCTAAAAACAGAAATAAATTTCTACTGCAAGTACCTACTTGTGATACTTCTTGAGATGCTCTGCATTCCATGAATTGGGCAGCTCTTTTCCTTTTAGGGTTGCAAATCTGTATGCACCTGCCTTGACATGATGCAAGACCTGGTATGGTCCTTCCCAATTTGGGCCAAGCTTGCCCACTTTCTTTCCAGTTGGATCAACCTTTCTGAGGACTAGATCACCAGCACTAAAATCTCTTCACTTAACCTATGCTTCATGGTACTTAACCATTCTTTGTTGGTACACGACTGCCTTGGCCATTGCTGGTGCCCTTTCTCTTCCAAGAGATTTAGCTCGGCTCTGAGGTCTTTCTGTTTTTCTTGGTCATCGATACTTGCGGTTCTATAGTTGAGGAGCTCAACTTCGATAGGAACTACTGCTTCAGCCCCGAAAGCTAGAGAGTATGGAATTTCTCCAGTTGCAGTTTTGGGTGTTGTACGATATGCCTATAGCACATTATACAGCTCCTCTGGCCAATCTCCTTTGGCCTCTCGTAGCCTCTTCTTGATTCCCTTCTTGATATCCGATTTGTGACCTCTACTTGCCCATTAGCTTTTGGGTGAGCCTTGGAGGCATAGTGTACGTGTATTCCCTTGGAAATACAGTATGCTTTAAACTGAGCGTTGTCAAACTGGCTTCCCCGATCTGTGACTATCACCTGTGGCAAACCAAATGATTAGCTTCCATAAGAAATCAATTGTAACTTATGTGGTGATCGTAGCTAGTGCCTTAGCTTTGACCCACTTCATGAAATAATCTACAGCTATAATGGCATGCTAGACCTGGCCTGCTGCCATAGGGAGTGGGCCAATTAGGTCTGCGCCCCATTTGGCAAATGGCCAAGGTCCTCTCATTAGAGTTAAAGCTATGGGAGACCCATGAATGATGTTTGCAAAGCGTTGGCATTTTTCACATTTTTGGACCATAGAGTTGCAATCCTTTCGCATACTTGGCCAATAGTATCCCAACCTAAGGAGTTTGTAAGCCAACATTCAGCGACCTTGGTGATCTCCACATACTCCCTGGTGGACCTTTTCCATAGCCTGTGTAGATTCTGCCATGGTCAGACAGCTGAGGTATGGTAATGAAAAGCTCCTTCTATATAGCGCATCTCCCATTATAAGGTATTTTGCTGCTCTAATCTTGAGTTGCCTTGCTTTGACCTTATCATCTGGTAAAGTCCCATTTGTTATGTAGTCAACTATGGGGCCTGTCCATGAATTGCTATAGTCAATAGCTTGAACCTGTACATTAGGGGCAGATATACTTGGTGACTCTAAGTATCGGATTGGTGTATTCTGTGGAATGGCATCTTCTTTGGCCATGGCCAGCTTTGCTAAGTAATCGGCTTCCATGTTTTCCTCTCTTGGAATCCTGATAATATCAAAGCTTTGAAGCTTTGCAACTTGGGTTTTTACTTTATCTAAGTACTTCTGCATTACCTTCTCCTTGACCGTGTACTCCCCTAGAACATGACCCACAACAAATTGTGAGTCACTTTTTGCCAATAAATGTTTAACTTGGACGGCCTTGTCCAATTCCAACCGAACCACAAGAGCTTCATATTCAGCCTTGTCATTGGTTACTTTGAATTCAAACCGAAGTGCATAGCTTCGACGTTGTCCTTTAGGAGATGTTAAAATCAACCCAGCTTTGCCTGCTTCTCTGGTTGTTGATCCATCTACCTGAAGGACCCAAGGTTTAGGTTCTTCTTTAGGGAGCTCTTATGGTTCAGGATACGTATATTCTGCAAGGAAATCTGTAAGCACTTGTGCTTTGATGGCAATCCGAGGTTTGTACTCTATATCAAACTCACCCAGCTCTATTGACCACTGAATTAATCGGCCTGATATCTTTGGGCAATGGAGAATCCTTCAAAGCGGTTGATCTGTTAGTATCTTTATAGAGTGAGCCTGAAAGTATGGTTGTAGCCATCTAGCTGCCATCACCATTGCAAAGGCTATCTTTTCAGCTCTGGGATATCTCAGCTCAGCTCCTCTAAGAGCTCTGCTGGTGTAGTATACTGGGAGTTGTGTTCCCTGCTCCTCCCTAATCAAAACTGTGCTAACTGCATGTGGGGAGACAGCAAGGTATAGAAATAGATCCTCCCCATCCTGGGTCCTGCTAAGCAATGGTGGGGATGCCAAGTATTTCTTCAGCTGGATGAAAGCCTCCTCCTCTTGGATAGTCCATTCAAAAGCTTATTTCAAAACTTTGAAGAGTGTTTGGCCTTTGTTGGTTGCACGAGAGATAAATCTGCTCAATGCTGCAACTCGTCCTATTAACTTTTGGACCTCCTTGATGCTCTGGCCGCAGCTATAACCGCCATTTAGGTATGAGCTTGTCTACCTCCTTGGCCGCAGCTTCATTACGTTCCAGAGCGAATGTCCTTTTCTTCTGTCTTACTGGGCGCACTGTGGGGTCCACGTTCAGTTTATGGGATATGACCCTTGGGTCAATTCCAGGGATGTCCTCATAGGACCATGAAAAAACATCTTTGTTCTTTTTTAGGAACTGCAGCAGCTCAGCTCACACTTCTAGGCTCAATCATGTACCAATCCTTACTGTTTTTCCATGTTGTCTCGGCTTTAGGGGTTCTTCTATGAGCTCTTCCACGGGTTCTCCATGCTAGAGCATTTCTTCATCTCGTGTATCGAGACTTTCTATGCTCATTGTGGTGTTAGCTCCTCTGAGTGAGGTGACATACCATTCTCGTGCTGCTTTCTGGTCTCCCCTCATGCAACCAATTCCTTCTGGTGTTGGGAGCTTTATCATCAAGTGATACGTGGAAATTATTGCCCCAATTTTATTCAGGGTTGTTCTGCCCAGTATTGCATTGTATGCTGAGGGACAGTCAACTGCTATGAAATCTATTATGCGTGTAATCTGACTTCCTTCTTCCCCCATGGTGATTGGTAGGGCTATTTGACCAGCTGGATAAATGGGCATACCAACAAATCCATTAGTGGTGATGTCATAGGCCTTAGCCTTTCTCGTCCAACCTTTAGTTGGTCATACGTGTGGAGGTAGAGGATGCCGGCTGAGCTTCCGCTGTCTATTAGTACTCTGCGTGTAAGGTAGTTTGCCACGACAATGGTTATAACCAGGGGGTCATCATGAGGGATCTGAACTCCCTTGATGTCTTCTTCAAAGAAAATAATGGGTATTTCCTCCTTTTTCTGAAATTTGCTTGGACGGCCAACTGTTTTGATTTCCAAATGTTCTTCTGCTCTCAACTTCCTAGGTGAGCTTTCCTAGCATTGCTAGACTCTCCACCTCCAGCAAACCCTCCATGGATGACCTTGATCTCTCCAATGGGACCTGACCGGGGCGTCGTGCCATCTCTACATTCCTTGCTTGTATCTTCCCTCCAGGATTGTTTCTGATACTTCTTCGTTACAAAATGTTGAAGTCTCCCACTTTAGATCAGATCCTCGATCTACTGCTTTAGGTCAATACAATCATCCATGTTATGACCATGATCTTTGTGGAATCTGCAATATTTATCCTTAGCTCTCCTATTAGGATCAATTCTCAACTTCCCGGGCCACTTGAGGTCCAGGTCATCTTGTAGGTTGCTAAGGATTTGCTCTGCCGTAGCTATGAGCGGGGTGAACTGCTTATACCTGCCTTGGGGAGGGCCTTCAGTTCCTCCCCATTTTTTGGGATGATCTTGAGTCCACCTTCTTTTTCTTTGGTTCGCCTCCTGTCTTGCGGGTAGCTTCTTTTCTTTTCTTGTCTGGTGGAGGAAATTCACCAACCTGTGATGGCCCGGCTTGGGGACCAAAGCTGTCACGTGAATGTCTTGCATAGACAGCTTCCTCTGCATTCATGTGTTTCTAAGCTATGAGCATAAGCTCTGCCAGAGCTTTAGGTGGTTCTTGAGACACGAGGTACAGGAATTGTCCTGAATATAGTCTAGCTATGTTGAACCTTGTGGTGTAATCCCTTAATAACTCCCATCTTCCTTGCTTTATTGTTAGGAGATGTGTTGCTGGTTTGCCGTAGCATTGGCCAACAATAAAGTAGCTTACAAAGCTTGTGCTATGCTCTTTAAAACTACGTATGCGTCCCGGTGGGAGCTTGTTAAACCAAGCTCGGGCACTTCCCTTGAGGGTAACAGGGAATGCTCGACACATTAACTTGTCCGGTACTGCTTGCGGGTGCATCAAAGATTTATACGTTTCCAAATTATCCAATGGGTCTGTGGAGCCATTGAACGTCTCTAACTGAAGCATCTTAAACTTCCTTGGAAGAGGTAGCCTCATGACTACGGGCGTAAAAGGTGAATCCGTATTTTGCACCAACTCTTCTACCGTAGCAGGAGTTTGTGCTTTGATATGTTTCATTACGTAGGGAGGTATTCCCGAATAGATACATTTAATTGCCGAACACGTGGTGTATAAGAGCACGTGAAAGATTGCACAGGATTTATCGCCGAGCAGTGCGTTGAACGGCGATAAGGGCCAAAAACATGAGAAGTCATTGGTGTAAGCTACATGTTCGGCAGATAGAGACATACCGATTACATTGGTCCAAAAAGTTAAACAAGGGCCAAGTTACATGTGAAGTAGCTGGTCCAGGAAAATCTGATCGGTTATGATACAGCCGAACAAAGAAAGAGCTCCAATCAAGAGCAAGAGCAAGAGCAGAGGGAGTACTCTGGAAGATTCCAGAGTAGTCATGTCCCATAAGGGATGAGATCCCAAGAATATAGGATCTGAGAAAGATACCCAACGAGAATGGGATGTTCGGCCATTAATGGCAAAGAATCCTAAAAAGACTCTTTTCTAATGAATTGATAAGGAAAATGAGAATCCTTGATATCCAGGGTTTCCTATACGAGATAGGAATCCTAGGGCAACAGGGATTCTTGGGCAGCAAGCATACGCAAATCTATAAATATGAGGTAAACCTAGAGGAAAATGGTACGCAATATGTTGCATTCTTATATTCTCCTACTAATAATTAGGGTTTATTGACTAGTACGTGATACTAACTTTGGCGTCGGAGGGCCTTTGCCACGAGAGGCAGAGGTGCACTCACCCCTTGTCTATTTTGCAGATTAGGGTTCGGACGACGAATTAGGGTTCCAGTGAAAAGGCACGAATAAGCCGTTGCAATCCAAGGTGATCCGAAGCATCAATTGTTTTCATCCCCTACAATTGGCGCCGTCTGTGGGAAACTGTTCGCGCGCGAGGTGGCTCAAGGACTGAACGGGCGTGCTAAGACTTGTCGCGTCTAACGTAAAGGACTGAGCGTCCCTTTTCTGACTTCTAGATCTGAGAGGGCGCTAGTGCTGCAACCTAAGGGCTGGATTGCAGTGAAGGTCCGTGGTTTTGCCTCTTCGTGCGAGGACTTAATAATTTCCTAACCGTGTAGGAAAGAAAGTAACAGCATAGAATTACTTTACTATATCGTAATAATAAAGTAAGGGATGAAGAGAGATATGAATAACTTTATTATGTTTCGTAATAATAAAGTTAGGGTACAAGAGAGATAGAAACCCGAATTACTTGGTGAAGTAATTGAGTGAGGGTGAGAAAATAGAGATAGTTGCTTCGCTGGGAAGGCTTTGGTTTTAAGCGTTGAGCTTGATTGGTGTGGGAACCCTTTTTTCCTCTTGACTTCTAGTATTTATATGCAATGTGCTCCACGATTTTTGCATGAAATTGGATTTCCCGTCCGTTATTCTCGTAATGACATGTGTCCCATGTATCTTCTCATTATGGGATCATGGGCGGTTGAGAGGAGTGAATATCAATTTGCCCATGTGTAAATTCTTGATCATGGGCGGTTAAGAGGATAATGGGCCATGTCTTTCTCCTCCACTTCCTAATTCCATGGGCAGTTAACAAATAATGGGCCATGTCATCCCCTTTCTCCGTGGGTAACAAAACTCCCGGCCATTTGACTCGGTCAAATGGCTTTCACCAGGCAATAACTTCTTTCTTTCCTTCCACTTTTCATGAGCCACTTGGGTAATGGGTCATTTAATTAAATTAAATGGCCTACTAACATATTTAGCCCATATCAACATTTGGGCCAGCCGAATTCTTTTACAAATTGGCCTAAAACTTCCAAACTCGAGCCCGAACCAAACTAAAATTAATTGGGCCCAATCAACATGGGTTCGGCCCATTAATTTTAACCCAATTCATCTCTATTCTTTGGCCCAATTTAATTAAAAGATAATTAAATAACCTTCCAACGCTTGCCCAGGACTGGGTGCCAAAAACGGGTGTAAACAGAAACGAACCAATTTTTTGAAAAATAATCATAATGGAAGAAGATCTAGTTACGCCGTTTAGTCCAAAGGACCAGTTGGGTGGGGGAAGAGATAAATCCCCACCAGGTGCTCCGAGAAAGCCCACTGGTAGACATGACAGAGATAACTCCAAAGAAAAAGGAGATAAAACTACCACTGGCTCCACGAGAAGGAGTAAGTCTCATCGAAGAGAGGAGTCAGTCACCCATTCAAGAAGTTTACACAATGATAACGATGTCCTCGATAAAAAGAGAAGAGAAATCGAGGAGTACGCTCGTTTGATTAGAAAACGAGACTACGAGATACAAGAGTTACAACGGGTACGAGAGGACCCAGAAGATTCCGGACTTTCTCGAAGGAATTCCCAGAAAGACAGACGGACTCTGGTAGTTCATAGGCAGGCTCATTCACAAGGGAAAAAGAGCAGGAGTCCTATCATAAGGCGTTACAAAGCTTCTCCACGAAAAAGGAGAAGCAGAAGTAAAAGCCGAACACCAGAAAGACGAAAGGCTTCTTCATGAAAAAGGAGGAGCAGAGACCGAAGTTCTACCCCAGAAGAGGAGGAAAGAAGAAAGCATCACCGGGAGAGGTACGAGAGGCCTGATGTTGATTGGGTCAAGGCTTCGGCTCACATGTCGAAGGAGCTTGGGGATGGGACAGTAACTGCACGAGAAGCAGCATGGAAGGCCTTAAGTAATATTGCAGCCTCCCCCTTTTCAAGGAGGCTACAAGAAGCAAGGTTGCCGAGCAGAGTGAAGCACGGTACGTTCGTACTTTACGAAACAAATACGGACCCCGTGGCTCACATACAGCACTATCAACAGGCTATGTTCATGCACGAGGGAGATGACGCCATCTTATGTAAGATGTTCCCCTCCAGTCTTGGCAAGGTGGCTTTGGCTTGGTTTCATAAACTGGCCCCACGATCCATACGAGGATGGAGGCAGTTGGCTTAGGAATTCACTGCTCGGTTCTTGACAAGCAGAAAAGCCCCAAAAACGTTTGAAAGTCTTTGCACCATGAAACAGGCGGAAAACAAGCTGATCAGGGATTATGCAAAGAAGTACTGGGAAACTTTCAACGAGATTGAAAGCTGCAGTGAGAAGTATGCAATTGCAACTTTCAAGACCGGTTTGCCTGTTCGGGGAGAGCTGCGTCGCTCATTGAATAAACATCCGGTAGCCAAGTTGGCTAAACTGATGGAACGGATAGAGCAACACGCCAGAATGGAGGATGACATACTCCGCGAGGATGGCAGGATTGTTGCCGAACAGACAAAGGCACCTGTCAAAAAGGTGGATAAACCAGAACCAAAGACTTATAGAGAGAGAAATAAGTATGGGCATGCTAAGAAAGAGCAGTACAAGGATAAGCAAGCTCCTGACCCCAAATCTTTAATTTCTATCACTACGGTTTGGAAGGAACCAATTTATAGGATTCTTTATCGAATAAAGAATCAGCCATATTTCAAGTGGCCCCCAAGTCTAGGCGGAGACAAGGATGGAAAACGTGCTACGAATCAGCACTACAGTTACCATAAAGATTGGGGCCATATGGTCTCCCGGGGCTATCTCAAGGAATTTATCCAGGAGGATCCAAAGGAGAAAGGGAAAGTCATGGAGCTGGAATATGAGCAAAATCCTAAAGGGGTAATCCATATGATACATGGGTTGGCCACACCTTATACGAGAAACAAGGTCAGGCTTTTACAAAGGCAAGTTAGGCACAATCAGCACGTGATGCGATTGGGTAACAAGAGGGGGCGAGAGAGTGATGTATGCAATGAAAGCATAGCATTCACTGATGATGATCTGAGAAAGGTCCAAATACCCCACAACGATGCTTTGGTCATAACCCTACGAGTTGGGGAATATGACATCGAGAGGATTCTAGTGGACTCAGGAAGTTGTACAGAAGTAATGTACTATGATACGTTCAAGAAGCTGGGGCTGTCCCAATCAGACTTAGAACAATCTACAACACCCCTGATTGGGTTCGGCGCAGGAGCAGTTTGGCCTCTTGGAAAAGTAACGTTACCTGTTCGGGCCGGATCAGTGGTGTTGAAAACAGATTTCTTAGTTGTCGATGTACCTTCTTCCTATAACGCGATTATAGGGAGGACATGGCTGCACAAAATGAAAGCGGTCTCCTTGACTTACCACCAGATGATGAAATTCCCAGGATCAAATGAGGTTGAAATAATTAGAGGCAATCAGAAAGCGGCCCAACAATGTCTAATCTCCATCATCAAAAGAGCCCCAAAGGCCCACCATGTTCATACATTAGAAGTACCGGATCAACCAACTATCAAGGATGTTGGGAGAAGTCCGGCAGAAAAGGTGGTTGAAGGCTTGGAGAAGATTCAGATCAACGAGATTGATCCTGAAAGATATTTCTTGATTGGAGAATCATAACCAGCAGACGAAAAGGCTGAACTGATAAGATTTCTGAAGGAATATGTTGATGTATTTGCATGGGTGCCAGAAGAAATGCCAGAAGTAAATGCAGGTGTGATCAGTCACCATTTAAACGTTGATCCTCAGCATAAGCCGATCATTCAAAAAAAACGGAGGGCAGCCGTGTAGCATGTGGACGCAGTAATTGAAGAGGTCGATCGTTTACTGGAGGCCAAAGCAATACGTGAGGTTTATTACCCAGAGTGGTTATCCAACACCGTGGTGGTGAAGAAAAAGAATGGGAAGTGGCGAGTCTACGTAGACTTCACAGACCTAAACAAAGCGTGTCCAAAAGACAGTTTTCCTCTTCCAAGGATAGACCAGTTGGTTGACGCAACCGCTGGTTACGAGCGAATGAGTTTCCTCGACGCATATCGAGGATATCATCAGATTGCTATGTTTGGGCCTGATCAAGAGAATACTTCATTTATCACACCACGAGCGTTATGCCATTTGGGCTAAGAAACGCTGGGGCAACATACCAAAGACTTGCAACCATCATGTTCAAAAAACTCCTTGGCAAGACTATGGAGGTTTACATCGATGATATGGTGGTGAAAAGTCAGGATAAACAGGGACACATAGCGGATTTGAAAGAAGCCTTCGGAATCCTAAGGGAATACCAACTGAGGCTCAACGCCTCGAAATGTGCATTTAGAGTTGGTTCTGGAAAGTTCCTAGGCCATTTGGTAACCATGAGAGGAATTGAGGCTAACCCTGATCAAATTGCAGCCTTACAAAGGCTACAAAGTCCCAAAACCACTACGGAAGTCCAGAGGTTGACTGGAATGGCCGCAGCACTTAATAGATTTATCAGCTGATCAAGTGACAAGTGTAGACCATTTTTTCAATTATTGAAAAAGAGGGAGGGATTCGAATGGGGAGCAGAGTGCGAACAGGCCTTCCAGGACCTGAAGAAGTATCTGACCGAGCCCCCACTTTTGTCAACTCCACAGCCAGGTGAGTCTTTAGTTTTGTACGTAGCTGTTTCTGAGCATGCAGTAAGTGCAGTCCTGTTAAGGGATTTGGGAATCGAACAAATCCCTATTTATTATGTTAGCAAGACACTGCTGGATGCAGAGACGAGATATCTGCCCTTAGAAAAACTTGTCCTGGCACTTAGGACAGCCACAAGGAAATTGCCACATTACTTCCAAAGCCACAAGGTTGTGGTTTATACTGAGTTTCCATTGAAATCACTGCTACGAAAAGCAGACTTCTCAGGAAGGATCTCGACATGGTCCATTGAGTTAAGCCAGTACGATATCGATTATCAGACGCGCACGGCAATCAAAGGCCAAGTGTTGGCTGATTTTGTGGCGGAGTTTTCTCCTATGGTAGCTCCCTTACCTCCTACGAGAAAGGAACAAACGGCTAAGACATCACCCATGAAGAATCAACCCTCAGCCACACAGGACCCTAAGGAATGGAAGTTATTCGTTGACGGATCAGCATGTAATACTGGATCAGGAATTAGGGTAGTCCTTTTTCCTCCTGAAGGAGTAATGATCGAACTATCTGTTCGGCTTGGTTTCAGTGCATCAAACAATGTGGCGGAGTACGAGGCACTCTTAGCTGGCTTGAGAAGTGCAAAAACCCTAAAAGCAGAACGGGTTAGGGTGTATTGTGATTCACAGTTTGTGGTCAATCAACTGTCCGGGGAATACAAAACCCGAAGTGAAAAGATGGTAGCCTACGTACAGACAGCTAAAGACCTGCTTGATACCTTCGAAAGGGTATATATTGAACAGATAAGTTCTGGACAGAATGCTTATGTAGATTCATTAGCTTGGTTGGCTGCAGCTGTACCAACTGAGTTTAAAAGGAAGGTGGCAGTAGAATATCTGAGTGAGCCGAGCATTGGGAGAAGTATGGACTTAGTCTTGGACGTGAACCAAGGACCAAGTTGGATGGACCCGATCGTAGAGTTTTTACGAAACGAGATACTCCCTTCTGACAAAAAGAAGGCTCATAAGATAAGGACCAAATCTGCTAGGTTTTGGCAGTCCCCAAAGGGTAAGTTATACAGAAAATCCTTCATAGGCCCGTACTTGCTATGTGTACATCCCGAGATGGTGCAGAGATTTCTTCATGAGATCCACGAGGGAACATGTGGGAGTCATGCTGGAGGCAGATCCATCGCCCACCGAGCAATTACCCAAGGCTACTGGTGGCCACACATGTAGGAAGATGCAAAGGTGTATGTGAAAATTTGTGAGAAATGTCAAAAATTCTCACCAATGATTCGAACACCAGCCGAGGATCTGGTGCCTTTGACAAATCCTTGGCCTTTTGCTCAATGGGGAATGGACATCGTGGGTCCACTGCACAAAGCAACTGGCAATCAAAAATTCCTACTAGTTGCAACAGACTATTTTACTAAGTGGATTGAGGCAGAACCACTGGCCAAAATCACTGAACCTATGAATGAAAGGTTCGTGTGGAAGAACATCATCACTCGCTTTGGGGTCCCTTATTCATTGATTACAGACAATGGATCCCACTTTCAGAAGAAATTCAAGGCTTTTTGTGTCCAGTACAGAATACAAAATTATTATTCAACCCCAGCTTACCCTCAGAGTAATGGGCAGGCAGAAGCGTCTAATAAGACAATCCTTGACGGGATCAAGAAGAGGCTGGACAAAGCCAAAGGGAAGTGGCCTGACGAGTTACCACTAGTGCTGTGGGCTCACCGAACAATGCCTAGGAGGTCTACGGGAGAGACCCCCTATTCATTGGCATATGGAACAGAGGCTGTCATACCTCTGGAAGTTAGTCTTCCAACCAATAGGACCACACTGGTTGAAAGTGGGGGCAATGATAGGGCCCTCGAAATTGAGCTTGATCTCGCCGAGGAGAGGAGGGAAAGGGCCCTGGTCCATCTGGCTTCTTACCAGGAACAGCTGATGAAGAGCTATAACAAGCACGTTCATCCTCGAGAATTTGGTATTGGGGACCTCATACTACGGAAGGTGCTCGGCAACATCAAGATGGCCAACGAAGGCAAGTTGGGGGCCAATTGGGAAGGACCGTATCGAGTAACCGAGATTGTAGGCATAGAGGCCTATAGATTGGCTGATCTGGATGATAATCCAATTCCAAGGCCTTGGAATGTCCATAATCTGCGAAAATTCTTTGTTTAGAAGCATTGAGTTCTGTTTTAGATTGCACTATGTGATTGTGTGGGAATTGCGAATATAATTCCCATGTTCTAGTTTTTGATTTGATTTTAGTTGCAAGGGGTACGAATAACGCCCTATTGAGTTTCACAAATTATGAATAAAATCACTTTTTGCAGTATAAATATTGTGTTCTTGGTATTTGTCTTAAAAATACGAACTACGAGCTTGGTTTCCCTCATTTGTATTGGGGAGCAGGGAACCGACTGGCACCTATACACTAAGTACGTGACACTTAAAACTGATGAGTACGTGAAACTTAGCAAAAAACAAGTATGAAACACTTGTATGGTTTGCCACCCATTTCAAAGTACGAGAAACTTAGAAGTATTTAAATTCGAGAAACTTAGATACATACAAGTACGAAAAAACTTGGTTCACATACGAACACATGCTTGAACATTTGCAGTAGAGTACGAGAAACAAAGATATCCAGGATTGTTAAAACACTTGGCTAAAAACATAAATGAGCATATACTTATTTTCCCTAAAGTATGAATACACTTAGGAGTAAATCCAAATATGAGCAATTTGGGAAAGCATACGAGAACATGCATTATGTGTTAAACATATATTCAACTAAGTATGAAATACTTAGATAAACCTGTTTGCATCCGAACACATGCACAAACATAGTACTGGTGCCACGCAGGGCTCGAATGCCAAACTATTACCAAAGTACTGGTGCCATGCAGGGCTCGAAAATCATGGTCATAAAGGACCAGCCAAAATGTTTTAAAAGTGTTTAATGCAGACTTACTAAATCAATCCAAGTTCTGGATCTCTGAAGGAGTTTCAATTGGGACCTCTCCACTGGCTCCCACAGTAGTATCACCTTCAGTTGCATTTTCTTCAAGGTTAATAGGTTCAAGGGATGATTCTTGAACAAGTGATTGCACAGGATGAGTATCAGTTGGCGTATCCTCTCCTGCATCAGCAAAATCTTCAATCTGCTGCTCGACATCATCCTCTTGGGATTCCTCGTATTCTTGAGAGGCTGTAGCTGCAGAATGCCTGCTCGGCAGGTCATTTTCCACCCAGAGGACTGAGTCTTCAACGGTACCAATTTTTGTCAGATAAGCCTCCCAGCTGGCAGTCCAGATCTGGTCTTGTATGGCTGGCATCTGCTCCACATAGCTAGCTGTAGCAGCATCAAACCCCTTCTGGTAGCCTTCCTCGTGAGCAGCATTTTTGGTTTTTTCCATTTCTACCAAAGCCTGATTAAGGCTGTCTTCAGCTGTCCTAAGCTTGTTCTTTGCCTCTTCAAAATTAGCCTTGGCTTTGTCTCTTTCTCTCTCCAGTCTAGAGATAGTACGGAGCAGCCTGGTGTTGTTGTTCAACAACGTGATCCTTTCAGTATCTGCGTCTTGGTATTTTTTGCCCAGTGTAATCAGCTTTTGCGTAAACTGCGTAAATGATCAAAAAGATGTTACTGGAGAAAACAAGAGGAACATGAAGCATGCTTAAAGGTAATGAGAATACTATACCTTGATCCCACTGATGAGACCAGTAGAAATGAGCAGATCAGGTGCAACCTCGGATTCTTTCTGCATATCAACTGGAAGCAGCAAACCTTGAGCGAGTGCGAGTGCTGTTTTCGAAGAGCTAGCGTTGTCCCCAACGTGAACGGGTCGATCACTCCTAATGAGTTGGGTGGCCCAGCTTTGAGGAAGCACTTGAATGCTCGGAGAAGTGGGTTGTTGAACTGAAGCTACGGCTAGAGCTGAGGCATCTCCAAGGTCTTCAGATCTAGGCCGTTTATCTCGATGGGCGTCACCAACATCGAGAGTAGTATCCGCTCCTCGAGTAGATGAAGGGGAGCGGGTAGAACCTCCTATGTTGCGACGAGATGCAGAAGGAGCGTTCCTAGTAGAAGCCACCCGACCAGTTCCACGCCCCCGAGAAGAGACGGTGAGAAGGGTGCTGAGGTTTAGGGGTTGACGAGTCAAAGTACTTGAATTTGGAGGAGATGGAGAATAACCTGAGGAAGAAGATTGGCTGGTATCACGACTAGAAGCAGGCTGTTCGGGGAGTCGTTCAGGAGCAACCTGTCTTTGAGAAAGCCTTCGGAGTCTTAAGCGAGGCAATGGCAAGCCTTCTGAAATGGGAATCTCACCCAACTGCCCGGCGACTGTCACTCCGGCGTTAGCTCTTAGGCTCCTCGGCTGGGGAGCAGTTGAAGTGGAGGCAGCACTAGTGCTTGGGTGGGCGATTCTCCTGTCGATAATGCCCCTGTACGCGGGATCGTATCCTAGTAGAATGTCCGCGTTACGACCCCGACCAGCTGTTGAGGAGCCAGGCTCACCCGTATATTTCAGAAGCCGATTGATCTCCGTTGTTCGGACGTAGCTTGGTTCTCGTCTGGGGCGCTTGTTGGCGTTATCCGCTACAAAACAAAAAGTCTAGCAAAGGTCAACAGACGCAAACAAAGGCAGTAAAGAAAGATCACGAATAAAGTCAAAGTAAATTAAGAGCATACGTGGGTAGCCCCAAACTTGGGGACAATGGAGGCCCACCACTTGGCCATCTTCCCCTATTGGCTCGAAAGCTCCGGTAACGTAGAGGAAGTCAATCTCGTGATCACGAGCAGAATCTGGCAAATTTAGCACGAGACGCTTTTCTGCCCTCCTAACTTTGAAGTAGTATGTGTTGTATTCAGGATTCAACACAATACTATACCACCATTGAATATCCCAAATACCTAGTTGGGTCCCTAAAATCCTATTTAAAGCTACAACCCCCATTATCAGCCTGAAGACATTGGTCGAAACTTGCATGGGAGTAAGACGATACCAATTCAGAATTTGGCGAAGTAATGGGTGTATGGGGAAATGGACTCCGCCCTCGACGATAGCTACGATTGGGATACACATCCTATCCCAAGTGCCATCATCCCTATCCGCTCCCAATGAGGCAAGTTTGAGTCCTACATTATCAGAAATGTTATACTCTGTCCTAAATGCCGTCATGGCAGCAGGGGTTTCACAGAGTTTCCTAAATTTACCAGGCTTGGGATCATGTGCATCCGCCATGAATATACTCGAAGGAAAAGTAAAAACTGGAAATGGATGCGATTGAAACCCTAAAAGTAACCCAAAACTTGAGAATGAGATCTTAAGATAGAAACTAATGGGACAAGAGAGAAATCTTAGTGGGTAACCTAAGCAGAAGAAATAGAGGTCTTACGAAGCTATAGTAGCGGTTGCCTGAGATACAATCGAGTTGTAGACGACGGCAATGGCGGATGAGAGACGGATGATTTTCGCCTGGTTTTAGAGAGAGGAAGGGAGGATTTGAACTTTGGGTCGAAAACCCAAAAGTATCCATTTTAGGGGTTTAAAGTGAAAGCAACGGAGATGAAACGTCTCCTCTTGCGCCATTACATGAGAGGTAACGGGAAAAGAGAAGTTTCAACAGATGGCTGTTCTGACGCCGTTTATGAAACGTCAGATTGAGTTAAATGCAAAGCGTACAAAATACGCCACGTGGAGTTCCTGTCTTGAGACGGCATGATGATTAAAACCGCCAAACGCATCAATGAGTATTAATATTATGACTGACCGGGATCAGAAGAGTTCGGTCTAACGTTTGTCTCTAAAGCTTCACCCATTGCCCCCGAACAGTGGCGAATAAGTAAAGCTGGGGAGCAATTGTAGGGAGGTATTCCTGAATAGATACATTTAATTGCCGAACACGTGGTGTATAAGAGCACGTGAAAGATTGGACAGGACTTATCGCCGGGTAGTGCGTTGAACGGCAATAAGGGCCAAAAACATGAGAAGTCATTAGTGTAAGCTACATGTTCGGCAGATAGAGACATACTGATTACATTGGTCCAAAAAGTTAAACAAGGACCAAGTTACATGTGAAGTAGCTGGTCCAGGAAAATCTGTTCGATTATGATACAGTCAAACAAAGAAAGAGCTCCAATCAAGAGCAAGAGTAGAGGGAGTACTCTAGAAGATTCCAGAGTAGTTATGTCCCGTAAGGGATGAGATCCCAAGAATATAGGATCTGAGAAAGATACCCAATGAGAATGGGATGTTCGGCCATTAATGGAAAAGAATCCTAAAAGGACTCTTTTCTAATGAATTGATAAGGAAAACGAGAATCCTTGATATCCAGGGTTTCCTATACAAGATAGGAATCCTAGGGCAACAGAGATGCTTGGGCAGCAAGCATACGCAAATCTATAAATATGAGGTAAACCTAGAAGAAAAAGGTACGCAATATGTTGCATTCTTATATTCTCCTACTGATAATTAGGGTTTATTGACTAGTACGTGATACTAACTTTGGCATCGGAGGCCCTTTGCCACGAGAGGCAGAGGTGCACTCACCCCTTGTCTATTTTGCAAATTAGGGTTCCGACAACAAATTAGGGTTCCGGTGAAAAGGCACGAATAAGCCGTTGCAATCCAAGGTGATCCGAAGCATCAATTGTTTTCATCCCCCTACACATTAGCCCTTCAATCTGGTCTTGCATCTTGAACAATGCCTCTTGTTCGTGGGGCGGCTTTTTTGGGGGTGGTTTGCTATGCTTTCTTCGATTTTGGCTTTCCTTCTCACTGGATTCGCCTTTTTCCCCGTCATCCTCTTCTTCATATCGACTATGTTGTAAGTTTAGGATGCTTGGCTCGGAGATTTACTTTCGCAAATCTGCATTTTCCTGCATCGCTGTTTCTAACCCTTGGGTTAATGTTTTTATCTGCTCCTGCATCTGAGCAAACACTTCCGGGGTCATTTGATCACCTCTAGTTTCATTTGTTGCAGCGGCCTTGGCTGCTTCTGTCGCCTTAGCGGCCTTTTCTGCGGCGGCAGTGGCCTTGGCAACCTTGGCTGCAGCGGTAGCCTTGGTGGCATCGTCAACACTCGTTTGTGGGGGGTCTAAAGCCATTGTTGTTCTACTTGATTGGGTCTCTACCATACAAAATTGTTCACCGTAAGGAAAAAGTCGTTTCCCACAAACGGCACCAGCTGATGAATCAGCTTTATCGTTAGCTTCGACCTGAACCTTCAAAACAAAGCAATAGCTTAAGTCACCGGTGTGGTGGAATGCCAACCACCCTCCGATTCCTAAGTCAGTAGAGTATTTGTTATATGGTGAGGGAATTGAGATTCTCAACTATGGGTTGCGTACCTTTTATTGGAGTTCTACTGTCATATTTGTAGGCATCTTGATAGGAGGTTGAGTCCTTGTAGAACTATATTTCGTAGATTCTGGATTACCTCTTTGAGGAATGTGGAGTCCTGCCTTAGCTAGGAATCCATGGGCGTCCTGCCTTAGCTAGGAATCTTTACCGTCTTTGATCATGTATATCATTGGCATTTTATTCTTATCTCACCGTTAGCAATCTGTTATCCCTTAGGATTTAGGTTTCTCGGCGTGGTATCTTTATCTGAATAAGTATATTCCATGGGTAATATTATGGACAGTATCCTCCTCGTTATAGCTAGGGGCCTGAGCTGGCCCTTGGACCTTTTGCCAGCTTCGTCTGAAGGACGGGGCTAGCAAATCCTGACTGAAGTGGCAGTCCAGTCAGCAGGGAATATTCCCTGGGCTTCTGAATATTCCAATTCAGTTTTTTGCATTTTTTGGAGCGATTCGGACTCCGTTTTTTGCATATGAGTAGTCAATTTTGACTATTTTTTAGTTTTGGATCCAACCCCGCGCTCCATTTTTTGGTTTGGAGGCTTATAGGCTTGTGCTATTACTTAGTCGAGCAGGAATCAAATGTTTGGAGGCTTTTCGAGCTGTGAGGAGACTTGTTGCAACAAAGTGATCTGTTCTGGACGGCCATGGGAGGTCGTGATTAATCGCAGAAGACCTAGTGAGTAAGGATACATTCTTTCGAGCGTTGTATCCCGGTTTGGGGGGTGCTGGAGAGCTCCTTTGGTAATGACATAGGCACTTGTTAGGGGCGACATATCAAAGATCAAGGGTTGCAGGGAAAGCCTGGAGTGGAACGAAAATGGACGAGTGGCAAGAGAAGACCCAGGAGAGATGACTGAGAGTGGGAAGAGGCTCTGGGAGTGGCAGATGTGATGAAGACCTATCATCGGTAGTTGCAGTTGTGATTTGGGCTGCATGAGGAGGATGATGGGCAATTAATACAGGCTTGTGGAGAGTACAGACAAATGGAGCTGATGTTTGGTACGGGACAAACAGTATGGGTTTTCTGTGATGGTGAACAGGAGAAGCAACAGTTGCAGAGACACACTGGATGGGCACTGGAGTACAAGGAGTCATGACCCGAGATGTACGAGAGTGTCGGACACCGAATCGGTTTGTGTGTGGAATAGTCTACAGACGGCGGGCAACTGGTTGTTGGGAGATGTTCACGGGAGCTCCGAACAGAGGAATGGAGATGGAGACTAGACGATGCATCGCTGGGATCTCTTCCTATGTGGATTTTGTGATTGGATTCTCTCCATGGTAAGCGGCCACATGAGGAGGAGAGATGGAGTCACGGGATTGTGTCATGTGATTGGGCACAAGCGTTCGCGGTTTGTCGGACGTAGTTTATGGCATCTGGATTTGGATGAGAGCACTCCGGTCAAGGGGTGTGGAATCGCAGCCGGACAACGATGCGGGTTTAGCCTCGAAAGACCTAGTCTTTAAGTTCAGTTGGGATCCCCAGATCCCATGGACTAGGTCTGTAGCAACATGGGGGGGGGGGGGGGGGGGGTGTGGTGTTGGTGTTGGTTCGGGGACAGTAAAGAAAAAAGGGAATGAAAAACATGCATCTATGGGCTCACACCAAGAGGTTCCACACAACAAGGAGCCCATCCGAAAGGCCTCCTATATTGAAATTAGACAAGGACATAAGCCTAAATCTAACATCCAAATAAATTTTCTTGACAATAATAGGAACCATACTGCTCTCATTTTGAAATTTCCTCATATTTCGTTTAATCTAGACATGATACAAAGTACTTGTGGAAGCCAATTTAAGTATAAGTAGCCCTCAATGAATTACCACTTTGAGCAGACATTAAGGCAACTAAATTTGATAAAGACTGAGGTTGCTAACTACTCCACACTTGGATGTAATGGAGTTCTAGATTTGCCATGTAAAAGGGCAATTGAAGAAAAGGTGGTCATGATTTCGCTATATGTGCAAAAGCTACAACAAGATATATCCTTGACACCAAAAAGAACAAGTCTATTCTCAGTTGTTAACCTATTCTAGATGGCTAACCAAGTAATCAGACTAAATCTTGGTATGTGGCCAAGGAACCACCCTACACGATGCCACCCAATTTTAGGGAAATGATCACTCAAATGGTTCCATAATGATGTAATAGTAAATTGTCCATTAGAGTTGAGAGCCCAGAGACTTTTATCCTCCTGATTAGAAAGTGGAGGAAGAGAATCCCTAGTTGCATTTAATTCAAACGTTTGGGTGATAGGGAATTTTTCACTGATTAGATTGTATGATTGAGGACACCGTAGCACTCTTGGTAAGACCAGAATCATAAATGATTCTTGGACCAAAGGTATCAAGCTAAGGGGCCAAGGGGGTGCCAATTATCATGCCACATGAATGTGGAGTGACCATCCCCCACCTTGACTTTAGTGTAGAGATGAACAAGAGGTCAAAGATTCACAATTTTCCTCCAAGTCCAAGAGGGATTGCTGGGTACTTTCACCAGCCAAAAACTCCAACGTTTAAGCAAATAGGATTTCACCCATTGACACAACATGGATTGCTCTCCCCTAGAGATGAGGAACGAAATATGCTTGGCAATGATTGCCTTGTTCCAAGCATGCATGGATTTGAACCCAAGCCCACCCTCTTGTTTTGGGGCACAAAGGTGTTCCCAAGAGACCTTTGCGCCAAATTTTCTCATATCCGGACCAGCTCAAAAGAAGTATCTAAGAATGGACTCAATCTCCTTAATCACTCTTTTGGGGAGAATGAACAAGGAAGACCAATATCTGCATAGAGAATATAAGGTGCCATTCCAGATAAACAGTAAAAGGAAGGTAATTTCAAGTTCAAAAATCATGTGTTTACGCAAATAATTTTCCTACCAATATGGATCTTGTTTGATAAATTTCATTGAGATCTTTTAAACAATGCAAAAAAATCGAAAAATTATTTTTTATTTTCATAATATGTGAGTTTGAAATTACCTTCTTTTTAAAAAGAAAGATTTAAAAGAAAGCGGAACTGGCCCTAACTGATTTGATCAGTTGAACTATACCAGCATATGAAAGGTACTTATTGGTCCAAGACTTGACTCTACTAGTGATTTTGTCAATTAATGCTTTACGGTCAAACTATTTGAGCTTAGTAGAAAAGAGGGGACCACCAAGATACCTCACTAATAGCGTACCTTCCTTAAAACCAAAAAGATTTAAGTATAACAGCTTTGACTGAAGGAAAGACGCCGGAAAAGAAAATGTTTCTCTTTCCTGGGCTAGTTGTTAATCCAGACAAAGTCTCAAACTCTTTAAGGGCATCCTGGATATGCTTAATTGAACTTACTTCGCCTTTGCAGAATATCATATCTATCATTTCATTGACATATAAAGTTAGTGTAGATTTTTCTATTGGGCTAGTGTAGCTCAACCCTTTATTTTTGTAGGGGGATGAAAACAATTGGTACTTCGAATCAACTGGATCGCAACGGCTTATTCGTGCCTCTTCACCGGAACCCTAACTCGTCGTCTGAACCCTAATCTGCAAAATAGACAGGGGATGAGTGCACCTTTGCCCCTCGTGGCAAAGGCCCTCCGATGCTTTTGTTAGTATCACGTACTAGAAATCGAACCCTAATTATCAGTAGGAAAGCAATAAGAATACAGTGTATTGCGTACCTTTTGCCTCTAGGTTTACCTCATATTTATATATTTTCGTATGCTTGTTACCCAAGCATCCTTGTTGCCATAGGATTCCTAACTCGTATAGGAAACCCAGGATATCAAGGAGTCTCGTTTCCTTTATTAGTTTATGGAAAAGAGTCCTTTTAGGATTCTTTTCCATTAAGAGCCGAACATCCCATACTTGTTGGGTATCTTTCTCAGATCCTACATTCTTGGGATCTTTATCCCTTTATGGGACATGACTATTCTGGAATCTTCCAGAGTATTCCCTCTGCTCCTACTCTCGATTGGAGCTCCTTCTTTGTTCGGCTGTCTCATGGCCGAACAGACTCCCTGGACCAGTTACTTCACATGTAACTTGGTCCTAACATAATCAGAATGTCTCTTATCTACCGAACAAATAGTTTTACACCAGTGAGTTGTCATGTCATCGACCTTTATTTAGCCGAACAGATTGCATGCACCAAGGACTTCCCATATCCTTTGATCCATATCGCTGTTCTTCATACTGCCCGGCGATAAGTCCGGTCGTATTCACCACGTGCTCCCAAACATCACGTGTTCGGCAACTAAATGTATTTGCTCGGGAATATCTCCCTACAATTGCTCCCCAGCTTCATCTATTTACCACTGTTCGGGGGCAATATATGATGCTTTAGAAACAGAATTTTTATTTAGACCAGACTCTTCTGATCCCGTGCAGCCATAATTTCAATATGTCATTGATGCCTTTTGGCGCCTTTGTTATTATACCATTTCGAGGTAATGACTCCACGTGGCACGTATCGTATGCCTATCATTAATTTCGAACTGACGTTCTATGAAACGGCGTCAGAACGGTTTCTGCTTTCCGTTACTTTTACCTGTAACGGAGTGAGAGGAGACGTTTCGTCTCCGTCTCTCACCCTTAAACCCCTGAAAGGGCTCTTTTTGGGTTTTTACCCAAAACTTTAAACGCGCTCCTTCTCTCTCTAAAAACCAGGCGAAAGCATCCCGCTATCCGCCATCGCCGCCACCTGCAAATCCGATTACCTTCCAGGAAATCGTCACAACATCTTTGTAAGATCCTCGTTCTTACTCCATTTCTTCTGTTTAGGTTTCTATCTGAGATCTCCATTCTCAGTTTTGTGGGTCGCTTTCTAGGGTTTCAGTCGCCCCCCATTCCCATCTTTTAAGTTTTTTCTTCGAATATATCCATGGCGGATGACAACGAAAACCCTCCTAGACCCAGTAAGTTTAGGAGACTCTGCGAAACCTCAACTGCCATGACGGCATTTAGGTCTGAGTATAGCATTCCTGATAATGTTGGGCTCGAACTCGCCCCCTTAGGAGCAGATAGGGACGGCGGCTCTTGGGATAGAATGTGTATCCCAATTGTGGCCATTGTTGAAGGTGGAGTCCGATTTCCTCTTCACCCATTACTCCACCAGATCCTAAACTGGTATCGTCTGACTCCCATGCAAGTATCGACAAACGTCTTTAGGCTAATATATGGTGTAATAGCTTTAAATAGGATTCTGGGGACCCAGTTAGGAATTTGGGATATTCAGTGGTGGTACAGTATTGTACTAAACCCTGAATACAATACCTACTATTTCAAAGTTAGAAGGGCGGAAAAAGCGTCTCGTGCTCAACCTGCCAGACTCCGCTCGGGATCATGAGATTGATTTTCTCTATGTCACTGGAGCCTTTGAGCCACTAGAAGAGGATGGCCAAGTGCTAGGGCTCCATTGCCCCCACATATGGGGTTATCCACGTATGCTCTTGCTTTTAATCTTTTGTAATTTCTTCATTTTCTGCTTTCTTGTAGCTTTCCATGTGCCTAATTTTGGTTTTATAACTCCAATCTTGCAGCTGAGAACGTTAACAAACGTCCTAGACGTGAGCCGAGCTACGTCCGAACAGAGGATATAAACAGGATCCTAAGATACAAAGGAGAACCAGGTACCCGAACAGCTGGTCGGGGTTGACACGCTGATATACTGCTGGGATACGATCCTTCGTACAGAGGGGTCATCGACAGAAGACTTGCTCACCCTAGCACTAGTGCTGCGTCTACATCCACGGCTCCCCAACCACACAATTCAAGGCTTCAAGCTGGTGTTACTCTAGCCGGTCAGTCAGGCGAAATTGCTATTCCTGACGGTATACCTCAAACACGGGTGGTACTCAGAAGATCTGGTCGTAGGCAAGTTATTGCCGAACAACAACCCGTTTCTCTTCAAATTACCAGTCAGTCGTCCTCATCCGGATATTCTCGATCACCTCCAACCTCAGGTACGATGACGCACCAACCCATTAACCTCAGTTCTTTACTTACTGTCTCCTCACGAGGACGTGGTGCTACCAATAGGGTAGCATCAATTGGCGCCCCTCCCCCACGTTCACGTCGCAATAGGGGGGGATCTGCTAGATCGTCATCTTCTCCTCGGGAACAGGATAGTCCCGTCGAGGCTACCGATGCTCATCGGGACAAACGTCCCAGGAGCGAAGAAACTGGAGACGCCCTTACCCAAACCACCACTTTAGTCCAACAACCCCCTTCTTCGAGTACTCCAGTGCTTCCTGAAAGCTGGACCCCCAATCTCATAAGGGGCGATCGGCCTGTTCACATTGGGGACAGTGCCAGCTCTTCGGAAACAGCACTTGCCCTTGCCCAAGGTCTACTGCTTCCTGTAGACATGCAGAAGGAATCTGAGGCTACACCTGATCGGCTTGTTTCCACTGGAGTCGTCAGTGGTATCAAGGTAATGTGACTTAATCTTTTCATATAAGTCTTTATGTATATTTCGTATACCACATATCATATACTGCTACACTTGTCACTTACCACTCGGTGGTTTTGCCAGTTCATTCAAAAAATGGTCACACTGGGCCAGAAGTTTCAGGATGCAGATAACGAAAGGATCTCACTACTGAACAACAACACAAGACTGCTTCGGACAGTTGCTCGTTTGGAACGAGAGAGGGACAAAGCCAAAGCTGACTTTGAAGGAGCTAAAGGCAAGCTGGAGATTGCTGAGGAGGGCCTCAATCAGGCACTGTTGGAGATCGATAACACCAAAAAAGCCTCCTATGAAGAAGGGTACCAGAAGGGTTTTGACGCCACAACAACAAGCTACGTCGAACAGATGCCAGCTATACAGGACCAGATCTGGATTGCATGCTGGGAGGCATGTCTGACCAAGGTAGGGGTTGCTGAGGATTCACCCCTCTGGGTTGAGAATGATCTGCCGAGCACCCTTTCTCGGAACATTCAGGAACCAGCAGAACATCCGGAGGATGACATCGAACAGCAAATTGAGGAATTTGCTAATGCTGAAGAAGACACACCCACAGGCGTGCACCCTGCTCAATCTCCTGCTCGGGCTTCGACCCTTGAGCCCATAAACTTGGAAGAGAATGTAGTTGAAGATGGTGCTGATATTGAGATCAACACTAACACTCCAGAGGTCCAAAATGTGGACTAAGCTGGTAAGTATATAAACTGTTGCCGGTCCTGCGTGACCATAAGCATATTTTGGCCCTGTGAGGCACCAGTTCAATTAAATACTTTTGTTTTTAACACAGGTATTCGGCCCTTCGTGGCATAACCTTATGTTTTGGTCGGCTTCCATGTTTGCTGCATCTGTTCGTATGCAATTTCAACCTAAGTATTTTCGTACTGTTAAGCATCATTTGTTTGCATAAGTATTCGTACTTTAAGCAAATCCTACAAACATGATTATCTGTACTGAATCTAAGTTTCACGTACTTAAAAACATTTGTTTCCCAGTGTCTCGTACTGTTTTCAAGTTTTAGTACATACAAGTGTATTCATACTTGTATTCATCTTCAAATCTTTCAAGTATGTTCGTACAAACACTTGTAAGGTTCATATAATCATATAGGTGTTCTTTTAAGTTTCACATACTTAAGAACAGATATTTATAAGTTTCTCGTACTTGAATAAATGTGGCTAACATATACTCGTTATGTTTTCAAGCCATACCAATAAACGTTTACAAGAGTCTCGTACTTGCATTCGTTAAGTTCCACGTATTCACACAAAAACTTATTTGATCCGAAGTAGTTCTAAGTATCACGTACTTAGAACTACTCGTGTGTTTGGATAACGTTTAAGTTTTCTCGTACTTTAAAAATCCATACAAGTGTTTCATACTTGTTAAGTATCACGTACTTAGAACATCATACAAGTGTTTCGTACTTGTGTTTAAGTTTCACATACTTTAAAGGTTTGAAAATCTTACAAGTGTTTCATACTTGTGTTTCAGTTTCACGTACTGAACTGTATAAAGGTTTCATACTTGTGTTTCAGTTTCACGTACTGAACTGTATACCCTGCTCCCCAATACGAATGAGGGAAACTAATCTCGTAGTTCGTATTTAAAACAAATACCAATATTCTAGATTATTAGAACATAACAATTATACTAAAAAAGTGATTTTATTCATAATCGGTAAAACTCAAGAGGGCGTTATTCGTACCCCTTGCAACTAAAATAAAGAACAAGGGAATTATATTCGTAATTCCCACACAATCACGTAGTGCAAACCTAAAACAGAACTGAATGCTTCTTTTAAACAAAGAACTTTCGTAGATTATGGACATTCCAAGGCCTCGGAATTGGATTATCATCCAAATCTACCAATCTATAGGCCCTTATGCCAACAATCTCAGTCACTCGATACGGACCTTCCCAATTTGCCCCCAACTTGCCTTCGTTAGCCACCTTGGTGTTGCCGAGCACTTTTCGTAGCACGAGGTCCCCAACACCAAATTCTCGAGGATGAACATGCTTGTTGTAGCTTTTCATCAGCTGTTCGTGGTAAGAAGCAAGATGTACCAAGGCTTTTTCTCTCCTCTCCTCGGCAAGGTCAAGCTCGATTTGAAGGGCCCTGTCATTGCCTCCACTTTCAACCAAAACGGTCCTGTTGGTCGGCAGGCCCACCTCCAGAGGTATGACAGCCTCTGTTCCATAGGCCAATGAATAGGGGGTCTCTCCCGTAGACCTCCTAGGCGTTGTTCGATGAGCCCACAGAACCAATGGTAACTCGTCAGGCCACTTTCCCTTAGCTTTGTCCAGTCTTTTCTTAATTCCATCAAGGATAGTTTTATTAGACGCCTCTGCTTGCCCATTACTCTGAGGGTAGGCTGGGGTGGAATAAAAATTTCTTATTCCATATTGGGCACAAAAAGCCTTGAATTTCTTTTGGAATTGGGATCCATTGTCTGTGATCAATGAATAAGGAACCCCAAAGCGAGTGATGATGCTTTTCCACACGAACCTTTCTATCATAGGCTCAGTGATTTTGGCCAGTGGTTCTGCCTCAATCCATTTTGTAAAATAATCAGTTGCTACAAGCAGGAATTTTCGATTCCCAGTTGCTTTGTGCAATGGACCCACGATATCCATCCCCCATTGAGCAAAAGGCCAGGGACTTGTCAAAGGCACCAGATCTTTGGCGGGTGTTCGAATCATTGGTGAGAACTTTTGACACTTCTCACAAATCTTCACATACACCTTTGCATCTTCTTGCATGTGTTGCCACCAGTAGCCTAGGGTAATTGCTCGGTGGGCAATGGATCTCCCTCCAGCATGGCTCCCACATGTTCCCTCGTGGATTTCGTGAAGGAACTTCTGTACCATTTCAGGATGTACGCATAGCAAATATGGACCCGTAAAGGATTTCCTGTACAATTTTCCCTCTGGGGACAGCCAAAACCTAGCAGATTTGACCCTTATCTTGTGGGCCTCCTTTTTGTCAGAAGGGAGTATCTCATCTCGTAAGAACTCCATGATTGGGTCCATCCAACTTGGTCCTTGGTTCACGTCCAAGACCAAGTCTACACTCCTCCCAATGCTTGGCTCATTTAGATATTCTACTGCCACCCTTCTTTTGAACTCAGTTGGTACAGCTGCAGCCAACCAAGCTAAGGAATCTGCATGGGCATTCTGTCCTGAACTTATCTGCTCAATATATACCCTCTCGAAGGTATCAAGCAAGTCCTTGGCTGCCTGCACGTAGGCCACCATCTTTTCATTTCGAGTCTCGTACTTGCCGGACAGTTGATTCACAACAAGCTGGGAATCACAATACACCCTGACCCGTTCTGCTTTAAGGGTTTTTGCACTTCTTAATCCAGCCAAGAGTGCCTCATATTCAGCCACATTATTCGATGCACTGAATCCAAGCCGAACAGATAGTTCAATCAGAACTCCTTTGGGAGGAAAAAGGACAACCCCAATTCCAGAACCAGTATTACATGCTGATCCGTCAACGAATAGCTTCCACTCCGTGGGATCCTGTTCGGCTGCAGGTTGATCCTTCATGGATGATGTCTTTGTCACCTGTTCCTTTCTCGTAGGAGGTAGGGGAGCCATAGTGGGTGAAAATTCTGCCACAAAATCTGCCAATACTTGGCCCTTGATTGCTGTGCGTGGCTGATATTCGAGATCGTACTGGCTTAACTCTACGGACCATGTCGAGATCCTTCCCGAAAAGTCTGCCTTTCGAAGCAGTGATTTCAATGGATACTCAGTATATACTACAACTTTATGGCTTTGGAAGTAATGTGGCAATTTCCTTGTGGCTGTCCTAAGTGCCAGGACAAGTTTTTCTAAAGGCAGATATCTCGTCTCTGCATCTAACAATGTCTTGCTAACATAATAAATAGGGATTTGCTCGATCCCCAAATCCCTCAACAGAACTGCACTTACTGCATGCTCGGAGACAGCTAAGTACAGAATTAAAGACTCACCAGGCTGTGGAGTTGTCAACAATGGGGGCTCGGCCAGGTACTTCTTCAGGTCCTGGAAAGCTTGCTCACATTCTGCTCCCCATTCAAATCCTTCCCTCTTTTTCAATAGCTGAAAAAAGGGTCTGCATTTGTCACTTGACCTGCTGATGAATCTGTTAAGTGCCGCTGCCATCCCAGTCAGCCTCTGGACTTCTTTGGTATTTTTGGGACTCTGTAGTCTCTGTAAGGCATCAATCTGATCGGGATTTGCCTCTATCCCTCTCATAGTTACCAAATGGCCCAGGAATTTTCCTGAACCAACTCCAAATGCACACTTCGAGGCGTTGAGTTTTAGTTTATACTTCCTCAGGATTTCGAACACTTCTTTTAGGTCAGAAATATGCCCTCCTTTTTCTCGACTCTTTACCACCATATCATCTATGTAAACTTCCAAAGTCTTCCCGATGAGCTTCTTGAACATAATGGTTGCAAGTCTTTGGTATGTAGCCCCAGCATTCCTCAGCCCAAACGGCATGACACTGTAACAGTATAACTCTTGTGGTGCGATGAACGAAGTCTTCTCTTGATCAGGTTCAAACATAGCAATCTAATGATATCCTCGATATGCATCGAGAAAACTCATTCGCTCGAAACCGGAGGTTGCATCAACCAATTGGTCAATCCTGGGCAAAGGAAAACTGTCCTTAGGACACGCTTTGTTCAGGTCTGTGAAGTCCACGCAGACACGCCACTTCCCATTCTTCTTCTTTACCACAACAGTATTGGATAACCACTCTGGGTAATAGACTTCACGTATTGCTTTGGCCTCTAGTAAACGATCGACCTCCTCAATCACTGCATCTACATGCTGCACGGCTGCCCTTCATTTTTTCTGAATGATCGGCTTGTGTTGAGGGTCAATGTTTAAATGATGACATATCACATCTGCATCCACCCCGCGCATTTCCTCTGGCACCCATGCAAAAACATCAATATACTCTTTTAGAAATCTTATCGACTCAGCCTTTTCGTTTGCTGGTAGTGATTCCCCAACTAAAAAATATCTTTCAGGATCAGTTTCATTGATCTGAATCTTCTCCAATCCTTCAACCACTTTTTCATCCGGGTTTCTTCCAACATCCTCGATAGTTGGTTGATCTGGTGCTTCCAACGTATGAACATGGTGGACCTTTGGGGCTGTTTTGATGATGGAGATCAAACACTGTTGAGCCACTTTCTGATTGCCTTTAAGGACTTCAATCCCATTTGAACCTGGGAATTTCACCATCTGGTGATAAGTCGAGGAGACTGCTCTTATCTTGTGCAACCACGTCCTCCCTATAATCACGTTATAGGAAGATGGGACATCGACCACCAGAAAGTCTGTTCTCAATACCACTGATCCAGCCCGAACAGGTAACGTTACCTTTCCTAGGGGCCAGACTGCTCATGCACCGAACCCAATTAGAGGTGTTGTTGACTGTTCTAAGTCTGATTGGGCCAGGCCCAGCTTCTTGAATGCCTCATAGTACAATACCTCTGTACAACTCCCTGAGTCCACTAGAATTCTTTCGATGTCATATTCCCCAACTCGTAGGGTTACGACCAATGCATCGTTGTGGGGTATTTGGACCTCCCCCAAGTCATCATCACTGAATGCCAAGCTCTCATTGCATACATCAGTCTTTCGTCCTCTCTTGTTTCCCAATCGCATCACGTGCTGATCGTGTTTGACCTGTCTTTGCAACAGCCTCACCTCACTCCTCGTATAAGGTGCAGCCAACCCATGTATCATATGGATCACGCCTTTAGGGTTTTGCTCGTAACCCAGCTCCATAGCCTTCCCTTTCTCTTTAGGGTCCTCCTAGATAAACTCCTTGAGATAGCCTCGAGAGACCAAATCATCAAGGTGCCTCTTGTATATCTCACAGTCCTCGGTCATATGGCCCCAATCTTTGTGATAGCTGCAGTGCTGATTCGTAGCACGTTTTGCATCTTTGTCTCCGCCCAGACTTGAGGGCCATTTAAAATATGGTTGATTCTTTATTCGATAAAGAATCCTGTAAATTGGCTCATTCCAAACCGTAGTGATAGAAAAGAAGGACTTGGGGTCAGGAGCTTGCTTGTCCTTGTATGGCTCTTTCTTACCCTGCCCGTACTCCCTTCTGTCTTTGTAAGTCTTAGGCTCTGGCCTATCTACTTTTTTGGTAGGTGCCTTCGGCTGTTCGGCAACCGTCCTGCCATCTTCACGGAGTATGTCATCTTCCATTCTGGCGTGTTGCTCTATCCGTTCCATCAATTTAGCCAAGGTGGCTACCGGATGTTTATTTAATGAACGGCGCAACTCTCCCCGAACAGGCAAACCAGTCTTGAACGTTGCAATTGCATACTCTTCACTGCAACTTTCAATCTCGTTGAAAGTTTCCCAGTACTTCTTTGCATATTCCCTGATCTGCTCGTTCTCCTCCTGCTTCATGGTGGAAAGACTCTCAAAAGTCTTTGGGGCTTTTCTGCTCGTTAAGAACCGAGCAGTGAATTCCTCTGCCAACTGCCTCCATCCTCGTATGGATCGTGGGGCCAACTTATGAAACCAGGATAAAGCCACCTTGCCAAGACTGGAGGGAAACATCTTGCACAAGATGGAATCATCCCCTTCATGCATAAACATGGCCTGTTGATAATGTTGTATGTGAGCCACGGGATCCGTATTTGTCTCGTAAAGTACGAATGCACCGTGCTTCACTCTGCTCGGCAACCTTGCTTCTTGTAGCCTCTTTGTAAAGGGGGAGGCTGCAATATTACTCAGGGCCTTGCGTGCTGCTTCTCGTGCAGTTACTGTCCCATCCTCTTGCTCCTTTGAGTTGTGGGCCGAAGCCTTGACCCAATCAGCATCAGGTCTCTCGTACCTGTCTCGATGATGCTTTCTCGTGTCCTTTTCCTCGGGGGTAGAACTTCGGTCTCTGCTCCTCCTTTTTCGTGAAGAAGTCCTTCTCTCTGGTGTTCGGCTTCTACTTTTTCTTCCCCTTTTTCGTGGAGAAGCCTCATGATGCCCTATAACAGGACTTCTGCTCCTGCTTCTGCTCCTTCTTCCTCGTGAAGGAGCTTTTCTGTATTGTACCACAGCATACCCACTGCCTCTAGAATTTCTTCGAGATAGTCCAGAATCCTCCGGATGCTCCCTAATTCTTTCCAATTCTCTGATCTCATGCTCTCGTTTTTTAATCAGACGAGCATACTCCTCGACTTCTTGCCTCTTTTTATCAAGAACGTCGTTGCTATAGTGCACACTCCTGGAGTGCGCGATCGATTCATCCCTTTGATGGGATTTACTCCTTCTCGTGGATCTCGAAGCCGTCTCTCCATCTTTTCTATTTTTGGAGTTATGATGTACGGTAAGGGGGCGGTCCTTACTCGTGTTCCTCCTGTGCCCACCCTGGGGCTTTCTCGGAGCCCCAGGTGGTGATTTGTCCCTTCCTCCATCTAACACATCTTTTGGTTCATGCGGTGTTGCTGGAGTTACTTCCACCATGGTCGTATTTCAAAAGGGAATTCTTTCGTTTCCCACAGACGGCGCCAATTGTAGGGGGATGAAAACAATTGGTACTTCGAATCAACTGGATCGCAACGGCTTATTCGTGCCTCTTCACCGGAACCCTAACTCGTCGTCTGAACCCTAATCTGCAAAATAGACAGGGGGTGAGTGCACCTTTGCCCCTCGTGGCAAAGGCCCTCCGATGCTTTTGTTAGTATCACGTACTAGAAATCGAACCCTAATTATCAGTAGGAAAGCAATAAGAATACAGTGTATTGCGTACCTTTTGCCTCTAGGTTTACCTCATATTTATATATTTTCGTATGCTTGTTACCCAAGCATCCTTGTTGCCATAGGATTCCTAACTCGTATAGGAAACCCAGGATATCAAGGAGTCTCGTTTCCTTTATCAGTTTATGGAAAAGAGTCCTTTTAGGATTCTTTTCCATTAAGAGCCGAACATCCCATACTTGTTGGGTATCTTTCTCAGATCGTACATTCTTGGGATCTTTATCCCTTTATGGGACATGACTACTCTGGAATCTTCCAGAGTATTCCCTCTGCTCCTACTCTCGATTGGAGCTCCTTCTTTGTTCGGCTGTCTCATGGCCGAACAGACTACCTGGACCAGTTACTTCACATGTAACTTGGTCCTAACATAATCAGAATGTCTCTTATCTACCGAACAAATAGTTTTACACCAGTGAGTTGTCATGTCATCGACCTTTATTTAGCCGAACAGATTGCATGCACCAAGGACTTCCCATATCCTTTGATCCATATCGCTGTTCTTCATACTGCCCGGCGATAAGTCCGGTCGTATTCACCACGTGCTCCCAAACATCACGTGTTCGGCAACTAAATGTATGTGCTCGGGAATACCTCCCTACAATTTTTAGGTGTGACCCTGAGACAATAGCATGGACTTGGAATGGAAAACCCTTTTGGAAAGCTGACATCAAGAAGTTACTTGGCATCTTTGTAAATTATATTTTGGAGATGTAACGTAACTTTCATTATACATGTTTTAACTAAGGATATATGTAAACACTTAACTCTTTTCTTTATTTCATACTAATGACAATTTGGGGCCATTGAGCCATGGATGTGTGTGGGCACATGCTCCAAAAATTGATGGGTGAGCCTCCCTTTTGAAAGAGCGTGACGAAACGCCCAATTCAGAGTTGCCACTTGGTTTGAAGGTTCGCCACCCAAGGAATCGAACTTGAAACGTAACGCTACGTGTTTGATTTGAAAAAGGCTTGTTTCCGGTCCGTCGTCACAAGAATATCTTAAGTTTGGGAGCCAGGTTACGAGAGGGGAGGTTTTTAAGTCACCACTCTCGCCCAATCCAGAGATCAGTCTCTACTTAGGCATTTGTAAAATGTTTGCGATTCAATTTTATTAATCAACTTTTAGCCATGTAGGGCAGGGGAATAGTTTAAAGGGGATTAAAAATTGTAACAAGTTTGCAGGATGTGATAGATGGCATGCTCTCTTTATTGAAACAATTAGAATATGATGAAAACAGACTCCTGTGGATTTTAAACAGATTGGAAGGCCACTATTTTGGCGTAACACGTACAGGAAGAAACCAACATGTACTGATCAAGTCAATGCTTGCTAACCTGACCTGCGCGCGCCGCTCCATAACACGTCAATGGGTTTAAACCCACAGCTCTTACTTCCATCCCTCTGGACTCTGAAAGGACCAGTGCGCACCCAGGACAAACCACGCAATTCAAATGGCAGTTAACAATATATATTTACAGACAATTGGAATGGGCTCTAAAGCCACCAAATGAATAGACATCCCATAAACAATGTGGAGGTATAAACAAAGGCCTGAAGCCAAGTTACCCATGCAAAGACCAGCCATTGGTCAAAGTTAAACCATCACGCGCGGGTCATCCACTATTGCGCGCAGGTTTGAGCCATCAAACCAGTGCTTGGCTTTGCATGTCCTAGGTTCGGAGACATATCCAGAAAGACCCCAGGGGTATTCCATAGCAACAAAAATTAATATTAACAGATAGCTAGCAATTTTTAACATGGAAAGCAATAAACTTGTTCTTAGCATGCACATAGTGATATATGTGTGTGTGTGTGTGTGTGTGTGTGTGTGTGTGTGTGTGAATAAAAGCATAAAATAGCAAGGCCCCAGTCCCCACGCAAGATCTGCGCGCGTAGCCTCAAACGGGCGCACGCGAGCTATGAATCGGTGTGCATTGGTCCTTGCCACTACGGTTTTTGAAACCTTGCTAACTTTAGGGCCAGGACTTGGTATTGATTACCAGTCTTGGCCCTACCAACCCCCCTCAGGGATATCAGAACAGAATGCAGTAGGTATTTATACCTTTGGTTTCAGGTTTGAACAAGTGAAAGAGCTTGAGTTTGAGGGATGATTGGATGATGTTTGATGGATGTTTGAGTGTTGCTGTGTATAGAACAGGTGTGTGTTGCTTGTCAATGGCTTTCTTTTGCAAGAAAGAGATGGACAAGAGACTTGAGATCAAATGGTGTGACTTGGCAAACTTGGTAACTTAGTTACCCCTAAGGAAGGGTGTATATATAGGGCAAGGGGTGTGAGAGAAAGGCTACACCAACCAAGAGGCTAGCGGCTTTGCCTCAAAGCCTTCCCTCTCATTGGATGAGAAGGAAAAGGTGATAGGATGGGTGTAAGGGATGTTCCCCCCCTCTCTGCCCGAAGACTTCTCTCTCAGGGGAGAAAAGAAGCTTCTCCTGGGCTATAAAGCCCTGATCAATGCTTTTGTAGGTTGGCAAAAATGTGATGGGACAAGGTTTGACCAGCGCACCCCTGTTCTTGACCTGCCCACGCTGGTCCAAGCTGCCCTTGCCCTGGTCAATGGTCAAAGCTGACCATTGACCAACATGTGGCACAGAGACTAGCGCGCACTAGTTGTGATTCAACATGAGTAAGTAGGGTTTTGATTTAGGTTTGATTAGGTTAAAAAGGGTATTTCAAAGCTCAACCACTCGACATTCCCAGGGTGTTCTTGATCCGTTTCATCATTGGGGAATAAAAAACTAAAAGTAAACTAATCTAGAAACCCAAATTGGGATGTCTACAAGATGTAATCTTTTGCAACCTTGGTTGTTGGAACTGTAATTTAATGAAATGGGCAAAGTAAACCCTTTTGGGGATTATGTATGTCATCATGAGGATTTTATTTATGGAAAGATATTTATATTTATGTCTTAAAATCGAGGGCGTGCCATGCTTGATGTGAGTGAGTTTGTGTGATTATGTGTATAAATGTGTGAAAAATTTGCGGAGGTGAAGTGTCTTTGTCCTTCATGGTGACACTTTGTCCTTCATGGTTGGAGAAGGGGTGATTTTAGAGAACATGATTTTACCTAGGCCACGTTTTTCTATTAAGTGCACATGCTCTTTTGTATTATTTTATGTAGGTTATTGATGTCATTAGTTAGTCAATGAATCCCTAGTTAGTGTTAGTTAAACTAGGTTAGATTGGATTAATTGATTAATTAATGGGGACAAACTTAGTTGGCCAGAACTCTTGTAATCCACTGCGAGGTCATAAGTCCGAGTCTTCCCACCAGCGTATGAGTGTTCTTTCCTTTGTATTTGTTGAAATTATTTCTTCCCCTAATGTAGCTTGTATTGGGTTGGGTTTATAATAATTGTGATCCTTTTAATGAGTTTATTTATTTTGCTAGTTGAGTTATTGAACTTGATTATCTCGTGGACTTTCTTACACGATTAATGTAGTGTCATGTGGTTTGCACTTTTCAATTCACGCGTGATGTAATAATCTCTTTATCGGAAAAAAAAAAAAAAGAAGGTTGGATTAATTGATTAGTCTAGGCAATGTTTTTGTCAAAATTGATAAATTGAAAAGTCAACATTACTCAATTGTGAGTCTATTCAATATTGTAATCTAATTATATACTTTGTGATTAAATTATTAATATACTATTACGAATATATATTTTTTGAAATATTGCAAAAGGACTGCATTTTGGTAGAACCATTCATTCAAGTATGTCGATTTCCAAATCTTAGTTCTTACTTTATTTACTTCATTGTGTGATATTATTTTGCATCAGCAAATGTTTAATCCTTTTTTTAAACAAAACCTCGAAGCATAAGGTTTGTGCATGAATTCAAAAATATGAGATATCTTTATTATATTTTTTTTTTGATCTGCAAGATATCTTATTATAGGAGAAGAGGATTAATTGAATAATCATCCTATTTCGCCATAGCACGTAGGTTTTCAGTCCTGTCATTTTGAACAGTTATGTTTTCATTATTTTTGCTTGTGAAATATAATGTATACCCTTTTTTAGTGATGCAAACAGCGTTTCGTAATTAAGGGAATTTGATTAGGTTTATGTAAATATTATTTCTTAATTAAGGAGGATATGATTTAACTATTTTAAACAAAAAATAGAAAATTTCAAAATTGTGGATATCCGATACTGATACAAACGCTATTTCTTCAATTCACAAAATCAACCATGTTTACTAATACACCCTTATTTTTCTTTTACCATAATCTCATGATGGATCACATTTATCATGTTTACTTTTTGCACACTTGTTTACCTCGCAGTTATGTTGATCGACAATGGTCAATTTACAAGTTTACCGTGTTCACTTTTGTGCATTTATTTTTTACCACAGTAAAAAATATCCAATGTATCATGGATTCCTCAACCTTACTGTTTACACCCGTTTTTGGCACCCAGTCCTGGGCAAGCGTTGGAAGGTTATTTAATTATCTTTTAATTAAATTGGGCCAAAGAATAGAGATGAATTGGGTTAAAATTAATGGGCCGAACCCATGTTGATTGGGCCCAATTAATTTTAGTTTGGTTCGGGCTCGAGTTTGGAAGTTTTAGGCCAATTTGTAAAAGAATTCGGCTGGTCCAAATGTTGATATGGGCTAAATATGTTAGTTGGCCATTTAATTTAATTAAATGGCCCATTACCCAAGTGGCCCATGAAAAGTGGAAGGAAAGAAAGAAGTTATTGCCTGGTGAAAGCCATTTGACCGAGTCAAATGGCCGGGAGTTTTGTTACCCACGGAGAAAGGAGATGACATGGCCCATTATTTGTTAACTGCCCATGGAATTAGGAAGTGGAGGAGAAACACATGGCCCATTATCCTCTTAACCACCCATGATCAAGAATTTACACATGGGCAAATTGATATTCACTCCTCTTAATCGCCTATGATCCCATGATGAGAAGATACATGGGACACATGTCATTACGAGAATAAAGGACGGGAAATCCAATTTCATGCAAAAACCGTGGAGCACATTGCCTATAAATACTAGAAGTCAAGAGGAAAAAAGGGTCCCCACACCAATCAAGCTCAACGCTTAAAACCAAAGCCTTCCCAGCGAAGCAACTATCTCTATTTTCTCACCCTCACTCAATTACTTCACCAAGTAATTCGGGTTTCTATCTCTCTTGTACCCCAACTTTATTATTACGAAACATAATAAAGTTATTCATATCTCTCTTCATCCCTTACTTTATTATTACGATATAGTAAAGTAATTCTACGCTGTTACTTTCTTTCCTACACGGTTAGGATTAAGTCCTCGCACGAAGAGGCAAAACCACGGACCTTCACTGCAATCCAGCCCTTAGGTTGCAGCACTATCGCCCTCTCAGATCTTGAAGTCAGAACAGGGACGCTCAGCCCTTTACATTAGACGCGACAAGTCTTGGCACGCCCGCTCAGTCCTTGAGCCACCTCGCGCGCGAACATCTTTTTGGCACGCCCGATGGGACCCTAATTGTCTAAGGGTTTTATCATGGTCAGGAAGCCGCAGCAACAACCAGATCCACCCATCCCGGATCCACCACAGAGTCTTGAGGCAGTGGCAGTCAACGTGCCATTACTTGAGGAAGCTGGTCCTCAGATCAGCGCCCAAGATCTTAGCGACGCTACCGACAGCGTCAAAAATTATATGTTCATGGCAGGACGTGAGATCTCCCACAACGTTACGCAGTCAATCTCGCAATCGTTCATTCAGTCCTTGGAACCTCTGACCATAGCAGTCAACAAAATGGTTGCTACGCTTACAGAGAGGCTACCGCTCGCTCCTCAGCAGCAGGGCTTTCCACAGTTTGGTGTCTTTGGCAACGGTCAAGACCAAGCTGGTTTATTGGGGGTTCCTCCCCCTCCTCAGACATTTTACCATGCCACTTCGTCAATAGCCCTGCACTTGGGGGGCAAAAAGAGAAGGGAGTCGTGATTGGAGGAGCTTCGACGCCTCCGAATAACGATCAAAGGTTTCTTTTGGTCGAGGACCAGAACAAGCTTGACAAGTCTGACAAGACGGACAGAAGGCCTTTGCAAGGAGGCCAGGGCTCTGGGAAGGACAAAGGAGCACATACTCCTCAAAGCTCTGATACTCGGGGGGCAAGTCCAGCCCAAAACCAGCAAGCACAAGAGGCGCACCCACAGCCGCCTCCTGAGCCAGACCTAATCATGGGAAGGGATCAAGTCTTGAACTTGCTCCAGGAGCAGTTAGGACCTGGTTTTAGACCTTTGGGAAGGCCAATGTATAGGAAGCCTCATACCGAGGAGGTGGACAATACACCTTTCCCAAAGGGTTATAGAGTCCCAGAGTTTCAGACCTTCAATGGTGAGAGCATGCAGTCAACGGTGGAGCACATTGCCAGGTTTCAAGTTCAATGTGGAGAGGCTGGAACCATTGATGCACTAAAGTTGAGGCTTTTTCCCAATTCTCTTACTGGGACAGCCTTCACTTGGTACATCAACTTGCCACCTAACTCGGTGCAGACCTGGGCACAGCTGGAGGAGATGTTCCACCAGCAGTTCTACAGGGTAGAATCAAAAGTGACGTTGGCAGACCTGTCATGTTATCGTCAAACCCATCTAGAGTCTGTGGAGTCCTACCTCTTACGTTTCAAAACTGCTCGATTCAAATGCAAGATAGTCCTTCCTGAGGCCGAATACGTGCGTATAGCATTAAACGGCCTGGGCTTTGAAATGAAGAAGAAGTTTTATGGAACGGAGTTCAGGGACCTGTTCGAATTATCTTCTAAGGCTTCTCATTATGAAAAGTTCTTGGAGGAAGAGCAGGACAGGAAGACGGCATCCAAAGGGTCGTATTACCACGACCCTAATTACGAGGTTGCTGCAGTGGAAGCAGAGGCAGACCCAGACGTGGCAGTGGCTGAAATCATCAACAAAAAGCCATACGTTTGCAAGGCCTTTGTCAAGATGGAACCCTCAAAGCAGCCAGCCCAGAGCACTTTCAATAAGTCAACCAGGACCTATACATTCGACGTGGGTAGGGCTGAAGCTACTTTGATCAACTCCTGGCCGACAAGCTGCTCAAACTGCCCTTTGGTCACAAGATTCCAACTCCGGAAGAACTGAAGGGCAAAGAGTATTGTAAGTATCACAATTCTTGGAGTCATACTACTAATAACTACATAGTATTTAGAAATGATATCCAGGACAAAATTGAGCGGGGAGAGTTCAAATTCCCTGAGAAAGACAAGCCGCCCATGGGGGTGGATGGCAATCCCTTTCCTTCAAGACTGAGTACAAATATGGTCTCCGTCAACATGAGGGACATGCCTAGGACTGTTCCTAGGCAGAAGATAAGTTTGGGAGCCCCTTCTAGAGCAGCCTATAAGTCCAGCCCAGGCAGGTATTGGGATCCTTATTATGATGAGGGTGACGTCAAGACTGAGCGGGTTAGAAGGTTCGAAAAGCTGAACTATTGGTGGTCCAGACCATCAGGAGTGAAGAAACCAGAGAAACCAACTTGTTCCATGGTGTGTACAGAGTGTGGACATCATGCCAGTCCTAGCAAGCCAGTCCTGAAAAGTATTATTGTGGGAAGGGCTGAGCCAAGTCCTAACGAGCCGCGCAGGTCTAAAGGGAGAAGGGTTGTACGCGAATCTGTGTTCAACCGAATTCAGCCAGGGTTAGTTGAAATTGAAGATGAGCTCGTCAACTTGAGGATATCTGCTCCTTCCAGGGATAAATCAAGGGCTGTGAAACCTCCAATCACTCCTCCAGATGAGTGGCATAGGGTTGAACATCCAAAGTTTCCCTCTGAACCTCCACCTTTGTCCAGATCTCAGAAGAGGCGCCGCCAACGTTTCAGGCAGGCAGCAAGAAGGGCTGAGGAAGAAGCAGACCTACTTGACGATTCCATGAATGAAGACGACCTCATGAATGGAGATGATCCTAAGGGGAAGACGGAGATGGAGATCCTAGTGGAAGAGCCTATGGTCGAAAAACCTAAGGCTAAAAGAGTATACAAGCCCTTGGAAAGGACTATGGAAGAGGCTATCATTGAGCCTCTTCCAAAGACTTTACCCCAGAAGCAAATCCTGTTCAAGAGGACGTACAAATAGGTCGTTACCAAACCACCTCCAAAGCAGGCAACGGTGCCCAAGAAACAACCTCTCCTGGAAAGAACTCTTAAGGAGGCTAGGATTCAGCCTCCACCGAGACAAGTTACTTTGCTCCAGAAGACAGCCCTTGAACTTAGAAAACCAGACTCGGGCGGCAAGTCCAAGTTGAATCCACAGGCAAAGGTGTTTGTGCCTAGACAAGGGCATAACATGCAGTGCAACATGGTTGTGTTCTTACCAGCAGATCTGGAAGCCAAGGACAATACTCCAATAGCTATGGAGGGAGATGTTGTAGAGATGGGGCAGACAGCGGAGATCTTAAATGAGTCCTTCTCTGTAGGACTGAATGGGCCTTCAGTGATCGTGCTGAAGGACGAGACCGAAGAGAAGAATGAAGATCGTGTGGCTAGCGTGATCTTTGAGAGGCCGAGTCCTACGATGAACAAACACATCAAGCCCTTGTACATTGCTGGTTGCCTTGATGGGATGCCAGTGAACCGTATCCTGGTAGACAACAGTTCAGCAGCCAATCTCATTCCTAAGGCCATGATGCAGAGGCTCGGGAAGACTGATCAAGACCTGGTTTCATGCAACGCTACCTTGACAGACTTCACTGGGAAGGAGACAGCATGCCAAGGTATTTTGATCATGAATTTAACGATAGGGTCCAAGACCTTAACAACCCCTTTCTTCGTTGTCAATTCACACTCTTCCTTCAATGTTCTACTGGGGAGAGATTGGATTCATTCCTGTCTAGCGGTCCCCTCAACCCTTCACCAATGTCTTATTTTTTGGAATAAAGACGATGTGGAAGTAATATGGGCTGACCGTAGACCATTCCAGGCCTCTACTAACCATGCTGAGGCCCACTTATATGATGAAGGGGTTGGTCCAATGAAGGTGGCAGGCCTTGACAAGTATGGCCGCCACAGAATAGCCCCCATTCATAACAAGAAGTCAGCTGAAGAAGTGAAGGCACTTTTTCAAGAATTAATCGGTCCAATGATTACGGAGTCAAGTAGGCCGATTATAGCTTCATACAAACACCCTTCTCAATGTCAGTAAGCCCTTCAGAAGCGGAGAAACATGTGGCCCTTCTGACCACATTGTCAAAGTTTGAAGCCTATTTACTAGAGAAGAGGCTGATGGGAAGTCAAGAGTCTAAGGAAGATTTTTTGGCCTGTGCGGCCGAAGTAATCAACGAAGACGAAAACCTGGTTGAAGATCTTGATGAAATCCGCCTGGAAGACCTTGAAGCAGCCCCAGCCAAGTTGGATGATTTAAAGGCTGACGTGCAAGATCCTTTAGAAGAAGTTAATTTGGGAGATTCAGAGAATCCCAAACCTATATATATTAGTCAACTTCTGCCAGAGGACGTAAAGGAAAAGTTCATCCAGCTCTTAAGGGAATTCAAGTCCTGTTTTGCTTGGACTTACAGAGAACTGCCAGGTCTGTCCAGAGACCTAGTGGAGCACAAGTTGCCTATACGGCCAGAATTTAGACCTTTCAAACAACCGCCAAGGAGGATGTCCAATGAGGTTTACTTACAGGTCAAAGATGAGATCGAACGCCTTTTCAATGTTGGATTCATACGCACAGCTAGGTATGTTACTTGGCTCTCTAACATTGTGCCAATCCTTAAAAAGAACGGCAAGGTCAGAGTATGTGTAGACTTTAGGAACTTGAACTTGGCTTCCCCAAAGGACGAGTATCCAATGCCAGTCGTAGATCAGTTGGTAGATGGAGCTTCTGGTCACAAGGTATTGTCCTTCATGGATGGGCATTCTGGTTACAATCAGATCTTTATCGACGAGGCTGATACGGCTAAGACCGCTTTTAGGTGTCCTGGTGCCCTAGGAACCTTTGAGTGGGTCGTAATGCCCTTCGGCCTAAAGAATGCTGGTGCTTCGTTCCAACGAGCAATGAACGCCATATTTCATGACTTCATTGGCCATTTCATGGAGATCTACATTGATGATATCGTGGTCAAGTCTCAGTCCTATGATGAACATTTGGAACACTTGAGGAAGTCTTTCTTGAGAATGCAACAGTTTGATTTGAAAGTAAACCCCTTGAAATGTGCCTTCGGAGTCTCCGCAGGCAAGTTCCTTGGATTCTTGGTCCACAATAGAGGGATTGAAGTTGACAAGAACAAGGCCAAAGCAATCATGGAAGCGAAGCCTCCTACCACCAAGAAGGAGTTGCAGAAGCTCTTGGGTTCGTTCAACTTCTTGAGAAGGTTTATCTCAAACCTAGCTGGAAGGGTTCAAGTCTTTTCTCCACTCTTAAAGCTGAAGGACCATGACGCTTTTGTTTGGGAGGCAAACCATCAAAAGGCCTTTGATGAGATCAAAGGCTATTTAGCAATGGCTCCAGTCCTTATGCCTCCCATCAAGAACAAGCCGTCGAAGCTCTACATCTCGGCAGCTGAAGGCTCTATTGGAGGTCTCTTGGCTTAAGATAACGCTCAAGGAAAGGAACAGGCGGTTTATTACTTGAGTAGGTTGTTGACTCCTTGTGAAAGGAGATACACTCCTATTGAAAAGATTTGTCTTGCCTTGTACTTTTCAGCAATAAAATTGAGGCACTACATGCTTCCTATTTTGGTTTACATTATGAGTAAAATAGACCTAGTTAAATACTTGCTTTCTCGGCCAATCATGAGAGGCCGAATCGGCAAATGGTCTTTAGCTCTAATGGAGTTTAGTTTTCAATACGTTCCTCAGAAGGCTGTAAAGGGCCAGGCCTTAGCGGATTTTCTTGCTGATCATCCATGCGTGGATATCGGCGATGAGTCCGAGTTAAGTCTGAACACCCTTGAGATATCACTTACTCCTTGGACACTACTCTTTGACGGATCAAGGACTCAGCAAGTCTCAGGCTGTGGAGTAATCATTATTTCTCCCCAAGGCCTGAGGACTGAATGGTCCTTTCAATTTGATTTCCCATGTACAAATAACCAAGCTGAATACGAAGCGGTTGTTATAGGCCTTGAAATTGTTAGGGATTTAGAGGCCAGAGAGGTGCAAGTTATTGGGGATTCAAACCTTGTTATCAATCACTTGGCAGGGACGTTCAAATGCTATAGTGAGGACTTGGCTCCTTATTATATGGCAGCAGTGCAATTAATTCAAGATTTTGATAATGTAACTATCAAACACGTTGCAAGGAGTATGAACATTGAAGCCAATAGCTTGGCTCAAGCCTCAACAGGTTTGAAGCTAGCTCCAGAAACAATCCACAAGATCATTACAGTTCAAAAGAGGTTGTTACCTTCTGTTAGAAGGAGAGGTCTAGGACTGGAGGTATTTACTTCTGACTTCACAGGTGAAGAATCAGATGATGAACCAGAGAATGATTGGCGTACACCTATTATTTCTTTCCTAAAAAGGCCTCATCACAGAACCTCTAGGAAGGTAAGAAGAAAGGCTATGAGTTATATCCTTGTGGGCGATGAATTATACAAGAAAAGCTTTGAGGATGATTTACTTTTAAGGTGTTTAGGGCACCCCGAGGCCATGAGGGTCATGAGTGAAGTCCATGAAGGAATCTGTGGAGCTCATCAATCAGGGATAAAGATGAGATGGCTAATCAAAAGGTATTGATACTATTGGCCGACCATTTTAGAGGATTGCATTCATTTTTCTAAAGGATGTCAACCATGCCAAGCCCATGGCCCAATTCAGCGTGTTCCTGCAGCTGATTATCATGCTGTGGTCAAACCTTGGCCATTCAGAGGTTGGGCCCTTAACGTAATTGGGAAAATTTATCCGCCCTCTTCAGGAAATCATACTTACATCTTGGTAGCCACAGATTACTTCACCAAGTGGGCAGAAGCAGTGCCATTAAAGTCTGTGGATCAACAAGAGGTAATTAAGAAGATCAAGGAAAGAATCATCCATAGGTTTGGACTGCCTGAACACTTGGTTGCAGATAAGGGTACAATATTTATGGGAGAACAAGTGGTTAACTTTGCTGCCCAGCAAAACATCATCATGTCCAACTCCACTCCTTATTATGCACAAGGAAATGGCCAGGCCGAATCCACCAATAGGACTTTGGTCAATATTATAGAGAAAATGGTGGAAGATAATCCAAGGGCCTGGCACAAATTGCTTTCTGAGGCCTTATGGGCCTACAGAACCTCAAAGAAGGAAGCCACCAATATAACTCCTTATATGTTGGTATATGGGCATGATCCCGTCCTACCAATGGAGGTAGCAGTAAAGTCAGCAAGAATAGCATATCAAAATGGCCTCACTCCTGCAGATTATACTCAGGCCATGCTGATGGAGCTTGAGGACTTGGACGAGGTTAGGCTTGCAGCCCTTGATCATATGTTGGTTCAGAAAAGAAGAGTCGCTAGATCTTATGACAAACGTGTAAGGAAAAAGAGCTTTACTGAGGGTGACTTGGTTTGGAAGGCAGTCTTCCCCTTAGGGGAAAAGAATCCAAGATATGGCAAGTGGTCTCCAACCTGGGAAGGACCGTACCAGATTGCTTAGGTCCTTAGAGGTAATGTTTATCTTCTTATGGACCTAAATGGCAGTTTATTTAAACATTTAACAAATGAAAAGTACCTAAAGCATCCCTATCCTACTATGTGGGAGATGAGAGACTTTGGAGAAATTCAATCTAACAAACCATAAAGAAATTTCATGGCAAGGCCTGAACGGAGGCCGTAGTACCTACTATGCAAAATTCAAAAAGGCCTCAAGTTCAGGCCGCCTATCATCAAACCAAACTGGTGCCTTCGGCCATTTAAAGGAAAGTTCTAGGCCAGGCACAAAAAAGGAGAACAAATATAAAGTTATTACAGGCCCAAGACAAAAGAAGGAAGTTCTGAGAAATCAAGACCTACAGAAGGCCTCCAAGACTGTTTTTGAGACTCTCCCAAGAAGTGTCAAGCCTAGCCAGCTGAGTTTCAAGTGTATCCCGTTGTCCACGGAGACTTGGCATTTCTTCAACCAACAGGTTCAGTTTCATCTTCTGGCTTTTGGATCCAGCTTTCAGATCATTATGGTGTTGGGCCAGAGTTTTGGATTCCGTCCGAAGATAGTCCAGATGACCTTCAGCTTGTGCCAATTTGCTCTTGAGATCTTGGATCTCTGTGGAGGTAGTAGCGATAATTGTTTCATTGGTCTTGATATCCTCCTTCAGCTGGAACCATTCAGTGCTGAACCGGGTAAGCTCCGCGTCAACAGCCTCCAGCTCTGACAGCTTGGAATTTATCTTGCTAAGCTCATGGGTAGAGGAATCGTAGGACTTGACCATGCTAGGGAATTCTTTTTGAAAGTGTTCGAGTGAAGCCTCTCCTATCCCTAAGGTTTGGGACTTTACTAGCACATCCATGGCCTTTTTAACATTGGAGGCTGTAGACACCCCAATTTGGACTTGTCGAATTTCCTTAATTTGTGGCCCTGAGGCTCCCCGATGATGAATGAGGATCAAAACAAGCCATGTGCCAATTGAGACGTTGCTCCTTGAAAGAAATGGCCAAAATCAATCCCAAGCGCTCTGAAGCGGTCCCAAGCGCTCAAAACTGTTTTCCAAAAACCACTGGCCTGGCTCACTCTCGAGCGCTCGAGAATAAAATCCCAAGTGCTCGGTACCACTCCAGAGCGCTCGAGATCTCTCCCAGTGCCCAATGGGTGAAAAAGATTTCCACTAACCATGCAAGCCATCATTGCATTCCCTTTGAACCGGCTGAGGTGAGTCAACACTCAACCTCAGTCAGAGAGGATATCAGCTCAGGATTTCTTTATTTAAAAAAAAGGGTTTATTTCAAAATGATTTGATTTTTCAAAACCATGGGTTATATGCTCTATATATATACCTGGTTTTTGCTGCTGAAAGGAGGACGAAAGGGGCTCTCTCTCTCTAAACCCCTCCTCTTCTTTCTCTCTTGTTCAAGGAAAAAAGCTTTCAAACTCAAACTTCTTTCCCAACTTCAAAGGTTTTTTTTTAAAATCACCAAGGAAAAGGGCAAGAAATCCAGAACACTCTCAACTTCTGATCTCTTGTCTTTTTCACTCTACATTCACCTTTCACAACCATCCAAGGAGCAGAGTGTCAAGCAAAGGTAGAAATATTTCTATCCTTGGTTCAAATCAAGAGGCTATTATCCCTTCTGATGGGGGTCTCTCAGCCTGTCCCAGACCTTAATTCTGGGTGCATGGTTGGGAGACCTTGGTAAAAAAAAAAAAGGCAAGCAGCAAAGAGTCCATAAACAATGTTTTCCCAAAACCCCCTACTGAAAACACTCCAGAGCGCTCCAGAGTGGTCCTGAGCGCTCGGGACTGTTTCCAGTCCCATGCATGACATTTTGGTGGGCAATAGGCTAGGGGTGAGGTGCACTCGCAAGTAAAATGGTTTTATTCTGGCATGCAGACACAGGAGATCGTTTTCCCTGAAAATGAAATGTTTCTTACAAATCTCAAGTAAGAACAAAATTTTCCTAAGTCAAAAATAAGATCTTCTCTTCTTAAAACTTAGATGAGGGTGTTTGCATGATGAAGTGGTGCCATTTTCTATTTGAGAGTAAGCTGGCATGCAGCTAACTCCCAAGCGCTTGAATCCATTCCCAAGCGCTCAGGAGTACATGCATGCCATTGCGTTTCACTTTCCCTGTCTTCTGTGTTTTTCGAGCTTCTGCATGCATGGATGTGTACATTCTCCCTTTTAAAATTGTAGATCAGTTCGTGTAATGGCAAGGATACATGACTTGAAAACTTGAGGTCCTATCTCAGTCTTTTAAGTCCTCTGCTGAGCCGGTGGTCTGATTAGTAGTATTTCATTTTGCAGTCTTTACATTATGTTCTGTCAGTACTAACAGAAAGTGCAGGTGAGGGTTCAGACACTCCCAAGCGCTCAAGAGTTCTCTTGAGCGCTCGAGAGTGAAGTCAGTGAGCAGTATTGCATTTCTTGCTATCTTGCTGTCTTTCATCACATAATCCCCTCCTATACATGTGCACAAGCATACATTGTTATTTGGCATCCTATTTGTGGCTAACAAACTCTGCAGGACTCGGTCAGTAGAACTCCCAAGCGCTCGAGAGTACTCTCAAGCGCTCGAGAGTGAAGCCAGTAGCAGTTTATATAGCTTTGCCATCGTGCATGTGTCCATCATCATTTCATCACTCCTTGTACACAAGCACCAGCATACACCTTCTATTTGCCACACCTGTGGATACTTGCTACGTGTTTAATGAAACAAAATCCATTTGAAAAATCCCACGAACGTTTAGTAGAGACCGACATCGCGTCGGGCAAGGGGGGTGCCGTAAAACCCTTCCCCTCTCGTAACATGGCTTCCAAACCCTCGAGTGATCTCTGGTTTTCAATTCAAATCGATCAATTTTCAAATCGAAAACGGTTTCTCGGGTGGCGAACCATAAATCCGGGTGGCGACTCTTCAAATTCCTCAAATCAATTCGATGGAGCGGTATGTGTTTTTCGGGCCGCCCCGATCTCACCCGGGGCTGTGGTAGCCCACAGAGGCCCTTGCGGGATGAGCTACTGTTTTAAAGTTCTGAAGTAAGGCCATTCTGAGGGCTGTCTTGGCCTCAGAAACTTCCTCCGGGGAGAATTGGGATTGAGAGGTCGAACCAAGCCCACTGCCTGAGGTGCCAAAGGTAGCTGCTTTCAACAGATCTTGGGAAGATTTGAACAGAGAATCTAGATCTTCATCTTCATCTTCCTCTACCACATTGACAGGTTCAGGCTCAATAGGAGGATTGATTAATGGAGCAGACTGGATGATTGGAGATCTAGGCTTCTCTGGAGTTCTTGAGGATGCTTCATGCTCAGGTTCTTGGTCGGACAGGTCGAGTTTCTTCTCTTCGGCCTCTACTTCTTCTTCAAAGTAGTCATCAAGTTCTTGGGGATTGAAAACAAGGGGAAGTTGATGATAATACAGAGCCATAAACATTGGGGATTTCATGTCACAGTACATCCTTACGATTGGATTATGTTCAGTGGCAGACACGGTGTTTTCAGAATCGATTGGTGTCAAAACTTTCTTTCTCAACTTTTTCTTCTTGGAGGGAGCTGATTCTGCTTGCCTTTCTTCACCAATGGATGTGGCCTGTAAGAAAGAATGTTAGAAGAACATTCGAATAGAATATAGGGGGAAGAGCCAAGGAAAGCTCAGACCTTGCCCGAAGGATTGGTTTCGGGAGAACTGGTCTTAGCACTACTTCTTGTCCTGCCAGCAACTACTGTTTCAGAGACCTACAAAGGAGATAAAGGCATGATTGTCTTACTTTGAAGGAACAGGCAAGCGGCTAAAGAGTTCATACCTTTGGCCACTGTCTCTTGGCTGTGGTCTTCACCCTTTTGGACTTCTGAGCAGGAGGGTTCACAGAGGCCTCCTTTGGTTCATCTTCTGAGCCTGTCAGCAAGAGGAGAAATTAATCCAGATCTTGGGAGGCTTAGAGAAATTAATGCGTAAGTAGACTTAATGTTACTGTGTGGCCCGTGATCCTCAATCTCCTCCTCTGCTGGTGGATTGGTGGTCGAGTCTTCTCCCCTCCTGCACAATGAGCGCACGACTAAAGACCAGGCCGGGGATTGTCCCGGCAAGGCCCTCCGGCGTGAGGATGAGTAAAGTGTAAAGAGCGTAGGCAGAAGATTACGAGAGTGAGTATGTAGTAGTGTGTACCTCTTTAGGGTTTCCTCTGCTAGGTATTTATAGAGCTCTTTCACTTGCTTTCCAAGCACCAGCACGTGCCTTGCACGGGTCAGACAGTATCATCATGACGTCACCAAATAGATTTGGTAACCGTTTTTAGGGCTGAGCTGGCACACCCATGTGCGCTCATGATCATCTTCTGTTATAACCGCTTTTACACGTGGAAAGACATGCAAATCAGCGGCTAGCCAAGGTCGGCAGTGACCTTGCTCTGCGGGTGGCCGAGCACGTCTTTGCCGACCGGGCACATAATTGACAGGAGAGGGCAGTCCCAAATGACCCGCCATGGAAGGTGGCCGAGGACGAGACGACCTGCCGACAAATCCATGGCAAAAGTGATGGCCAACGTAGAGCAGGGACGGGAGCCGTGCTCAACGTTCGTGCTCGGCATAGCACGGGCTCGGTCGTTACATAGCGAACTCATGTTTGGCCTGCTACAATAGCCCCTCAATCTCAGTCGTCGCTAAGTGCACGGTTGGGATTGATATTAATTTTGGCCGAGCATGGAACTTGGTTATTGGACAGAATTTAGCCGAGCCTAAAACCCTTTTCAACAAAACAGCCAACGACGGGGATCAATGAGGATTCGCCAGGTGTCGATTTCTTATTGGGTACGGCTGATAGGGAGACGGTGGGCACGCGTGGAGCTCTGCCAACCGGTCTCATCAGGCCACGCGTCAGATGTTTATTGGCTGCAGGTTCGGCGGTACAGCGACATGGGCGGGAAACTCGAATCTCAAATCCCCACGTCTTTATAAAGAGCTGGAGTTAGAGAGAGAAGCCACCGTTGCTTTCTCTCTCTAGACCTCCATTGCCAGAGCTCCGTTTCTTGCCCGTTTCCGTTCCAGCCTTGATTCTCAGCAGTTTTTCATCAAATCTCGTTGAAACTAACAGGTATGTGTTCGACCTTTCTCCCTCTTGTAGTTCGTGTCATTTTTCCATGCTTTCCTTTCTGCTTTCTTGGGTTTTTGGGAGTTTTTTGTTCTGAGTGAACAGTAAGAGGTCTGGAGATGGACGACTGTTCATCTTCGTCTTCGATCTGTTCTTCCGAGCACGAGTCTTGCAACGACGCCCGTGCTCGGCCACGTTGGGATTTTCCGAGCCCAATTTTGAACGCAGGTAGGCCGAGCCCAATCTTGTACGCGGGCAGGCCGAGCCCCATTTGGAGTCCTAGTATTTCCCGAACTTGAATCTTGAAGAGACAAATCGGGTGGGCCAATAGGGTAGCCGAGCATAGAGATCCCTTGCCTTCTAGCCGATGACGAGGTCTCACATTTTTTTCTTGTCTTTGTTAGGTCTGGCTCACCCAACCATTGTCATCTCTTCCGACTCTGAAAGCTCAGGGGAAGATTCTGGGGACTCGTTTTTCCGCGAGTGGTTGGAAAGACACAGACGCCGACACCAAATATCATCCATCGCCTCAAATATGTCATCTGACTCATGTGACTCGAATGCCAAACGTGTCTTTGAATACGGCGCCGATGAGTTCGTAACCGATCCTGAAATATCGTTCACACCATCGACTCATTCTGATGCCGAACCTCAACTGGGACCAGAGGCCGAGTCCAGATTCGTCCCACAGGCCGACGCCCCAACCCCTATCCTTTCAGGGTACAGTGAATCCCAATCCGAGGGTAGAGGTCTAGACGATCTTTATGAGAGGGGCCAAGTTTGCCCCTATGCCCATTTCTTCACCGGAAGTGCTAGGGAGTACCAAGATTTTTGCCGAGAGTACAACATCCCAAACGACGTAATACTCAACCAAGTGCCGAGCAACAGAATCACGGATACGAAGGGGGACCATCCCGAGCATATCACTGTCCCATTGATGGCGATATGCGAGGCTGGTTTGAGGTTCCCTCTTCATCCTTTCTTGAGGGAACTTCTCGCTCGGTTCAGCATCGTCCCACATTATTTTGCCATCAATAGCTACCAAATAGTAATGTCGGTGATCAAGCTGAAGGAGCTTCACAACCTTGAGTTTACCGTAGCCGACCTTTTCCATACTTACATTATGTCTAGGCACGGCCAAACCGAGCGTCGATACTTGTCCACACGTGGCAAGAAACAACCATTAGTAGATGGTTTGCCCGATACTGACAAATGGGCAAATTTTTATGTCGAAGTGAGGGGCAACTTTGAGTTCGGCGACCAGACCGTACGTAGGTATACAGTGCCGAAGACGAAAGACTTTCGAGGTAGCTACGTTTTTTCTGCTTAGCCTACGTTAACTTTTCCTTCGATGCATGTGATTTTCCTAACAGTTGAATACTTTTGCAGATCACCGAGCCATAACAAAGACTCAGCAATCTTTGTCTGTTGAGGCGCACGTTGACATACTCCTGTCTCAGGCTTGTAGGGATGCGCCGACGCTTCTTGGCTACGAGCCGTCTTACAAGGGCAAGCTAAGGAGGAGAGAAAGGGAGGCGGCGCCCAGCACAGAAGGTCAGGGCCGAGGAAAGAAGCCGAGGCAGACAAGAGCCAGTAAGCAGCCGAGGGTGAAGTTGCCGACGTTCAGGAAACCAGCAGAGTTTTGGTTTGGAGAAGCTCTACAAGCCGAACACCCAGGAGTTAGCGTTCCATTAAAAACTCTTGTGCCAGATCTTGCCAGTGACATGGGCCGTCGGAACGTTGTCCGTGTAAATATACGAGATGGTAAAGCGGTTCAACAGGGATCTGGGTTTGCCGAGCCCGCTGAGAAGAGGCAAAAGGTCACCCATGATTTCTTCCCGACCAAGCCGCCGAGTTCCAATCCGAGCGAGAGGGAGAAGACAGAGTCGTCAGTGGCTAGTGGCTCAAAGACATCTGAACGGCCTTTGGGTTCGGCCGGCCAAGTAGTTGCTCAGGAGTTCGCCCCGTCATACGCCTTGGCCGAGGGCAGAGTCGTGACTGTGGAGGATTCTGTGAAAGCTGAACCCGGGTTGGCCACTGCCATTCTCCAAGGTCTGGCATTGCCGAAGGATATGCAGAAAATCCCTCAGGGTCTCCAGCCGAGTTTGGTTCATGCTGGTGCTTATCTTATTCAGGTATTGTCCGACCTTGGTTATTTTGTTTCACTTTCTATCCTCGAGTATTTATATGCCGATGATTTTTGTTTACCAGGCTGGACAGGCCTTGTTGCGCTCATCAAAGGATGCCGAGCTTGTGCTCGCCGAGCGCGCTCGATTTCATGATGACTTGAAGGTCGAGCGAGATAAGGTGAGGAGCTACAAGGGAAGCCTGAAGACAGTGAAAGCACAGGTGGCCGAGCTCGAGAAGGAGAGAGACGAGATGGAAGAGAGAATGAAAAAGGCTGAAGGTGAAGTGGCCAAAGTTATGAGGAGGGAGAAGAGAAAGATGAAGGAGGTGGATGTGGCGGCGTACCAAGCTGGCTTTGACCGAGCCGGTGCCGAGTACATGCGGGAGGCTCGGTCCATGGTCAACGACGCCATCCGCATGAGGATCCCCATCGCCTACCGAACAGGATACAAAGATGGGGTGAGTGCAGCTTGTGGAGTCATGCAGCTGGAGGCTGACATGAATTTGACCAAGTCTATTCCAGCCCCTGTCACTCCCGAGCTTGTACTGCCATATACCGAGGAGGAGTGTGCACCTCTTGCTCCTGAAGAATTTCCCGAGAGCGAGGATGAAGTCGAGGAGGTTTCTGGTGATGATGGTGAGGTTGGGGCCACCAGGCAAGCTGCTGTTGGTGAAAAAAATGTTGAAGTTGCTGAAAAGGTTGTTGGGGGTGCCGAGCACGAGCCATTAAATGTTGATAAGGATGTTCACGCCGAAGGTGGTGCTGGCGGTAGTGGTGCGGTGAGCGTGGACGCAGCTGCAACCGGAGCTATTGCCGAAGATACTGCCCAAGGTTGAGGCTGCTGAAGTCGAAGCCGAGGCTAAAAATGCTTTTACTTGTTAATTTACTGTTTTCCTTCAATTTGTACTTTTGTTAGACTGGACGGATCCTAGTTTGGATTTTGCCATTCCAGATGTAATGAATATTGTCTTTGAACTTTTCGCCGAGCTTGAATGTGATGTCTTTTTTCAATGCCTCCTTGAATTTGTCATACTTGCTTGTTTTTGAGACTTGTTTGAGGTCATGGTTATTCGTAGCTCCTTCTATGGTTTTGGGTCGGCTGAGTTAAGTTGACATGTAGCTAAGTAGAGACTGCATCATTTTGGTGTTTGCCGAGCTTTGAACGACGCATTGACAACAGAGCCGAGCCTGGTCAGTATTAGATGTGTTGATGTGAGATTTTGCTGAGCCTTGTTTAATGTGGTAGTAATTGTCCTGTAGCCCCCACTTTGGTTTGGGTTCGGCCTAGTGGTAAGAACGTTTGTCCAATTGTTGAAGTTGATAGCTGTAGGTATTGCCGAGCTTGAACCAAAGTTGAGAAAATAGAACAAAAATAGAATAAAGAGAACTTGCCGAGCGTGTGTTGGTTTCGGCTAGTTTGCTAGTATAGTTGATACTGAGATTGTTTGCCAAAGTTGTGGAGGGCACAAAACCGTAGTTTGAGGCTCGCTTGGTAAATTTGTCTGGTCTTAGTCCATAAGTAAAGTATTTAATGTTTGTGGGTGGTTTGCTCACCAAAACGTGAGTTTAACTGGGCTGTAGCCGACCATAGCGTCTTGCTAAGCCAAACCCGAGCCCAAATTCCAGCCATATTGTGTGTTTCTGGGCTCGGTGGACCTGATGTCCGTTTTTGCTTCTTTTGGGCAGCAATAGTGGCCGAAGCGGAGGCATTAGGGCCGTTTGTGGGTGTGACCGAGGTCATCGTTTGTGTTTGGCCAAGTAGCCGAGGTAGAATATAAATTCAATGGAAATTATTTTGAACTGTAAATGACTGCCAGATAAAATTTCTTTTTGATTCCTGAAATTTTGAAGTACAGGAGAAAATGTAAACCATGGGCCGAAGCTAACAAAGAAAAAATGGATAAATAGTGGCCGAACGTGAGGCACGCTGTTGGAATTCCGGCTACATGTATGCCTTCTTGAGGTTCTGTGCATTCCATGGGTTACTGAGAACTTTGCCATTCATGTCCTCCAGCACATAGGCACCTTCACCAGCGATCTTGACAATGCGAAAGGGACCCTCCCAGTTGGGTTTGAACTTCTGCTTCTTGCTAGCTTGCACCACCTTTCGCCAAACCAAGTCGTCTGGCTTGAAGGTCTTGTTCGAACACTTCGGTTGTAGCTTCTTGCAACTTCTTGTTGGTATTTGGCGAGCTTTAGCTGAGCGTCGTCGCGTTTTTCTTCTGCCAAAATCAATTCTTGTTCCACTGCCTCTTCATTAGTCTTTGGATCAAAATTCTCAGTCCTCAGAGTGGGGAACTTGGACTCCAGCAGGATTACTGCCTCCATGCCGAATGCCATTGAAAAGGGGGTTTGGCCGGTTGAGCGCCGGGGTGTAGAACGGTAAGCCCAGAGGACACGTGGTAATTCTTCAGCCCATTTTCCTCTTTTGGAGTTCAGTCGTCGCTTGATCCCAGCGCAGACGGTCTTGTTCGTAGCCTCGGCTTGTCCGTTCCCTTGGGGGTATGCTGGTGTGGAGTTGAAGAAGCGTATCCCAAATTCCTCACAGAGGCTGGTCAGGTCTTTACCGACAAATTGGCTTCCATTGTCTGATACGATGGCGTATGGAACTCCGAATCTTGTAACAATGTTTCGCCAGACAAATCTGCGAACGTCAGCTTCTGTGATTGTCACAAGGGGTTCGGCCTCTACCCATTTGGAGAAGTAGTCTATTGCTGTGATCAGGAACTTGAATCCTCCTGGAGCTGTTGGTAGTTTTCCGACAATGTCGAGCCCCCATTGTGCAAAGGGCCAAGGGCTGGTAATAGGAGAGAGATTCTGGGCGGGTTGCTTTGGTATGGGGGAAAAAAGCTGGCACGGTCGGCATTTGCGGACAACTTCTTCGCAGTCTTTCTTCATGTTCTTCCAAAAGTAGCCTTGGCTCATGGCACGTTGACAAAGGGAGCGGCCGCCAGAATGGCAGCCGCAGCTGCCTGAATGAAGTTCTGTCAGGATTTCGGGCACTTGGGTGGGGTGGACAACGAAGAGATACGGTCCGGAGATGGATTTCCTGTATAAGTGGCCGCTTTCAGAAAGCCAATAGTAAGCGGCCTTGTTCCTTACACGGTAAGCCTCCTTCTTGTCTGTGGGCAGGGTGTCGTGCTTTAGAAACGCAACGATCTCATCCATCCAGCTGGGACCGAGTTTAATGTTGAGTACCTCTGGATTGGGCTCAAAAGATGGACGTCCAATGCTGCTGAAGTTGATGGTTCTGAATTCTGAGGCTGTGGATGCCGAGGCGAGGCCAGCAAGTGCGTCCGCGTGTGCGTTGTGCTCACGGTTGATTTGCTCAATTTTGAAGTTAGGAAAGTTTGTGATTAGTTCGGCTATGGTCGCCTGGTATTTTGACATCCGCGGATCCCGAGCCTCATAGTCCCCAAGTACTTGGTTAACTATGAGTTGGGAGTCACAGAAAACGACAAGGTTGGAGATTTCCATGGCAATGGCAGAGCGTAAGCCAGCTAGGAGCGCTTCATATTCGGCTTCGTTGTTGGTGGCGGGGAAGTCGATGCTGATAGCACTTTCGTGTAGTGTTCCGCAGGGGGAGACTAGGACGACTCCGGCCCCTGCTCCGTTGTTGTTTGACGCTCCGTCGACATGCAGACGCCATATGTCGCCTTGGAAAAGGTACCAAAGTGCTGGTGACAATTGATGCTCGGCGACGATTTGTGTTGGGATGGGTGTGTTGAGGAGTTCAGTGTCTGCTGGAGTAAGCTCAGCAATGAAATCTGCGAGAACCTGTCCTTTGATTGCCGTTCGTGGTTCGAAGCGGATATCAAAGTTCGCTAGCTCAACTGCCCACTTAGAGACCCTGTTTGACAGATCCGCCTTTCGAAAGAGAGCTTTGAGGGGGTGTTCTGTTAGGACGACGATTGAGTGTGATTGGAAGTAGGGCAGGAGCTTCCTGGCCGCTGAGACGAGAGCAAGGGCTAACTTTTCAAGCGGTAGGTAACGAGTTTGAGCTGGAAGGAGGGTCTTGCTTGTGAAATAGATGGGTTTGTCATCGGTGCCTTCCCGCCGTACAAGTGCAGAGCTGGTTGCGTGGGCGGACACGGCGAGATAAAGATAAAGAGTTTCGAACTCCTTGGGTTTTACCAACAGCGGGGCCAATTTCAAGTAGTCTTTTAGTTCGGCAAAGGCTGAGTCACAATCTGGGGTCCATTCAAAGCTGCGTCGGCTTTTGCCCTTCAAAGCGTGAAAGAATGCGTGGCATTTGTCTGAAGATTTGCTGATGAATCGGTTGAGAGCCGCTGCCATCCCAGTGAGCCTTTGAACTTCCTTGATCGTCCTGGGTGGGCACAAATTTTGAACAGCTTTGATTTGGTTGGGGTCGGCCTCGATACCTCTTCGAGTAACCAGGTGTCCGAGAAATTTCCCAGCGCTTACCCCGAACGCGCACTTCTCAGGATTCAGCCGTAGCTTGTGTATCTTGAGGATGTCAAAAACTTCGGCCAAGTCTCGCAGGTGGTTAGATTCCTTCTTGCTTTTAATGACTAGATCGTCAATGTAAGCTTCCACAGTGTGGCCGATTTGTTCTTCCAACATCTTGAATATTGCTCTGTTGAATGTTGCCCCAGAATTCTTGAGTCCAAAGGGCATGACGCGGTAGCAAAAGATGCCATATGGAGTGATGAAAGCAGTTTTCTCCATGTCGTCGGGGTCCATGGCAATTTGGTGGTAGCCACGGTAGGCGTCCAGAAAGCTGAGCCGAGCATGTCCTGCCGTTGCGTCCACAAGTTGATCAATCTTCGGCAGGGGGAACCAATCCTTTGGACAAGCGTCGTTGAGATTGGTATAATCCACGCAAACTCGCCATTTGCCGTTTTTCTTTTTAACAACCATAGTGTTGGACAGCCATGTCGGGTATTGTACTTCTTGGATGGCGTTGGCCTCCAGCAGACGCTTGACTTCTTCGACGACGGCGTCGGCGTGTTCGGCTGCAGATCGCCGTGCCTTCTGGATGACAGGTTTAGCGTCCTTCTTGATGTTGAGAGAGTGACTGATGAATTTCGGGTCGACCCCCGGCATTTCGTTGGGGGTCCAAGCAAAGACTTCGATATTTTTCTTGAGGTATTGAAACATTTCTTCGCGTTCAGCCTCGCTGATGGAAGAGCTGATGAGGAAGAATCGGGAGCCATCCTCGTTGATCGGCATCTGGACGAGGTCTTCCTCTGCTTTGTCTTCTGCTTTTTGGCCGACGTCGTCGGTTACTACCATGTCGGGGACTTCAACCCATTGTACTTGTTTGGCTTTGGCGGAGTTGTGGACGGCAGAGACATAGCACTTTTTGGACGCCACTTGGTCACCCCGCAAATCTTCCTGTCGTCCTGTGGCGCCGATGAAGCGGACCTGGTGGTAGGTAGAAGCAATGGCTTGCATTCCGTGGAGCCAGGTTCGGCCAAGGATGGCGTTGTATGGGCTTGGTGCGTTGACGACGATGAATTCGACGGTCAGAGTTTTTGAGCCAACAACAACTGGGAGGAAGATTCGGCCAAGCGGCCAGATGGGTGCACCGTTGAAGCCGATGAGGGGTACGTCGGTAGGTTGTAGGGCTGACTCAGGTAGATCCAGCTTTTTGAAAAGGTCGTAGTACATGACCTCTGCTGAACTTCCTTGATCGACAAGAATGCGTTTGACGTCATGCACTCCAATTTGGACGGTTACGACGAGAGCGTCGGAGTGTGGTGTTTGCACACGTTCAAGATCGCGCTCGGTAAAAGTAATCGTCCATTTGGGCAACTCTTCTGTTCGTGGACGTTTGGATCCAGGTCCTACTGCGAGTACCTGCTTGGAAGTTGATGCGCGGCTAAGGTTGGCCTGAAGAGTTTATTCAAATTCCTTTGACACTGGACCGTAGATAACGTGTATTAGTGGGCGCTGTTCATTGGGGTTGGGATTTGTCTGCCGGGTGGGCGTTTTTGATCGGTCAATGTATTGATCGAGATGGCCTTGAGTCACCAAACGTTCCAACAGTGCCTTGTAGGGGGCACATGCCGTCGTGTAGTGGCCGAGCTCATTGTGATACGAGCACTTCTTTCTTGGGTTCTGATCAGCTTGGCCATTGTCTGTGCCGAGCTTGCCCGTCGGCCACTCGAACCATGGTTGCCTCATTATCTCTTTCAGAAAAGACCAAATGGGTTCCTTGAAGTGGATGGTTTCGGCCACGTAGTCATGCTCTTTTGGCTGGCGTTTTTTCCCTTCTTTGATGTTGTGCACCTGCTTCTTGGGTTGGGGGTGCTGGATGATTGCTGGTGCCGGCAGTTGGGCTGCGGCCGAGGTGAAAGATGCTGTCAAGCTTGGGATGCCCTGGGCCGCACGGTCCGCATAAAACTCTTCAAGAGCACAGAATCTCTCCACGACGCGCATTAACTCTCCCATGCCGTGTGGTGGGCGGATAGCGAGTTCGTCTAGGATCTTGCTGCCGGTTTCCAGACCGTTTTTGAAAGTACGCGCAGCCCAATATTCATCGATTCCAGGGATTTCGTTGAACAGCTGCCAATAACGTTCAGCATATTGTCTTAGCGTTTCATTTGGGAGCTTCCTCATCTGGGACAAGGATTCAGGCTCCTTGGCTGTCCTGTTACTGGTGATGAAGCGGGTGTTGAAGGCGCGTTCAAGGTCGGCCAGGTTCCGTATGGATCCAGCGGGTAATTTGTTGAACCACTGGAGTCCAAGAGAGCCAAGGCTGGATGGGAACGCTGTGCATTTGATTTCATCTCTAGTAGTGCATAGCTCGATGGTTTGACGGAAGTGAATAAGATGGGTGTAGGCTTCGCATGTGGTGGGGTCAAACTTTGTAAACTTGGGCAGGTGGAAGTTAGGTTCGGCCGTCATGTTGATTATGTGGGGGGCGAAGGGAGAGACGCCGAGATCCTTTAGTTGCCGCTCAAAACCAGGGCGTGGCGGCCTGCCGTGCTCGTCCGTCCTGTTTCTTTTGGACTCTCTATCTGAAGACTTTTCGCGGTTCCAGCGCCGGAGTTTGTCTCGTAGATCTGTTGTTTCCCGGCAACGTTCATCAAGCATTTCCCCCCTGTCCTTTCGGGATTTGGTCTCCTTTGGCTCGTCAATACGCACGCCCTTTCCGTTTCGTCGGCCAAAGTTGCTATTCTCGGGCTTTTCTGCAGGGATTTCTCCGAGTCGTTCAGATACATGGCGTCTGGTCTGCGCGGAATCTCGGCTACGGTGCGAGACCGTTGTGCGAGAGAATTCTGCGCGGCCAGTGGAGTAGGTGCTTGTGAACGACTCGGTATCTCTTGTGTTGGTTCTATCGCGGTGTTCTTTTGAGCGGTGTGTTCTGGATGCGGTGGGTCGCTTGTAAAGGATAGTTTCTCTAGCGTCGCCCGGTGCCGGGGTGAAGCCTAGGCGGTCTTTCACGGACCCTCGTTGGCCTTCCTCGTCCTGACGTCTTTGCGATGGTTGTGGAGGTAGAGGTGGTGTTCGCCTTCTTCCACCCCCTCCTCCACCAGATCTGGATGCGGCGGGGGTGGTGTCTTGCTGCATGTGTTGTTTCATTTGGGCCACCTCTGCCCTTAGCGCGGCCAACTCGTTATCGCGTTCGTCATCGCGACGCTGCAGCAATCGAATGTAGGCCGTCGTCACGTCGTCCGTGACTGGTGATTGGCCGGATCCTGGTGCGAGGGAGATGGACATGTGCCTTTCATGGGGTGTTGTGGGGATGACATTTCCGCTAGCGTCTTTAGTCCCTGAGATAGCCACACTCGTCTGATCTCCGCCCATGGTGAGTGGTTTGGTTGTCGTTTCACGGAGGAGTGGGGGGTTTGGAGGATGTGAGAGCCGTTTGAATCAGAAGCGAGATTCACGTCGGGTTCACCAATTGTGTGGCCCGTGATCCTCAATCTCCTCCTCTGCTGGTGGATTGGTGGTCGAGTCTTCTCCCCTCCTGCACAATGAGCGCACGACTAAAGACCAGGCCGGGGATTGTCCCGGCAAGGCCCTCCGGCGTGAGGATGAGTAAAGTGTAAAGAGCGTAGGCAGAAGATTACGAGAGTGAGTATGTAGTAGTGTATACCTCTTTAGGGTTTCCTCTGCTAGGTATTTATAGAGCTCCTTCACTTGCTTTCCAAGCACCAACACGTGCCTTGCACAGGTCAGACAGTATCATCATGACGTCACCAAATAGATCTGGTAACCGTTTTTAGGGCTGAGCTGGCACACCCATGTGCGCTCATGATCATCTTCTGTTATAACCGCTTTTACACGTGGAAAAACATGCAAATCAGCGGCTAGCCAAGGTCGGCAGTGACCTTGCTCTGCGGGTGGCCGAGCACGTCTTTGCCGACCGGGCACATAATTGACAGGAGAGGGCAGTCCCAAATGACCCGCCATGGAAGGTGGCCGAGGACGAGACGACCTGCCGACGAATCCATGGCAAAAGTGATGGCCAACGTAGAGCAGGGACGGGAGCCGTGCTCAACGTTCGTGCTCGGCATAGCACGGGCTCGGTCGTTACATAGCGAACTCATGTTCGGCCTGCTACAGTTACCTTTTCTCTTGACGCTTGAAACCAGAGCAGGTTGGAGTTGTTGCAAAGGGACAGTTATGCCAGGTTCAGGGACTCCAGTGGGGTGCGGCAAAATGTTCATGAGAACATCTAGATATGGAGTGGAAAAGTGCATCTTGGTGTAACCTCCCCACCAACTATCAAATTTTGCTACCTTATCGGTACGCTCAACATAGCGATGAAGGGCAAAGGTCTTTTTGAGCTCAGGAAGGGCGTTTCTAACTTTTTCCAGGTCCCTGGGCTGGATCACGGGCCTATCAGTGAAGTCTTCATTTAGGGACTGGTAAGGAGGCGCAGGGGTGAGTTGACACAAGCCAAACTGTCTGGCGAATTGGGCTGCATTGTAATACTCGACTCCACATTTATAATTTGTTGGGGCAAAAGCCATTCCATACATAAGGTCTCTAGAGATCAAGAAGCTGGTCCAGATCTCCATGTGGTCATCAAAGTCGTCTCCCGGGTCTGACGCACCTCTTTTTAACCACCAAGGCACGGTGTCTCTCACAAAAGGCATCCAATTTTTTCCCATACTCACAAGTTCGTGATAGAAAAACTTAAAGTAGACACTGAATGTGTAGGGCCACGGGCATCAACATAGTGAAGTCCGTAGCAGGTGTTTTCTGAATTCTTGTTCATGGGTGGGGCGAGTTTGGGAAAATAGGACCACAACCACAAGGTGATGATCCACAATGGACCGGGAGCAAAAATAAACTTGTTACTTATCAACTCTTTCATTCCACGATAAAGATGTGCCAAGGCTAGAGGGCCTAGTGCCAGTTTCTGCCCTGAAGCTAGGGCACAGGCCAGATCAATGAAGTCCTTGTGTTTACACCCGTTTTTGGCACCCAGCCCTAGACAAGCATTAGAGGGCCATTTGATTATCTTTTAATTAAATTGGGCCAAAAAAGTAGAAATGTATTGGACTAAAATTAATGGGCCAAGACAGCTTTGATTAGGCCCGATTAATTTTGTTTCGTTCCAATTGAGTTTCTAAAGTTTTGGGCTACGGGTTGCGTTATTTGAATGGAAGCTCAGCAAGTATTAAAGAGTGGCCTTAAAAAGTGGAGGCCCATGATGGGATTGCATGAGTAAATATAGGAAGACGTTAGAGGGGGAATTTTGCCACATGGTTATTTGACCCAGTCAAATAGCCCATGTTCTTTCAGTTCCACGAAAACAAGAAATGGAGATGACCCACTAAGTGTTCAACCGCCCATGATCAGGACTAAGTCATGGATAATTACTTTTCACTCCCAGTAATCTCCCACGATGGAAAAAACACATGGGCAATATACTTACAACTCCTCTCAACTACCCATGATCCCATGAAGTGGAGGAGTTACATGGGACACGTGTCATCACGAGAAGAAGGCCAGCAAATCCTTTTGCATGCAATGCCGTGGCTTATAAATACTAGAAGCAAAGAAGAAAAAGGGTTCCCACACCAATCAAGCTCAACGCTTAAAACCAAAGCCTTCCCAGTGAAGCAACTATCTCTATTTTCTCACCTTCACTCAATTACTTCACCAAGTAATTCGGGTTTCTATCTCTCTTGTACCCCAACTTTATTATTACGAAACATAATAAAGTTATTCATATCTTTCTTTACCCCTTACTTTATTATTACGATATAGTAAAGTAATTCTACGTTGTTACTTTCTTTCCTACACGGTTAGGAAATTATTAAGTCCTCGCACGAAGAGGCAAAGCCACAGACCTTCACTGCAATCCAGCCCTTAGGTTGCAGCACTATCGCCCTCTCAGATCTAGAAGTCAGAACAGGGACGCTCAGCCCTTTACGTTAGACGCGACAAGTCTTGGCACGCCCGCTCAGTCTTTGAGCCATTTCGGAGCCGAACATCTTTTTGGCACGCCCAATGGGACCCTAATCGTCTAAGGGTTTTATCATGGTCAGGAAGCCGCAGCAACAACAGGATCCACCCATCCCGGATCCACCACAGAGTCCTGAGGGAGTGGCAGTCGACATGCCATTACTCGAGGAAGCTGGTCCTCAGATCAGCGCCCAAGATCTTAGCGACGCTACCGACAGCGTCAAAAATTATATGTTCATGGCAGGACGTGAGATCTCCCACAACGTTACGCAGTCAATCTCGCAATCGTCCACTCAATCCTTGGAACCTCTGACCATAGCAGTCAACGAAATGGTTGCTACGCTTACAGAGAGGCTACCGCTCGCTCCTCAGCAGCAGGGCTTTCCACAGTTTGGTGTCTTTGGCAACGGTCAAGACCAAGCTGGCTTATTGGGGGTTCCTCCCCCTCCTCAGACATCATACCATGCCATTTCATCTAATAGCCCTGCACTCGGGGGGGCAAAAAGATAAGGGGGTCGTGATTGGAGGAGCCTCGACGCCTCCGAATAACGATCAAAGGTTTCTTTTTGTCGATGACCAGAACAAGCTTGACAAGTTTGACAAGACAGACAGAAGGCCTTTGCAAGGAGGCCAGGGCTCTGGAAAGGACAAAGGAGCACATACTCTTCAAAGCTCTGATACTCGGGGGGCAAGTCCGGCCCAGAACCAGCAGGCACACGAGGCGCACCCACAGCCAGTTCCTGAGCCAGACCTTGTCATGGGAAGGGATCAAGTCTTGAACCTGCTCCAGGAGCAGTTAGGACCTGGTTTCAGATTTTTTGGAAGGCCAATGTATAGGAAGCCTCATACCGACGAGGTGGACAATACACCTTTCCCAAAGGGTTATAGAGTCCCAGAATTTCAGACCTTCAATGGTGAGAGCATGCAATCAACGGTGGAGCATATTGCCAGATTTCAAGTTCAATGTGGAGAAGCTGGAACCATTGATGCCCTGAAGTTGAGGCTTTTCCCCAATTCTCTTACCGGGACAGCCTTCACTTGGTACATCAACTTGCCACCTAACTCGGTGCAGACCTAGGCACAGTTGGAAGAGATGTTCCACCAGTAGTTCTACAGGGTAGAACCAGAAGTGACGTTGGCAGACCTGTCATGCTATCGTCAAACCCATCTAGAGTCTGTGGAGTCCTACCTCTTATGTTTCAAAACTGCTCGATTCAAATGCAAGATAGTCCTTCCTGAGGCCGAATACGCGCGTATAACATTAAACGGCCTAGGCTTTGAAATGAAGAAGAAGTTTTATGGAATGGAGTTCAGAGATCTGTTCGAATTATCTTCTAAGGCTTCTCATTATGAAAAGTTCTTGGCGGAAGAGCAGGACAGAAAGACAGCATCCAAAGGGACGTATTACCGCGACCCTAATTATGAGGTTGCTGCAGTGGAAGCAGAGGCAGATCCAGACGTGGCAGTGGCTGAAATCATCAACAAAAAGCCATACGTTTGCAAGGCCTTTGTCAAGATGGAGCCCACAAAGCAGTCAGCCCAGAGCTCTTTCAGTAAGTCAACCCGGACTTATACATTCGACGTGGGTAGGGCTGAAGCTATCTTTGATCAACTCCTGGCCGACAAGCTGCTCAAAATGCCCTTTGGTCACAAGCTTCCAACTCCAGAAGAACTGAAGGGCAAAGAGTATTGTAAGTATCACAATTCTTGGAGTCATACTACTATTAACTGCATAGTATTTAGAAATGATATTCAGGACAAAATTGAGCGAGGAGAGTTCAAATTTCCGAAGAAAGACAAGCAGCCCATGGGGGTGGATGGCAATCCTTTTCCTTCAGGGTTGAGTACAAACATGGTCTCCGTCAACATGAGGGACATGCCTAGGACTGTTCCTAGGCAGAAGATAAGTTTGGGTGCCCCTTCCAAAGCAGTCTATAAGTCCAGCCCAGGCAGATATTGGGATCCTTATTATGATGAGGGTGATGTCAGGACTGAGCGGGTTAAAAGGTTCGAAAAGCTGAACTCTTGGTGGTCCAGACCGTCAGGAGTGAAGAAACCAGAGAAACCAGCTTGTTCCATGGTGTGTACACAGTGTGGACATCATGCCAGTCCTAGCAAGCCAGTCCTGAAAAGCATTATTATGGGAAGGGCTGAACCAAGTCCTAACGAGCCGCGCAGGTCTAAGGGGAGAAGGGTTGTACGCGAATCTGTGTTCAGCCGAATTCAGCCAGGGTTAGTTGAAATTGAAGATGAGCTCGTCAACTTGAGGATATCTGCTCCTTCCAGGGATAAATCAAGGGCTGTGAAACCTCCAGTCACTCCTCCAGATAAGTGGCATAGGGTTGAACTTCCAAAGTTTCCCTCTGAACCTCCACCTTTGTCCAGATCTCAGAAGAGGCGCCGCCAACGTTTCAGGCAGGCAGCAAGAAGGGCTGAAGAAGATGCAGACCTATTGAATGATCCCATGAATGAAGACGACCTCATGAATGGAGATGATCCCAAGGGAAAGATGAAGATGGAGATCTCAGTGGAAGAGCCTATGGTCGAAAAACCTAAGGCTAAAAGAGTATACAAGCCCTTGGAAAGGACTTTGGAAGAGGCTATCATTGAGCCTCTTCCAAAGACTTTACCCCAGAAGCAAATCCCGTTCAAGAGCATGTACAAGGAAGTCGTTACCAGGTCACTTCCAAAGCAGGCAACGGTACCCAAGAAACAACCTCTCCTGGAAAGAACTCTTAAGGAAGCCAGGATTCAGCCTCCACCAAGACAAGTTACTTTGCTCCAGAAGACAGCTCTCGAACCTAGGAAGCAGAACTCGGGGGGCAAGTCGAAGTTGAATCCGCAGGCCAAGTTGTTTGTCCCTGGACAGGGGGATAACATGCAGTGCAACATGGTTGTATTCTTACCAGCAGATCTGAAAGCCAAGGACAATACTCCAACAGCCATGGAGGGAGATGTTGTAGAGATGGGGCAAACAGCGAAGATCTTAAATGAGTCCTTCTCTATAGGACTGAATGGGCCTTCAGTGATCATGCTGAAGGAAGAGACCGAAGAGAAGAATGAAGATCGTGCAGCTAGCGTGATCTTTGAGAGGCCGAGTCCTACGATGAACAAACACATCAAGCCCTTGTACATTGCTGGTTGCCTTGATGGGATGCCAGTGAACCGTATCCTGGTAGACAATGGTTCAGCAGCCAATCTCATTCCTAAAGCCATGATGCAGAGGCTCGGGAAGACTGATCAAGACCTGGTTTCATGCAACGCCACCTTGACAGACTTCACTGGGAAGGAAACAGCATGCCAAGGTATTTTGATCATGAATTTAACGATAGGGTCCAAGACCTTAACAACACCTTTCTTTGTTGTCAATTCACACTCTTCCTTCAATCTTCTACTGGGGAGAGATTGGATTCACTCCTGTCTAGCGGTCCCCTCAACCCTTCACCAATGTCTTATTTTTTGGAATCAAGACGACGTGGAGGTAATATGGGCTGACCGTAGACCATTCCAGGCCTCTACTAACCATGCTGAGGCCCACCTATATGATGAAGGGGTTGGTCCAACGAAGGTGGCAGGCCTTGACAAGTATGGCCGCCACAGAATAGCCCTCATTCATAACAAGAAGTCAGCTGAAGAAGTGAAGGCACTTTTTCAAGAATTAATCGGTCCGATGATTACGGAGTCAAGTAGGCCGATTATAGCTTCATCCAAACACCCTTCTCAATGTCAGTAAGCCCTTCAGAAGCAGAGAAACATGTGGCCATTCGGACCACATTGTCAAAGTTTGAAGCCTATTTACTAGAGAAGAGGCTGATGGGGAGTCAAGAGTCTGAGGATGATTTTTCGGCCTGTGCGGCTGAAGTAATCAACGAAGATGAAAACCTGGTCGAAGATCTTGATGAAATCCGCTTGGAAGACCTTGAAGCAGCCCCAGCCAAGTTGGATGATTTAAAGGCGGACGTGCAAGATCCTTTAGAAGAAGTTAATTTGGGAGATTCAGAGAATCCCAAACCTGTATATATTAGTCAACTTTTGCCGGAGGACGTGAAGGAAAAGTTCATCCAGCTCTTAAAGGAATTCAAGTCCTATTTTGCTTGGACTTACGGAGAGCGGCCAGGTCTGTCCAGAGACCTAGTGGAGCACAAGTTGCCTATACAACCAGAATTCAGACCTTTCAAACAACCACCAAGGAGGATGTCCAATGAGGTTTACTTACAGGTCAAAGATGAGATCGAACGCCTTTTCAATGCTGGATTCATACGCACAGCCAGGTATGTTACTTGGCTCTCTAATATTGTGCCAGTCCTTAAGAAGAACGGCAAGGTCAGAGTGTGCGTAGACTTTACAAACTTGAACTTGGCTTCCCCAAAGGACGAGTATCCAATGCCAGTCGTAGATCAGTTGGTAGATGGAGCTTCTGGTCCCAAGGTCTTGTCCTTCATGGATGGGCATTCTGATTACAATCAGATTTTTATCGACGAGGCCGATACGGCTAAGACCGCTTTTAGGTGTCCTGGAGCCCTAGGAACCTTTGAATGGGTCGTAATGCCCTTCGGCTTAAAGAATGCTGGTGCTTCGTTCCAACGGGCAATGAACGCCATATTTCATGATTTCATTGGCCATTTCATGGAGATATACATTGATGATATCGTGGTCAAGTCTCAGTCCTATGATGAACATTTGAAACACTTGAGGAAGTCTTTCGTGAGAATGCAACAATTTGATTTGAAAGTAAACCCCTTGAAATGTGCCTTCGGAGTCTCCACAGGCAAGTTCCTTGGATTCTTGGTCCACAACAGAGGAATTGAAGTGGACAAGAACAAGGCCAAAGCAATCATGGAAGCGAAGCCTCCTACCACCAAGAAAGAGCTGCAGAAGCTTTTGGGTTCGTTCAACTTCTTGAGAAGGTTTATCTCAAACCTAGCTGGAAGGGTTCAGGTCTTTTTTCCACTCTTGAAGCTGAAGGACCATGACGCTTTTGTATGGGAGGCAAACCATCAAAAGGCCTTTGACGAGATCAAAGGCTATTTAGTAATGGCTCCAGTCCTTATGCCTCCCATCAAGAACAAGCCGTTGAAGCTCTTCATCTCAGCAGCTGAGGGCTCTATTGGAGGTCTTTTGGCTCAAGATAACACTCAAGGGAAGGAACATGCGGTTTATTACTTGAGTAGGTTGCTGACTCCTTGTGAAAGGAGATACACTCCTATTGAAAAGATTTGTCTTGCCTTGTACTTTTCAGCAATAAAATTGAGGCACTACATGCTTCCTGTTTTGGTTTACATTATGAGTAAAACAGACCTAGTTAAATACTTGCTTTCTCGGCCAATCATGAGAGGCCGAATCGGCAAATGGTCTTTAGCTCTAATGGAGTTTAGTTTTCAATACGTTCCTCAAAAGGCTGTAAAGGGTCAGGCTTTAGCAGATTTTCTTGCTGATCATCCATGCGTGGATATCAGCGATGAGTCCGGGCTAGGTCTGAACGCCCTTGAGATATCACTTACTCCTTGGACACTGCTCTTTGATGGATCAAGGACTCGCAAGCCTCAGGCTGTGGAGTAATTATTATTTCTCCTCAAGGCCTGAGGACTGAATTGTCTTTTCAATTTGATTTCCCATGCACATATAACCAAGCCGAATACGAAGCAGTTCTTATAGGCCTTGAGATCCTAAGAGATCTAGAGGCCAAAGAGGTGCAAGTTATTGGGGATTCAAACCTTGTAATCAATCACTTGGCGGGAATGTTCAAATGTTATAGTGAGGACTTGGCTCCTTATTATATGGCAGCAATGCAATTAATCCAAGATTTTGATAATGTCACGGTCAAACACGTTTCAAGAAGTATGAACACTGAAGCCAACAGTTTGGATCAGGCCTCTACAGGTCTGAAGCTAGCTCCAGAAACAATCCACAAGATCATCACAGTCCAAAAGAGGTTGTTACCTTCTGTTAGAAAGAGAGGTCTAGGACTGGAGGTATTTACTTCTGACTTCACAGGTGAAGAATCAGATGATGAACCAGAGAACGATTGGCGTACACCTATTATTTCCTTCCTAAAGAGGCCTCATCACAGAACTTCTAGGAAAGTAAGGAGAAGGGCTATGAACTTGTAGACACCCCAATTTGGACTCATCAAATTTCCTTAATTTGTGGCCCTGAGGCTCCCCGATGATGAATACGGGTCAGAACAAGCCTTGAACCAATTGAGACGTTGCTCCTTGAAAGAAATGGCCAAAACCAATCCCAAGCGCTTTGAAACAATCCCAAGCGCTCCAAACTATTTTCCAAAAAAACCACTGGCACTGGCTCACTCTCGAGCGCTCGAGAATAAAGTCCCAAGCGCTCGACACCACTCTCGAGCGCTCGAGATCTCTCCCAGTGCCCAATGGGTGAAAAAGATTCCCACTATCCATGCAAGCCATCATTGCATTCCCTTTGAACCGGCTAAGTTGAGTCAACACTCAACCTCAGTCAGAGAGGATATCAGCTGAAGATTTTTTTCTTTAAAAAATGGGGGGTTTATTTAAAATCATTTCATTTTTCAAAAACCATGGGATATGCTCTATATATATACCTGGTTTTCTGCTGAAAGGCGGACGAAAAAATTCTCTCTCTAAACCCCTCTTCTTTTCTCTCTCTTGTTCAAGGGAAAAAGCTTCCAAACTAAAACTTCCTTCCCAACTTCAAAGTTTTTTTTTTTTAAATCATCAAGGAAAAGGGTAAGAAATCCAGAACACTCTTAGCTTCTGATCTCCTGTCTTTTTCACTCTACATTCACCTTTCACAACCATCCAAGGAGCAAAGTGTCAAGCAAAGGTAGAAATATTTCTATCCTTGGTTCAAATCAAGAGGCTGTTCTCCCTTCTGAGGGGGGTCTCTCAGCCTGTCCCAGCCCTTAATGCTGGGTGCATGGTTGGGAGACCTTAGTGAAAAAGCAATAGCAAAGAGTCCACGAATAATGTTTTCCCAAAACCCCTACTGGAAACACTCTCGAGCGCTCAAGAGTGCTCCAGAGCGCTCGGGACTGTTTCCAGTCCCATGCATGGCATTTTGGTAAGCAGCAGGCTGGGGGTGAAGTGCACTTTTAAATGAAATGGTTTTACTCTGGCATGCAGACATAGAAGATCTTTTCTTCTAAAACAGAAATGCTTCTTATGAATCTCAAGTAAGAACAAAGTTTTCCTAAGTTAAAAATAAGATCTTCTCTTGTTAAAAATTTTAGATAAGGGTGTTCGCATGATGAAGTGGTGCCATTTTCTATTTGAGAGTAAGTTGGCACGCAGCTCACTCCCAAGCGCTCGAAGATATTCCCAAGCGCTCAAGAGTGCATGCATGCCATTGCATTTCACTTTCCCAGTTGTCTGTGCTTTCTGAGTTTCTGCATGCATGGATGTGTAATTTGCTCTTTTAAACTTGTAGATCTGTTCGTACAACGGCGAGGATACATGATTTGAAAATTTGAGGTCCTATCTCAGTCTTTCAAGTCCTCTGCTGAGCCAGTGGTCTATTTAGTAGCATTTCATTTTGCAAGTCCTTACATTATGTTTTGTCAGTACTAATAGAATGTGCAGGTGGGGTTCAGACATTCCCAAGCACTCGAGAGTGTTTTCGAGTGCTTGAGAGTTAAGCCAATGAGCAGTGTTTCATTTCCTGTTACCTTGCTGTCTTTCATCACATAAACCCCCCCTATACATGTGCACAAGCATGCACTGTTATTTGGCATCCTATTTGTGGCTAACAAACTCTGCAGGATTTGGTCAGTAGAACTCCCAAGCGCTCGAGAGTACTCTCAAGCGCTTGAGAGTGAAGCCAGTAGCAGTTTATACAGCTTTGCCATCATGCATGTGTCCATCATCATTTCACCACTCCTTGTACACAAGCACCAGCATACACCTTCTATTTGCCATACCTGTGGATACCTGCTACGTGTTTAGCGAAACAAAATCTATTTGAAAAATCCCACAAACGTTTAGTAGAGACCGACATTGCGCCGGGCGAGGTGGGGTGCCGTAAAACCCTTCCCCCCTCGTAACATGGCTCCCGAACCCTCGAATGATCCCTGGTTTTCAATTCAAATCAATCAATTTTCAAATCGAAAACAGTTTCTCGGGTGGCGACTCTTCAAAATTCTTCAAATCGATCAGCCGGAGCGGTATGTGTTTTTCGGGCCGCCCCGATCTCACCCGGGGCTGTGGTAGCCCACAGAACTATATCCTCATGGGCAATGAATTATACAAGAAAAGCTTTGAGGATGATTTACTTTTAAGGTGTTTAGGGTACCCCGAGGCCATGAGGGTCATGAGTGAAGTCCATGAAAGAATCTGTGGCGCCCATCAATCTGGAATAAAGATGAGATGGCTAATCAGAAGGTATGGACACTATTGGCCAACCATCTTAGAGGATTGTATTCGTTTCTCTAAAGGATGTCAACCTTGCCAAGCCCATGGCCCAATTCAGCGTGTTCCTGCAGCTGATTATCATGCTGTAGTCAAACCTTGGCCATTTAGAGGTTGGGCCCTTGACGTAATTGGAAAAATTTATCCGCCTTCTTCTGGAAATCATACTTACATCTTGGTAGCCACGGATTACTTCACCAAGTGGGCAGAAGCCGTACCATTAAAGTCTGTGGATCAACAAGAAGTAATCAAGGTGATCAAGGAAAGAATCGTCCATAGGTTTGGACTACCTGAACACTTGGTTGCAGATAGGGATACAATATTTATGGGGGAACAAGTAGTCAATTTTGCTGCCCAGCAAAACATCATCATGTCCAACTCTACTCCTTATTATGCACAAGGAAATGGCCAAGCTGAATCCACCAACAGGACTCTTGTCAATATTATCGAGAAAATGGTGGAAGATAATCCAAAGGCCTGGCACGAATTGCTTTCTGAGGCCTTATGGGCCTACAGAACCTCAAAGAAGGAAGCCACCAATATAACTCCTTATATGTTGGTGTATGGGCATGATTCAGTCCTACCAATGGAAGTAGCAGTAAAGTCAGCAAGAATAGCATATCAAAATGGCCTCACTCCTGCAGATTATACTCAGGCCATGCTGATAGAGCTTGAGGACTTAGACGAAGTTAGAATTGCAGCCCTTGATCATATGTTGGTTCAGAAAAGAAGAGTCGCTAGATACTATGACAAACATGTACGGAAAAAGAGCTTTACTGAGGGTGACTTGGTTTGGAAGGCAGTCTTCCCCTTAGGGGAAAAGAATCCAAGATATGGCAAGTGGTCTCCAACCTGGGAAGGACCGTACCAGATTGCTCAAGTCCTTAGAGGTAATGTTTATCTTCTTATGGACTTAAATGGTGGTTTATTTAAGCATTTAATAAATGAAAAGTACCTAAAGCATCATTATCCTACTATGTGGGAGATGAGAGACTTTGGAGAAATTCAATCTACCAAACCATAATGAAATTTCATGGCAAGGCCTGAACGGAGGCCGTAGTACTTACTATGCAAAATTCAAAAAGGCCTCAAGTTCAGGCCGCCTATCATCCAAACCAAACCATTGCCTTGGCCAATTAAAGGAAAGTTCCAGGCCAAGCAAGAAGCAGATTAATTAATTATTACAAACCAACGTCCAAAAGTGAAAGTTTTTGAGGTCAGGACCTATAAAAGGCCTTCAAGACTGCTTTTGAGGTTTGCCCACGAGGTGTCAAGGTTGGCAAGCCGAGCTTCAAGCGTATCCCGCTGCCCACGAAGGCCTGGGACTTCTTCGACCAAGAGATTCAGCTTCATTTTCTGGCTTTTTGATCCAGCCTTCAATTTTTCATGATGTTGGGCCAGGATTTTGGATTCCTTCCGCAAGTCTTCCAGTCGGCCTTCAGCTATTGCCAGTTGAGTTTTGAGATCTTGAATTTGGTCGGAGGTGGCAGTGATGTTCGCTTCATTGACCTTGATATCTTCCTTCAGCTGATTCCATTCAGAACTGAATTTGGTGAGCTCCATATCAACCAGATCCAATTCTCCCAACTTGGCATTGACCTTGTTAAGTTCGTGGGTGGAAGAATCATGGGACTTGATCATGGTAGGGAAGTCTTTCTGAAAATACTGAAGGGAGGTCTCCTCTGTACCCAAGGCCTGAGATTTCACCAACACCTCCATAGCTTTCTTGATACTCGAGGCTCGAGCCGGATGGACAACAGCCTTGAAGTTCTGCAAAAGGGCCATCCTAAGAGCTGTCTTGGCCTCAGCAATTTCATCTGGTGTAAATTGAGATTGGGAAGTTGATCCAAGACCACTGCCTAAGGTACTAGAATTGGCCGCCTTCAGCAAGTCCTGAGCAGACTGAAACAAAGTGTCCAGATCTTCTTCTTCTGCTTCCTCTGTCATGATGACAAGTTCAGGTTCAACAGGAGGATCAGTCGAGGGGATATGTTTGGTGGCCGGAGAGCTGGGCTTCTCTGGAGTTCTGGAGGATGCTTCGTGTTCAGGTTCCTGGTGAGTCATACCCAGCCCTTTTTCTTCTATCTCTGTCTCCTCTTCAAAGTAATCGTCAAGTTCCTTGGGGTTAAAAATAAGAGGGATTAGATGATAGTAAGGGGCCATAAATGCTGAAGAGGACATGTCACAATACATCCTTACAATGGGATTGCCCGCTGTGGCAGACACGGTATTTTCAGAGTCAATCGGAGCAGGTTTTTTCTTCTTTAATCTCTTCTTGGTAGGAGCAGAATCAGCTTGCTCTTCTTTGATCTTGGAAGTGGCCTATCAAGAGAAAGGAGATTTAGCAACAGGTTTAATTGAGGCCAAGGGCAAGGCCAAGAAGAGTACAAACCTTCTCCAAAGGGTCAGACTCAGGAGAACTGTTTTTGGCACTACTCCTTGTTCTACCAGCCACGGTGGTCTGAGAGGCCTGTGAGGAGATTTATGGCATAAGTAAGGTACGGAAGGAATGGAGGGATGCTAAAGGAGTTTTACCTCTGGCGCCTACTTGCGTGCGAGCATCTTAGTCCTTTTGGGCTTCTGTGGGGAAGTTTCAGCGGGGGTCTCATCGGGAATACTCTCTGAACCTGGAGACAAGGAAGAGATTAACCCAAAAATATTGAATGAATTCAAAATGTTTGTAAAAGCAAAGGGGTGGGTCTTACCTTTTCTTTTCATGGTCAAGGATGGAGAAGGACTGATCTGTTGCAAGGGCATGGTGAGGCCAGGCTCAGGAACTCCAGCAGATTGCGGCAGAAGTGTGGTTAAGACATCCAGATAGGGTTTGACGAAATGCATCCTTGTGTAACCTCCCCACCAACTATCAAATTTGGCTCCTTTATCAGTGCGTTCAGCATAGCGATGAAGGGCAAAGGTCTTTCGAAGCTCAGGGAGAGTGTTCCTAACCCTTTCTAGGTCCTTTGGTTGAACGACTGGCCTGTCTGTAAAATCCTCATTCAAGGACTGGTACGGAGGTAATGGAGTGAGTTGACAAAGGCCGAACTGTTTGGCAAATTGGGCTGCATTATAGTATTCAACTCCACACTTGTAGTTAGTGGGAGTGTAGGCCATGCCATACATGAGGTCCCTGGAAATTAGAAAGCTGCTCCAAATTTTGAGATGGTCATCATAGTCGTCACCTGGATCTGAGGCTTCTTGTTTCAACCACCAGGGCACCGTGTCCCTAACAAAGGGCAGCCAGTTCTTCCCCATCCCAGTGAGTTCATGGTAGAAGAATTTGAAGTAGGTCCCAAAGGCGTATCTAGGGCCGCGAGCATCTGTGTAATGGAGGCCGTAACAGGTGTGTTCTGACTTTTTGCTCATGGGTGGGGCAAGTTTAGGAAAGTAAGACCATAACCATAGGGTCATAATCCACAGGGGTCCAGGGGCAAAGATAAATTTGTTGCTAATCAGTTCCTTCATACCACGGTAAAGATGGGCTAAGACCAAAGGGCCTAATGCCAGCTTCTGCCCAGAAGCTAGGGCACAGGCCAAGTCTATAAAATCCTTGGTGACCCTATTCGCGGAAACACAAAAGATGAATTTGTTTAACCAATACAGGAGGAAGGCCACGTGTTCACTATCCTCAATGGGTCCCTTTTTGGCATAATGATTAATGAAAGGGGCAAAAGACAAGGGTTCTTTATACTCAAAGTAAGGAGTTTTTTGTGACAGAAAGTAATTGGCCTCTATCCCATGGGGACGAAGGCCTGTCAGAAAAGCCAAGTCTTGAAGGGTGGGGCTCATGAGGCCTACCTTAAAATGGAACGAGTTTGTGGTAACTGACCAGAACTGAGAGGCATCCAGGAAGAGATTTTTGTCCATATCAATAAGTGATCGACTGAGCAGAATGGCGTCTTGGATCCCTATTTGCTTCCATAGATCACCCTTGGCCTCAAGCATTCGATCAAGCCACTCTACGTATTTGGCGTCAGGTCTGTGCCAAAGGCGATTGGGGATATCAGAGCTGAAGCGACTCCAGTCAAGGGATGGGGATTCAAAGGGAAGAACTTCCTCAGCCAATGGGTACATCGGTGCAAACTGGGAAGGAAACCCTAATTGAAACGCAGGCCCCAACCCAACTCGATCAGCGTTAGCAATAACCAGGACGTCATTGGTAATCGTTATGCGCTCTTCGTCAATGATCTTGCGGATTTGAATGGCGAGGCTGTTAGGATTTGGTGGAGGAGCATTAGCTTTGTGGGTCGCCATCTCTGGTGCAGATCAGAGAATTTGAGTGGAGGAATGGCGGTTTAGGGCTTTTTCTGGACTTTGTTCGTGCAGGAGGAACTGAAGCAGGGAAGATGTGGAAAAAGAACGAAAGGCAAGAGTGGAGCTTTGTGGATGGTGGCACAATTGATGCCGTTGTTTTCTCTTTCTATCTCTATCTCTTTGATCGAGATAGAAGAGGCAACTCAAGGGTTGGACTCTTGATTGACGCAAAGAGTCCTGACAGTTTTTGAAAAGCTGCATGGCAGCCAATGCACGGCCTGGCGTGATGACACATGTCCCTCAGGCCTAAAATGGTGATAATTGTTGCTGTCAATAGGACTCCTTAAGGGGTTGTTTATCTTGGAAACTGTTGAGATTCAAAAATGGAGAATTCAAACCCAATTAAGAGACGGGCTTTGGAACTTAAAAAGTTGTTAGGCCCAAATATGGCCTGATTATCTTTTTAAGTGTAAAACATTTGAACTTTTGAAAAATTCTTAGGTTATATAAGCCTAATTATTTTTCAAATCTAGCGATGAGGACTCGTTTGGTTATGCCAAAAACTGCACTTTGTCCTAATTTACAAGCCTAGATCTTGAACAAAATCCAGGCATGGGGGGGCATTGTTTACACCCGTTTTTGGCACCCAGCCCTAGACAAGCATTGGAGGGCCATTTGATTATCTTTTAATTAAATTGGGCCAAAAAAGTAGAAATGTATTGGACTAAAATTAATGGGCCAAGACAGCTTTGATTAGGCCCGATTAATTTTGTTTCGTTCCAATTGAGTTTCTAAAGTTTTGGGCTACGGGTTGCATTATTTGAATGGAAGCTCAGCAAGTATTAAAGAGTGGCCTTAAAAAGTGGAGGCCCATGATGGGACTGCATGAGTAAATATAGGAAGCTATTAGAGGGGGAATTTTGCCACATGGTTATTTGACCCAGTCAAATAGCCCATGTTCTTTCAGTTCCACGAAAACAAGAAATGGAGATGACCCACTAAGTGTTCAACCGCCCATGATCAGGAGTAAGTCCTGGATAATTACTTTTCACTCCTAGTAATCTCCCACGATGGAAAAAACACATGGGCAATATACTTACAACTCCTCTCAACTACCCATGATCCCATGAAGTGGAGGAGTTACATGGGACACGTGTCATCACGAGAAGAAGGCCAGCAAATCCTTTTGCATGCAATGTCGTGGCTTATAAATACTAGAAGCAAAGAAGAAAAAGGGTTCCCACACCAATCAAGCTCAACGCTTAAAACCAAAGCCTTCCCAGTGAAGCAACTATCTCTATTTTCTCACCTTCACTCAATTACTTCACCAAGTAATTCGGGTTTCTATTTCTCTTGTACCCCAACTTTATTATTACGAAACATAATAAAGTTATTCATATCTTTCTTTACCCTTTACTTTATTATTACGATATAGTAAAGTAATTCTACGTTGTTACTTTCTTTCCTACACGGTTAGGAAATTATTAAGTCCTCGCACGAAGAGGCAAAGCCACGGACCTTCACTGCAATCCAGCCCTTAGGTTGCAGCACTATCGCCCTCTCAGATCTAGAAGTCAGAACAGGGACGCTCAGCCTTTACGTTAGACGCGACAAGTCTTGGCATGCCCGCTCAGTCCTTGAGCCATTTCGGAGTCGAACACCTTGGTAACCCTATTGTTAGAGACACAAAACACAAATTTGTTTAACCAGTAAAGAAGGAAAGCGACGTGTTCACTATCCTCAACAGGACCCTTTTGGGCATAATGATTGATGAAAGAGGAGAATGACAGGGGCTCCTTGTACTCAAAGTAGGGGGTTTTTTGGGACAGAAAGTAGTTGGCCTCAATCCCATGAGGACGGAGGCCTGTTAGAAAAGCGATGTCCTGAAGTGTAGGACTTATAAGGCCTACCTTGAAGTGAAAGGAGTTGGTGGTTACTGACCAAAATTGAGAAGCAGCAAGAAACAGGTTCTTGTCCATGTCGATCAAGGATCTACTCAGCAGAATAGCGTCCCTGATTCCAATCTGCCTCCATAGGTCTCCCTTAGCTTCCATCACTCGATCAAGCCAATCCACGTATTTGGCGTCTGGTCTGTGCCAGAGTCGATTGGGAATATCCGTGGAAAAGCGAGACCAATCGAGACATGGGGACTCGAATGGCAGGGTTTCTTCCGCCAGAGGATACATTGGGGCAAGATGGAAAGGAAATCCTAGTTGAAAGGCTGGGCCAAGACCGACTCGATCAGCATTGGCAATTACCAAAGTGTCATTAGTGATCGCTATGTGTTCGTCGGCCAAGATCTTGCGGATCTGTACTGCAAGGCTGTTAGGGTTTGGAGGCGGTGTGTGAGCTTTATGGGTAGCCATTCCTGTAAAGAGTCAGAGGCGAGATCAGAAGCTATGGAAGACTAGGGTTTTTCTGGATTTCTCTCGAGCGAACAGGAAGAAGACAGAGAGAAGGTAGAGGGAGAATAAAGTTACAAGAATGGGGCTTTGTAGGTGGCGGCACAATTGACGCCGTTGCTTTTTCCTTTCTCTCTCTATCTCTTTGATCGAAATTGAAGAGGCAACTCAAAGGTTGGACTCTTGATTGACGCAAAGAGTCCTGACGGTTTGGAAAGCTGCATGGCAGCCAATGCACGGCCTGGGGTGATGACACGTGTCCCTCAGGCCTAAAATGGTGATAGTTGTTGCTGCCAGCAGGACTCCTTAAGGGGTTATTTATCTCGAAAATTGTTGAGATTCAAAATGGAGGGATCCAAACCCAATTAGGGAGATATACTTTGGAACTCGAAAAGTAGTTAGGTTTATTATGGCCTGATTATCTTTTTAAGTGTAAATATTTGAACTTTTGAAAAATTCTTAGGCTAAATAAAGCCTGATTATTTTCAAATCTAGCGATAAGGACTCGTTTGGTTATGCCAAAAACTGTACTTTGTCCTAATTTACAAGCCTAGATCTTGAACAAGATCAAGGCATGGGGGGGCATTGTTTACACCCATTTTTGGCACCCAGTCCTGGGCAAGCGTTGGAAGGTTATTTAATTATCTTTTAATTAAATTGGGCCAAAGAATAGAGATGAATTGGGTTAAAATTAATGGGCCGAACCCATGTTGATTGGGCCCAATTAATTTTAGTTTGGTTCGGGCTCGAGTTTGGAAGTTTTAGGCCAATTTGTAAAAGAATTCGGCTGGCCCAAATGTTGATATGGGCTAAATATGTTAGTAGGCCATTTAATTAAATTAAATAGCCCATTACCCAAGTGGCCCATGAAAAGTGGAAGGAAAGAAAGAAATTATTGCCTGGTGAAAGCCATTTGACCGAGTCAAATGGCCGGGAGTTTTGTTACCCACGGAGAAAGGGGATGACATGGCCCATTATTTGTTAACTGCCCATGGAATTAGGAAGTGGAGGAGAAACACATGGCCCATTATCCTCTTAACCGCCCATGATCAATAATTTACACATGGGCAAATTGATATTCACTCCTCTTAACCGCCCATGATCCCATGATGAGAAGATACATGGGACACGTGTCATTACGAGAATAAAGGACGGGAAATCCAATTTCATGCAAAAACCGTGGAGCACATTGCCTATAAATACTACTCCCTCCGTCCCTTTTTAAATGTCCTGCTTCGTAATTCCAACTTATTAAAAAGACATCATCATTATACCTTTCACACCAACTTTTTCCTCCACTTTCCCTACTTACCCATCATCATTACACTTTTACTCACTTACTTTTTGAAAAGAAATCTACTTTTAGGGATAAAATAGACAATACACCAACTTTTACCCACTAACTTTACAAAATAGACACTTATTAAGGGACAGCCCAAAATGGAATACTGGACTCTAAAAAAGGGACTGAGGGAGTAGAAGTCAAGAGGAAAAAAGGGTCCCCACACCAATCAAGCTCAACGCTTAAAACCAAAGCCTTCCCAGCGAAGCAACTATCTCTATTTTCTCACCCTCACTCAATTACTTCACCAAGTAATTCGGGTTTCTATCTCTCTTGTACCCCAACTTTATTATTACGAAACATAATAAAGTTATTCATATCTCTCTTCATCCCTTACTTTATTATTACGATACAGTAAAGTAATTCTACGCTGTTACTTTCTTTCCTACACGGTTAGGAAATTATTAAGTCCTCGCACGAAGAGGCAAAACCACGGACCTTCACTGCAATCTAGCCCTTAGGTTGCAACACTATCGCCCTCTCAGATCTAGAAGTCAGAACAGGGACGCTCAGCCCTTTACGTTAGACGCGACAAGTCTTGGCACGCCCGCTCAGTCCTTGAGCCACCTCGCGCGCGAACACTTACCATGTAGTTTACATTGACCAAGGGCAATTTACAAATTTATCATGGTTATTTGAAAATTTATCATCATTCCTGATGCACGTGTACTGTAATCACTGCCTAGTTTCCTCCACTGGCCTTGTTTTAGATGTCTTTGCCGACTTTTTTCCCTTGGCGATTTCGAATGTCGCATTGTACAAAGGATGGTAGGCACTGCCTTTTTCCCTTCTTTTTTTGACCTTCAATCTCAACCGACTAGCCATTTTTTGGAATCCCACATTAGGGAAAAATGGAAAAAATGAAGTATTATATAAGGAAACACGAGCAGCTACTGTATAACTCGATATTAACTTTTTGAGCCATGTACTTATGGTAAGAGTTAGCAGGTCAATTGGCGTGGGTCATTACAATTGGTATCAGAGCACAACCCGGATATACATGGTGGGGGCCACCTCTAGGATCTAGTACGAGCCTGACGATGTGCTGTACAGAGGTAAGTGTCACACCATGACCACCAATGGAAGATTTTATAGAGACCCGTGTTTCTATTTGTATATTTACTTAGTTTCAATAATTATGACGTGTGTTGTGAAGTTGAGGTTGAGTTATGCATTTAGAATTTTTAGTTTAAAAAAAAGTAGGGATGTTCAAGAAAACCGCCCGAACTGTAAAACCAATCCGATCCGAACCGAACCGTCCTATTTGGTCTAGTTTTGCGGCTCTACGGTTAGGTTATAGTTCCAAAAAAATACAAACCGTTAATTTTGGTTCGGTTACTGGTTCTCAATTAATGAACCATGGTTAGAACCGAACCGGACCGTTTAAAACTAAGATAAATATAGATATACATATGTGTGTGTAATTAAATATGTATTTGAATTTGGTAGGTTAATCTTTTCCTTGCTAAACTTAATTTATTCAGAGATGAAATTTCGTTTATTAGGAAAGCTTTTATTTTCTTCCTTCATTTCCTATTCCAGCAGATTATCTTCCTATTTCTTTAATTTTATGAGTTCAAATTTTTTGAATAAGTGTTTGGATGCTCATTGGATAGAACCGGAACTGAACCAAAATCGGATTGGTCTTGCTGTTTGGTTCTGGTTAGGTTCCATGCATATATTGGTTAGGTTCTGGTTTTCAATTTTCTAAAACCGTTTGAAATGGTTCGATTACTGGTTTTTTAGGGAACCGGACCAATCAGGACCGTTTACACCCCTAAAAAAAGGGGGTTGGTCCGAACTAACTTTGGTCTGGTCTGGACAAGAATTTTAGAAAGTTCATTTTTCTCACACAGGAGCTCTGGTCTGGATCAACTTTGATCTGGTCTATACGAGCGTCTCTGAATCAGTTTTAAAAATGCTTTCGGACCTCTCTCTCTCTCTCTCTCTCTCTCTCTCTCCACCACATGAACACCTCCCAAATCCATTTTCCTCTACCTTCTCTCTAGATTTTTTTCTCAAATCTTAATGATTGAAGCCTCCAACCTTCATAGAAGTTGTTCCTCATCTCTAGTTCTCTCTCCTCTCACCATTTTTGAACTTGGAGCTTTGACATTGGGTGGTAGGGATTTCGCTTCTCTCTCTATATGTTTATGTGTTTGGTTCTCCACTTCTTTGATTTCTTCTATACTATTGTCGATTCTAGTCTTATTTGAATAAAAATCTCTTCTTGTTGTGAACCTCTAGATTTTTTGTTAGGGTTCTTGAAGATTGAGTATTCACACTCCTAATTGAAGCTCTTGAACATGTTTTATTCCTATTTTCAACACTCATCCATGAATCTTTGTTGTATCTATCTAGAAATCAAGAAGTGCTTGAGTTTGGGATTTTGCTACTTGAGTAAAATTGGGGCTTTGTATTTTTCTTTCAACATTCATAGAAATGAGTTTATATTTGAGTATTGGACATATGATAGATAGTTAACTTGACTTAATTGACTTGTTAAATGTTGGGATGACAATTAGTGGATCGCCTGATATGTTGATGCTTGTTTTCCATTCTTTTTTATATCTGTCACCTTATTTGTATATAAAGCTAGTGTAGATTTTTCTACTGGGCAAGTGTAGCTCAACCCTTCATTTTTCAGGTGTGAACCCAGAATGGTAGCATGGAGTGTTGTGCATGCATTGGTTGGAAATTCTTTTGGAAGCTGACATGGAAGAATTATCTTAACATCTTTTGTAAACTTCCATTAGATGATGTAATTGTAACTTCAATATAAGTTCTTTGACTATGGATGATTGTAAAACTTATATTTCTTTTTCTAAACGGTACTTATGAAACGTTGGGTTGTGGGGCCTTAAGGTGTAATCTTTTGGAACTATGATTTGGTGATATGAGTATGACAAACCTTTTGGTGGGTATTATGTATAAGATTGTGTGTATTTTATAATTGAAAGTTATTATTATTTATGTTTAAAATTGAGAGCGTGACAAAATTACTGGGCCAATGCAATGAGGACGTTGCATCATAAGGCGAGGAGACTGTAGAATACCATGCACATCAGGAAAAAAGGGAAAGTAAAGTATTATATGAGGAAAAATGAGTTGCTACTATATAACGCAATGTTAACTTTTTGAGCTACGTCGTTAGGTTAAAGGTAAGAGGTTAGCAAGTCAGCTGACGCTTATTGTTATAGTTTTATTCAATATTGGCATAATTCCTAAAACAACAAAGCAACGCCAATATAAGCTTTGTACATTACTGACAAATTATACCATATTATTGAATGTATCACAAAATTATAATGCATGACAAAATCTACAATAATATAATCACCAATCTAAGATATGCTTACACGTTAAAATGATAGATTCAAAAAATTGACTATGTCATAACATATTGTTTCTAATTCATAAACATGGTAAATTCGAAAAATATGGTAAATTCTTATTTCTAACATGGAAAATTTGAAAAATATAGATGTCAATTCGCATACGAGCAATGATAAATGTGGATACATTGATCGAAAAAAATGATGAATTTGGGATTTGAAAATCAAGGATGATTGATTTGAAAATCGAAGATGTGGATTAACAAAAAAGACATAAAATTCCCCCTTTACAAACCAAGAAAGTGTAGGCACACGCCCCGAAAATCGCAAGCGATAAGCGGGTGCGCCCCTTTTAAAGAAAAGCACGGCGAAACGCTCAATTCAAAGTCGCCACTTGGGTTTAAAGGTCCGCCACCCAAGGAACCGAACTTGAAACGTTTGCCACGTTGTTTCATTTGAAAAGGCTTGTAGACTGGTCCGTCGTCACCTTTATATCTGAGGTTCAGGAGCCAGGTTATGAGAGGGAAAGGGTTTTAAGGCACCCTTCTCGCCCAATCCAGAGATCGGTCTCTACTCGGGCATTTTTAAAATGTCTGTGATTCTTTCTCTTTAATCAATTTTAGCCAGTTAGGGTGGAGAACAGTTTAACGGGATTAAAACTATAACAAGTTTGTAGGATGTGATAGATGGCATACTCGCTTATTGAAACAGTTAGTATAGGATGAAAACAGACTCTTGTGGGAGTTTAAACAGATTGGAGGACCGCTGTTTTGGTGTGTCATGTGCAGGAAGAAACCAGCATACATTGATCAAGTCACGGCATGCAGGCCTGACATGCACGCACTACACCATGACATGCGCGCGCTAGTAGACTTAAGCCCACAACTCTTACTTTCAACCCTCTAGGCTCTGGAAATGACCAATGCACACCCTAGACAAACCACACAGTTTATTAGCAATTAATATACAGTTACAGGCAGTTTGAATGGGCTCAAAGGCCACGAAAAGAATAAACACCCCATAAACAGTGTGGGACAAGACATAGGCCAAACGCCAAGTTACCCATGCAAAGGCCAGCCACCGGTCAGGAGACGGACCAGCGCGCGTGGGTATGCCACAAGCGCGTGCAGGTCTAAGCCACTCTACTAGTGTTTGGTTTTGCATGATCTGGGCTCTGGGACATATCCAGAAAGACCCAGAGGTATTCCATTGCAGCAAATATGATTATTGAAAGACAACTAGCAATTTTTTAATAAAGGAAAGCCGTAAACTAGTATTTAGCGTGCTTGCAGTGATGTATATGTAGGTAAAGACATAAGAGAGCAAGACACCAGTCCCCACGCAAGACCTGCACGGGCAGTCACATAATGGCGCGCGCGTACTAACGGTCGGTGCGCGCTAGTTCTTACCACAACGGTTTTTGAAATCTTGCCAACTTTAGGGCCAAGATTGGTATTGATCACCAGCTTTGACCTTGTTAGCCCCGCTCAAGGATCAGAATAGAAAGCAAAACAAAGGTGTTATACCTTTGGTTTTAGGGTTTAGAAGAGGGATTGAGCTTTGAACTTAAACGGTTGTTCAATGGATGGAGGTGTGTAATGCTGCTTGTAAATGGCTTTCTTGTAGAATGAAGAGATGAACAAGTAACTAGGGCTTGAACTTTGTGCTTGGGACTTTTGGTAGCTTTGTTGGAACAAAGTTGGAACTTGGTAACCCCTCTCTTGGGCAAGGAAGGGGGCTATTTATAGAGGATGGAGGGGTATAGGAGAGGAGTAACCAGCCAAGTAATGGCTGGTTTGGCTGGGCAACCAAGTCTTCTCCTTCAGAAAGGTTGATGGGAGGTGTGTGAGAGAGGGGGGACATCCCCCTATCCGAGGATCACCCCTCAGGCAAATAAGCAAGGTCAAAGACGCCCCAAAAGTCATGCGATCATGGCTAGATAAAGGTGTTGGGACAGGGATTTGTTCGGCGCGCGCTGGTGATTAACCTGCGCGCGCAGATCCAAGCTACCCCTGCCCTGGTCAATGGTCAAAGCTAATTGATGACAAGCATGTGGCACTTGGACCAGCGCGCGTTGGTGTTGAACCAATACGTGCAGGTAGGGTTCTAGCTTTGAAATTCGTCTGGGCTTAAAAAATGGGTATCAAACACTAAAAGCTCAATCACATTAGCATTCCTGGGGTGTTCTTGATCCGTTTCATCATTGGAAAATCAAAAACCGAAAGTAAACTAATCTGAAAACCCAAATTGGGGTGTCTACAAAAAGAGGAAGGAAGACAAGTAAATCATTTTCTATTGAACTAAACAATATAAATATGACTTAGAAATAATACCATGTTCCTTCCAAGTTTGAACATAATAACCATGATTTGATATTTTATTGAGGCATCTTATACCAGATTGAACAGATAATTCTTAGATATGCTCATGTAACTTGTGCATAAAAAATTATATAAAGTATTAATCTATTAAGACTTTTTTGAGTTGATTCTTCAAAAATTAGTAAATATGGTCCGTAAACTATTTAGATCTCACCATCGTCCTTTCCAAAATCCGATTCAAATCCAGCCGAAACTCCAACCCAATCGAAATCCCCACCCCATCAAAACCCCAACCCAACCAAATCTCCAATCCACCCGAAAATTCAACCAAGCAAGAAAATTAAAAGAATTGACAAAAAATTTCACATACAACAATCGATTAATCAAGATACCAAATAGATAGGGAAAAACGAATCTTGGATAGTTAGATGTCACGAATTCAGGCCATGTTGAGACGTTTTCTTCTTAGATTTTTAGGGTTTTCTTGCACAATGGACGATGTCGAGAGTAGGTTGGTGATTGGGCACTCATTCAAATGGGTTGGTTGGGAGCACGATGGCGCCAAAGCAGAGGCTGGATAATGGGGTGGAGGATTTGTAGCCGTAGTTATCGGTGGTAATTTGGAATGGTGTGTTGTTAATATGAAAGCGTTCGATAACGCAATTTGTTACCTAATACATAGCTTATAATTGCAGAAAAGACCTTGAACTTTAAGATTCCATCTCAAAATTATGTGCTACTATACAAGATATCAATAAAATGCAAAAATAATTAAAGGAAGGGTAATTTGGGAATTATTTGAATTTTGGGATGAATTCGTAAACCTCAAAATTAACGGGATGAAAACATAACATGTAGTAGTTGGGAGGACCAATATTTGTGTAACTCTAGATTGTAGATTCTATGCATTTCAAATGCATTTGGGCATCGGAGCGGATTCTGGTAGAGTTTTAGGCTTTGTTTGGAACATAAGAAAAAGAAATGAAATGAAAGAAAAAGAAAAATGGAGAAAAATGAGAGGAAAATAAAAGGAAAAAATTACTATTCACTAAACTCAAAAATTTTATTTTCTTCTCTCTTAATCTCTTAACCAAACAATGGAAGAAATTTTTTTTTAATTTTTCTTTCTTTTCCATAAGTTCCAAACAGAGCCTTAAGCTCTGTTTGGAACATATGGAAAGAAAAAGAAAGGAAAGAAAAATAAAATAGAAGGAAAATAGGAGGGAAAATTTATTGTTCACTACACTAAAAATCGTTATTTTCTTCTCACTTTCTCTACAACCAAACAATAGGAGGGAAAATTCTTTCATTTTTCTTTATTTTCCTTTCTTTTCTCTGAGTTCCAAACAGAGCCTTAGGGTCTGTTTGGAACTTACAGAAAGGAAAGGAAAGGAAAATTAAAGAGAAGGAAAATGAAAGGAAAATGGGAGAGAAAATTTACTATTCACTACACTCAAAATCTTTATTTTCTTCTCTCTTTCTCTACAACCAAATAATAAGAGGGAAAATTTCTACAACCAAACAATAAGAGGGAAAACTCTTTAATTTTCCTTTCTTTTCCTTGAGTTCTAAATAGAGCCTTAGGCTCCGTTCCAGAACACCTTTTTACAAAATAAGTACTTATTTCACATTTTCAAACTCAAAAATAGTGTAAATAAAAATTAATTTTTTAATTTTTTTTGCACCGATGAAATCTTTCAAATAAGATTCATATTGCATATTTTTAAATTTTAATAAATTTATTATTTTTAAACTTGAAATTATCTTCTTAAAAAATAAAGACTTATTCTACGTTTCGGAACGGACCCTAGTCTTGGGTGTCCATTATGCCAATAACCACCTGATTCGTTCCTATGCATTTGGGGATCAAGGTATCGAATCAGACGTGCAATCTTAAAATCTAAAGGAGAAGTAAAGACCGCACCATCCCCAGCTAGAGAGAGAGAGAGAGAGAGAGAGAGAGAAATGGTGGAGGAAGTAGCCACAGAAGAAGCAAACAACAACAACAACAACCACCCTAGATCACACGACGGCGAAGAGCCAGAGGAAGGTGAGATCCTTTCAGACGACGAGTCACAGACGAGGGCCGTGATCGTGGAGTCACACCCCCTGGAGCACCCGTGGACCTTCTGGTTTGACAACCCCTCCGCCAAGTCCAAGCAAGCCGCTTGGGGCAGTTCTATTCGCCCCGTCTACACCTTTTCCACCATCGAACACTTCTGGGGGTAAATTCGTACATATATTACTAATATGTCATCTCTATAATCTACTTTTCTGTTTCAGATTAGATTTTTATGTATGGGTAGGTCATGATTGTTCGCTGCTATCTTAGATTGATATGTGTTGTCATTATTTTCCCCTTCCTTTTGGATTGATAGAGAATTTGGGAGATGGGGATGAAATGTGAGTTTAATAATCTAATCTATTAGGTTTAATAAAAGATGGATTAACCATTTCATATAATGACTATGCTTAGGATTGAAAAAAAAAACCCGATTCCCCGTAATATAACTAATAACTCACTCATAAACTTGCATTACATAGATCCAACAACAATACTTCATGAAGAACTACCATTAAAAAAAAAAAAAAACCGAACCAAATACAATTGATTCTATTCGTCATCGGAATAATCAGACACTTTGGGGTTGGATGCGTATTGTGGATCCCTCCGAATCCCTCTAATTGAATCTGTGGGTTTGAAGCCGTCCCTCTTAGCTTATCATGCCTTGACGGATTAGCTGCCTTGACATTGCATTAATCTTCACCTGGACCCTTTCGCAAACGTCGTCGTGGAGATGATTTGGCCTTCTTCCGTCTATTATCTGCGTTGAGCGTGCTTTAGGCACCTTCTGTAGGTACTTACGACATTTCGCTTCCAACCTGTTCCTCTCTTCAAACATTTTAGGCCAGTTAAGTAAAGCAGCGGCTTCACCCTCGATGAAGGTTCCAGTCCAATATCAAATAAGCATCTTGACTTGCATTGTACTGCAACATAGGCTTGATAAATGTTCGTTTGCCGCAATATTGTGACATGCTTCCCATAAACTTGATTGGTGGACTAGGCATACAAGAATCTTGCCGTAATACCGTAACAATTTGTCTCCTCATTGCCCCATTTTTACGAACACATGGTATGCGACAAACAAAAAACAAATTCACAAAAAATTGCGGTAGTGGGTCGCATTAAGTGCATATACAATAGCTTTGTTATGAGTCTATATACTCTGTTTTGGAGTTAAAAGGACACTGCCAACACAACATTCTGATGAGCATCTCCAATTTCACTAAGGGGGTGTTCCACTTTTAAGAAAAAGTATTTTTTGGAAAAAGAAGGTAATTTCAAGCTTAAAAATTATGTGTTTACATAAATAATTTTTCTACCAATATGGATCTTGTTTGATAGATCTCATTAAGATCTTTTAAACGGTGCAAAAAAACTTGAAAAAATATTTTTCATTTTCATTATATTCGAGTTTGAAATTACATTCTTTTTCCAAAAAGTACTTTTTTGGAAAAGTAGAACACCACCTAAACCTATCGTCAAATTCCAATGTGACATAAAATGGGGTAAAATCAAGGGAAAAGCGACACCAAAGCATTCTTCAAGATGTGGGTTTAGGGTCTAAGTTTAATGGCATATTGGTATTGGTATATGCAAACCATGAAAACAGATGCAAAATTGAACAAACACACACACACACACACACAGAGGGATACATACGGTGAGGTCGTGAGAGAGAGTGGGCGACGGAGGGTGGCCGGTATTTGGACAGTGGCCGTTCAACGGGCGGCAAGCTTGCAGAAAGGGAGGAGAGAGATCGTAGAGAGGGAGGAGAAGCGTCTTTTGTGTTAGCGGTATACAAGCCCTAGCGCTCTATTCAGGAAGACGCTAGTCCAAAGTGGTAAAGCCATCTGAGATGGCGCTGCTTGCGTGGCCTTGTGCCAAAGTGGCACTACGCAGATAGAGTCATTTCAAATGGCACTAGGGAGTAGTTTTAAAAATAGTTTGAAAAGTAGAATACTTCGGCCAATTTTTCTAAAAACAGGTATACTTTGAAAAAAAACTCGTACTCGAAGGCTTGAAGCTTGTGTTTTTCTCAGTTTCTTTTTGCCCTTCGTATTTTGTGAAGGAAACACAAAGTAGTTTTAGTACTTTTAGCGCATTTGGAAAACTAGGCCTAAATCAACGATGTGTTTGGAAAACTTGGAAGGGGAGAGAAAAGATGTGAAAATAAGAGAGAGAAAAGTAGGAGGCAAATTGTAGAGAAATTCTAGTGACTTGTAAAGTTATAAATGAGAACTTCGGACTTACCCAGTACAAGGTCCTTTTCGAAAGGAATTTGAGAAGATTAAAGTTTTGCACTTGCCACATAGACGTACGTGGTGGGAATGCATATGTTGTGCATGACGGACAATGCGAACAGTATTGTATTGGACGAGGACGGGTCATTACGGTTTTCTAGTTGTTGTATACCCTTATTAAACTTAGGTGAGCTGAACAACCATTATAATTGCAAGGTTCAAGACATGAAGACCCTCTTCGGTTTGGGTTTTGTGCGAGGTTTTAAAGTGTAATGAGTGGAGAGAGATAGATAGAGAAAATTTATTAAGGACCGTGCGCAGGGGTTTTGAGTACCCCAAACGAACAAGCCAGAAGTTATTTGTCATATTTTGATAGGTATTTTCTACTTCTTACTGTATACTATCTACTATTTCTCTCGGAATAAGGACGTAATAAACACGCAATATGTACTCCTATTGAGAGCAAATTTTTACTTATATATATGCAAATGGACAAAGCATAGATACTAGAAACCAAGTCATATGCCTCAATTAGTTATATTTGGGGTCTAAATGGCAAGGATCACACTAAAGGCCTCCCGGGCATAGTGAATAGTTGCTTAAATAAAATGAGAAACAAGTAGCAAATCACCTTCAGTAGTTCTTTAACCAAGGAGTTGGTCTGTTGGAAGACCTAGGACTTAGGGGTATCCTTCCTATTAGGTTAGGTCTCAAATTTGAAACCTCTTGGGTGCTATCAATTCTTGTGGGCTAGTCCATACTGGATTTTGCGCCTGCCAGCGTTAATCAGGGCTCTCGCTAGTGGACGGTGTGATTGGTCCTCCAGGGATTATTTGATTTTGAGGTGAATATAAGCTTGCCCAAACACCTTGAGTTATCGAAGAGGAATTAGAAATTTGATTGGAGATGTTATATTGATTAAGATTCAAATTTGTTGAGGTTCTGACAATCGGTACCAGGGTAAGACTCAAATTTAGGAGTCATGTCTAGCGAAAAAGTTGTTCACCACTATGTGATTATTTGAGATGTTTTATTTCATTACTTTATAGTCTTTTTCCAAAATCTTTATTAGCTTAGTGAGGTGTTATTGACTAGGATTAACTCTCATTTTTTTTTTTTTTTGAGTTTCTAACAATGGGTGGTAAGACTTGAATGTAGGAGTCACGGCCAGTAAGAAGGTGCTTCAATCACTATCGGTGTCGAGTTATTTTCTTTCATTACTTCATAATCTCTCTCTCTTTTTTCTTTCTTTTTCAAAAGCTTAATATTACATACTATTTGTTAGACTTGCTTGAACGACTGATGTTGTAGGAATTCCTGTCGAATTTTAAGATTTTTCCTTCTATCGCAAGGATGAATCAAACGATGTGTCAACAATAAAATACAGCCATTTGATGGGATTGAGGAGGTGAAGTCTGACTACCTCCTTGGTTTTCACATGTGGCATATTTATATGACGTAGGCATCATATCCTTGCTTCTTCCTTTTTTGACTATTTCATGTAATGCATTTTGATTTGAGGCGAATAAAAACTTTGGCAAGTCATTGCATTCTTAATGACGTGCTGCATTTGAATGAATCATTTATTTGTCATTGCATTTTTGATGAGGTGATGTCAGAGAGCTACCTTGCTTGTTCACTTCCCAGGATGCATGCGTCATGTCTTCCCATTTTCCATTTTTTCTATTTCAAAATACTTAATTCCAAGTTGAGGGGTAAGTTGAAAATTGAGAAGTCCTTTCAAATACACATGAATGGAGCTTTGCCCAGCTGACTCAAAAGCACACCGAGCTTGCCAGGCAAGCTCGAGCTGCTGTTTTCTAGCTTGGTTAGATCTTGAACTGAACTCAAAATCTTCCACCAAATTGCAAAATACTCAAGCCCACACTAGTAGGTAATACTTGTTTGGTTTGGCTTGTTTTCCTTTTGGTAGAAACAGCCACTTCCCTCGAATGTTCCTTTTTTTTTGGTAAGTTAAGTTTATTAAAACCCAAAACCATACAGGTACAACGGGGCATCCCCCATGAACAAGAAACAACATCTGCCTAGCTACAAGAAGCTAAAGGCAGGAAAAAAGTAAAAAGGATCGCTTATCCAAGCAAAAGGCCTAAGGCTACATAGCTAGCAACAAGAAAAAACAGTAGGAGCAATGTTCCACTCAACGGTCAACACAAATAAGTCTGTTCCCACCAGGCTTCTTGATACGTCGCCAAGAAGCAATACAAGCTCTTATGTCTTTAACAATACTGGATATGTTGTCTTCAGGCCTTGGACATTGATTCTGGAAAATTCTTCGGTTGCGCTCACACCAGAGAGAGTAGAGAGAAGCAGCCATGAAGAGTTTCTCTGAAGCTAGCACGGCTTCTATTTCGTAGAATCTAATCAATCTCTTCAGGCAGCTTACGAGCACCCCTATCAACTCCATTCTTCTGGAGGATATAGCGCCAAACACAGGCAGAGAAGGGGCACTCAAAAAACAAGTGGTCATGGCTCTCATGTTCTGTACAACAAAGGACACAGAGACTCAGAAGTCATTCCCCAGTGCAGAATTCTGTCTTTAATAGTGATTCTATGTTGGACTGTCATCCATTCCACTATAGCCCATCTAGAAACATCGTGAGTGAACCAAACAGCCTTAGTCCAAGTTGGGGCAGGGTTCTTAATTCTCAAAGTCAGAGCAGACCAAGCAGATGTGGTTGAGTATGATCCAGAGGGATGCAAGGTCCAAATCACAGAGTCAGGTCTATGAGAATTGGGTAGAAAAGAAGCAGGATCCTGAATGACAGGGTTTCTAACTCTGGACCAATTCCATCTATCATCCAAAATGATGTCACTAACCTTTACTGAACAAAGGTTTCCCAAGCTATGAACTGAGCTATCTCCATATCTCATATACAAAGGTCTCATTGGGTGCCAATTATCCCACCATAGGAATGTGTTGTGACTATCACCAACAATGTTTTTAATCCAAGGTTGGGCAATAGTTCTTAGCTGAAATAACTTTCTAACAGTCCAAGAGGCATTGCTAGGAGTTTTAATGGCCTGAATGCATTTACCCTCAATCACAGACGTGTGGATCCATTTAACCCAGAGGGGCTTTTGGCAAATAGCCCAGAGGTATCCTACCATAGAGGCCTTGTTCCATTCTTTAAGAACTCTGAAACCTAGACCTCCTCCTCGTTTAAGTTTGCAGATATTGTTCCACTGAACCTTAGCCCCAGTAGTTTTCATTTCAGTCCCAGACCAAAAGACAGTCCTCAATGCAGATTCTATTTTCTTCAAGACTCTTTGAGGAAGCACAAAGACTGAGCTCCAATAGACTTGGATACTAAACAGAATAGCCTGAATCAGCTGACCCCTGCCACCATAGGAAAGCAACCTGCTACTCCATGATTTATTCTTTTCAGGATCGTATCCACCAACAGACTACAGTCTTGGATTCAAGTCTTGTGGTGATGAGAGGGACACCCGGATATTTGATTCGCAGAAATCCTTCTGAAATATCTAATACTAGCGCATGCCGATTCGAAGAATTTGGTATTCAATATGACTTCGAGTGTCCTAAGTGTGAGCGAACTGCCCATACCTTGAGGTCTGGTGCAACTTGATATTGAGTTTGTGACAACTGAATTGTTCAAATCAATTGCGTACCAATTAGAAGGCATTTGCGAATCCTAACCATCAATCGTCCACAATAAACACGATTTTCAACAATTAAACACCACGTTCAGGCATGGGATTTTTCATTGCCCATCCGTACCTGAATGAATTGCCCTCCCTACTATTGACCAGCCTCACAAACGAACTTGAATCACCCCAAAAGCTGTTTTTTTTTTTTTTCCCAATAAGCTTCACCCATATGAATCTATGGTCTAAAATCTGATGGCTGCAATATTCTTAATATTTTCCCCTACTAAACAAATCATAATCGTAACTAAACCTAGTGGATATGACGATCTCAAGTTCACAATCAACACTTACCTATAGGAATCACTATGAGAATCTTATTTAAAGAATGAGAGAGAGAACCTTGTATTATCTATGGAATTCCTGTTTTGATATTGATTTTTGAGAGGGAGGGGGGGTGGGGTGGAGGGTTGGTGGGTGGGATTGATTTGGATCTTCTAAAAAATGGTGGATCTCTGCCATTGGATTCAAGGGACCACTCTAGACCGTTAGATTTATGTATATAAGATTCAAAAACAGAGCTTGGTTTGCATATAGATACTTTGCAACAGGACTTTAATGTCAGGGCTAACCCCAGCAAAGACAATGGAGCTTTTCTGAAGGTTAGGTTTAAAGCCAGAGTACCCATGAAAAATCATGCAAAACTTGTTAAACAAACTGAAAAGAATTTTCATCAGCACCAATAATGATGAACAAGTCATCAGTAAAAATGAGATGTGTGATATCAAGGCTTTTGCACTTGGGGTGGCTGGTAAAATTCTCATTCATAGCTCTGTACCTAACCATAGCTGTAAATGCTTCCATGACCAGAAGAAATAAGTAGGGAAACAAAGGATCTCCTTGCCTAAGCCCTCTCTTAGCAGGAAAGTATCCAGGCAACAGAGTCATAGGCGTTCATCAAATCTAATTTCATAGCATACCTTGGAGGGCCTCCACTCTTGTGATAGTTCTTCACCATCTCTTGCATAAGCAGGATATTGTCCTCTATTGATCTCCCCTTGACAAAAGCTGACATGCAAGGGCTAATGAGAATAGGGAGAGTAGCTTGCATCCTGTTCATTAAAACTTGCTTACATTTGAAAGGGACATTGCAGCAAGAAATGGGCCTATAATCTTTAATTGTGGATGGGGAATTTGTTTTGGGGATGAGAGAAATAGCAGTGGGATTCTAGTGTCGAGGCATGTTTCCTCGAATGTTGCTTCAATGGAATTCGATTCCGTAATTATTTTGCCTTGTGAGATTGTGCAATGGTGCTAACTGCTTGTTATATAGTCTGATTGTATTTGGTTGTATTGTAGCCCTGTACCATGTAGTCTATGCCTGCATTCTTTTGTTTGTCCTACAATTTTGCTGCTAAACTTTACTGTTTCTGCAGCCTTTACAACAATGTACACCATCCAAGCAAGTTGGCAGTTGGAGCTGACTTTCATTGTTTTAAAAATAACATTGAGCCAAAATGGGAGGACCCTGTATGTGCTAATGGAGGGAAGTGGACTGTGAGCTTTACCAGAGGGAAATCTGACACCTGTTGGCTGTATACGGTATACCTGAACAATAGCTAATCTGTCTGGATTCTGGACGTTAATTTGCCTTCTAATTTTCTGTATGAATTTGAGATAGTTGCTGGCAATGATTGGAGAACAATTTGATCATGGAGATGAAATCTGCGGAGCAGTTGTCAATGTTAGAGCCAAGCAGGAAAAGATAGCTCTGTGGACCAAGAATGCTGCTAATGAAGTCGCTCAGGTAGTTACAAACCAATCTACCTGTATTATTTTACTGTCCTCGTGTTATCATCGTACTCCTCTGTTTTCATTATGAATGCGTGTGGCCAGTAATAGATCCAGTTAAACTTGGTTGGTATAGTTGTCAAAGAGGAACTTTTATTCTGGGTAAACTACTTGAAACTGTACTGTATGAGGAACTGATTTTAGCACTCCCCTTTTATCCACTGGCACTCATTTTTTAAACCGTTATTCACGTAAAATTACTAGTTTGCCCTTTCATGTGTGGAAAAGTGGTTGGGAATTATTGAGTCAAAGGGTAGTTTCTCAATTTCAAATGAATAAGGAGGAAAAAAGGAGTTCATGTTGGTTGAAGGGCTGTGCAAAAAATCATTTCTACTGCATAACTCATTAGTGTATTTTGTTCCTCCCTTTTGCAGACAAACTGATGTTATGCAGCTATTTCGTCGTCTCTTCATATGTCTCTTTGTATTGTTTGGCTATTTCGTCATCTCTTTATAATTCTATTGTAACAGTTGCATATTTGTGTAACCGAGCCCATTTGGTTCACATGGCTAATAAGCAATGAGCGAAACCAGAAATAAGCCCAATCGTTTGGCTTTCAAAAGCTTATATGCTTATTTCTCGTTGGTTTTCTTTAGTAAGCAATTACACTGTAATTCTGCTGCCAAACAAGGTTATTTGCTTATTGTTAGAAAAAACAAGCATTTGTGCACATTAGCATTAATGTTATAATGTTTGGCACTGCATTGAAGCAGTTGACAGTGAAGCAGACATGCATGCATGCATGCCATGCACAATACATTAAACATGGTCACAGTGACTTGGCAGAGCATGATGTAGGCATATGAGTAAAAAAACACATGAAGAGAGTGTGACATATGAGTGTCCCACTTGATCATTTATGTGCAGAGTCATGGACACTCCTCATGCACGCATTCATTTCTTTATCACCTTGCATGCATGCTTACGACCACTCTGAGTGACTGCCACACGCATCCAAGACATAAGATGTCGCCAGTTGAAGTGCTTTTGTGCTCCATGACATGACCAACAAATTGCAATGGTGAAACGATATTATGGTTGGCAGGGGTGTCGCTACTATTAAGCGAGAGGGTTCGGCTGAACCCTCTGAGAATCCAAATACTGACTGGGATAGCTATAAAATTTTAGGTTCACGTGAGGGTTAATGGGTTGACCTCTCTCTCTCTCTCTCTCTCTCTCTCTCTCTCTCTCTCTCTCTCTGTGTTAAAAAATAATTGGGCACTCTAAAAATAATTAGACATAGGGGGTTACACATGTAATTATATAATGCTAAAAAAATGGAGATAAGTTTGTTTCAGAAAAAAAAGAGAGAGTTGTTTATTGCACTTTTATCTTCTTATGGCATTTATTATATATGAACAAATCTAAGGACTAAATAAAAGAATGTGCATGGAGATTTTATCGAATAATAAACTAACTTTGTATAGGATTTTTGAACCCTCTGAAGTATTTTCCTGGAGCCGCCGCTGATGGTTGGTGTTTGCCTTGGACTGGGAATGCATTTGTTTTGTTAGCCATACTAGGAAAATAAAATTGTAGCATTCATGGAATTGACTAGTTACGGGAAATCAACCGTGAGTTTTATGAACAGTATTTTAACATCTGCTGGTACAAGGTATTTGTGTTTCTGATTCTCTATTGTGCACGCACACAAATGATAGCTTTGAACTGATGGCAGCTTTCTGCGATTTTTGCTTCATTTAATTTTTTTATTGTTCTTGTTCTTTTGTTTCAGGTAAGTATTGGAAGGCAGTGGAAGGAATTTCTTGATTACTCTGACAGTGTAGGGTTTATATTCCATGTAAGATAAATCTGTTTCATGTGTTGGGTTACATGTAACGTGTCTATTCTATTTTGGTTCCTCCGAGTTAAATGGTTTGCCAACCAGTTAATCTCTCTCTCTCTCTCTCTCTCTCTCTCTCTCTCTCTCTCTCTCTCTCTCTCTCTCATTTCAGGATGATGCAAAGAAGCTTGACAGAAATGCCAAGAACCGCTACACTGTATAAGTTACACTTTTGTTTGGGGACTAAGTAGATGTAGTCAGCTGTTGGACATAAACCACCTTATATTCCTGAACAACTTCTGGATACTTAGTTTGTTTTCCTTGCCTTGTTTTGTGAGAGTTTTGGTGGATAACTAAGTAGCGCCCTTGAAAAATGAATGCACGCCAGTATATTTATTGGGGCCACCGTGCCATGCTTATTCTCAGTTGTTTGTTTTTCTTCTTGTTAATCCTTTATACTGTTGGTCATGAATATATGTTTCCATTTCGTCAATTTGCAGTTGAAATTTGATCATTTTATACACAGGTACTGTTCATGTCCTGGTGAGAATGTTGGTCTAGGACCTGATGTCATATGAATATGAGTTTAGCAACTTTTTTTTTTTTTTTTTTTTTTTGAACAGGAGTCTTGTTTGTTTTTCTTCTTGTTAATCCTTTTTACCGTTGGTCATGAATATATGTTTCCATTTCGTCAATTTGCAGTTGAAATTTGATCATTTTATACATAGGTACTGTTCATGTCCCGGTGAGAATGTTGGTATTGGACCTGATGTCATATGAAAACGAGTTTAGCAACTTATTTTTTTAATTTTTTTTTTAACAGGAGTCTAGCAACTGATCAAAAGCTTTTAGCCAATAATGTCAAAGCCACCACCCCACAGCTGGACCACTAATTGGACCCACCCGTAGTGCATAAACCTTTGGGCAACCAAAGCAAACCACCGCCCCGACCTGCCAGGTAAATCATGGTACCACTTTGGAGAGGAGTCGAACCTCGCAGAAATCTAGGCAAAGCCCTTCCCTTTCCGTTGGGGCAACCCCAAGGGTGGTCATTTTATATTCCTTGTTTGCGTGAAATATTGAAATCACCCTTCTTTATTTGTCGACAAAATCAACAATAAGTCTACACCCACGGCTCTACTTCATTGCTCCACCCAACGTTGCAGACGTGGTGGTGGGCCACACCTATGTTTCTAAAAAAAATGCCATTGATAATGTCACTTCCAAAATTTGTAATGTCACTTCCCAAATTGATAACCACACTCCCCTTTGAGAGTGGCATTATAAATTCCCAAAAAAAATGCAGCAAAAGAAAAGAATGAAATCACGGTCGTCTAGTTCAAACAGAGAGAGAGAGAGAGAGAGAGAGAGAGAGAGAGAGATGAGGAGGAGGAGGAGGAGGAGGAGGGACCCAGACAACCAAAGGCAACCCCATCATCACCACCGTTGACCACGCCCACCCCCAGCGACCACCCCTGTCGGTGAAAATTGAGAAAATCGATGCACCACCCCTTTGCGAAAATTGTAACAATCAATGCACAACGACGTAGAACTTCGCAACCACCGACGACAAACCCACCACTTCCCCCTCCCCTACTCTCCATACATATAAATATGCTAGAATTTGTTCAAACCCTAAAATTAGGTTTGTATGTTTAAGTGAAATTGGGGATTTTGTTTAACTGAACCTTCTCTTTTATTGGATATCTTTTTGCTTGATTTTGTTGTTATAGATTTGTACGATGTCGAATGTCATAAAAGACTTAATTGAAACTCTCACTAAAATCAATTAGTTTTAGGAGAGATGGTAGAAAAGCAGTCCAACAAGTGGTATCATAGTGGGTTGCTCGTAATATTAGGATTTATTCCTAGAGCGGATCCTTATTTTTTTTAATTTACTACTGTATTATGGAGGATTCACCAAGAGAAGGCAATTTTATAATTAAACCTCCGATTTTTGACAGCTCTAAATATGTAGCATGTTCTTCATCTATGTTTTTTGGTGCGAATAGCGCTAAATTCTATTGTGAGAATATAAATGATACTCCCTCCATCCCTTTTTAAGTGTCCTGCTTCGTGATTTCAACTTATTAAAAAGACATCATCATTATACCTTTCATATCAATTTTTTCCTTCACTTTCCTTACTTACCCATCATCATTACACTTTTACTCACTAACTTTTCAAAATGGAATCTACTTTTAGGGACAAAATAGACAATGCACCAACTTTTACCCACTAACTTTACAATATGGACACTTATTAAGGGACAGCCCAAATGGAATATTGGACTCTAAATAGGGACGGAGGGAGTATTTTTCCCTTTTTATAAGGTTGAGAAAAATCAAGCTAATGATTCCGACAAGTCGAATCAGAGCCAAGAAGTTATGGGTTTGAGTCGCAGGAGCGTCATCATGATGGAGGGATTGTTGGGTCCAGAGTGCTCCCATAGATTTGGTTACACAATACGCCCTATGACCACTCTAAAAACATACTTGCGGGTGCAATGTCAAATGTCATAAAAGCCTTAATTGAAGCCCTCCCTAATTGATTTTAGGAGAGAAAGTGGAAAAACGGTCCGACAGCTTGGTTGCCGATAAATGTTGGAATTGAAAAATCGATGCTGGAATGTGCAGTTCTTATGCTAGAAACAACTTTTGTAACTGCTGTAATTAAATTTGAAGTGTTGAATCTGTTGTGGCTGTAATTATGTAATGGGCCAAACATTACGGCTCAGACCACTAAAATCAGCCAAGTTTCAGACGGGGCTCTTAGGCTCAGCTCTTGGCTAGGCCGTGATAGTTATAAGTCAACGATCAGGGGTCATCCCCTCATGATCGCCGTGGGGCTCGACTAAGTTGTTGGACTCTTAGGTTCGGCCATGGCCAAGCCCGAGCAGAAGATGTCCTCATATTCTCATACTTTGGAACTCCTGCTTGCCCAGAGTCGAGCCCTTGGGCTCAACCTAACTTTGGGAGGCCAGCGCATTCTTGCGTGAGTAACTGCTTTGCGCTAGGGTGATGTGTGTGATGTCACGCTCGCCGGTTATGCTAAAGGATAATAATGAGTGTAAATGGGGGTGCCAGCTCACGCTCAGAATGGTTACCAAACTCTATTTGTGACATCACATGTGCTGTCAGCCAACTCGTGCACGGCATGAGGATGTACTTGGAGAGCAAGCAAAGGAAACTCTATAAATACCTAAGGATGAAACCTTAAAGAAGTACATGCTATCTTCCCCGCTTAAACCCTAGTCCATTCCTACTAGCTCTGCACTTTCTCACTCTCATGTTGGAGGACCATTCCAGAGTCCCTCCGGTGTGGCCTTTTAGTCGTGCCTCCTTGTGCAGGTCAGGTGAAGGGCTAGGTGAACCATTCATCCTAACTAGAAGCTCAAAGGGAGTGAACCAGGCATTTCTGAACCATCCATCCTAATTGTCATGCTTGTCGTGCTTCTATTATTAACTGAGCCTACAAAACTTGTGCATTTGTATGTACCTGTGTAGTTAACCTTGTGCATTTGTATGTACCTGTATAGTTAACGGAAAAAATTCAGAAGACAGATTTGGGGAAAAAAGAGAGGACAAAGTTCTCTTTCAAGCCAATAGAATTCTCTCCACGTATAATCCCAAGTGAATAAGCCCGTGCCTACGGCACTCTCGAAAAAATCGCTCATAATCCTTTGGGATGTAATGAACCCTACTGCAAATCAAACTTAGAGCATGACTACGGACTTATGATCAAAACTGTAAAAAAAAAAATCCAAAGCGAACACAAAAGAAAAATAGTTATAGAAATGAAGTCACGAATACAATTTGTCGAAGTTGCTATTTGCTTGGGACACAAAAAACAAATAGTTATTTCTCATCAAAGAGGGAATGAATACAGAGTTTGATTTCCCATCCCAACCTGTCACGCCCTTGATTTTCAACATAAATAAATAAAGCTTTCAAAAAGGAGAAACTCGCATTTACTTAGCATGATACCCAAAAGAGTCCATAGGTTCTATTAGTTCAACTTACAAATCCAACTTCAAAGTTTCAAAGATTACATCAGTGGCACTCCAGCCCAAATTTACTTAAGTACAAGTGCAAATAAGTTTAGAGGATACATATGCTTTAGTCAAAAAGGAAATATGTAGGAATTAGTTACAAACGTATCTTTAATCGAAAGGTCACTATAATGATGATCAAGTAACTATACAATGTTAGCTTCCAAAAGTGTTCTTCTTCATCCAAGCACTCAAATGCATGCGGCTATTGTTTGGTGTTTGTACCTGACAATGATGAAGGGTTGAGCTATAATAGCCTAGTAAAAAAATCTTCTACCAATTCTACATTTAAATGTGATGACTAGCGTGGAGGAATGAGATGTTTGATGAATACAGTCCAGTCCGAGGTAAAGCTACCAACACACAATTCAATCAAGGTAACAACGAAGGTACATTCAACATAGTCAAGCAATTTCCATTATCTCAAGTGAACTTTGAAATTCCGAAACACAAGTGATACCAACATTCATTACAATTCAACCATCATATTTCACACCCAAGTGTATTTCCACCCCTTGCATTACAGTACAACCCACTCCTTAAGTTACTGTATTTCCACCCCTTGCGTTACAGTGAATTCAACTCACTTGAGTCTCCGTATTCCCACCCCTTGCATTACGAGACCCCTCAATTCCATTTCCGTACACACACAAGCAAGACGAATTCAATATCTATAGTAAATGCATTCTTTCATTCACAAACCATCACTCAATATCATGCAAACATCATAAACATGTCACAATTATCCACAAACTCACAATCAAGTGCATAAGAGACATTTCGATATAGTTTTTAATCAAATAACCTCCTAATTTTTCAATAAACGGAACAAGGATGGTTTAGATTAACCAAGGGAATTCAAATAGCGATGCTTGAAAGAGGTTCAAAGGTGTCAAGAAGGTGTTAAAAGTGATCGGGGGTCAAAACAATAGAGTTAGAGTCAAAATGGTTCAAATCGGTCCAGAGAACATGGGGATCAATAATACCACAAAACATGGGGATCGATCCCCAAATGGCGAGAATCCAGACTGCATGGGGATCGATCCTCCAAAACAAGGGGATTGATCCCCAGGCACTTTCAGCTGCGATTTTCAGATTTTTCAAGAACGGAATTCCATCAACAAACAACAAACTAGGGCACGATCAAGGCATAAAATCAACTCATTAACACATAGAGAAGGAGAAGAAGTCCCAACCTCGAGTCAAAAATCGAAACCCAAGCGATCTAAACAAGCCCAAGCTCTAAGAACTTTGAAATCAACTGAAAGCTTCTCTCCGAGCTCCAACGAGATACCAGTCTGAGGTTGCGTACAAGAGGTGAAATGAAGAGGGATCTTTGTAGGTTTTGAGTGATTGAGTGAGGTTTTTTGTGTGTGTGTGAGAGAGAGAGAGAGAGAGAGAGAGATGGGGGGGGGGGGGGGGGGGGGGGGAGAACCCTGTGTGTAGAGATGAGGAGATGAGATATTTTGATCTCCTACACACACCCGAGAGAGAGAGAGAGAGAGAGAGAGAGAGAGAGAGCGAGATAGAGCCATGTGTGTAGAGATGAGGAGATGAGATATTTTAATCTCCTACATAAACTGTAACGCCCCGAAGTTTGGGAACGTTAAATAGACAATTTTATTGAATACCTAAATAGAGTCTGGCTCATTATTACATCATAACCTCCATGAGAGTACTTTCATCACAAAAGGGAGGGAAACTAGGGTTCCTAACTACAACTCTGTTTGCTCCTCCATCCTAGCCAGCTCTTCAGCTCCAAAGGCCTCCAAGGTGTACAGCTCACTTTGATCATCTATAAAGTCTGATATATTATACCAGCGTCGCCACCAGTATAATATGTCAGGGTCACCAAAGATAACACCATGAGCTACGAGAGCTCAATAGAATAATCCATACCCACTAACCCTTAACTTACAAGCAGTAGATTACAAAATTAACGATTTTCACATAGTACATGCATATCTAATTGAAACAGTTAACAATGACACATCCACATTCATTATTCAACTATCGTTGGTGTCCATGATTTCTGAGTTTCTCCTACGCGCCATTTCGTAGACCGTGTCACTGGTTTCACCTTTCATTTACCAAATCAACATTTTCAAAAAGATCATTTTTAACACACCCAATCTTGGTTCCGCCGTTCCGGTTTCCCGAGTATCCTCGCAATAGTTCCGCCGCACCGGGTTCTCATTGACACACAAAAACATTGAATTTGGCATTGGCTCCTCTCCACGGATAACCAATCCACAATTCAAAACCCTCTGTTCTACCGCTCCGGGTTCCCGAGTATACCACAATGGTTCCGCCGCTTCGGGTTCCCATGTGAGTTTTCAAAAATCATTAAACCAATTGTGTTGGCTCATCTCCGCGGATAACCAAACCACAATTCATCCCTCGGTTCCGCCGCTCCGGGTTCCCAAGTATACCACAATGGTTCCGCCGCTCTGGGTTTCCATTTGGTTTTTCGAAAATACTTTACGCACGCACTCCTCACGATGGGCTCTACTAAGTCCAGCCACATTGCAGTTTCCAAAACATTTCTCTTTCGCAAATCACATCATTCCATTAACCACACCATAGGTGTCATGTTTCTACTTTCTCGATTTATGTGTCTCGTTTTCATGCAATGACTCCGCGGTATGACTTTTCACGTACGTAATCATAAATCATTCATTATAATCTTGAAACTAAACTTGCAAGATCAACCAACTCTATATCACAAATCATGTTCAAATCACCACTTAAAACATAACGCCACATGTACGGACGCCTTTGGAGTGAAAATCACTTATGCTTTACAGCAAGACAAGTAATGCAATCAATTCATGTATACATGCTCATAACCATCTTAAAGATCAACATACGAATACCTCCAATCAAATCACACTTTCGAAATCAGTTCTTTCTTTCTTTTAGGGAAGTGTAAAACAACATATGTTTTTCCGAAAAATAAAGTCGATATATTCAACATACTCCCCTTCCTTTTCAAAACTGTATAACAATTACCTTTCAAGTTCTCATGCATTTCTAACATTCAAACAATAAACACACTTCTATTTATACTTAGAGATAATGAGGACAGAAAAATCTACCGTTCTTCTTGGCGGTAGGTACGAATATGGAAAAAGTAAGTACGTCGGACGGAGTAACTTCCTACGGTGAGCTTCTGGTAGCTTTGAAAGAGAAAGGTTTCTCTCGAAACTAGATCTTGACTAAACTACTTAAACTTTATGGATCGAAGGGTGGTTTAGTGGCGGTTTAGTGGCGACCTAGGATGAGTTTCTTGAAGAACTTAGGAAGAACTCAAGAATAAGGAAGAACTAGGAAAAACAAAGTAAGAACGCAAGGATTCTAGAGAGAGAAGTTGAAGAATGGAAGGTGTGAGTTGAATGGTGAGAATGGGGTGCTATTTATAGCAAAATTCTTGACTATTACCCAAGGAATAAAATTTTCCCTAGCAATTATTGTCCAATTGGGTAAAGGGGCAATTATGAAAGGTATGACCTTGAAAGACTAGATTTTGTACTTGGGTTAGATTTTTGGAAGATTTGATGAAGGAAGGAATGGATGGTTCAAGATTTGGTGTAGTAACTAGTAAGTTATATATAAAAAGGACAATGGTGGATAGATTTGACTTAAAGAAATGCATAAGTAAATCATATCAAGGTACTCTCCCAATCCTCCCCATATCTTTCACTAGTACAAGGTACCTATATATATATATATATATATATATATATATATATATATATATATATATATATATATATATATATATATATATATACTATGCATATAAAAGTATATTTAAGTACATAGGAAATCTAGTCTAAATATTTTATTGGCATGACTATCTTTTTATTATCCAAGGGATAAAACTTTCCCTAGTAGTTATTAACCAATGATTAAGACTTTCCTAGAATAATCTATGAGGTACATATATCTACATACAAGTACCTAGAAAAATCTAGGGAAGATATGGTCAAGATTCCTAGAAATATAATAAGCTAAGAAGTACATATGGTACTATGTAATCTTCTAGGATTTCCAAGTATCCAATAAAAAAAAATTAAGGTCAATATTTCCTAATAAACTAATCTAACAAGCACATGTTCCTATTACATTATTATATTAGAGTACTTTAGTACACATATCTATATATAACAATATATTTAGAAAATCTAAGGCAATAGATTTATAAGGTACATATACATATTTTTAAAGATATAATCACATGGGAAATCTAAGAAGTGATTATTTAATAAAATCCTAGTACTTGTTGATAGACTAACCTTATTATCGAAGGGGTAAAGTTTACCCTAGCATGTATTGACCAATGGTTTAAAGGAGGTGTCCTTTAAGCAAGCATATATAAATCTATGAAGTACATAAGTCTTTATATAATCTTATATTCCATAAATCTAGAATGGTACCTTAGGTAGAAAATCTAGGTTTCCTATTGTCCAATGGATAAAAGTTTCCCTAACTTTTATTGTCCAATGGATAAAGGTTCATCTAGGGTTAGGAGAAAATAACTAGATGAATTGGTGGTTGGATTTCTCCAACTAATTTTACTAGCCAAGTAGGATTTCTAGCCAAGAAATGTAATTTAAAGATTTTATTTAACTTGTTAGGAAAATATACAAGTGCTTTTATAAGCATATTTGTCTTTAGAAAATGACTAAATTGTGTGGTGCGAAAAGATAAAATTTTATAACTCTCAAATCTAATTATGACAGATTATTAAAGTTAAAAAGGAATTTTAAAAGAAATTCAAGTAATTAAAAATAAATTTTAAATATTTAACGAAATTTTTATTTACCAAAAATCAGGGTCGTTACACACACACCCCCTATTTATACTAGCACATATGTCAATCACACGAACACCCTTCTGCTAACAATTTCATCACTTTAAACCCCAAATAAAATAGCCACAACACTCTTTCATATTTTCCTTAATTTCTGACATTCATATAATTTTTCAATAATTAAAATTTATATGGGTCTCTACACATCCCTTCCCATTCCCATTTCTCTTTCGTTCAACAAATCTAATAGCTAGACCTAGCAAACAACAATAAACAGGAAGGATAATAACAATGAATGTTCTTTTTCCACATTTAGAAGTTGAATGTATTCCATCTTCGAATTACAGTCAAAACAATGAACAAATCAAACACAACTATTCAAACCCCACGATCAGAACATTTGAACCTGGCGAGCAAAATCTAGCAAACCATCTCCAGAAACGCCATTTGAACCCGGCGAGCAAAATTTACCAAACCGTCTCTAGAAACGCTATTTGAACCCGAAAAATACATAGAACGAACAAATCAATCAGTTTTCAAAACATAATACATGCACACCATGGACATATTAAAAATTCCAGATGGGATGTATCAAACTGAAAGAAGTGAAATTGGCAAACAAATATGTAGCCATAATTAATTCCAGATGGTATATGTAATAAACTTAAGCACAATCTTTGTCATTCTCACCTAGTATACAATCCCTCCTACCGAAATTTGTGTGTTTAGAGAGGCCTTACGTTGGCAAGAAGCTAAGCACCATAACAAGCCTAAGTTAAACTTCCTACAGAGAAATAAATGTCAGAACTCAGAAGCATCACATGGTTAGAGCAAACATTTAAAAGCCAGTGGCGAAGGCCTTAGAGCATGTCTAGCCTTAACCCATTTTAAGACCCAAATTTAAAATTTGGGCAAAACCCATAAAAAAAACCCTCTCCAATCTTTGACCCAAACCCTTCCCCATTTTGGGTTTTACCCATTTCTTTGCCCAAATTTGGGACAACCCAAGTCTGTCCCCATTTTTCCAATGTCTCTTTCTCTTTAAATTTCAACAGCTCTTTGCCTCTTTCCATGCCATTCTTGCCATGCCTTTTTGATAGCAGAGAACCAGCATAATTAAATAGATTGTTGCTTCTCCTCTCTCTCTCTCTCTCTCTCTCTCTCTCAACCAACGTACAATTGTGAGTTTCCAATTTGATCAATGGATGAGGATGAAATTCTTGAGGATTCTACGAGTCTGGAACAAACTCATGGAGTAGAAATTATATCGCAAAATTCTCCTGTGGTAGTAGGAAGCCAAAAGCAATCGATTCTTGGTAAAGGATTTACCATGGTGGAGGATGTAAAGACCCGTAAATTTTTATAATATCGATAATCTTTAATGCGTGAAAAAATCGTATTAGTAATAAAGTTGTACGTTTGTTTGTGGGGGTGTATGGATATACGTTTACTGTTGTGCGTTGGACACTCGGAGAATAGTAAAATGTGAGTTTTGGTGTTGTAATGTTGTTTGGAAGTGTTGGTAAAGATTGAGGTTCGATTCGATGATCGTCGGAAAAAAAAAATTTCTGTCCAACCAGTACCAGTACTCTCTTGCCCAGTACCGGTACCCAATGTCCAGAACTTGGCCAATTTGATATTTTGAAGGTTCCAGTACCGGTACTGGGAATCACCCAGTACCGGTACCCGCTGTGATTTTTCTGATTTTTCAGCACGCATTTCAGACACCTATAAATACCCCCTTTTGTCATTTCTCACACCCAAACCCACGAAATAACCCTAGAAACACCCCCTCTCACCTACCCCACTCCAATCTCACCCAAAACTCTTGATTTTTACCTAAAATCTTCAAGATCCAAGGGATTCTTTCCTTAAAATCACTTGATTCTTGCATTTAGTGAATAAGGGGTAAGTTTTGTGTTCTTGATTTCACTTTTCGGCTCTCAAACTCGTTTTTTCTCTTCTCTCAATCACTTGTTGATCTTTGCTTGTTTTATCATGCTTTTAGGTAATATCCTCTCTAGATCTTGTATCCAAGCTTGGGAGTAGCTTGTTCTTGGAAGATTTGAGCTTATTCTTCTTGGTAGACTTAGGATTTTGCTCAAAACCCACTTTGTAGGGATTTCTCTCTTTCTCTACATGTTATGTGGTGATTTCGTGTGATGTTAGTGTTTGAATGCTAGACTTGGTTCGAATCAAACATTTTATGGTATGAGAATTGCATATCTTTGTGAAAGTCGTATTATTGTCTTGATCGTTAAGACCCATGAGATGTTTGTGTATGTTGGAATGTGTGGAGTTTGCCGTAACGCAAGGGGTGGAAATACAGAATCGCAAGGGATGGAGTTTACCATAACGCAAGGGGTGGAAATTTGGTGGAAGAAGTGTGTATGTGTATGTGTTTGAGAGTGCTTTCATATTAGTAAAATGGTGTTGGAATGCGTTGTTCTTGAATTTGCCATTTAGCTTGATTCACTATATTCATGCTTATCATTTCATTAACATATAGATTTAGTAGAGACTTCCTACTGGGCTCGTGTAGCTCAACCTAATCTTTCTTTTCAGGAGGTTCAAATGCTGGATCATAGCTTGCATGCTTGTGTGTTGAGATGCGAAGACATTCTTGGAAGCTAACTATGTTTAGTTACTCACACATCTTTGTAATTGACTTCATTTTGTTAAAGATGGTTTTGTAACTAATTACCCTTGATTTCCCTTTTGACTAAATGGTTTGTAACTAAAGAATTTATTCGTACTCTTACTTAAGCTTATTTGGGGCCGGAGTGCCTATGTTGTAAATTCTTAAACCTGGGGATTTTATTTGTAAATTTAACAATTGGGGACTCATTTTGGGATAATAATTATGATATGCGGGGATCTTTTGTTGAAATGGTTTATTTATTTATGTTGAAAATCGAGGGCGTGATAGAGGATGAAGCTCTTTGTCGAGCTTATTTGGCTGTCTCACAAGATCCAATTATAGGCACTAATCAAATCATGGCGAATTTGTGGGAGCATAAACGATTATGTTTCTCTTCCCAAGCAGATGTTGACTGCAATAGAACCCCTGTTTCTTTAATGAAACGGTGGTCGAAAATTCCAAAAGTTGTGAGCAAATTTTGTGGTTTTCTTGCCAAGTAAAAAGAAGGCAAAGAAGTGGAACCGGAGAAAAGGAGAAGGTAATTTTCTTTCAACCCAAAACTACGAAATTTTTGTTATATTTTTTTGTCTTACATTTTGAATTTATGATTACTAGATGGCTGAGGCTAAACGTATGTTTAGTATTGATGAACGTAATAAGCCATTCTTGTTTGAATCTTGCTAGGAAATATTGCGCCACAGTTGTAAGTGGGATGAAACAATGACACCATCACAAAAACCTACGGTCCAAACAACTTCTTCAAATCCCTCCACTGGTACTCCGACATCCCTCGAATCTGAGCTAGATTTGGACCAACAACCTTCAAGAGAGGGAGTAAACCGACCAAGTGGTATAAAAGCCGCTCTTGAATCACGAAGGAAAAAGGTGATTGATGATGTTAAGTTTGATCAAATGGCACCAAACCAAAGTCAAATAATAAATGTCTTGACTGGTATCTCCTCGCGAGGTATTGAATGAGAGCAACAAAAAGCTACTAATCGTCAAAAGAAGGCCGAGGATAGGGAGGCACGGTTGCACTACTTGGCAAAAAAGAATGAGAGGGAGCAAAGGAAGGAGGATCATATCATAATGTCAATGGACATGTCAAACTTAACTCCTATGCAGAGAGCCAACTACGAGCAGCGTCAACAACTGGGATGCTTTAAGTTTATCCTATTTTATGGTGTTTGAGTATTGGCATGTTTTTATCTTGTAAAAAGGTTTCCCATGGTTTTGTTAGTTCCTACTTGATGGACATAAGGTGGTCCTCGTTGAAGTGTTTTTTTGTTAGAGTATTCTAAGAAATGAAAAGGCCCTATATTGCTATTCCTTGTGCAAGTGTGCTTATTATAAACAACATAAGGTGGAAGTCGTGTGAAGTGTAAAATCTGGATTCACAAACACCATAGCAGCTAAAAGTAACAATGACCAAAAAAAGATTTTTAGCAGTATAGTTGCAGCTGTTTTTACATAAGGTGGATTGGTTTTACTCTACTGGGATTGGAAGTGATTTTTAGCAGTATAGTTGCATTATACTTTTACATAAGGTGGACTGATTTTTAAATGTATAGTTGCAGCTGTTTAGCCTCAAGTGTACTTTGGTTGCAGTTGTTTGACAGTAGAGTTTTTTTGTGTGTTTCTAGCAGGAGTGGCAGTGATAGAATGGGACAGGTTTGGTGTTTGGGTTGAGAAACCTGCCCTCCACATCACCACTATAAGGTTTAGGTGGTAGATATTTCCTTGTTTAGTCAAGGTCCATGCTCTTGTTAGTGAAAAAGCAAAAGAGTAATAGGCTATTTGAATGAATACAGAAAGATCCCACATATTTTCATCAGGAATCTGAAAAGCTCTGGTTTTGACTTGGCTTTTTTACTTCAAAACCAAAAACAATGAGCTATTGCATAATCAAAAAGACAACGAGCTATTCCACTAAAGTAGCAAAATAGGATCATGTATAGCAGCCAAACAATAATGGCAGATCACTAATAGCTGCAAGACATTATTTTCTTAACCAAAACCTCCAAACTTCTACCAGTTTGAGAACTTCCAAACTACATCTCTCTATATCGTTGCCAAAGATGCTCAACTAAGTCATTGCGGAGAGTGTGATGAGCATCCTTGTTTCCAATTCCGACATGACGAGATAGAAATGATTCAAAATTATCATCACGTTCCCGCGAAATTGCCACTGGTTGGTTCCTCTCTGATGTATAAGTAAAATCAGTACAGCTCTCTCCCTCATCCTCGATGATCATATTGTGCAAAATAATGCACGTCTTCATGATTTTCCCAAGCATTTTTCGACCCCAAAACCGTGCTGGTCCTTTTATGATTGCAAATCGTGCTTGCAGAACCTCAAATGCCCGCTCCACATCCTTTCTTGTTGACTCTTGCATCATTGAAAAGTGCTATTTTTTGGCTCTTTGAGGAGATGAAATAGTTTAAACCAATGTTGCCCATGGAGGATATATGCCGTTCGCTAGATAGTATCCCATATTATAGGCATGTCCATTGATAGAGTAATTAGCGGGAGGAGCTCACCCTTGGACAAGTTCATCAAAAAGAGGAGAACGATCTAAGACATTGAGATCGTTGTAGGATCCCGGCATTCCAAAAAAAGGCATGCCAAATCCACAAGTCATAAGAAGCAACAACTTCAAGAATCATTGTAGGTTTTTTAACATGACTGCAATAGGCACCTTTCCATGCCGTCGAACAATTCTTCCACTTCCAATGCATACAGTCCAAACTTCCTAACATTCCGGAAAATCCACGAAGCCTCCCCAACAGCAAGCAATTTACCAACGTCATCTACCATTGGAGATCTTAAATACACATCGCCAAATTTTTCGATAATCGATTGACATAATGGTTGAAGCATTCAATTGTAGTGCTTTCTCATCAGTCGCATCAGCCGGCATTCCATAGGCGAGGATTCTCATTGAGGATGTTATTTTTTGAAGGGGTACCTGGCATGCATCTAGCTTTTGAACAAAGTAGGAATTATGTTCTTCATTAGCATTCAGAATCCTCACAAATAGATCACGTCTCATCCGAAAGCGTCTGCAAAATACCGATGGCGAGAAAACTAGATATTCGGCAAAATAATCCGCAACTAGTCGATCGTGACCCGCTACTCTTTTGTGTCGGTAGTATTTCTGTCCTGGAACAGAGCCACCCCATTGCTTGCATTTTCTTGTATTTTCTCTCACCATTTCTAGCATTAAGCCATTATTTGCCTCATAGAAACCTACAAGTGTGGCTATGGCTATTTCTTCATCACTATCATCAGAAGAGGAGGATGATGAAGAAGAAGAAAGTGCAAAATATTTAGGGTGCGTTTGGTAACATTTTCAGTTTTCAGTTTTTAAAAAACTAGAAATAGAAACATGTTTATGTTTTCATAAAAACAAAAACAAGAAACATGTTTGATAATAATCTTTTTGAAAACAACAAAAACTGAAAACACAAACATGTTTAGTAGTATCATTTTTGTTTTTGTTTTTATTCTTCAAAATGAATGAAATTAGAAGAAATTAAAGAAAAAAGTTTCACATACAAATATTAACATCAATATGATTGGTCGTTTAGCTGATTAACTTCCTACGACATCAACTATTTTTTTTTTTAGCAATTGCATAAACACCTATCAACAAAAAGCATAAGGACAATTTGACATTGGGAAAGTAGAAAAAAACTTGAATGAATCGAATTTAACTTCACGAATCACAAATCCATTCGCAAGAACCAATACTGTCAACCATCAAAATGGCATTCCATAACGTACAGCAATTTGACGAAAAAGGGGAGAAATCGGCGGACCTGAGGCCGGTCGAGCCGGCGAGGGCGTCGGGGCACCAATCGAAACCTGGTTCGAGCGAGGGCAAGTCGCCGCCGGGGACGGGGATGTTTTCTATGACGCCGTAATCGACTAGCCAATTGGAATTCTCCTCCGGATTCACCATCGTGTCTCTCCAATTCGAAGAGAGAAATGAATTGAGAAAACGAATTTGGGGATATCTGGGGAAGTGATAAAGCGTTGGAATTTGAAATTGCGAAAATTGGAAAAAGGGTGGAGGGGAGGATGATGATGGGGGGAAAAGGGAAGGTGAGGAATTGGTGGTAGTAGCAGGCCAGAACATAGCGAGAGAGAAAAGACAATCGGGATCGACGGGCCGACGTTCTCTGTTTTTTTCTTTTTTTTGATCCGCAAGTTCTGTTTTCAAAACTCTGTAAAACTGCCTTTTCTAGTTTTCATAATTTCCAGAAATTCTAAAAAGGTTTTTTAAAAACAAAAAAGTAAAAATATGTTACCAAACAAGTTTTCTTTTTTAGTTTTCAAAAAAGTGAAAATAAAAACCAAAAACTAAAAATAAAAAGGTTATCAAACACCCCATAGAAAGCTCCATTGTCTAGTTGATGTGAGAAATGAACCAATCTCTCCAACAAATTTGTCCAGGATAAGAAAATATTGAGAGGGAGATTTGTTTGTAAAAGGGGAAAAAGGGAGGGAAATAAATTAGGAGATGTAGTTGGAAAAAAAAATGGAGGGAAATACTATTGAAAGCATAAAAAAATAATATATTTGGATAATGAATTATTTTGCCATTGGAGTGAGCCTAACCCAAAATGAGTTTTTACTCAAATTTTAACCCAAATTTGGGTCAAGGCTGGTGATCTCTAAGAGCATCTCCAGCCTTCACCCATATTTTTCCTCAAATTTGAGTCAAATTTTGGGTAAAAATCCATTTTGGATTGACACATCTCCAACTATCAAACCCAAATTTCACACATTTCCCTCTTTCTCTCTCTCTAACTAGCCATTGGAGAAATGGATCAAGGCAAAAATTATCTCAGATTTGGGCAAAAAAATGGGTAAAACCCAAAATGGGGAAGGATTTGGGTCAAAGATTGGAGAGAGATTTTTGTGGTTTTTGCCCCATTATTAAATTTAAGTCTTGAAATGGGTTAAGGCTGGAGATGCTCTAAGAAAACCAAACACCTTTTTTACCCGAAGACCATATACATTGCAAGCAAAACCTTAGCACCAGGTTTAGAAGTATGAGATCCAATACAGCAAAACATATATCACTTCAACATGGAACCCTAATTTAGCCAATCAAACCGACCACAAAAATAATCCCCAATTTCACTTCAACATGGAACCCTATTTTGGGGGTTTTGAACAAGTTCTAGCTACCACCAAGATGGAGAATCTAGGGCTCATCAACAAGTTCAGAGAGGGAGAGAGAGAGAGAGAGAGAGAGAGAGAGAGACATAGACCTTTTTGGCGGATAATGGCGTCAGTGGTCATCGGTACCCTAGAATGCAAATTTTCTCCGTTGTGGTTGCTAGGTGGAGGTCGTCCCCAGAGGTGGAGCGTGGTGGTGGTCGGCGGTGGTGACGAGGCTCGCCTCAAGTTGCATCGTCTAGGTCCATCTGTCCTCCTCTCTCTCTCTTTCTGAACCAAACCATTGTGATTTCGATCTTTTTTTTTGTTACGATTTTTTCTTTCAAAAGAGGTGGGGCCCATCACATCAGCAGCAGTGGGTGTAGCAGTGAAGTAGAGTTGTGGGTGTAGACTTATTGCAAAATCATTCACCCTTCTTATGCCAAAAATGACTTTTGGCTATTGTCCAGACTTGGAAAAGCCACATTTTAATTCAAATACCAGAAGCCATCACCGGAGATGCTAGTGTCAAACTATTCAAGATGCTGTAACAACTTGTAAACCTTCGGTTTATAATACAAATTGCAAGAGTAGAGACGTTAATCACCAGACCAACTTTGTTTTATTTAGTTTCTAGCATTCACTACAAAAACGCACATTACATCTCCCCACGACAAAAGATGCACAACTAAAATGGGAAGCCCGAGAACCCTATGATAATCTATTGATCCGCCTTTCAAATATATATCGGATCAAGCCATTCCCGATCATTTTTTTTGTTGATTTCTCGCGAGTACCCTTAAAATCACGTTCTGAACACATTGAACGGCTCGGATCGTCGCAATTCGATCGGAAAATAGGAGGTCCGCACGGTAGACTGGTAAGGAATCCCTCACTGGGACCGTGGTGTGTGTGTGTGTGTGTGTGTGTGTGTGTGTGTGTGTATATATATATATATATATATATATATATATATATATATATATATATATATATATATATATATATATCTATTGATTCTAAGTCACTACCACATAACCAAACAGCAGAATTATATCTTCCCCTGACCCTGTGTTAAGTATAGAAATTCCAGCATTCACTCATTAAAAAATTGCATAATTCACATCTCCCCTGCAAAAAAAGATAGATATATACACCTAGCAACTATCTTTACTCTCACTACAAGTTTATGAACAAGCAGGAATGGAGGAGTTGCTGAAGACCTCACCCTCCTCCCCATCTCCATGAAAGATCGCATCCTCATCCTCATCCAAAATAAACTCATCCTTCATAAACAAGCCCAGACGTTCCAATGGACTACCGAACCCAAACCCCTCAATCGGTCCCACCACCGATTCAGCCCCCAATTCGCAGGCAAGCCAATTGTTGGATAGTGATAACCCACTAAGCATCTCAAGATCTTTCAAGATCTCCTGGTTATTATTGATCTCAACAGTCCTCTCAATCTGCATTTAGGGGAATCTAAGATGGTAAATCTTCCTTTCAATTATACCGATTAAGACTGCATTGGGATCAAGGGCGTTTGGATAATGAAAAGGAACCGAAAAAGAAAATGGATCCAAAAGCTCATGGCAGTTTGGATCCTTCGACCTTTTCATTTCCTTGTCTACATCATTGACCCCAACACAGCCTAAGTGAACAAAGATAAGGAAAAATATAGACCTTCTGGAGTGCAAGTCTGGCAGCTTCTCTTTCTCTCTCCCGCTGCATTTTCAATTCAGCTTCTGCTCTCATTCGTGAGGCAGTTTCAGCAGCTTTGATTTGGGCTTCTATCCTCACTGCCTCTGCAACAAAGAAAATTTTCAACCACCTTAGAAAACAATTACGGGAGAACTAACTTTATTAAAGAGCCATCTTGGAGGTCAGAGTGGTTGTCTTTTCTTTCTTCGTCTTCCACAGTAGTTCCACCTCATTCTCATTTTCCTTCTTGTTATCTACCTAATAAACACAAAGGGTGTGAGCCTCCACACAAGACAAGTTGATCCAAAAGTTGGGATTGATTTGATTTAATGGTGGAGAGGCATTCTTCTCTTTTAATTAAAGTGCCCACATCCCCACATTTATTACAACAATGCCATCAGAGAACATGAAGTTCCTCCACAATCCATCTCACTTGCACATCCCTACCGTGCGTTCTTTTAGGTAGATTCTGCTAAGGAATTTTTGGGCTTTTGGATTTTTGTTTTTTTTTTGGATTATTGATTTGTCTCGACGATAAAGCTCCAAGTCGGCTTTAACTTCGATATTTAAAAAAAATTTGAGTACAAGTCATAATTTCATACTTTTTTGATTCCACAAAAGTTAGGCTCAAAAAATCCAAAAATCTAAGCGGAACAGCCTCTCTCTCTCTCTCTCTCTCTCTCTCTCTCTCATGTGTTTGTGTGTGATGTCATTTCTTCTATTTTATTCGTGTATTTTTTTTTTTTTTGGATATTTCAGAAATCTTTTTGAAAGAGTTTTTGATACAGCAATGATTCCCACATAGATATTTTTGCACATATCTGGCACATACATTATTGTGAGGCCCATGTCGGGGTCCCACAAAATTATCCGAACCGCTCATCTTTTTGAAAATATTTTTTAGAGGGTTCCTGTAAAAAATCAGCTCTAACGGATATCGGTAAGAACTTTTTAAAAAATCGTAGGGCAAAAGCGCCTCTCTCTCTCTCTCTGTGATGTCATTTCTTCTATGATTCCCACAAATATTTTTGCACGTATCATGCACATACATTTTTGTGGGGCCCATATCGAGGTCCCACAAAATGATCCGAACAGGCTCATATTTTAAAATATTTTTTGGAAGGTTTCTGTAAAAAATCAGCTCCAACGGATATCGGTAAGGGCTTTCTCAAAAATCATACAAGAACCCTCCAAAAAATATTTTAAAAAAGATGAGTTGTACGGATCATTTTGTGAGACTCCGATATGGACTCCACAAATATGTATGTGCATGATATGTGCAAAAACATCTGCACAAGTAGCACAGTTGTTTTTGATGCACATGCAAGGGAGGTCTATGAATTAGTGGAGAAGTTGACTTAGTTCTAGCTATGATTGATCAAATTATCTCTCTCAAGTAATTTCTTTCGTGAATCGATTTAGTGTTTGAGCTACTACGGAAATTCAAAAAGTAATTCCAATCGGATGGGTAGTGCCGTAGGCACGGACAATTCGCTAGTTTTTCAATAAATTTGCATGCTCATAATACTTCGACAAATTATACCGATAAAGAATAGGAAAATAATAGGGGTAACTTAATTTTTCAATGCGACAATGCTTGAAAAACAAATCCAGTCACATAGTTTATTTTTTAGAGAAAAGTCTCAAGGCACGAAAAGATGACATTTAATCCATAAATATACATGTCCCTCTCATATTTGTTATTAATTCCATATTCCATAGGATCAAAGATTATTTCAATATTAGTTGGTGTTTTCTATTTAAACTCATCTTCTTGATTTATTTTTGTATGGTTTTTTTTTCCCGTATAAATCCGCTTTGGTAAATCTTGATTCTGAATTGTATGGCATTGATTTTGCCATTTTTGCGCCATTAATCTAGACCTATTTATCTGAGACCAATCATATTGATAATGAACTCTTAGCAACTAATTTTGTACTTGTATAATCACCATCAATTGCCAAGAAGGCAAAAATCAAATCGCTCCGTATACCAGCAAGACGGACAAATTTATGGCCCTGCTAACAAAAATCTATGCAAAATCAAGGACATCACCTTCAAGTTGCTGCCTTTCAAGTCTCTCCTTTTCTTTCTGCATCTTAACAGGATCGATTTTGTCAACCTGAACAAAATGCCCGTGTTTATCACTCACCTTGCACACTCAAAACACCATACAACTTCCAACCAACAACTAAAGTTAATTATTCCAGAAAATAAAAAGACCTCACATGATCTAGGAGTGTCTTATGTTTTGCCTTGAAGATTGTGTCAGCAAAGCGGCTCTTCAGCATTGCAGCACGGAGTGCCTTCTTCGGTGATAGTTGGATGTCAATAGTAGGAGTCCATTCTAAACCCACATAAGCAAATAACAAAAGTGGAAACCCTTAGAATTGAGATTATAAATTGAGAAGCGGAAAACTATTCAGTACTACTGGTAGAAAACTAACCTTCCCCACAAGCGGGAGTGGTACCTAAAGTTGTCAGTTGTGGGCTAGAACTGCCATGTTCTTTGTGCATAGCATCATTGCAAGAGCATATTCAGATGACTCATGAAAAAGTGACAAAATAAAACATCATACAAAGTGGAAAACATTCTCACCATCAGACTCTGGATCTGATTTGCCCATTCGGGATGCCAAGAGGCTTTGCACCTCATTCTGAATGTATGCACAAAAAAAATTTAACTACACTTTACTCACATGCAAATCCTAGCAACAAAATGCATGAGAGAAGCAAGAACAAGTATACCTTCCTGGAAGAATCAACACAATCTTGTCCCAGTGATCTTTCCGATGATATATCTGAACCAAATAAAGAAGTAAATGGAATGGTTTGACGACTAGAAACATGGGTAGAGAACAGGGGCTGAGCCAAATATCTTCACTAAGAGCAAAAAATTTCCACTCAACCATATCATTAACTCTTTGCTTTTCTGTATGAAACCTTGCCCAAGATAGGTACTTGTTCATTTTATTGGTAACCAAAACACAAAATATCCGGTTGAACTAAATTAGAACGACCGTTGAAGAAATAAGTTAAAACTCAAAGTTTTTAGAGACAAATTTACGAAGCATACTATGAATACTCAAATTTATACAGCATATTAAGAAAATTGGGGGTGGGGGGCCAAAGGCCAAAGCTCCCGCTGGCCCCCTTACCTCCACCCCCGGCAGAGAAGAAGCATGAGAACAAAATCAACTAACCACTTGAGGATGCGCGAGCAGGATCACTTTGAAGGCTGCATTGGCATCTCATAGTGCCACATGAACCACATTTGTAGGCAACTGAGTTTTGTTGGTTGACAGTGGCAGAACCAGAAACACTTCTATAACCACTATCAGCAGTGCCTAGAAGACACATTGCCAATTAGCTCCCACGAAGAGCCATAAAACATAGTCACAAACTATACTCTGCCACTTCATACCTCTGTGGACAATCTTCCCTAAAGATTTTCGGCAGCTGTTTTCCTCCTTTTTAGGAGAGCCAGCCTGTGCAAGATATACAAATGTCAAAAATATGGCATTCACGAGCACAAACTCCAGTTAAAATTGAGATTAAACAATCACAACAACAAAAGGTGTACGCATATTGAACATTGTCTTCATGGGAGCTTAATGAGGACATCTGATGTATATTCCATGAGAATAACTTACTCTGGCAGGTTTTGGGACAAAGAAGCTTCTTATACTTCTTTTCAATTCCAGTAAGGTTTTGTCATCAAACGCATCAATGTCTATCTCCACTCTTCCATCTCTTTGCCAGTTCAAACCACATTTTTTAAGCAAACCTTGGAGGTGTGGTGATATCTTCTCCCTTGACAATTCCAGCAGCTGTTTTCTCAACTTTTCCTTTTCCTCGGCTGATATCAACAGTTTGGGCAACAAGTTAACATGCAGGGGGTATTTTTTATGCCCAGGATCTTCGGTATCTTTTTCAATACGTGATTTACCCTCCTGCTCCACATTTGTGTGCTCACGATTCCATCTTGCCTCAAAACAATTCCACCTTGTATTGAAAGTACTATTGAGTTGCTCAGCCATGTGATAAACATCACTATAGGGAGGATTGTACACCATGGCATTGGAAAATGTCAGCCACACATCAGCAGCAAACTCTTCAACATTGGAATAAGTATTCTTCTCCAATTTTGTTTTTATTGTTCCCAAATCCATGGGGTCAGAGATTATAGAGTGGTAATCAGGAATGTTCAATTTCACTGGATCAACTGGGTGATTAAAAACCCACCCAGCAGGATGCATCATCAATTGCTTCAAAATAATAGAACACTGACGTGACGCACTACGATCCATCTTCCGTCGCTTCTCCTTTTGACCATCTGTCACCAATGAAAGCTTACGCTTATGAGTGCAGGATTTCACCTTTAAGTTATCAGCATCAGTGTACACTTTTGCATCGCCAGATGAAGGAATCACTGACTTGTCTGATTTAATCACTAACTTCTTTTTTCCGTTTGCTGGAGTGCCAGGACCTAATTTATATGATTCTGTTCCAGGATCAGCTTCAATACGTTTTAAGGGAATTCTGATCTTCAACTTCTGCATTACCCCATCTTCAGAAGTAACCATAGTTGGAAGCTGCAAAACCTGAAGAGGAGCGACCTTCAGATTTCCAGATTGGCTTCCTGACACCATAACCACTGAACTCTTATGCAAGCACAGATGTAACAAAGTGCCAGCTTTGGATGTTACTCAAAAAGAGCTAGCATGAGCCTATGGTGGAAGAAGGAAATTCACAAATAAGTGCAAATACTGTGCAATAAATATCGAAATCAGTTAGAACCAAAACAACCATCCCTAACTGCAGGATTCGACAAATAAGACAGTCTCATATTCTAATAAGTACTTTCTACTTCTAACAGCCTACAATTTTCTCTTTCTATGCAGGGAGAGACAAAGTGATAAACACACCCATTTCAATGAAAGGAATCAATTAGTAATATTATGTAATCATCAATAGTTGAAACTAATGCACTTCCAGAGCATGGCAAATAGTTGGTTAAAAACAAAGAAGCAAGCAGAAGATGCTTCAAATCACCATCAGCAATTCTTTAACCAATCAGTGATGTTATATTGACTATGAAAAACTATCTCTCCGCGTGTCTGGCAATCCATAGCAGGTAAGACTCGAGAAGTGCTTCAATCACTAGGTGATCATTTCAGTTTTTTCTTGTCCGATTTCACAGCCTCTTTTTTTAAATCTGAATTTTTTTTAGCACTCACCATTAGTTAGAAGAGAGTTTGCTTAAACGACTGACCTTATAGAACCCAATTAAGAAATTAAGATATTTCCTGTTTCAAATTTCAAGATTTTTGCTTCAATCGCAATTGTAAGCAACACGAAGTCGCTAAAATCAATAATTTCTATTGTAACGTCTAATCAATAGTTGAGTCTTACACCCAAAGAATTCGAACGGGGATGGAAATCTATGAACTTTATAAAGTTACTAAGAAAATCACCAGTGACCAGACTTCCCATGACAAATAAAGAAACCAAACCAAAAATCATGTTACAGATACAAGCAACCCTAAAGTTAAAAAAAATTCAAGTTTAATCAACCAAATTAGAAAAGTTCAACGAGGCAAGAAAAAGGGCGTAAACCAAAGGCTGATGAATGCGAAACCCTAAAAATCGATCTGAATCTAAAATCAGAATTTCTTTCCAATACATGCGCCAATAGACTTTAGTATAAATCATTCTTACAAAAGCACGATTAGTAAGAAAATATTGGAACAAATAAATTAGGGTTTGGAGCAGAGGAAGTAACCGAGATCAGTAGTACACCGAAAAGGCCTCGACTTGTCGAATGGTAAACCCTGGAAGACCGCGTACATAGAACATGACTGAGAGAGAGAGAGAGAGAGAGAGAGAGAGAGAGAGAGAGGCAGTCTCCGCCGCAGGGTAAAGAGGCTTTTGAGGGTCGAGGGAGCGAGAAAAGGTTTTGGTTTTGGGGGAGTTTGTTCGCTGAAGAGTGTGAGGGGCGGGCGGGGGGGGGGGGGGGGTTTTGTCTACGAGTCGTTTCGCTGTGTTGCCGACTTGGAGGGGAGATCTTTATTCACACACAAAGATACTTCCGCCACCCACCTTCTCTTCGTACCAATTTTAGAGTCAATATTCTCTAACCACACACTTATTCTTACAATTACACAAACTCTCTCGTATCAAACATGGTTTGTATAATTGTGTGTGATAATTGCATAGTTATTTTAGAATTTTAGGGCATGCTTGATTTTAGTCCAAGTTATTAATCTCATACCGAACAGCATACCGTTCGTTTATTATTGGGATGATACATATCGCTACCGACAATACCGTTTCAGATTTAGTTGAAAGATTGGAACAATCACACACACACATATAATTGAGCTAATTTTTTGCGAGCTTGTACAAAAAATTATTTAAAGTTAATAAACATTTCTGGTTATCCATGTAGGACCTAAAAGTGGGCCTCAAGCGTTGTCTGTACATTATCGGTACTCTAATTGTCAGTACCACTAGCATTTTTGTACCTGTCCACATGTTTGCTCGGGGTTGTACATGACTTTTCTTAATAATTGTCCTGGGATAGTACACGTCTTTTAACAAAAGTCAAATCATGGTTAATTTTACCATTAGAGCAATCTTCATTATAATAAGCAAATGGGCATGGATAAACAATTTTAACAACAATGCTCAAAAAATACCCCACATTGTAATAAGTAAAGTTACAAGTCTTTTAGCAAATAACCAAATTTAACACATTCCATAACCAAATTTAACAACTTTTACCAATAACCAAACTCAAAACTCAAAAACACCCCAAATTGGAATCATCTCATCGAGATGAATAATTTGGTGTGGTCGGGTGCGTGATTGAAACTCGTTTGCGATTGGACAAATGTGCATTATGTATTGTGAGGATTTTTTTGGTTAGAGATGCAAAAATAACCAATATGAAGGTAGAGGTTGTTAAGTTTGATTATGGACTAAATAGATAATCAAATGCTGACATGACACATTTTGGTTATTGATTTTGATTATTACTATTGCGGATGCTCTTACTTTTTGGGAAAATCACGGGACTAAATAGATAATCAAATGCTGACATGACACATTTTGGTTATTGATTTTGATTATTACTATTGCGGATGCTCTTACTTTTTGGGAAAATCACGGGACAGTGGAAGGAGACCAGGGTTTATTACCACCTGATGGTCTCCAATCTCCAAATCACCACTCTCATGCCACAAGCAAAATTATTCATCAAGACATGGTGTGGCAAGTTGAATTGACAATTATACCCTCCCTTATCCACAAGCGCCAATAAAGGAAGCTTGCACAAAAATGTGGCTAACATTTTGGTAGTTCTGGATGAAAAGGCCCCTGAATTCAACTATTATGTGCCTCAGTTGGTCGGCTTGGGGCGTTTAAGTAATTTCACGCTAAAAAATGATGGGTCATATACACTATTTAGGTTATTTACGAATTAGCGTATTTTTGGACTTTTGAGACTTTTTCTCACTTTTTTATACACTATTTTGTCTGCTGGACTAGAGGGCTTTTTCGTAAAATTGTCGGCCCATCCCATTTTTTCAATGGAAATTCCACCGGGAATTAGGGGTGCTTGTCTCTCTAAAGCAAATAGTTGCCATTTGGGAGCAAGGAAGCAAATGCAAGGCATTTAAACTCATGATGATCACCAGTCGGCGAGAAAGAGATGATGAAAATAAAATAGTGGGTTTTCTTTCCTCTCTGAAATGAAATCGACGATTCTTTTCTTTAGGCAGATTCAATTCCTTCTATTGCAGTGGCCCCGGCGTGCAATCGCAGTGATAAAGATGATCAATCAGCCGGGATTCTCAGCGCCTTCATTTACAGAGGGAGAAAAGGTTTAATTTTTACTTTCTTGCTTGAAAACTAGGTTTAGAGAGAGAATCAAGTCATTGCATTAAGGTCGAATTTTGCCAATTTTTCCAAAGCGGGGTTACAAATAAACCTTGGATTTTGCTATCCTAACATATTTCCCGTTAAGAAAATTTGTCCCATATGTAGTTAATATATTCTTTGAGATATCGGGTATGGAGTTGAAAGCCTAATTATTTCCGCTTATGGTGGTACTTGATTCCATTTTAATGAATTTCGTGATCGCCTTCCTGAAATGATGAATGCCTTGTTTGAATTATGTTTTGAAAATTTTTGAGTTTGATTTTTGGGCAATGAGTGAAGAGAGAAAATATGTTAATGATTGGAAATATGGGTAATCTATTCCTCTTCTTAAAAGAGTCGGTTGTTTGTCAATTTTCCACTTTCCAAAATTACCCCTCCCAACCCTTCTCCATCAAAACACACGCACCCCTCCTTAGTCCTAACTCTTCTTCCTCTAAAACAGACGCGGCTATTCCCACCACAGACCCCCAAACAACACACCCCAACTCCAAACGGCTCCCCCAATTACACCATCACGCCTCCCCACCGCTCCAAATGGAAATTACTCCACCCCGCCCCCAGTCTGCCCACACCTATAGCACCAGAGTTTCGGCCACTAGACGCCCACCGAGAAGGATTAATCAAGTTCTTGTCAAATTAGCACCAACGTTTCAGCCACCAAACGACCACCGGAAAGGATTAAACAAGTTTCCGTCAATTGAAACCTTCACTATACCTCCAGAATGCCTAAGAATAGGCCGCCAGCAAGGAAAACGCAGTAAGTCTACCCCCCACCTCGAACTACATACATACATACATCTGCATTTAACTGCGCTTCGTAATGAATCATAGCATAATACACACCAACCGTTCGATAGAATTACACGACTTCAACTGGTGTAGGATTAAAAAAAAAAAACCCCACAGGGTAGTCGTTGCAATTGTCAACCCCTACCTCTTACTAAATACATACCGCCTGAGATACGGCTGTCAAAAAGAATTAATTTCCCGTTATGACTATTGCAATGAGAATGGTTTGGGGTAGTCCGTCCGTGTGAATTAAATCTAACAAACTTTCAATAATTTACTCTAGACTTTGTTTTGTGGTTTGTTATGTTTGGATACAAAAGGGTTTATTATTGTTGTATTCCCGTGCTTCCTAATGGATGTCAATGACAAAGTGATAACAAAAGGGTTTATTATTGTTGTATTCCTATGCTTCCTAACGGATGTCAAAGACCGAGTAGATTCCTATGGTCACAGAGAATCACCTATTTCATGGTCTTGCATTTCCAAAAAATAACTCATCAAACTCTTGAAAAAATGCAGAGAAGTCACAGTTTGGTCAATTCCTTTGATTAACACTTGATCCTTACCAACCTTGTTCCAATACATTTAAGTACTTAAAATATAGGATTTGAAGGCCTCTTATAGGCCGAGTTCCTTTAGTCGTGTGTGTTTGAAATACAAGACAAATAAAACCCATTATTCTTGCATTGCCTCCAATAACAATTTCCCGAAGTCTTATTTTTTCCTTTCATTGTGTTGTGAATTTGTTCAGGCCCCTTTTCAAATAGGCAGTCAGAAAATAATACCCTATACAAGTTGCCCAAAAATGAGGTCCAAAGAAGGTGAAACTTTTTAACAGCAACTGGAAGAACAGTGAATGAAGCCTAGGCCATCCACTTCCTTTAACGTTTACTTGTTTGATTTATATACAGATTGCCCTATCCTGTTATCGGAAGTATAGGAGGGACCGGTATGCTTGATTGATTGCTGAAGAAAACAAAAAATATATAAAAAATGTCACCGACAAAAGAGCATTGAAATCCACCAGCCTAAACAGAACAGCGTGCCAAGATAGTAATGGACAATGTTCCACTTCCACTTTAACAACATTAGGTAAATGTTGTTATTACACAAAACATGCTACCAAGCACATATTCCCACAAATTTTTCATTACTCATCAACACTCATGTTTTTTGGATTGGCCTTTTTCTTGCCTGCAGATCACTATCACTCTGAGTTTGAAATACGACAGAGTAGACCTTGCTCTTTTTGTTGTGCAAAGAAATTCCAATACGAAACCCCAAATTTTTGTTGCTATGGTGGTAAAGTAGTCCTTGCAAGTCCTTGCGTTCTAGAGGTACTACACAAATTATACACGTCACAATGTGAGGAAGGAAAAGAATTCCGCAAAAACATCCGAGCCTATAATAGTATCTTTTCTTTTACTTCATTTGCGGTGAGATTGGATAAGCAGTTAGCAACCTCACAACAAGGTGTTTATACACTCCGTGCACAAGGCCAAATCTACCATAACCTCCCTTCTCTTATTCCTTCAACAGATGGTCCATGTTTCTTTCAAATGTACTTCTATGATACATGCAATGAGGTGCAAAATAGACTGCAGATTTTAAAAGACGCAGATCTGAGCGAGTCCGTTGTTAGAAAACTCATGGAGGTCCTTTCGGAGAATCCATATGCTCAAGTTCTACGCACACTAGAAAAGAAGCCGCTGGAATCTTATAGGATTCATATACAAAGTAGTGTCAAATTGGATTAGAGAGTGTACAACTCCCCATCAGCTGATCAAGTTGCAGGCATTTGGATTGAAGGGAACAACGCCAATGTGCCATTTGAACGAGAAATTGTTATTCATGAACATTCTGGTAGCAGACATCGAGTACAACACTATTATGGTTGTTATGATCCATTACAATACCCCGCATTATTTCCAAGGGGTGAAAGTGGTTGGCATCAGAATATTATGAAAAAAAACACCTCAACATCGAAATGGGTCTTCGCATGAGGATTCGGCTATGCCCAAATTTGCGAGTGCGGATGATACTTTCAAAAATGAACAAAGAGGTAATGCTGGTACATACTCCTTTATGGATTTATGATATGATAATGGTTGTGTATGACATTTTTGGAATAATGACTTTGAAAAATATTGACTTAATCTATTGGTTTATACTTTTGTAATTGTTACTAGAGGTGAATTGACAAAAGTATCATGTTGACAATATTATTGCTACAAGTTACAAATCTGAGAGAACAACCATTCAATTATCTTGTTGGCTGGAAAATTATTGCAACAATTTGTCGTCGACATGTACATTAAGTTGGAAACAACAAGGCCTGATTTTTATAGACATAAGCAGTCTGAAATTAGAGCTAAATTATACCAAGGAATCGTTGATAGTGTATTAAGTGGTGAAAAAAGAGGGAACATGGTTGGGAAAAGAATTGTTTTACCTGCATCTTTTGTAGGTGGCCCAAGAGATATGCATCGTAGATATCTGGATGCAATGTCACTTGTACAACATTTTGGGAAGCCAGACCTCTTTATAACTATGACTTGCAACCCCGAGTGGAAAGAGATTCAAGATGAATTGTGCAAGGGACAAACGCCATAGGATAGACCTGATTTGACTGCACGAATTTTCAAAGCCAAACTATATGATCTGAAGGATCAATTGTTTAAAAGAAAAATATTTGGAAGAGTAGTTGCACATGTTTACGTTATTGAGTTCCAAAAAAAAGCTTGCCTCATGTCCATATGTTAATCATATTGAAGCCCCCCGAGCATAAGATAACAAGTGCTGAATAGTATGATAAGTTTGTTTCTACTGAAATCCCTGATGAGGCTACAGATCCCGATTTGTACGCAAAAGTTGTAAAACATATGAAGCACAAACCATGTGGAGATCTCAAGAAAAACAACCCATGTATGCGTGATGGAAAATGCAAAGCCATTATCCTCGCGCATTCTGCCCAAACACAATGCAAGGAAAAGATTCTTATCCAATCTATAGAAAAAGAAATGACAACCGTAAAGTGTTTGTGAGGAAAGCCTCATTGGACAACAGGTGGGTGGTACCTTATAACCCTTACCTATTGAGAAGATACAATTGCCATCTCAATGTCTAGATATGCTCTGGTATTACCGCCGTCAAATACTTGTACAAGTACATATTCAAGGGACATGACAAAGTTTCAATATATATTGCTTAGGGTGATGGAAACACTACTATAGATGAAATTCGGCACTTTCAAGACGCTCGATGGGTATTAGCACAAGAAGCTAGATGGAGAATTTTTGAGTTTGATTTGAATGAAATCCATCCCGCAGTTATTAATTTGCAAGTGCACCTCCCCAATAAACAGTTTGTCCCTTATTGGAAGAACCAAAATTTGGAGAACCTAATATACTCAGATTCTGCATCAAGAAAATGCTCACCGAGTTCTTCAACACGTGTTACCACAACATAGAAGCAAGAAAGTATCTTTATAGAGAATTCCCAAAGCATTACGTATGGGAAAGTACAACTAAGTGTTGGACAAAAAGAAAAATAGGACAAGTAATTGGGCGTATCAATGGAGCAAACCCGTCAGATGGCGAGAGGTATTATTTGAGGCTTCTTCTTAACCATGTTAGAGGTCCTACTTCTTTTACTTACCTTTTAAGCTATAATAGTGTTCAATACTCGTCTTTTAAAGAAGCTGCCCAAAAGAGAGGTTTGCTCAAATCATATTTTATATTTCAGAATGTCTACATGTGGCTGCAAACTTCCACAGGCCCAATGCATTATGCCAACTATTTGCAACTATGTTGATTTTTTGTGAGCCTGTTGATGTTATGAGATTATGGAATATCCATTTCGAATCAATGTCTGAAGATTTTGTCCACAGCCAAGCCATTGTGTTTGAGGAGAGGGTGTTGAAAACAGTAAGAAGCTTGGGCTTTTTCTTAGAAAGAATGGAGAGAAGTGTTAAAGACTTTGATTTACCAATTGTAGATTTAACTGTGGCAGAAGATAGGCTGACTGAAAAAAGAGAAATCCTTGATGAATTAGCTGTTACAGTACCTCTAGAAGATTATTCAGCGGCTACTACTTTGAATGAAGAACAATTGGCAGCTTATGATATCATAATGGATTGTATAAATTTTGAGCAAAGTGGCATTTTTTTCATTGATGGTCCTGGGGGAACTGGTGAGACTTATTTATACCGTGCTCTTCTTGCTACCATCAGATTAAAACATCAGATTGCTATAGCAACAACAACATTAGGAGTTGCAACTTGACTCTTACCAGGCGGTAGAACAGCACACTCAAGATTTAAAATACCTATTAATGGTAACGAATCTTGTTTATGTAACATTCCTAAGCAGAGTGGCACTGCAGAGCTATTAAGGAGAGCGAAATTGATTATATGGGATGAGGCACCTATGGCAAAGCAATGGGTAATTGAAGCTGTTGATCTAAGTTTGAGAGATGTTATGAGTAACGATATAATATTCGATGGCAAATCAATTGTGTTTGGTGGAGATTTCTGTCAAGTTCTCCCAGTTGTGCCACAAGCAACTAGAACTGACACTGTTAACTCAAGCTTGGTGCAATCGTATGTATGGCCACAGTTTAAGAAACTGAAATTGACCAAAAATATGAGGGCAGCATCTGAATTAGTTTTTAGCGACTTCCTCTTACACATTAGTAATGGTGAAGAAAAAACCACGGGTGATGAAATGGTTGAAATTCCATCTAAAATGCTTATCAAAATAGGAGAGAATGATAATCCAAAAAATGACATGATATATGCTGTTTATCCTTCAATTCAGCAAAATTAGAATCAGCTGAATACGTCACGAAACATGCAATCCTTGCCCCAAAGAATGAGACAGTTGACATGCTTAATGAGAAGCTTATAACATTTTTTCCTGGTGAGGCTAGGATATTTTGGAGCTTTGATGACGCTATTGACAATACGCATAATTACTACCCAGAAGAATTTTTGAACACTCTTACACCAAATGGCCTTCCTCCACATAAATTAGTGCTTAAACGAAATAGCCCCATTATGTTAATAAGAAATATAGACCCATCTGGTGGGCTATGCAATGGGACAAAAATGGTTTGTAGAGGTTTTGACAAAGATGTCATATATGCAGAAATTACAGTCGGCCAATTTGCAGGGAAACCTGTTCTGCTTCCAAGAATTCCACTCCTTCTAGTTGAGAATGAAGCAATACCCTTCAAATTCAAGCACACACAGTTTCTAATTCGCCTATGTTTTGCCATGACAATTAATAAGGCACAAGGGCAAACAATCCCTTATGTTGGTCTCTATTTACCTCAAAATGTTTTCACGCATGGGCAACTAAATGTGGCATTGTCTCGTGGGACTTCTTTGGCAATTACAAAAGTCTTGCTCAAAACAGGAGTTGATGAAAATAAGGAACGTTCACATACCAAAAATGTAGTTTTTAAGGAGGTATTGACTATGTAGTTATCCATTTCAGGACATCCATCTTGACTAGCCTCTTTATTTTCATCTGTGTTTCTATATTTGTACACATTTGTTCATTTGCCTCTGTATTTTCATATGTACACATTTGAAATATCTATATCAGTTCTATGATACCATATGGATTTGGTAATTATTGGAGTGTCGCCCTTGGAAACATAGAACCGATCAAGAGGACCCACAAATTATCTTTGGTACATTTGATTACATTTCGTTTTATTTGGTAGCGTTGTCTTTGTTTTACTATTATGGTTCCAGAAAGTGGGCAATTACTCATGGGCTTGTTTGCCAACTGACTTTGAATTATCTTGGATAATACATCAAAGACATAGAAAAGGAGAAGCTCAAGATTAACCTAAGAATGGTAAGTGTTATATTTTGTACTTGTATACTGATGATGTTACCATTCACCAAAAGGTCTGGCGTAGTTTGTGCGTTTAAGAGTGGGTTTTTCCATGTCTTTTTCCACCTTTGGCATTCCCTTTACTATTTCTTAAACACTTCAAGACAATATGTTTCTTATCCAGAAACTAATTGAAGAGATTTGATAGAGCAGGTTATGGAGAAATTGATACAAATCCAAAGCAATCAGATAAGAGTGAAGCATTTGATATACAAAAACTTGCTGACCAGTTACAGTTGGAAGATACTTTCTATATATTTGGAGTCTCCATGGGAGGTTGGGGTTGTCTCAAATATAGAACCCACAGGTATCATAATTACTCTATTGTTGGCTTCCTAATTATTCCCTTGCCTTGTAACGCCCCCAATTTTGGGTACGTTAAAAAGACAATTTTTATTAAAAATTGAAATAGAGTCTAAGAGTTTGGCTCATTATTACATCTCAAAGTCTTACAAGAGTACTTTAAAACAAACAAGGAGGGAACTAGGGTTCCTAACTACTGCTCTGCTTCTTCCTCCATCCGGGCTAGCTCTTCGGCTCCAAAGGCCTCCAAGGTGTAAAGTTCACCCTGTTCATCTATGAGGCCTGACATATTATACCGGCGTCGCCACCAATATAATAAGTCAGGGTCACCAAAAGGCAACACCATGAGCTACAATGCTCAATAGAATAATCCAACCCTCTAACCCTTAACTTACAACAATATAACATATAGTCAAAGATTTCCACATAGCATGCTTATCTAACCAATTTAACTAACAACAATGCATCCGTATTCGAGAAATCAATCAACGTTGGTGTCTAAGATTTATGAGTTTCTCCTACATGACTCCTCGTAGACCGTGTCAATATTTTCCACGTATCGCCTTTTCAAAAACCGTTTTTAACACCCCCAACCTCGGTTCCGCTGTTCTGGTCTCCCGAGTATCCTCACAATGGTTCCGCCGTCCCGGTCTCCCATTGGCATACATTGCATTGGCTCCGTAACGCGGATAACCAAGCCACACACCCAACCTCGGTTCCGCCGTTCCGGTCTCCCGAGTATCCTCACAATGGTTCCGCCGTCCCGGTATCCACACACCACACAATGGGCTACTACGTCCGGCCACATTGCGATTTCCAAAACATTTCATACTTTCCAAAACACGCCTTTTTATAAACCACACCCTAGGTGTCATGTTTCTACTTTCTCGATTTCCGTGTCTCATTTCTCATGCACAGACTCCGCGGTGGGACTTTTCACATACGATATCATTCATTGTAATATTCAATCTAACAAGATCATCCATTTCAAACTCCTTGACATGCTTGAATTACTTAATAACGAACATCATGCATTTCATATGTTTCCAACAAAAGATAACATTATCTACTTTAAATAAAATGATTAAAGTTACTTTCCAATGAACTTATATTTAGCATTAGGGTACAAAACTACTTTATATTTGGGATAGTAGATAAGGATAACTACTTGGGATGGAAGATAAGGAGATCCTACCGTTCTTCTTGGCGGTGGTCGGCTACGAAGATTCGGTCGTTGGTTTTGGAATTCGGCGGCGTAACGGCGTCGGTTTGCTTCGAAAGGAAGAGAGATGAACTTTTCTCTTCCTAGAAACAACTTTCTAACTTAACTAAGCTACTTTAAAAGATCTAAAGGTGGTTTTGAAAGTGGTTTGGTGGTTTCTCTCAAGAACACTCAAAACACAAGAAAATAAGAACTTTGGAAGCAAGAACACTAAGAATTTCTAGAGAGAAGTTGGAGCAATGGTTGAAGGTGTGAGTTCAAAGCTTGGAGTGAGCTTCTATTTATAGGCAAACTCTCCCTCTCTCTCTCCTTTGGCCGGCCCCCCTCTCTCTCTCTCTAAGTCCCACTTTTCTTTCACATGTCAAGGTTGATTGAAAGGTTGGAGGCTAATTGGTAGGCTTGCATGGCTAGGTTAGTCCTTGGATGCGATTTTGGAAGATTTGTTGGAAGATTTGGAGACAATGGTACAAGATTATTGTGTTAAACAATTGAAAGATGTACAAAGGTGATAGATTTTGGAAGATATTCATCTTCAAAGTTGAAAGGATGGAAGAATATCAAGGTACAAGTCCCATCCTCCTTCTTCTTCCTTCTTCCTTCCCTTTCTCTCTCTCCCTCTCTCTCCCGGCCTCTCTCCTCTCTCTCTCGGCCTCTCTCTCCTCTCCTCTCTCTCTCTCTCTCTCTCTCTCTCTCTCTTGCACTAGCATATATATAGATATGTATGTACTATAATGCAAGAATACAAATAAACTATAGGTACTTTTGTACAAAAGATCAAATTAGTCCTTAAGGGTCAAGATTCACCCATTAAACTAATACAAAAGGTACTCGTACTTAATTAATATAATAATGTACTTTGTACTTCCGGGAATCTTAACAAAATATTAGTTTAATAGGTCAAGTACTTAGTTGGCAAGATTACTCTATGGACCAATGGATAATAAATCCCCTAATGGTTAATAACCAAGGGATAATAAAGGACGGGTACTTTAAATAATAAATTAAGTCTTTTAAAAGACTACATGTCCTTTGTAATTACACATGTGAATATATATACATGTACTTAACCAAATATAATAAAGGAAAGGCTATTGTCCAATGGGTAAAGATTTTCCTAACAATCTTTGTCCAATGGACAATAGTTACAAGGGTACTTTTATAGTAAAATATTCAAAAAGTACTTTCAAAGTAATTATAAAAGTCTATTTCTAAAAGATCATAGTACTTTGTTCAAATCTTTCAAAAATCCTTTTAATATAAAGAATTGGGTTTCTATTATCCAATGGATAATAGTTTCCCTAACATTTATCATCCAAAGGATAAAGAATAAAATCAAAACAATAAAAGAAATAATTAAACAATTTCTAATCTAGGGTTTGAAAAGGTTCAAAATGGGCAAAATGGTCCATCTATGGTTAGGAAAAGTAACTAGGTGACTTCCTAGTTTGGTTCCTCCAACAAGCCGGTTAGAAGCTAACTAGACTTGCTAAGTAGGACTTAATAGTCAAGAAACGATCCTTGGGGGGCTAAAGTGTAATTAGGGTTTCTAGTCGAGGAATACGGTGATAAGGCGTTTCAAGTGCTCGAATACAAACTACTAGGAATCAAATAAGAAAACCATCGAGCAATTAAGAGAAATAAGAAATTTCGAATAACAACGAGATTTTTATTGAATGAAAAATCGGAGTTGTTACATGCCTTCTACGTGACTTCTATTGATATTCATTGCTAAAGAGAAAGGGTCAACAAAAATGAAAACACAGACACCCAATCCTAGAGTTGTGTAAATGCTATTATCTGTCCCCCTCCTCCATCGGAACTAGATTTTCTTCTAGTAGGAGAATATCATCCACCGTCATAATACGATCAATAATTCCATAATGTCGGGCTTCTTTTGCGCACAGTGCCATCAGTGCGAACCGATGGTCGATGTATCGCATCACAAAGACGAGTAACCATCAGATGGAGCTGCGCAGGACTGTGTCCATATCTTTTGTTGTCTGAGTACCCGTGTCCGGGTCTTCGTGGTCAAGGATGGGTCGTCACTTTTATGTCATTTATCTTTTATTCTAGTGTTTATGTTTCTTTTGCTTCGGTTTTCTGTCCCCTTTTATCTTCTAATTTGTATATTGTAGCTACCTTTTCATTTCCTTTATCACGTAGTCGGCAACCATGTGCTATTCAGGTTCGACCCAAAACGGCCGAAAATTTATATGGATGCCATGTTTACCTCTGTACTTTCTATAAGACAATTCAATCTTAATGATCCTTGTCTTTCCAACAGGAATTAGACAACACTACCAAATAGTAAAACAAAGACAACACTACAAATAAAACGAAATGTAATCAATATCTTTTGTTGTCTGAGTACCCGTGTTCGGGTCTTCGTGGTCAAGGATGGGTCGCCACTTTTATGTCATGTAACGACCCTGATTTTCAGTAAATAAAAAATTTCGTTAAATATTTAAATTTTATTTTAATTACTTGGATTTGCTTTTAAAAATTTCCTTTTTAATCCCTACAATCCGTCATAATTAGATTTAAGCCCTTTAAAATTTTATTTCTTGTCTAGAAGTCCTACATGGCAAGTAGAGTTAGTTTCCAACCAATTAGTTGGGGGAACCAAACTACCAAATTACCTAGTTGCAATCTCTTAACCCTAGATGGACCTTTTTGACCATCTTTAAGCCTTGTGAACCCATCCAAATCCTAATTGAACCTTTTGGACCAAAGGATATAATCATTGCACTTTCATGAATAGTCAATTCTTGACTTTATTCCTCATCATTTTATATCTTCCTAGTGTATCTTTCTCTTTACCCATTGAACGATAGTTATTAAGGAAATTCTTACCCTCTTGATAATAGGTTTTGTTTCCAATCATTTAGTTAGGCAAACCTAAATACCAATTAACTTAGTTACCTTTCCCTAGCATTTAAGAACCATTGGACAAAGATAGTAATCATGATACTACCAAAAGTAGCACTCATAACCTACTTTAATCATGACTACTTGACCAAAGACTTACTTTCTAGGAAACTATTAACCATTGGTCTATAAGATTACCTTTGGAAGCTTAACCTTTAATCATGACCTACCTTAGCCTTATAAGCCTACTTGGACCTAACCATGTCTAGTCACATCAAGACCTTACTTCTCGTCATTATTCTTTTAGGGAAATTTTTATCCCTTGGACAATAGACATTAGAAATTGCCAATGAATATATTGACTTGACAAGACAAGTCATACCAAAGGTAGTCATCATTTAGCTTCCAAAAGAAGCAACCTTAGCCATGCCATGCCATGCATGCAAACCTAGAATTATAGCCTTAAGCCTAATTATTCTAGGGTTACTTTCCTAGATACTTATATATATATATATATATATATGTACATAGTACAATAGGGAGGGGCCGAGAGAGGAGAGAGGAGAGAGAAGAGAGGGGCCGAGAGAGAGAGGAAGAGAGAGAGATGTGTGTGCATGTGTGTCCTTGACTTGTACAAGCTACCCCTTTAGTCCTATGTAGCCATAAGCCTATTTCCTATTTGCCAACCCATGTCTAGTCAAATTCTAGCATAGAATCCTAGCCTTTAATCATCCTAGACCTAGCTCTTAATAACCTAGATTTTGACTACAAAACCTAGACTAGGATTGACCATACATGGAAGGCTATACCTTAGCCTAATCAAACCCTACCCTAGACTTGTAAGACCTAGGCTATAATCACCTAGAAAGCCTAGAAAGTCTAAGATCCTAGTTAGTTTATAGCCTTAAGCCTAAAAGGATTGGACAAGACAAGTCATGGAAGGCTTTCAAGCATGATTTGACATGACCATGGAGTAAATCCATGGGAGATAGAGAGAGAGAGAGAGAGAGAGGGAGGCCGGCCAAGAGAGGGGAGGGAGAGCCCAACATTTTGCTATAAATAGGACCCCATTCTTGTCATTCAACTCACACCTTCAACCTTTCAACTTCTCTCTCTAGAAAGCTTGTGTTATTCCTTTATTCTTGCTTTCTTCTTGAGTTCTTCAAAGAAACTCATCCTAGGCCGCCACTAAACTACCACTCGACCACCCTTTCGATCCAAAAGTTTAGTAGTATAGTCAAGATCTAGTTTCAAGAGAAACCTTTCTCTTTCGAAGCTACCGGAAGCTTACCGTAGGAAGTTACTCCGTCCGACATACTTACTCTTCCCGTAGTCGTCACTACCGCCAAGAAGAAAGGTAGAATCCCTTTGTCCACTAAACTCAACGTATAACATAGAACCGTATGTCGGAAGTATAAGTAGATTTTCCGTATATAAGGTTATCTATCACCTATAGGTTTGAAATGCGTGATAATTAATAACTTATTTTCGCTAATGGAAGTATGAACATGTTGGAATAATCGAATTTTACTCTAATAAACATGTGTTGTTTTGAATTTCCCACAAAGTAAGAAAGAACGGTTTTTCAAAAGATAGGACTTTATCGTTGATAGAAGTATTCGTATTTTGATCTTTAGATGGTTATGAGCATGTATTATGAATTATTTGTATTACTTGTCTTGTTGTAAAGCATAAGTGATTTTCACTCCAAAGGCATCCATACATGTGGCATTATGCTTTAAGTAGGAATTTGAGCATGTTTAGTGATATAGAGTTAAATGATCTTGCTAGTTAGTTTCAAATTACAATGAATGATGTATGACTACGTATGTGAAAAGTCCTACCGCAGAGTCTATGCATGAAAACGTGACACGGAAATCGAGAAAGTTAGAAACATGACACCTAGGGTGTGGTTAATGAAAAGGCGTGTTTTGGAAAGGAGAAATATTTTGGAAACCGAAATGTGGCCGGATGTGGTAGCCCATTGTGTGGTGTGTATTTTGTGTGCCAATGGGAACCCGGCGCGGCGGAACCATTGTGAGGATACTCAGGAGACCGGCGCGGCGGAACTGAGGTTGGGTGAGTAGCTTGGTTATCCGCGGAGAGGAGCCAATGCAAATTTTGTGTGCCAATGGGAACCCAGCGCGGCAGAACCATTATGAGGATACTCGGGAGACCGGCTCGGCGGAACCGAGGTTGGGTGTGTTAAAATGACGATTTTGAAAATGTTGATTTGGTTAATGAAAGGTGAAACTAGTGACACGGTCTACGAGGAGTCGCATAGGAGAAACTCAGAAAATCATGGACACCAACGTTAGTTGAATAGTGAATGCGGATGTGTCATTGTTAACTGTTTTGTCGAATATGTATGAACTATGTGGAAATCATTGAATTTATGATCGTTTGTTCGTAAGTTAAGGGTTAGTGGGTATAGGTTACTCTATTGAGCTTTTGTAGCTCACGGTGTTACCTTTTGGTGACCCTGACATATTATATTGGTGGCGACACTGGTATAATGTGTCAGATCTTATAGACGAACAGGGTGAACTCTACACCTTGGAAGCCTTTAGAACCGAGGAGCTAGCCAGGATAAAGGAACAAGCGGAGCAGTAGATAGAACCTTAGTTCCCCCCCTTGTTTTGTTGAATGAAAGTACTTTTGTTAAGATTATGATGTAATAATGAGCCAGACTATATTTAGTTTTTCAATAAAATTGTCTATTTAATGTACCCAAAATTAGGGGCGTTACATGTCTTCTTTCTTGTATTCTGGTGTTTATGTTTATTTTGCTTCGGTTTTCTGTCCCCTTTTATCTTCTAATTTGTATATTGTAGCTGCCTTTTCATTTTCTTTATCACGTAGTCGGCAACTATGTGCTATTCAGGTTCGGCCCAAAACGGCCAAAAATTTATATGGATGCCATGTTTACCTCTGTACTTTCTGTAAGATGATTCAATCTTAATGATCCTTGTCTTTCCAACAGGAATTAGAGTTAAAGGAATTTTTAGATAGTTTGCAGATGTTGAGGAGGTAGACTGCATTGTTTTCCCATTGGAAGTTTGCTCTGCTCTTCTTCTTTTGTGATCTCTGTATGTCACCTCATTTAGAGGAATAATTGATGAACATGCTTGATTACTTCGATTGAAAAGACTTGTCTACAGCAAAGCAAAACAAATGGCCCTAAACTTGGCATTCCTTCATCAACTCCACACCAAGAGGATTCTTCAATTGAATTCTCAAACAAAACAGGCAAGATTGGTATGCTTCTCAAACCCAAGAAGGGAGAAAAAGAGGAAAAGAAAAAGAGTTCAGGCACACAAGAACAATGAAGTACAAATTTATGCCTGCATCAGATGGAGCCTTTGTTGTTTATGTCTGTTACAAATGTCTTGAACTCAAATTTTCTGCTTTCAATGGGTCAACCAAGATGGCCTTGGATACCTTGTATTTAACTCTCTTTACGTTTTCTGCTTTCAATTAATGGATGGGTCTACCAAGATGGCTTTGGATACCTTGTATTTTAACTCTCTTTCTAACGTATAAACATATTCATACTTGGTTCAATTTTCAAAAAGCTAAATTGCACATACAAGCTTCAAGGGAATTTTGAAAGTTCCTTTTTGGAATCACATGTGTTCTTTGATTGCAATTTGAACTATATTTTGGATACTAATTTTGCAATGTACTTTTCCATTAAAATAATGAATATATCCACAACCTAAAATTCAACTCCAGCAAGAGATTTGAATTCTCACTTTTCATCTTACAATCACTTAAGCACAAAAGGACACAATGAATTTCCGATTGACCAAAACCAAAAAAAAAAAGGACACAATTACCCATATCATTCTTCCATCCGATTCAGGTTGATTAGGTTCTTTAGAAATTGAAGGTTGAAAAAAATACTCACAAATCAAGTAATTGAGGTTGTGTCCAGATCAAAGTCCTATGGATTGAACCAACAACTACGTCAATTACCATAGCCTTCAAATTCAACTCTAGAAAAGATCTTTGTAATCTCAAATTCATTTTACAATCACTTAAAGGATGATTTGAATAAATATTTGAGCCAAATGATTTTGGGTACTAATTTAATTTTTGCCGTATTGATTAATTTTGCCTCAATTTGGCATGAAATATTGATTTTTATTAATGAGAAATTTAAAACAAAAAAAATTACCAACCAAACATAACTTACTTCAATAAAAACAAAGACAATAAAAAAAACTGTATTTTTGGTATTATTAATGTCCTTAGTGTACTTTTTGCGTCAAATTTGAAATGACTTAGTTCAATAGAAATTCCCAACCATTATTCACAGATTCATGATTTCGTATATTATCTAGAACCTCTTACTTCTTTAAAAAATATCTCTAACGAATTTTGGACCAAAATAATCGAGAAATTTTTCAGTGCCGGGTGGGTACCACCTGGCACCCTACGTGGTATCCACCAGCCAATCACGTCGCGCCACCTGGTTCTCTTCCCACACTGGCCCAAGTAACGTTTCCTTATCCTTTCCGTCTTCTGTACGTCAAAAATTGGGGGGAAACCCAAATTTCACCCCCCTGAAATTTTTGAAACCCTTTTCATCTCTCCCGCTCTCTGCCATCCCCTAAAATACACGAAATCCCCAATTGCTCTCTCTCTCTCTCTCTCTCTCTCTCTATCTCTCTACACCCGATATCAAGGAAAAATATGAATCAATGTCAGATTAAGAAAGAAGCATAAATCAAGAGATGAACTCAATAGAGGAAGAACCACCTACAATGGAGATGGACCAAACACCCAGATCAAATCAAGAAAGGGGTATGTATTTTTAATCTTTGCCCTCCATTTATGAATTTAATATAACAAGGGGGACCAGAACGTGGTTCTTTGTTCGACTTAATATCCTTAGTTTATTGGTTCTTTGTTGGCTATTTTATTCCATACGCAGATGGCTTTTTAACGACTCAAAAAGCATGTTTCGAGTTAAAAATTGGAATGAAAGTTAATAGTGATCAAGAAGCTTATGACATGTACAATGCATATGCATTTGATATGGGTTTTAGCATTCGGCGAGATGATTTAAGTTACAAAAGAGATACGAAAGAAGTGATTCGATGTACTTATGTGTGTTCAAAAGAGGGGTTCAGAGAATTTAGTGATCATAGCGAAGAAAAGAAGTGTAACCGGTTAGATAGTAGATGTGGCTGCAGCGCACGGGTTATTTTTAAAGTGGAAAATGGTGTCTATGAAATCAGTCAGTTAGTGGCTGAGCATAATCACCCTTTGATTGAATCAGATCAAAGACATTTGCTAAGGTCTACACGTAAAATACATGATACAAGTAAGGGTGTTATCAAATCCATGGTTGATGTTGGTATAAGGGTGAGCAAAACTTATGCATACATGTTAAATAAATCTGGTGGTTATAAAAGTATTGGGTACACGGAGACTGATTGTCATAATTTTGTGCAAGTTGAACGATCAAAGAGGATTGAAGCTGGTGATGGTCAGAGTGTAATGAATCATTTCAAGCACATCTAATTAGAGAATCCAATGTTCTTTTACACCGTAAAAGTTGATGAGGAAAATCAAATGAGTAATTTTTTTGGAGAGATGGGATATCCAAATTGGATTATCAATGCTTTGGGGATGTTGTTGTCTTTGAGACTACCTATCGGACAAACAAATATAACATGATCTGTACTCCATTTGTAGGGGTGAATCATCATCGAAAAAATGTGTTATTTGGTTGTGCATTTTTGTCTGATGAGACCACTGCTTCCTTTGTTTGGTTGTTTAATGCATTTCTCGAGTCCATGGATTACAAGGCACCGAAGATAATTTTCACTGATCAAGATCACGCAATTGCTAATGCGGTTGCACAAGTATTTTCGAATACACAACATCGTTTATGTGGGTGGCACATCTCAAAAAATGCTGCAGTGAACATTTCTAGTCTCTATCAACAAGAAGGATTTAGGGACGCTCTTAACTTCTTGTTGTATCATTGTGATAGTGAAAAGTTTTTTAAGGAGAAGTGGAAAGAAATGATTGACAAATGGCATTGTGCCGATAATGCTTGGCTTTTAAGATTATACACTCTTCGGCAAAAATGGGCCCTCGCATTTAGTCGTGATGTGTTTTCATGCAACATAAGTTCTAGTCAAAGAAGTGAGAGCACAAATAATGTTTTCCAGCATATGGCACGTAAGACTTTGGCTCTACCTGAATTTATGGATCACTATGGAAAAAATGCTAAAAAGATGCGTGAGGTAGAGGTGATCAAGGATTTCAAGTGTGCTAGTGGAAACCCTTGTATTTCATCTCGTGAGTGTGCCATTTTGAAGCATGCATGTATGGTGTACACCCATAAAATGTTTGCTAAGTTTCAAGATGAGTTCACCCAAACTACATCTATATCGGTGCTTCGATGCATGCCCAATGGGGCATTCCAAACATATACGATGAGAAGGCAAGGTGGTAATAGAGAATACATTGTAGAGTTCAACCCTATTGATCGTTCGATCTCTTGTTGTTGTAAAAGGTTTGAATCCTTGGGATTATTGTGTTGCCATGTATTGCGAGTTTTGAATTTGAATGATGTCAATGAAATTCCTGAACAATATATCTTGAAGAGATGGACGAAAGATGTAAAGCAGGGTTATGGCATGATGGAGAGGCATGCTAATTTAACACAAGATAAGTGTGGCAATTCAGCTAAAACATTGCGCCTTAACAGGTTAATGCGGAAATCGTTTGCTCTTATGAATCTATGTGTGAATTCAGAGGAAAGTACTAAGATTGCAGAACAAAACATGGATAAGACTTTCGAGGAAGTAAGAATATATAATGCATCTTTATGTGGAGATACAAGTGATGTTGGGGACACTTTTATACCAGTTTCCAATGTCCCAGTGATGGATCCTCTGCGGCATAGACAAAAAGGACAAACTAATGGTAGAATGAAGGGTGCTCTAGAGAAGAGAAGGAAAAGGAAAACATCTGGAAATGTTAATGATAGTAATCCTATAGCAGGTATGACATATACTATGTATTCCGACTTTACACTTGTTTAAACTTGTTTTTTTTTAACTTGGAATTTAAACTTTTTGTTTTGTTTTTAGACTTTCTATTGGCATCAAATGTTATGCAACCTCCAAGATTCGCAACACCAAATGACTTGGTATGATGAATTCAACAGTTTTGCATTTCAATTTGTGTTCATTATAGAAATTCGTTGACTCTTTGTATTTCCATTGCAAATGCAGCTCTCTGAATACCCACATGGTTATTTTACGAGTATGATATAGGGTTGCTTGTCAGATAGCGATGTTGAGGGAATGCAAACGTCTCCAAATATCTATAGTTTGGGTGAAGATTAAGAAGAATGTGTTTAAAATAATTTCAGGTTTTTGCAGCAGGTGGAAGGGATTTTTACAACTGCCGGTGGTTCAATTTTTTGTAACTAGTGGTTCTAAGATACAATGGGAGACAATGCTAAATATAAACATGTAGTGGACTTATAGCTTTTTGTGAATGGCGTAAAATGTAGGTTATGGATACCTTGCTCCACCATATGTTTTTGAGTTATGGGTGGGCTACATGTAGTGGACTGGTAGCTTTTTGTGAATGGTGTAAAATGTAGGTTGTATATAACGCTGCTCCACCATATGTTTTTGAGTTATGGGTGGGCATGCAACTGGTGGTTCTTAGAGCTTGCCATTTTCATTTTTTGCTTAACTATGGTTGTATGAAAGTTATTTGGCTCTGAAATTATGTATAGAAACCATTTGGATATGGAAAAGTCTTCACATTATTTGTGCCTGTGTTCTTGTCCCATGCCTAGACACCCCAATCTGGGCTTCCCAGATTAGTTTACTTATGGTATTTGATTCCCTGATGATGAAAAAAATCGAGAGCACCCCGGGAATGTTAGTGTGTATGAGCTTCAAGCACTTAAACCGCTTTAAACCTTTTAAACCTAACTCAAAAAGCCTCAGCCAAAACCCTACTAGCACACGCCCATCCAAAACCAGCGTGCACCGGTCCATTTGCCATGTGTCAGTCATCGGTCAACTTTGACCGTTGAACAAGGCAGGATAGTTTGGACCCGCGCACGCAGGTCAACTACCTATGCACGCTGTTCAAACCCCATCCCATCACCTTTATTCAACCATCATCACAGGACTTTTGGGGCATCCCCAAGCTCTATTTATTCGTCTGAGAGAGATCCTCGGACAAGGGGATGTTCCCTTCCCCTCACACACCTCCCATCACCTTTCCTTCTTCATTTAATGAAAGGAGACTTCCTTGCCAAGCCAACCAGCCATTACTTGGCTGGTTACACCCCTCCTTCACTCCCTCATCTCCTATAAATACCTGCTATACACCCCATGTAAAGGGTTGGTTGATCAAGTTACAAAAGTTACAAAATCCTAACCCTAATCTCTTGTTCATCTCTTCCTTGCCAAAGGAAGATGTTAGCAAGCAATACACCACTCACTCACCCATCCATACACACTCTCCATCAAGCAACCCTTAAGCTCAAGCTTAAACATCCTCTCAAACCCAAAAACCAAAGGTATAATACCTTTGTTCTATTTTCCGTTTTAATCACTTGGGGGGGGGGGGGGGGGGGGGTGGGGGGTTGTTAGGGTCAAGACTAGTAATCCATACCAAGCCCTAGCCCTAAAACTAGCAAGGCTTCAAAGCCGTTGTGGTGGGAACCAATGTGCGCCAGCCATAAGTACACACGTGCCACTTGTTGGCTACGCGCGCAGGTCTTGCGTGGGGTTGGTGTCCTATTCTTTTATGTCTTTCTTTCCATATACAACACTGTGAGCATGTTTAAAATCAGTCTACTGCTTTCCTACGATAAAACTGCTAGTTTTTAGCTAATAATCATATCTACTGCAATGGAATACCCTTGGGGTCTTTATGAACATGTCTCAAAACCCAGAAAATATAAACCAAGCACTGGTCAGAGGGCTCAAACCTGCGTGCTGCAATGGTTTACCTATGCACGCAGGTTCTTCTTTGGCTAGGGCTGGCCTTTGCATGGGTAACTAGACCTTGGCCTCTGTTTTATCCCCACACTATTTATGGGGTGTCTTATTGTTTTGGTGGCCTCTGAGTCCATTTAAACTGCCTGTAAACTACTTGGTTTGTCCTAGGTGTGCACTGGTCATTTTCAGAGCCCAAAGGGTTGAAAATAAGAGCTGTGGGTTTAAACCAACTGGCGTGCGTAGGTATTGGTGTGGCATGCACAAGTCTGGTCAGTATGTAGTGACTTAGTCAGTGCATACTATTTTCTTCCTGCGCACGTCACTCCAGAACAGTGCTTTTTCAGTCAGTTTAAAACTCCCACAGGAGTCTATTTGCATCCTATACTAACTATTTCAATAAGTGAGCATACCATTTGTCACATCCTGCTAACATGTTACGGTTTAAATCCCTTGAACTATTCCCCCGTCCTAATTGGCTAAAAATCAATTAATGAGATAGAGACGCAAATGATTTCTAAATGCTTGAGTAGAGATCGATCTCCGAATTGGACGAGAGGGGTGCCTTAAAACCCTTCCCCTCTCGTAATCTGGCTCTCGAACCTTAGATATCAAGGTGTCGACGGACCAGTCTACGCCTTTTTCAAAATCAAACAATGTAGCAAACGTTTCAAGTTTGGTTCCTTGGGTGTCATCTTTCAAAACCCAAGTGGTGACTCTGAATTGAGCGTTTTGCTGTGCTTTAAAAAGGGGTGCACCTGCATCACCGCAATACGATTTTCGGGGCATGTGCCCACACCTCCTCCTACTTTTCTTTTCCCCCCAAAATTGTGAAAACCTCCCAATATTTTATTTCCCCCCAAAACCGTGAAAACCCTCCTCTCCTCTCCTTTCTATTTCCTCTCCATTCTATTCCCTTCTCTCCGTTTCTTCACTCACCCCTGCAATGTCTTCTTCTCCCCATCCCATGTCTTCGTCTACTATGAGCAATGCACAAAGCACAGCAAAATATTTCAATGTTCTGTGTGGGTGCGGAGTAAGGGCTCTGTGGGAGTAAAGTAAGGGCTCCTCTACGAACAGCTCTGACTGAACCAAATGTGGATAGGAGATTCCTAGGATGTGTGAACTACAAGGTACTAATTTTATCATTTACCCTTTATGATAATTTATGCTATGAGTCCATTTTTTTGAGAAATTTAATTTTTAGGGTGACAATCCTCGCAAGTTCTTTGATTGGGTTAACCCCCCACATGTGAGAGGGAAGGATTTGGGGAACTAGATAGTGAAGAAGAACATGGATTTGCTGAAGGATGTTGAAGACCTGCACAAAGAAATTATTGATTTGAAAAAGACAGAAATAGAATTGAAGGCAGAAATCCGAGATTTGAAGGAGAGGAAAAATGGGTTTGGACTGGAGATTGAACAGTGGTAGAAGAAGGAGGAATGGTTTACAGTGAAGATCAATTGTATGACCAGAAAATTCAAGGAGATGGAAGATGGGTTTATATTGAAGATGGAAGAATGGAAGATGAAGGAGGATTGGAATGCATTGGAGATGGAAGAGGTTGAAGCAAAGAATGAGGAGTTGAGGTTGGAGATAGAAGAGATGGAAGCAAAAAATGTGACTTTCAGAGGTAGGAACAAAATTATGAAAGAGAAGATTGAGTTAGCCAATTTGAAGGTGAAATGGTTGACTGCAATTGTGGTGATTTTAGTTGGCATATGGATTATTTATTTTGGTGGCAAAGGATGGTTAAAAGAGAAGATGTTGGAATTACCTTAAAATATGCGTTTAAGTTTATGTTTGTTTTAAGTTTGTGTTTAGGAGAACAAAGTGATGTTTTTTTGTACTTAATCCATTGTACTTATCGGAATGGTGATGGCAATGACAATGGTAATGTCTTGGTTTTATTTTGGTAATGAAAATGATTCAATGCTTATGTGTTTAAGATTTTTGTGTTTAAAAGACCATGACCATATAACTCAAAACCTAGCCATTTTACTCAAGACTTGTTTACACTTGTGCAACAACTGGCCAGTGAATTAACTCAAAACCTTAGCCATATACAAAACCTGTGCAGTAAAGGAAACAGAAACAACAACAACAGTAGCATTATCCCATTACAAACAGTAGCAACAATAGTAGTAATTACAACTTGTTCAACATTATTTCCAAAAGAACCAGTAGCATTATCCCATTACAAACCAGAAACCTGTGCATTTACAACCCCAAAAGAAGGCCATTTACAAACCCAAAATAAGGCCACATCCTAATGTATCAGTATAGTCATAAGTGTCCACAATCTATCTTCACATATTCTAAAGCCACATCCTAAAGTAGTGTTCAAAGTTTAAAGTCTCAATCATTAGCCATTATCTATTACAACTTGTTCAAATTGTCCACATCCAAAAAACAAAACAGTGGACAAGCATGTCATTAGTCTCATAAGTCATTATCCCTAACCATTATTTACTGGGTTGATCCCTTAGTGGATCCCTTGGTGGCTTGTGATGAGAACACACCATCTCCAATTCTTGCTATCTTCTAGGCCTGTTGACTATGTTCACCTACTGCACTCTTCAAATAATTTTTTTTCCCATGCCTAATCATGCTACCAGCTTCAACAGTCTTTGCACCACCAGTTGTTCCACCTGTTCTTGTAGCACCATCTCTATCAGTCCTTGCACCACCAGTTTGAATAGCCCTTGCACCACCAAATGTTGCATTACATGTGGCTCTTACACCACCAGTCCCCACATCACTTGCACCACCAATTGTTGCACTAACTGTGACAAGGTTTCAATTGAAATACAATAAGGGCAATAAATAGAGAATTTAATTGAAATACAGAAATAATAGAGGATTCGATTAAAATACAACAAGTTATGTAATTACCTGCCAGTCCTCTTCCTCTTGTCACTCCCCTCCCTCTTGTAGCACCAGTTTCCATAGTCCGTGGCACACCAATTATACCTGTGACAAGGATGTAATCAAGTTACAATACAGAGGATACAATTGAAATACAATTCAGAAGAATACAATTGAAATACAATACAGTAAGATACATTTGAAATAGTGTTCATTACCTCTTTGTCCTCTCCCACTTTCCACTCCTCTTATAACTCCCCTTTGAGCATTTGCCAATCCTCTTGTAACTACCCTTTGAGTAGTATCAGCACTAGTTGGAGTCCCTCTTGCCACTCCCCTTTGAGCAGTTTACAATCCTCTTGTAATACTTCTTTGCACTTCCCTCCTTTTTGGCACTCCCATACCTCTTGGCATTCTTTCACCGGTTGGAATCAAAAGACAAGGTGATGTTTCTCTTGTCACAAGCTGCAATAGCAAAACAAAGTACAAAATAAGTTAAGTGAATATGTTATAAATCAAACATCAAAAAGTACAAAATAAAGTACATTGTATAAGATTGACTAACCTCAGCACTTGTGGAAGTTAATCAACCTCAAATTTGCATGTCCTAGCATTATGGCCGGGTTGGTTGCATTTTCTACACTTGGACACACTACCCTTCTTAATCATAGTTGCTAAAGACTCCTCTACACCTTTCTTCCTTGCCTTTTTGGGTTTGCCAGACTTCCTTCTATATGGTGGAGGCATAATGTCATCATATTCTGTACGAACCCACATGGATTTATCTAGGATTGGGTTTATGATATAGGCATAAGAGTTCCTAAAAGTTTCAGTCGGGTAGTATGGGGAGATGAAGTCCTCAGGTATTCTCCTATCCTTGATCATTGCTGCACAAGCAAGCCTACATGGTACCCAGACACATCTCATTTTCTACATGTGCATGTGTACAAACCAATGTCCACTATCCAGGAATTGTAAGGTGAGCTTATTTCAAACTTCATAGTAGAACAGTAAATGACAAAAAATCCCTTTGCATTAGCCTTTTCAATCTCTAATTTCTTAGGTATGTTAGGGCATATGTTGGTCTTAAAAGTATTACAGAACTTGGTTCTCTCAACATACCTCTGCATAACATACCTTCTAAGACCTTCCATCATGGTTAGAATGGGTTGGTCTCTCACCTTTTTAATGGCTAGGGATGGCATTCGGGGCGGATATTGGCAAATCCTTACCTGATCCCTGATCCCCGATCCCCGAAACCAAATGGCTACCCAAATCCACCTTGAAACCCGAACGGGTAGAGGAGTGGTAAACCATAACCGAACCAAAAGGGGTTCGGGTAATCCCCGCACCGATTGGGTAACTGAATTAGAGAAAAAGAGAGAGAGAGAGAGAGAGAGAGAGAGAGAGAGAGAGAGAGAGAGAGAGATGTAGACAAGAGAATATAGATCTAGGGCTCGATCAAATTTGGGCTCCAAAAAAAATCAATAGAAATAGAAGCACAAAGCAAATCAATACATAAAATTATCATGATCTAGAACAAACCAAAAGACTTTTGTCATAATTCCTTGCGGATCAAAATAAAAATCAAACACAAAAGCATACATGTGAAAGAAACTAATATGCTTCCTAGGGCTGAAGATATATCATCCAGATATCATCCATTTCTCCTTCTCCGCCTTGGAATTACATTTGGGCTTTTGGGTATCCATAAGACCAAACTTCTGAGTTTATAGAGTCTTCAAATTGATTGCAGGGTTTGACGAGAATCCAACGGGAGGAGGCGATTAAGTGGAGAATATGTGTCTGCTCTCTCAGGAGAGAAGATTGAGATGTGTGTGCTCTTTGATGAGAGGCGATTGCAAGGTTCTGCGTTTTTTGGGAGAGAGAGAATAGTCGCTCTCTCAGGAGAGGAGATTGAAGTCTCAACCCTAGGGCATGGTACACTCATATATATATATATATATATATATATATATATATATATATATATATATATATAAGGGATATTTTTGTAATTACACATTTTCAGTTCGGTTAGATTCGATTCGGGTAACAGTCAAACCATAACCGAACCGATACCCATTCGATTATCCAATGCCTCAACCATACCTGTACTCGCGAGGAAAATTTCGGTTATGGTTCGGGGAAAAACTTCAGTTACAGTTCAGGTACCCATCGGTTCAGTTCAACTTGTCATCCCTATTAATGGCATTGTTGTACGACTCACTCAAGTTGTTAACCATTCTATTGGTCTTGGCCCTTGGACTGTAAAAACACATTGCCCAATATTTAGGTGGTTCTTTCAACAACCACTCATGTGCCTTCACATCAACTGCCCCTACCTCCATCATCTTTGCATGAAACTCAGGTACAGTGTAAGCACTTGTTGCACCCCACATAAGGTCCTTTAACTCCTTCCCTTTATGCACTTTCTAGAAGTTGGAGTACATATGCCTCATGCAATACCTGTGCTCCACACTAGGGAATAACATATCCATAGACTCTATAAGTCCCTGCATAAGAACCACAAATTACAAGTGGATATAGACAAATAAATGGCTTAAATAATTGTAAAAGTGTGTATAACAAACAACATTAAACTTACCTTTTGTCTGTCAGAAATAAAAATCCATCTTTTATCCTCAAGCTTGCCAATGACATCTGTGAGAAGTTTAAGAAACCAAGTCCAACTGTTCTTTAGCTCAAATTCCACAACTGTCATTGCGATGAGGTACATTTGGTTGTTACCATCTCTCCCAACAACATGCATCAACTACCCCCCAAATGGATCTTTCAAGAAACAAGCATCCAAACCAATAATGGGCCTACATTTGCCTACAAATCTCTTAGCTTGAGCATCAAACAAAACAAATATCCTCTGAAAAATAGGGTTTCTCTCTAGCCAAGGTCTATCAACTGTAGGGAGGTATTCTCGAACAGGTCCAAGGAGGGCCCGAACACGTTGTAAGGGGGAGTCATCGTGTTATACAGTATTCAGCAATATGGACCAGTGACATGAGAAGTCATTGGTCCAGGAAGGTTGTACGGGGTCTAGGTCCGGTTAACATGAGAAGTTATTGGTTCAGAAGACTAATAAAAAGAACAGTGACATGAGAAGTCACTAGTCCAAGTAGCTTGTTCGGCAATGAGAAGGCCGAACAAAAGGAGAGCTCCTAAGAAGGCAATAGTCCAAATAATTGATAAAGGACCAGTTACATGTGAAGTGACTGGTCCAGACAGTCTGTTCGGCGATGAGACAGCCGAACAAGGAAAGAAATCCAATCAGATATTGGAGTAAAGGGAACACTCTGGAAAGGTCCAAAGACAATGGTAGTTCGTTAAGGAATGAGATCCCGAGAATGTAGGATCTGGAAAAGATACCCAACGGGAATGGGGTGTTCGGCTTGTTATGGAAAAGAGTCCTACAAGGATTAAGGTAATGAACTGATAAGGGAACGAGAATCCAAGATATCCTGGGTTTCCTATACGAGGTAGGAAACCTAGGGCAACACGGATACTTGGGCAGCAAGCATCCATGAATCTATAAATATAAGGTAAATCTAGAGGTAAAAGGTACGCAATACGTTTCATTCATATTGTTTTCCTACTGATAATTAGTGTTCATCTGCTAGTATGTGATACTAACTTAGGCATCGGAGGGCCTTTGCCATGAGAGCAAAGGTGCGCTCACCCCTTGTCTGTTTTGCAGATTAGGGTTCAGGCATAAAACCAGGGTTCCGGGTAAGAGGCACGAGAAGCCGTTTTGCAATCCAATTGCTATCTTAAACATCAGTTCAAGGAATCAATTGTTTTCATCCCCCTACAATTGGCTCCGTCTGTGAGAAACGAAGGAGTTCCCTTTGAAATACGACCATGGTGGAAGTAGATCCAGCAACACCACACGATCCGAAGAACCTGCCAGGTGGAGGAAGGGATAAATCTCCACCTGGGGCTCCGAAAAAGCCCGAAGGTGGACACAGGATGACCACAAGTAAAGGCCGCCCCTTTACTGTCCATGAAAACTCTAAGAGCAGAGAGGAAAGGACAGCCTCGAGATCCACGAGAAGGAGTAAATCCCATCAAAGGGATGAATCAGTTGCACACTCCTAAAGTATGCACTACAGCGAAGATGTCCTCGATAAGAAAAGGTAGGAAATCGAGGAGTATGCTCGTTTGATCAAAAAATGAGAGCATGGGATCCGGGAGCTAGAAAGGATCCGAGAACATCCGGAGGACTCTGGACTCTCACGGGGAAATTCCAGAAGAGATACGTATACTATGGTGAAATACCAAAAGGCTCCTTCACAAGGAAGAAGGAGCAAAAGCAGAAGTCCCACTCCAAGGCGACATAAGTTTTCTCCACGAAAAGAAAGAAGCAGAAGTAGGTGCCGAACACCAGAAAAACGAAAGGCTTCCTCAAGAAGAAGGAAGAGCTGGGGCCGAAGCTCTACCCCTGAGGATGAAAGGACTAGAAAACATCACAAGAACAGGTACGAGAGACCTGATTCCAATTGAGAAAGGACTAGACCCAACAAAGGTAAGGAAATAGAGGATGAAACCATGACTGCACGAGAAGCAGCACGGAAAGCACTTAAGAATATTGCATCCTCCCCTTTCACAAGAAACCTGCAAGAGGCTAGGTTGCCGAACAGAGTGAAACACGAAACGTTCATCCTCTACGAGACGGATGCTGATCCCGTGGCACACATACAGCATTACCAGCAGACAATGTTTATGCATGAAGGAGACGATGCAATTATGTGCAAAATGTTCCCATCAAGTTTGGGGAAGGTAGCCTTGTCCTGGTTTCATAAGTTAGGTTCACGCTCTATTCGAACATGGGTGCAATTGGCCGAGGAATTCACTGCACGGTTTTTAACAAGCAGAAGAGCTCCAAAGACTTCTGAGAGCCTCTCCTTTATGAAACAAGGCGAGGACGAGCCAATCAGGAACTATGCAAAAAAGTACTGGGAAACCTTCAACGAGATTGAAGGTTGCAGCGAGGAGTGCGCAATAGCCACGTTCAAGACAGGTTTACCTGCTCGGGGGGAGCTGCGTAAGTCCCTGAACATGAGTCCAGTGCAAACACTGGCAAAGTTAATGGAGCGGATAGAGCAGCATGCCAGAAACGAGGATGACATATTTCGAGAGGATGGTAAGGTGGCGACCGAGTAGGTAAAAGGGTCTGTGAAGAAGGCAGATAAGCCATAACCCAAAACCTACCGAGAGAGGAAAGACTATGGGCAGGCAAAGAAAGAGTCGTACAAGGATAAACAAGCTCCGGATCCCAAGTCTTTCTTCTCAATAAACACAGTCTGGAAAGAACCCATCTACAGGATTCTTTATCGAATAAAAAATCAACCTTACTTCAAATGGCCTCCAAGTCTGGGTGGGAATAAAGATACAAAACGTGCTATGAATCAGCACTACAGCTACCATAAGGATTGGGGCCATATGACTGAGGATTGTGAGATGTTTAAAAGACACCTTGATGATTTGGTCTCGCGAGGTTATCTCAAGGAATTTATCCAGGAAGGTCCCAAGGATAAAGAAAAAGCAATGGAATTGGATCACGAGCAGAATCCAAAGGTATAATCCATATGATACATGGATTGGCCGAGCCTTATACGAGGAATGAGGTGAGATTACTCCAGAGACAGATCAAACATGACCAACATGTGATGCGGTTGGGAAAGAAAAGAGGGCGTGACGAAGAAACATGCAATGAGGGCATAGTTTTCATAGATGAGGATCTGGGAGGAGTCCAGGTACCTCACAATGATGCTTTAGTCATAACCCTACGAGTTGGGGAATATGACATGGAAAGAATCCTGGTGGATTCAGGGAGTTGCACCGAGGTGCTACATTACGATGCATTTAAAAAGTTGGGACTGACTCAAGCAGATTTAGTACAGTCAGTAACCCCCTTGGTCGGATTCGGGGCAGGAGCAGTTTGGCCATTAGGAAAAGTAACTTTGCCTATTCGGGCTAGGACAGTGGTACTACGAACTGACTTCCTGGTGGTGGATGTACCATCCTCCTATAACGTGATTATAGGGAGAACATGGTTACACAAGATGAGGGCAGTCTCTTCCACCTTCCATCAGATGCTAAAATTCCAGGAATCCAATGGGATTGAAAAGATCAAGGGTAACCAGAAGGTAGCTCAACAGTGCTTGGTGTCCATCGTAAAGAGAATCCAAAATGCCCACCATGTCCATACAGTGAAAATCCCGGATCAACCGACTATTGAGGGTATCGAAAAGGAACCAACTGAGAGGGTAATTGAGGGTTTGAAGAAAATACAGATCAACGAGACTGATCCTGATAGGTATTTTTTAATTGGGGAATCACTGCCAACAGAGGAAGAGGCTGAATTGATAAGTTTCCTAAAGACTTAAGTTGACATATTCGCCTGGACACCAGAGGAAATGCCTGGGGTGGATGCAGATGTTATCTGCCATCACTTGAATGTAGATCCACAACATAAGCTAGTCATTCAAAAGAAAAGAAGGGCAGTCGTACAACATGTTGACGTTGTAATTGAAGAGGTAAATCGTTTGATGGAAGCCAAAGCAATAAGGGAAGTTTACTATCCAGAGTGGCTATCCAATACTGTTGTTGTGAAGAAGAAGAATGGAAAATGGCGTGTCTGTGTGGACTTCACAAACTTAAACAAGTCATGCCCGAAGGACAGCTTCCCTCTTCCAAGGATAGACCAGTTGGTTGATGCAACTGCTGGATATGAACGAATGAGTTTCCTCGATGCATATCGAGGATATCATCAAATTGCCATGTTTGGGCCTGATCAAGAAAAGACTTCTTTTATTACACCACGAGGGTTGTACTATTATAATGTCATGCCCTTTGGATTGAAGAATGCAGGGGCAACATATCAAAGATTGGCAACCATCATGTTCAGAAAACTGCTCGGCAATACTATGGAGGTTTACATAGACGACATGGTGGTAAAAAGTAAAACTAGACAAGGCCATATAGCAGATTTGAAAGAGGCTTATGAAATCTTGAGGAAGTACAAACTGAAGCTCAACGCCTCGAAGTGTGCGTTTGGAGTCGGTTCTGGAAAGTTCTTGGGCCACCTTGTAACCATAAGGGGGATTGAGGCAAACCCTGATCAGATAAAGGCCCTACAGAATCTACAGAGTCCTAGGACAGCGAAAGAAGTCCAACGGTTGACTGGGATGGCAGCGGCCCTCAATCGATTTATTAGCCGGTCAAGTGACAAGTGCAGACCCTTCTTTCAGCTGTTAAAGAAAAGGGAAGGATTCAAATGGGAAGCAGAGTGCGAACAAACCTTCCAGGATCTGAAGGGGTATTTGGCTTTTGCCCCCTTCTTTCGACTCCAGAGCCAGGTGAGTCCTTAGTTTTGTACTTAGCTGTTTCTGAGCATGCTGTGAGTGTAGTCCTATTAAGAAATAAGGGATCCGAGCAAATCCTTGTCTATTATGTGAGCAAAACGTTACTAGATGCAGAACGAGATATCTGCCCCTCGAGAAATTAGTCCTGGCATTAAGAACAGCAACTAGAAAACTGCCACATTATTTCCAGAGCCATAGAGTTGTAATCTATACTGAGTTCCGATTGAAGTCGCTGCTACGAGAAGTCGCTGCTACGAAAAGCAGACTTCTCAAGAAGAATCTCAACTTGGTCCGTTGAGTTGAGCCAATATGATATCGATTATCAGTCGCGCACGGCAATCAAAGGCCAAGTGTTGGCTGATTTTGTGGCAGAATTCTCGCCCACAGTAGCACCTATGCCTCCTACAAGAAAGGAGCAGGAAACAGAACCACCAGCAGAGAAGAAACAGGCCCTAGCCGAACAAGATCCCCTGGAATAGAAGCTGTTTGTTGACGGGTCAGCTTGTAACACTGGATCAGGAATCGGAGTTGTGCTTTTACCCCTTGAAGGGTCAATGTTGGAACTATCTATTCGGCTAGGGTTCAATGCATCAAATAATGTGGCAGAGTATGAGGCACTCTTAGCTGGCTTGAGAAGTGCAAAAACCCTAAAAGCAGAACGGGTTAGGGTATATTGTGATTCACAGCTTGTAGTCCATCAATTGTCCGGGCAATATGAAACCCGGAGCGAGAAGATGGCGGCCTATGTATAGGCAGCCAGAGATCTGCTTGATACATTCGAAAATGTGTATATTGAGCAGATAAGTTCTGGAAAGAATGCTCACGCAAATTTGTTAGCATGGTTAGCTGCAGCCATACCAACTGAGTTTAAAAGAAAGGTAGCAGTAGAGTATCTGACTAAGCCGAGCATAGGGAGAAGTATGGAGATGGTCTTGGACGTGAACCAGGGACCAAGTTGGATGGACCCCCAATTGTGGAGTTTTTACGAGACGAAATACTCCCTTCAGACAAAAAGGAGGCTCACAAGATAAGGACCAAATCTACTAGGTTTTGGTTGTCCCCAGAAGGAAAATTGTATTGAAAGTCTTTTACAGGTCCCTATTTGCTTTGCGTGCACCCCGAAATGGTTCAGAAGTTTCTCCACGAGATTCACAAGGGAACATGTGGAAGCCATGCTAGGGGCAGGTCCATTGCCCATCGAGCAATCACCCAAGGTTACTGGTGGCCGTACATGCAAGAAGATGCTAAGGTTTACGTAAAAATCTGTTAGAAGTGTCAAAAGTTCTCACCAATGATACGAATCCCAACAGAAGATTTGGTGCCACTAACGAGTCCCTGGCCATTTGCCCAATGGGACATGGACATCGTAGGTTCGCTCCACAAAGCAACGGGAAATAGGAGATTTCTGCTGGTAGCAACGGATTATTTCACCAAATGGATTGAGGCAGAACCTTTGGCTAAAATAACTGAACCTATGATAGAGAGGTTTGTATGGAAAAGCATAATTACTCGATATGGGGTCCCTTATTCATTGATTACAGATAATGGATCCCAATTTCAGAAAAAGTTCAAAGCATTTTGTGCCCAGTATGGAATAAGGAACTACTACTCGACCCCAGCCTACCCTTAAAGTAATGGGCAGGCAGAAGCTTCCAACAAAACCATTTTTGATGGGATCAAGAAGAGGTTGGATAAAGCAAAGGGGAAGTGGCCTGACGAATTGCCACTGGTTTTATGGGCGCACCGAACAATGCCTAGGAGGTCTACGGGAGAGACCCCCTATTCATTAGCATATGGAACAGAGGCTGTTATTCCTTTAGAAGTAGGTCTGCCGACCAACAGGACCACTTTGGTTGAAAGTGGAGGCAATGACAGAGCCCTGGAGATTGAATTAGATCTTGCCGAGGAACGAAGAGAGTGGGCCCTGGTGCATTTGGCCTCATACCAAGAGCAGCTGATAAAAAGCTACAACAAGAATGTCCACCCACGAGAGTTTGGTGTTGGAGACCTTGTGCTTCGAAAGGTGCTCGGCAACACTAAGGTGGCCAATGAGGGTAAGTTAGGTGCCAATTGGGAAGGCCCATATTGAGTCACTGAGATAGTGGGCATTGGGGCTTATCGATTGGCCAACCTGGACGGGAACCCGGTGCCAAGGCCTTGGAATGTCCATAATTTGAGAAAGTTCTTTTTTTGAATAGATTCAAGTATATTTTTTAGGATGCACATCGTGATTGTGTGGGAGTTACGAACATAACTCTCTTGTGTCTTATTCTTTGTTAGTTGCAAGGGGTACGAGTAACGCCCCATTGAGTTTTGAGTTATGAATTCTGATTTTGAATTATGAAATATTCTTCTTTTTTTTAGCAAATTTTTATTCTGGGTATTAGAATATGCAGTATGGCACTCATTCTTCAACCTTCCTTCATATTAGGGAGCAGAGAGTGGGCCCATACGCTTTCTTTGCATACATACGAGAATATGTAGTTGATTGTCTAAAGTACGAGTGAACTTAGGCATATATCCAAGTACGTGAAACTTGGAAAGCATACACGAATATGCACAGACAACTAAGTACGAGCAAACTTAGCTGGTTATCCAAGCACGAATAAACCTGGGATGCATACGAGGAGATGCAATCATCTGAGTAAAAATTCACAAACAAACTTAGTATGTATGAATACATACAACACTGCCTGAGTACGAACACACTTAGAATGCATACGAGAACATGCAGATATAGTTCAAGTACGAAGCACTTGGCATACATATGATAAACATGCAAGTACATTTGGGCACCGAACTAAGTATGAATAAACTCAGAATTCACGGATTGTCTAAATACAAAAAACTTAGACATACGAACATGTTCAAGTATGAACAAGCTTGGGGTTGCATACGGATACATGCATAAGTACGAGAAACTTAACCAAGTACGAAACACTTAGCTAAATATGCATCTGGAAAGGAACTTTGGCATCAAAAAAATGAAATTTAAAGCCAAGAAAGGCCAAACAAAACAGTGTTCAGGCCAGACAGGGCCACAAAAGGCCAAAACACCTATGTTAAACAAAGTTTTTTTATATACTTGTGCCACGCAGGGCCAGTTCAACTATTTGAAAGATTCGGATTGTCTGTCAAAGGGAGGAGATTGTACTTATTCATCTTCAGTAAGATCTTGAACAGTCGCTAGAGAAGCTGGTGCAGTAATGTCCTCCGCAGCAATATCTCCCCCAGGTTGACCACCATTGGCTTCCTTCTGGCCAGGGTTGGACGTATCAGTCGTTTGGTCGATATTTGCTACCTGCTGATCGGGGACAACGATATTGAGCCCTTTGTCCAAACTCCCCTCTTCCACTACTGTTTCATCTTCGGAAATGGCTTGTGTGCTCGGTAGGTCATTGTTGGTCCATAAAGGGGAAGACTCAGGTGCTCCAATCTTTGTAAGACAAGCTGTCTAAGAGGCAGCCTAAATCCGATCTTGAATCACAGGGATTTGATTTTTGTAGCTCTTAGTGGTTACGTTGATCCCTTCATTATACCCCTGCTGGTATGCATCTTTCGCTTCGTTCTTGCTTGACTCTAGCTCCATAATAGTTTGGTTCAAACTATCTTCGGCACAGTCGAGCTTACCTTTTAGTTTGTTCACCTCCCCACGGGCTTGGTTTCTTTCTCTCTCAAGCCTGATTATTGTGCGTTGCAATTGGGAGTTCTCATTTGCCAGCTTGGCACGTTGGGGTTCAGATTGGCCGAGTTTTTGGGCCATAGCTACCATCTTCTGAATTGTCTGGAAATCCAAACAGTTAACGCAATTACAAGAAGATATGATTTAAGTGATTAGTAAATAAATTTCGAGGAAGGTTACCTTAGCACTGTGGGTCATAAATGAGCCAAGGGGGTTATCATGAGAGCATGCAACCTCTCTTTGCATGTCTCCTGGCAGTAGAAAAGCCTGAGATAATGCAATGGCTGTCCCCTCAGATTCTACACTGTCTCGAGCAGTGATAGGCCGATTCCCATAAGTGAGTGGAGGAGCCCAAATAGGAGTTGAAGTCGATGAGGACTGAGGAAGGGGCCTTTAAAGTGATGGTTCCACCCGTTGACGTTTGTCCCGGTGGCTATTGTCAATTTCTTCCTGAGAAAACCCAAGGGGAGCATCAGTTTGAATGTGGGCTCGACGACCATGGCCCTGAGAGCCACTGTTGCTTCGAGCAATGCGACGACCTTGACCTGCGCTAGGAATGGTGAGAAGGTCCCCAAGGTCGATTGGCTGGTTCATCTCTTGAGGAGGAGAAGGGGTATAGCCGCTTAATGTGGACGTTGATGCTTCTTCAGCCAAAGTGATTGGCTCGCTTTGGAAGGGAGGCGTTTGAGAACGCCTTTCTTCTTCTTGCTCGGGATGTGAGGTGGAGGGACCAGCAGTAATCAGGTTATCAGCTGCACGGGTACGACGATCAATAAACCCGCCATAGGAAGCCCTGTAACTAAGAAGAATTTGGGGAGCCCTTGCTCGGCCAGCAAGATAAGTACCCTGTCTGTTGAATGCTAATACCTGCCTGATATCCGCAACGTGGACCTGAGGGGTGATGATGGGATAACCCTGGTTGACATTTGTGGCTACAACAACATACGAAACACAGAAATGTTAGTTAAAGCACGAAGAAGCTTTGACTAAAGACAGACAAAACACGAGGAGAGCACTAACGTGGGCTTCCAAATCTGTGAGGGGCATGAAAACCTTTCACTTGGCCGTCCTCATCCCTGGGTTCGAAGTTTCCCGTAACGATGAGGAAGTCATCATTGTCTCCCCGGGCAGAGTCAGGAAGTTCAAGCACGAGTCTTTTTCTGGAATCTCTACTTTTGAGATAATAAGTAAGGGCATCCTTTGTCCTCGAGACGCTGTACAAATGATGGATATCGTGCAGACCTAGGGATGTGCCTAGCATCTGGTTTAGAGCATTTATGCCCATGACTACCCGAAAAAAATTGGCAGAAACCTGCATTGGGGACAAACGATAATGGGCTAAAACGTGACGAAGCAAGGGTGCTAGGGGAAACCTAACCCCACCTTCAACAATAGCAACTACTGGTATATAAAGGGTGTCATGATCTGGACACTCACGAAGGGCGTCCACAGGGGCGAGGGTGATGGCAACATTCTCAGGGATCTCGTAGCGAGATCTGAAGTTAGCCATAGCCTGGGGTGTGTTACAATGCTGTCTAAATCTCCCCATTGTTGAAAAGTATGTTTTACAGAGAGGGTATCGAAGAAACCCTAAGAAACAACTAAACCCTAAATCTACGAAAGAAATAGGGCGAAATGGGGAGCAAAGACTTACAATGGATCGGTGATCGGAGTTCCTAATGCAGAAAAGAGGAGACCTTGAGAGGGTGAACAGAGCTCCAATGACGGGTGTGTACGAATAGTCTTTTTTGCAGAAAAAGAGAGAGAGCGGGTTTAAAATGGGACGAAAACCCAAAAATACCCTAATAAGTGGGGTGGCGTATGTGAAATGTCACCCCAGACGCCGTTTGGGTGTTCCGTTCCCGAAAAAACATCCGTCCGCATTTAATGTAAGCAATATGATGAATGCCACGTGTAAAGCTTAGGACTAAAAAGCCTGTCCAGGCCGAGCGAAGAGATGTTTTTGCCTTTGCTAATGATGAAAATTGCACCAAATTTATGAAATAAGGTGCAGGAACAGAATAAATTTGCTCGGTAATTAAGAGCTTTACTCATCATCTGAGTAAAACATAATGAGTAAAGCTGGGGAGCAATTATAGGAAGGTATTCCCGAACAGATCCAAGGAGGGCCCGAACATGTTGTAAGGGGGAGTCATCGTGTTATACAGTATTCGGCAATATGGACCAGTGACATGAGAAGTCATTGGTCCAGGAAGGTTGTACGGGGTCTAGGTCCGGTTAACATGAGAAGTTATTGGTTCAAGAGACTAATAAAAAGAACAATGACATGAGAAGTCACTAGTCCAAGTAGCTTGTCCGGTAATGAGAAGGTCGAACAGAAGGAGAGCTTCTAAGAAGACAATGGTCCAAATAATTGATAAAGGACCAGTTACATGTGAAGTGACTGGTCCAGGCAGTCTGTTCGGCGATGAGACAGCCGAACAAGGAAAGAAATCCAATCAGATATTGGAGTAAAGGGAACACTCTGGAAAGGTCTAGAGACAGTGGTATTCCGTTAAGGAATGAGATCTCGAGAATGTAGGATCTGGAAAAGATACCCAACAGGAATGGGGTGGTCGGCTTGTTATGGATAGAGTCTTACAAGGATTAAGGTAATGAACTGATAAGGGAACGAGAATCCAAGATATCTTGGGTTTCCTATACGAGGTAGGAAACCTAGGGCAACACGAATACTTGGGCAGCAAGCATCCATGAATCTGTAAATATAAGGTAAACCTAGAGGTAAAAGGTACGCAATACGTTGCATTCATATTGTTTTCCTACTGATAATTAGTGTTCATCTGCTAGTACGTGATACTAACTTAGGCATCGGAGGACCTTTGCCACGAGAGGCAAAGGTGCGCTCACCCTTTGTCTGTTTTGCAGATTAGGGTTCAGGCATAAAACCAGGGTTCCGGGTAAGAGGCACGAGAAGCCATTTTGCAATCCAATTGCTATCTTAAACATCAGTTCAAGGAATCAATTGTTTTCATCCCCTACATCAACCTTAAGTTTTGCACAACTTCTAGGGTTCTTATTTCTTATCATCTCACAATAGTTCCACAGTCTATGGTATTGTTCACCATGTGCCCCATCCACCATCTTTATAGCCTTCCTTTTAGCCCTATAAATTTGCATTTCTGAAACATCCAACATCCATTTTCTCCTAACATCATTTTGCATTGCTGTCACCTTCCAATTAGGGTCATCATTTATCTCATCCACATACTTCTTGGCCAACCACTCTGCAGATGCCCACTAGTTATGGTAAACCCTGGGACAAGTATGTTCCCCTTTAAGTCTTTTAATTTAGTAAGTTGTTGTGTCACCTACCATAAATGCATGAAGTCTCCATTGACAAGGAGGTGTTCCCCTTCTTCATCTTTGCACTTTACAGTTACCCTCCTAGATTCATTTTTTAGGTACTTGTATTGACAACCATGCCTACGATGAAACTCCTTCAAGAAAGCCCTAAAAACCCTAACATTGGGAAACAACATCCCTTCCACCAGTTTGGGATTTTCCATATCTCTTTCTTCATTGAACTCTGGGCATTTCATCTTGTTTGTCCCCTTCTTCTTCACCTTCTCATCATCTAATGAGCTGACAACACTGACATTTTCATCACTACTGTCACTTTCCTCAATCACACTAATTATCACACCTTTTCCCAAGTCCTCCTCCAAATTACTAACTGACAGATGCCCTCCTTCATCACCATCCACACCCTCACCCTCATTCACTACATATTCTCAGTCATCACCATCAGACAACAACGATGAATCCCTTAATCCATTGCAGGCAAAATCACTATCACTATCAGTATGACTGTTCCCACCATTACCACTGTCAGTAACACATTGCCCCCCTTCCCTCCCTATCTCCTACTCCTCCTCATCATCAGCATTTTCAACACAAGGATATCCCCCCTGATATCCCAAGTCTTGAAGACCAAATTCTACTCCCTCCCACTCCACCCCAACCCCTCCTCATCATCCTCTTCAACATCAAATGGGTAACAAAACACTCAATATCCTTATCCTTACCCTCATAGAGAACAAACATTTCTATCATATCTACATCACTAGTAATCTCAGATAACCCATTCTCTACACTATGACCTGGTCTTAAATAGAAAAATGAGCGCCATGAGTGACACTCTATTTCTTGCATTGCACTCACTAAGTCAACATAGGAAAACTCATAAGGTATAACTCTTGAATAACATATATCCCCATCAATGTAGCTGTGGAATGGATTTCCTTCAAATTTCCCACCAAATTTAATATTCAATTGAATCCTTCCATCCCCCATTTTCAATTATTAAATGCAAGAAGCCCAATAAGAAAAAGAAAAAGAAATCACCAAATCAGTGTCTTGTATGGCTGTACATAAACAATAACAAACATGGGAACCACAAATCCATAACATTATTTCAGGGGGACCACAAATCCAAAACATGTTTAAAAAGTTAAAAAAATTCCCTTTACAAGGACTACAAACCCATATGACAAAATGAATTGTATACAGGAAAAACCCTAATTTTTTTGACATTACAGAGAGAGAGCATGTAGAACCCAAGATAGAAAACCCATTTTTTAACTCATTACCTATTTTATATTTCTCGTTAGATCCGAAACCCATTTTAAATTATGAAAAACCCTAAATTTCATCATCAATTTCATAAACTCTAGTAAAACCCTAAGTTACGATATACAAAGCGAATATGTATGTATTTACCTTGCCTGCTTCAAAATCACTGTCAAATTCATCTTCGAAGTCATACTAAAATCAATCGAAATCAAACCCTAATACGTTGGTCTTCTTGTGGTGTCGATCGATCGCGTAGGATGCTACATGGTTTTGCTGAGATTACGATGTTAGGGATTGTGGGAATGCGATGGGGGATTATGGTTTTTGGGGTTATGGGTTGGTTATGGTAGCGAGTAGAGAGAGAGAAGCTGTCGTGTGAGGTGGAGAGAAATGGAGTGTGGGAAGAAAAAGAATATATAAGATAGGGTAAATTGGTCTTTCCAGCCATTCTGTCCAACGGCATTAGGTCTCCCAAACGAAAACTTTAATGAGGGGGTCTGGCCGTAGCGAGAATTCATGGAGGGTTGTCCGTGAAAAACAGGTAAACGTTGAGGGGTATCTAAGTAAATAATCCTATAATTAATTGTTAGTAATGTTAAAACTTTTTTCTATCAATTTTAGTATTTTATCTTAATAAAGGAATATAATGTAGATATACATAAAATATAGGGGGTAAATTATAGTTTTTTAATAAGTTACGGATAACCTTAGTTCAGTTTCAGTAATTTGTTTCTTTTCCATTTTTTTTATGTTATGAACTGTACTTCCTAGTGGTATTAAACTTAATTCTGAATGTAACATTTTTTCCTTTTCTTGTGAGATACATACTTGAGTTTTATTTTTGATAAAATCCGTAAACCGATCCGCAAGTCATGAATTATTAGATTGGAACCGAACTGTACTACTATTGATCTGGAGCAGCCCTATGTTAATATTAAACAATGGGACACGGCGACTACTAGTTCAGGCTCCAACTGAAACTCTATCTCTCTCTCTCCTCCGGCCAATAGAGACGGACGTGAAGATGCTGACTCTCTCTCTCTCCTCGCCACGGCCTTTCTCTCTCCACAATAAACAATTGCCCTATCTGAGATCATCTCCGCCTCAGGAGACCAGGCTCCTTCACTCCACTCAACAACACTCCACTTCCTTCCTCTTCAACCCCCTCAGGTACGTACTCATTCAAACATATTCAAACCTAAATTCCCGCAACTCTACGATTACACGTGTTATAGTATATGTCATATGTATTTGCAGTGTTTCGAGTAATCGGGAGACGATGGCGATGATGAAGAAGAACAAAGGCAAAGGGTTTGGGGCTGTTTGTTACTCTGCGCCTCTCACTCCTCGGAACCTACAGTTGATCTCCACTGTTTCTACCGCGTAATGATCTTTCTCTCTCTCTCATTTGATTGATATTGCCACAGGAGCCCATGGCGGCCTGAATCACATGTATTTTTAGATTAATAACAATTAAGATAGCTTATAATATAAATATTGGAGTGCAATTTTGTTCACCCTCTTTAAAAGAGGGGGAATGTTACCCTCTTTTCTATTGGTTGAAATGGTGTAGATCCCACTACAAAGTGATGTCATGCTTACCATGCAATACACTTTTTGATAAGCATGACATCACTTTGTGGTGGGATCCACACCATTTCAACCTATAGAAAGGAGGGTAATGTTCACCCTCTTACGTGGAGGGTGAACAAAACTCAACTCGAAGAAATATTGCTACTTATTAGTTTTGAGATGAAGACGAGATTAAGTATATACACATAATTGCATTTTTGAAGTTTATAAACACAATTGGGTAATGACCTCTCTCTCTCTTTCTTTTTTTTTGGTAATGACCTCTCTCTCTTTCTTTCTCTCTCTTGCGCTAATTTCTGAGAGATGCTACATACACTACCATCTATTCACTACACCATTCACTACATCTTCTGTGGAGCTCATCTTGGATCCCAAAAAAATACAGAAAAAATGTCCATAAATTTTAGAATAATATTTTATGGGGCTTTGTAAAAAATCAGCTCCAACAAATATCGATAAGTATTATTTCTTGATTCGTAGGGACGAAACTGAACAGTTGAGCAGTTTCGCCCCTACAAATTAAGAAATAATACTTACCGATATTCGTTAGAGCTGATTTTTTACAGGGTCCCATAATATATTATTTTAAAATTTATGAACATTTTTCTGTATTTTTTTGGGATCCGAGGTGGGCCCTACAAAAAATGTAATGGATAATGCAGTGGTTTGAGGTAGTATACCTAGACTTATTGTTACATTGATATTGCCGTAGGAGCTGCGTAGAAATAAAATACTCCATTTATTATTCCGTGTTGGAATGATGAAAACGATTGTGAAGCCTGTCATAGTATAAATATATAAATAGTCATTTGGGATAACCGAGTCTCTTGTAGAGGATAAATTTGCTGCGTTGTTTGTGGTTAGGAAATTCGGACCACATATTTATTGGTATTCAATTAACATGATTTTAAACCGCAATTAAGCGTTTCAACGACGAAATCTACGATATGAACAGATCCACAGTTAAGTGTTTCGACGATGACTATAATATGAACCGGTTATTGAATTCAGTCCAGCTAGGGGCGGAAAATGCTGAACTGCACGGGGTGCAGTTTTGCCGGAAACCGGTGACAATGGATTTCCTTTGAAATTGGTTAATGAATAAAAAATAATTGAAGTCATGTTGGCCCATTGATCAGATTGAATTGGTTTTTGGCAAAGTAACTAACAAAAATGAGGTTCACTCTACCTGTTGTGGTGGTGTCCGACCTTTGGTGCGAGCCCCTTGGGCCCACCTGTCGTAGTGCTGCGATTCGCGGCGAGGCTCTTGGGCGCAGCGTCAGTTGGGCTGGCTCCCACATCAGGAGTTTGGGTTTGTGCGTGTGTGTTTATAAGGTTCACTCTATCTCTCCCAGTCAGCAATTGCCTAGGTGAGTTGGTAGGTGAAGTTACCTTCTTGACCTCCATCAAAAAAAAAAAAAAACTATCAAAAATGAGGAAATTGGGTTTTGAAAGGAGTGACAGATTGCTTCTTGAAATTTGTTGTGTAGAATCTAGTAATTGGTGTAATGGGTGATGGAGTTAATAGTATATTGGATATGATCTACTTCTTTCATTTTATATCATTCATTCATTTCTTATGTTTGCTGATATTGTTCACCCATTATTACTCTATAAGTGGGCAGAAAACTCGAGGGAAAGAAAACAGATATTTTGGAACACCTTTCTTTCTTTGGCCTACACACAGAGAGAGTTAGAGAGAGAATCTTCTCCACTTTCGCCTAAAAAAATATGTTAGCAGATAATTATGACCCATATCCCCATATCTGTATCCAAATTTGGATCTGTATCGGGTACCCTCCATTTTTAGGTTGGAAATGCTGGTCAGTTAGATATAGACCCGTATCATATACCTGCACCCAAATCCGTGTGACATAGCTCATATTTACAATTTATCTTACAAGCTTTACATTCAAATTGGTGTCTCTTTACATTTATCTTTACAAGTTTTACAATTTTTTACCTTGCAATATGCTCTGATGTTAATCCAATTTTCCTCTCTAGGGTCTTAATGCTTGCAAAGGGAACTGCGATCCGCAAATCCTTTCTTGTTCCTTTATTTGCTCTGCAAGCACCTCCAATCATCATTTCATGGATCAAGTAAGCCTTTGAGCATTATTCTCTATCTTTTTTGCTAGGTAAATTATGTGTACTTCATTTCCCTTAACATTGTAGTTCTTATTAATCAAGCATAAAATTTTCAGATCATGACTCATCAAGCTTGTTAATATTGCCGTGCAGGGGTGAATATGGTATTTGGACTGCATTCTTGGCGCTTATTGTTCGTCTCTTCTTCTTTATTCCTGGTAGGTTCTTTAGGTACCACAGTGATAGGAATGTACACTTGTGCAATCGTTCTGAGCATAGTCTGGTACCTTTTATTTACTCGTTTTTAATAGCTTAATTTGGTCAATTCTCAGCAATCAATCTCCATACTGGTATTCCTTCAAGTTTCCTTGTATGTGTTTTTGGGAAAAATACAAGAACTTGCCCGAAGGCTTTGGAAATTAATCCTTATAGATACTTTTTGGGACTACTTTGATATTTATGAAATGAATTTAATTGCTTTTGTTAACCAGTGTTGATCAACTTGAACAAACCGCAAAGATAAGTTTACTTCACAAAAACCTCAAACTTGGCATGATAGGATTTAGCTTTAGATGGTGTTGGCAATTTCCCATGGGAGCAAATCCTTGGTCTTGTAATTGGCTTGTGTATAATACTAGAATGGACTTGATAGATTAGAAGACAGTATCAGTCACATCTCCATGACACTCCAAGATATCATTGCCTGACACGTCGACGACAAGTTTTCAAAGTGCTCTATTTTAGTATTCTTATTCATGCTGTTTTTTAGTCTTATGTCGTGTTGACCTTGCCATAACAAATCTTAGTGCATTGTTCTGGAGACCCCACTCAATGGGCTCTGAAGTGGGTCTTAAACATTGCTAATTTCAAACTCAGTAGGTGCCCCTGCCCTGCTCCTGATTTGGTTTCGATTCCAGCTTTTTGTTGAGGTGTGTATCGGTTTTCTGAAGACCAACCAGTTCCCTTTGCCAACCACCATCCATCAAAGCCCGCCCAAAGGCGCCCAATGGGCTAAAAAGTGATAGATTTGGGCTACGGTTTTTTATTCCCCTATTAGCGGAAGCCTAGTCACGTTTGCGATAGACTTGAGCACAATTCTCATTGAGTACGTAGGGCTAGCATACGTATGCTTTCATGAAATCAATTTGTCAGTCTTCATGAGCTGGAGTTTAAAGAGTGTAAACATTTGGAGACATCTAACCCAAGATCAGGAATCTCTGGAATGCTTGAGCCTAGCTTGAATAACTAGGAAAACCAATTTTGGACAAGCCCCTAACCCTCCCACACAAATGTGGCCCCGTTTGCACATGGTGTTGATGGACAGATTTGAGGCGAATGAAAGGCCTGGGATGGAGACTGGGCCGAGGTTGCCACAAAGACCCAACTCTATAACATTATCAAAAAAGGGCGTCATCCAACCAAGATCCAATTGTCTGGGAATGTTGTCCTGATATATATATGGTAGGCGAATTGTCCAAAAACCTATATTTGTGGTAGAATTGGTTGCTAACAGAGAGAAACTTCGTCATAGCTACATTACCATAAACTCTGGTTTTGTTTTGTAAATGGGTTGTATCCCCTTGACGCCATTTCAATAAAGTACTTATCAAAAAAATAATAATAATTCATAAACTCTAGAGTCTGGATGGATCTTGTTCGAGTGAGTGGGTAATCTATTCTCCTTATCCCATTTATCGATTGAATGTTTGGATTCCTTATGGTTTCATCAGGCAATTAAACCACTTGGTAATCTAACTGAGAGAAACTTCACCTTGCACAAGTCAATATGTCTTGCCTCCCCTAATGCGGGGTTTTGAAGTTGGTGTAGATTCTTGGCCCATTGCCAAAAGCTTTAGTTTACTGTAGCTCCATCACCATGTCCTCTGGTTGGGTCTTGTTCGAGTGAGTGCATAGCTATTCTCCTTTGCCTATTTATGAGATTGAATGTGTTGATGCTTTATGGTTTATCAATACTTATTTCAATTGGCAACTAATCCTGTAATCATCCTTCAGGATTTAGTAATTTTCTCCGTAGTCTAAAACCCATCCGCCATCAGTATTTCAGGTGGTTTCTGTCATTTGCCCTGTATGAGGAAATCTGTAAACTTCATTTGCTACAAAGAGCAAAGGAAGTAAAGAAATGAAATGGGCTATGAAGCAGGATTAAACAATTACTTTGCTTGTATTTCAATGTCATTATACTCTGTATTCTAATTTGTGCAGCAATCGGATCTGGAAATACATTCTAACAGATCCTGTTTTGGCTTTATTTGTTTGTAGGTGAACTGGAATTACCTTTTGTAGTGCTACTACTAGTAATTGTGGCTCCTTATCAGGTTATGAACCTAAGGTACGGGACTGCCTATATCTAGAGAGCTGAGACCTATAAGCACTGATACGTCAAAGTAGGTCCCGTACGCTTATTGAAGACGAATTGGGTGCAGATACACGCCGAGACATAATCGATATGCCAAATAAGAATCCAATAGTTACAGAAGTTTCTTGAATTTTGGATACAAGAGGGATCCTCGCTGCTCCATTTTTTTAAGTTTACTAATATTGGGGGGTATTTTTGCTTTTATTTTTAAATTCATTACATGTCCTACTATGTTAACTCTAACAGGGGATAAGGTTGTAGTTTATTCTTGTTTTCTGGTTGCTTCCACATCCCATCATATTGGTTTCATTACTTTTCTTGTATTAAATTTGAATGTTCAATTGTAACGACAGAAATGAATTAACTCCTACTTGTGGTTTTATTTTCCTAGATAAACAATTAAAAAATCATTAAAAAAAACATGATCGTATCCTAGGCCATATTGTATCCTACATTTTTTTTATTTCAGCCCATATCAATGTATCCGGATTGTATTGTACCCATATTCTGTCTTTACATTTGTATCCGTGCTTTCTAGGCTGAGACTTCTTTTCATTGTCTTTCAATTAATGGTCTGTTTCTTTCTTATCATTCGTGGCAGGGGAACACAAGAAGGTGTCATTCTTTCTTTGGTACTAGCAGGTTATTTAGCATTCCAGCATTTCTGGGGAGCTGGCAGCTTGAGAAGGGCATTTGACCAAGGTTCAATTGTTGCCACCTTAGCCACCATATGCATATTCGCTGTGCCATGCTTGCTTTTGATCTGACTTTGATGTGTAATGTAGAAGCATCCTTTCAACTCTCTGTAAATTATTGTATTTGTGGAGAAGATAATGTTGGAGAATGACTGTAATATCTGACCCTTTCTTCTCTAGCATAAGAGTTCAGATGAATGTTTGGTTTCTTCTCTCGTCACAATAAATTATGTTAAATGTTCCTGCATTCATTCAACAAATATAGATGAAAGACCAATTTATTATTCAATTGCTTGCTCTTCTCCGTTTGGTTAATTATTTTTATATGCTTATGTAGAAATCATGTTATGATTTGGTTCCCGTGTGATCAAAGCCTTATCTCTGCTGCACTGGGAGTTATTCATATTTGTAATCAGTTTAGTTTAAAGAACACAGTGTTTGATACTTAAATATTTGCTTTCATTTGAGTTCCATGGTTTCTCGACTACATTAGAATTCCGGTGACCACTCACTTTGATTTCAGGTACACCATTGTAAAATTTAGTCACTATAAACTTTTTTGTTGAACTAGCATTACTGTGCTGTGCCGTTTAGTGGTGCAAGTAGTGGTTTGGTTTATAAGATGGACTCTTCAAATATAGTGATTGGTCCGTGGGGAATTTGTATATACTACTGAAAAATGAGATTACTGCATTTAAGGAAACAAAATATACCCAATGGTCGGATGGTTAAATTTCTTTACTGGCATCTCAAGTGATATTCACTTCAATATATGCATGAAAGTTGGTGCGTAATCTCTGGATGGGATTCTTCATTTGAGCTTTTCTTGCAAACGCTATTTAGTAGCCATAGCAAATATCCCCAATGTGTTATAGAGGTCGTGACCTGGACAAAAATGTGTACCCTGGAACCAGGCTCTCCCCAAAAAAGTGGTTGGAAGGCTCCCCACCGACAGTCCCCTCTTGTCCCAAACCAGGATCTGAGCGGGGAACTTGGGTGTCGGGTAGGACCTTTTCGGAAATACCACCAAGTTTCATGAGACTTGGTGGGTTTGCCTAATTAAATGGCACCTTGACACAGCAACTGCATTTTCAGGTTTTGCACAACATATATTTGAAAGCATCTTTGATTGTTGCCCATACCTTGTCTGACTATTTAGGATACGATGTTCTGTATTGGGCAAAAACATAGTACATACCATGTTCCATATCTTTGCAAAAGAGGTTACTTGGGTTTAGTTCTGAATTCAGTAGCGTATTAATCATCTTATCATTGAGTCAGCTGATGGCTATTGTACACCGTCTCTGCGCTAAAGCAGTCCTAAAACCAACTTGTGTAGACTATAAATACTTATCTGTTAACTCCAGAAAGAGTAGCTGAAAATAACCTATCTTACTTGGCTCTTCCTCTCTACATGCTTCTTAGTTGAACTACGGCACAAAAGTAAAACTTTAGGCTAGCAATGATCTAGATGTAAAAGAACAGGCCTTGAGATTAATATCTGGTATGCGATGGAAAATTCACACCACCCCCGTCTGAATCACCTTCTCAATGTGATGAGAGAGAAAACAACACAATTTCTTTGTCAACTGTCTAGAGATGATTTGCTGCTAGAAGTGAGAAACAAGCCATGGTGAAGAGAAGCATTAGGTTTTGCGACACTGAATCTGCTGAGCTGGGAGATGATGTCGGTTCTGAGCCGTAGACCGTTGGTACAGAGGGGGTGGTGTAAGGATTAATCGGTGTGGTTGTGCTGTAACTGAAAACATGGATACTTTATCAGTTAGCTTGAATTCTAACCAGAAAACTAATAATAAAAGTGGTTTGTAGAAGTAACCTGGGTGGTGGCGGCGACGAAGGAATCGTTGTTGGCGGTGTTGGCGTCGAAGTAGTTGCTCTCGGTGTTGCATAATGACAGTTTCCAGAACCTGCAATAGTGCCGAGACCAACCTTCAGAAATTAAAGCTAAATCATATTATTGATGCTTAGTACATGCAAGAAGTCATGCATGTAAGAAGTCATGCTAAATCATATTATTGATAGACAATTTTGAAATAGAGTTAATCTGAAAATCTTGGTGAAAATGCAGAGAGGCTAAAGCCCAATTGCACAATTTAGGTAGAACTCTTCATTACCTGTTTTCTGCTTCGAGTGTTCAGAGAACACAAAAAACTAATTTTGGTAATTTGTTAACTATTTCAGCAAACATCAACAATATGTTTTTAGTTGTCTGTTACTCCACTATTTCAGGAAACGCTACCTACTTGTTTGGCGAACAGTGATGTACTCCTGTACTCCTGTTTTCATTTTGCGGAGAACACAAAAGTACTGTTTTGCGAAAATTGTTTCCGCACAAAAGCTAAAACAGTAAACACTGAGTGCTTCTGAACTTCTCATTGGTTTTCCTTCCGAAACAACAAAAATTTTAAAATGAAGAAAATAATAGGACATAGATGTTTGGTTGGAATTTTTGTGGATATGCATATCTTACTTGGATCAGTGTAGGTGAGCTGTGCTACCCCACCGAAAACGCAGCTAGTTGGAACTGGATTCTTCTGGTAGTAATCATTGAATGCATACGAAGCATGATTTCGGATAGTGTTTGGATTGTAACAGCTTTGCCCTGCCTGAATTGCTGAACAATCTGCACCTCCATAGCCACAAGCATAGTCAAGACCCACCTGCAAAGCAGTTTCTGAAGCAGTAGGGCTTGCGACACACCAAGCCCCTCCTGATGTTGTAGGCGTGGTGGTGGTGGTGGTGGTCGGAGGCGGTGGAGCCATGGTTGGTATGGTAGTGGTTGGTGGAGGCAATGTGGTGATTAGTGGCGGTGGTGGACTTGCCGGAAGTATTATGGGTGTTGCTGTAGTTGGAGGAGTTGGGTTGATAATGGGTATAGTGTCCAGTTGGGTAGAAGCAGATATTGAAGGTGTGAATATTACTGGAAGTTGTTCATACTCTAGCTTTTTGCTTTGATGAATTGCTTCAAGAGGCGGTTTTACTGCAATGCTTGGATCTGAAGACATTCCAAAATCAGGGTAAGTTATTCATTCCTTTCTGTACATGCAAAGGTTTGCATTGATTCCATTTTATCATGCCAATGCCTGATATATTTAACAAATCGCACTTTTCATATTTATCATATCGATTTACAGTTTAGAAAGGAAATTCAAAATCGGAGTTAGATATTCTTTCCTTTCTTGACATGCAAAGTTTGTTTGATCCCTTTAACAAATAGCGCTTTACAGATTCATGCTATGTTTGGATCTTGGATTTGTTGAAGGGAGAGGAAGATGGAAAAAACAAAATATGCCTATTCTTCCTTTTCATTTTATGAACACAACCAAGCGGAGGAAAAAAATTCTAAAAAAAATCTAAACCCTTTCACTTAATGTTCTTTTCCCTTTGTAACACGCATCCAATTTTCAAATTTCATTCAGTGTTAGTTGTTAGCTGTATCGGCTTGTTAGGTAGAAAGATATAGAGTCCGGATATGGGCAATGGCCACATATAAATATCCAGGTGGTGTATATCTTTTGTTTGTTTGCATAAGTTTTGACCCGCTAACAAACGAGTTGTATAAGTTTATAGTATCAACAGAGAAGTCATGGGAAGTAAGTGTGGATATGTTTCAGGTTTATAATAAAAATGCTTTCATACTAATCTGAAATGTACCTCCAGATCATTGATATAGGGGAAAGCATTTAGGAACCATTGGATAGAATGAAAATGCAAAATTGTCATGTGAAAGATTAAAGAAACTCAATTTAGCCATGGAAATTGATCACTCATGAAAAATGTACGTGCAAGAAATGTTTAGGTAAGAAAAAAGACTATTTTTGGGAGGATTGTAAAACGAATCAAGCTATTCGAGCTTGAATTTTGCTCAACTCATGAAAAGCTGGTTTGAAATTTGAACACATTTTCAACCTCATGAATTCAAGAGTTTGGTTCGAATAAGCTTGCTAAGCTCTTATGCACATAAAAATAACAAGCTAAGCTCAAACACAACTTGTTAAGTTTTTTCAAGTCAAGCTTGAATTGCGCTACGCAGCTCAGTTCTAGTCTTTTACATCTGTAGTGTTTATCTTAGGGAGCAAGAATTGCAAGATCGACTTATTTTAGAATAAAATAGTAGATATAATTGTTGATTCATTTAATATGAAGAATAGCAAATCTTTTTGGGCTGGTTAGCCTTCAAACGTGATCAAGAAATTACCTGAACTAAGGAAAATAGACAAGAGGAAGAAGAATGTAAAACTCTGAAGAACTCTATCACCCATCTCCAAGAGCCACTTCAAGATCTAGTCCTGCAGTTTCTCAATCTAGCTAGAGCAATAGTAGAGCATGGGGTGGGGGGTTTCTCAATCAAGAGAAGCACCAATTGTTTTGCTTCAAAGAAGTTGTTTCAACTTTCAATAAAATGTGTATATATACATGCATATAGAAAACGATTGAAGAATCAGAGCTTTCTTGGGTTGAAGATGAAAGGAACAGACAGAAGGAATATGAGAAAACTTGAGAAAAGAGGCAGCGGGTTAGTTGAAAACTGCAAGCAAGAGGAGGTACCAAAACAGACGGAGGGGGAAAAAGTGCATGAAGAGGAAAAGGGAAAAGATTTAGTGATGTTTGGAATCTAAATCTGGTGTTTGCTCTCATCAACTGATAGTTAATTTAAACAGTCATGTTGTGGCATTTTCCTTTCTCTTTTTCGCTTACCTTTCCCCTATTCATATACTTAACTCAAAAATAGAAGTTGGAGAGAGAGAGGGAGAGAGAGATGGATTTTGTTCCTAGTACTTTCATGGTCTGAAACCAAAAGTTAAAAGTTACTAGTTGGGGATGCCATGTTGAAGTCATCACCGTCTCTCAGGATGATTCCAAAAATTTTGATTATGTGATTGTGGATATATACATTGCTAACCTTAACAACCTTTTAAATAGATAATCAAAAGATGATGCGATAACTTTTGATTATCCGTTTTTTATTATTCTACTGGGAATGCTTACAATAGTATAATCAAACTTAGTAACCTCCTTAGAAATTATCAAATTTTGAATTTTGGATAACCAAAACTCACAACCATTTGCCAATAATCCAAAATAATGGATCCCACATATTCTCAATCAAATATACTCATCATTACACAAAAACTTCTCACTTCTCTCTCTCTCTCTCTCTCTCTCAACAATGTTTTCAAAAAAATTATATTACTAAAAATTATTCTTTCCACAAAAATTGTTCTTTTTTTGAAAAACTGTTTTGTTTTTAAAACTATTTTTTTTCAAAACTGTAGTTACACAAAAAAAAAAAAAAACTATTTTTTAAAATTATTTTCTTTGTCTCGGGCTGGCTCATCGATCCTTAAGTGCCATCAACTATGGTGCCTCAACTGCGACCTCGGGTCAAGCAAGATTAGCCGCTGAGTTTAAGCATATCAATAAGCGGAGAAAAAGAAACTTACAAGGATTCCCCTAGTAACGGCGAGCGAACTGGAAATAGCCCAGCTTGAAAATCGGGCAATCTCATTATTCGAATTGTAATCTGGAGAAGTGTTCTCAGCAACAGACCGAGCCCAAGTCCCCTGGAAGGGGGCACCAAAGAGGGTGAGAGCCCTATCATGCTCGGACCCTATTGCACCACGAGGCGATGTTGGCGAGTCAAATTGTTTGGGAATGCAGCCCCCAATCGGGTGGTAAATTCTGTCTAAGGCTAAATATTGGCAAGAGACCGATAGCAAACAAGTACCACAAGGGAAAGATGAAAAGGACTTTGAAAAGAAAGTCAAAGAGTGCTTCAAAATTGTCGGGAGGGAAGCGAATAGGGCCGACGATGCGCACCGATTGAATGTGGAATGGGCTAAAACCCAGTCTGCTGATCAACTCGAGGTGTGGACCGGTGCGGATTGGGACAGAGGCCAAAGCCTAGGAAGTCGTTAAGCCTATGGAGACGCTTTCGCGAAGAAGATTTTAGAAGGGACCCGAGCGAAAGCACATCTTAAGGGAAGAGCACATCCAGGAAGATTTCCGACACAGGGATGTTCCCCGAGGCCCATCAACAAGGAAAAGCACATCAAGGTGCAACGGTATAATCAAATTTAGGAACCTCTTTAGAAATAATTAAATTTTGGATTTTGATTAACCAAAACGAGCAATCTATCTAGTATCTATAGGTAATAGGTGTGGAAATTCTCTAAAAAAATTGGGGAGGGAGAGTGTATTTGGAAGAAAGGAAATCAAAACTTTTCATCATGGCATAATTAATGATTTTGTTTACATTTTTTACGTAAGAAAATTTTAAAATCAGCCCAATTGGCTGACAATAAGAAGTATAAATGTGTATTAAAAAGTGTAAAAAAATATATAGAAATATGTGTTTTCCTTATCCCTTTATGTGCTTATTGTCAACCTACTGGGCTGACAATAGAAAGATCAATCATTGGTACGGAAATTGTTTTAAGTACCATACCCTACTATTATTTAATTTTAAATACTTTTCTATTTATTAAAAACAATGCTTCCCATATCGGATTAGTCCATTTCTATATAAAGTTGGTATTTTATTGAGAAAGATTAGTAACCCTATTTTCAAATTAGATATGATTTGGTGAGTCAATATTATTTTTTTCTCATTTACTTTGAAGAGGCAAAATGTCATTAGAGACATATATATCCAATTGGATCGAAAGTCCAAGCCAAGAATTATATGGTACATGTACTTCTATGACCATTGGTACATACTCACGATATCCAGTCGATTGGTACATTGATTGACCATAATTCGATAGATAAATAATTTCTACAATCTTATATTTGTTCATATTTTGATGTGTCAATGACAATAAATCAAATAAAGCTTAGATGATAAGTTACGTACTTATTAGAATTTAAAAATGATAAGGAAAATAGTAATGTGTTACTATATATTATGAACAGTATAATTTAAAGTTAACTAATTGAGTTTCCATTGCAGATGATTCGGTAAATCATCAACTTTTTGAAACTTGAATTTAGTTAATTAAATATCTTTTTTTCTAAATTTACTGATTGAAATTTGTTTGAAAACTATGAGATTTAGGCTCCGTTTGTTTCGATGTAAAATGTTTTACAATGTAAACTATTTTTCATGTAAAATGTTTTTTCAGAAAATAAACTCCAAACTTTTATTTTCCGGTGTTTGGTTTGCACTTGAAAATATTTTCAGAAATTAACAAAATAGTATAGAGAGAAAGATGGGGAGCTTAAACAGTGGAGAGATATGAGATTATTGGAATTGAACATGGGTCAGGACTGACGATCGAGGAAACTGAGCAGTGAGAATTGCAGTAGAAGGCAGCGGGTTCATTCCGAAAAATAACTTACGGAAGATTTAAGGGTAAGTCATTTTCATCCAATTGATGGAAAATGTTTTACATGTAAAATATTTTCCTTATTTTTTACACAACCAAACACCGAAAAATAGATAAAATATTTTACCGAAAAATATTTTACGTCCAAACAATCGGAGCTTAATTCACCATCTCTTTGTCTAGCTTGAACGCTTTCCTAAGTTAATGGTTTAGTTTGAAATTTAAAGTTAATTAAGGAGTAATTAATTATCCGACCTTCTCTTGACCCTCCCCAGTCCCCCATCATACCCACCCAAAACGAAGTACCACCCGCCACTGCCGCCGCCGATTCTACCCAAATGTGTGGCTGTGTGCAAATTGCAGAGATGGGTTGCTTGTGTAAAATATGTGGCTAATCTAATGGTTTCAATTTTCAACTAAGGGTATAAACTGTTTATACTTGTATAATACTGGTTTGATTTTTAGCTATGTTTGGGTTTGGTATCTAGGTAAACAGAAAAAAGGTTTGAGCTTTTTGCTTGTTACGATTGATTTTCGGAAGCGAGTTTGTAAAACAACACGACGTGGATTGAAGCGTTTTTGTTTTGATTTGGAAGGGTTTTTTCAGCGATTTTCTCAAAGTGTTTTGGAGGAATGGAGACAGCTGTGAGATGAACTGATGAAGTTTGTTTATTTGTGAATGGTTAGGGCTTTTTAAAGGGAGTTAGATCTGGCTGAGGTTATGATAAGTTTTTTCAGTCAATTGGGTTTGGAGTTGGGGTTTGCCCGAGATGGGGTTTGAAGGAGTTGGGGTTTCGCTGAGATGGGCCTGGCCGGAGTTGCGGTCGGCCAGACATGGAGTAGCCGGAGTGGGAAGGGGAGTAGGCTGTCGTGAGGGAGGGAGAGAGAGAGAGATTAGGTGTGAGTGAGATAGAGGGGAGAGAGTAAAATCTTATCTTAGCCATTGATTTCAATGGTTGAGATTGAGTATCAAAATAGGTGTGAGCGGAACCGGCTCCTATATACATGTAGCACCGAAAAATGGGATTTCAATGGTTGAGATTGAGTATCAAAATAGGTGTGAGCGGAACCGGCTCCTATATACATGTAGCACCGAAAAATGGGACTACAACATAACTCCTCCGGTAGGGCATTTATACCGCGATTAGTCCCTCGTCAATTTCGCATTCCCATTCCGAGATTATCGTAAGAGATTTTGATCGTCATCTAGTATCTTAGTGTTGTAACGAAAACCATTCCATTCGAAATTTGGGCTCCCTAATTTGCTCCCTAATTTCCTGAAACCCTAAACGGTGACAAATACATACCAGTACAGTCCAGCTGTCAACCATTGTTGCGAAATTCGTAGAATCCGATCGGCACATGCATACTTACGTGGGATAAAGTTTGAGAATGAATATTTAAAAACTCCAAAAGAGAGTGTGGATAGCAAAAAAATGTGTGAATGTCAATTCCCTTACATTTATATGTATGTATATAAATATCTCAAGATCCAATTTGATTAATTCACGGTTTCAAAAAAAAAAAAAACATGGATGAAACTATATATTACAATTTAAATTTTTTGAATACGTGTCCTGACCATTAAACCACAATTTGGAGCCAAAACATACGGTTTAACTTGGTTCGGTCCAGTTTCGTGGTTCACTGAAATTTTGTGTAGCACTACCATTAATTCACAAAATTTTAATGCAAAAATAACAAAAGCGAAAATAATTTGAATAACAAAAACAACGCTGCTACTTGCACAGCAAAGGTTGCACAGCAGCCTTGCACAGATCAATTTTGCGTCCGTCTCGGGTCTCGCAAGCTTCAAAGTTAGATGATTCGTAAACACCTTTTTCGATATCGGATTGAGGTGATTTTTTACAGGGACCATAAACGAAGTATTTTGAACAAAATGAGCGACTCCGATCATCTTTGCGAGACCCGAGACGGGCGCAAAATTGGTCTGTGCACGGCTGCTGTGCAGCCTTTGCTGTGCAAGCAGACTTTCTGAAACTGTTAGGACTCCCCAATAATTTTTCCCAGGGAGAGCATATGTCTTGTCTTTCCCTGGGATAAGTGAATACGAACAGTGCACACAATTCGTGTTTGGCCGCCGAGAAAGACGAAGAAGAAACTATCACCATGAGAGCCGTTGTTCAGCGAGTTGCCGCAGCCAGCGTTGAGGTCATTACTTCAATTCAACCAATTTACTGAATTCCCCCCCCCCGCCCCCCCCCCCCCCCCCCCCCCCCCCCCCCCCCCCCCCGTTCTCTCTCTCTCTCTCTGCACATAGTACTATACTACGTATATGTTTGCTTCATCGATTAAAGAAAGAGATGCAGGTGGAAGGGCGAATCGTATCGGCTATCGGGGCGGGGCTTCTCGTCCTGGTTGGTCTCCACGAGTCGGACGTTGATTCTGATGCCGACTACATTTGCCGAAAAGTACTCAACATGAGATTATTCCCAAATGAAAAAACAGGAAAGAACTGGGACCAGAATGTAAGTCCCCACATCTCTTTCTATAACTTTTTAGTATTTCTCGTTTTAATGGTCAATTTAACTCTCTTTTTTGTTGACCATATTCCCCGGTCAGTGGCGGAGTCAGGATTTTGATCGGGCCCGAATTAATAAATATATTTTTTTTCAGAATGTATACTTATTATATCATAAAGTTTTTGTTTTTCAATTCATTACATTTGTACATTGAAATGATTCTAGATGCAATTAAAATATACCAAACATTTTGTTTTTTTCTTTAGGCAACATAACCTGTCACGTGATTATTTTTATTTATGAAAGAAATTGAAAAATGAGAATGTAAAATAACCGATTTTTTATCAAATCAAGAAAAAATTATTAAGATTATAAGTAGCTATATACGAATAATTATCAATAATATTCAAAATTAGGTATATACCAAATAAAAATTTTAAAACTCGGGGCTAGGAGGGGGTCTGGGGGCCGGGGCCACCCTGGGCCCCAACATAGCGCCGCCACTGCCCCCAATTAAACTGTATGACATGGGCAAAACATGCAGCTTATCCTATATGCATTTGCAGGTAATGCAGAGGAGTTATGGTGTTCTATTGGGTACGTAGAAATCGTAAAAATTGAGTTGGTATTATGAATGCCATTTGTTGTTATGAAATATCCATATCTTTCTTCTTTATTTGGCTTTTATGTTTCATGAAATTGCTTATAGAAGTTCTTTTCCATCCCGAAGGTGAGGAAAAGGGGTGCACGAAAAAAATTTCCTAACATTTTCAAGCACTTTCTTAATCTCAACACTTTCTCGATCCATGTAAGGCTAATGACTGTCACTTGGTTTGTCATTAGCTTTTCTCTATAAAACACATCAAAACTGTAAAGAGAAAAGGAAATGCTAGTTATGGTGCAAATTTTGGCCATTTGGCTTTGAGGGGCAAGAAAAAAGCGTCTAAGAACATGTAAAAACTGATAGCAATTGTAGGAAAAAAGTGTCTTCGTACTCTCCTATTTTGAGGTTTTCCTCAATCCTGACCTTAAGTAGTGGGATAAAAGAAGTAGAAGGAGAGTAGGCTAGGGGGAGAGAGTACAACTGTACAAGATGGCAAATAGAGAGAAGGGCATATCTCATTCCAACAAAACCAAATGAAAATAGATTGCGGAGTCAGTTAAATGTTTCACGGTACCTCACCATATATACTAATTTTAAGTGGCGTAATCTCTTTTGTTTCAAATATCCACTTTTTTCTCTGTTATGTTTCAGAATTGTCCAACTTCTGCAAACTCTACAAAAGATGGGTTTTTATGTGCAAATTTTGAAAAGAGAAACACAGGCAATTCTCCAAAGTATTGTTCTTTTTCCATAATCCATATGAAATTTGAGCATTATAGGCTTTATCAATGAGGATCAGGAGAGGAGCTTTTCTGTCTTCAATCTTTTATGTATCGACTCTGAATTATTCGATTTTCTTTCCACTATTTCCAGGGTTTTGGACATGGTCTTTTATCTTTCATTGCTGCCGGCTTGCGTTATTTAGATTCTTAAGACACAACCCTCTTCCCATACTGTAATGCCAAATCAACCAACTCTAGTGTTTCCTTTAGCTATGTTTGTTCCAGAAGATAATGCTTTGTTAGTCACTTGTATCAGAAATGTAGAAAATGGACCCTCTCTCTTTGTTTCGGGCTTTCAAGTCTTTATCTTTATTTACTTGTGATGAAATTGACCATAGATCACTTCCCCCTTTTATTCGAGAGTATTTAATCCCGCCAAATTTTGGAATGGGGGTGAGAAGATTTTTGAAGTAGGAGTCAAGTAGGAGTGAATAAGAAAATTAGAAGATTTCAATCAGTACGATAATTAAACATAAACAAGGGGAAATGCTATTGACATCCAAATGGTGGTCGTTTATCTTCAAGGAGCCCAGAAATTTGCTTGGGAACCTTTGAAAAGTGCTTGGATTGAACTCCCGTATTTTAACATTTCCCACAATCCTCACCTTAAGGACCACCTATTGGGATTTGGATTTAAACAAAAAGAAAATCCTTTTTACTTTTGAAAGAAGTCGAATTTGGGTACATATTGGGTGTAGAGTTGGAGTGGGATGAAAGAAGTAGATATCACATTTAAACCAAAATTCGAACCGAGTAAAAAAAGACTATATGGTGCGTTTAAGGTCACAGTCACAGGGTACCTTACCTTATAGTGTCTTTTTTGTTAACATTATTTCTTTTCTTTTAAGATTAAAGCATCCAATTTCTTTGTCTTTTAAAAGGCACAGACTTCTTCTCCCTCTACCCACCCAACTCCGTGTCGTATTACAAGAACTCAACTCCTCCAAACTTCAAACGGAAAAAAAGAAGTGGGATGTTTTACTCCCCCTTAAAAGAGAAACACAATCAAATGTTCAGGAGTATTATTTTTGTCTTTGTGGAATCTGAGTATGTACAGGCTTTAGACATGGGAATCAGGAAGAGGGGCTGTTTGGTTTATATTCCTTGAATCGTCATTGTATACCTAATCTTAATTTGTTTATTTCATCCACGTACTTTTTTCCCAGCTATAGTCAGGGGGTTTTCTCCCTTTCATTCTGCCAAATGGCATTATTGTAATCATTCGTGCTCTTGGAGCACCGCCACTTGGTTCTCCAGGGACCTTGTCCACCACACTTTTGTGTGGCCCACAGAAATGTGGTGGACAAGGCCCCTGGAGAACCATGTGGCAGTGTTCTAGGAACAAAGAACAATTTTTCCTTCACAACCCACTCGCGATGCCACGTCAACGAACTCTGGTGTTGGTTGTCACATGTATGAGAAATGTAGAAAATGGAAGACATAAAGTAGGCAAGTCAGCTACAATCAGGAAGTGAAAACTTTTTTTGGTAGCGGTCGTCTAATACAATTTGATGGCAGAGACAAGGTGGGACACCAGAAGTCCTCTACCATGGTCCATTTCTTGGTCTCCTCCTTAACATTATCAAAAGATATAACTACCGTATATTTTTCTTTACATCTCACAAGATCTTCCCGTTTTCTTGTTCTCTCCAACTTAACCAATAATAATACTTCTGACTTCCACTTCCATTCCTGTCTCGTTCTTTTACCTTTTCCGTTATTATGCTTTTGGATTGCTACTTATCATAGTATGTAGATTACTGATAATGCCACTAGGTTCCTTTCAAACAACCGCTATAGAGTGAACCATATAATTGGAAATGGATTTTGAAATCTAAACTGTTGTTTTCGATCATACCACTCTCACATTTTTTTTTTTTTTGGGGAGTCGGAGAAATTACTGTGGCAGCATTGTGTGGTTCTAATGAATAATGATATGTGGATGCTTCAGTGAGTCAGTTTACATTGTACGGGATATTGAAGGGTAACAAGCCAGATTTTCATGTGGCAATGTCACCTGAAAGAGCAAAGCCCTTCTATGCTTCTCTAGTTGACAAATTCCGAAGATCCTACAACCCGGATGCAGTAAAAGGTAAATTTTTCCTGTTTCGTGATGATTTTCTCATTTGGTTCTTTCAATCAACTGTACAACAATCAATGTTAAATTCAGTGCCAGTTATTTTCTTTGTACTATTGTGAACTTATTATTCCTGAACTGCTGGATGCTTATCTTAAGATTTCGTGCAGTGAAAAGTAGCAAACTAGAAGTCCATTGAGCTGTTAATGTTTTTGTGATATACTATTTGACTATTTAAATTCAAGAATAGAAATAATGCATTTCTTGTATTCCTTCTCCTAAACAGTTGCGATTAGGATTTTGCATTGAAGTGCTAGGACCATGAATATTGAATCTTACAGCTGTTGATGTCTCTGGGATTTTTTTTCTTATGTGGTCTTGTTTTTGCGAGTGAGCTTCAGGATCGTTATGGACAATACCACTCGGCAAGTACATTGTTTTAAAAACTACTGGGATACTTCTCTTAGAAATGGAGAAGCAGTTCAAATTAGAATCACCTTACTCCTTACCAGAAATACCTAGCAAGTTTAGTGTTTTGTCCAACCAACAATGTTTCAACCTTCTGCATGTGGGTCTTTTAGTCTGTTCACAACACCAATGTACAATCACATTACTGTAAGATTCTTTACCTGTTCTTCCAAGACTTAGTTGAGACAATATCTCATTTTGTCAGATGTTAGTTCGTCTAACATATAAAATTGTATGATCTACTCCTATTATGCTGCCAAACACAAAGTGATGAATTTACAGATGAGTGCAAAGGAGATTATTAACCCTAGAGTCTTTAATTTTCCTCAACGTAGAAGCCTTAGTCTGAACATCCCCTTTGATCTGATTGAACAACACTGTAGGAGATCTTTGCACTTCTCTGAATGTAATGTTCTCCTGCCAAAGATAATAAACCATATCTAACCATGCAAGTTTCCTGAAAATGCTGTGCAAGTTTTTGGGAAAAAATTGCCAATCAACCAGTTAATTTCTTCATACTGAAAATGGCTAGGCTTGGAAATGCTGCATGCTTGACTAACCAAAAGCTACACGGATCTGGGGAGTATTCAAGGATTAAATGTGGCAGATTTTCATGGTATGGTCACACAGAATACGAGTAGAATCACTAGTAATACCTTGACCTCATTTGTTCAATTTGTTCTAGTTGCTTTCACCTGCCCCATGCCCCCACCCTACAAAGAGGTCCTGATTTATTTGTATTGTTCTTGGTCTTGGAACAGAAATTGTGTGTAGTTGAATCAAATAAGGCTTCTGGACTTGTTATTAAAACATCTATAAATGTGCTATGTATGCCTTACTTCCAGAGTAGTGTCAAAATTCTTCTGGAGTTTTATGTTGTTTACTCTTGCTTTTCTTGTGTGCCTTTCCAGTATTTCTGGTCATTTGTACTTTTAATTGGTACTCTTTTCCTTGTTACTTTCCCATCTGTTTTTTCTTCTTGGGTTTACAGTGTTTAAGGCTCCGTTTGTTTGGATGTAAAATATTTCCTGTAAAATGTTTTACTCGTTTTCCATTGTTTGGTTGAAAAAAAAAGTGCCAAAAATATTTTACATGTAAAACATTCTCCCTCACATGGGCGAAAATGTTTTCCTCCAAAAAATCCCATAAGTCATTTTTGGGACTCATGTTCGTCGTTGCCCCATCCCCCTATGGGCCCAACCCTGTCTCAAACCAATGTACCCTGATCATCTCCATACATGTCTATAGGCTATAACTATGCATAGACAGTGTATATATACATATGTTTGAGCCAGTGTTCCGTAAATATGCTTTTAGAGAAATTGAGGTTACCAAGTCCAATTTTGGTTCAGAGGGAAAAAAATTCTCTTCGTTTTTTACATTACTATTTTTGAAGTGCTAACCAAACACCGGAAAATAAAAATAAAAATATTTTTTTTGTAAAAATGTTTTAAATTGAAACAAACGGAGCCTAAATGTTGAATTGTGATAAAGATAGTGGTGCTATTTCAATTGGATTTAGTTCCTCAGCAAATTGGTTGTCTACAATGACGTTATTGATGATTATTCTCACTTCCTCTTCTTTGTTTACAGCCTTCTTTTCTCTACTATTATTTCTTCGCTCCATGGTCCATACATCTACTATTGTTTATCAATATACTGGGAAATGTATTTTCTATTCTATCACGTATTTAACTGCCTTTCCTGGTGCCCAATTTTTACCCACAGATGGCATATTTGGAGCGATGATGAAGGTGAGGTGCCCTACGAGTTTTTCGGGGGTGGTTGTAGTTCTTTATATCCAAGTTGTGTATCTCAGCAATAATTGCATGTGTTTTTTTTTTTTTTTTTTAATGGTGGAAAGGTCAATTTGGTCAATGATGGTCCTGTGACAATGCAGCTTGACTCTTCACAAACATCTAGGTGAGTACGTTCGAAGGAAAAACTAGGCCAGTGGATTTGAACTTCTACGCTATTCCTTGACTTTTTCCCTATCAGAATGCTCTGGCTCAAGTACCGGTAGTCCACAACTGACAGCTTATTGCACCATTTCAGGACTACAAATGATGCCATTGGAGAACCCTAAATTGGTACCCTTCAGTGTAAGATGGGACGCCTTGGAAATGAAGCTGTTATTTACAGAAGGTCCTTTGGCCTTTTCAAACAAAGAATTATGATTTGTGGAAAGACGTGAGATTACTTTGCTGAATTCGCTACATTCAAATCTAATTGATTTGTGGTGTCCATCTGAGTCATTCGCGCTGTTGATAGTCTCAAGAATTAGGAAAAAACTTTTTTTTCTTTTTTTGCCCGATGGCATAAGAATGTTCATTCAATGGTTTTTTCATGTATATTCTGAGTATGACATGGGATACTACAGATGGGACCATGAGAGCTCCAAGCAATGCCTCATGGACAATCAAGAAAACTTTCAGATTGAGGCCCGATGCACAGCCTTGATCAAGTATGTAGTTGGAGATGGACACAATTTATTTGTAGCTTGATAATTGGCATATCCTCTAGGTCGTCTTCACCAAAAATATGGGGATATCATTGTCTTCTTCACCAGGAAATTTTCAAATTGTTTGGTTTCCCGGTCATGTGCCGAGATGGCCATAATTGAATGGAGTGCTATCTTAGGCTGTTTGTTGGGGGATCACCACTGATGGCCAATCATCACCACTTATCAGATGTCCATACTCTGTTGGTGTTTGGAACCACTTGGAGAATGACAGATAGAACTGCCTTCAATCTTCCCAATGAAGATGTATGGGGTATACAAAACAGAAGTGTGGATTTTAAGAGTTCAATTTTCCAGCTTTCCAGGGCTGCAGTCCTCTACAAAATCTGGTGTGAGCGGAGCCAATAAAAGAAAAATAAAAACATCTGGTGTGAAAGAAACAGAAGAATCTTTCAAAAACAAAGTCTTATACTATGGAGATCATAACCAGATTAGGTTTGCTACTGATTTGAGTGCCTGCAAGCATATGGAGGCATGTGAAAAAGCTGATGCAAAAAGGCTTAGGCTTGTCCATTTCAATTGGAATGCTTCTTTCATTGTTCTTCCCTGCAACTAGCTCCACGGTTTTGAGGTAGTTGGGCTTTGTTTCTTAGTTCCTCCTGGTTGTAGTTCCTGGCATAAACCAGAGTGCTTTGCTTTGGTTGGTCTTGTTTTCCAAGGTATGCTCTTTGATCCTATATTGGTTGGTTATCAATGAAAGGATATATTACCAAAAAAAAACACATAACTGCAGCCCTACTTTTAGTTTGTTGGAATGCATCATGTATCACGTCCTACACAACACCTGTGCCAAAACAGAAACTTGTTTTCATGTTCACCGGCCCCTGCTTGCAATATGGTTTCCCTTTTGTTCATCTCAAGTCAAAATGGAATCAACCGGCAATAGCTTTTCTCCTCCTATGATTTAGTTGACAGGATGGTTGCTGCTGTAAACAATGCTTCTTTTCCAAAAGGCAAAATTTCCACCCGCCTGCACCATGATGTGTTAGATTACAACTGAATGCGAAAGCGAAAAGGACAAAAGAAAAAAGATACCAAGTAACAACACAGAGATTAGCGTCAAGAGGCTATAAAACCGCAGTTGCCAACTAAAAACTTCTCCATCAAACAGAAAAATATAGAACAAGGAACCTTTCTGCGGACATGAATGAGACAGCATACTATGTATCATATGCGATAGTTGTAACAATATAAATGATATAAAGATCCCGTGTCCTCATTTTGTGAATGAACTAGTTCTGGCTAGAGAAGAAATCTATGAAATGAGGACATATATGATTTTTCCGTTCATTTCAACAATCAAGAAATAAGAGACGTAGTATATCAACTTTATGCATAAAGAAGAAATTTCCCATATGTAACGTCCTACTATGCCAGCAATATCCCCAAACTTCTCCTTCGTTTTATGATTGGCACTTGGCATCCTCAAAAGTTTTGCCTTGAACCTAACGTTAAGAGTTGAAGTTCTAGGGATGGACAAAAGAAGCTGAAGGACAAGATTCAAAGTTAAAAATGGCACAGGAAAAATACTTCTTTAGAAATATCGATCAAAACCAAGTAAGCTCAAGTTATGTCAAGTACTCTTCTCTTGGCACTAAGAATGCATTCGTAGGTAATCCGTATACTAGCATACTCATGGAAACAAGTTTTTTTATTTTTTTAATCTGTCGTGGGATGAAGTTAGCTAGTATACTTTTGATGAAATCAACTAATATTACAGAAGGCAAGTAAGAAGCCGTTCTACAAAGACAAGTTTAAATGCTAACAGAACCTATCTAAAAACATAATCGAATCTTACTCGTCAATTCTTCTAAGATTCACAAAAGCAGAAATTATGTTCTTGCAAACTTCAGCCATGGAGCTGTCTCTGACATCTTCCTTAGACTTATAGCTGGCATCAGCAGAAGGTTGGAATGATAATGATAAATATGCCTGAAAGAAAATTTCAGATTCTAACGGAGTCAAGAGTATGGAAAATGAAGTGCTCAAAATGACCTGAGGAAACTCAGTAGAGCATAGATGTTTGTACAAAACTCAAACTATGAGGAAACTTCTTTTTCCTTTTTAGATAAGGGAGACTTGGATGAAATTATTGAAATTCATGTTTTAATTAGCTAAGCTTAAAGGTAAGACATTAGCATCTATGATCCATACCCCAAAAGAGACTGTAAAAAACCTTAGGTTATTTCTTCTACATTTATTTAGTAATTTGGACTGAAGGCATCAAGAGACGGATCCAATAGTCACAATAAACAAAATACTGTTCGCAGAGAATAGGAAGAAGAAAAAAAAGGTCAAGCAAGATCATTTCTGTGGACATACAAAGTACAAAAGCAGACTATTTGCTAACAATCACCTGAAACGTGTGTGCCAAAAGCAATTGTGCTACTTCTATACTGATTTTCTTTATGATACTCTTCACACTGTTGATATTTGAAAAGCACTTCAAAACTCCATCAAAAGTTGCATCTTCTATAGGCTCGCTTGACCTCCGCGTGAGGACTGAAGGCTGCAATTTCAAGATAAAATGAATACTAAATCTATCTTTAGAGGGAAGAGTAAGCTTTCCTACATCAAAATTACTCCCGTCTGGTATTTACAGAAGCCTCTTTTCTACGATTTTCTTTGCATGCATAAATGGATCCCCTTTCTTTACTATTCTTTTTTGTTTTTTTTTTTGAACGGCACTATTCTTTTTTGTTACTTTATTACCAGACTAATAGAGTTGGAGGCAACTTATGTAGATATCCATAGCTCACTTGACTGGCAGTAAATCAGCTGGATAAGAAATAACAAAGTCATGGAATGAACACTAAGAGCTATTCTCGAGTGGTTAGTTGACAAACAAAATTGCAACGCAGAAAACTATTGAGGCTCCAGGGAGACCCATTGACCAGTAGAATACATGTAGAGTCAAGAGTGTCAAAAGCAAAGTTTGGTTTGCTCGACTGCCCCAAAGACTTTTACCATGACCCCTGTAGTGGCTCCGGAAATAGGGCTCGGACCACTCACCAAGCCACAATGCACCGAGCTAGTCCAAGAAGACCCCCGCTCCACATCCAGCATAGGGTCCAGGGATCCCGCCATGTCCCCTTGGAACGTCGCTCGGTTGAAAGAGACCGCACAGGGTATGTTGCTATCTAGGGGGCGTGGAGCGTTCCCAACTCCCCTCGAGGCCGCTTGAAGAAGACAGATACTCTGGGAGGGCCCCATACAGTTACGCCGGGAGAATAATCATTGGGGTCTAACCTAGCCATGTGCTCCGTAACTGCCTTATACCCTACTTCGTGTATGACGTCACCCGAGGCGGTTACCCGAGCGTATCCTCCACACGCTAGCTTAGAGGCCAAGCAAAGCAAGGTCTATAAATACAAAAAGACTCTAACCTAGAGAGGTATGCCATTCTACCCTAACCCTAGACCTATACACTTCTCCCTACATCTAACTTGATCATCGGAGGGTCACTGGGCTTCCACAGCCCTAGTGACTTGTTGCAGGTCATGCGGAGCAGCGAAGGAAGGAACCGGAACCGACCCACGATCAAGATCCCGATAAACTGAACCCCTACAATTGGCGACTCTGCTGGGAAACTAATCGCCTTCTCAGCGTTCCATTTCTTCTCCTTCCCAAGCTCCGTTCAAAATTCCTGAACCAAGATGGTGGAGGTTCCAGATCCACCCCTCAGCGATACGACCCTCGGACTCGGACCCCTCGGAGATCCTCACCTGGGCTCCGACAAAGCCAACATCCTGGGCACAGTGTTCTAAAAGGCGGGATTAATTGCCGATTAATGGGCGATTAATCGAAAATTTGGGCTGACCGATGAGATTAATGGCTAAAAGGTTGAATTAGGCGGCTAGAAGATTAATCAGACTTTGGCGGCGATTAATCGCCGCTTAATTGGTCGGCGTGTAGGCGGCGATAGGCGATTAATCGATTCATGGGCGATTAATCGGCTAATGGGCGATTAGGCAAGGTAAATATGAATTTTTAGAAAACGAAGGGGGTAACTGTTATACTCATACCAGGTTATTTAGGGCTTCGAATTACTGTGTTAGGGCTCTCATTCGATCTGCCTCTCATCGATCTGGGTCTGGGAAGAAACCCAGCCATCGCCTACTGCCGACGCCAGTACATCAACGATCGCCTCTCATCACCGACACCGGTCATCGCCGACGCTAGTCATCACCAACGCCTTTCATCACCATTCACCGCCACTGCACCTCATTGTTGACTGTTGTAACTCTCGATCCCTCTCTCTTGATCCCCCTCTCTCTTTGTAATCTCTCTCTTTGTGTGTAATTTATCCCTCTCTCTCTCTCTCTCTCTCTCTCTATGTAAATTCTTGATCCCCCCCTATGTAGTGTGTAGTATTTTTTTTTACAAAATTTAACACTTGAGTCTGAGTAGCAAAGTAGTGTAGTATTGAAAATTTATGGTTTGGACCGTTTGGTGTAGGCCGTAGCCGTGTAGACCGGTAGACGTGTAGTAACTAGTAAGTATTGATGGTAGAGAAGATATATCACATCAACTAGAAAAACTGTGATTATTGATGGTAGGGAGGTTGTAGAATATTTTAAAAAAAACCCGACTAATTGCTAAAAGGCGATTAATGGCCGATTAATAGGTCTCGAAGCTTGAAGGTGGTCGGCCGCCGACCTAGCGCCGAGCGCTTTTTCGAACATTGCCTGGGCAAGCACCACGTTTCCATTGGGGTCGAAGCCGGCACATCGACGCCAGACGCCGGGCCGTCCTCCGAACTCCACACTACATCCGTCACCTATAGCGGAAGAAAAACGACCTCACGACGGTTGTAGAGCAGAACCAGCACGTTAGGGACGAGCTGGCAGAGATCAAGCACCTCCTCCAGATCTCTCCACCTCACTCCGTCGGAAGCCGTGGAGCGGGCCCCTTGGTGGAACACAGATCACGGCCCTCAACAAAAGATCGCCTCGACCCACCAGAGGAGGCATGCCGCACTAAAAAGAAAGAACGGCGCGGGGAGCGCTTCCGTTCCCCTAACCCAAATCCTAAAGGACACTAGGAAGCGATCCACCTTTGAGAGGCTTGGAGCCGAAAGCGTCTCCGCCTCCTCCACCTTAGAAACAACAAGAGGCACATCGAGCCCACCCCTAGTTTCACGAAAATCACAAGGGAGGATAATAGCCTCATGGAGATCCAAACCAAGGGGTACAGCGAACGCCTAAAAAATGGACGTGAAAAAAGCCCGATCATCAAGCACCCCAAAAATGGTCATGACAAAAGCCCGATCACCGAGTGCCTCGAGCACCACTCTCGAGATAGCTATATATCCAATAGACAAAAGGACCAGCACGAACACTCCCCCCAGAAGTCAGGGAGTGTTCCACCGAAGCGAAAAGATTACGAAAAATTGGACCATCTCACTCCAAAGAAGTGTTCCGCAACTGAGCGTCAGACGGTCTTGACCGTTTGATCCAACCTCATCGCAACGCCCGTCTTGAGAGACTCACGACCTCTCCATTTACGAAAGCGATCGATTCAGTCACCCCCCCCCCGAAAGGATTCACCCAACCCAAGTTTACCTAGTACGACGACAAGTCCGAAGCTTACACTCACTTGGTACACTACAAGCACGTTATGTCCCTATTCTTCCGGAACGAGCCCTCAGACGACACTTTCCTGTGCAAAGTATTTCCCGCAAGCCTCGGGAACCTGGGCCTTACATGGTTCAACCAACTTCCTTCTCGGTCCATTTCCTCGTTCGATTCCCTTTGCGACGCCTTCATGGCTCAGTTTGTCACCATCAATAAGCATAAGCATGAAAAGGAAATTGACTCTCTCCTCGCCTTACGCAAACAGACTGATGAGATGCTCCGCCTGTACGCTGGTCGCTACTGAGAGCTCTTTAACGAAATTGAGGGATGCGACGAAGTTATTTCGGCCCAAGGGTTTAAGCTCGGTTTCACCACGCAGGACGAGCAGGTGTACAATGACCTGGCTCAAAACAAACCAAGATCCATGAAAGAGCTCATGACCCGTATCGAAAGGTGGTGCCAGCTAATTGAGTCCAAGGCAGAGCGGGAAATCGGGAAGCCGGTGAGCCTAAAAGTCCCTGTCGTCTCAGTAGCCGTCGCAGCCGCCGTGCACGCCCCGACCTCCAAAAAGCAGGTCAATAACATAAAACAATCACCGAAGCGGGGACCGAAGCCGAGTGATTTCAACGCCGAAAAAATAGTCTTCACCGTCTCCATCTACCGAATCATTGACCAAGTTAAGGACCAGCCTTTCTTCTTCTTCCCGAACCAGAAGCTTGGCACTGAGAACGAGAAGATTGAGAACCCAATTGTCTGATGCAGCTACCACAACGAGCAAAGCCACTTCACCACCGCTTGCAAGCCCTTCAAGGCTTACTTGGAGCAACATATAGTGGGTGGCCACCTCGGTAACCTCATTGACCATGAAAAAACCAGGGCTTGGGCCCAGCAAGTCGAGACCCAGACTGAAGAAGTTCAAACGATTCACGTTATCCACGGTCCCCTAGACACCGAGGCCACACCTATCATCCGTGCCGAGCTTAATGATGCTTCATCATCTAAACAAGTCATGATGGTAGGTCCCGTGCCAAAGCGAGGATTGGAGCATGTGCATTGGAGTGTCACAATCTCGCTCTATTTCGTTTGGTACTATCGACAAATCCAGCTTCGAGCTCGACGTCCTTGTCCACAAAGTCCTCAATATCGAGCTTGGACCGAGCTGGATGGACAAGATCGTCAACTACCTACGGGATGATATCCTCCCCTTTGACAAAAAGGAAGCTCACCGACTTCGCAACAAGGCTGCTCTCTATTGGTTGAACCCCAATGGCAAGCTACCGACGGTCCTTCACCGGCCCGTACTTGGTGGCACATCCGCATCAGGAGCTTGGAATCATCGAAGAGCTTCACGCTGGCGACAATGGTTGTCAGTCGGGTGGTCGTTCCCTCACACACCGAGCCATCACTAAAGGTTATTAGTGGCCCACAATGAAGCACGACTTGGAGAAGTACGTTAAACGGTGGAAGTGCCAGATGTTTTCTCCCATCATCCATTAGCCTGCCCGAGACCTCAATCCTCTCACCAGTCCGTGGCCATTCTCGCAGTGGGGAATGAACATCGTTGGAAAACTCCCAGCTGCTCCCGGCGGATTCAAACTTCTCCTAACTGCCACCGACTACTTCTCCAAGTGGGTCGAGGCCAAGCCCATGGTTACCATCGAGGAAGTCAATGTCATTCGTTTCGTTTGGCGGAAATCATTTTCCGCTTTGGCGTATCCTTCACTATCATCACTGACAACGGGAAACAGTTCATCGGGCAAAAATACCGGGCCCTCCTCGACGAGTACGGCATCAAATGGGACACATCCTTTCTGGCATACCCCCAGGGCAACGGACAAGCCGAGGCCACCCAACAAGGCTATCTCCACCGGACTTAAGCGCCGACTCAAATCTCGACGGGGCAAGTGGGCCGAAGAATTACCGAGGGTACTCTGGGGCTACCGAACTACCCCACGACGCTCCACCAGTCGCACCCCTTTCTCCCTGGCATTTGGAATGGAGACCGTCATTCCCCTCCACGTCGGGCTTCCCACGATCCGGACCAAAAAACTTTGACAAGGTGGTTAATAACGGCACAATCGCCTCGGACCTCGACTTGGCAGAAGAGGAGCGCGAAAAAGTGTGAATCAAGCTCGCTTCGTATCAACAAGAGGTTGCCAGAGGATACAACCGAAGCATCCGCCTCCGATTGTTCAAGCCCGACGACCTTGTTCGAAAAAAAGTGGTCGAGACGTCCAAGAAAAGGAAGCTTATGCCCAACTGGGAGGGTCCATTCCACGTCCTCAAACACTTAGGCTCAGGAAATTACAAGCTCGAAAAACTGGATGGCAGTCCTATTGCGAAGTCCTGGAACGCTAATAACCTCAAGAAGTTCTATGGTTAACAGTTGCCTCAGTGCAAAGCCCGTCGGCACCCCCTATGTTTCTTTGCTTTCTTTATTTTTCAAAAAACTCCCATTGTAATGGTAGTATTTGGGCAAGTATCAATGAAAAACTATCTTTTCTTTTCTAGCACTTGTTCTTACTTTTACTGTTATTTACTCTACATCACTCGGTTTACTCTCGCACAAACCGTTTTATCACGACTTTCGGCACTTGGCCCTCCGAAAGGTAAAAAACCTTCTAGCGCATTTCCCACCAAGTCGTCCCGACCAACATGGTCGTTCGGGCTTTCGATAGATTGTCCTAAGGATACTCGATCTTTTTCCCGAGTCCCTTACCACAATCTATCATAAAGCCTCTCACTGCTCGGATAAGCTGCATCCCGAATCCCTGGCCGACGCCAGCCCTATGCGGGACCCCAGCACTTATCCCCTAGCAGACTTGACCTAGCGTGTGACGTTGCTTGTCAATTACCATACTTCGAGCAGCCCCGTCGGATAGCCAAGGCAACCTAACCCAAAGCAGAGGCTCGGGAAATTTAAATTTTTTTTCATCTAAATGCTTCGGCTTAGCTCGCTCAGTTCCAATCAAGCCCGCCCGAAGAAAGGGCACCAAAAATATTTTTCTTCAAAAAGCTCCTATTCTGCTTTGGTTCCAACCTTGCCAGCATATATGGCAAGCCCGCCCGAAGTAGGGGGCACTGAAAATTCAATTCTTTCACACTTTTGATCCGCTAATTCTGCTTCGAATAATACTTCGGTTAATACTTGTTTACATGACTCTCAAGCTTACCCGAAGCAGGGGGCACAGGCATACTCTAACAAGGAACAAAAGTATTCACAAGCATTTCGAAACAACACACAGCAACTGGGAATAAAGGCATCTATGTGCAATAATGCAAAACAAGGCATAAGGTACCAATTAAAACCTACCGAGGATAAGGTTCGGGCCCATTGTTCAGCCCCAGTCCAACTCAACTACTACAATGATCCGGCTTAGGCCAATCGTTCGGCGCCAGTCACACCCAAATTAATTACACAACTCTGGAACGGCAAAATCAAAATGTACAGAGCTGTCCAGTTAAGAGTTTGATTGGAATCTAAGTGTTTCTCAGAAAAGAGGGAACGGGAGTCATTCTAAGCGTCGGGAGCAACATCAGTGTTAGGGTCGGCTTGATCCGCAGGGTTGGCTTGGTCCTCGGGATTTGGCACCACCCCGTCCTCTTCCTCGGGCAACACAAACTCCTCAGGGGGTGGCTTGGGGATAACGCGAAGCTCTGAGTCCTCGGGAAGTTCAAGTCTGTTCAACAGCAGCTCATAGCCATACCTAAATCCGTCTCGAAAGCAGCCCCCGTGCAATTCAGCATCAAACTCCCAAACCTATTTCTTGTATTCCACCGCGGCTTCATCAAATCCCTCGTTGTAGCCCTTGTTCCCTACAGCCTCGACCGTAGCTCTCAGAGCATTCAGAGCCTCCTCGGCATTCCTGGCTCGGTTCTCCGTAGTTTGCCTCTCTTGCTCGGCCTTCCAGAAGTCTGCCCGGTAAAGATCACAAGCTTTCCGAGCCACCTTCAGATCCTCCTCAGAAAGGAGTATTGGCTTTCCCTGGTATGAGCCCATTTCTCTGTTTGGGAAGAAATCCCTAGTCAGACCTCCTTGCCAAGGCATTCTTTAGCTCTTGAATCTCCGAGCCTTGTTCCTTGTACCTGTCGTGGATAGCCAAAGCCCAAGCGCCAGCCTGCTATCAGGAATGGTAAAAACATTACAAAAAGCTCTGCATTTGCCAGAAGGAAAAAACGAGGGGATAGGGGAACGTACATTGAGAAGTGATTGCACTAGCTCCCCCACTAGATTTTTGGTGCTCCCAATGACAAGCTTGGCATCCCTCGGAAGCATACAGGCTCGGAGTACCCCATAAGCCGTCCCGATGTTCCGAGACGCGCTGTCAGCATGATGGATCAAGCGACCACTGTAATGACGGAACTCGGGGGCCCAGGGGACGTCCCTCGCCCGAGCCATGCTCTCAGCCTCGGACTCCTTCCCGACGGACCCCCCGTCTTGCTCCTCCTCTGCACCTTTCATGATTTTGATTGTTTCCTTGTCGTTTTGTCTACTAGTATCCCCCAGCTCGGTCCTTGTCCTCTTCACTGCTGGCTCCTTCAGCGAAATGGGAGCGGCCACCGAGGTTCCTGAGCCTATTGCCCCAGTCCGAGAACTGACGCCTTGTCCCCTCGGCCTCTGCCTTAAGTCTCGTACCACTCTCGCAAGCCGCATCGTCATTTCTCCGCTCAATCAGGTCCGCTCAGGAGTCTCTCGGTCCACCTCCTTGTGAATCCTGCCTAGGGGGGAGAGTTGCTCGCCTCGGCTTCCGCTCCACCGAGTCCCCTTCCTCGTCCTTCTCTCCCTCTTCCTCTCCGTCGGCCTGCCCTTGGAACCCCCTGCTGTCTCGGTTTCTTCTCAAGTAGCACGTGTACATCGGGACGTAACCTTGCAAGTCCGGGGAGAGTCGGTTTGCGAGAGGGATGGCGTAAGCAGCATTAATCAAGTCTCGGCTCGCCCTTTCCCGAAACCTTTGCACGACCCCTTCGCCTGCAAGGGATCACCGAAAAAAGGAATCAACATGTGCGCAAGGGAGAGTAAGTAATATGCAATTCTTGAAAGAGGGAAATCAACTAACCAGGTGTACCGGTCTCAAACTGAACGATCGTGGCCGTATCAAGATTCTCACCGGGCCCAAACATTAAATTCACGCTCACTGAGACATAAATACTTGCCCACTCTTCGGAATCGGGCAGATGGTCGATCAGGAACTCATCGTACCCCGACCAACAGGACAGGTACCAGCGATCGTAGTCTCGGTGAACCCCGACCTGGTAAACTCCGAAGAGCTCCTCTGAACTGAACGTCAGGTTGTATTGCCTCCTCAGCTCTATGACGCTCGTTATGACCTGGTAGGAGTTAATCGAGAGCTGGGAAGAGGTGAGAGTTAGGGTTTGAAGTATGCGGCGCACAAACTGGTGAAGGGGGAATTTGATCCCGCCCTCTGTAATGACCATAAGGGAGAAAATTAGCTCCCCCATACGGTGCAACAATTGGCGAGGATCGGTGATGGGAAGTCGCCGAACCTGTACGTCCGGTGGAATGCTATAAATCCTCACAAATTCCTCATAAGCGCCCGGTGCACCGCTGAAGAATTGATTCTGATACGGGAACGGCCTCACCGGCCTCTTGCGCCCCTGAACCTCTTCCTGAGAGTTCGCAAATGGCCCTGGCTCATGATCGAAAGTTCTTAGAGTTTCCATATCCAGAGGATCGAACGCCATGACCGGGCATGGGATGCTCAACGGGTCGAGGGCTCTATATAATCGATCGAAGTGTGGTAGAACGCTCGCATCCGAAGGACTTCTCGTATTAACTCGTCGGCAGCGGGAGAAGAAGCCAAGCTATTGGAACTGTCCGAGGAGATATCAATGATCATCCGCCCCAACCTAGCAAAAGGGATATGCGACCTATTAGCTACATGCTTAGGGGGTTAAAAGATCTAACGCTCGGGATGAACTGGGCATCACTCCTCGGATCCCTTAGGTCACAGGCAATAATAGGATATCCTTCCTCGAGAAGAACACCTGGGGCCGGGAATTATCTCAATGGCCTCAAGGAGAAGATACACGTCAGAAAGAACATGAACAGTGCAATGAATAGTGCTAACCATGTTTAAGACGATGGCAAACTGCGTTTCCGCCTCATCGCGCCCAAAAAACAGCGTAAAACGCAAGAAAATGTCCAAAAACTAGAGATTAATGCAAAGAGATCAACATACCTGGGATTCGTGAGAAGATCCGTTGCCAAAACACTCCAAAATTCGATCTGAAGACGAAGAACAGCGACAACAGCAACAGAGCGAAGAGAGAGAAGGGAACTGTGCCTCCCTCTCCACCTACCCTTTTATAGGGGAGGATTTGAAGGGGCGTGGGGGAAACGAAGCGACGCTCCCCAAACCGTTAGATCTCCAACACGTGGCAGCAATCGGACGGTCCACACCGAAAAACCTGCATAAAAGTCGGAGTGCCTCTTACAGAGCCACTGGGTGGCTGACACATGTCCCCAACGCGACATATTGTACCAATCAACTGACACGGCACGTGCCGAGGCACTTGCCACCGTACGAAAGCCTCGCGATGATCGACATGTGGCTCCTAGGGCTGGGGCTATGCTCCTGGCAAGCACCGAAGCCGCTTTACGCTTTGGTTAAGGGCTGCAAGAGGTCTCCATCAATACGGCAGAGAATGGGCACTATCAACTCCCCTGAGCTTGAGGAAGGCGCTCAAGCGAGTTGAGGGGCTATTGTAGTGGCTTCGGAAATGGGCTCCAACCACTCACTGAGCCAAAATGCACCGAGCGAGTCCAAGAAGACCCCCGCTCCACATCGAGCATAGGGTCCCCCATGTCCCCTTGGAACATCGCTCGGTTGAAGGAGACCGCACGGGGTATGTCGCTATCTAGGGGGCGCAGAGCGTTCCCGACTCCGACTCCCCAAGGCCGCTTGAAGGAAGAAGGTTACTCTGGGAGGGCCCCATGCAGTTACGCCAGGAGAATAATCATTGGGGTCTGACCTGGCCATGTGCTCCGTAACCACCTTATCCCCTACATCGTGTATGATGTCACTCGATGCGGTTACCCGAACGTATTCTCCACGTGCTAGCTTGGAAGCCAAGCAAAGCAAGGTCTATAAATACAAAAGGACTCTAACCTAGAGAGGTATGCCATTCTACCCTAACCCTAGACCTATATACTTCTCCCTACATCTAACTTGATTGTCGGAGGGTCACTGGGCTTCCACAGCCCTAGTGACTTATTGCAGGTCAGGCAGTGGGCGAGCGGAGCAGAGGAGGAAGGAACCGGAACTGACCCACGATCAAGATCCCGATAAACCGAACCCCTACAACCCCCTGTAAGCTAATGTACATGATACTCAAGTAGATTCCTGTCAATACAACTCTAATGGGAACTTCGCAATGTTAAACCCATGCAAAAATTGAAGTGTAAGGAATTGGTAGGAAAATAAGTAGAATATTACCATCAGCATGAAATGAAAAAAAAAAAACCAATTAAAAGCTCTCCAATATTTCTATCTCATAAAATGGAAAAGGAACTAATCCACAATCTCTTTCTCCACTGCAATGTGGTAGTCCCACTCGAAGAGCTTAATATATCTAGAGCAACAGAACGCAAATTCATGTCCTTGAAAATTTTAGTTCATAAGGTGATCAAAGTATCCATCCCCTCTTGAATAATGATAAGTACACATCTAATCACAATGCGAAAGGATATATCCATCCCCTCTTGAAAAATGATAAGTACTAATGTGCCTCGCTCTTTGGAGGAAGTGGACATGTACAAATGGCTGCATTTAAGAACCATTATGAAATGAACGAGGAAGATACAATGAATGGAGCGTAGGACTCCACTCTCCTAAACTCAAATTCCAGGGGATTTTCTAATACTTCACTTTGGAAGCAACAGGAAAACATCATGGAGAAACTTTCAAGCCTTGAAGACATCACAAATCTACTGCCTTTTGTAGTGATCTGAATTTGCATGGGTTTGTTGTGAAAAATCAAAAGACCACTTACTTTAGCAATATACTTCTGAAAATACTGCAGAAGTATTTCCATCTTCCATTGGGGTTCATTAAAGACCTGCAAAACATTCCAAAGGTCAGCCAAGGGAAAGGGGGGGAAAGGTAAAAAGAACCCTGAGTAGCATAAGCAAGGCTTTCCACAAGCAACAGTTTGAAAAGCAAGTAGACAGTCATGCCACTGTAAACTAAAAACATATGCATTTCTTGGGAAGCTGGATGGAGCAACAATAGGTATTGCTAATGTAATTGTGCAACTTCCAAGGGTGAATGTTAAATATCAGATTACAACCATTTTAAGGAACAATAGAAGTGATTGAATGTTGATATAAGATGTCCCCAAACTGTCCAAATCTGGTTATGTTCAATTGCATAAGAAAATAGCAGAGTTGGTATGGCCCACAGCTTTCGTATAGGAGTGAATTTAGTTTAATCCCTTTAAACTAATGCTAGTTGGCAATCGCAGAGTGATTATCATGGGAAGATAATTGACAAAAGAACATGGATAAGAAATGACAGCTCTTGAGCAAAACTATAATATGCAAGTAACAACGAAATACTCTATTATAGGAAATGTTAACACAGCACCTACGCAAAGATACCCATAACACATCTGCGCGCGCGCACTCACACATAGACTTTCACCTGGAAAAATGGGGAAATTGCATCTCTGTTGTAAGTAAGTTCATCTTGAATAATTTCCACCACAGGGGTCCTGCACCATATCCAGTAGCTTTCACATTTCTTATCTTGACAGTCATATACGCAGGTGAAGAAAAATTCAATTATCATTTTCCAGTGCATACATGTGAACACGGGCACAAGTGCACAACCACAGAGAGAGAGAGAGAGAGAGAGAGAGAGAGAGAGAGAGAGAGAGAGAGAGAGAGAGAGAGATTTCCCATAAAACAAGTAAATACCTCACACCGTCAGCTCTGGTAGTAAGACCTTGAATATCTGCTTTCTTCCTTGATGTATCCAGCTCCATGGCCTAAAGGGTCCAATCTGGTTATGGTTAATGCTCAAAACTACAGATTCTTGGTACCTTTGAGCAAGAACGGTTTATTGACTCTTACCATCAGCAGAAATTTCTGCAAAGCTCTCAATAAACACTTTCTTACTTCAGGAAAAGAAATTGCACCAGCAGTATCAAGTGATTTGAATAGCTCCGCTGATGAGCTTTTTGGTAATGTCATGTAATCACTGTGTTCAGCATGAAGATGAGACATTTCACAGATAATTGATAGGCAGCCCTTAATTAAATCTTTGTAACTTATCCTTCTAGACCCCTGCAAAATAAGTTTCATAAAGAAATGCTTATTCAGAGGTATAACAAACATTTTTCATTTCAATGTATGACAATTACGAGGGAGATACTGTAATAGCAACCAATCTATAGGAAACAAAAGAGTAAAATTCATCAAAATTCAAGTATGCAAAACATAATAGCATACCAGAATCGTGTTGAGCAATGACACCCTGAGGAGGTTCCAATCCATATTTTCTGCAACAAAACAGAGAATTGCTGAACCCAGAGACCAAATAGAAAAGGAATTGATGACTTGACCAACCAACTTACCTTTAAACACAGAATTCCGAGGAACAAAATCGCCTTCAAGAACACTGATGAGATACTGGAGTAGTACCATATTCCTTAGGTACTGCCATATGGATTATGATTAAACTACTAGCATACTAAAGTTGTAGATTATGTAGTGCTGCAATAACTATACAAGGTTCTAGTTTCAGTACTAATAACAGAATTCATAGGCAATACTTGCATGAAAAAGCAAATAAATAGTTATGGATATCGCAGGAGGAAAGGACAACTTCACATTTATTATAATCAATGTTTTAGGTCCCTTGCACAATACAACAAAAAGGGATATAGGATAGATTCACTGATGTTTCTCTTTTCTTTCTTTTTTTCATTCGTTATCTTTTCTCGGGGTGCAGAGGGTAAACAAGGTTTCAAAGTAAAATCAACTGAAGAGGAAAGATAGATGAAGCCAGGGATAGTGGCCATCTACTGTACACTAGCCATCTACTTATCTTTATCATCACAAAAAGGGAAATTGAAAATAGCAGAAGTAGTTCAAGCATGAAAACAAGGGAACGTACTCATTTCATCTCACCAGGAATGTAGCATTTGTACCCATGGAAAGGACTATGGTTTCATGATAGGATGTAAGTGTTGGGAAGCTTCCTGTGATAGGATGGTATAACTTGCAACTTTTGGGTTTTTTGGACTCACAGCACACCACAGAACCATGAAATAAAATATTGCACACACCTTAAAGAAAATGAAACACAAAGAATTACGTGGCTCAGCCCAAATCAACCTACAGGCTCGAGTAATAATAAACTATAACATAGTTATTATACAAATGAGACAAGAACATAACCCCGAGCCCTAGAAGTTGTACCCACTTCCTCGCTCTTCGAATTTTTTTGTGACAGACCCCTCTCTTGCAAAGTCACACTTGACGATGCAAATATGCGATTGCCTGCGATATTTTTCTCTGTTCTCTGGCTTTCCAACCCAATAGCCATAGGCTATTTATAAAAGTCAAAACAAGAAATCAGCACAACACATAATATTGAATATTATTATTTTATTTTTATTTTTTGAACGGCCAAAAAATTTCATTAATCTTTGAAATTATTACAGAGACTAATAGGCTAAGGAGAATGGCAACAATGAGCCCAATTCGAGACCCAAACCCTTGGTTGGCAAGATGCCAACCAAGGAATCCCCTTTTGTATATTATTATGCTTAATATATCTTATTTATTAGATTATTATACTTATTATTAATGTTTTAGATGATATTGTGCGTAAGTTATGTTTTTATTGATTCCAGGTAATTTAGTATAAAGTGCATCTGTTGGCACCGAAATTTGGCTTGACCACTCGCGCGCACAAGAAATGAAGCTGACGTTGTCATCCCAAAATCCAAGTCGAAACAAAAAGTTTGACAGTCTCAGGGTCCCGATGGGACACCATTAAAAAATAGATCGAGAGCAGCGCAGAACAAAATGGTGCACATCAATGGGCCATTACTACACCTTTACGTGTAGAATTTTACATGTCAATAAAAGGAACTGCAAATATCAAATGCCCAAAAACAAAAGAATCCAGATGTTAAAAAGTCATGGGATTTGGATACAATTGAAGGCAAGACAACATGGAAAATGGAAATCAAAGCTCCTGTGCTTTGATTACAAAGGCATTCCATGACAACCATATTTGAGTCAGGTGGAAATATTATTGGGTGTTGTAGAGATCAAGTTGAAGGCATCAATAATGGGATCTTTACTTTATTGCAAGGCATCAGGTCCTCTCAAGCTCACCCCCATCCAACACTAAATCATCCTTTCTCAAGGTTGCATAGCACTGGATCATTTTTCCAGTCCACTCTCAGTCACTGTGCAACGGATGGGAACACAGTTATTACACATGGGTCAGAGCCTTTCAATTCGGCAAGGATGGAATTTAACCCCAGGCCACGTGTTGGCTCCCAAAGCATCCGATCGTACTTTGGTTTGGATCTCGGCCGTTGATCTATATCTCTCAATCCAATGTGCACACCACACCACACCAGATTCCAATTCCGTTTTATATTTCTAGTCTGTTAAATTATTAGCTTAAAAAGTAAAGATTGAGGTTCGGTTGTGAGCATTCGCAAACTACTCGGCTATTTCTCACACCAAACCCGAATCTAAGATTAGTCCTAGTTGTGAACTCCATCCAGATTGAAGGTTGAGCACCTTTGACCAACTCTGCCATACACATCTTTTTGGTACACACTAGTATTGATCTTTTCTTTAATCACTCAAAAATAATTATATTTATAGTAGTTTTTAGCCTTTCCTTGGCAAGTCCTTTGCCAATGGAGGGGTAGTCGTTATAGGCTCGGCCATGGGGTGAATACCATCCTTGGCCTAAGTAGTTCGATAATTCTCACCATTAAAATTAACTGTATGTAAATGTGTGGTCGAATTTCTCCTTAAATCGATTCGAAACTCATAAGTGTTAAGCCTTTGATTATGCGTCGACAGTCAACTCTGGCACGCATAATGCTTGGGTCGCTGTCCTTTTGAGGGTTCGACCAACTCCTTCAAGGAATTCAATCACATTTTAGCATAATCTTCCGGTCAAGCACACAAATTACCTATGGGACTTGATTGTGTAAATTAGTGAGATTATTGGATCACTTAGGCTATAGGTGGTGTAAACCCTTGGTCCAAGCCTTGCGGTAAAATACTTGCAAATCGTAGTTGAAAATCACCAAAAATCACTTAAACTCTAGGGTTGGCTACCTACAGCTACAAACCACCACTTAGACTGATTAAGCATCTCACTCCGATAACCAGCTCCCTGTGGATCGATCTCGGTCTTACAGAGTTATTTTGCAAGCGATTAGAAAGCCCTACACTTCCGGGCTAGACACTCAGGAATACTATCTTTGGTTGCAAGTAAAAGTCATCCAGTAGGCCACCTTCCTTCCATTTTTCACATGGTTTCTAACAAATCTATTTTATCAATCGTGAATGAATTGGCCTTAAGGCCCTAAATAGCCAAGGCCCCACATGACCACTATCTTGATAGCAACTATTGTTAAACATGGTTATAGTTGATGAATATGTTTCAATCTGCCTGCAAAAACTACAAAAATGGAGATGGGAGAAATGCCCAAGACTTTGCAAGAATAACTAACATAAATGTGACCACAAGTACTCAGAAGTCAAGAAGCCAATATAGGCTGGTTTTGGACCAATAAGTTGCTTTGACTTATTGGGTTGCCTTTATTCCAAAAAAAAATATCGCATTTGTTACTTTTATGTCAAACTTTTGTAGATTATTGATTCTTCTTGGCAAGAGGAATCGAAAAGTAAAATTTATGATCAAAATTCTGAATTTCAAAAATAGGTCAAAAAAATTCAGAATTTTGATCATAAATTTTACTTTTCCGATTCCTTTCGTCGAGACGAATCAATAATCTGCAAAAGTTTGACGCAAAACTAACAAATTCAAACTTTTTTTAAATAAAGACAAACCAATAAGTCACTTTGACTATTGGTCCAAAACAAGCCATGATGGCTTACCAAAAAGGTACCACAAAATCTAGCCCAAAAAATACTCCATTCCTTTGGTAGGTGCCTAGAAGTGGATTCTAAACAAGGCCTTATTTATCAAGCCTTTTGGAAAATGCAAACCAACAATTGGGCATGCAAGCACCCAAAGTTTCATGTAGCTATCTAAGAAATGTATTGTCACAAATTAGATTAATAAGTGACACTGAATTAAAAGCAGAAAATTAAACCAACCTTTGTTTCAAATTCTTCCATCTTTCTTCCAACAGCCGCTTTAGCTAGGTCTTGTATTAGAATTTCAAAACCCTGAAATTGAATGTGAACTTCAACAAGGGAGGACAACATTAATTGAGCTACTACAACATGTTAGGAATTGGTTAAATAAGTCTTGTATCGTTTTATCTCTTAATATAAATAAAAAGTCTTCATGTTAGGATTAATTAAAACTATACAATTTTTCTCTTAACCCTTACAACATGGTATCAGAGCCCCCTTTACCCTAACCCTAAAAATTTCTCTTTAACCTACTACCACCCATCACCACCCATTCGCCGCCGTCATTCCGCCACCAGTTCTCGTCTCCTGTGACCCTTGTGTACCAAAACCCTAGCTATCAGCCAACGAAACCCAAATTCAGCCCTCGAAATCAGCCTCAAAAACCCTTAATATGGTTCAACACAACTCCAAATCATGTGATTTAAGCTCGAAATAGCCTCAATCGTGTTCGAAATTTGTACCCATTGCTCGAAGCCCCACGCCCATTACTCGATAACCAATGTTCTAAAAGTCGCTAGGCGGTAGTCAGGCGGCTGGGCACCGCCTAGCACCTAGGCAGATTAAGTGGCGATTAATCGGCACCTAGACATTAGGCGGATTTTCTATTTTTCCTAAAAAAAAATTAAATATTCTCCTACCCCTCCCCAAGTTTTGAGAGCAAATATAACAACATAAGTAGAACAAAAGATTTTCTATTTTTTTAAATGGTTATTTGTTAACCATTTTGAATAAGGAGTTAACTGCTTTCTAAAATATGGAGTTAACTCTTGAATAGACATTTAAGCTAAGTACTTTCTAAATACCTTGCTGCATTTCCTTTCTAAGAAGAGAGAACGAGAATGAGACTTACAACCCCCAACCCCTAATGAAAAAGGAGAGAGAATGAGAATATTGAAGAGAGAGAGAGAGAGAGGGGAGACCGAGAGTTGCTCGACTGGTTGGGGCTTTTCAAATCGTTCCACTGTTTAGGGCTTTGATTTTTTTCGAACTGTTCGAAGACCGGAAAGAGTTATGTATGTGAAATATTACACCATAGGCCCTTATACTATATTACCATGACACTAAAGGGCTTAATTTCTTTAAAAAAACACCGTCGAGCCGCTTAATCGTCTGCCTAGCCCCGCCTAGCCGATTAATCGCGAGTTAGGCGCGACGGTGGGGTACCACCTAGCGCCGATTAATTGGCCATCTAGGCCGTCTTTTAGACCACTGCCGATAACCCCTGTAAACCACCCGAAACCACTCGGGACCACTCGAAACCCAAGACCCAGACCCTCCCCACCCTCATTGGCACATGAATAGTGCTCGTCAGCGCCGTCGGCGCCTGAACAAGTGTTTGAGACCTTACCCACCCCTTGTCGACTTCTTCTAAGCCCAATCGGGGTTGATTTCCACTATGTTGTTGTTGCATTTGTTGCTTCTTGTTCTCGGGTGATCTATTTCTTGTGTTCTGCTGCTCGATCTTCTCTGGTTTCAGTGGTTTGGTTCTACTGATTCATGGAGTGAAGTCTAGTTGGTAATTGCTTCTCTCACTATTTGACATTTCCTCCGTTGGTTGTTTATTGTTTCCTGTTGCTTCATGGAGTACACACTTGCTAATAATAGTTTCTCAAGTTCTGTGTTGGCATTTGAGTATTTTCGTTGTAGCCAATCCGTAGATTTCATGGCTACCTCTTGATTATTGGTTCAGTGTATTGTTGATTGGTACGTTTATCTTGGTTATGTCCGTTGGTCATCAATTGGACATTTGTATCTTCACTTGATTGGTGGTTCATTGATTATTGGTTCTTTTGGCTGTTTGTAGCGATGGGCTGCGGTACTGGTTCTGAATCTGTTTCTAGCTCTACATATGTTGTTATCTGGTCCTCGATTTCGTGAGAGGTTGTCCATTACCTCCATACTCTTGAATGGTCAAAATTATGCTATTGGGGCTAGGGCTGTTGAGGTTTATAATCGAGGTGATTGAGGTGAGACACAATTCCATTACCTCACTAATGATCCCCCCAGCAAACTGCCACGACATATGCTTCATGGCCAGTTGAGGATGCTCGGATTCGGGTTATGGAATAGTATGGGAGATCATATTAGTAATACTTTGGTTTTCTTAACTACGGCCAAACTTGTGTGGAAACAAGTTCAGCAGATGTTTTCTGGTATTAATAATCTGCGTCGCACATATGATGATCATCTAACATTTTTCTCTCTTGAACTTGATAACTTATCATTGGAGGTTTATTATGCCATGTTTTGCAGGGTTGGTGAAGAACTCAACATTTGCGAGCCCATTTCTTTGGATATTTAGGTTATGTAGCCCCAGCGTCAGCGCTTGCAAGTCGCTCAGTTTCTCTCAAGTTTACTTTCCTCATATGAGCATTCGGTCTCAGTTTCTGGGCGCTTGGGATTTACCTTCTCTCAGTGAGGTGTTCAGTCGCCTTCGCTAGGCTTTTGTATGTGATACTCATTCAGTTGATTTGACACCTTGTGCCCGGCCAGTTTTGATTACCATGGTTCCTAATGGTGGTGTTTTTTCTCGTGGTATTAACCGTGGCTGTCGAGACTCAGGGGGAGGTAGTTGTGATAGTTTCGGTCGCGATGCAGGTAGAGGTGGTCGTGGTTTTGGTTGTGATTCTGGGAGAAGTGGTCATGCGCCAGGCAAAGGCGGCCATCGCCGCAGTCGTGTGCCTTGCCATTGCACATATTGGAATGGTGATAACCATACTATTGAGTACTATTGGAATCTTCATAGCCGCCCCTCTGCCCATCAAGTAACAGTTTTTGAGGACAATGGACAAGCGTTGCCTAGTTCATCGACCAGCTCAGCTCTGCGTGTTGTTACTATTCCAAAGGATGAGTACCATTACCTAATTTCACCGCAGACTTATCATATGACATCTTCCTCCACTGCTACGTTCACTCAAAACATTTTCTCTTTTGCTAGTCTTGATTCTAATAATTCATGGGTTATTGATTCTGGTGCATCAGATCATATGAGATGCATCTCTACTCACTTATCTGGCTCTCACTCTCTTACAAAATCTTCTCGTGTTACCTTGGCGGACGGTTCCGCTACTAATATAGCTGGGTTGAGGTTCTATTATTCTAAATTATTTTCTTACATAAAACTATGTTTTACATATCCCTCGTTTTCCACAGTCTTATGTCTGTCAGTAAGCTTACCCAGTCCTTCAACTGTTCGATCACATTCTTTCCTAGTTATAGGGTTTTCCAGGATCTCCACATGAGGAAGAAGATTGGTGGCAGAGTTGAGCACGGGTGGTCTATACTACTTTGTCAATGGCGAGCTCCCTACATCTGTTGCACTTCCTTCCTCAGTCTCCCCATGTGAGAATCATTATCGTCTAGGCCACCCATCTCTTCAGAGCCTCAAAGAGTTGGTTTTGTCATGTCGTCGTCTTCAGTCTTTACCATGCAAAGTTTGTGAGTTCAATAAACATCATTGTGTTTTCTTTTCCCCTTAAGCAAAGAGTCATGTGTCGTGTCCTTTTCATTTAGTTCATTCAGATATTTGAGATCCTATACATATTCTATCACGTAATGGTTTTCAGTATTTTGTGATTTTGTGGATGACTTCCCTAGGCTTACTTATGTTTATCTTATGAAAGAATGGTCGGAGTTGTAGGTGAATATTTCTATAATACTGTTTACATTTTTTGATGAGCATGGTATTCTTCATCAATCCTCTTGTTCTCGAACTCCACAACAAAATGGGGTTGCTAAACACAAGTTGCGACATTTGTTGGAGGTTGCATGTGCTCTCTTATTCCAGATGTAAGCACCCAAACCCTTTTGGAGTGATACTGCTCTTGCTGAGGGATATCTTGTGAATCATATGCCCTCTCGAGTTCTTGGAGGCCAGATTCCCTATAGTGTTTTTCATCTTGATAATCCTTTTTTTTCTTTACCTCTTAAGATTTTTTGGTGTACTTGCTATGTCTATGCTCTTGATCCCGGTCGGGATAAGCTTGATCCTCGATCCATCAAGTGTGTGTTTCTCGGTTACTCTCGCACTCAAAAAGATTACAAGTGTTATTCTCCTACCCTATGTCGTCAATTTGTTTGTGCTGATGTTACTTTCAACAAGTTGTTACCCTATCTTTTCGTCTTCCTCTCCAAAGGATCAGTCTGAGTACATGCACATATTAGTCCCTTCAGGTATAACCCCACCGCCTAAACCATTGCAGATAAATGTTTGTCGTTATAAAGTTGCACTAACACCACCTCAGCCCACCGTTTCATCCTCTCCCCAGTTTCGAGATCTGGTTGCCGTTGATCAAGATTCTCTTCCCATTGCCCTTCGTAAAGGTATTCGGACTTGTATTACTTCCCATCCTATTGCTCAATTTGTTTCCTATGATCACTTGTCCCCCTCCCTACATGCTTTTACCACTTTTGTCTTTGTTCCTAATACTGTTTAAGGCCTTGTCTATTTCTGAGTGGTGGACAGCTATGGAGAAGGTGTCTACTCTACATGATATGATATTGGGATTTGCGAGTTGGTCCCTCTTCCTTTTGGAAAGTCAACTATGGGGTGTCGCTAGGTGCTCACTGTGAAATATCACCCGACGAGTCTGTTGATACAAAGCTCGCTCGTTGCAAAAGGCTACATGAAAACCTACGGTGTTGACTAAGCTAAGACCTTTTCTCTTGTTGCGAAGCTTGGCTCTGTCGGCTCCTTATTTCTCTTGCCGCCAATCATGGTTGGCCCTTATTTCAATTGAATGTCAAGAATGGTTTCTTTCATGGCGACCACCTTGAGGAGATTTATATGGAGTAACCACCTAAGTTTGTTGCTGAACGTTCACAAGTATGTCGTCTTCAGAAAGCTCTTTATGGGCTTAAACAATCTCTTAGGGCCTAGTTTGGCAAATTTAGTGATGCAATTTTGAAATTTGGTATGAGTCATTATCAATCTGATCATTTGATTTTCTCCCTCATATCTGACTGAGGGAAAGTATTATTGATTGTTTATGTGGATGATACTATTATTATTGGCGATGATCAAAAAGGTATTGATGAGTTGTAGGTATTTCTACACAGTCAATTTCATACAAAAGACCTGGGAAGATTGCGATATTTTTTTTGGGTATTGAGGTGGCACGATCTAAAGATGGCATTAGTTTGTCACAGAAAATATGTGCCAGCAGCCAGATACTCTTGATGAGACTGGTTTATTAGGGTCAAGGCCTATGATACTCCTTAGGGTCAAGGCCTATGATACTCCTATGGTGGTTTATTAGGGTCAGGCCTATGATACTCCTTAGGGTCAAGGCCTATGATACTCCTATGGATCCTAATGTCAAACTGTGTGTTGATCAGGGGGAGTTGCAATCTAGCCCTGACCAATGTCGTCCCTTGGTAAATTAAACTATCTTACTATTATGCGTCCTGATATCTCGTTTGCAGTTAGTATTGTGTGTCAGTTTATGTCTACTCTACACCTTCTACATTGGGAGGCTGTTCTTAGAATTGTAAAGTATCTCAAGGCTCATCCAGAACGTGGTCTGGTTTATCGAGCTAATGGTCACCTAACGTATTGAGGCTTTTACTAATTCTGATTGGGCAGGAAGACCATCTGACAGGAGATCCAATACAAGATATTGTGTCTTTATTGGTGACAATCTTGTCAATTGGAAGAGTAAGAAGCAAATAGTGGTTGCACGGTCTAGTGCAGAGCCATGTGAGATAATACGGGTGCAATCTTTTCTTGAGGAGATAGGATTCAATGTGCAATTGCCTATGAATTTGTATTGCGATAATCAAGCAACAATTCACATTGCATCCAATCCGGTATTTCATGAGAGGACTAAGCATATTGAAGTTGATTGTCATCTAGTGTGTGAGACGTTAGCTGGTGGTGTGGATAGCTACTCCCTTTGTCTACAAGTGTTCAGTTGGTTAACATGTTACTAGGTCATTGTTCAAGTCCCGGTTAGAGTTGTTATGTAACAAGCTGGGACTTTGTGATATCTATTCTCCAGTTTGAGGGGGAGTGTTGTACCGATTTATCTTTTAATATAAATAATAAGTCTTCGTCTTAGGGTTAATTAACACCCTATTTACTCTCTCTCTTTTCCCTTACAGCAGAGTTGTACAGACAAAAGACTTTAAGAATTAGGCAGAAACAAAACTGCCATCTAAAGTATACAGAAAAAACAGTACAATATAACTCAAATAGTGCACAGAAAAGTTTTTATTTACAATGAACTCGAATGTAAAAATGAACTACAAAATTTAAGCAACTCACAGCGAAGTCCAGTGATCCAGAATTTTTATTAGCATCCTCTCTCTCGCTGTCTGAGCCAGAGATAAAAGGTGACCAGGCCTAACATGCAACAGACATAGCAAGGACTACAAAGTGACACACATGCTAGCTCATTGCAACATAAAAAATAAAAATAAAAATAAAAATGTCATACCTCTTCAACCACAACCAGTTCAGGAACACTACTAGGTGACGGTATCTCTGACTTTTCCAATTTGGATGCATACACACGAGGAAAGTGCTGCAACAAGGATAAATGAAAAACAGAGGTGCTTAAATATTTGAGCTCGTAAAACATGAAAATTTCCGAAGGTGAACAAGCAAGGACAATTAAATACCTTATCTAGCTCGGTTAGAAGCCGATAACTTGCCATTATTAGTTCAAGTGAATTATCTTCCTTCAAGATTTCAAAAATTGCCTCACACATTTTTCTGTTTGACCAATTTGCATATAATCAGATAGTAGAGAGAGATGTCATAATATATAATAACAAACTGGGCCACTAAAACTTTGCATATCCCGTAGTCTCAAATCACAATAAGCTCACAGATCAGTTGTAAAAGAAATACAAGCAAATTGTGACCTCCTGCAAGACATAAGTTCCTCAGGACCTCAACATAAATGAGACCTTTACACAAACCCAAACCATCCAATTGATGATCAAATATGAACATCACCTACACGGTAAAAAATACTACTCCCTCCGTCCCATAATATTTGTCCGGTCCGCAAAACGGAGACGTAAAAATAATACTATTTTTGTAAGAAAAGTTGAAAAAAAATTCAACAATTTACTAGATCTCGACGAGTTCTTTTAACTTATGAAAAAAATTTTAATTTTTTCTCGAAAGAAATGCATTATTTTGTAGTCCTCGTTTCGCGGACCGGACAAATATTATGGGACGGAGGGAGTATTAGTCTCGGAATTTGGTATAGCCACCAGGGAAAAAAAAAACTGTTTTTTTAAGAGTTTAGCGACAAGAGAAAATCAGTTTTCACTTCAGAGCAGAGGCGAAAGCAAAACAATCTAGAAATTAAACTATCCAGCATCTCCGCCTCAGAGAGCACACAAGTAAAGAGTCCATTAAGGTATATCAAGGTGCACCTTGACCAAATATGAGGATTCTTTATGCTGAAACACACTAATAATTCCCAAAGCATGAACTGCCTATGACGACAAATTTAGGTTTTAGTAATGTTTCAGCCATGAAAATATCAACTGAAGTGCAAGTGGCACATTCATAGAAGCACTCAGTTCTAATATCTCGAGCCAAGGTCAAAACAAATACAAGCATTGTACTGTTTCAGTAGCACCACAAATCACACCTCTTCATGATAAATTAACCTACATTATCCAAGGCCTACAATTTTCCTGAGCAAGGTAACAAAATTCAACCATGATACAACCTTTGGAAGCTAAAACCTAACCATCACATGGCTGAACAAGGAGATATCAATGAAAGCACAGACTGAAGTGAAGAGTCATGCTACAAACAAACATTTCAACAACATCAATTTACAGATCGTGTGGTAGTTGAATTGTACCTATCATATAGAGGAAAAAGATTGTTCGATACATTTTCCCATAATAAATTTAAAAAAAAAAAGAACTTACTTTGCCTGTGCAAATGAACTACTGTTTATATATTTTTGTTTCACTACTTCCACTCTTTTTCAAACAAAATTTTTAAGGGAAGTTTATGCTTAAGAAAACATCACGGTGAGTTGGCCATAGCCATACCAAGATGGGTTCTCTTTCCAAATATTGGAATTTGGAAATTATCAAAACATTCAATTTTATGCTACTGCATGTAACCCCTCCCATATAATAGTAGTGTTTCGGCATGCCACCTCTGGTTCTAAAAAATATAACTTTACGCTAAGGAAAGTCGATTAAGTACTTATCAGTATCCGAATAATATGATTTTTCCACAATTGTTGAAAAATAGCGAATAGAAGATACACGGTTCGATCGTGAAAATATTATCTCAATGAGTCTGATTTAAAGACCGCAAAATAGTTGAACCAAGCCTTTATTAACAAAAAACAGAATCCAAGTCAAAGCTGATTTTAGGTTTACCCATTCTTTTCGTATTTTAACAAACAACATGCAACAAATTGAAGTGGACTGGACTCCCATCAAGCCGCGCCACCCCGCATCCAAATTCTAGCTCTGCAACTATACAACATCTCAGAAATAAATGTCTATCCACATTATGTGTGTGTGTGCGTGTGTCTATACACACACACACACACACACATATATATATATATATATATATATATATATAGAGAGAGAGAGAGAGAGAGAGAGAGAGAGAGAGAGTACTTGGTTGGGGCAATTCCATTTTCTGGAGCGATAGAAGCAGAGCGAACAGCTTCAATAAATGCAAGTCCTGTACGATAGTGAAAGGAACAAGTATACGTTCATTCATAAAGAAACACAGTTGCAAAATTCGGTCAGAAAGAGCTATGTGTGTGTGTTTAGAGAGAGAGAGAGAGAGAGATGTGTGTACGCACTGTCGTCTATAAGGTCTTGGGTGTCTTTCTTGAATCCGGAGGCATCGAGTATGGTCATGGTGTTCACTTCGATTCCTCTGCTTCTTTTTATTCTCTGGTTCTCCATTTTCCAATTCTACCGAAGAAACCCTAGCTAGTTCTTCTTCTATAATCTCTCTACAAAGTAGGAGTACTACTAATACGAACAGTCACTCAGTAGTCACGTCAGTCTCTGTAACACTGACGCCAAATTGATTTCGCGCCTAAACTGATAGTTATCGCGATCCGACCTCAAAAAGGTCAGAAAAAAATGGTAGGAAAAATGCAAACCCACGCCCATAAAGTATATGATAAATGCAAAAAGTACATCATCAATATCAAAAAAATGTAGAGTGATATAAGTGAGATTTGTATTGATATTCGAACATATTTTTTATTATATAATGAGAAAATTTTAATACACACAAGATTATAATGACAAATTAAATAGAGACGGAAGAAGTATTATAGATAGCCAAAGGGAGGTTAGTTATCGCTGGGAGGGTGTATTTTTTGGCCTTAACTTAAACTTAAATTTAAAATGAGAATTTATTTTTATTTGAATTTTTTTCGCATTTGTTGGTTTTGTGCCAAACTTTTGTCGGTGCGAAGAATCGAAAAAGTAAATTTTTTTTACTTTTACCCAAGTATTTTGATAAATAACCACTTTTTAGCGCAAAAGTGACAATATCCGACAAAAAATTGGCGCAAAACTAACAAATGCAAAAAAAATTCAAATGAAGACAAAATTCTCATTTTAAGTTTAGGCTCTGTTTGGAACTTTGGAAAAGGAAAGGAAAATAAAATAGAAGGAAAATGAGAGGAAAATGGGAGAGAAAATTTACTATTCACTACACTCAAAATTTTTATTTTCTTTTCTCTTTCTCTACAATCAAACAATAGGAGGGAAAATTCTTTAATTTTCCTTTCTTTTCCTTTATTTTTCCTGAGTTCCAAACAGAACCTTAAGTTTAGGCTAAAAGAATGCACCCATTAAACCTAGGTCTCTGGGATGGAAACCGAGTATTTGTATTCATTGTGCCCGTAGATTAATTATTTCTATCGTTATTTTAATTAAGATTTTCCCTTCCTTTTGCGTGTCTTTTTTGCCTTATCTGAAATTTACATGGTTGGGGAAAAAAATTCCAACGGTGAATGAAGGAAAGAGTGAGGGAGAGGGGATTCATCGAAAAGTAAAAAGATGCCGAATATATTTGAAAAATGTCCCCAAAAAGTATCATAAGGTCTAAATTTGAATTTCCTTTTCTTTTCAATTTATTTTAAATTGGGTTGGGATTTTCCCTTTTTCAAATAACTTTAAACGAGCCAAATCAGTTGACTCCAAAATATGGACCATAAGGTTTTAAAAGTTCAGCATAACAAAGAAGTTGTGCCGGGAATTTTTGGTACAATTCAACCAATATTGCCAGAAAATACTCTTTTTATCTCAAATTGCCGGCCGCTACTAGTAGTATGAGCGATTCGCTTATAAAAAATAATGTACTTTGTATGCAATTTTGTAATGATTCAACTCAACTGACCTGCTAACCATTCGTCTAATTAACTACACGGCTCAAAAAATTAACCTCAAGTTATACAGTAGCTGGCCGGCCTTAACTTATATATTGCTTCAACTTCCACTTACCCACCGATGTGGGACTTTATTCCCAAGGGAGTTCTCACAAATTTTTCGAATTTCGTTACACCAAATTAAAAAATTATACACCAAAGTATTCTAGTTTTCAATCCAAAAATTGTTCTATATTCCGAAGGAGGCCGCCAATTTGAAACACAGGGAGTAACAAAATAGCACTGTTTTGACAAAAGGAAACTGGCTTTTTCTGTGACAAAACTTTCCAGTGGGTTAATCAATATTCAATAGAGATAGTTTGGAACAAGCCTTTTTAGTTCCAATCTCATTTCTTCACAAAGCTCATAGACGAGGTAGCTCAGATGACAAACAAGATAAGCCCTTGAATGGCTTATTTATTTTTTTGGTCCTCAAAATAATACTTTTGTCTCATTTTCGTCCCCAATATAAACATTGAAGACATTTAGTCCCCAACGTATTAATTTTGTGCCAATCAAGTCCCCAAGTCTAATGCCATGAGTCCATCCGTTAAAATGAGAGGCATCCTCGTCATTTTGCCCACCAAAAAATTTCTGTAATAGAAAAACACGAAAAAAAGAAAAGAAAAGAAGGCAAGTTTGGAGCGACAGCCATGGTCGCCGGCTACCCCCACCATCCTCCTCTCCTTTTCTCCTTCCCCTCTCTTCTTTCTCTTCCTCATATCCTCTTTCCCACCTTCTCCTCTCTGCCCCTCTTTCTTAGCCCTTTTGTGACCGAAGAATACAAGAGCATCCGCTAGATTTAAATCAGCCACAGGAAATAAATCCAACACCGACCTAGAATTCTTTACCAAATCAATTAGCCATGTAAGAGCATCTCCAGCCTTCATCCATATTTTTCTTCAAATTTGAGTCAAATTTTGGGTAAAAATCCATTTTGGGTAAACACATTTCCAACCATCAAACCCAAATTTTACACATCTCTCTCTTTTTCTCTCTCTCTAACTAGCCATTGAAGAAATGGGTCAAGGCAAAAGTTGTCTCAGATTTGGGCAAAAAAATGAGTAAAACACAAAATGGGGAAATGTTTGGGTCAAAGATTGGAGAAAGATTTTTGTGATTTTTACCCTATTTTTAAATTTGAGTCTTAAAATGGATCATGGCTGGAGATGCTCTAACCTTCAATTAGCAAAAACAAACCATTGGTGTACAATGTTCTTTTTTGAAATCTCTGCTACCATATACACGGGGTTTACAGTAGTAGCAATACCGCCGATTGCGATGACTGCGATGAAACAGATGGGGAATTGGATTAAGTTGGGGGCGAAGATAAGGACGACGTCGTTTTTCTTGATACCAAGGCATGGGAGAGTTCGGAGACGGCGGATTTGAATAGGGAGAAGGTGAGGGTGTGCCAGATTCAGCGTCGACGAGGTCGGGTTTGTCGGATAAGGGGAGTTTTCGGAAGATGAATGAGACATAAAGAGGTTAGGTGCGTTTGATTGGATGGAATAGAATGTGAATAGGAATGAAATAGAATTGGAGGAATTGAGAATGGAATAATCATTCACATTCTTATGTTTGGTTGTGCTTAAGAATAGTCATTCTCATCTTCAATGGAATAGTGTGACAATAGCAATTTTTGGAGTGGCAATAGCAATTTTTGGAGTGGCATTTGTAATTTTTGGTGTGGCAATAGTGAATGTTGGAGCGGCACTAGTAATTTTGGCGTGACACAGAAATGGAATAACAATTCCTTAGTTTTTTTTGGATGGAATGACAATTCATTTACTAAGGTGAATAGTGATTCAATTTGGAATCATTATTCCATTATTCAATAGTGAACCAAACATTAGAATAAGTAAATCATTAGAATGACTATTCCACTCCAATATTGATTCCATCTAACCAAACATAAGGTTTGGGGCAAGAAGTAGAGGAAGAATGACTATTCCACTCCAACCTTGATTCCATCTAACCAAACATAAGGTTTGGGGGCAAGAAGTAGAGGAGGGCGAGGTGATTTGTCTATGCATCTTGCCCATAACCAGATTTCTCCATCTGGGCTTATTGTAGTTCTGGATTTTGGAAGGGCTCAAGGTCAAGGGGGTGTTTCTACAGAAATATTAACAGGGTATGTTTGTTTGTCCTTCGTGGGTGGGGTGTTCCGGTGACTATGGCGGAGAGAAGATAGGGTGTGCAGGCGACCATGGCAGAAAACTTTTCATTTTCTTTGACAGAAATTTGGGGTAGGCGAAATATTGAGGATGCCCCTCATTTTAATGGATGAGGCTCACAACGTTAGACTTGGGGACTTGATTGACACAAAATTGATATTTTGGGGACTAAATGTCTCCAATGCTTACATTGGGGACGAAAATGAGACGGAAATAATACTTTGAAGACAAAAAAATAAATAAGCCGCCCTTGGATTAAGTGAAAAAATTAGAGCCAATACCACAATCAAGGCAATGTTGGTAGTATATATGGTTACTAAGTCAAGAGCAAAGATATGAACACGATTTTAGAATACAACTCCGAACAAATTGTGTTTGGAGTTGTGTTTTGAAATCGTGTTCCTAAACTTTTTGTTAGTGTAATGCCGTTTGGTTAATGATGTGTTGCTCTAACCAAGTTTCATTTTTGTCAAATACACTGTATCTTTTTTTTTTGGGTAAAAAAAATACACTGTATCTAGTCTCCCACACAAGTGTGTTTTCATCAATCATTTTGCTTCACCAATAAGCAATTAGGTGACTTTTGCCTGAAATACCCAACTGGTAGTTTATCCCTCCCTTTACTCTAGGTGGTAACACTTGAGCCCCCGAAAATGGCATGAGTTGATTTTTGCAATCTGAAAGGATACACATGTATGGCTGTGTTTGGATTGTGGACATGGACATGAGGGTGTTTAATTATCTCAAAGGAAAGAAAATAAATTGATATCCAAGTATCCAACTATGAGAATAAATTATATATACATCACAAGAATTACATGACAATTTTATCGACAGTTCAACTATGTATCCACAGAAGTACGACTAAGGGTAACAATCAACATCAAATACACTAGGTACGTAGAGTAACCCAAGAAGGAAATCTACGGGAGAATTGATCAAACTCTTTAAACTTCGGTAGAGATTGATCCATGACCTTTCACTTAAGAGTGCATTGGTGATCAAATGAACTAGTCTAGTTGATTTTAAAGCACAACTAAAGATATAAATACACCCGCCATATTAACTTGTTAATAGACTTTAACCCAATGGGAAATACTACAATATACACCACTTATTTGGGTGTGTATTATATGCACCCCCCAAAATATTATAAATTATAGAGAAAATGTTACGAATTGTATAAAAGTTACGAGATACACCAAAATATTACGAATCGTACTGTTGAAAGGTTATGAATTTTAGAATAAAGTTACGAAACACACTAAAATGTTATGAATGAACCATAAAATATGTGCATATGATACACCATTTTAAAAAGCGTGTATTGTAGATTTTCCCTAACTCCAATGGGTACAACAGGTTGTAAGTGACCACACTACTTAAGGAAGTAGACCTGGTAATTAAACGCCATGCATAACCATAGCTACGGCTGTAACGGGTCTTGATTTTGCCAGGTCTACGCGTGTGGTAAGGTGTACATAGACCTAGTAATTCCCTCGCTATTGCTTATCATAGAAGGAAAGGGTGAAACATACTTCACTCGAATACCTTGTCTGGAATCAATTATCGATCCCTGGGCTCTAGTCATGCATATTTATATAGTCATGTGTTTGAAGGGAATGTCTGGTAACCACATGCAGCATGGCTTTGAACCCTTTTTCTTAACCAAGAATGCCCATGGAAGCAAGGATTTCTGGTAGCCCTTGTTAAGTGAGAAGTAACTCCCAGGACATACATTACTATCTTCAAACATTCCCTCTCTTCCCCTGTTTGTCATATAAGTACACAAGCAAACACCCTTAAATTTGTAGCAACATGAAAATAATAGGTCAAACATGATCGTACTTTGTCGGGTATTACTAATGCCCCTGGTAATGCAGATTATTTTCTTTTCATCATTCCTCACTTGTAAATTTCTACAGATTTTGAAGGTATTTCGTGGCAATTTTTAAAACGTACAAATAGATTTTAGGTGGCAGCTTTATATAACAAGTGCATGACACTAACTCCATCCCATAATTTAGTCTCTTAAAGAATAGCTGTGTCATTTTCGCACAAAAGATAAATGTTGTGTTTGAATGGGTTTTTGAGTTTGGCTTTTGGGGTAATGAGTAGAGATAGAAATTAGGATAATGATTGGAGATAGGGATAATAAGTGGAGAAAGATAGAGAAATGATAATAATGATTGGAGATATGTGTAATAAGTGGAGAAAGAAATGAGAATAATGATTGAAAGTATGGATAATGAATGTTTTTTTAGTTGATTTTTTTTTTTTCAAAAAGCAAACCAAACAAAGCATTACTCCAATTTTTTAAATTACTGCTGAAATTTTTTAAAAATATATATGCACAAAAGTGCTTTATTTTTAATTTAAAAATAACACAACTTGCTGTAGTGAGCTGAAATTATCGGACGGAGAGAGTTAGGAATTTGATGTCATTATCCCTGTCCTGGTAGTCTTTGTAACAACTTTAGAGATTAATGAAAATTTTCTTTGCCATTAAAAAAAATAAGAATACACCAAAAAAAAGGGGTTCTATTGCGAAGACAATAACAAATTCAACCAATACACTAACGAGATTGTCCAATTCCCTGCTCTTTTTTTTTGCTTCTTATGACAATCACCATTGAGTGCAGGAAGAATTTCCAATAGAATAAATAAGAAGATAGCTTCTACATAGAATAAATCCTTAAGAATGATGAGTACAACCAAAGTTCAACGAATGACCATTAAAGTATAGCTCTAAATGTTAATATCCTCCTTCAATATATTTAGCTTGTCCTTCAATTTAGCTTGTCAATAGTTTGCAAAACAAGTTTCTAACTGTGTTCCGATTCTTTGTGTAGATAAAGCATATCCCTGTGGCTGTGGTTATAATTGTAGAAGGAGAAAAAACGCAACTTGCACTATGTATTACGCGTAGAAATCTCCTTAATCCTCTAGTTCGTACAAGTTAAAGGAGATTTCACTTCATGGGAGACAACATGGCTGAAGCATCCTCCGAAGCAATCTTAGAGGACATGTGGGCGAGTTTCATTGCCCAGAAAGAACGAGAAAGGAGCACGAAGAAAACATCCCAATTGCCCAAAGAATTGGAAGAATTGCCGAGTCTTGATGCCAGAGATGGATCAATGGAGATCTTACAAAGGCTTCCAAGCCTTGGGAGGTGGTTATCAATGGGGGCCGAGGCATGGGAAGAACTTCTAAAGGAAACAAGTACTCATCCTCTTAGCAATACAGGACAGTCACTTGGTCTTGATTTAAAAAGCAATGATGCAAATTTGAAACTGAAACCGAATGGTATGAGAGTAGACACGGTCACACGGCAGTTACTAAACGTTATAGGGGAATGAGAAAGAGGCCGTGGGGAAAATACGCGGCAGAGATACGGGATTCGACGAGGAAAGGAGCTCGGATTTGGCTAGGGATTTTTGAAACAGCTGAAGAAGCTGCTTTGGCTTATGACAAGGCTGCAATAAGAATTAGAGGCACCAAGGCATATCTCAACTTTCCACTTGAGACCATTGCTTGCTCACAAAATCATGGTTTGAATTGTTCATCAACAAAATTCCACCGAAGCAATTCCTCTGCTTACCCGTTTGGTGGGTGTGCCAAAATCAGTTCAAATCCCAGAGAATACGAAGAAAATACGGGCTTTATTGTGACTGGACAATCACCATTTAAGAAAAAGGAAACACTTGCGAATGGCTTTGATGATGTTTTGGAGTTACAGGATTTTGGGAATGATTATTTGGAGAGTTTGCTTTCCTTTGCGTGACTAAAATCCTCTTTAACTATGTGTAGCCATATCCGTAGAATTGTACATACCCAAAATGCATGTACATGTGTACACAGATACAGTTGCAACCTGTGTGAAAATAATCTTATCCAGACATGTGTACAGGTTTCATGAGGTTGATTGTGAGCAGAGAAGACTACAAATTTACCCTCCATGTGGCATGTATATAGGAGTATCAAATCAGAAGGTTGTATATTACAGTATGAAGGATTTGAAGTTTGAAGTTTCTCATCACTTATGTTTTAACTTAGAGGTGGCAAATGGACAGGTTTGGACGAGTTAAAATGGGTCGTGGGTTTAATATGGACGGGTTGAATACTCGTCGATAGGATACGGATTGAAATGGGTCAGGTCAAGTTTAGGTCAAGTCATACTCAAACCCAACCTGTTTTTTTCCTTTCTCTGAAGGTGGTATCTAGCTGTTAGACTCTTTTTTCTGGGTAAGTCTAGCTGTTAGACTCTGTTTCTTTTCATTTCATCCTTGCCAAAAAAAAAATTACCTGCATCCCCCATTGTAATTTCCAATACAAAGCTATCTTCATTTCATCCTTGCAAATGATCAACGTAAGTTACGTAATCAGATATTTTAGGAGAATAAAGCTATGGCGAAGCTTTCACTGAAGCAAATACTGGAGCTTGTTTTGGCTTAAAAAGTATAGTGACTTTTTCGTTTGTCTTTATTCAAAAAAGAATTCGCATTTATTAGTTTTGCATCAAATTTTTGTGACTTATTAATTCATTTCGATGAGAGGAATCAAAAAAGTAAAAAATTATGAACGAAACTCATAACTTTTTGAATAAAGACAAAAATAAGTAAAAAAGACGGTCTATTTTGACGGTAGCTGAAATCCGGCCTTTTCTTGTTCACAGTGGAATAGTTCCTTAACGCCGCATTCCAAATTCAATATACACTCTACGATCTTATAAATTCATTGATTTTAATATAGTTTTTAACAACTTTGGTATTATCGGACAATAATTTTTTTTTCCCAATTTTATCTCCAGTATTTATACTAGCTTTAATTTCAAAAATTCCGGAAATGCAGTGATTTTCCCAAAGAAGACGAAGAAGATAGTCCAGTGGACAGGGGAGCTAGCCATCTGCTATCAGCAACGGTAGACAATACTTTCGGGAATTAATTTGCAAACCCCAAGTTTGGATTTTTTAATTCTAGCCCACATTAAACTCATTTTCAACCCATCTAACCCATTATACAATACAGGTGAGTTGAGTTCGGTTATAAGTAAACGGATTCGGGCGGGTTAAAAAAATGGGTTGGAATTGTCACTTCTACTTTAACTATATCAAACCGCACCTCGAAAAGGGGAAAAAATAAAAAAAAGATTAATGATGAAGATTTTAGATCCCTAATTGGATTATTGAGGTTGGTTACATGATTTCTCTTTGGCATTCCAATCTTGTCTTTAACCAAACCAAATCAAACCAATATCTCCTTACTCTACTGTACCTCGACTTATTTTCAATCGGTGTTCGTGTGACCCAATCAATTCATGAACTTTTACATTTCAATTTCTCTCTCCTAGTTTTACCTCGAATATATGATGTGTGTGTATATCTACCTAATAAAACACAAGGGTGTGAGAATCACACAAATACAAGTTGAAAGAAATGGCTGAAATTCATTTGATCCAAGGGTTGACAAGGAACTTTGCAAATGTAATGTAAGTGCCCACATTCTTTGTAGTAATTGCACAAATGTCACCGATCTTCCAATTCCAAAACTCTATACGCAAATTGATAGTTCTTTGTAGCTAGCTTAAAAGTTTAGTTGGAGAGTGCCGTAAGTACGAGTAATTCTCTTTCGTGCCACTAAGAAGAGAATCACATACTACACACTAATGAATCGATTTAGTGTTTAAGCCACTAGCTAGCATGTGCCTTAGGCACGGGCAATTCCAACCGGGGTGCATAGTATCGTAGACACGGGTAAGCACTAGTATGTGTGTGTGTATACATATATATATACACACAGTGTGTTTGAAACATGTTCGGAACGTGATTTTATGTTCCGGATTTCTTTTCAGATCCAATCGCCCAGATTTTCTTATGTTTCGGATTTCTCATTTCCCAATCGATTTGCGATAATTCGAGCCGCTCAATGTATTCGGAACGTGATTTTAAAGGTACCCCCAAGAAATCAAAAAAAAAAATTGATTGGTAAGGGCTTGATCCGAGTAGTTTTTTACTAAACCGTTCAACAAAAAAATGTTCGGATCAAGCCCTTCCCGATCATTTTTTTTGCTGATTTCTTATAGGTACCTTTAAAATCACGTTCTGATCACATTGAGCGGCTTGGATCATCGAAATTTGATTGGAAAATGGGAGGTCTGGACGGTCCGAACCGTAAGGCGTCTAGACCTGAAAACAAATAACACAGGTTTTGGAATAACATCTTAGCCATTGAAACAAATGGTTGAGACTAGAAATACTCCTTTTCTATCCTCTCTCCATCTCACCTGATCTCTCTCTTCCCCGTCCCCCTTCCCCACCTCACGCTCTGGTCTCTCCCCTCCCCCATATCTCTCTCTCTCTCTCTCTCTCTCTCTCTCTCTCTCTTGTACGTCACCATCTTCGGTGAGCCTCCCCCCTCCGATGAGCCCATCTTCAGTTCTAATTTTCTGATTTGTTTTTATTAAAAATTATCTCTTTCCTATTCTGATTACGTTATTCCTATATTTGAGAAACATCTTGGCAATTTCTCAACCATTTTTAGACATGTAATTGGGTCTGGTAAGGTAAAAAGAAGAAGAGAGATTTGAGTCATAAATGATTGCATCCTTCAATTAAGGAGTAAGCAGAGAACTTGTGAATGAGAAAGCATCTGGACTAACATGTAAACATGAATTTCTATCTTGACATCACAAGTACAGAAAAATAAATATAAGGGACTAGGGGAGGGAAGAGAAAGAAGAGAGGCTCGTCGGGATAGGTTCGCCGAAGAAAGTGATGTACGGAAGAGAGAGAGAGAGAGAGAGAGAGAGAGAGAGAGAGAGAGAGAGAGAGAGCAAAGGCCAGAATGTGAACGTGAGATTGAGGGGATGAGGAAGAAATCAGGTGAGATGGAGAGAAGATAGAGAAAGGATACTTTTAATCTCAACCATTCGTTTCAATGGCTGAGATATTGTGTCAAAACATGTGTTATTTGTTGTGTCTCTAGAACCAGCCCATATATATATATATATATATATATATATATATATATATATATATATATATATTACAATCTCGTTTCAACTACAACCATTCCATTTTTTATTTATTTTAGCTTCAACTGGCCTAACAAAATTATATGCATGTTTATGAAGTTGCAGCATGTCTTCGCTTTTGTTTTTTTGACCAGAGCTACTACCCACACAGACATTTTGCACACATATTGGGCACATATCACTGTGTGGGGCCCACTACAAGTCTCACACAAATTATTCAAACCGTTAATTAAGTGTAAAATATTTTTTTGAGGGTCCCCTCAAAAAATTATTTCAATCCGATATCTACAGATACTCGATCCAATCATCAAATTTTTCATTCGAATTTTAGGATAATGAAAAGTTAGATGATTGGATCGAGCATTTATAGGTATTGAATTGAGCTGGTTTTTCGCAAGGACCGTTGAAAAAATATTTTACATTTAATGAACGACTTGGATTATTTATGTGAAACCCATAATAGGCTCCACATAGTGATTTGTGCATGATATGTGTGCAAAATGTATGTGTCAAACACACCCAGGGGTTGCCCTAATGGTAAGGGCGAATGACTGACTTTGAGAGTACTCCTCTTGGTTAGGGGTTCGATTCTCCACCAGGTGAGTACTCTGATAGTAAGTGGGGGGCCGTGACTGGTGTGGCCGCGCATTCCTCCCGAAGTTTGGGTTGTGCAGTCGGGTTCAATTGTGGCTCGACTGTAAGGTTGTTCCTCGGTTATAAAAAAATAAAATGTATTACGTGCCAACAGACTTTCTTATTCAAAAAGCAAAACAATACCGATGGATCAAGGAGAGAGAGAAAGAGTGAGATATCAAATGAAAACTAAAGGAGAATTTAGAGGCTGGCTCCATTTTCTAGGTTTAGACTTCAAATAGTCTTAACAAAAATTTCTTCTTTATTTCAGTCATTTGTTTTGACTTTTCATGCATTTTTACTATTTTGCACATTCTTCTTAACTTTTTTTGTACATGTCCATTTTTAATACTCACTCCGTCCCTTTTTAAGTGTCCTGCTTCGTAACTCCAACTTATTAAAAAGACATCATCATTATACCTTTCACATCAAATTTTTCATCCACTTTCCCTACTTACCCATCATCATTACACTTTTACTCACTAACTTTTTAAAATGGAATATACTTTTAGGGACAAAATAGACAATGCACCAACTTTTACCCACTAACTTTACAAAATGGACACTTATTAAGGGACAGTCCAAAATGGAATACTAGACTCTAAATAAGGGACGAAGAGAGTAAAATTTATATTTTTAAAATCAATTCCTGACCCATATTATTTTGGACAAAAATACGATTGGCTACGTTAACTGGTTATGAGAACTACCAATTTTCATAATTAGTTCTATAAAAACTGCTCAGTTGCTATGAGAACTGGCAATGTGAACTGCAAATTCTCATAGTCAGTTCTATGAGAACTGTCAGTTCTCTATGCTATGTGAATAGGCTATAAAACTGGGCTAAGTGAACTGAAAAATACACAGTTCACATAGTCTCACCATACACTAAAACATCTCATAAAAAATACATAATTTTTATAAAAAATACACAGTTCTCATAAACAATTCTCATGGATAATACACAGTTCTCATAGAAAATATACAGCTCTCATAGGGAAAACATATAGTTCTCATAGAAAAAAACACAATTCTCATAAAAAATATACAATTTTCATAGATAGTTCTTATGAACAATACACAGTTCTTATAGAAAAATACACAATTCTCATAGAAATACACATACGAACAAAAATTAAAAAAGAAGAAGAAGAGTAATCAAAGGTTCAAACCTTGTGGGAACATAATCAAAGGTTCAAACCTTTTATTACTCCTCAAGCTGTTGAATTCTAGATTCTCAGTACAAAAATAAATCGATGATCTAAACAATTGTCATCTAATAAAATCTTTATACCTTGCATGTAAGCCACGTACCTAGCAGCAGGCCAGCACCCTAATTGTGGTATGCCAACTATCCTTGTCTTTGAATACTATAGTACTGCCAAAACAAAAAGAAGAATAAATTCTTTACACTGTTGGTGTAAACATTTGTTTCCTCCAAATCAATTACATTGCGTCACGTTGCAAAACATTGATCCCAATCAATAAAACATGATGACATGGTGTAATATAATTGATTTGAAGGAAACAAATGTTTACACTGACAGTGTAAAGAATTTAATCTCAACAAAAAAATGTTTCCGATCAAGGAGAGAGGACTCGAAGTTGGAGCGAGAGACGCCGTCAACATCATCATCGTTGGTGATCAGCGACTGCTTGATCTTCTAGCGGCTTCTACTTTCGATAACTCCGACAGCTAGGGAGAAAGCAATGTCGCCGCTCCAATGACAGAAATTAGCAAAGAATGCAGATCAGGGAATGAGGACATCGTTGGCGCCGGCGTGCCAGTGGTGGCGTTGAAGTGGTGTTGGCGAATGGTGGTAAAGTGGAGGTGAAGAGGTGGTGGTAGCTGGGGTGTTCCCCCCCGGAATGAAAAAGGGGAGATCGTTGAGATTATCTCCATTTGGTTGAGCTCGGGGCAAAAAAGTCATGACATAACATATCCAAACATACACAGGTTTGGAGATAATATTCAGGGTTGGAATCAAACCGAATCTAAAAATGAGAGCCGGCCTCTAATTTTCTAAAAACTAAAAGTACCGAAGATAGTTATGTGTGTATTGTGGGCTAAAATTGGGTAGGAGTAATATTTTAGGCCCATCGCAGGTTTTCCTTAAGTTAATGGGCATATAAATAGAGAGAAACAAATCGGAAAATGACGGCCAACGACGTATTTTGATAATTAATATCCGTTAAGGACATTTTCAACATTAACAATTGTTCTTAGCATGTCTTTGACGGGTATTAATTATCAAAACACGTCCTGGACCGTTATTTTCCCTTTTAGTTCTGCATTGGCCGAATAGGGTTGCTTTAGTTTACCCGAATGAATTGATCCACATCATTTGTCCATCACTTTTCCCTACGGGAAAACAAAAAATAAAGAGAAATGTTATTCTCTTCATTCATAATTTTGAACAACTCTTTTACCACCACACACATTCACACAAATCCTCTCACAATAATGTGTGTGTGCCTCACCCCTCTTGTGAGAGGAATGTGTATTTGTGTGTGAATGTGTGTGGTTATAAATTAATTGCTTCAAGACTAATAGTTATAGTAGTTATTAAAAGTTATAATGCCAACCCCAGTATTTTAACAGAAAGTATAATGGTATAGATTTTATATCTGTACCAGCGCTTACAAACCCTTTTTGGGTGTCAAAAAAATGATCGGAGCCGCTCATTTTGTTAAAAATACTTTGCCTATGGTCCTTGCAAAAAATAAGCTTAATCTGATATCGGTAAGGGCATATACGAAACATCCAATTTTGTTTTAAAATTTAAGCCTGAATTCTGGAACAAAATTGTACGTTTCACAGACGTTCTAGCCGATACCGGATTGAGCTTATTTTTTGCAAGGACCATAAGACAAGTATTTTACTCAAAATGAGCAGTTCCAATCAATTTTTCGGAACTCAAAACAAGCCCAAAAGGGATTTGTACGCGCTGGTACAAATTTTAGAACTGTACCAGTAGCACCTTCGGTTTTTTAATTGTTAAGAAATTTTTGGGCTTCTATGTGGGCTCCACTTCTCTTGTGAGAGGAGTTTGTGTATTTGTGTGTGGTTATAAATTAATTGCTTGAAGAATAGTAGTTACGGAGTATTAAAAGTTATAATACCTACCCCAGTATTTTAATTGTTTAGAAATTTATGGGTTGGGAGATTCTCCATTCTTCCTAACTTTTGCGTCGTGTATTTTTTTTTGTATTTTTATTATTTTTTTGTAACTTTTGTTTAGAGTTTCATCGTAATTTCTGTGATTAATTATTTGTCTCGAAGAGATGAATCAGAAAAGTATAAAAATGTGAATTGATTTTAGAAAAAGTTCATATAAGACGATGCTTTAGACAAAAAGACAGTTGTTTGGTATTTTTTCGTTTTTAATGAACTTTTTGAACTTTTGGTCATGAATTGTTACTTGTTAGACTCCTCTCGTCGAAAGATTTGTGATAAGTGATCTTCCCAACTATCCCGAAAGTCCATCACGCAAGCCCGAAGCATGTCCTCCAATATTTGAATCGTTCTCTCAGATTGTTCATTCGTTTGACGATGATACACCGTGCTAAACAAAAAATTTATGCCGTGAGCGGCCTACAAACTCTTCAAAAAACGAGTGGTAAACCGTGGATCTCGATTAGACACAATAGACACCAGAATACCATGTAAACGAATGATCTACCAAATATACAAACAACTAAGCTCGTCAACTGAATCGGTAACCTGAATCAGTAAGAAATGTGCTAACTTAGTTAGACGATCAACTATCACCCAAATGGCGTTAGTGCCCTCGACGATCTCAGTAAACCCGTAACAAAGTCCATTGCCACGTTCTCCCATTTTCATTCGATGACGGGCAAAGGTTGTAATTCTCCCGTGAGTCATTGATGTTCCGCTTTCACTTATTGATATGTGAGACACTTCGATACAAAATGTCGCAACATCCCTCTTTGTTGGATTATTGGAAAGTCCACCCGAGACCAACCAAACCACTGGTCGGGCTCCGACCGAAATGTGGTCGGGTTGGATTTCTCGGGTTCGGTTAGGTCGTCGGATAAAAAAAAGGAACTATATACAGAAATCAGAAATGTTAGGAGAGAAAGTGATCGACAACCCATAATCCATATCCAAGAACACATCATTTTTTCTCTTTCACTTTAAAAAGAGAAATACATACTGAGCACATCAAACTTCAAAACATAAACAATAAATACGTACAGAGCACATCAAATTTCAAAAATGGCCGGTTCAACAAGTCAATGCACTCCGAGAATGGCGTCGTCGTCGACAAAGCACCGTCGTTGTCAATCAAGGAAGAAGAAGACCAGAACGGCTACGAATCCATACGTAGATTGAGTGATTTTTGAAGCAGATAGAGAAATCTTGGTGTGAAAATTTGGAAACCCTAGGTTTCAGTTAAGGTGGAGATCGAGAGTGGGGGGTCGATTGGATTGGGAGAGAGAAGGGGGTGGGGGTTTAGGGCTGGGGGTGGGGGTGGGTGTTGGACGACTAAGATGTATAGATGTGTGTGTGTGTGAGAGAGAGAGAGAGAGAGAGATAGATGAGAGATGGCGGAACTAGGAAGTGAGGGAACGAAAAGAACTGGGAAGATTTAGGTTTTTTTTTCCTTTTATACTTCTGTTGTCGATCGAGTCGGTCATCCAACAAATTATATGGTACGTCCGACACCCGACCAACCATTTGCGAAATCCGACAAACTAGACCCAAACTTGACTGAACAGGGAAATTAGAACCGTCCATTGGGTCAATTTTCGGGTCGGGTCGGGTGTGGGTCGGGTTCTTAGACAGCCTTGGCATAAGGGAACACCCTCTCGAACCTCCTCAAAATGCATGGCATAAAACCCCAAATCTTGTATCATCTTCCAGTCGTGAATCGCTGGACTTGCAAGTTGTGCCGGTGTTCTACTCAATGCATCTGCTACCATATTCGCTTTTCCCAAATGATATTGTAGTTCAAAGTCGTAATCCTCTATATGCTCCATCCAATGACGTTGCCATAAGTTAAGCTCATTTTGAGAAAACAAGTATTTCAAACTCTTATGATTGAAAAAGACTTCAAATTTCTCACCGTACAAGTAATGACACCAACTCTTCAAAGCAAAGACTACGGCTGCAAGTTCTAAATCACGTGTCGACTAATTTTGCTCATGTGTTTTCAATTGCCGAGACTCATACGACACCGCTCGTTCCGCTTGCATCAACACGCATCCAAGTCCCTCCCTCGAGGCATCGCAATACACGAAGTAGCCAAATCCACATTTGGGCACTATCAAGACAGGCGTGGTAGTAAACCATTTCTTCAATTCCTCAAAGGTCACCTCCGAAACTTATCATCGGTCTTCCTGATCACACCGCCGCACCAGATTCGTCGTCAAGCATGGCCGACGGCTATTTTGTTGTTGTTAGGAATCTTTTGAAGTGCCACACAGTGGAGTAATTTTTTTAAAGTGCCGCATGGTATTTTTGAAGTGCCGCACGGTACAGTGTGATAGCACAACACACCGAACTTCACAAGGGTGCTCCAGGCTTCAAAGGGGTGCTCCAGGCACTCCCGAACTCGAATTTGAGCGTGGTTTAATTGAAGCGTTGAAAAACTAGTTGAGTCCTCTTTCTAACCCAATTGGTTTCACTCAAAAATATTTTGTACGTTAAAATATGTGCCTATTTTAGCCTCGGTGTGTCATGAAAAAGTCATTTTTGACAAAGCGATCGCATCTTTCTTCTTTAAAATTGAACCAGGAGCCACCCTAGATGTTTGAAAAGGGGTTTTCTTATGGTTATTGAAGGAGTACTTGTAACGATCCGGATTTTCGACCAATTTTTTTTAATACAAATTTATATTGTTAAATTTCTAATTCAATAACTAATTAGATTGAATAATTAAAATATATTATTATGTGTACAATTGATATTATTTGCACTATTGTATAAGATATATATTTAAACTTTAGATATACAGGGAATCAAGGATTCATATTCATCTCTTATCTTTTCTATCTAAACCCTAACTAAAACTCTATTCAAACTAACTCTCCACTTCTCTCTCTCATCCTATATATACACGTGTCCACATACATTCTCATCCTATATATACACGTGTCCACATACATTCTCACCACATACATACACGCGTCCACATACATTAGAATTAAAGAAAATCCCACCAAATGTGGCACTTGTCCCCTATCCCTCTTATCATTATCAGTATTCCTCTCCTTCAATCTCCTTCCCTATTCCACCACTTCCACACTTATCCTCTCACCTTCTCACTATCTTATTCTCTCTCATTATACATACCCACATAAAATTCAAAAATTGAACACCAGTATATTATTTCACTCCCAATTTATTGTTGAGTCTAGAAGAGAGAGAGAGAGAGAAACGGATTTCTACATAAAATCCCTTCGTACATCATATTCAGGTTCTCAATCAATCACTACATCACCAAGCATCCACAAACCACCTTCCAATCATTTCGAGTCAGCCCCAAGTCCCCTGCTGCCGCCGCCATCTTTTTCATTTTACCGAAATCGTCCGCAAGCTAGTACCTGCTTTTTTGACCAGATTTAAGGTAGATTAATCTCTATCCTACTCTCTCCTAAGTATATTAAGTCCTAGTATTGTGTAATGATGAGATATAATGTTAAAAATGGAGCCCATCCATCAAAACCCATTAAACTAAATTATACTCTATTTCTCTGCAAAATGAATGTGAGTACTGGATGAAAACAGTTTGCATGTGGAGTGTTTTATTACAGATTGGTCCTTGTATTGTGTGAATATGTGAATTGAATCCCAATATCACTTACTGTCATAATAAAACAAATCGATCCATGCATCAAAATCCTTAAAACTACAACCTGTTTTTTTTCCTTTTTTTCCCCGAAAACTAGAACAGTGACCTCGTGCTTGATTTTAAATCATTGGGCATTAACAACACTAAGGTTCCTCTTGTATGAATAGCTTACGGTTTTAACCTATAACAATATTTTTTTAATTAGTTTATAATTACTACTGTGAGAATTTAGGTGTATAAAAATATTGAATGTACTTATTAACTCCACTACTATTATTTAAATATATGTTGATATTATAACTAATAAACTAAGAAAATAATTTCAAGAAGTCAGTAACTAGTACGTAGACATCGTAACTTATAATTATGTTAATTTCATATGATAGTAAAGGTACTCTCAAGTCCCTATTAAATTACAGTGCACTTAAATTTGATAAAATTTAATTTAATAGAAGCCTAACAGTAGTAAGTTACGAAAATTGCTCTAGGCTTACGAAATAATTAATTAAACCCTCAGGTGAATAAAAAGTTTGATGAACATAATTGTTCGATAAAAATCTTAAGCAATCCAAAAGGCATCGGCCCAACCCAAACCCTTTGTGTGTTCAATTATTCGTACATATCAATTGTTATATTTGTTATCCCATTGAAATGTATAATTTTATGAATTGAGCTGTTGTTGATTGTATCATGTTGTACATGCTAGAATGGACTTAGATTCACTAGGTGGTTACCAGTAGTGACTCACGTAGACGATGTTAAGTAAATGAAAATTGGTAAAGTGTTGAAAGTGTGATTGTGTGGATTGTGATTTGAGCCATGGTGATGGCAAGGGTAACCAATGGGGCCCTGTGTTGAAATGGGTTACCTGCGGGGCCCGGTGTTGTGACACTAACGTATGATACGTCATGGGAAGTTTCTCTTCGAGGAAGAGAATGGGTCCCATGAGACGGTTATAGTTAGTGAGACGTTAATGTATGATACGTCGTGGGAAGTTTTTCTTTGGGGAAGAGAATGGGTCTCATGAGACGGTTATAGTTAGCGTGGTGTAGACACCCCAATCTGACTTCCCGATCGTTTTACTTTGTTCTTCGGTTTCTTGATTCCCCGATGATGAGTCAGGTCGAAACAGTCCCGAGAACTTGGAATGGCTTGAGTTTGGCATGTGAGGAACCCATCCTTAGCCTTAAAACCTTAAATCAGAACCTGAACCTTCGGTTTTAATGTCGCGCGACATACTGGAACCCTCGCGCGATGGTTCATTTGCCAGGTGGTGGTCAAAGTCAAAGCTTTGACCATTGACCCTCGCGGGGTTGGCTGGAACCTCGCGCGATGGTCTCACTTCATCGCGCGATGGTCAACACCTGTCATTTTCACACAGATTGCGTGTTGGTCAGGGGGCTACAGACCCATGTGACCCCGTTTTCTCGGCTGAACAGCGTTCTGGGGGGGCTCCCCTTGCACCACCTCACCCCCCATTCTCCCATCACCTTTGCCACCCACTCCTCCATCAAGCATTTGTAACCAGCATTGTTGGCTGGTTACAAGGGCTTGGTTAGCCATCCACTAACCCCCTTCTCCTATGAATACACCCCCCATGCTCCCTTGCAAAGGGTTACAAAAAAAGCTCTCACCAAGAAAGAAGAAGAAAAACTCAAGCACAAACACTTCACACCATTCATTCCCACATAATCACCCTCCAAATCTCACCATCTCATCATTCAAGCCATCTCCAAGGCACTCAAAGCAAAGGTATAAAATCTTTCTGCTCACTGTTCGATCCCCTGAGGGGGGCTGGCAGGGTCAAGGCTGGTAATCGATACCAGTTCTGGCCCTAAAGCCGGCAGAGTTTCAAGGGCTGTTGGCTGGGAAACCCTCGCGCGATGGTCCCGTATCCTCGCGCGACGATTCTGTCTGCGTGAGAATGGACCACGTGGGGAAGGGACCCTGGTCTTTAAGTTTATTATTGTGCATATAGCTCTTTTAAAAGTCTCTAAAGGAGATTTAGCCCACTGCTTTGCTGTTTTGCATGTTGAAAATCATTGTTAGGCTTAGTTTATAACATCTCTTGGTTTGGAATGCTCTTGGGATGCTCTTGAACATGTCTCAGAGCCCTAAGTATGCAAAGCAATTCCTGGAAGTCCAGTCAGAACAATCGCGCGGCTGTCTCATACTGTCGCGCGATGGTTCTCTGTTTCCCAGGTACTGCCCTTGCATGAGCAACCTGGCCTTGGCCTCTGTTTAGACACCCCCACTGTTTAGGGGTTGCATTTTCATAATATTTCTATCTGTTGGCTGTAATATTGTCTACTTTCAAGTACCCATAAACTGCTTGGTTTGCACCTGGGTGAGCACTGGTCCTTCCAGAGCCCAGAAGGGAATGAAATTCAAACCATTGGTGAAACATGAATACTCGCGCGAGTGTATGGGAATGTCGCGCGACGGTTTGCTTGCATGCGGATGAACTCACGCATGCAAGCTGGCTGTTTCTTCATGCCAAAATCATACACAGCGCTGTCTTGATGTATGATCAATGTTTTGAACTTCGTTCTATTTATTACTCGTCATCTCGCTCATGCATGCTATCCATCACATCCTGCAAACTGTTACAGTTTTAATCCCCGATTAACTGTTCCCCCGCCCTAATTGGCTAAAAATTGATTAATGAAACAGAATCGCAAACAAACATTTTTCGCAAATGCTTAAGTAGAGACCGATCTCCGGATTGGGCGAGAGGGGTGCCATAAAACCCTTCCCCTCTCGTAACCTGGCTCCCGAACCCAGATATGGTTATGACGGACTAGTTCCTTAACTCTTTCAAATCAAACAGCGCAGCAAGTGCTTCGAAATACGGTTCCTTGGGTGCTGGACCTTCAAAACCCGAGTGGCGACTCTGTATTTTGCGAGCGCTTGCTTTCCCCGCTCGCGCTCCCTCGACCTGGGCCCCTTGCCTCGCGTCTCGGAATCCGGAAATTCCGAAAACGGGCACGCATGCCCACAGTGGCGACTCTGCTGGGGAGGCGAACCAATATTGGTCTATGTTTAGATTTCAATACATTTGAGGAACAATCCCGCAAAAGTTTGTCAAAACGGTGAGCTTCGCGCTGCCGAAGGTTGGAATGGTGATTTAACGGGACCTCGTGTCCGGCCAATCCAATCTGGGACTTTTCCGATTGTTCTCTCGTGTAGTTTTTTCTAAGCATTGATTAAATAAAGTGAGCCAAATTTGAAAAAGGCGTTTGCGAATTTGCGATTCTATTTTCATTAATCAACTTCTTTAGCATCTTCATTTGCATCGATGTGGGATAAAGCCTCGTTGGATCGTTTTGATAATCCGGCACGGTTTACCGGAGCTCGGGGACCCCGAATGACCAACAACCTTCGACGATGATGAGTCATTCTACCGTTTGACTGTTGCTCTACGATTACGCGGGCAGCGGGAGGTATATCTTGGCTTTAGTCCGAGGAACCCGTTACAAGCCAAAACCAGCCTTTGCATATATAAAGCACTAGAACTCTCCAAACTAGGACAGGTACCTGCAGGGTAAGATCTACTTGCATCTAACCCCCATATACTGTCTATGTGTTACTGCTTTTCCTATCGCATGCACTGTACATACATACCGTTTTGCGTAGGGGCATGTTTAGGGCGGCTTCTAGGTTGTCTCTCTTTCGAGTCTGTCTTATGTTTATTAGGACGCTGATAGGTCCGATGAAGAGTCATGCATCTTCGCGGTGCATGTTGTCAGATTTTCAAAAGTCCTAGGATCAACAAGACTTCGAGAAATCGAAACTTTCTAAGTCCTTGTCCATGTCCCGATTGAAGTCTCAAACAGAAAACAAGGAACGACGAAGAGAATGCCGTGATGCTCACACCACCCTGGTTATCGTGCGCAACACGTACACCGCTCAGGCTATGGCACTGTGTTGCCTACGCCGCCCCGGTTAAGGTGTCACGTCATTCACCCCGAGTCATTCCAAGTTCAAAGTTGGAACTTCAAGAGCGGAAAAATCAAAGGCCTAGACTATTTTCGACATCTCTTAGTATTATTCGATTCAAACGAGGATACGCTCTCAAAAAGAAATCCGAGGATTTTAGCAGCGTCCGAACATCATGAGACAGACCCGTCTGTAGTCTTAGAGTCTAAGGGCGACACTGACGACGATGGCTGCATTATCACTTTAAAGTCTTTTGCTTCGAGTAAGGTTGCTGCAGGGCCCTTATCGAACCTTTTCTTACAGCAAAGCAAAACAGAATTCTGAACCATTGCGCCGCCAAGGAAAGTATCGAGGCAGAAAGCCAAACCCACTTGGGAACGTCTGCATCAGAATTCCGTTCAAAGGCTAGTCAGGTTGCAAGCTCAGTCAGTCACAACGGAAGACTCTCCGGGCTCTCTTTTGGCCGCTTTACGATCAGGATCACCGTCAGTTCTCCAGGAAATTGAATCTCCGGCGTTACCAACCTCCCCGTCCTCATCAAGTTCATCCGGGACCTCCATCATGGCAGATCATCCGCAACCACTGAGTCTCGAAACCATGCTCATGAACATCCAGAATAGCATCGCGACCATGCAGCAAAGGGGTGCTCAGACTGATGCAAATCTCGCTAGGCTCAATGACCTTATCAACACTCGTCTTCCACCAGCTGCAGAAGTAGGAGGCGAGGTCGATGAGGACGACCATGCGGAACAGGTCTTTGTTGAAGACCCTAACCATGCGGGGCGGATCATAATTCAGCCCAACCCGAGAGAGGCTCACCCGGAGGTTGCGAATCTGAATCTCGCTGTGGCAAGACCCGTTCTGGATCCTAACATGACTGCTCTCATGGCAAAGATCGTCAAGCTAGAGGAATCTGTGTCCAAGTCTGAAAAGATCAGCGCCGGGGGAATTGATTTAGATCGCCTCTGCTTGTATCCTAATGCTAAGCTCCCCGACAAGTTCAAAATGCCTGATCTCGCCAAGTTTGATGGAAGTGGCGACCCGAAGACTCATCTCTATGGCTACCATGCCGCCATGAAACTCTTGGCTGTTGAACCCGAAGCCATGTCCCAGCTCTTTCCTCAGACTCTCTCAGGACCTGCCTTTCACTGGTTTTTGTCGCTTGACATTGCTAAAAGGAGGACGTGGGAAGACATCGGTGCTGCGTTTATTTCGCAGTATAGTTACAACTCCCAGCTCAAGATGACAACCCGAGAGCTTGAGTCCACGAAAATGGAGGTTAAGGAATCCTTCGCAGATTTTGTCAAAAGATGGAGGACGAAGGCTGCTCAGATGACCGATCGCCCGAGTGAGAGAGATCAGCTTCGAATCATCTCTCGCAATCTTCAGCCTGATTACGCAAGGCATTTGGTTCTTGTCCAAGCCTCCTCGAACTTTGATACTTTCTTCGAATCTGGGTTGGCCATCGAGGATGCGCTACAAAGCGGGATTCTGTCAAGAGGGGAGTCTTCTAACCCTTCGAAACCAAAGCCTCGGGTTTACTCAGGAAACACCAATGCGTTGTTTGGCAGTGGGACATCTTCCAACACAGCAACTAGCGGCACTAATGCTTCCTCTTCCAATACAACCAATCGCGTCGCTGAGATTAACCAGGTGCAAACCCCACAAAATAACCGGCCCCGCGGTCAGTCCCGCAGTTTCTCCGCGTTCGAAGCTCCACTGTCATCCGTCATGGAGAAGTTAATCCAGTCAGGGCATCTGAAGCCCCTTGACCCGACTCCTTTGCCTAAGAACCCTTCACCCAACTTCAAAGCCAACCTTTATTGTGCCTACCACCAAGGGGTCGGACATTTTACGGACTCCTGTTTCCGCCTCCGACATGCGATCCAGGATCTCATAGATGAGGGAACTCTCCATGCTCCACCTCCACCAACCCAAAAACCAAACATCCTCTCCAACTCCCTGCCAAAGCACAATGCTGCTCCCCGCATCAACCAAATATCCATCAGCTCCACTCATATCAACCCTAGCTCCACTATATTCAACCCCACTGACCATATAACCTCAACAAACCAACCCAGGCCGGTCGTGCCCATCCCTTCTCAGCCCGAAGCCGAGATTTTCTACATCCATCTTGAAGAAGGACAGTCGTCCAATCCCGATGTGCCTCTCGCACGCTTGCAGAATGGGGCGTTTGTGTTCAACGCCTCCATCAGCGAGCTGTTTCACCAGTCCATTCCTGCCGTGCAGCTCAACTCTGCTTCTTCCTTGGACAGCCCGTATTTTGATGTGACGGATCCAAACTCCTCTCCGAATTTGATAAGCCGCTTTAGGTCTGCCGTCCCTTTTCTACCAGAACAGCAGGTTGATATGCAAGCAGTAGGATGGGCTATCGCCGATAATGATGATTATGCGGCCCCCATAATCAATGAATGGACGGAGCTAGAGTTAGACGGTTTCCCCCAGAACCCCGAATATGTCCCATTTAACCATGCTTGGTATGACGCCTGGATGGCTAATTATGAGGCAGGCATGCTTGACCCTTTGGATGGATTCTCTTTGAACATGCTTTTTCAACAGCCTGAGCCCGTTCTGCCTGAGGAGGAGTACTATTGGGATCCCGAGCCCGCGTGGCAGTTTCCATTAGAATTCGACCTTAATCCTCCTCAAGGATATGCTCTGCCCGATCACGAGATTCAATTCATAGAAGAAGGTTTCGTTCAGGAGGAAACTCGCGTCTTGGGGGAATGCTTTCTCCCTTCTACTCTTGACAGGCTGGTGGGCTCTGTAACCAACACTGAGTACGATCCTACATTCTACATCATTAGCGAGGAGCTCTCGCGCCCCGCACCGCACCGCCTTATCCGACCGAGGAAGATCACAGCATTATGGTTACGGACCTTGTTCCGCCAGCAGATCTCTGGGATGTAGATGATGTGGTTAATATCCAAGTTGGGTCTGAGGTTTGGACTGTCAACCGCTCTCTTGCCGATGGGGGACTCTGGGACGTCCCGTTTATTGCTAACACGGAGCCTGTTGGGGAGGCTGTAGCTGTTAAGGAGCCAGATTTCTGGGAGTCGCTGCTGTGGAATGATTTAGCTCAAGACCTCGATCTAGGCATGGAAGCACCTGTAGCCCCACTGCCTTCTGACAAAGGAAAACGCAAATTGGGGGAAGTCCCTGCTGATCTTTGGGATGACCGTCAAGACCTTCAAGCGATACCCTCTTCAGAGAACGTTCACAACGTTACGAGGAGTGGACGAATTTTTCAGCCTTCCAATCTTCAGGCTAGGAGCTCGTCCAATCCTTCTAACAAAAGGAATGAACCTTCTGCGTTCTCAAGGTCCGCACCGTTTGAGGCACCTCCTAGCTCCCCGAATGATGACTTGATTCAGAGGCAGCTGGAGCGGATTCCTGCTGCTATATCACTCTGGGGACTAATCTGTTCCTCCCGCGAGCATCGTCAGAAGTTTTGCCATACTCTCTCTCGCCTTGAGATTCAACCTGATGTCACGCCTGAAGCTATGATATCCATAATTCTCCCGCCTACTTCGAAGCACACTGTGGTCTTCACCGACAAGGATCTACCGATTGAAGGGGTTGATCACAATCGCCCCTTGCACATCACTGTTAAGTGTAAGGGACTCTGGATTCCAACTGTTCTGATCGACAACGGATCAGCGATCAATGTTTGCCCGTTGAGAGTGGCTTACCGCTTGGGACTAACCAAGAAAGACTTTGCACCTTCCAATCTGGCTGTTAAGGCATACGACAGCACTCGTCGCGTGGTCGAGGGCACGCTCGTGCTCAAACTTGACGCTGAGGGATTCGAGATGGATGTTGAGTTCCATGTGGTCGACATCCCCGCCACCTTTAATCTTCTGCTAGGAAGGCCGTGGCTTCACCGATCTGACATTATGGCTGTACTGTCTACTCTTCACCAAAAGGTTATGTTGGGACTGCCTACTGGAACTTTGACTATTTGCGGGGACTCGGGCATTCGCCCGCTTAAGGAAGATGGCACACCTGTTCTGGGGATTGCACACGGCGAGGAAGACGTTGATCTCGGGGGTTTCTCTTTCGACACTTCTGGTTCGGTTTTGGCTATCAACGTGGATGGGGACTTCATCATAAGCTCTGTTGCTTTAGACATCATGAGAAGGATGTCCTATCTGCCTGGTCTTGGCCTTGGCCTTGGGATTCACCAACAAGGGATCCCTGAGTTCCCTGCTTTTCCTTCCTGCGAGGGCCGCTTTGGTTTGGGGTACTCTTCCTCTACCAAGGATGCCAAAAGAAGGAAATGCACGGGAAAACCTCGATCTCTCTATGGTGAACCCGACAGCTATTTTGTGCGCGAAGTGGGGAATGACGTCTACACCGGACAGCCTGAGCCTTTTATCGATTCAGTCACTGGGGATTTGCTGCCTGGGTTTGAGGTTTTCGCTGATGACACTTGGTCCTCTAGTGATGAAGAGCCAGCAAGGGCGGAGTTCAAAAGGAAGCTTAGCCAGCCTAAGCTAAAGACTGATTGGCTGATGTCTTTTGATCAAGGGAGCTTGGAGCAGCTATTTTATGAGTTCTCCCAGGTGGGTTTGGCCAAGGAAGCTGAAGAGGCCGAGGTGTTCATGCTCGGTTCCGACGATCTCAAGGATCCCCTCTCCCTCATCACAGAAGCAAAGGGTAGTCTTAAAAATTGCATTTTCAAACCACGCCTTACTTGCATTGATGATGTATCAGAGTCTGACACTGAGTCTGTTGAGTCCTCTGAGTCTAAGTCTAGCTCTGAGTCGGAGTTTGAGCCTCTTGGCCCTCCACGTCATGTCTTTTACTTTGAGTTTGATTCCCTTGTACTTGGCGACCCTGCAGGGTCTTATGAAATGAAGGAATCCTCTTCTGACTACTTGAATGATCTTTATATAAACTGTGTCGACCCCAACGATGAAGGGATAGATTTCGATGGGGACATTCCCAAGGAAATCCGTGCCCTCATCGAAAGGGAAGACGAAAGGCATGCTCAGCCGTTAAAAGAAGAAATAGTCTTAATAAACTTGAAAGACGAGAATGATCCCCGAATGGTTCAGGTGGGCTCCACTTTATCTCCAAAGGAACATCACGATTTCAAAGAGCTGCTCTCAGAATTCAGCGACATCTTCGCGTGGTCTCATCAAGACATGCCCGGCATCGACCCAGAGATAGTGGAGCATCGAATCCCCTTACTACCGAATGCCAAACCTGTGAAGCAGAAGTTGAGGCGGATGAGGCCAGATTGGGTGCAGAGGATCAAAGAAGAGGTCACTAAGCAGATCGACGCCGGTTTTCTCATGGTTTCTCAATACCCTACGTGGGTTGCCAACATTGTTCCAGTTCCTAAAAAGAATGGGCAAATTCGAGTGTGCGTGGATTTCAGGGATTTGAACAAGGCGAGCCCCAAGGACGATTTTCCCCTGCCTCATATCGATGTACTGGTTGATAATACGGCGGGCCATGCCCTGCTTTCGTTCATGGATGGTTTCTCCGGATATAACCAGATTCTTATGGTGCCGGAAGACTGTGAGAAGACGACTTTCATCACCGAATGGGGGACTTATTGTTACTTGGTCATGCCGTTTGGTTTGAAAAATGCTGGTCCCACCTACCAGAGAGCCGCTACGACCATTCTGCACGACATGATGCATAAAGAAGTTGAGGTCTATGTGGACGACATGATTGCTAAGTCAAAAACTCGGGAAGGGCATGTTCCTGTACTGAGAAAGTTTTTCGAGAGGCTCCGAAAGTTCCGCATGCGTCTCAATCCACAGAAATGCACCTTTGGGGTCACGGCAGGTAAGATGCTCGGTTTCATGATCACTTCGCGTGGGATTGAGGTCGATCCATCCAAGATCAAAGCGGTGCTTGAAATGAAGCCACCAGAGACTGAAAAGGGAGTGCGAAGCTTTTTGGGGAAGGTTCAGTTCATCAGCAGATTCATCGCCAAGTTAACTTTGACTTGCGAGCCGATGTTTCGTCTACTCAAGAAGGACACCCCGTTCGTATGGTCGGACAGATGTCAGGCAGCCTTCATGTCCATTCAGAACTATCTGCAAAACCCGCATGTCTTAATGCCACCGGTGCCTGGAAAGCCCTTGGTTCTATACTTATCTGTGAGTTCTACATCCATGGGATGCTTGCTAGCTCAAGAGGGTGACCAGGGAGTTGAGAAGGCCGTTTATTACTTGAGTAAGAAAATGGTTGGGTCTGAAGAGCGTTACACCGCCTTGGAGAAAACGTGTTGGGCTTTGGTTTGGGCTTCTAAGAAGTTGAGACACTACATGCTGGCTTACCCAGTGAAATTGATTTCTCGGATGGATCCACTCAAGTATCTGTTTGAGAAACCGGCTCTCACTGGTAAGTTAGCACGCTGGTTGCTCCTTCTGGCAGAATTCGACCTCGAATACGTCACGAGGAAGTCGGTAAAGGGGCGAGCCATTGCTGAGTTTTTGGCTGATCACCCCGTGGATGGACCGGAAGATGCGGATTTCGTGTTCCCGGATGAGGAGGTGCTAGCAGTTGTCGAGGACGTCTGGACTCTGTACTTCGATGGGGCAGCCAATCAGAAAGGATTTGGGATCGGGGTCTTGCTAATCGCCCCGGATGGTTCTCATATTCCGCTTGCATTCAAACTTAACTTCGATGTTACAAACAACCAAGCTGAATACGAGGCCTGTATCGTGGGTATGGAGGCTGCACTCACGCTCGGCGTTGAACGACTCGAAGTCATCGGGGACTCCAATCTCGTTGTATCTCAAGCCAATGGGGACTGGAAGGTGCGTGAAGAGGGGTTGAAACCTTATCATCAAGATTTGGAGGGGCTAATTCCTCGCTTTAACAAAGTGACTTTCACCCACATCACCCGTTTGAAGAACCAGTTTGCCGATGCCCTCGCGACTTTGGCTTCCATGGTCGAACTACCCTTCGGAGTCAAACTCCGTCCAGTCTTAATTGAACAACGGGACCGCCCCGCTTATCAATATGTCAACGCCATCGATGATGTCGATGATGGCCTACCCTGGTACCATGACATATGGAATTTCGTCGAGAATGGCACGTATCCGGCTGAGGCCTCTAAGAAGGATCAGACTGCATTGCGAAGAATAGCCGCCCAGTACATCATTTGTGGGGGAAAGTTATATAGGAGGTCTCATTGCGGAATGCACAAGCTCTGTGTCAACGGGGCCGAGGCCGTCAGAATCATGGAAGAGATCCACGAGGGGGTCTGTGGCCCACACATGAGCGGCGTCATGCTGGCTAGGAAAATCTTGCGCCAAGGCTATTTCTGGTCTACTATGGAATCTCAGTGTGTAGATTATGTGCGGCGATGTCACAAATGCCAAATTCATGCTAATCTAATGCATGTTCCACCCTCTAACCTATTTGGCATGGCTTCGCCTTGGCTTTTCTCTGTGTGGGGTATCGACGTCATCGGCATGGTTAGACCGTCTGCATCAAATGGCCATAGATTCATCCTCGTGGCGATAGATTATTTTACCAAATGGGTGGAGGCCGAATCTTATAAGACCCTAACCGCGGTTCAAGTCGCTCACTTCATCAGGAAAAACATCATCTACCAATATGGGGTTCCGCAAGCGTTCGTATCAGACAACGGGAGTCATTTCAAAGGCAGGGTCCTGGAGCTCTTTGAAGAATTCAAGATCCAAGTCCATCACTCAACGGTCTATCGTCCCCAAACAAACGGTGCGGTTGAAGCGACCAACAAAAATGTCGAGACAATCATCAAGAAGTCTGCAGAGTCCGCCAGGGACTGGCACGAGCAACTGCCTTTAGCTCTTTGGGGTTACCGAACGTCAATTCGAACATCAACGGGGGCAACCCCCTATTCCTTGGTCTACGGGATGGAAGCAGTTCTCCCTATAGAGCTTGAGGTGCCGTCTTTGAGGATCATGGTGGAATCGGAACTCTCGGAATCTGAATGGCTCAGTGGGAGATTTGTTGAACTCATGCTTTTCGATGAAAGGAGGCTTCGGGCCCTGTATCATGTTCAGGGGTATCAGCGGAGAATCACCCGGGCATTCAACAAAAAAGTGAAGTCTAGAGACTTGGTCGAAGGGGACATGGTTACGAAAGAGATTCGGGCACCAGTTTTTGACCCCCGTGGCAAATTTCGACCCAAGCGTTCCGGACCTTACATCATCAAGACCATCCTTTCTGGGGGAGCAGCTCAGCTCATTGATCTTGACGGCAACGAATTCAGCTCTCTGGTTAACCTGGATCAACTCAAACGATACTATCCCTGAGAGAAGCTCGTTGGGCCGAAAACCACAAGGGTGGGCGGTTCCAAGCAAAAATTAGAGCAAGCCTGCTAGACCGAAAACCTGAGAAGGCGGTTTAGGCAAAAATAAATAGGCATCAATCAAAGCTCGCTAGGCTGAAAACCCGAAGTGGCAGCACTAGGCAAAATTTAGAGCGCAAAAGGTGAGGTAAAATACTCGAGTGAACCTTGGCCTGAACTACGTGCTGACCTGATTCCCTGAAAGGGGATACGTAGGCAATCTCTCTGTGAGATTCGGTCACAATCCATCAACTTGATCCACGGTTTCCCATTGCCAGGGGTTGGCGCGATACTTGGTTGACACGGCGGTTCAACGCTTGGATCAAAAAGGGAAAACTCTCGAACTTTCATTTTTATTCAAATTATAACTTCTATTACACAGGCTGAGCAGTCTTAAAAAGATTAAAGCATAAAAACAGAACAAAGTGCTCGAGGCCTTAACAGGCTCACGGTTTATTCTAGATCATCAGGATTCGTCAGAGGTCAATTGTTGTTTTGCCTGCTTGTGATTTCCCTTCTTAGCCATGTTTGATATCGGTGCGTAAGTTCCGTACTAAAGTCTGGGTCAGCTCCTCCGAGTTGCCGCAGGCCCCAGTCGTGCTCATACCCTCTCAGATTCTGGGCAGTGAAAGCGGGGACTTGGAAATCTTCGGTCCCAGCTCGGTGGAGTCCTTGGCTCATTCCTAGTTGACGAAGGATGCGTCCGGGGATGTAGAATGTGAAAGCGGTCAGCCCAGCTATCACCACTCTCTCAAATCCTGCAGAACTCAGAGCCATGTCTGGAATGTTTAAAGCTTCATGCCGCCATATGATCTCATTCGGCCGCATTTCCCTCATAAATGCGCACCATTGATTCACAGACATTTCCGGGTAGATCATGCCCCGCTGGTGCATTCGGCCGGGCAGATGAGGCCAATTTGCTTCCGGTGCTGTGAGCAATCCCAATTTGTCAGATAGCCAGAGCTGCATGAGTGGAAAAACAAGTGAGAAGCCACATAAAGCTTGAGAGAAAAGACAAGTAAGGAGCTTTGATACAGCCTTAGCTGAGAGATGAGGTAAAAACAGAACGTGTGAAAGCCGGAAAAAGGAGAGCTGAGTGAGAATTAAGCTAACCTGCAGTAGTAGTGGACTACCGCCGAACACGTCTGTTTGGCCGGAAGAAACCAAATCCAAACCTATGAGTGTCTCTGCCAGAACCAGTGGTACCACATTTCTCCGGGCACCCATTTGAGCGGCGACGCTCACCAGCATGGGGTTGGCTTGCCCATTTGGAGATACCAGTAAATAAGCAGCCAGCACGCCAATTGCCAGGGCAAGTCGACGTCGAGCCTGCGCGGCTATATTCTCTACGTCCCCTTCTGGCCCATACCACTCCATTAGGCGCATGATGTTGATTTGCCCTCCAGTTAGCAAACTTTCGGCCGCCCCTCTAGTAATATCAAGACTTGACTGTAACAGCTTTGGCATGTTCTTCCTATAAGGCGGCACGACAATCACGCTCGAGGCGACTCCTTGGAGGTATGCTTGGAATTCCTCCACGGTTGGGCACAGCTCGTTAACCCCAAACCTGAACACGTGAACCTCTGGGTCCCAGAATTGTAGGGCTGGCCTCAGAAGCTCTGGACGGACCCTCACATTGCGAAGGAAACGGAATGCGGCCAGCCCGTGAAACCGGAATGATAGCCAATCTCCAGCAACAAAGGCCGTAAGCCAAGGGCTAATCAAGGCCGGAAGATTATTTGCCATTCTGCTTCCTCGTGGGACTTTCAAATTGTGGGAGAAATGCCTTTCATTTGCAGGATATTGGCCTCTTTATAGGCAGAATGCATAGAGTGTCGTCCCTCCCCAGTACAAACATCCAGGCCATGTGGTGTTTTCTTCTTCAAAGTGAGGGCATCTCTACATTGCCCCCCCCTCTCTGAAGTACTCTGAGCAGTTAAAGGTTGATGACAACGCTTGGACGTCCAAAAGCCTGTGATGGTCAAATAAAGGTGGCCTGGCACGGCCCAACCATCGCGCGATGATCTCAGTCCATCGCGCGACAGATCACCATCCACTGCATCGCGCGACATTTTCAAATCCTCGCGCGATGGTTCAGTCTGCATTTTGACAGATCTCACCAGCTACTGTCCAATTTTGGTCGCGTCCTATTCCAAGGGTACTTTTGCAACTTTGGTGGTTCTGGCAAGTCAATGTGAGCATATGCAACCATATCCAAGCATCGAATTCGAGTTATCACGTTTAACGAGGTTTTTGAACCCTCGGTGGCTCGTTTCAAGGCCAAATGTGTGTTTCGGAAGGTCGAAACTCGTTCCGGAGGGTCGTGTCCTTTTCTCTCAGGCTGTACAGGTCATGGTGACCTATTGTGACTGTACGGAGGTGTCGGTTTCGGTCTGGGACATAATAGAGTCTTGTTTTCCCATCTCGTGTCCCTTTTGTGTCCTTCGTAAGGTTTTTGGGCAATTTTGCGTTTCGGGAGGTATTCCTCGAGTCCGTCGGCTCTCTTGAGTCATTTTGTGTATTCATGACCTCACGGAAGCGTCCCTTTTATACGAGTTCAGGTATTTTGGGTTTTGGCTTTTAAATGTCCAATATTTCGTATCCTCGTATCCTAACCGTATCCTGGGGTTCATTTTCGTTTTTCTCTGAAATTAGTTTTGTCCGCATGTATGTGTGCGTTTGTGAACAGTCTCGGTACATTATCAATGCAAGCATGGTATTAGTGGCAAGCGTTTATTTATTCTAAGATCATTACAAGAGTAAAATAAACTGAAAATGCAAATTTTATAGCTAATCCATATCTATCTATGTCAAAGCAAGGAATACTACTATGCATGCGGCACTTCGGCCGGTCAAAAGTCATCATGTCAGCTCGGGCACACTCGCCCATCAAATCAAAAAGGCGCACAGGCCCCGAAAACATGTATCAAGTATCAACTAGGGCACTCTGGCCTTCCATCTATCTACGCGGGCACGCAGGCCCAAAAGCAAAAATCAAAGATGCGGAGAGACAAGTGAGGCTTCTTAGTAGCCCTCAGTCCTCCCCGAACCAGTCACCATCCCCGTCGTCGTCGTCGTCGTCGTCTCCCTCTCTAGGATCCTATCTAAAACCAGGGTCATCGGCTGAGTCGTCTGAACCACTGCTGTCAGGCACCTCCCCGCCCTCCCCTTCTTCTTCTCCCTCCTCTTCCTCTTCTTCCTCAGAATCCTCGAGCAGGATCAGCCGCTTCTTGCGGACCGGCTCATCTTGCGAGGGCCTCTGGCGCATCTTCAATTGATACCTCTCCTCTGCGCGCGCCACGGCCTCTCGGGCCGCCTCCTCACTCGCGACGGGTGGCTGTACGCCCCGCGTCTGTGGTCTAGTAGTAGGTGGAGGAGCAGGAGTCCTGCTGGCTAGATTCTTCTGCGGAGGCTCTCTCGCACTCTTCCTCCTAGGAGCCGCCTGTCCCTGTGTCTGCATTGTAAAAATTTTGCACATTTAATATACATTCTATATGTTGTATGTTTGCAAGAAGGTACAATCTATTTCAAAGTTGACGGCAATTAAAGTACACTATGTATCGAGCAGAGCATGCATATGTCAAGTATCGAATGCAGGAATGTATCGTTTCTCTGAAGGGTATATACCTGAGATCTCTGAGTTGCCGGTGGTGGATAGCGCAAGTCCAAAGGCAGGCCACTTGCCGCCCGCCTTATCACGTTCTCCAGTGCAAGCATGCGCCGAACGGCCTCGTTCGCCCACTCATTGGGCACCTGCAAGAATAACCTGAGCATAAGTTATGGAGCAATATCTCAAAGCTTTATTGGAAGTACAATGATGAAGGATACAATGCCTTACCGACACAGTGACGGGCGCTGGCTCAACTCTGGCAGGAACTAGGTGTAGCTCGGCCGGATTGCCCTGAGAATCCACCACGGCTATACGCCATGTCAACTCTGGTGGCCCACCTCTCACAGGTCCACTCGGACCCCGCCTCACGCGACTCTCGCCACTGCTCTGCCTCGCAGCGACGGCCCTCCTCTCCTCAGCAGCTCCCCGGGCTTGACTCCGGACCTCCCTGAACTCTCGTACTCTCAACGGCCCCGCCAAGCGCTCTCTCTGGTAAACCGCATAGTCCATGCCGGGACGCAGATAGCGTGTCAAGTCAGTGTCGGGCCGTGTGAAGACCTCTAGCTCGGCCAACGTGTACTCCCCTGTGTGTGAGGCCCGTGGTGGAAGCGGTCCGGGCACCTGGAACCCTGCGTGGCCCAGCGACTGGCGTGTCACTCGGTCACCCAAGTACCACTGCCAACCGAAAGCTGACTCCAGCAGCACTCTGCTCGCCGTCACGACCCTACTCCTGGCCAAGTACTCAGGCTCTGACTCTGCCACTTTCCAAGGATCCCACTCTACCTGTGCAAGCAAGCAACGCAAATGTCGGTCAGCGACAGCATTAAAGCAATAAAAGGGACGCATATTTAAATTTGATGAAGTCGTGACATACCTGTGAGGGTCGGAGCTCGTCTAGGTATACCCTGAAGCCGTTCAGGTCGCCTCGCCCTTTTTTCTCTCCCATATTCTTCTTGCTCCAGATGTGAGCACGTGGGAGGATCCCCAGGTCCAGGCTCTTTGTCACTGGACGGCACATGTTCAGAACTTCGTAGGCCCAGAGCTGCACAGTTGTCAAGGTTCAAATCATTAGTACAATGCAGGAATATTTTTGAGCAGTTTATGTATTCAAAAAGATAAGCGCATATTGGAAATGTACTTTACTCAATAATGATCATACCTCCCAAATCCGCCAGTATCCAGCTGTGCTCATCTCGGTCCTCGACGAGTCTCCCATGAAACCATAGGCCGCGCCAAGCGCAGCTCCTCCCCAGTCAAAACGTGAGGCTGTCCTCAGATCCCTCAGTGCAGGCAAGTACGATAGGTGGACCTTGCTACGCCTGTTCGGATACAGGGTAGCACCAAAAAGGTACAACAGGTACGCCCGGGCCATCTGCTCCGCCTCCTGCTTCGTCGCCACCTCCTTTGCAAGGTATCTCATGAACTGGCCATATCTCGCCATCCCCTCCTCAACCTTGGGCACCTCTCCCAAGAACCACTCCAGGGCCGCCTCGTCCTCCTGAATGCCCGAGTCAAACGGGATAGGGTCACCTCCAACCCTCAAACCGGTAAGCGCCGCAAAGTCAGTAGGCGTCACTGTCATCTCCCCGAGCGGTAGGTGGAAAGTATTGGTGGTATCTCTCCATCTCTCTGCAAGCGCAACCAAGACCGCGTGGTCATTTCTGGCCCGAGTCAAGGTCTGTATGAACTCCCCAAAGCCTGCCATGTCCACCAATTGCCTCACCCTCTCCGGCAAACCCTGGTACAACGCCAAGGAGCTACAGGCGCCCCCGAAACCCCGGATGTCCCTCTGTCTCGCTCTCTCCTGCATTAGACACGGAAACAAGCAACAGGAAATATATCAGAATGTGAGGCTTTCATTCTCAAGTTCTAGGTAATCAATACAACTTGGCAGTGGATGGTTGGTTCAAGTTATTATGTTTCATGCATGGCGTTCAACGTGAAACTATAGTCTCACTATTCGTATCTACTTCAAAGGGTTGCGCTATGTTCCTCAGTTTTCAAGCACATGCATTGTATTCAAATGACTATCACAAAAGTAAATGAGGGATTTTTAGAAATTTACCTCAGCCCAGCTGCTAGAAATGTGGGTATCGGGGTCTCTCAGAACGAGCTCGGGGTCGTACTCCGCTTGCCGTGGCTTGTATGCCGCAAATCCTGACGGTACAAACAGGTGTGGAACTGGTGACCTGTACCCCTCTGCTGAAAACGGAGCACGAGTCAAGCTCTCCGCCTCTGACACTGCGGTCACTCTGGGTCCCTCCCCCCTCGCTCCAACCCGCTCCTCGGCCTCCGCGTCCCTCAAAACCTCCTCCTCACCGGCTCTCGCCCTCTCGGCCCTCGCCGTAGCCTCTGAAGCGGCTATCTCCCGCTCTCGCTCCTCTCGAGCCTCCAAAACGGCGGCCCCAATCATGGGATCCTCCTCAAGCAGCCGGGCTAGCCTCTCGTCACTCAGGAACTCCGCAAGATCCTGTCTTGTGATCGGCCTGTGGCCCGATGACGTGGCCCCCGGCCGAAACAGTACCTCCTCCAGTGGAACCTCCGTGGCTTCCTCTTCCTCGCTCGCTACGCCCTTACCCTTCGCCGGATCCCTTGGCGGAGTCTCGCTTGGCTCGGCACCACCATCCTCGGCACCTCCACTGCCTACACCCTCGGAACTGCTACCAACCACCACCGAACCACTCACGGCCTCGCTCGGGTCCAATTGCACGACCCCAGCCCTCACGGCCCCGATCTCAACCGTCGCGCGATGGTCTGACTGCGTCGCGCGACGATTCTCGCCGCCAACCGCCTCCTGCTCGTGACCCCGTTCGCCATCACCGCCGCCCGCTACCTCTGCACTGGTGTCTACAACAACCCCCGTCGCCGGCCGATCCTCTGTTTCGACCACCATTGGTCTTCCCTCGTTCTCCGGACAATCAACTACTTCCCCACTGCCCCGAGTAACGTCGTGATCAGCCATGGATGATGATACGCACGTGGGTTTGCTTGGTTTTGGGACGAAATCAATGGTTGGAGAGGAGGAGTTTGGGAGAGAATAGTGTTGGAGGGAGTTCGAAACTGCTGTGAGCGGTTTTCGAACGTCCCCGTCGGTTGTATGGAAGAAAGCAGGTCCGGGCCGGGTCTGGGCTCTTAACAGATCCGGGCCTGAACAAGGAACCCTCGCGCGATGGTATGAATATGTCGCGCGATGGTTTGGTTGGGCCTCCCGGCCCAATGCAACTTCTGGATAGGCCCAATCATGCTTATTCACCCTTAAGGGCCCATAGGTTCTCACTTAGGCGCTGCAACAATTTTGAAGTTTATTGTGAGTTGATGTCTTTTTAAAGACCGAAACACATTTATATGTCCCTAGCGACGATCTATCCGTCCGACTTTCAATCAGCGACGATCTATCCGTCCAATTATCGATCAGCGACGATCCATCCGTCCAATTATCAATCAGCGACGATCCATCCGTCCAACTTTCAATCAGCGACGATCCATCCGTCCGACTTTCAATCAGCGACGATCTATCCGTCCGACATTCAATCAGCGACGATCCATCCGTCCGACTTTCAATCAGTGACGATCCATCCGTCCGACTTTCAATCAGCGACGATCTATCCGTCCAACTTTCAATCAGCGACGATCTATCCGTCCAACTTTCAATCAGCGACGATCGATCCGTCCAACTTTCAATCAGCGACGATCCATCCGTCCGACTTTCAATTAGCGACGATCTATCCGTCCAACTTTCAATCAGCGACGATCCATCCGTCCAACTTTCAATCAGCGACGATCCATCCGTCCTATTATCAATCAGCGACGATCCATCCGTCCAATTATCAGTCAGCGACGATCCATCCGTCCAATTATCAATCAGCGACGATCCATCCGTCCAATTATCAGTCAGCGACGATCCATCCGTCCAATTATCAATCAACGACGATCCATCCGTCCAAATTCGGATCAGCAATCAATCTGCTCACCGATCCGTTGGTGCACGGTATTTGTATATACTTGCTAGCACTTTTCGTTTAAATCGGCTTTTGGGTGGATTAGATGGGTGTCTAGAAATCTTTGACGTTACCCGTACCAGCCAATGGTGCTCCGCGTGCCGTCAAAGAGGGACTACTGTAGACACCCCAATCTGATTTCCCGATCGTTTTACTTTGTTCTTCGGTTTCTTGATTCTTCGATGATGAGTCAGGTCGAAACAGTCCCGAGAACTTGGAATGGCTTGAGTTTGGCATGTGAGGAACCCATCCTTAGCCTTAAAACCTTAAATCAGAACCTGAACCTTGGGTTTTAATGTCGCGTGACATACTGGAACCCTCGCGCGATGGTTCATTTGCCAGGTGGTGGTCAAAGTCAAAGCTTTGACCATTGACCCTCGCGGGGTTGGCTGGAACCTCGTGCGATGGTCTCACTTCATCGCGCGATGGTCAACACCTGTCATTTTCACACAGATTGCGTGTTGGTCAGGGGGCTACAGACCCATGTGACCCCGTTTTCTCAGCTGAACAGCGTTCTGGGGGGGCTCCCTTTGCACCACCTCACCTCCCATTCTCCCATCACCTTTGCCACCCACTCCTCCACCAAGCATTTGTAACCAGCATTGTTGGCTGGTTACAAGGGCTTGGTTAGCCATCCACTAACTCCCTTCTCCTATAAATACACCCCCCATGCTCCCTTGCAAAGGGTTACAAAAAAAGCTCTCACCAAGAAAGAAGAAGAAAAACTCAAGCACAAACACTTCACACCATTCATTCCCACATAATCACCCTCCAAATCTCACCATCTCATCATTCAAGCCATCTCCAAGGCACTCAAAGCAAAGGTATAAAATCTTTCTGCTCACTGTTCGATCCCCTGAGGGGGGCTGGCAGGGTCAAGGCTGGTAATCGATACCAGTTCTGGCCCTAAAGCCGGCAGAGTTTCAAGGGCTGTTGGCTGGGAAACCCTCGCGCGATGGTCCCGTATCCTCGCGCGACGATTCTGTCTGCGTGAGAATGGACCACGTGGGGAAGGGACCCTGGTCTTTAAGTTTATTATTGTGCATATAGCTCTTTTAAAAGTCTCTAAAGGAGATTTAGCCCACTGCTTTGCTGTTTTGCATGTTGAAAATCATTGTTAGGCTTAGTTTATAACACCTCTTGGTTTGGAATGCTCTTGGGATGCTCTTGAACATGTCTCAGAGCCCTAAGTATGCAAAGCAATTCCTGGAAGTCCAGTCAGAACAATCGCGCGGCTGTCTCATACTGTCGCGCGATGGTTCTCTGTTTCCCAGGTACTGCCCTTGCATGAGCAACCTGGCCTTGGCCTCTGTTTAGACACCCCCACTGTTTAGGGGTTGCATTTTCATAATATTTCTATCTGTTGGCTGTAATATTGTCTACTTTCAAGTACCCATAAACTGCTTGGTTTGCACCTGGGTGAGCACTGGTCCTTCCAGAGCCCAGAAGGGAATGAAATTCAAACCATTGGTGAAACATGAATACTCGCGCGAGTGTATGGGAATGTCGCGCGACGGTTTGCTTGCATGCGGATGAACTCACGCATGCAAGCTGGCTGTTTCTTCGTGCCAAAATCATACACAGCGCTGTCTTGATGTATGATCAATGTTTTGAACTTCGTTCTATTTATTACTCGTCATCTCGCTCATGCATGCTATCCATCACATCCTGCAAACTGTTACAGTTTTAATCCCCGATTAACTGTTCCCCCGCCCTAATTGGCTAAAAATTGATTAATGAAACAGAATCGCAAACAAACATTTTTCGCAAATGCTTAAGTAGAGACCGATCTCCGGATTGGGCGAGAGGGGTGCCATAAAACCCTTCCCCTCTCGTAACCTGGCTCCCGAACCCAGATATGGTTATGACGGACTAGTTCCTTAACTCTTTCAAATCAAACAGCGCAGCAAGTGCTTCGAAATACGGTTCCTTGGGTGCCGGACCTTCAAAACCCGAGTGGCGACTCTGTATTTTGCGAGCGCTTGCTTTCCCCGCTCGCGCTCCCTCGACCCGGGCCCCTTGCCTCGCGTCTCGGAATCCGAAAATTCCGAAAACGGGCACGCATGCCCACACGTGGGGTAGTGGATGTCCGACCCTAATGTACGATACGTCATGGGATGACTCGATCCTCCTGTTATGGTCTTAAGTGAGAACATGCTCGGTACATAACTTAGGTGCGCTCACCTAGGACCCTGTTGCAGGATAATCAAGAGGAATGGTGGACCCATGAGACGGTTGTAGTTAGTAGATGTGGGAGGAAAGGATCTCGTGGAGATGATCCTTAGATTTCACGTAAGATGATGGATAGTAAAGAAAAAGATGATGTGCTATTATTCTATACCTCTCGTGTATTATCAATTGTGATATTATTGTTTTTTTTTTTTTAATGCTAATTGTAGAGTAAAGGGTTGGTAGGATTGAGATTATTCTACTGGGTGAATTATCACTCATGGATACGTTTATATCCTAGTAAATCGGTTGCTTCGGCGATCAATTTGCCAGAGGGTGCAGGGTTCAATGGTGGAGCTGTTTGACACAGGAGGAATACCAAGAGCGGAGACCGAGTATGCTTGAGATCTATATCAAGACTAGAGTTGCTCTGAAGATGTTTAAATAAAATGTTAGATTCTTTTTTGTATTTTTTTTAATGTACATTTTATATAACGACAAATAGGGGCCTAGTAGTTTATAAAATTTAGTGTATTTTAGGGTTAATGCTTCCGAAATTCTTAGAAAATCGGGGCGTTACAGTACTGATCCAAGTCTTGAAGGTATATTTTTTCTATTTCATCATCGGGGAGCCAACCGAACCAAACTTAAAGACAATCTGAATATCCGAATTGGGGTGTCTACAAAGAGATGAGGTGATTTGATGGGTGTGTGGAAGAGGATAAGGTGGTGATATAGGTAGGCATGCTAGATTTGGTATGATTGTGCACATGCAAGTTTTTTTTTAAAAAAACAAACAAAAAAACTTGCATGCACACAATCATAAACTTGCATGCAAGTTTACGTAGCTATATATAATTATGTATATATGTATCCAGGTTTGTATATAGATAGATATATAGAGGTAACATCATTAGGGTTTTTGCATGTGTGGATTTACATACTTAATAATACTAGAGTTATCCATGTACGTATATACTCAGTTTCTACGGTTTAGGTTTCTTTAGATTAGGTTACTTAAGTTTAGCTATCGTATAATTTTAATAAAAATAAAATTAAGTAAAAAGAAATGATAATTGAACATTTAATTTATTGTCAAAAATTAGAATCGTTACAGACTTGATTTAGTTTGTATGCGCATTGTCTTGTTTTCTTCATTTAAAGTATTATACAAAAGTATCAATAATGTTTCTTACTTTGACAAGAAAAATCTAAACAGCTATGAAATTTTCCCTGCCAGTATCACCTTTGAATTGGTCTCCATTACATATATTCGAATTTCCAAAAAGACCTCTTCCACTAAAATGCCGTTTAAGAAAGCTATTCAATTTGTTTACGCCTCAGTTATTTTAGTTATAAAAAAACACGTGGTGGGGTCTCTCAAAGGACTTGAAAGTGACTTGATCCGAATTTCCGTTTGACCGAAAAAAGAAAAAGAAAAAGAAAGAAAGTGACTTGATCCAAGCTACAAATGCTTGTCTCGGTAATACTAGAATTTCATTTTTACTTCTATAATCTCATATATCTGGCTCAATTGTCACTGATCTGATCAATCCTTCCATCCACTTACGGGACAATGCTCCATTATGACTTTACCAGCACATCAACTCATGGTAAAAAGTAGGGTTGCTTGCGGATCGGTTTGATGCGGATCGATCCAATTTTCAATCTGATCCGTTCGCAGCGGATTGTCGTTTTCTCCATCCGTCAACCATCTGTAGTGTTGTTTGGTTGGTTCGGTTTAGATGCGGTTTGGGCGGATCGGTTTGGGTGGTTTCAGCGAATTCGAGCATGCAATTTATTTTTTTATATACACCAAAAAATTAAAAAATAAAGCCTTAAAATTTCAAGTCCACCACAAATTCAAACAAGTCTAAACCAACATTACTGAGAATTAACTTACATTCATCCACCTTAAACTCTAACGATAAACTATTACTCATCAATAACATTCGAACTTGGAGCTGAACTAGAACATGAACTTGATTCAGATTCTAATGTACCCAAAAAAAAATCTGAAGGCTATTAACACTTTCAACATAAAACATAAAAATATCATAGAATACATGTTTATTACTCCCTCCGTCCCTTTTTAAATGTCCTATTTCGTAACTCCAACTTATTAAAAAAACATCATCATTATACCTTTCACATCAACTTTTTCCTCCACTTTCCTTACTTACCCATCATCATTACACTTTTTACTCACTAACTTTTCAAAATAGAATCTACTTTTAGGAACAAAATAGATAATATATCAACTTTTACCCACTAATTTTACCAAATGGACACTTATCAAGGGACAACCCAAAATGAAATACTGGACTATAATAAGGGGACGAAGGGAGTACTTTATTACCTATGAAATTTTGTTCAAATTATTCAACATCATCCATAACCTTCAAAAGAGAAATATGCGGATTGGGCAGATTAAGCGAAACCAAACCGGATCTATCAGAATTAGTATTTTTAGATCCGTACGGTTTGGTACAGATTGGGTAGTCTGATTCATCCGCTGGACAGCACGAATAAAAAACGAGTGGTTGCTAGAGCACTACGACTGTGCCAATCCCAGAACAGATATATGCACGAACACAAATATACACATGCATCTACAAAATATACGACATGAACCCTGGTGGGAAACCACCTAAAAAGGATAGTAAAAACTAAAAAATAAAAATTGAACGCTGAGGTTAACTTTATGGAGTACTAGCTAATATTGACATGTTCAATTTCTGAATACAAATAATCAAAAAGGCGGTTCTCACATATTTCCCCTCGCTCTAACCATTGCCACGTTCCAAACATGTCCTTAATTAGTTCAAACAAGCCCACATACGTACTTAATTTTGTTCAAGTTTAGACAGTGTTTGAATCAAGAATTTGTAGAAATTCTTGGATAGAAAGAAAGAAAGAAAAAAAAAAAGTATTGAGAAAAATAATGAAACACATTCAAAACTTGGTCATCTCCTTTTGCCCACACCTTCATTTTGTTGTGGCATGGCATGCTACAAAATTATGTCTCAAGTGAATGGTGATCACCATGACCTGAAATCAAAACTTTTCCAACACTACTTGAAGCTGAATCTTGTGTTGGCCTAAACTCTGATTCTGATTGAGGCATTCCATTTGAAGAAGTTTCATAACTGTTTCTACTGGAACTTGAACCATGCTTATTATCTAATCTCCTTGAACTCAAATTGCGATTAAACCATCTGCTAGGAAATTCTGCCCCTACTTCAGCCGGGAAATTGAGTAGAGCCTTAGAGCCACGCATCCTGAAAGCGGCTCTGTCGTATGCCAAGGCAGCCTCTTCTGCAGTCTCAAACGTGCCGAGCCAAATCCGCGCGCCGTGTCGCGCAGAGTCACGGATTTCTGCAGCGAATTTTCCCCATGGGCGACGCCTAACACCCCTATAGTGCTTCTTCCCATTGGTACCAGTGGGTTCGAGGACATTTTGGATAGTAGTATTAGTTTGGTTTCTTGAGGGGTAAAATTGGGTGTTAAGGGCATTGGCCTCATCTAGGAGTTGATAGAGGACCATGTCTTGTGAGTCATTCTCATTGAGAGGTAACTCACCTTGAGAGGACGGAACGATGTCCATTTTTGCTCGCTGCTGCTATCTTAATTAGGCTTTCTAGGTGCGGGCGATGAAGTTTGAAGTCTTTGTTATTTGGTATAGTAGTATACTTCTATTTAAACTTTCGGACAGAGTATTCTACTCCATATACTATTGGAAAAGGAAGGTGAGAGGAACCAGAGAAGTGGTCTTCTTGTAATGATGAGTTTCGAAGTCCAACTTCTTTTTAGGCTGCACCACATGAATATCTAAATTGTTGCCTAGTTCTCTATATGGTCAATTGGCCCACGTGAAGAGCACACAAATTGTAACCAAAACGTAGAGTTCACAAAAATATACTGTATTATGAAAGGGGTAAAAAAAGAATTTACGTAAATCCAACTTGTACGCACCTCGGTCCCAAAAATAATGGGTTTGGGACTTTCCCATTATAAATTTCTCGGCTACATGCAGTATCTTGTACCACATATATCAAAATTACCTCAAGGCTAATTCACGGGGTGAGGAAAGATAATTTTGAACTTTTCATCTATTCCTTAAGGTTTGAACCATGACTACTTGGAAATATGATGTTTCGCGATTGATACCAACCGAGTGGATTTTTATGTAACGAGAAGCGGAAAAGAAGATGAGAACATAAATCGAATATAATCATTAGACGACTGACTATCCCCAAATTTAAACACTTGACTAGCCCAATGACTTGGGGGATTCTTTTGGAGAGATACAAGGTTCGAATATCAAAGAGTGAACCTTTTAGTTTATTTCATTTAGCACTCCCCTTACGCTTGCTATCTTGAGGGCATAAGCCTAGCCAAGTACAGGTACATTTGGGACTGCGGATGAATTAGTTGAAATAAATTCTAGCCTTGTTTGATAACAGTAATAGATTGGTGAAATTTGTAAGGAGATGAGATTATGATTCGGATTGGTAATGAGATGGGATGCGATTTGTGATTTGTACGTTTGTTTTACACGGTGTAAAAAGATTGGTGCCAAAACTCCAGCGCATAAAAGTACACTACACATGGTACAAATCTTTTGTGCACTAGAGTTTTGGCACCAACAAAAATGATTTTGGCATTATCATTTCTCTTGTATTATTGCCATGTTTGTTTTGCATGAGAAAGGATTGGATTGAAAATACAATTTTCCAATTTTACCTTTTAGCAAAACTAAAGCATAACAACCATATCTTCCTGTTTCAAATGCATCGTTTGGTACAAAACTAATATAATTACTATCTTTCTTCTCTTATTGTTTTTGAGAAAATGGAAACGTAAAATCTTTCGCACCAAAATCAATTTATTATTGAGACAAAATGAGGACGTACACTTTAATCTATTTGCTTGTTGTGCATCAAACTTTTACAAGTCAATAAATTTGACAACTTGTGAAAACGAAACCCAACATTATTTAGGACCCAACATACATTTGAAAATTACTTGTTTGCTCCTAAATGATTTTGTAAGGCCACCACATTTATTATAACCCATTTTCTTATTGAAAATAGGAGTACTCCTAACAACCCAATGTAACATCAACAAACATTAACACGTCCCATTTTCATTGACCCCATTCCGCTAAGCTTATTACTACTTTTTAAGTACTCATTTCCCGCTTTATGACACATCATTCTCTTACAATACATCACATTTAATTCAAAAAATAAGTACTTATTTTTAGTTAGCGGAACGGAGCCTGAGTCAAAAACAAATAGCCAACTAGCAAAGGGTAATTGGGTAAGTGTAATTTAGTCCCCCGGGTTAGGACTACGAATACCAAGTCCCCCAAGGTATCGTTAATCCCACTAATGAGAAGATTCACATTCCCATGGGACTAATAGCCCACCCCTTCATTGTGAAAACAAGCAAAGGATGAGAGGTCCCTTGGGATTAGTCCAATCGCAAGGCCGAAAGAGGTTAACAAATGGGCAAGCAAATCTGTTTTATGTATGACGAGATAGATCCAACAATGTCAAACTTGGCTTCGGTAGTCACTTTCCTGCTGGGCTCATGTTATTGTTTCTTGAGGTCATCAGTTAGAAAAGGACTGACAATATTGAATTGAAACTTTTCTTTAGGTGGGATGTCACAGATGCAGTGTGACCTAATCACACCTGTGTACACTTCCTGGGTAAGTAAGTAAGTGGGTCCAACAATCAACATAACGTTGAATTCAAATCTTGCATGTTAGACTTTCAACTTTGTTTTGTACTACAAGATTGTATGGTTCATGAATGAAAAGAAAATTCAAAAAGAAGAGGGAGGGAGATTATGGGCCCAAATTAAAGATCCATATTTTGGAGAAGAAGAAAAGATAAATTCACGTGGTTTTGACCAAAGAAAAAAAGAATATGACCAAATTAATCGACAGATAAATAGGGGTGTTCAAGAAAACCGCCCGAACCGTAGAACCGATCCGATCCGGACCGAACCGTCTTATTTGGTCAGGTTCTGCGGATCTATGGTCAGGTTATGGTTCCAAAAAAATAAGAATCATTAATTTTGGTTCGGTTATTGGTTCTCAATTAATGAACCGTGGTTAGAACCGAACCGAACCGTTTAAAACTAAAATAATATAGATATACATATGTGTGTGTAATTAAATAAGTATTTGAATTTGGTAGGTTAATCTTTTCCTTGCTAAACTTAATTTATTTAGAGATGAAATTTCATTTATTAGGAAAACTTTTATTTTCTTCCTTCCTTTCTTATTCCAACAGATTATCTTGTTATTTCTTTAATTTTATGAGTTCATATTTTGTGAATAAGTGTTTGGATGCTTATTGGATAGAACCAGAACCGGACCAAAATCGGACCGATCTTGCGATTTGGTTCTGGTTAGGTTCCATGCATATACTGGTTAGGTTCTGGTTCTCAATTTTCTAGAACCGTTTGAAATGGTTCGATTACTGGTTTTCTAGAGAATCGGACCAATCCGGACCGTGCACACCCCTACAGATAAGGAACGAGGCTACAGTACTGCTGGCGCGATTGGCTGGCCTCCTCTGGAGGGGTCTCCATGATCCCAACCATTTATGCTATTAAATTAGTTATACAAATTTTCATGTTGCTCAGATATTGTTTGGACCAGCGAAACGGATTTGTCATGTGAAAATAAAGAGCCAGTATAGTAACTGTCAATATCTTTGGGCAGGTTGATAACGCGAATGCAATTTTAGTCGCTAGGTAATAACAGATCTTGACACCTCAAAGGGGGCAAATTTAAAATAAAACAAAATCAGGCTTGGACTAGGTCATTCCAGTTAACATGTACACTGAAAACCACATTATTTTGAAGTGATGAGAAATCCTGAAACCCTCAATAGATTCTCTCGTGATTGGACCTCAGATGAGGAAGATTCTGAAAGAATGGATATACAAGCTTCCAGTCATCTTGGGCTATAAATGTCAGATCCAAAATTGCAGCTGGACCAAGTCGCAAGCCCATATCCATTATACGAATATTTTAAGGCTTGAATCTAGACTGGAATCCCGGCAGCTAGCTATGAAAGTATCTGCATCACCTAAACATTATCAGAGCATCCACATTGTAATAAGCAAATTGGTATGGATAAGCAAACTTAACAACAATGCTAAAAAAATACTTCACATTGTAATAAGCAAAGTTACAAGTCTTTTAACAACTAATCAAATTCCATCCATTCCATAACCAAACTTAACTTTTACCAATAACCAAAACTCAATAACCAAACCTAATAACCAAAATCAAAACTAAAAAACTAAAAAATACCCCACATTAGAATCGTCTCATCGAGACGAATAATTTGGTGTGGTCGGGTGCGTGATTAAAACTCGTTTGCAATTGGACATAGGTACATTGCGTATTGTGGGGATTTTTTTTTATAGGGATGCAAAAATAACCAATGTGGAGGTAAAGTTTGTTAAGTTTGATTATGAACTAAATAGATAATCAAATACTGACGTGGCACATTTTGGTTATTGATTTTGATTATTCCCATTGCGCATGCTCTCACGATAGACTGAGACCATGCCAGAATAAGCATGAATGCGTGCGTGTGTGTGTAAAGAGAGAGAGAGAGCAGGCCGGCTGGCCCTGAGGCAATTGCTTTGGTCCAAAAATTTTCTTCATATTGGTGGCCCAATTTCTGTATAATCAAATTGCTACTCAAGTTCTATAATTAGCAAGCCGATTATAACAAGTACTTTTGCTTTTAGAAATGCAACAAGAGTATGCATAAGTGATACTTCTACCAATATAAAAAAAAAAAGTGATACTTTTAAATTATGGATATGGACATGATCAGTCATTTTGGGGACTTGTTATTTGGTTTTTAACATCTATTTCTCTTTTCATATTATGTCCAGAAAAAATGCATAAAGGGCCCCCATCCTTGGGGTTTTGCTTTGAGTGCCAAAAAGGTCGAGGCCGCGCGCGCACACAGAGAGAGAGAGAGAGAGAGAGAGAGAGAGAGAGAGAGCATACAATCTGAGTTTTATCCTTCCTGTAATCTATGGCATTTCGATAGATGTTTAGTGACCTCAATCCAAGCTGCAAACAGGAATCATCTCGATTATTAGGAGCATATTTCCATTTACTAAGAAGCGAGATAATTTCCTTACCTGGAAACTTTTGGAAATCAGGCTCTATGCCGTTGCCATTTATGTCCATGTGATTTGGTGTGACATACTTCCCAATAGTGACAATCACACCCGATCCATCATGGAGTTCAAAAACAGATTGAATCAGACCCTATCAAAGGCATTCAACAGTCAGCAGGACTTGATAATTAATTGAAGTTTTCAAGCACTCCAATGTTCCCATTCCACATGGGGAACCAAAGCATCACTAATTTATTTAGGGTCGTCTAATCATTAATAAAAGGAAATTGATATTCGCACTCCACTTTTTACTGATGGCGCTCCAATTTTAACGTGAAGTTACTAGTAACTTCATGAACAAAGTGGAGCGCCATCAATAAAAAGTGGAGAGCGCGAAAATCACTTTCCTAATAAAATTCATATTATAAAAAGGCATAGGGACATAGAGTGATAAAAATTACTATCAGTTCAGGACCACTAAACTTTAAGAGGGTACAACACTAAACTTTAAGAGGGTAGGAAAACGTACAAAGAAAGAAAACTATGACTCGAAGCTATCCCCAACATGCAAACGCCCTCTTGGTATTACCCATCTTGGACCTAATGTTGTGGTTGAAGAATTCCCTCAAAATGATTATAGCATGGATTTTAGGATGATTTCAGGTAAATAACAATGACATGCTGAACTTAGTGAAGAGATCTGACCAGAAAATTTTATTTAAATCGAAGAAGGCATAAAAGCACATACTCAAGAGTCTCAAGTCTCAGACCTTAACAAGAGTGAAGAGATCTGACCAGTTTTTCATCTAAATCGAAGAAGGCATAAAAGCATATACTCAAGAGTCTTGAGTCTCAGACCTTGCCAAAAGTCCTTTCCCCCACAAGAACAGCTCTACAGTTGTCATGGAGTGCACTAGCAACCTGAAATAAGATCGAATGCTTACAACACCGCCACTACAAATTTGCTAGTAAATGCAACAAAATTTAGAATTTCCAGCTGCTCACAATTTCACTAGCACTAGCAGTATTTTTGTTCACCAAAACCTGCATTAGAAATTAAAAGCCATTGATTAGCCATGTTCCATCGTAAGAATAGGAAGTTTGGGAAATAAACAATCACAAATTCATTTTCTTGGCAATCAAAACTAGTTTATAAGGTAGGTTGAAAAGATCTATGCACTCAGGAGTGGTCAAAGAGATTGGGCATCAGTCCTACCCAAGTCCAGGGTCAGCCCATATCCGCTACACATTACTGTGAGGACATTTCACAAGTTGTAGGGTTTCATTTCCACCTTCATTCATGAAATACAGGAACCAGCTGAAGCTTGAGGATGGTAAGCCAATTGGCAAACCAACCAGAGACAATTTTGAATGGAATCCAAGTTTGATGAACCAGGAATGGACCACCCAATATTCATTTCGATATGCTCATTTCTGCACCAGTCAGAACTTAAACCAACCCAATAATTCAGCAAAGGCCACTTGAGCCTCAGCCATATCAATCCAGGTGACACCAACTTCAAATTACCAGATCATAAGCAGTTTAGGTTTTCAGCACAAAAAATGAACTAAACAAAAAGTGCCCCTTATTTGACTGCACTAAACAGTGAAAGAATATATAATCTCAAGGTATATGTAATTCTATTAGACTAATCGTGATGGGTGAATGTACAACATCTCTCAAGTTATTAACCCCATGTTTTGAGGATTTCATACCAACGGATATTTAATCTTGACTGCAAAAGTTTCACCCAAACCCAGGATCTGTGGTCCTCTTGGATTTATAGTCCAATCTGATGCTGAAATCCAGGCAAACAAACAGGCCATATGTGTTACATAATACAAACCCACGTTGCTTAAGTATGATCCCTCATCAGGGACCTCTCCAGTCTCCCATAATAGCTTAAGATTTTTGGGTTGGATCCAAAGATCCTACATAAGCAATAGAACTAGGGCAATCCTATTCCTTCTTTCTACAATGATTGATGAAGACATGCTTGTACTGCATTCCTCTATCCATTTTCGGAAAGGTCAGAAATGCAGCAAGTTCATGGGCTATGTCAGAATTTGTGTCCAAATCCTTGTTTATAGAGTCAAAAGTAGGTCCTAATTGCTATTGAGCTGAGAGAGTTCCACAAATTTCTACATCCCAAATCCTTGAATTAATTCACTTGCAAAAATCTGTAAGAACTACTGGAAGTAATTAGAACTACTGGATACATACAATAACAGGAGCTGTAACTAAAGGTGCAGTTTCGGCAATAATGTTTGTCTGATACTGGGCATCCCGTCCAACAGTTTGAATGACCTAGCCAAAAGACCACCATAACAAAGTAACTCAATTAAGATGGTTAAGCATTTCAGAACTTAGAACACATAGAACACTAAACGATGTAGATGAAAGTTCTTCAATTAACTGTTGTAGAGACAAAAAGTGGAAAAGAAACGGTAGTCATTGAAATGCAGACCACAAATTCAGTTAAGAAATCAGACATCATGCATACCTTGTTGGAAAGTAACACAAGGTATTAAAGGGAAAACAACAGAGCCAAAACAAGAAATGGGGAAGGTAATAAGCAAGCACCCATGATGGCTAACAGGGCCAGGCTCAAGCTGAGAAAAGCATTGAAATACAAGTAAAAATAAAAGAGGAAAAATATTCCTTCACTGCCTTGTGCTATTGTTCTTCTTATGGGAAAAGTGGAAAAGTATGAAATGGCATAAAAGGAGGATAGGCCTAAAAGAAGAAAACCACCGAGTAGGCAAAATACATAAGACAGACTCTGGAAGTTTTTTTTTTATCCCGACTCTGGAAGTTTGATACAAGGATTCTCAGTCAACCAGAAGGTTCTTTATGTTCTCAAAACTTTAAATTTGCAAAAGAAATCCAAAGAAAATTACAGTTTTCATTTGCTTGCAAATGCTGCACAAAGCAGCACAAAGGGACAGGTAAAACATCATCTGCAAGGCAGAAAGCCTCAATCCACCAGACATAATTTGAAGTTGGTTATGAAGCTGAAAGTATTATGATCAGAGGTACTGGCTCTTCTATAATTGTTGCAAAGGTGAAACTAGGGAAATTAAAGTAATAGGCTAATAGCAATATCTCGCTGCCAAGAAACTTCCAAGGATAGTCTCCAGTTCAGAATAGTGACCTACAATAAGTACCTACTATGGCCATGGAGACAATGGTTTCTGCAGTGAAACCATGCAAGGGAGAGACTACTAGAAATGATTTCATCATTTTCCTTTCCCCCTAGCTCTGAAGTAAATGCAGCATGTAGATACATGTTCACTATTTTACCCTCTCCAATCCATTTATTCGGCCAATCCATGGGTCCACCACAAAGTGAAGAATGTGCATGCGCTCATACTGATCTTCATCTCCATTAACACTTCAAAACAAACTATCCAACCATTTGTTGCAATTCAAAACCAGAATTTTCCATTCAACCCTTAAAATAAAAGTTAGGACTTTCTGCATCTCTTTCTTGAGATAAAGAACTGCATTTCAATTCGTATAGAAGGCAATGGACACACAGTGAAGTCAAGCGCTAGGAAACGCTCTCTAGCTTCTAATTTAAAGGCATTGGCTTAACTTCTTAAAGCTCCGCCCTCATTGAAAACTAAAGCGCTCACACGCCTTATACTATTCGTAAAGCAACCTTTTGCCCTAGGGCCAAGACCGATCAGAGTGTAGAAAACCAGATCCACTTCGGAGACAGGTTGCCCTATCATGGCAAGAGCATTAGCGACAGAATCAGAACGGAGGCCTAAAATTTGCGCTAGCAGAGTACGAGTGTCCAGTAACTCCCCAACCCTAAATAAAAAAGATTCAAAGGTTAAATAGATGATTAGTATGATTTAGCAACAAGAATTAGCACTTGCAATAATTACACCTACACATGCATTATTCTTACATTTCAAAAGGAAGAGAGAATTGAGAGACAGAACCGAACAGAGAAAGGGAGGTATCACCTCCATTGCCAGCCACCTTTGCTGACATTTGGTACAACTCTCTTCCTCCTCCCTCATCTCTACTTTTCTCACTACGCAAATTCATCACCATCAATATTCCCACCACTCCACCGCCCCTTCACCATCTAACAAACCCCACTGATCACCAGCCATGGCTCCCATTTGCTCACATCATGCATGCATGTCCCCGATTGTTTGGATGGCACCCTCTACCTTATATTTTTTTCACATTTTTAGCATAATCGGAAGTGGAACTCAGAAAAAGTGTTCTTCACAGCTTTTAAATTACGGCTTGTCGTTATAACTTTCAGCACTGGAATCGTCTAAAATAGTAAAAACTCGATTTATGGGGGATTTTTAAAGTCAGACTGACTCAGACATGTTCTACCACGGATGCATTATAAGTCTTGTTTGATAATCTGGGATTAATCTTCTTCACATTTTAAACTCTAATTTTTGGACACCCACATCTGTAAGCTATATTTTGATACCAATCTCATATTTTTAGAACTTAATATGAATTTGAGAATTGAACCATTCAAAAGGTTTGCGAATATCATATCTTTTTTGGGCTTAATTGCTTCAAAGATTGACGACTACTATGAAAATACATAAGAAGGGGCTTGGTTCTCCATAAAAACTATGATCATAGGACAAATGATCAATTTTCCATTATGTTGTAAAGTCCATGTGATTAGTATCAAGACCTACCCCTATTTTTTATCTCATGAATATAATTAAAATGAGTTTATTTTGATGCTTACAATTTGGAAATACAATGGGCTAAGCTCCTGTGATACCCGTCATCAGCTATGTAGCACGGCCACATATACGGACACAGACACACACGAGACACATGAATTCTTAAAAAATGGAGACACAGACAAGGCAGGGGACACGGCAAAAATAAATAAATAAATGAAGAATATTTATTTTATACCAGTGAAAATATAGTTAGAGATATAAGCTTGAAGCTTCAATATATAAACATGCATCATATATACATCATATTACACTTTTAACAACAAATATTTGAAGTAATACACAATTACCCCAAAAAAATTTAAAAAATGCCTATTTAACCCGTGTCGTGTCCCCATATGTGTCACTTGCATGTCCCCCTAAAAAATTAATTAAATTTAGACACGCCACGTGGCATGTCCAATACGTATTTTGCCATGTCCCCCGCGTGTCCCGGCCTCTAGGAGTATCGGTGCTTCATAGGTCATCGGACAACACCACCGGACCCCGACAACCGTTGGTTTTAACCATCATTGTTAAGCCCACGTCAATGACTATAATGCATATTTTTAGAGCAAAACTAAGTGTGCTTTGATCTGAAAGATCTGGTTTCGGACCTAGAACTCTTCGGGCCCATTTTGATAAAAATACATTTTTTGCCCTTTTTAACCAAAACACGCTATGAGCAACTGAGACCACATTAACACAGCCACCCATGTTTTAGAAGCACAATAATGGAGTTCTCGAATCTGATTTGAGGGCTCCCACCCATTGTCCGTAATCAAATTATTCACCATCTGGCCAACCAAGATGATGCTGTAGAAATAAGGGTAGTTGTGTCTTTTTAGTGTCATCAAGTTTGTATAGGGTTTTGAGTCTATAAATAGGTGTCTCGTGTCCTCATTAGGGAGCTTTTATCATTTTGAAGAATATATTATCAAGAGCTAGTAAATTTGTATCCCTTTTGGGAGTTTCTCTCTCTAAGTTAATCTATGGGTATTTTGGTTTGCATCACAAGACCAAACAATCAACTTTAATAAGACTTCAGACACTATTTATAATCATTTAGTAATCAAGATTCACTATGTTCAGGAACGAGAGTAGAAGGCCTTATCCTATTTACGCGATTTCAGATATTCGCATCAGGTGAGTGCCGCATACCCATTTTATATGCTTTTCACTTACGAGAATTTTAAGTCTATAGTTGGGATAATCATGGTATTTGAGAAAATGTAAGTTATATATAGTATGTACTGTTTTAGAAAGATGAAATCTATGTTAAGCCATTTTCAAAATCATGTTCACTTCTCAATTTTGGAACCATGGAATACTTAGAAGAATTCTGAAAAAGAAAATTTGAATATGCCTCAGATCAAGATATGCACTAACGAAAGGACCAGACAGCTAGGGGAACTAAAGATACTAGCGATGAGGTAGGGGTGGTTGAGGACTTCAACCAGTTAGTCCAGGATTTGATATCATTCCATAGCTTTTATGGGGTAACTCCTCTTTAGACTGGTAGAAAAGACATTAACCTTTATCATTGAAGCAAAATTACAGAAAAGTTATAATTATAGGCATATATCTGAGCAATCATGAGTAGTTATCTATGTTGAATGTTAAATGTGTTCATGAACTATGCTAGAGTTTTTTTATATGAATAAGTATGTATATCCATGGAAACCTGTAAATTAGTTATCCGAGTTCTCACAGAAGCTTAGTGCTAATGGTTTTCAACTTAAAACCTTTTTCAGGATGTTAGAATATCATATCATTTAAGCCATTTGGCTTATTTTTTTGTCCTCATTCAAAAAAAAAATTCACATTTGATAGTTTGTCTTCAATTTTTTGAGGATTATTGCTTCGTCATGACAAAAGGAATCTAAAAAGTAAAAAAATTACGATCGAAACCCAATTTTTTTAAATGACAAAAATAAGCCAATAAGCCAATTTTTTGTCTTTATTCAAAAAAAAAAAGGTTTCGATCGTAATTTTTTACTTTTTAAATTCCTCTCGTCACGACGAAGCAATAATTCTCAAAAAATTGACGAAAAACTAACAAATGCAAAAAAAATTTGAATAAGGACAAAAAAATAAGCCAAATGGCTTACTAAGCCGAACAAACCCTAATATCATATCGTATCATATCATAGCATGCTAAATTCTTGGAGGGTTCCAACCTAAAACCAATTACAATAGGTAGAATAGCCTCTAGAATATATTAAACAAGCTTGAGTGGCTTAAATAAGCAATGTAGAACAAGTCACAATCCCCCTCACGTGCAGCCCAAATGCACGTGGAGGTGACATACCAGGAGCGGAGTTGAGCAATTGACTCCGGTGACAGAGATGACAAAGACTTTCCCACGAGAGGTGAGGCCACTCATGACCTAGCTCTGATACCATGTTAGAATAGAGAAATATTATATTCGATAAATTGTATATTATAAGAATAAACAAGCCACCTATTTATACAGGAGGTGGAATGGAGAGAAAAGAAAAAGAGAATAATTACATGATTACAATAAATCAATGAATGACATTGTATCCAATAATATCGCATTATTATGATATGATTTGATATGATACGATATTATACAATATAATATTCTAACACATGAGATTTAGAGTTGTGGATTGCAGCTAGAGATGGCAATTCCAACCCATATTTTTGAACCCGCCCAAATCCGTCCTCTTATAACCCAACCTGCCCATATTGTATAATGGGTTGATATGGGTCCAACCCATATAAACTCATATTTACATGTGTTTCGATGGGTTCAATATGGGTTGGAATTAAAAGACCTAGAGAAGGGAGAACCTAAAACCCGTCCATTCCAAAGGCTTTTCGTAGAAACAGATTAACTCACAAACGAACAATTTCACACCTTTCATGATGCCAGCAAATGACATGTGGCAAACTGAATAAACTCAAGCCATATGACTTTTCCGTTTCATGCGAGGAATTTTTTGGTGCCGGGTGGGTATATCCCACGCGGTACCTGCTCAGCACATCCGGACCGTCCAATACTCTTTTTAACAGCTCAGATTGAAACCATTTCTCTCCTCTCACCCCAACACTCTCTTTTTTCTCTCTCCAAATCCGAGCCGTCTAAAAACACAATGGACAGCTTGGATGCGCCGAGCGAACACCACGTGGTACCCACCCAGCAATAAAAAAAAATTCCGTTTCGTATAGAGTTGGAAATTGGAAAAATTACGTTTATCACATCACCACACAATAAAGAAACAGAAAGGACCTCCATGTAGATGGATTACAACAGTCTTTTGACTTAATTATCAATAATTAAGTCGAATATTATTTATGTTTATTTATGTTCTTTTATTCGTTAGTTTTGCTTTAATTATTTAAGGATTATCCGTCCCGACAAAGCAATACTAAAAAATATGAACCAAACTAGAAAAATTATATTAAAAAAAAAACTAATCCAAAGCAGTCTTTGAATAAAAATCAACACAAAGTTAAAAAAATAAAAATTTTATATGGAGACCAAAAAAATAGTGCTAAAAGATTATTAAGAATTTAAAAATAAAAGAAGAAGAAGAGAATGCGGGTTGGGTCGGGTTTGGGTTTGACTTGACTCATATTTGACCCGACCCATTCCAACCCGGGGTACTATTGACCCGTATTTGACCCGTCCATATTCAACTCACAACCCGTTTCAACTTGCCCAAACCCGCCCATTTGCCACATCTAATTGCAGCTATGCCATTGGCATGTAGAACATCTTATGATTCACAGTTTTGGTGAAAACTTTTATTTTCTTATTTGAAGTATGTGGTTTACGTCTTGTTGTACCAGGTGACAGATATTTTACAGCTAGACTAAGCTGTTATGGATATTTTATATTTGGTTAGAATGTGGAACCATTTCGAATTACTATGATTGAAAGAATTAAAAAAGAGAGGGAGAGATAACTAAGCGATAGGTAGGCCTTATGCGGGGCTTAGGACTCATAGAACAATCAGGTCTGACGTGCCAAATCTACGGACTTGGGTCGTGACACTACTGATTTGATCTACCTACCTTTGCAACCAAGCTCCTTTTGAACAGAGGTTTCATAGCCCATTTTCCTTCCCTAAACAAAGTAAGAATCTCATTCAACCAGGTATACTGAATTATGCCACTTGATGAGGTGTGGTTAGGCAACAGTTCATGCTTTATACTACAAGTATTTCTTGAGTATCTCAATTGTGTTTACCCATCCTATCCCTGGATAATCAATCGATATAGAACTTCAAAAGCTGAAGGAAAAAGGAAGTAATTTCATAAATTTTGGTGTTCAAAAACAACTACATCTATGTTTCTGCCAACAAGTATGCATATGAGTCCACCAAAATATGGAATCATCTAGAGCAAAAAAATAAAAGGCTCATTAACTAACTCAATGGCCATGATATTCAGTTAATCAATGACAAAATAACCAATGGGTTCAAAGTTGATGATAACATAAATCTATATTATAAAACAAAGCGGTTTGTGCATACTGATGCTCTAGACTATCAATGAAGGAAGCATGATAATGTGCACATAAATTGAATTGGGTCTCTAGGCATGCCCTCTCTGATGCCATTTGGCTTTGATTTAGGGGCATGGTTCCATTGCAAAACCGATATAGGGGGCCACTGTTTCAGTGGTATTCTGAAAGTAGCCACTTTTTGCATATTACCAAAGGTTAGGTCTGTCTCCAATCTTCCCCCGCTCATGCCCACAATGATTGGGGACTACATGAGTTCTGCTGTTGTATAAAACAGAGCGGTTTCTTTAAAAATGTCTAGGCATACAAACAAAGTAACATCTACAGCCGTTAGATCACTTCTTGTTTACTTTATAGCCATCAGATCATTTATTTTTATAAGATACAGAAAATATTCTTTTAATAAATCCATACTTCTCTACCCTCACTTCTTAGGCAATGTATCTCTATGTAAATATTGCCTTTTATGGTCAAACAGGACACACACACACATGTATATCGGGGCGGTTCCGGGGACACCTAAAAAAAATCTAAACAAACACCCCAAATCTCAATCTCATAGTTCCCGATCAAATTTTGATGATCCAAGCCGCTCAATGTGTTCAAAACATGATTTTAAGGGTACCCGCGAGAAATCGGCATAAAAAATGATTGGGAAGGGCTTGATTTGAGCAGTTTTTTATTGAACTGTTCAATTAAAAAACTATTCGGATGAAGCCCTTCCCGGTCATTTTTTTTTGTTGATTTCTCGTGGGTACCTTTAAATCACATTTTGATTACATTGAGCGGTTTGGATCATCGAAATTTGATTGGGAACTTTGGGGTGTTTTTTTATGCGTCCCCGGAACCGCCCCATATATCTATATCATATCAAAGTGGTAACTAACGCTTTGTGGTGATTACAAGTATCACGTAGAGCGGTTGGGTAGAACGGATAATTTATTTAAGCTGTGAAACGTGCCTTTAGGCACGGGCATCCGCTAGTGGACAATATGTTGGAACGCAAAAAATATCTTATGAAGAGAGAGAGAGAAGAAGAAGAAGAATTTTGATGCATGTTTTATTGCAAATTTCAATGATATCCATCGATAGGATTCACATACCGTCTCCCCCTCGTTTAGAAAGAGCTTAGCAATTTCAATTCCAGCCTGAAATATGCAGAAAAATCATAAATTTTAAAGACCCATTTACTAGAAATAAACAACGGCTAAGTAGTGAAACAAACAAATATTCATTCGGACTCTTCGGTTCCTACAACACATAAAAACAGATTCTAGGTTTTGCTGAATTTCAAACACATAGTGGGGGATCCTAACCATAATAGATGATAAAACCTCATGTGGTTAGGCCAAGTGGGTATGAGAAAGGTAATAAGTACAAGGTCGCATGTTCGAATCCCACGGGCCATCCAAACCTATGTTACAAGAAAACACCAATACCCAGGCGAATTACATGATGGAACGAGTGTTCCGAAATGTGGTGCACCGACATTCCAATACGATGAATTTAGCAATCCAAATCAATCAAGACAAAAAATGAGAAAAGTTGGGTCATTATACTTCTAGAATTACATGAACAACTATACAAACAATACTTCATTTCACTGGATTTTTCATGTTGAAATGACGCAGCGAAATTAACAAGAGATTAGTTAGCGTACTAATCCAAACGAGATTAACACTTGGATCCACAAGCAACCTTGCGCACAAGGAAGATAAGAGATAAACTCTGAGTATTATTGATGAAAAGTTAAGTACGAAATTAGGTTACAACCCCTTTTATGAGGCCTAACCCTAGAAACCCTAGAAAACAAGCTAAAAAATAAAGATTCCCGGAAATTGGGGAAGCTACCAAAATTGAAAACGGGAAATAAAAATAGGACTTTCCCAACTGAAACCAACTTCTATGGAATTATACGCTAAGAGTTATTAACGTTCTAAAACTTTCCTAAAACGGAAAAAATATTAAATTGAAGGCCTAAACGAAGGAATTAAACCGAAATCCACCATCAATCACGACTTAGGGTGATGAGTTTTGACCGCAATTCGATTTTAATTTAGCCCACCAAGTTTGGGTCGGATCCGAGCTCGTCCAAATTTTGCCAAATCAGGTAATCCACAATTAAAGCTCATTTGGGCTTCCGACGCTTCGACCGGTCCAAGTGATCCATGAATTCAGCCGCGACTTGTTCGACATCATGAAATGAGAACATTCTTTGATTGTAAGCTATATAGAAGCCTACTCTTGTCGTTCCGGAACTTAGGACACGTATGTACCACGTTCCCGTTCCCGTTCTCGTTCCTTAGACTGGAACGATCCGTGTTCCATGTAGCATAGATCCAAACATTGGGCCATTGGAGGGTTTGCCATTGGAGGGTTTGCCCAGTCTTTAACTTCAGGACCCCAGAATTAGTCGAGGTATGCGTAAACTAGCCTAGACATCTGGTTATCAAGAAAAAAAAATTGTAATAGATGGTAATGGGTATAACTCCCAATCCCAAAACGAAAGCAAGTAAAAATCACGTCCAAGAAAAACATGAAATAAAACCTATTCATGACTCTCTCTCTCTCTCTCGCGGAGCCCCACGCGAATAATTAAAGCCATTCAATTTGTTTAAAACATATATTTAAGGGCTCTCTCTCTCTCCCCCTCCGGAGCCCCACGTGAATAATCAGAGCCGTTCAGTTTATTTAAAACATATATTTAAGGGGTCTCGTGAAAAATCAACTCATTCAAAATAACATATATATATACATATGTATTTCTGAGTGTGTGTCATACTCATACATGGCCGGCTCTGGGCTAAGCCTTGAGCCCCCCAAAAATGTCAAAAAACTAGGGCCTCTATTTGTTTTTAGTACCTAGTATAAAAGGCTCATTTTTTAACTCATGGATATGTTTTACATAAGACCCAATGGCCTAGTAAAATAGAAAAGAGGAAAAAACAAAAGTGAGAATAAAGTTGGATCACGGGACGTCGAGATCGCTGATCTTTGGAAAAATTATTCATGGTGGTGAGTGCATCATTAACATGGATGCATCTTTTCCCCTTAAACGATAATTCCCATTGCAAACAAACCCAACGAACTGACAAGAAGGAATTACACGTTAAGTGATATGATATTAAGGGCCTCATTTTTTGAGGATCGTCTTAGGCCTCCGAAATCTCAGAGCTGGCCCTAGTGTCATACATGGACTCTTCAGAATAAATCAAGTACCTGTGAATGTGATACTCTTCTATTTATACTTCTGATCCAAGACTTATTATCCTACTGTATTTGTCAATGTCCTTATATATCATTTTGTTGTTGCAATGTTTCAGTTTTGACACGCCACAACATAGTTTATCATGAGTGATCCTGTACATTTTGTAAAATGCCATTTTATCCCATGAAATACATTAAAATTTAAATATGAATATACGGTCCCTTTTTTTCAAAGATCACATACCTTCCATTAGAGGTTTGACAAATCCGACTGTCGATACATATGACAGATCTGATCCCAATAATACGTACTCATACCCTATGAAGCACCAACACTCCTAGAGATTGCCGCATTGAGACTGCGGGGAAACGTAACAGAGCTAGGATCTCATTTAAGGGATTGCCGATGCTTAAGAAATAAAATACCCCACACTTTTGACAGCTCGGTATCCAGTCTGGTGAACCGATACTGATCCCAAGCATATATCTAACTATATACATATATATCCCCACACACGGCAAGTAAAATATTATATTCAACTAATTTTAAGACCGATTATTTAGTGGGTAAAGTCCACTTCTTAGATGAGGCCAAACTAGAATCCCAGTTCCATAATTCTTCTATTGGTCAAGACCACATCATAAAAGAAAATATTTTGGGCTATCTCCAGCATCTTTTTCATCACTCCCACATTTTTATTTGCCTAAGTATTTCCCATTTAGGATGAAATTTACGAAGATTGACCTGCCACTTGTTATTCTGGACAAATAAGTTTGTCTAATTCATGGGCCTTGACTTGAGCATTGTACAAGTGCTTAAGGCTCCTTCGGCCATGGCCACAATTCTCATAAAGTCAAGGATTGGAAGAAAGCTACAATTGGCGAGAACTGGGCTTGGCTTGGTTAGTAGTCAATACAAAACATAAATGCTATCCATAGGGTGTCTGTAGCAAAGTTGGGGGTGGCAATGGCACCCACGGTTTATGCTCTGCCTCAGTCCCCCTTTACAATCCAACACTTTCAAAAATGTGACAGTGAAAACCACACCCAATCATGGCAGTTTTTAGAGATTCGCACCATAGAATTTCCAAAACTTTGGTACCCCAACACTGTCCCACAGAAATAACATACTCCTAAACTCATAATACATTGAGCAAACATTCCCTCCCCATGTCAAATCTCCATATTTGATTTCCCAAATGAAATTGACTTGTAAGTACACAGTCTATTACCCATATGTCCAATTGCATTAGATGTACAATTGACATCGCAACAAACAAGATGTATACTAAACTTGACTTCAAAAGCTGCCTTAAAAATATCTTTAAAAACTTGCCCAATTCTCTAATAGCCAAGAACAGAATTTTCAAAAGCATGAAATAAGTTTTTCTAACATAACTTTAGCACTTTGCTAATATGGAGTCAAATAAATAAAACCAAAGAGCATAAATGCTACTAAAAGGGGTATGTGCTGTAATGTGATAACTTTTCTACGTGTGAGGGAGTTGAGTACTGCCTTCTTGCTACACAGTGGCTAATTTTGTTACTTTTGGATCATTAATGTGTAAGACGGTTGATCTCATCTCTCTACTGCGCTAGAGTAATCCTATCCTAAGGGGGATGTCCTTTGGAATTTATGTGTTTACCTGGGTTTGTTCATTCGAGCTGGCTGGATTGTTTGTGTTTGCTTCAGTTGGCTCTAAGTCTGCCTACCCATGGGGGATATCCACTGGAGTTTAATTTCTTCTTTTGTGCTGTTTATCTCCTAGTTGAGTTTCATGTCCAGCAACCTAGGCTTTTGTCTACTGGTAGAGTTGCCTCGGTTTAGGATATACCGCTCTACAGTTTTCTAAGGCTTCAATTACCATGATTGTTGGGTTCATGCTCTACGGTTTTTGCATCTGTAAATGAGGCTATTGTGTTGCCTCTCATCCCATGTACTCCTTTGACTGATTGTTCACTTTGTTATCCTTGGTGCAATTTTCCATTCCATCACTTAGGACTGCATCATTCAGGAAGTAAGTGGATTGGCTAAGTTATTCGAAGTTGTGGCAGGTCCTTTATATGGTCTGGGCCGGACTCAATACGGCCATTGCGCTTGGGCCGTTTCTTAAACTCAAGCAGGTGTTTAAGTCTCAATCAGGCTCAAAGACTAATTCTTCCATCCATTTTCTTTCGCTCTTTCTAGATGGATAGGAAACATTTGTCATATTTCTCTCTAGTTCAATTAGCCGCTTGGCGTAGGCATTTTCAATTTTGTTTTCTTTTCTTTCCTCTTGGGGTATGCCCCTTGTAGGTTGTATATTTGGTTAGCCCTCTTTTTATTTCAAGCTAATTTACCCCAAAAAAAGAAGAAGTGATATGTGCCTGGATTGTCTCCATATAGATGTCAATACTCCTCAAATACTTGTCATCCATAGGTATTTTAAAATTCCAAAAACATTCCTATTTTGGAAATCTTTTTTTTTTTTTGTCGAGAATCGATACTTTTAATTCCGTTTCCTAACACACTCAAACTAGTTATGTGGCACTTAAATAAATCAAGGTGAAAATTGTTTGCTAAAAAACAAGACCACGTTTACTATTTCACATAAGAGATCAAATTTGGTCAAGCTCAAGTAAACATAATACAGCGTTAATCACTTTGATGTGAATTTGTTTAAAGTTTGAAAGTGAAAATATTCCACAAGCCAAATGACACATAGTTTGCTACAAATACCTTACGATATCGTTAATTTTTCTTACCTATATTCTATACATATCGATACAACAATTATGTTGATACCTTAAATATAACAGATTTTCCAACTATTCTTCGAATCCCCTTTTATCTTTGACCTAGTCGAGCAGCAAGTATATCCAGTCCTCCAAGTCCTAAATGCAACTGAAATCCTATTCACCGATATCTATCCCCATTCTTTTGATCGGCAACCACTGCTATCTGTTCATACACAGCCCCTAACTCTCCATTTTAAGTATTGTCCCACACCAGAACCAATAATTGAGTTTCAAAAAATAATCCATATTTTGCAGGCTGGCTCACTTGAGACAGTTATTGTTCAGTTTTCCTTGTTCTCAGACGAAATAACTCAGTATTTTAAGAAACAAAGAAAATAAAAGGCTCCGAGAGTAGCGGAATCCCTCACAGACCAAAATGAATGAAAGAAAACAACTTCATTTTGATAATCACAGAAGGACGAAAAAACAGAGCAAAAGAGAAACAAAGAAAGAAAACTGCTGCAGTCTAAGAGATACTCTGTATACTGAAACTATCTCGTACCCACTAATTATTGCCTCTGATGGTTTCCAATAAATTAAGATCCACATTCTAACTCTAACAAGAATAATGAATTCAACCCTCTGTAATGGATGAAACTATACAATTATCCAACTAATACATGTGCATAAATGTAGACTGTAAGATATCAAACAAACCTGAACTAGTCCACCACGGTTATCTCTAAGATCAAGAATAAAAGAAGAGGCACCCAAGTCCTGGAGTCGCTTCATTGCTGTGAACTAACTTGTTACTTGAATTCCATCACAAAAGCAACTCAGATCACATTAACTAGCATTAGAGAGAGAGAGAGAGAGAGGGCAGGGAGCCACAGGCATTACCCATTGGATCAAGTTCTCCAACGTTAGAGGGCATGCTTAGGCACTAAATCATCTGGTTGAAGTTGCCAAGACTAAATGAGACTAACACATCTACAAGTGTCAAAAGTTGGCCCAGTCTATTCACTTATAAATATCCATCAAGTTTCCTGTTCAAATATGAGTTCCAAATTCCGATACAAATATAAAATCCTTTTTTGCTGACAAAAAAAAGAAGGTTCACACTCAAAGTCTCCTTCTATTGACTCTTGTTATGTCTCCTTTTATTGACTCCTGTAATGTTGAGGGTCTATGGATAAGAAGGCTTTTTATCTGCCTTTCCTACTGGAGAGGCCTTTGGGCAAGGAGGATTTTGATTTTTCTCTTAGCCTTTTGGGCAAGAAGGTCTGCACTTCTATTCTAAATATTTGTGGATTTGAAAAAGAGGGTATTCATTGGCTGGGCAACAGTTGAGTGGCTTAGAATTCGAGGTCTTTCCCAAAAGCAAGAGTCTCAATGGCGTATTCACGTTGAAAACTTTTTAGTGTTCTTTTTTTTTTTTCATTTTAGTAAGGGATACACGTTTAAGTCAAAGTCACATGGTATGAACATTTGTTTCTTGACACGTAGCTTACAAAAATAGATTACGTAACGGAACTAGAAAAAAATCTTAATGTTTCACCATTTTTATATTAGTCCTAGGCCTCTAGGATCATCTAATTATTATAGGATCAATTAGCAAGAACTCATCAAACAGAAGTCAAATGGTGGAGACACCACCAAGAAGCAGGTAGGGCAAAAGAGAGTCCTTAAATTATACCAAATCGCAGCAAAGAAGTGATTTTGCATTGAACTCATTTATTAGCATGGGGAAACAGCATCTCCTTTCACTAAAGAAAGGAAAAGCTGAATACAAAAATGCAGTTCTGATGCAAAACAGTGGTCATGCTGTACAGAAAATTAAGCACATACCTGTAAACAAATCTTTTCTTGCTAATGCATTGAACTCCTTTAGGCGCACATAACCAACAAAAGTTGCACCATTCTCTATTTGTTCTAATCGATAGAGAACCGGGGTGCGAGCAACAAGTTGTCTCTGAACTTCAATAGATTGCACAGGTCCACAGTTTCCGTGCTTGACCTAAAAACATCAATGCCACCAATACTTCGAGAATGTCCCATGAAAATCAATAGAAATATCAACACTCCAACATGTAAATGGTGCTCAACCACAACCTGAACAGTCACAAAAGTTTCATTAGGGCCTTGTAACAGAGACGATACTTCAAAAGCAGACTTTCCCTTCACATCCACCCCATTAACTGCTAAGACTTCATCTCCCTGCCAAAAGAAGACACAATGCATAAAAAATTCAGTTATTCAGTCAAACACTTTAATGGAAAAAAAAAAAAACATGCAGAATGTTGATTTTGAATAAACAAGCCAGAAAAAATCATCGATCAACACAAACAAGATCTGAGGAAACACATTTGAGAATAACAGTCTTACAAACACAGGTTTAGCAGCCTATCAAGTTCAACACTGTGGAAGAAAAGCAGGCATACGGAACATCTGTGGGTTGTTTTGTGTGCAATATACCACAGCACAATACTGTAGATTTACGAGTAACTGTTTTTAGTTTCCATTTTGATTCTCTCCCCGTGGATTTGTAGGTGTTTTCGGCTGTTGTTGGACATGGCCTAGCCAGACTAGGTCAGGCTTTTGAGCTTGAAGTCTATAACTCGAATCAAGTGGCCGGATCAGAAGAACAACGAGGGAACTCACTTTCCTTCCATGAAGTCAATAAATGAGGGGATGTACATAAACACGTCATCATCCTGTATTTAAAACTACAAAGATTAGATTTTAAGTGTTTCTAGTAATCGTCCTGTCATTGGTTGTCCACACTCCACAAAACAACTGAAGACAAGGGCCTAAGAAGATGGCCAAATCAAGAGAGCTGTTAACTGTAAACATGATTAGTGTGAATGTTGAAGTCATAATGTCATTGAAGTACGGTTTGCTGGGAGTCATAAAGTAAAAGGTTGTTTTCTCCTGCATTTAGAGATATGATCCTTCCAAAGGAGAAGCCTTGTCATCCAGGGCCAAGTAAAATAGATCTACACGAACACGTGTATACATATGCGCGTATATGTATATACATATTTTTATATATAATATTGAGCTTTAGCTGTTCATGGCTACCACTGACAATTACACATACTTTTTAATATATTGAGCTTTAGCTGTTCATGGCTACCACTGACAATCAGATCAACCAAACAAGAAGCAAAAATGCTGACACAAGTTCATTATACAACAGATGATGCCATGAATCTCTTCATGTCCTTGCCTTCGTTTTCATTACCACACATATGCCCAACCTGAAATCTAGTGGATAAGCACTGTGTATTATATTTGTAGTTGGCCTCAGAAATCCAGCTAAAGTATCATTTCTGGATGATCCATTAAATTCGCCACAGTTGTCAAATCTTTGGAAGGCCGAGTGAAAAATTCAGTGAGCCACAAGGGGATTTAGTCACACATATACGTCACTGCATTGCACCTTAGTAGTAATGGAAAGCCCGTTATACATTGTTGGGCCATTTCCTAATAGTCTAAGCTTTTGGTGATGCCAAGGATGTAGAGGCTGCATGTTCCTGGTTGAATGCAACAAATAAATGCTGCCAGTGAGCACACTGCATTGAGGGAGGTTGTGAAGCAAAGTCCCATATAAACTATCCAGTGTCTGAGGGCACCCGCACCTGAATAGCTAGCTTTTGGTGTTGAGTACTATCCAATACAGAGTTAAGTGCGACAAGAACTTTAGTTTTTTGGTTCAAGTCTCTTTCTTTGCATGTTATATCTGTCTGCATTATGCTTTTTAGCTTCAAATATTGTTTCGCTCTTTGCATGGATGTTTGGGACACGTGCAAGACAGAGTTGCATCTGACGGAGGTTGTTGGATGCTTGATATACCCCATTTGGCTTTTTCCTAACAGCTTAAGTTTTTGAAACAATTGTTTGGCCCTTTCCAAACAGCTTCTTTTGGAACAATTGTTTGGCCATTTCCTAATAGCTCAAGCTTTTGGAACCATTGGTGATGTTATATGGTGTCAGAGCTAGAGTACAATAGGTGGGCAGTGAGTGCGTCCTTGCATGCAGTAGGTGCTGCTGATAATGCACAATGCCTGTGAGGAAATGTGCGAAGCGAAGTTTCACGCCGCTGGTGTGGAAGTAAGCTTCACTAGAGAACTGTACAAGTGTGATGCCACTCTACCCTAAATAGCTTTGCTTTGGGGGTTCATACCCAATTTTATGTAACAAGCAGTTCAGTTCTATATGTACTAAAGTATCCACAATAGAGCCGCCCAACTTCCAACCATTGCCGCAAATTAATTTTGGGGGATTAATAGCATTGTTGCCAAAATCAACTTCAAGGTAACCACAAGTCGCTAGAGGATGTACTTGGTGCTACAATGTGAGCTCTGTAGGAGAAAGATTACAGAGAACCCAAAAATGTAAAAAGAACCGCAAAAGATTACAGAGAAGCAAAAATGTGAGAAACAACTGCAATCACATCAGTGCTATCTGCTGTAGAAGTACTAGATTTAGGTAAAAGAAAACTTACTTAGTAACAACACAGATATTACCCATTTCACGAGAGTCATACAAATAAAAAAGTGTCATTGAATTCGAACAATTGTGCTGTTCAGCTTTTTGTCGAAAGACAGATACAACAAAGGAATATTAGCATTTGCACCTACAAGTCTGGCTTCAAACCTGTCTCACACCAGCAGTATGGGCAGGTCCATCCAAAATGAGTCCTAATACCTTCAGTTTCACAGCTCCATTCTCGTCGGGAACTTCCCTAAGGTTTATTCCAATCCCAGTCATGTCATACCTTCCCATCTTGGAGAACTTTCATAATGATGAAAGTAACACATGCCATGGAATTAGAACACTGAAAACCTCGTAAGTGAAAAACACATGTTTATATGAGGTCAACCTCACGTGCACAAGAAAAAGTCTAGAAAGATTAAAAGACCAACTCAATAAACTTGTTTATGGGAAAAAAATAAAATAAAATACAAAGATGGAGAAACATTAGCAAAAATAATCTGAATTAGGTTATTCGAACAAAGAATAACAATGCATAATGAAGCAATGACTACAAATTGGCGAAAGAAGCAACCCGACCAGCAGACAAGTCATTCGAACAAACCAATGAAAGGATAATGCAGAAATTAGGAAAATTCGCCACTATGAACATAATATGTAACTCGTAAAATATCAGATTTCCCTTTCCAAAAAGATTTTAGTAACAAGTTATGGTGCCAAGCATCCTTCAGTAGTCATTTTCAGGTCGCTGAGATCTTCTTCAACCCAAAGCCTCATGATAGTACAAGTGTACACCTGTTTCCGCATAGGACTTCAATTGAAAAGTAATTTCCCTTGTTTCCTTGAGCAGAATGATATGGTTCCGCAAAACAAATCCCTTAACGACTCCATTACTTTCATTCACTTTTGCTCCGTTGTGAAGGAAAAACTGAATTTAGGTGATGTTTGATATAAGCACTTGTATGAGCAAAAACGAAAGATATGCGACTTTTGATTTTTAAATTTTTCCTTCTTTATTTTAGGTGTAATTTTCCTCGAGCAAACAAATGCTGGGTTTTTTTTTTTACTGGTGCTTCTCTACACCAAATTAACATTAGGAAAAAAATTGAAAAAAACAGAGACACCCAAGCAACTTAAGTCGCATTCCCCCCATAAAGGAACTCAAATTCAAGTCTCCATAAGGACCATAACTTACGGTACTTAAGTAACAAAGAAACAGAGAAGTACTAATGAAAGAAAATGGTGCTTATCATTTTTCAATTCCAAAATCACAATGAAGGTACTCGTAAACAAAAAAAAAAAAATCAGAAGCATAGCACTCGATGATATACCAGTTACCTCTTACAGCATTAGGAGTGACAATATAGTATTGCCACGAGTGCATGCTATTCTCTCACTGTCACAAAATCTTAATTTCTTGAACTTTTCAATATTTGTTTATATTTCCAAAATGTGCGGAAATGACAACAGAAGAGGCATTGATAAGCAAGGCACCTAGACTAAAGCAATAACTGAACTGAAAAGCTATCCAAATGTAAATAATCAGAAAACAGAAGATGGAGGACCGATCACCTCAGCGGGAGAAAGAAATCTTGTATAGGGGTCACCCAAGCTAGCCAACATCCGTCGGATCATGTCATGAGCTTTTGATCTCGTCTGAATGGAAGTGGCTAAGATATCTTCTTTCTTTCGCTGGAACCAAAAAAGGCCAAGTACGTCACATATAGTCCAATAGTGGGTAACCAAAATGTTCCGTAGGAAGATGCTATTTGTTTGGTAACCACTAGATTCTAGATATGACGATAATATCTTATTAGACAATTTTAGTTTCTTATTTTAAGATTGTCCTGTTATCTAATGTGCACGCTGGCAATATAAGATAAGTACATATGCAGTCATCCACAAATAGAAGTTGTTAAAGCATCCAACTCAAAATTATTTGGCAAGAGTGGAGAGGCCGCCCAGGCTCATATACTAGTTTTGGAGGAGATAATTAACCGACAACCACCAACACTCATAGCTTTAGGGTAACTCCCCCTAGAAGTAGGGAGCCCCTGCACGTGCGACCCATGACTCAAACGTGGAGAGGTAAGCAAACGATCCATCACACAAGGATCACAACAAACAACGATGTACTTATGGCACAAATAAGGGGGAACAAAGTCTCCGAAACCCTAGCTCTGATACCATGTTAGAGCATCCAATTCAAAACCAATTGGCAATGGGCGGAGAGGCCGCCCAGGCTCATATACTAGTTTTGGAGGAGATAATTAACCGACGTGATCGTGTGGGACAAACTCCAACAGAAGATATACCCATCTAGATAAACAAGATCGACAAAAACAAACAAGCCCAAGTGAATGGACCACCAACTGTCTCTACCCAATTGAGAAGCAGAAAAGCTTTGGGCAATTCTCCAGAAAGCAATCACGCTTCACTGCCCTCCCTGACTTCACGCCTAGCATCCCAATTAAACACCCCCATCCAACATTCTGGGAATCATCCCTATAGACAAACATCGATAGCGCAACACAACCGTTAGATGAAGTCCATCCAAAAGTAGGTAGAAACGCATGTTACATGGCTCTCATGAGACCAATATGACAGAGAAAGGAAAAACTAGGGAGAAAACCTACTATCATGTAGTTTATGGTAATTGTCGTACATCACTGAAGGACTGCAAGGGCAAAGAGGTGAAGGGAGAGACAGAGGGCGTAAGGTCAGTTGTGGTTGAAGACACTCAGAATAGAAAGATAGAGAGGCAAAAAACAAGAAATGTTGACGGTAAAATGATGTTGTTGGAAACCTGGAAACCGAATCCCAAGACAAGGTGATAGGGCAGATAGATTAGACATCAAAAAATTTCCTAATGCTATAATAATCCTTCATGGAAGAAACTAGGGTCTTGTGCGGCACAATCAGAAAAAACTAAACCCATGGTCACGAAACTTGCAAAAATAATGCCAGGTCACTAACAGATACCACTTGATTGCACCTAATGATCTTCTACACTCTTACGCATCTCGTGTTTTTGTGGCATAAGTTGGCAACGAATTTGTATTTCCTCCACAATGTAATTCATCTGGTTACAAAAATTGGTCCATATAAAACAAGCCTATGTGAATAGGCACGAGCTGTAATCCTATACAAAAAGAGTGCTGACATATGTCTTCTCCCCCTTGAGAAGCAGAAAAAAGATTTGGGCTCTTCTGACGACAGCTATCACATTCATTGCCCCTCCTCTCAACCATAACACTGCATGAGGACCTTATCTGTTCTTTCTCCTCACTCTCTAGTTACTTCTTATTTTAGTAGGAGTGTTTCTGCCATAATATATACTACTAAATACCATGCTTTCATATCATGGAACTAAGTATTTAATTTGATTAATTGTCAACAGAACCATTTATTCCACTTCAAAGAGTGTGGGCAATGTTCACAATTATGTTATGCATGTGTGTCTCTCATTCAACATAGTAGATGTCACATGGTATGCAGTGACCAATATGAAACTATAAGGAAAAAGAACTGACAATGGGGGAAGCCTCTTATTATCATGATTCTAGCATTTGACGTACATTCCCAGAGGACTGCAAGGGCAGAGAAGTGCAGGGAGAGGGAGGTCAAACATTTGTTAGAAACAAACATTTTGAAGACACTCAGAAAAGATACATAGATAGCCAAAAACAAGAAACATTTACTGTACCATTGGAATTGTTAGAAACTGAGTCCTAAGACTCAGTGATAGTGCGTATAGATGACATCAGAAAATTTCTCACTGAGTCACTGTTGTAAGAACCCTACACAACGAAAACTAGGCTTTTACCTCATCTCTCTAATTTCATCTCACACAGCACAACTAGAAAAAAAAAATTATTTGAACCCGATGGAACACAAATACTGCAAAGTGCGAAGAGAATGTCTGGCCAATTAAACACATACAGTCACAAACAGATTCACCAGCAACAAGCAGATCAAACTCATATCCTATTCCCGTGTACTCCTGATCAAAAACAGAGAGTGGGCTCTAAAACATGGGTTTTGCTCGATTAGTCTTTCTACCATAATTTTTAAACTTTCTTTTCAAAAAGCTTTTAAATAGTTTTTAAAAAAATGCTCATTTCACCTTTCGAATACAAATTCCACTTAGTTCAACTTTTGTGCAAAAAAGATCGCTAGAAAAAGTATTTTCAGTATTTAACTGTAAACCACCTCAACAAGCACAAAGCTTGATTTTATTTTTCTGAAAAATCGATTCAGGATATAAACCGAATGGAGCCATGATCTTATGCGCTTTCTCACAAATCACTCTTAGTATCTGGAATATTAAGTCCTTGTAAAAATGTAAATAACTAGAGAACTGTACAAGCATATGTAAATGCTACAGAAGGCAAGCAAAATCCAACAGGGACTAGGTTTCCTACCTATGAAGCACGGATAATTCAAGAGGTAGTCTCATTCGTATCATATTTTTATCGATACTCCTCAATTACTCATGAATAGATATACAAAATCTTCACAATATGTATTTATTTAATTTTTTTGAGGTATCAAATACTCTTCATCATGTATCCAAACTTCTGTAAAAAAGAGATTGTGGAACTTCTAGCATAGTTTTGGAGTAAAATAGTTAGCAATAAATAAAAGTATTGGTTTCTAATAGTTTACTTCTTTTTTATAGTTTTCTGGATTGACATCGTTACCGTTTCATACATGTATTCTGCAAAACTGAACTTCAACAACTAAATAAGCAAACAAGCATGCACCGGAAAAAAAAAAAAAAAAAAAGCAAAGAAGTTACTATGTATACAAAATTGTGCATCTAAGACTTGAAGAGCAAAAATTAAAGGCACAAGGAAGAATGTAAAAATATTGTATTGTGCTAATTAATGTGAACAGATTATACTTGATAGAGAAAATATTCTTAGGAGGTCTTAAAAATTAAAAGTAAGGATCCAAAATTTATGCCTATTTTCCAAAGATGCATGCTAAGAAAAACAAAATGGTTCTCACCATTTTTGTAATTATCTAGAATAAAACGACTAAGATTTACAAAATCATGTTTTTATCTAGTGTATCATAACCATGTCCATATCCGACATATTTGAATTTCCTCATATCACTGTATCCATATCCTGTATCATATCGATGCTTTGTAGCTTATTATGGAAGCAGAAATTTGTAAATCAACCTCAATGGTACTTCTATATTCATAAATCATAATTCATACCACCACACCATTATCATTGCACTCCCAGCCTTACCTTAAAATCACATTTCGAGTTTCATGTTAGGGAGTGATTTTCACACTCACCTTCAAAACAACGAAACAAAGTATGCAAAAACACAGCAGGAGGAATGCTCCAAGCCAAGCAGATCAAGCGATTTTCATCAGTTTTCTTCACCTTCCTCCAATAAATAGAGCTTGCCTTGAGGTCAGAAGTTACCATGGAAATGAGATCCATAGAACTAAGGGATTGCCTCTGAAAGACCCTCCTGTCTCTCTCACACCAAATGCCATACAAAACTGCTGCCAAAGACAGTTTAAAAATGGAGTGTTTGAATGAAGAGCGGCTTCTATGATTAGTAGCCCATATCAACTCAGCCTGAAGGTCCATAGCAGATCTTGTGACTTCATTTACGTGCAAAAAATGGGACCAGATACCGGCAGAGAAAGTATGATTAGTAGCCCATATCAACTCAGCTTGAAGGTCCATAGCAGATCTTGTGACTTCATTTACGTGCAAAAAATGGGACCAGATACCGGCAGAGAAAGGACAGAGGAAGAATACGTGGTTATGGGTTCCTAAAGCCATTCCACAGAGTACACAAACCCCATCAGGAACAATACCCCAGTTCAACAATCTATCTTTGGTAGAAAGTCTTCCCAAAATAGCCATCCATTCAATGATGGTCCACCTGGGTACGTGATGAGGGAACCATACAATCTTGCACCAAGGCACAACAGGATTTCCCTTCATGCTGTTATATAATTTCTTTCATCTCCCCACGCTAGAATTACAGATATCCATCGATTAAATTAATTACCCACAATTATAGTACTCCAACATTTCAAATGTCATTAAGATAGTCCCCCTAACTCATATGTCAGATATAAATGTCCACATGCGGGATTAGATATAACCAAAACTTATAAGTTTCCTCCAGGGAGTATCATCTTTCCCTAAACAGGGAGGTGGCCCTCTATATTAATATCCACCATACACTTTATCTTATTACCTAATCCATCAGGCTTATTGACACAAATTAAAGAACTCACTCTTTGACGAATTCAAAGTGAGAAACAAGAAATATACACGTCTAGTTATTAAGGGTTTACAAACATAGGCAAGATGTCAATTTTCTTGTTACATATAATTACCTCTATTTGGCCCCATGTGTAGCTGCACAGTGAGTTGAAAAAATTATGCCATTTCCCGTAGTCAAGACAAAGACAAACTTACTAAAATATTTTGCTAATAGTCTTACTAAAATATTGTGCTAACAGTCATACATCCAATTCCATCTAAACTATTAAATAAATCCCACATACTATAAGAACCGACAACGACGATCTACTATTTCATGCGTAAGCCTAACTTTAAACTAGATTATCTATTGTGTAGCACAAAAGACAAACTAAAATAAGTAATCCAATCACACATTGCCACAAAGGTGCTTATTAAAACGGAATAAGTGAATTTATTAACAACAAACCAAATCAAATACTTAGGTGTACTACATAAAAGGATGGCTTTTACTATATATCAATAATATAAACACTCCTTCCAATTATTTCCTTTATACGTGATAATAAGAGGCTTTCTCCCTTTGCCAGCTAGGGTAGGACAATTACTATACTGTTTGCAACTGGATGGATTTTGTCGTACATTTTCAGTGCACTATTACAGTTTGTGTATAATGATGACCACGGAAACCGTTGCATGAGGGTGTTTTAATTGATATGACAGACGTAAAGTCAAGCAGGGCAATGAACGCAATAGATGTCCACAGGAGTGACCAAAGTTTTTTTGCTTCTCAACTAGTTGGCGACCGTGGCGTGCAACTGGTACCCGACTCACTTAGGCTTTATAGTTTAGTACGGGTAGTATAACCAAATGGCTCTACGTTCATCGCCAACATTGCCCCAAAAACCCTAGATATGCAATGCCTTGTGACTGGAAATTCCGAACTCTTTGTCCAGTGGAATTACTCATCCTAGAGAATTATATATCCCTCATAATTAGGCCTGGCCGGCCAATTAACCGGGGCCGTAGGATTTAGTTTCGTTTCCACGCAAAGTAAATAAATGGATGAAGTATATGCAAGGTGTGGAACCCGAAAACTCAAAAAATTCCATTATGGATAAAGCATGGTAATCTGTCAAATGGATCAACAACATTGCATATAAGCAGGATTATGATAACACGCAAACCTTTTGACAAGTTTATTGACCGAGTTAGACATGAATTGGATTTACGGCCCGTGGGAGGTCATTTCTGGAATCCACAGTTTGAATGAAGTAATTAATTGCAAAATCAGTTCTAGAATACGGATATGCAAAGGTTTGACATCATCTCCTTCGGTGGGGTAATCCATGATATGTGATTATACATAGCTTCAGTTTTAGTTCAGCCAATAAAATATGACCATACGTCTCTATATATACATTCACACACGCATAGATACTATGGTCATGTAATGGAGTGAGAATTACAAGCCAGGTGTCGGGGGACCACCGGTGGCGACCAGTGTCGAGAAAGCTATCATTGACGATCTCCCAAGCTTCCTCCACAATCCCTTCGTCCGTAATGGATTCGGGAGCCGCGTCGAAGCTGTCTTCCCTCTCCTCTTGTCGACAGTATTCTGTTGAGTGATTTTGGGGTTGATTGAGGGGTGAAGGGAGTGCGAGAGAAGAAAGGGGAGAGACGGCTAGGCCCAAGGAGAGAGCGCCAGTTAGGGCACTGATTAGGGTTTTCTGAGGCCAATTGAGAGTCGTGGAAGTGGTAGTGGTAGTGGTAGTGGTGAAGAGAGTTTGGGGTTTGCTGGGAGTAACTGTTGGGAGTGGTAGTGAAGCAGAGCAGTTGCAGAGGAGGACCCTCATCATCTCCTCTGCCTTGCTTCTCGGTCGTTTCAGGTGCTTCCGATCTCAGTTGTATTTGGATTTGGATATACGGGTATCTATCATCTTCTACTTATATCTAGCCAGAGGTTTTCTTTTTTCTTTTCTCCACTAAATTATGCACTTTTTTTTTACTTAGTCCCTGAACATTTTTACTTAGTCTTGAACTATTAATTTGACAATTTCATCTCTTCAACTATTATATTGTTACTTACTTAGTTCAATAGATAACGAAAATTAAGAATTTGAATAAAAAATGTCATGTAATGCGCTCTTTAAAACCCTATAAGTAGATATTTGATAACTCTTCCAGAAAAGAATTTCTTTCCTAGAAGAGTTTATTTTTAAATCCAAATCTTTGAAAACACATTGAGGCGGCTTGGATGTGCCATGTAGTGCACCCCTGCACAATAGTGTTTTTGATTTCGTCCCAAAAGCGGCAATAGAAGAAGCGTATAATGAAATCACACCATCCAAAACCTAAAATATTCGATACAACACAAATGCTTGATGAACCATATGGAACTATAATAATTTTCGCTCATATATAGAAAATACATTTAACTTTGAATTTTATTTAACCGTAATTTTTCCATAACCATTTTTCCCGTGAGATTTTTGGTAATTTTGTTTAAACGGTGGCCAATGTAGCGTTGGTTATAAAGAAAAGGGAAAGGAAAATAATTAAAAGGGCAAAATTTAGATAATAAAGAGAACGTTTGAACTATATTTGTAATGTTGGCCAATGTAGTCTTTTGAACTGCATTTGCTTATATTATATAATAAAAGAATAAAAAATTAGTTGTTTTTTTTTTTTTAAAAACACGTTAGAAATGCATTGAAATAAGAGAATATTACAACCCACCGTGGGTGCAACTAATACAACTGTACAAAGACCTATTACATATCGAGAGACAACTAACACATTTTAAATCAAATGAAGAAATCCAGTTCAGCGTTAAATTGATCAAACGGTCAGGTGTTCGAGTCGCGCATGGTTCTTATCGATATCCAGCTGTCACGATAGTTTCACAATTGACGATGCTTCCCACAAAGACCGACCGATGCCAACCTTGTACGACTAATTCCAACAAAGTGGCTTTTTTTGCATTGTCGGTAGGGAGCACTGCGTGCATGGTAGAGCTATATGCAACTAGATGGCTAGGAAGCTAATTATAGCGCAGAATCGATAGTGAAAAAGCAGAACCACACCACAATCGTGGTTATTGAAACATAAACTACAAAAGAGCAAATAAACCAACCGCAAACCGCTTATTCAACCCACACAACCCAAGAAAACAACGCTGTTTCGAGCGATTTATCAAACTCCCACCCCTTCATCCCAACCACAAGCCACCGTTATCTAACAGAACCCAATCGCCAAACATCGCGATGAAATCTTCAATCGCCGATGCTTTGTCGTCGATATTTCAAAATATATGATCACCCCAAGCGCAGGGCTAATACGTCCTTTGAAGCATGGTAATCCGGAAGCCCGGGTATCTTACCTAAGGGAATATCATCACGGCTCGATTGGATTTGTAGAATTAAGATTCACGGCCTTGAGATTGCCAACTTTAGGAGTAGTTTGAAACAGAGATGTAGAGACTCGTATTTTTGGAATTTGTTTAAAGTTTTTATTAATGTTAGAATATTGAATAAATGTGAAATCTTTTGAATTTATATAATCTAGGGCTTGAACGATGGAATTGGAAGTTGAGGGAGTGCAAGTGTGATTTGTGTATGTCCTAGTATATATAGGGTGTGTGTGTAGAGGATGGAAAATCCTCCCTTCTCTCTCTCCCTCTGGTCCATCTCTCCCTCTCTCTCTCTCTCTTGCTCCTTTGAGCTCAAAACTCACCAATCAAACCTCCAAACCTTCACATTTCAACCTCCAATCCATCATCTATGCGTGTTTTGGGACTCGTGCTTCGTTGGTTAGAGCTCGGTGGAGGTGCATTGCTCGCGGTGTCGATTTTAAAAGCTATGGCTTGTTCAATCTCCTTAGTTCCAAATTGATAATCGAGGTAGGAATTTCTTGCACTTATTATGTGTTTATGTGTTGATTTTGCACATTGATTGTATTTTAGATTGTTGGTTGTTGTTGGAGTTTTATTCTTGAAAAATCTGCAGAAATCGCTACTCGAAACGTCATCGTATTGATACAATGTTTTTGTTGTATCGATACTATATCCTTATTTTGAATCCAGTAGCATCAGAATTCTTGATTTGGTTGCTGTATCGATACAACATTATGAGACAGTTTTGCTCCTGCTGATCCCACTTCGATTGTTTTGACTCTCGATCACTTCTACCACCTCTTAGACGTCTTTAAACCATCTCTAAACTCGATTGCTCGATCTCTATTGACTCATTGATGTTCCCAATCCAGAGACACTTGTAGAACCTAGTTTTAGTATTGTTGTTGATGGAAAATGTACCATAAGGTTAAACAGGAATACCGTAGGCTATTTGGAGTGTCGTGGTGAGTATTATGGGTAGATGTGAGCATGTCTAGTAAGATCTTTTGTCCTCTTGATTTGTTGCACTACAAGTTTTCAATGGCGTTTATCATCTGTGATTTAAGTATTGGTACTAGTGGGTAGAATGTTGTAGAGTTACTTATGGGTTGGAACGTCATGTAGGACGTAGTGATGTACTCGAGAAAGAGGTGTGAGCTTGCGTATTAGTTGAGATATGATATGTTTGATTGTTTATATGATATGGTTAATTGTTTATAATGATATAGGAAATGAATGACTGTTTGAGATTGTGGACACAACGAGAACATGACACATCGAGTATCACCATTCGGCTAAGACTGGAGTGGTGAGATGACCGGAATGGACATTGTTGGTATCGCCATGGACATTCGGCGAAGTGATAAGATCTGTTGATGATATGAACGGGTATCACCACTCAGTGGGATGATTGGACCACGCTAATGAATGGGTATCTCCAATTGGTGAAATGACCGAAAATGAGCGAGACATGCCAAAACCTTGATTGATGTGATATATGATTAATGGAGGAAGGAAAGAAAGATTAATTTTTACCAAAGTTACTTGTTTTAAAAGGAAAAGGATTTTTATTAAAAATCCTCCGGCTATTCTTGAGCTAATCAACGGTTTTCAGTATTTATGCACAGAATCAACGGACCCCGGCTATTCAAACTCGAATCAATGGAGCTTGACCATTATAGGTCACATATTTCTCTACATTATACCTATATGAAAACAAAAGAGATTGATTCATGGGAAAGAGGATGTGAGAATGATTATGAGAATGAGAATGATTGTGAGATCATATGTGATGTGATAAATCGGTTGAGAACCCAAATATTGATTATTTGTGATTGATGTGGGAATGTTAGTGGTACTAGTATGGCGTGTGAGATGATAGCTGTAGCATATAGAATTGTCTAGAATCCTTTGGCCATAGTGAGTTGTTTGTTGATAACCATATAAACCTTGGGCATACCTGTCTATACTCATTCACTTTAGATGCACAACTCGGCATATTTTCTTATAACTTGTGTATAGATTTCTCTACTGAGCTAGTGTAGCTCAACCTATCATTTTTGGGTACATTGTAGGTCACTGTCATTGTCATGGAGTGTTTAGAGTGCATGCTATTTTTATTGATTGAAGCTATTTTCGGAGAATACTTGATAATCTTTGTATAACAAACCGCATTGCATTGTATTTTGGGGTACTATATGTACTTTTGTGAGGATTTTTGTGCATCAAATGTATTTAATATTTATGTTGAAAATCGAGGGCGCGACAGGAGAAAATGTGCGATAAAAGTGTGTTTTGAAAATGATTTAAACTTAGCGACTAGGTTTAGGGGATTTTAGCACTCATAACTCGAATCAATCAATTTTTCTCTTTAATTGCTCGGGTTGAGATATGCGTCAATGATCTCCCAACCCGGAAGATTTATCATTAAGACCATTTTACTAGAAAATAGGTTGAAACACCAAGCTAGTTCTAGTATTCATCTAGCAAACGCAATGGATGACATAGCTCCAAGCATCATGCGTAGCAAGTAGGCTCACTCTTGCCTAGGCAAGATAAAAGAGGTTAACACCACCAAGTTTTGATAGACAAACACGAACTATCTTAATTTCCCAACTAAACATGAAGATTTATTGAGAATTCAAGCCATGGAGTGTTAATCACCCCATGACCAAGCCTAATTAACTACTCACTCATGCTAGGAATTGAATCAACAAAGCTAAATATTGAAAACATGATGGAACTCAAAATAAACTAGAGATTTATATAGATCAAGAGTGCAGCTACAATTTTAATGAAGAGTAAAATAACAAACAACAACTAACTAAGGAAGAAAATTGTAAAATTAACTAAGAATAATGAAAAACAAAGCAAAAATAAGCAACAAGAAATGAAATCTTATTCTAGATCTGAAAAAGTGTTCCCTCAGGCCCCATTTGTTAACCCTCTAAGACCTTGGGATTGGACTACCAATCCCAAGGGATCCCTGATACCTTGTTTGATTACCTAAAATGAGTATGGATTACGAGTCCGAAGGTATTAGTAATCCGGCCAATAGGGGGGATTGGTAATACCCCCATGGACATGGTATTGGTAAGTCAATCCCAAGTGAAGTGAAGCAAGAAAACCAATTTGCTCAGTTCAAACGTAATACCCAAACTAAATATCCCAGTTAACAAACAATTTTTGTGCCAACAAATTTTTCTTTACTACATTTCGTTTTTTCTTAGAATAAAAAATAATCCTTATTATAACTATTACTAGCATAGTGCATTAGTTATTTTAGCCTTTTCAAAAGTTTTTAATTTTTTGGTTCTATCTAGCCAAAGTTTTGATTTTTATTGTTAGTGCTCTAATTTTCAATTCGTTTGAACCAATGCGAAGATATTATTATTCTAATCATATTATTTGAAAGGGTCACAATTAAATTTTGTCTCTAGGACTCTCAAAATTACGTTTCTGCTCCATAGGGTTTATAACGCCCCAAATTTTTGGAACGTTAAATAGACAATTTTTATTGAAAATCTAAATAGAGTCTGGCTCATTATTACATCATAAACCCCATAAGAGTACATTTATTACACAAAGAGAGGGAAAACTAGGGTGTCCATCTACAACTCTGCTTGTTCCTCCATCCTAGCTATAAAGACCCGTAAATTCATAAAATGTATTTAAATGTTTTATAAGGAATAAAAAGGAGGAAATTGATTCAAACATCGAGAATTGGGGTTAATGTGATAAAGTATTGCATTTGATGGGTGAAAGTGTGATGTGTGCTTAGTGTATATACGTGTTATATGTGTGCGTGAGTAGGGAATAAAATTCCCCATCTCCTCTTCTCTCACTCTCCCGTCCATCTCATCTCTCTCTCGGCTCTTACTCTCTCTCCCACTCATATACAAATTCCACCCAAAATCACTTCAAACCCACACCAATCAACCACCATTCTTCATTCTACTTGTGATTTTGAGCTTGTTCCTCATCTATTAGAGCTCGGTGGAGGCGTATCCCATTCGATTGCAAGATTTGGGGCTAGGGCTTGGAGAATCCTTGGATTTTCATTCTTCAATCTTGAGGTAGGGAGTTCTAACTTTCAATATATATTTATGACTTGTTTCTTGTAGCTTGATTCTCACCATTGATCGTTGTTGATGTTGTTGTGGTTGTTGTTGTTGTTGAACCCGTGGAAATCTGCAGAAAATCTGTTTTCGAAGTGAATTGTTATCCATACCATTGAAATCGTTATCGATACCTCTATGTTCCAAGGCCCAGAAAATTAATCGTTATCGATACCCTTGGTCTTTGTTATCGATACCTTTACGTTACCAAGCCCAAAAATTAATCGCTATCAATACCATTCGACAATGTTATCGACACCCTTGCATCTGGAAACAATTTTGACCAAATGGTATCGATACCTTTGTGCTAGGTATCGATACCTGTTGCTTATCTCCAACTTTCACTGTTTTGCTTCATTTTTCACCGTTTTGATTTCTAATCACTCCCAACCTATCCAAACACTTCCCGAATGATCCCTGAACTCAATTACTCGTACCTAATGATTTCGTTGAATGTACCCATAATCTTAATGCTCATTTGAACTTGATTTCACGAAAATCATTTTATAAATCAATGTTGAATTTGAAAGATGTGAACGTGTTGAAAAAAAAAGATTACGGACACGACGAGAACACTTCAGGACATCCCGAATGGGTAAAGAGCCTGGCAGAGGACATCGGGGTCCTTTAATTGGCCCGGTTTGAGCTATATGCTCGTATTTGATACTTTAGACATCCCGAATGGGTAAAGAGCCTGGCAGAGGACATTGGGGTCCTTTAACTGGCCCAATAAGAGCTTCGTCTCATGACACATGTACGAGACACGTTTTGACATATGGTGTTTTCAAAGTTTGTTCAGTAAGACACATGATTGGTTTTGAAAATGAAAGGTTGGAATCGGATTGTAGGCACACGCCCTGAAAATTTTGAGTTTGTATTTTGAAAATCGGGTGCACCCCTTTTGGAAAAGCGCTACGAAACGCTTCGATTTAAAGCCGCCACTCGGATTTTAGCGGTGAAATACCCAAGGAACCGAACTTGAAACGTTTTGCTACGTAATTTGATTTTGAAAAGGCGTAGACTGGTCCGTCGTCACCTTCGATATCTAAGGTTCGGGAGCCAGGTTACGAGAGGGAAAGGGTTTTATGGCACCCCTCTCGCCCAATCCGAAGATCGGTCTCTACTCGGGCATTTTATAAAACGTTGCATTTTTCTCTCTTTAATCATTTTCTTTAGCCAATTAGGGCGGGGGAGCAGTTAAGGGGGAATTAAGACTATAACAAGTTGCATTTACGAGATAATGTGTGGCATATGATTGATCTAAACAAGTATAATAGATTGAGAACAAGCACCTGTGAGCGTTTTAAATAAACTGGAATACACTGCCCCAGAATGAGGCACACAAGAAGAGGCTGTATGCACTGGCCAGGCCACTGCATGAAGAGACGACTTGCGTGCGCCACCTGTATACTGGCGTGGGTCGGTAAATCTAAACTCACAGCTCCTGTTTCTCAAGCCTCTGGGCTCTGGAAGGACCAGTGCACACCCAGGACAAACCACGCAGTTAATATGGTAGAATAAATACAGTTGTAGGTAGCAGAGATGACTTTTGGAGCAATGAAGTGAATAGAGCACCCCATAAACAGTGTGGGGAGTATAAACAATGGCCTAGGCTTGACTGTCACGCAAGGGCCAGCCACTGGATCCATTGAATTTGTCGTACGCCAGTCTATAGACCCCGTACGCCAGTTACACTACTTGGTCAGTGCTTGGCTTTGCATGATCTGGGCTATGGAACATGACCAGAAGGATCCCAGAGGCCTTAAAATATAAATACAGATAAGGAGCTACACAATTCTAAGATACAGAAAGTAATAAACTAGTTCTTATTATGCTTAAAAGGTGATAAAATAAAATGAAAGCAGGAAAATGGATGATCGGTGGTCCCCACGCCAGTGGTGCACACACAACCATAACTGGCGTACGGCTTGTAATTACTAGCGCGGCACTTATCATCACACACGATCATTGAATCTTTGCAAGTTTTAAGGCCAAGACTGCTATTGATTACCAGCCTTGACCCTGTTAGCACCCCTCAGGGGTCAGAACAGGGCACAGAACAAAAGGTGGTATACCTTTTTATTGGCCTTTGATGGAAGGTTTGAGCTTTGAACTTGTAGTTTAAAGGATGGATGATGGGTATGGGGGTGTGATGAGTGTATGGGAGAGGGTTGGTTCTCTCTTTCAACTGATGGGAGAAGAAAGACAGCAAGAAGAGGGAGAGAGAAGACTTGAATGCTCTTTAAGAGTCTTAACCTTGTGAACCCCTTGCATATAAATGCAAGAGGGGTATTTATAGCCTAGGAATGGACTGAAGAAAGGTTGATTAGCTGGGGTTAAGGGCTGGTTAGGTTAAGAGAAGGAGTCTCCATGCATTAAATGCAAGGGACTTGGCTTGAAAGGTGGTGTAGAAGAGAGGGGGAGCCGGCTGCGCGATTATAATCATCAGGGGTGTGTAGCCTACGTCAGGGTGGCCACAAAAGTCTTGAGCACGTGGTTGAATAGTGATGATTTGACCGGGTTTGACTGGCGTACGCCGAAACTGTACCTGCGTGCGCCGGTGAGAACTGAGTCAACGGTCGATGACTGACACGTGGCGGTTGACCGACACATGCCAGGGAAGTACTGGCGTAAGCAAGTATGGTTTTGCTGAGGCCTTTTAGTTCTGGCTTGAAGGGTCTGGACAAGGCTTGACAAAGGTTTTGAGTGAGGTTCAGGACGCTCAAAGCTCAAACACACCATTAGCCTCGAGTTGTTCTTGACCGTAATCATCATTGGGGAATCAAAAGACCGTAAATAAGCTAGTCTGGACAGTCCAAAATAGGGTGTCTACACAGATTACTATTGTTGCCCTTTTCGTTGGTTTTGGTTGCCATCTTTCATCCTGTGACCGTTCTTGCATTTTATCTGCATACATTGTTACATTAGAGCTTTCTACTGGGCTAGTGTAGCTCAAACCTTACATTATATTTCAGGTACTAACCTTGGGCAGTAGTTGCATGCTTGGAGTGCTTGGGCGTGGACACTCTTTTGAAAGCTAACTTGAAGAAGTTATATATTCATCTTTGTAAATCACTTTTTGGAAGATGTAATTGTAACTTCTTTTGATATTACTTTGGTATGAGGATATTGTAAACCTTAATTTTTGAATACTTGGCACTTTTGTTAATTTCGGGGCCGTTGAGCCGATGATGTATTTCTTTTGTAAACATTGGGACGTTGAAGTGTAATTTATGGAAATTGACTTGTTAAATCCTTTTGGGTTATGGTACGGATATTTATGAGGTTTTATTTATGAAAATCTCTTATATTTATGTTGAAAATCGAGGGCGTGACACTAGCCAGCTCCTCGGCTCCGAAAGCCTCCAAGGTGTACAGCTCACCCTGATTATCTACAAGGTCTGACACATTATACCAACATACCAACGTCGCCCCCGGTATAATATATCAGGGTCACCAAAGGTAACACCATGAGCTTCAGGAGCTCAGCAGAATAACCCCATAACCGCTAACTCGTAAATTATAAACAATAAATCATAGAAATATATGCCACTAAGAAATATCAAATATCACATGCATAATCCTTGAAGCACATAACAATGAAACATCCATATTCGCTATTTAACTAACATCGGTGTCTGTGATATCGGTGTTTCTCGTACGCAACTCATCGTAGACCGTGTCTCATTTTCATTCACCAAATCAACATTTCCAAAATACTTTTTGAACATGCCATGTTACCAATGAGACTACCACGTCCAGCACCATTGGCAACACACACAATGGGCTACCAAGTCCGATCACATTGCGGTTTCGAAAACCATACACACAATGGGCTACCACGTCCGGGCACATTGTGGTTTCAAAATATTTTTCTTTCTTGGCTCCTCTCCGTGGAAAACCAAGTCACACCTCTAATGAGATACCAAGTCCGGTCCCATTGGCAACACACACCACACAATGGGCTACCACGTCCGGCCACATTATGGTTTCAAAACACTTATTTTCATTAAACACGCCCTTGGTGTCATGTTTCTAACTTTCTCAATTTTTGTGTCTTATTTTCATGCAATGATTCCGCGGCAGGACTTTTCAAGTAAGTAATCATAAATCATTCATTGTAATCTTGAAACTAAACTAGCAATATCATCCAACTCTATATTACTTATCATGTTCCTGTTATCCCTAAGTTCACGCAATCATGCTCAAACATTTAGCACACAACTTAAAGCATAGTGTCACATAGACGGACACCTTTGGAGTGGAAACCACTTATGCTTTATCACATATCAAACAAGTAATCCAAGTAATCACATATACATGCTCATAACTATCCTTAAGATCAAAATACAAATACTTTCATTCAAGTTTATGTTTCAAAATCCGTTCTCTCTTTCTTTTTGGGAAGTTCAAAACAACATATATTTTTCTGAAAAATAAGTCGAGTTATTCAATATAGTCATATTTCTTTTCAAGCCTTTAGTAAAATACCTTTCAAGTTCTCATGCATTTCAAACAATACAAATAATATACACATTTTTATTTATACTTAGAGATAGTGAGTACGGAAAATCTACCGTTCTTCTTGGCGGTAGGGACGGCTACGAAAAAGTAAGTCGGCTATCGAACGGGTGGCCTCCTACGGGAAGCTTACGGTGGCTTCGAAAGAGGAAAGATAAGACTTTCTTTCTCTCGAAACTAGTTCTTGACCTAACTACTAAGCTTTTTGGATTGAAAGGGTGGTCGAGTGGTGGTTTAGTGGCGGCCTAGGATGAGCTTCTTGAAGAACTCAAGAACAAAGGAAGAACTTCAAGAACAAAGCAAGAACAAAGACAAACACAAGAATTCGAGAGAGAGGAGTTGGAAGGTTTGAAGGTGTGAGTTGAATGGTAAGAGTGGTGTGCCATTATTAGCAAAATTTTGGACTCCCTCTCCCCTCTCTTGCCCCCCCCTCCCTCTCCTGCCCCCCCCCCCCCCCCCCCCCCCCCCCGCTCTTTCTCTCATTTTTTTGTTCTATTGTCTTGTCCAATCAAGTCTTACAAGCATGCCAAGCCATGTCAATCCAATTTAGGTGCAAGACTAGGTAATCATGGAGATTTTCTACGGCTTTAAGGCAATCCTAGGTGATTATATCCTAGGTTGGCAAGTCTTACAAGTCTAAGAGGTTAGCCTTCCATGTTTAGTCCATCCTAGGTCTAGGTTGTAGTCAAAATCTAGGGTAATTAAGGGCTAGGTTCTAGGATGATTAAAGGCTAGATTATGTGCTTGAAGTAGTCTAGGAATGGGTTGTCATGTGGTAATTAGGTTTAAGGGCTAAAGAATGTGTAAGGAAGCATAGCTTTCTAGGAGAAAATATGCACATGCACACACACCTCTCTCCCTCTCTCTCTCGGCCCATCTCTATCTCTCTCTCTCTTCCTAGGACTATGTACTTATATATATATATATATATATATATATATATATATATATATATGCTAAGTAGTCTTATTAAGTGTAAGGAAAGGTAATGATTAAAGTTAAGATTTCAAGTGCAAAGCATTGTCCAATGGGTATATCTATGTATATATAGGCATGCTTATAATAGGTTATGAGGTATATATACATATATATACCAAGGGAAAGATCTAGGAAAACAACTTTGGTGGGTAATTAGGTTTAAGGCTATAATCCTTAGGTTTGCATGCATGGCAAGCATAATGATTACTACTTTTGGTAGCATAATGATGACTTCCTTTGGTCCAAAAAGTTCAAGTAGGGTTGAAAATGTTCATAAGGTTCATCTAGGGTTAGGAGGATGTAACTAGGTTGAATGGGTACTTAGGTTTCTCTAACTAATCGGTTGGAAACTAATTCTACTTACCAAGTAGGATTTCTAGCCAAGAAATATAATTTAAATTTTTTATTTAACTAGCTAGGAAAATATACAAGTGCTTCTACGAGCATACTTGTCTTTGGAAAAGGACTAGATTGCCCGGTGCGAAGGGATTCAATTTTATAAGTCTTAAATCTAGTTATGGCGGATTATTAGAGCTAAAAGGAAAACTATAAAGCAATTTAAGAATAAGAAATTTTCAAATATTAAATCGAGATTTTTTATTTACTAAAAATCGAGGTTGTTATAGGGTTCTAAATAAAGAGCACAAACTTAATTATGAGAGCCCTAGAGACAATTTAATTTTGACCCTTTAGAATAATATGATCAGAATAACAATATCTTCGCACTGATTCAAATAAATTGAAAATTTGAGCACTTAATTTTTTAATCATATGTTATTCTTTAATTTTGCATAAGGGCAAAAATGGAAATGTATACTATCAATCCAATTCTATCCTATGTTCAACAAACATGATATTAACAATCTCATCCCAAACAAACATAATCATTTTCAATCTAATCTCATTACCAATCCCTTCTCATTACCAATCTCAATCCTAATTCAATCTCCTTACGAATCTCATCCATCTATCACTGTTATCAAATGAGACCTTAAATAATGTGACATAATGGGGAATATTTACTCACCCATTTTCGCACACGAAATCTTACAAAATGCCCTAAAAACCTGCTGCGAAGGCCTTTGATGTCGATACAAGGGTTTTTTGTATCGATACTGAACATCTTTGAGTAGAATCCATTTGGCCGCCAAAACAACTCGGTATTGATACAAGAAAACCTTGTATCGATACCCAATAGTAATTGGCCCTCTGGGTTCTACTTACAAATGGGTATCGATACAGCAGAACGCTGTATCGATCCCGCCCTTGTTATTTCAGGTTTTTCAGCTTCCGGCCTCTGGCTTGGCTTCCAAAGGTCTTGGCCACTCAACGGGTCTTCAACTCTTCATTCTTGGGCACCAGGTGGCTCCATTCTTGATCATCTTGAGTCTTGGACGCCTCCGGCTCGCTTTAAGCTTTAAAAACCCTCTTTATTAAGTGGTTTTCCTACAAAATGGAATAACATACCCTATGTGCAATATCAAATAAAATGCTAATTTAACTAAACATAAAGCGATAAAACTAAGGACTTAAGCACCAAGAATATGCATTGTTGGGTGCTTATCAGCCGAACATCACTAGAAATTGAGTCCACACTGCCTCGCAAGCATAAACCATCAAACTATGCTTTACAACCCTTACCCCCGGGGGTATTAACTCGTCAAACAAACCATATGCTAATCATTTCGAACTGTTGAACTCAAACAATCTGCATACCACCTAAAGCCGCCAAACCCAGAAGACCAAAGATGTTACCTAGAGAACATAAACCTGGCGAATAAATCGCTGACCGGATCGCGCCCATAATAACAACGGTCGACTCCGAACAATCAATCAACAACCAATGCATGTGTGTGAAAAATGTATGTGTGTGCGCGTACAGTGACTATGTTGCTGGCCGGATCGCGCCCATAATAATGACGGCCGACTCTAGATAAGGCAGTCAAAACCCTCAACCAAGATAAAAATACACAACAAGGAGTAGCCATAATACCAATAGGTACATGTGTGCACGGACACCCCCAAAGAACCACAAACTCAATCAAACACACAAGCAAAAATCTACACCAGATACTGAAGAGCCTAAAGACACATGTGGAACCACACACACAGGCAAACAAACATGCAATCGAAGAAACGCATGCAAAAGACAAAATTAACATCAAGGTAACGATTCGAGTAAAAGATCGATCAACGAAGTGGCAACGACTGGCAGCAAGAATGGAAAGTAATGACAATATTAATCAGATCCCCAAAAATCGACCCTGTCGTTTTGAACCCTGAAGAGCACCAGGTCGAACTCCATGAGATCAAGAAGCCCGCCAACGAACCAGTGCAAGCCCTATTCCAGCTAAAAGCGACCCATTCCAAACCGTAGGCATATGTATTCAACCCTAAACGAATCACAACAACCATTTCTGACCAGCTTGAGTAAAGCCTAACGGAATTCGAACCTTAAAACTGCAAATTCAGCATGATTCGAGCCATAATCTCACCAGGTTCGATCGTTCCCAAAGCTGTGCATGCGAGAACGATCGCAACTGGAAGATCGACTGGGTACATAGTGACGGCAAGACCATGCGTACAGTGGCAACAACAATGAGGTTTTACCGAGAGATGGTAGGGTGTCACGGGAGGCCTCCCCCCAATAATCGAGACCAAAAAACTTAGCTTCCTTTCTACGCTGAGTTTAGAGAGAGAAAAAGTTATTGTCAGTATATTTTCACTTTATAAGTTAAATGTTCGACACAACACTCACCTAATTAGATATCTAGGATATATTTTAAACATATTGTAATTTTCAAAATATATGGTGCGTCATACTACCTAATGTGATGTGATTTTCATCAAAATATTCACTACGCATTAAACAAATTAACAAATACAACAATGTGACTAATAATTCCATTTTTAAGACCTTAGAGAGAAATGAGTGGATTTTGGATAATGAATGGAAAGAGATAAAGAGAAAAATGAGAGTAATGATTGAATGAAAATTTATCGAGGACCGTGCGCTGAGAGAGAATTCAAAATCCCAACTACCAAAACGAACAAACTCATATGTACCTGGTGATCTTGTAATTTTTTTGTAGATTCTTAAAGAGCTAGTATCTTTCGTGATAAGTTTTGTCTAAAATATACTACATAACATATTCAAGAAACCTATTTTTTTTTAACAAAATATTTTTATGAGAATTGATTTTGGTGCTCCATTTTTGTACATAGGCGCTCCACTTTTAACATAAAGTTACTAAGGTGGAGCGCCAAAATCAAAACTCTATTTTCATTTATATTCCAAATTGAATTATTTATCCATAATTCTAGAAGGATCAGAAGTGAACATATGTTTCTGTACTACTATTATGAATTTAATTTTTGAGGGTGAACATTAGCTTCTTTTTTATTGGTTGATATGGTATAGATCCCACCATAAAATGATATCATATCAAACTTATAAAAAAATATATTGCAAGTGAGACCTATATTATTTCAATCTTCCTTTTTATTGGTTAGAATGAGAGATTTTTATCAAACTAATCTTTTTTTAGAACTATTGGCCGGAATACTTTCATTTTCAAACTATTTTTAAAACTAATCGGTAGAGCCACTTCAACAAGCGCTACCTAAGTAGCGCTATTCCGATTGGCAGTTTGGAATTACACCCCTGTGCCACGCGGCTGTATGATGTGGACTAATGCCATTTGAAATAGCTCTACTCTATCAAGTAGAGCCACCCGAACTGGCTCTAGCCAATTTTATTTTTTTTATTCGGCTCTAGCGCTTTAGAACAATGTTTTCCCAAATAGGGCTAGGGCTTTGTAGACCCCCCAATTTGGACCTATTAATTATCCTTAATTTGTGCCCTCGAGGCTCCCCGATGATGAAATTGAATCAAAGCATGCCTTGGACGAGCTTGAACGATGCTTCTTGGTCTTTTTCTAAACTAAAACGCGTTTTTTTTCCAAACACCTTGAGAATATAATGGGCACACATTTCAGTGTATAAATTTCCTTGAATGAAACCAACTAGGTTAGAAAGAGGACTTAACGAGCTTTCCACGCTTCGAAAAACACCCAAATCCGAGTTTAGGAGTGTCTGTGGTGCCCTTCTGAAGTTGGGCAGACACTCTTAAGCGCTCGGGACCACTCTTGAGCGCTTAGGACCACTTCTGAGAGCTCTGTCACAGCATGTGATGAGCTTGACCATTGACCATGGCCTTTTCAGACCTTTTTTAGTCCATTCAACGTTCAACTTGGTCCTGCCTGAGTATTTAGATGGCGCAGAAGAATAATGATGCCATTTTTCCCCCAAAAACTATTTTCTTTTCATTTTTTATTTGATTTTCAAGTTTAAATCCTAATTTTGGCTTGCCTATAAATACCCCCATGTTCTACCTTGCAAGAGGCACGAAAAATCAGTCTTTCCCTCCCCTTTTTGTTGCCAAAAATCAGCCTCTAAAACTCTCTCTCAAACTCTTTCAAAACAACCTCCATTTTCTAAGAAAAATCACCAATTCTCAAGGAAAATCTCTAAGAGAAATGGAGCCCTAAATCCCCTCTTTTCAAGCTGTTTTCTAACTATTCTCAAGCACTAAAATCAGTCCAAGATGCCAAGTTCAAGTCAAGCAAATGTATAAACGCCTTCATAATCCACTGTTTTCAAACTTCAGAGAGGGATCAAGGGCTCATGCCAGTTCCTCATACTGGTTGTGAGCTCATTTAATCTTAGTTTAACTACAAGAGCAAGAAGAGCACAAAAAAACAAAACATTTTTTGGGCACTGTGTTCACTCTCGAGCACTCGAGACCATTCCTGAGCGCTCAGGAGTGCTGCTACCACCAAAATTCTGTTTGTCACCAAACATTGCTTTTCCTGTATTTCAATAAATTCTGGGTGTGCACTAGTCTTTTCAGAGCCCAATTAGGTTTATTTTCAGTTGCAAGGAAGCAATGTTTGGATGGTTAAGACCAATTCTTAACTGTTTAAACACTTTGCTGAGCACTGGTGTGCATTAATAGCTTTATGTTTTTTGTTTTTAGCTTTAGAATATACTTGTCTAACCAAAATTTGCAGGAAGAGGTAGCAGAACTCCTGAGCGCTCAGGAGTACGATCCTGAGCGCTCGGAAGTGTTCTTAGTGACAGATCTTCATTTTTATGTCATTTTACATCTTGTATCATTTCATCAATATACACTATACACTAACACATGCATACACCTGCTACTTGGTATACCTGTGGATACCTGCTAATTGTTTAATGAAACAAAATGCTTTTGTTAAAATCCCACAAACATTTAGTAGGGACCGACTTCGTGTCGGGTGAGGGGGTGCCGTAAAACCCTTCCCCTCTCGTAACATGGCTTCCCAACCCAAAACAATGTCTAGTTTTCAATTTCAAAAATTATTTCTCGGAGGGCGGACCATAAATCCGGGTGGCGACTCTTTCGATTTTTCAAATCCGGGCGGGTAGCTGTTTAATTAATGCTTAAAGAACTTGATACATCGGTGAATTGTCCTTGAAAAGTCTGTCAAAAACGACGTTGCTTTATGCTCGTCGAAGCAAGGAAATGGCGATTCTAACTGGATTTCTATCCGGTCGTTCCGACCTGGGGCTTTCCGACTATTCGCTTGTGTGTCTTTTTCTTCAAGTATTAATTAAACTGGCGAGCCAAGCTTGAAAAATGTTTGTGGGATTTTCAAAATATTTTGTTTCATTGTTTGTCTTTGTGTATATATATCTTGTTCGACGTCGCTGTTGTGTTCTTGCAATCTTGTCCGGCTTGCCGGTGATAGGGAATCCCAGAATACTCGTCAACCCTTGACCATGATGAGTCATACCCGTCGTTTGTACCGTTATCGGGTGTACGCTCGATAATCGGGAGGCATACTTTGACTCTAGTCCGGGGAACCCGTTTAAACCAAAATCGGCCTTCATACGTGTGTAGAAAGCAATAGAACATCCCATATTAGGACAGGAGCCCATAGGGTAGGATTATGTGATATATCCTGCTTACATGTTACTGCTTTTTGCATCGCATCTTGCATATCGTCTATGTCATGTTGTTGTGCTGCTCATTTAAAGCCATGTCTTCTTAGGCTCGCTCGTGCAGTCCATAAAAGGTTGCTGAGACCCAATGAAGAGTCACGTACCTTATTACATGTTACTTTGCTTATATAAGTCCTTTGAGCTATGAAAGTCGGAGAAATTAAAATCTTACTAAAGTCTTTGACTAACGTTTAATCAAAGTCTTAACTAAAAGGAGGAATGACGAAGAGACAGACGTTGTGACACCAACACCATCCAGGTTATAGTGTCACATCACTTACACCATTTCGGCTATTGGCGCCATGCCACTGACGCCACTTCGGTTATAGTGTTACGCCGTCCACTCCAAGTTATTCCAAATTAAGGTTAAGGTTTCGATAAAGCATAAGCCGACTATTTAGTTCTTAACAAGGGATACACCGTTAAAAAGAAATCCGCGACCCCGTGAGTCTTTAGAACAATGAGATTTTGGGAAATCAAAACTTACTAAGTCCTTGACTAAGATGTCGTGACACCAACACCATCCAGGTTATAGTGCCACATCACATACACCACTTCGGCTAATGGCGCCATGCCACTGCGCCACTCTGGTTATAGTATCACGTCATTTATACTAAGCTATTCCAAGTTCAAAATTGAAACTTCGAATAAGGATGAGTCAAATACTTAGTTTATTTTGATATCTCTTAGAATCTGTTGTTCTAAATAAAGGATAGATCTTAAAAGAAACTTAGAGGATCAAGACAACCTTCGAGAGGCTATAATCGTTAGTTCGAGATAGACGATAACTTTGGCAACGGTGCAGTTCTTTTATTATGCACATTTTCGTAAAAAAGAAAAAGAAAACACATCTGAGTACAACTTCTTGCTTTGCTGCCAGCCCAAGAGCATTTGGGCCGAAATAGAAAACCATACCCTCATAGACTCGACTTGGACATAGGCGCAACCATCTCAATCCGAATCAAGCATGGAAGCTCAGAATTTGTGGGAAGATATGGAACAATAGCCAGCAGAGAATCCGAATGAGTGGGATCAAATCCGAACCTCTATCCGACAAATGGAAGAACGGATTGACAATCAGTTGGCCCAGTTGATGCTCATCATAACCAGGGTTGCCAGACAACTTCCACCTCCACAAAACCCAGAAACTCCCCTCGAAAATAACCATGAAAAAGAAGTCTTGGGAGGACATCTGTGAGGCTTTTGTGGCCCAGTTTGATTATAACATCCAATTTGAGGTCACCTCCCGAGAATTGGAATCAATGAAAATGGAACCGAAGGAATCTTTCGTGGACTTTGTCCGAAGCTGGAGAGTAAAGACTGTTCAGATGAAGGAAAAACCCTCTGAGAAAGATCAAATTCAGACGATTGTCCGAAATCTCCAACCCGCACTTGCCAAGCACATGACCCTAGCTCAAGCCTTTTCCGACTTCAAGACATTCTTCGAAATAGGCCTGGCTGTCGAAGAAGCTGTTCAATTGGGCATTCTCAAAAAAGCTGTCACTGACTCCGTCACAGGGTCCAAGACCTAAGCGGCAACGGAAACATCTCGTGAGGAGAATTTTGAGTGCAGTAAAGTCAATCCATGAATGGAATTTCTCACGAGTCCGGAAAGTTTTTAGATTTCAAGTCGAGTCTTCCTCAAGTCAATTTCGAATCAGTTTGTACCTCGAGTCTTTTATTCATTCGTGTCTGTATGTTTTCAAATTCAAGTTTGTAAGTCAAAAGAAGAAGAAAAAAAACCAAAAAGAAAGTCAGTTTCGTAGTCCTGAACTACGTTATGACATGATTCCTTCGCAAAAGGGATACGTAGGCAGCCTCTTCCGGAGGTTCAGTCACACAAAAGGTTTGCAAAATTCAAACTGGGGTATTTTCAAAATCAATGGGTTGTCATCAGTACCCTGGGGCACGGTTCATGGTCAAAATCCTCGTGAAAATCCTAATGAGCATCATCGCAACTTGATTGTGGGGCATGCTTGTCATTTTTTTTCGAACCCTCAAGTGGTTAAGCTCCTCGTCCAATCAAGATTAGCGTTGAAGAGTTTTTCTTGTCTTTCAAGTCATCTAGGCCTTGTCCAAATTCACACAAGATCATTCGTCTAGTCAAGTCATATTTTGAGGCTCTAACTCGTGAGAGAAATTCCAATACATGGAAGAACCCGCGCTTGTGCTCATGATAAAACTGGTTACCGAAACTATTAGTGGAATCAAGGAAGAAGATCAGATTTGAGGTCCATCACTCACTGGGGCACATCATACCAATGTCATTAGTCGTAACAAACATACAGACTGGGGCATGAATACTCAAAACTCAAGCCCTGACCAAAGTCAAACTCAAACCAACTCTAGCTCAAGCCCTAGCTCCAGCTCAAACCTAGTTTCCATCCAAAGACAAACTCCAGCCTGAATCACAAGGTCCTGAAAATACTAGTCCACTGGCCAAAGACAGTAAAGCAAAAAAGATACCAAGGCGTGTCCCTTGTTTTTCAAAAAATAAAAATAAAATATTATTGTCATCATTGTCAAGTGTCTGAACTCAACCAAATGGGGCATGATTCAAATTATTCCAATCATATCTTATCCCTTCAAGACAAATTAACCTGTCTCGAAGTTCAATCGCATTTTATCCCTTCAAGACAAACTAACTTGTCTCGTTGGATGGCACCCCTCGAGGTTTAATCGCATTTAAATTCCTTCGAGACAAACTAGCTTGTCTCGTCGATTTACATCTTTCTCTTCCAGAGCATGGCGTCAATTACAACATTTTCACCCACTGAGACAAAGCAATCAATGGGTGCTCCACAATCAATCTATCTTGTCAATTATTTGCTTGCATATTTTTTATGCATTTTACAGCATGCATGTTTGCATTTGCCCCAAAGAACTATGCTGGTTTGATCCCTACAAACAGGGTACGTAGGCAGCTCAGAAGAGCACGACCTCATGTTTCGAATGCTTGTACATCTTTACTTGCATTTGATTTTGAATTAAGGTTTTAGTAGTGCTCGAATTGGGCTGTCTTAATCTTTGGACGTCACTCGCATCTAGACATGATGCCGAGCACCGTCCAAAGAAGGGCAACTGTAGACACCCTAATTTAGACCTATTAATTATCCTTAATTTGTGCCCTCGAGGCTCCTTGATGATGAAATTGAATCAAAGCATGCCTTGGACGAGCTTGAACGATGCTTCTTGGTCTTTTTCTAAACTAAAACACATTTTTTTCCATCACCTTGAGAATAAAATGGGCACACATTTCAGTGTATAAAATTTCCTTGAATGAAACCAACTAGGTTAGAAAGAGGACTTAACGAGCTTTCCAACACTTTGAAAAACACCCAAATCCGAGTTTGGGAGTGTCTGTGGCGCCCTTCTGAAGTTGGGCAGACACTCTTGAGCAATCGGGACCACTCTTGAGTGCTTGGGACCACTCTTGAGGGCTCAGGACCACTTCTGAGCGCTCGGGAGCTCTATCACAGCATGTGATGAGCTTGACCATTGACCATGGCTTTTTCAGACCTTTTTCAGTCCATTCAACGTTCAACTTGGTCCTGCCTGAGTATTCGGATAGTGCAGAAGAATAATGATGCCATTTTTCCCCCCAAAACTATTTTCTTTTCATTTTTGATTTTATTTTCAAGTTAAAAACCTAATTTTGGCTTGCCTATAAATACCCTCATGTTCTACCTTGCAAGAGGCACGGAAAATCAGTCTCTCCCTCGCCCTTTTGCAGCCAAAAATCAGCCTCTCAAACTCTTTTAAAACAACCTCCATTTTTTAAGAAAAATCACCAATTCTCAAGGAAAATCTCTAAGAGAAATGGAGGCCTAAATCCCCTCTTTTCAAACTGTTTTCTAACTATTCTCAAGTACCAAAATCAGTCCAAGAAGCCAAGTTCAAGTCAAGCAAAGGTATAAACGCCTTCATAATCCACTGTTTTCAAACTTCTGAGGGGGATCAAGGGCTCATGCCAGTTCCTCATACTGGTTGTGAGCTCATTTGATCTTAGTTTAACTACATGAGCAAGAAGAGCAAAAAAAAACAAAACATTTCTGGGCACTGTGTTCACTCCCGAGCACTCGGGACAATTCCTAAGCGCTCAGGAGTGCTGCTACCACCAAAATTATGTTTTGTCACCAAACATTGCTTTTCCTGTATTTCAATAAATTCTGGGTGTGCACTAGTCTTTTCAGAGCCCAATTAGGTTTATTTTCAGTTGCAAGGAAGCAATGTTTGGATGGTTAAGACAAGTTCTTAACTGTTTAAACACTTTGCTGAGCACTGGTGTGCATTAATAGCTTTATGTTTCTGTTTTTAGCTTCAGAATATACTTGTCTAACCAAAATTTGCAAGATGAGGTAGCAGAACTCCTGAGCGCTCAGGAGTATGATCCCGAGTGCTCGGAAGTGTTCTTAGTGACATATCTTCATTTTTAAGTCATTTTACATCTTGTATCATTTCATCAATATACACTGTATCCTAACACATGCATACACCTTCTACTTGGTATACCTATGGATACCTGCTAATTGTTTAATGAAACAAAATGCTTTTGTTAAAATCCCACAGACATTGAGTAGGGATCGACTTCGTGTCGGGCGAGGGGGGTGCCGTAAAACCCTTCCCTTCTCGTAACATGACTTCCGAACCCAAAACAATCTTTGGTTTTCAATTTCAACAATTATTTCTCGGATGGCGGACCATAAATCCGGGTGGCGACTCTTTCAATTTTTCAAATCCGGGCGGGTATCCCATAGGCTTGTATACTGCTAATTCCAATGGCGCTTCTTCTCCCTCTCTCCTCTACTCTGCTCTCCTCCCTCTCTACGATCTCTTAGGTCCCCCCCCCCCTCGCGTTAGCCGAGATAGTTCAACAAACGCCGTCAAACACCGACAACAATCCGTCTCTGACTTGCTGGCCGTTCACCGTATGTATCTCTCTCTCTTCGGCTCTCTCTGTGCTTTCTTTGCATACTCTACCCTCTACTATTTTGCTTACAAGCATTTATGGAGAGGAGTAAGGAAGAAAATCCTAGGGCATTAATCCCCAGTCCACACGTGAGATGGGTGATCTTCTGCAGTTGTAAAAAAGCGACCAAATCGATAGGAGAGAGGAAATTCGACACATCAATGCCTAGGTTTACACCCACATAGGGTTCATCCCTCTTCCGTTGTTGCTTAATTCTGCAAATTCTACATATCAAACCCATAAAAGTTTAGCAATTCATACACCACTTTATAAGCACATCTCTAGATTTTAGGGAATTATCTGAAATGGGTTTGGGGCTATTTTCCTGGTATGAACCTTGTCATGAAATCGAAACCATAACTCTCCTCATGCACATTATGCACCAAAAGATTATGAATGTATGTGTATCTAGTGACTTTCTGAAATGGGTTTGTGGTCGTTTATCTATTTTCACCCCCGCATAGGGTTCATTTCTCTCATGTTGCTGCCTAAACTACCCAAATGTTGCAATGCAACTCAGGCCCCGTTCCAGAAACCTTCTTAAAAAATAAGCAGCTTATTTCACATTTTCAAACTCAAAAATAAAGAAAATGAAAAATAATTTTTTAATTTTTTTTGCGTCATATAAAAGATCTCATCGAGATCTTCCAAACAAGATCCATATTGCATATTTTTAGATTTCAATAAGTCCATAATTTTTTTAGCTTGAAATTGCCTTCTTAAAAAATAAGGGTTTTTCTTTAGTTCTGGAACGGAGCCTCACACCCACAACAATATGGCAAGTATTTGTTTGTCCATAACTCAGGTTTCCAAGCTAGTTTATGAACGCCTCGAACAATTCTTGGAAACCAATTCCACCGTCCTCTAGTAAACCCAATTAAAGCCGGAGCCGACACAAGTTCTGGACTGACACCACATAATTGGAGATTCTTCTGAACTGGGATTGTGGTTGTTTACCTGGTACCAACCAAATTATGAAATCAGACCCATAATACTTGAGCACTTTTGATACCCAATTTCTATAAAGATGAGAATTTGTGAAGTGGGTTCGTGGTTGTATATATCTAAATTTTGAAATTAGGCCCATAGCAATTTAGCACTTTATACACCCAAATTGTTCACATAAAGGATAGTAAATCAATTTTCTGACTTTCTGTGAAGTGGGTTTGTGGCTTTTTTACATGGTAGGAGAGTGGAGTCTGCAGTGAGGAGGAGCAAGAGGAGGGAGAAAATGCCGGTGAGGCTTTGGTGAAATGAAAAAATACGTGCTATAGATTGGTGAAAGCTACGGAGGGTTTTGTTTTTTAACACAGTCAAACCAATTCCAATTTGAATAATAAACTTAGGTCCAGTCAACAACAGTAGAACTCTACTTGGATCCACGGCAATAAAATTCCTTTTTTGAATCGTGCTCCGTCCTAAATCGTTATCGTCAAGTTCTTTGCACGTAAAGTGGATTTGTTTTCAAACAACTTTGTTTGTTACTGTGTGCTGATTTACATATCTTTTTCTTATGTTCCAATCCTAAGTTATTCTTTTTCGGTTTTCATTTCTCTTTTCCCTTTTATGAATGGTTGAGAAAAGTTTTTTGCACCTTAAATTGAGTAGGCGCAAAATCCCTTGTTCAAGTCTTTGTAAATTTGCCTATATATTGTTTAGTAATAATATGTCGAAATTGACAATTAATCTAAAATATAGGTCATACTATGGACCTCAACCTTAATGAGCTTCGTAGTCCTGACCCGGGGCCCAGAGATGGGTTAATTCTACGTTTACAATAGTAGCACCGCTCTCGAGAAGTTTGGGAAGCTGATGTAAGTGACATTTGGATAATGTACGTATTTCATAAACTTTAGTGTAAATTTGTCAATCTAACCTATGAATTACCAATTTATTTTTGTAATGCCCCGAATTTTGGGAACGTTAAATAAACAATTTTTCATTGAAAACTAAATAGAGTCTGGCTCAATATTACATCATAAACCTTACAAAAGTACTTTTATTCAAATAAGGGAGGGAACTAGGGTTCCTATTTACTGCTCCGGCTGTTCCTCCATCCTGGCCAGCTCCTCGGCTCCTCGGCTTCCAAGGTGAAGAGTTCACTCTGTTCATCTATAAAATCTGACACATTATACCAGCGTCGCCACCAATATAATATGTCAGGGTCACCAAAGGTAACATCGTGAGCTACAAAAGCTCAATAGAGTAACCCATACCCACTAACCCTTAACTTACGAACAAATGATCATAAATTCCATGATTTCCACATAGTGCATACATATTCGGCAAAATAATTAACAATGACACATCCGCATTTACTATTCAACTAACGTTGGTGTCCATGATTTTTTGAGTTTCTCCTACGCGACTCCTCGTAGACCGTGTTACCATTTTCCACATTCATAACCATATCAACATTTTCAAAATCATTTTTAACACACCCAACCTCGGTTCCGCCATTCCGGTCTCTCGAGTATCCTCACAATGGTTTCGCCGCACCAGGTTCCCATTGGCACACTTTGCATGGGCTCCTCTCCGCAGATAACCAAGCCACACACCCAGCCTTCGTTCCACTGTTTCGGTCTCCTGAGTATCCTCACAATGGTTCCTCCACTCCGGGTTCCCATTGGCACACAAAACACACACCATACAATGGGCTACCACGTCTGGCCACATTGCGGTTTCCAAAACATTCACCTTTTCAAAACACGCCTTTTCATTAACCATACCCTAGGTGTCATGTTTCTACTTTCTCAATTTTTGTGTCTCGTTTTCATGCAACGACTCCGCGGTAGGACTTTTCACATACGTAATCACAAATCATTCATTGTAATCTTGAAACTAAACTAGCAAGATCATCCAACTCTATATTTTTCTATCATGCTCATATCACAACTTAAAGCATAACGCCACATGTATGGACGCCATTGGAGTGATAATCACTTATGCTTTAGCACACCACTAGACAAGTAATTCTAACAATCATGTATACATGCTCATAACCATCATAAGATCAAAATATGAATACTTCTAAACAAGCGATAAGTTTCTATCTATCAAAATCCATTCTTTCCTCTTTTGTGGGAAGTTCAAAACAACATATGTTTATTGAAGTAAAAGTCGGTTATTCAACATGCTCATACTTCCATTAGCTAAGTAAGTTGTTAACTATCATGCATTTCAAACCTTATAGGTGATAGATAACCTTATATACAGGAAAATCTACTTATACCTCCAACATACGGTTCTACATTAAACGTAGAGTTAGTGGACAAGGGACTCTACCTTTCTTCTTGGCGGTTGGTCGGTTTTGAGAATAGGTCATCGGTTTTGCGAATCGGCGGCATAACGGCTCTAAAGTACTTCGAAAGGAAGAGAGATGGATTTTCTCTTCCTAGAAACAACTTTGCTAACTAAACTAGGCTACTTTAAATATCTAGGGGTGGTTTTTGGAGGTGGTTTGGTGGTAGCTCTCAAGAACTTCAAGAAACTTAAAGAAACTTGAACTTTGGAACTAAGAAAGTTTAGAATTTCTAGAGAGAAGTTGGAGCAAGGAGTGAAGGTGTGAGTTTAAGCTTGAAGTGAGCTTGCTATTTATAAGAAAGGCATGTCTTTCTCCCTCTCCCACCCGAAATATCTCTCTCTCTCTCTCTCTCTCTCTCTCTCTCTCTCTATATATATATATATATATATATATATATATATCTTTGATTTTTTTTTTCACTTGTCAAGCTTGATTGAAAGCTTAAAAGGTTAGGTTAAGGGTTGCTTGTACATCTCCCACCTAGTTCTAGGCTTGTATGGCTAGATTTAGTACTTCTAGGGTTGGTTTGGAAAGATCTTATGGAAGAAAGTAGGGTTTGTACAAAGATTTAGTGATTAAAAGAACATAAAAGGACAATGGGAGATAGATTTTGCTTGGAGGAGTGTATAACCATAGATTGTAAGGGTGTATGAAGATTATGGAAGATCAAGACAAGGTACACTTCAAATCTCTCCCTTACTCTTCTCTCTCTTCTCTCTCTCCCTCTCTCGGCTACTCTCTCTCTCTCTCTCTCGTACTAGGTGTGAGTATATATATGTATGACCAAGTATATATACATAAATAAAGAAGTACATAATGTACTATCTAATCTACTAAGATTTCCAAGTATCCAATAAAAAATTATAAGGTCAAGATTTCCTAATAAACTAATCTAATAAGCACATGATCCTATTACATTATTATCTTAGAGTACCTTAGTACACATATCTATATATAACAATATCTTTAGAAAATCTAGGGCAATAGATTTATAAGGTACATAGACATATTATTATTATTATTTTTTAAAGATAAAATCATATGAAAAATCTAGGAAGTGATTATTTAATAAAATCCTAGTACTTGTTGGTAGACTAACCTGATTATCTAAGGGGTAAAGTTTACCCTAGCATGTATTGACCAATGGTTAAAGGGGTGAGGTAATATATTCTAGAATAATACCTTGAAAGGACTAAAGTCCTTTAAGCAAGTTTATATACATCTATGAAGTACATATGACTATATATAATCTTATATATGTACTTTAACAAATCTAGAATGGTACCTTTGGTGGAAAAATCTAGGTTTCCTATTGTCCAATGGATAAAAGTTTCCCTAACTTTTATTGTCCAATGGGCAAAGGTTCATTTAGGGTTAGGAGAAGATAACTAGGTGAATTGGTAGTTAAGTTTCTCCAACTAATTGGTTAGAAACTAACAACATTGGCCAAGTAGGATCTCTAGCCAAGAAATATAATTTTAATATCCTATCTCAATTATAAAGAAAATATATTAGTACTTTTATAAGCTCACTTGTCTTTAAAAAATGACTAGGTTGTTTGGCGTGAGGTAAATCTAATTTTGTAAGTCTCAAGTCTAATTATGATGGATTTAAAAGAAATTATAAAGTTAACCAAGAATAAATAAAGGTTTTTGAATAAAATAACGAGATTTTTTATTCACTAAAAATCGGAGTTATTACAATTTTAGTGCACGCGGCCTGTGGATTCAAAAAAAGTCAGAGTTCGTAGTGCCAAGAAAAGTATACGAGCATTGCCATGGCCGTCACCCCCAGTTTTAGAGTTGATACGACGTGCCCGTTTAGAGGGCCTTTTTTCATTGCTGTTTGTGTCCGTGGATTGGGGTCTCATTACGGCACTTTTGGAGCGATGGCGGCCTAAGGCACACACGTTCCACTTGTGGCCTGGTGAGTCCACAATCACGCTACAAGATGTTGAGGTTTTGTTAGGCATTCCGGTTGAAGGTAAACCTGTGACTAGAAATACAAACTTGAAGCCTCATGATTTGTGTAAACGTCTATTGGGGGAACAACCTACAGAAGAGTTGGACATAAATGGGATGAAGGTCAAGGCCAGCTGGTTAAGTGATAAGTTCACTGGCCAGGTAGAGGAAGGGGCTGACCCAGAGGTTGTTGCGCGCCGTGCATGTGGCTACTTGTTGTTGCTTATGGGGGAAACTATATTTGCTGACCACTCAAGTATTTTGCAATCGTTTGTAGAAAATATTTCAAATGTTCAATGTAGGGCTTTTATATTTGCTTCCATCTGTGATTTGAAAGGTAACCAAATGAAATAAAGTGGACAAATTATTTGGGTTTTTATGACTTCATGATACTTATATGTAGTGGTTGTTTTTAATTTTTGTATAGTCTGTTAAGAACTTTCCTCATATTTCCTATGATTGTGTGTTCATCTTCCACATAGGGGGATATGTGCACTTGGCTAACCTAGAACATTTGGAGAACTTTGATGAAGCTGGGGCGTATAGTTGGGGCAGTGGTGCTCTTGCCAATCTCTACCATAACCTATGCCATGGTTGTAAGGCTGGCACAAAACAGATTACAGGCTTCTTCATACTGTTGCAGGTTTGGGCTTGGGAGTGGTTGCCCTATTTTGCCCCAGGACGATTAGGGAAGCGTGCTCCGAAGGCTGGTGCTCCACTTATTAGACGGTAACTTCACTTCAAATTTAAGCACAAAAGAGTTAAAAAATTAATTTTGTTCAAAACTTAACATTTGTATTATTTTTGTTGGATATTCCGTTCTTTCTTTATGTTGAACTTGTACAGTTCTCAGGTGGGACGATGCATTTCATTCCCCTAACTTGTCGACCCATCTCGTAGGCGCTTACAGGTACCACCTTGACATCCAGAGACCGGATGAGGTACATACGCAAGTTTGCTTCAATACCTCTACTCTTGAACTATTTTCATGACCATTTGTCTCCCTTCTTTACAAAACATGTTGATTGCATTGAATTGCTTAAAAATTAATACCTTTACTCGTTAATTGTTTTCATGACCATCTTTCTCCCTTCTTTACAAAACATGTTGATTGCATTGAACTGCTTCGATGTATTTTTTGAACATATATTTTTGCAGGTCATTTGGACCCCATATAGTGAGGAGCTCCTTGAGTCTCTACCAGAATATTGTCGGGCTGGCAGAGCTATTTGGCGGGCTACTATTCCCCTAATATATTATGTTGTTTGTCAATATCACCAGCCCGAGCGAGTCATGTGCCAATTTGGTTTCTGCCAATGCATCCCCCCACCGTCTCACTCTTTAGATCTGCCACACAGTAAAACCCTTCAAAGTGGTGCGTTAGATTGGGTCTTGAAGTACCGAATAATTATAGAAGTTTGGAATAATAGACTTAATCTAGTCGTACCGCCGGGTGATATTGACTTAGTTTAATACCCCTTAGACGACCCTTACACGGCTCGGTATGATAGGATTACCAGGCGTTGTATTGGCCGTGTTGGTTGTGGTGTAGATGGAGTGGTAAGAACAATTAACTTCAACTTTGTCCTTTCCATATGTACGTCACTACGAAATTCATCAAATAACATGTGTTAATGTTTCATTTGCAGACTCGTTGTCTTAAGGCCCTCAATATGCTGGGGGTCCCCGCCCCTTACCGAGATGTTGCTTTGGCGGGGCTTATGCACATGGGCATGTTCGAAAAGTTTTTGCGCCTTTAACCCCCACAACACGGTGTTTTTAAGGGCAACCAAGAGTTGTGTCAGCAAGGTGAGGGCTTATTAGAGGAAGAACGCCAACCACAAAAGGATGCAGCTAGCCACAGACATGACCATCCTCATGTGGAACACCCCGATGATAATAGTTCAATTCCACTACATGCACCACCACCACCACCACCACATGAACCTAGTTTTTCTCCTCTCCCACATTTTGCCTCGTTTGTGATGAGTCCGTCTATTTTTGACTCTCCAGTAGTTGAACCGACAGGTGGCGGTGGTTCGTTGTCTCAGACTTGTTCACATTCAAAGGTACCTTGGGAGCAATTAGAAGTGGTTGAATTTGGTGCAAGTACATTCAGTCATGATAGTTTGGTGCAGGCAAAGAGGAGGAGGATTGATGAGAGTAGCTTAGGGGATGTAGGGGGGTCGGTTGGAGATGGAGAAATCACTCAACGAGGTTTGGACACCCAAGACTTGCACGTTGACCCGCAGCACGGGGTAGAGGTAGAGTTGGATTTTGTGTCAAATAATGATGTTCAGGATGATGAGGTTGAGGAAGAGGCGGACTTTCAGGATTCAGTCGTAGGGGGAGACATAAAGGGTGGAGGAGAGGTCACTCAGTTGACTACTAAGACCCTTGTTGTTGCCCAACGTAGGAGTAAGCGGCATAGAAAGAAGCCACGTTGTGGTACGGGTGGCACAATGTGCAAGGATGGAGGGGGAAAGACTAAGCGGGCTTGCCACTAAAGGTAGGGTATGTGCATATTATGCCATAGGTTTTTTTGTTTAATATAGATAACGTTAGTACTTTTTGCTGAAGATGGAGATATGATTTTATTGGTAATGTTGGTGGAACTGAATTTAAGTTTATGTTCTGATAACACTCCTTTTCTTGACATGAAAGACATGTAGGTAGGCAAATTAGTTTTTAGAGATTTTTTTCTTTTTGCAAATGTGTTATCATGTGGAGGCTCGGTAGCTACTGATGTCCTTATATTTGTACTTTTGACTGATGTTGGATGTTGAGTATAATTAAGGCTCCTACTACTTTTCTAAAGAGCAATGTCTGAATATAATGGATGGGCGTGTTCGTATCCGACATGCCGAAATAGGAAATGGATGGGTATTGATTTATTGTAAAGCATGGTGCTTTGTTTGTTTTGGCAAGTAGGTATTATGTATTGAATGGGTTGAATGGTTCCAGTAGAGGCGGACTATTGCTTTTTCAATATTATGGTCAATGGCAAGTAGGCCAATGGGTTTGAATGATGCCACTGATTTTGGATTGATTTGTGAGACAATGGAAAGTAGGTATATGCATTGAATATTATGTGTTGAAACTGATTTTTTTTGTTGAAACTAGGGTTGTAAACGAACCGAATCGAGCCGAACCCTGTTAAGTTCGGCTCGCGTTCGTTAAGGTATGAGTTCGGCTCGGGTTCGGCTCGAGTTCGATTCGAGCCTGAACAACTTGGCTCGAGTTCGGCTCGTTAAAATTTTTCAAGGCTCGGGTTCGGCTCGGTTGGGTTCGTTAAGATACTAGTCTGGCTCAAGTTCGGCTTGGATTCGGCTCGGGTTCGATTCGAACTTGAACATTTTGGCTCAAGTTTGGCTCGTTAAACTCAAATGAATCGAGCCGAGCCGAATCTAAGCTCGAATTGAGCTCGTCAAGACTTAGGTTTGATTCGATTCAGCTCATTAAACTCAAGCGAACCCAAACTCTTTCATTGATCGTATAGAATTTGGGAGAAAAATAAGTATTGAATTATATATACAACCTTAAAAAATTTTACATTTTCAAATAGACCCCTATTGAATTATTAATTAAATTTAAGTATAGGTTCGCGAACCTAACCGAGCCGAATACCATTAGGCTCAGGTTCGGCTCATTTACCGAACGAGCCTAGAATTGAGGTTCAGGTTCAGTTCGTTTAGCAGACGAATCGAACTCGAACGAGCTCTTACCGAACCGAGCCTCGAACAGTTCGCGAATGGCTCAGTTCATTTACAGCCCTAGTTGAAACTGTGTTGAAGCATGTATATACAAGTACGCCAATGTGTAGACTGTTTTTATGTTTTTTATTTTGGAAAAAATGTGAAACTGTTTGTTTGGCCAAGAAGTGAGTGTAGGCTGAATGATAGAAAACACATACTGCGATGATCCACATTGTCACAGCCCGAATCATTCTTTTTGTTTTGTTGTTTTAGTTTACTTTTCAGCTTTTACCCTCTTATGATTTACAAAAAATCATATATTGGGTCTTTGATGTAGATTTTTGTGGACTTTTGGTTGTTTTAAGCCATTTTGGACCCATCTAGTTGAGCTCCGGTCCCAAGTTCAAGCCTCTATCGAAGCTGTCCCCGTGAAGGGGAAAGCCCTTCAAAAGAAGAATTTGAAGCAATGATAATTAGGATAGCTAAAATGGAGAAGTTAGCGAAAATGGAAACAGAAAAAGTAGAACTGGAGTTGGCTTTAACTGAAAGCGAAGATCAACTTAAAGCAAGTACTGCCTATTATTTTTTACTGTAGATCCTCAAAAGATGAATTAGTAGTAACCACACCTTCCTGGTAGGTCCTTGGGACTGCTATTAGTATCAAGAGCCCTTGATTCTTCATTTTTTAGTTTTTGGCCTATGGACCTTTAAACGTTTTTGAACTTTTGGATTCTGCCAATTTATATTGGGAGAAGTAATGATTGGATGTGCTTACTGCTACTCTGGTTTTACTTGTTGGAGGAGGATATCCGTCTCCACTAAATTATCATTTTTTCCCAAAATCCTAATGCACATACGTACTTCTTTTATTTTTGCATTTGTAAATTTTGTGTGAAACTTTTGTGACCTATCGATTTGTCTCGACGAGAGGAATCGAGAAAGTAAAAAATTTGAATCGAAACTCAAAATTTTTTGAATAAAGACAAATGCGAGTCAAAAAAATAATTTTTGGGAACTTATTCTTTTGTCTTTAAAAAAAATTACAGTATTCGTTTCAACTAAATTTTTTATACTTGTTTGATTCCTCTCGCTGAGACGAATCAACAAAAAATTGACGCAAAACTAAGAAACGCAAAAAAAAAAATTGGTATAAATACAAACAATAAATTACTATTTCACTTTTAAAGCTCAATCTACCCTAAGGACCGAACCGGCCTATGAAAAGACTGCTTGTTCCCAAATGAATGTTGTCAGGCCGTATTGGCCTGACTGGACTACCTGATCCGAATCTTGTCAAGCCGTAAGGGTAGAGCCATTTGAAATGGCGCTATCCTTATGGAGTGGAGCCATTTTAAGTGGCGCTACCATTATTGAGTGGAGGTCCCAATGGAATCTTGCAGGCCGTACGGGTAGAGCCATTTGAAGTGGCTCTACCAAAGTAGGTCAAATACGGGTAGAGGCATTTGAAGTGGCTCTACCAAAGTAGATCCATTTGACGTGGCGCTATCCTTATAGAGTAGAGTCATTTCAAGTGGCGCTACCATATTGGGTGGAGGTCCCGATGGAATCTTGTGCAGGCTATACGGGTAGAGCCATTTGAAGTGGCGCTACCTAAGAAGAGCCATTTCAAGAGGTGCTACCCTGATTGGGCCCATGCACGAACCAGCCCAGTTTGACTCGAATCTTGCCAGCCATCAATGTGCACTAGCAATGTCTTCAGTAAAGCTACTTAGATAGGCGTTACTTGACTGAACAAAATGCCAAGTCCCTATAAATCATTTATGTCAACTCCAGAGCAAATTTAGACACAACTGAACTACAAATTTCTTCTTCCATAAAAAATGAGCGGTTCAAACCCTATGTACGTATTGGTTTACATATGTGGGCATGTTGTCCAACAACCAAATGGCCCGTCCTACGTCGGTGGTAGGACAATCCCCTTATCAATTGTGACAGGGATAACTCTTAACTACTAGCAAGAGATGATCTGGAATGCAGTGGGTATGCTGGCAACAGTGATGAAAATAACATACCCATTCCCAATTATGAGCTATCCTCATGCAACATACCAATACGCGGCAGTTGATGTCGTGGATGATAGTAGCATCGGAATTATTTTGATATATCTGATAAAATCACCGGCTACACCCCCGTTTTGTTCACGGAAACGATGGATGCCATAGGTAGCCAAGTAAATGAAAGTGTCGTTCACCATCGTTCGAGTCATTGGTTGCAACGACAATCGCGGCCAAATATTTCGCAACACCGACGAAATGACAACACTTTCATTCAAAATAAGGAGAATTTTGAAGACGTTGATGAGGAACGTATCATACATGAGGAAGTACACGATGGCATTACAGACATTGGAGCATTTGAGATGCATATTAGAGACATTGACGAGGCTTCGCAGAGCTCGAAGGAAGATGTTGATGCAGGATTAGAGATTGATGAAGGCGAACAAGACCCAATAGGGATGTTCGAAAAGCCATCCACCATGATGACACAAGACACATGGACCAACCTCGTCGACCCTAGTCCACCAATGCCAACGAGTAGTCATGTTGGGTGGGACGGGAGGTCTGAGCTTTTCGAGGGACAGGTATTTTTTAAAGATAACTCTCCCACTTTATATTTCATCATACATTCCATACGTAAAATGTGGTATTCATTGAAAACATTGCATTCTCTTACCTTTATCGATTTTTTTTTCCGCAGATGTTCTTTTCGAAGCTTAAGGTTAAAAATACAGTAAAAAAATATAGCATGGACAGGAATTATGTGGCAAAGACAGAACAGTCCACAACCCGTTTGTTGGTCTACAAATGCGCAAACCAAAACCCATGCTCGTGGCGACTTCGAGCAATAAGGAAGCTAGATCAGGATGTTTGGAAAATTACGGGATATGCAGGACCCCACAGCTGCTTGGCTTTCAATGTCACCACAAATCATCAGATGCTCGACGCTCGCTACATTGCAAAAATGATTATGTCAACCGTGGAAGCAGACCCAAGTACGAAGGTCAAGGTTTTTCAAACAATGGTAAAAGATAAGTGCGACAGTTACTACCCATCGTATGCAAAGACATGGGCTGCAAAGCAAATAGCTATAGCAGCCATTTACGGTGACTAGGAAGAATCATTTGCGGAACTCCCTCAATACCTGGAAGCTATTAAAAAGAGGAATCCGGGTACTCAAACCCATATCATAACAAAGGAGACAGTCAGACTGGGACATGTTATATTTAATGATGTGTTTTAGGCTTTCGGACCCGCCATTGAAGGATTCAAGCATTGTTGCCCAGTAATTAGTGTTGATGGTACTTTTTTGACAAGAAAAGATAAGGGAACGTTGCTTGTTGCTGTAAGTCAGGATGCTTGTACACACCCCAATCTGATTTCCCGATCGTTTTACTTCGTTTTTCGGTTTCTTGTTTCCCCGATGATGAATCAAGTCGAAAACAGTCTTGAGAACATGGAATGACTTGAGTTTGGCGTGTGTGGAACCCATCCTTAGCCCTGAAAACCTTTGAATCCAAACCTGGGCCTCAGGTTTTACAGTCGCGCGATGCACTAGAACCCTCGCGCGATGCTTTGCTTGCCTGGTGGTGGTCAAAGTCAAGGTTTTGACTATTGACCCTCGCGGGGTTTAGCTTGACACTCGCGCGATTGTCTCACTGTCTCGCGCGATGGTCAACACCTGTCATTTTCACCCGGATTGCGTGGTGATCAGAGGGCTACAGGCCTATGTGACCCCGTTGCATCGACTGAACAGCGTTCTGGGGGGCTCCCCTTGCACCACCTCTACCCCATTCTCCCATCACCTTTGCCACCCCACTTCTCCACCAAGCAATTGTGACCAGCCTTGTTGGCTGGTTGCATGGCCTTGCCTAGCCACCAACCAACTTCTCCTTCTATAAGTACCCCACCCCACCCCCCTCCCCCCCCCCCCCCCCCCCATGCTTCATCTTAAAGGGTTACCAATATTTCCTCAAGAAAGAAGAAGGAAAAAGTTTAAACACAAGCACCCCATATTGCACTCACTCCCACATAATCACTATCCAAGCCTCACCACTTCATTCAAGCCATCTCCAAGACACTCAAGCAAAGGTATAATACCTTTCTGCTTACTGTTCGAACCCCTGAGGGGGGCTGGCAGGGTCAAGGCTGGTAATCAATACCAGTTCTGGCCCTAAAGCTAGCAAGGTTTCAAGAGCCGTTGCCCAGCACTCCCTCGCGCGATGGTCCCGCTCACTCGCGCGACAGTTCTGTTTGCACGAGATTGGACCACGTGAGGAAGGGATGCTGGTCTTTAAGTTTATTGTCACGTTCATAGTCACTTTCAAATCGTTTTTCTTGAAGTATTAGCTCACTGCTTTGCATGTTAAAAATCATAGTTTAGCTTAGTTTACAACTTCACTTGGTTCAGAATGCTCTTGGGATGCTCTTGAACATGTCTCAGAGCCCTAAGCATGCGAAGCAATTCCTGAAAGTCCAGTCAAAACAATCGCGCGCGTGTCTCACTCCCTCGCGCGATGGTTCTCTAATTTCCAGGGACTGCCCTTGCATGAGCAGCTTGGCCTTGGCCTCAGTTTAGTCGCCCCCACTGTTTAGGGGTTGTGTTTCTAAAATATTTCCATCTGTTGTAATATTATTTACTTTCAAGTTCATATAAACTGCTTGGCTTGCACCTGGGTGAGCACTGGTCCTTCCAGAGCCCAGAAGGGGGTAAAATTCAAACTATTGGTGGGACATCAACACTCGCGCGAGTGTATGGAATTGTCACGCGACGGTGTACTTGCATGCAGATGGATTCTCGCATGCAAGCTGGCCGTTTGTTCGTGCCAAAGTCATACACAGCACTGTCCTGATGTTTGATCGATATTTTGAACTTCATTCCATTTATTACTTGTTATCTCGCCCATCCACGCCATATCTATCACATCCTGCAAAACGTGTTACAGTATTAAAATCCTCGATAAACTGTTCCCCCGCCCTACTTGGCTAAAAATTGATTAATGAAACAGAATTGCAAACAAACTCTTTTTCGCAAGTGCCTAAGTAGAGACCGATCTCCGGATTGGGCGAGAGGGGTGCCATAAAACCCTTCCCCTCTCGTAACCTAGCTCCCGAACCCAGATATGGTTATGACGGATTGGTTCCTTAAATTTTTTCAAATCAATCAGCGCGGCAAGTGCTTCGAAATACGGTTCCTTGGATGTCAGACCTTCAAACCCGAGTGGCGACTCTGTATTTTGCGAGCGCTTGCTTCCCTGCTCGCGCTTGCTTCCCCGCTCGCGCTCCCTCGATCTGGGCCCGTTGCATTTTGGAATCCGAAAATTCCAAAGGGCACGCTGCCCACAGTGGCGACTCTGCTGGGGATCGAACCAATAGTGGTCTATACTTAGATTTTAATACACTTGAGAACAATCCCACAAAAGTTTGTCAAAACGGTGAACTTCGCGCTGCCGAAGGTTGGAATGGTGATCTAACGGTACCTCGTGTCCGGCCAATCCGATCTGGGGCTTTTCCGGTTGTTCTCTTGTGTAGTTTCTTCTAAGCTTTGACTAAATAAAGTGAGCCAAATTTGAAAGGGCATTCGCGAAATTGCAATTCTGTTTCATTAAATCAAACTTTTTAGCATTCTCATTTGCATCGATGTGGGATAAGCCTCGTTGGATCGTTTTGGCAATCCGGCACGGTTTACCGGAGCCCGGGGACCCCGAATGACCAACAACCTCCGACGATGATGGGTCATTCTACTGTTTGACTGTTGTTCTGTGATTACGCGGGCAATGGGAGGTATATCTTTGGCCCTAGTCCGAGGAACCCGTTACAAGCCAAAACCAGCCTTTGCATATACAAAGCACTAGAACTCTCCAAAATAGGACAGGTACCTGCAGGGTAAGATCAACTTGCATCTAACCCCATATATTGTCTACATGTTACTGCTTTCCCTATCGCATGCACTGTACATACATACCGTTTTGCGTAGGGGCATGTTTAGGGCGGCTTCTAGGTTGTCTCTCTCTTTCGAGCCTGTCTTATGCTTATTAGGACACTGCTAAGCCCGATGAAGAGTCTTGCATCTCGATGGTGCACGTTGCTAATTTTCAAAGTCCTTAGATCAGCGAGACTTTGGGAAATCAAATCTTTTTAAGTCCTTGGCTCATGCCCAATTGAAGTTTCAACCAAAAATAAGGAACCACAAAGTATGGATGTAGTGTCACTGGCACTACCTAGGTTGAAGTGCGAAGTCACTATACACCGCGGCGTTCAAGGTTAAGGTGCCATGTCATCAATACTGAGTTGTTCCGAATTCAAAGTTGAAACTTCAAAAACGGAATAGTCAAAGGCTTAGACTGTTTTGACATCTCTTAGTGTTAGCCAATCTGTTCAAGGGACACATCTCGAAAAGAAAACCGAGGATTTTGGCAGTGTCCGAACATCATGAGACAAACTCGTCTGTAGTCTTAGAGTCTAGGGGCGACACCGACGACGATGGCTGTGTTATCACTTTAAGTCTTTTGTTTAGAATAAGGTTGCTGCAGGATCCTTATCAAACCTTTTCTTACAGCAAAGCAAAACAGGATTCTGAACCATTGCGCTGCCAAGGAAAGTATCAAGACAGAAAGCCAAACCCACTTGGGAACGTCTGCATCAGAATTCGGTTCAAAGGCTAGTCAGGTTGCCAGCTCAGTCAGTCACAACGGAAGACTCTCCGTGTTCCCTGTTGGCCGCCTTACAGTCAGGATCACCGTCAGTTATCCAGGAAATTGAATCTCCGGCGTCACCAACCTCTTCGTCCTCGTCAAGTCCATCCGAAACCTCCATTATGGCAGATCATCCGCAACCACTAAGTCTTGAAGCCATGCTCATGAACATTCAGAACAGCATCGCCATCATGCAGCAAAGGGGTGCTCAGACTGATGCAAATCTCACTAGGCTCAATGACCTTGTCAACACTCGTCTTCCGCCAGCTGCAGAAGCGAGAGGCGAGGTCGATGAGGATGACCATGCGGAGCCAATCTTTGTTGAAGACCCCAACCATGTAGGGAGGATTATAATCCAGCCTAACCCGAGAAAGGTTTGCCCGGAAGCAGCAAACCTGAATCTTGTTGTTGCAAGACCCATTCTGGATCCTAACATGACTGCTCTCATGGCAAAGATCGTCAAGCTGGAGGAATCTGTGTCCAAGTCCGAGAAGATCAGTGCCGGGGGAATTGACCTAGATCGCCTCTGTTTGTATCCCAATGCCAAGCTCCCCGACAAGTTCAAGATGCCTGATCTCGCCAAGTTTGATGGGAGCGGCGACCCAAAGACTCACCTTTATGGCTATCATGCTGCCATGAAGCTCTTGGCTATTGAACCTGAGGCCATGTCCCAGCTATTCCCTCAGGCTCTTTCGGGACCTGCTTTTCACTGGTTTTTGTCACTCGACATCGCCAAAAGGAGGACGTGGGAAGACATCGGTGCTGCGTTTATTTCGCAGTATAGTTACAACTCCCAACTCAGAATGACAACCCGAGAGCTGGAGTCCACAAAAATGGAAGCTAAGGAATCCTTCGTGGATTTTGTCAAAAGATGGAGGACGAAGGCTGCTCAAATGACCGATCGCCCGAGCGAGAGAGATCAGCTCCGAATCATCTCCCGCAATCTTCAGCCCGATTATGCTAGGCATTTGGTCTTTGTCCAGGCTTCTTCGAACTTTGATACTTTCTTCGAATCTGGGTTGGCTATCAAGGACGTGCTACAAAGTGGAATTCTGTCAAGAGGGGAGTCCTCTAACCCTCCGAAGTCAAAACCTCGGGTCTACTCAGGAAACACCAATGCGTTGTTTGGCAGTGGGACATTCTCCAACACAGCGACCAGCGGCACTAACGCCTCTTCTTCCAATGCAACCAATCGCATCGCTGAGATTAACCAGGTGCAAGCCCCTCAAAATAACTGGCCCCGCAATCAGCCCCGCAGTTTCTCTGCATTTGAAGCTCCATTGTCGTCCATTATGGAGAAGTTGATCCAATCAAGGCATCTGAAACCTCTCGACCCGACTCCTCTGCCTAAGAACCCTTCACCCAACTTCAAAGCCAATCTTTATTGTGCCTACCACCAAGGGGCTAGACATCTTACGGACTCCTGTTTCCATCTCCGACATGCGATCCAGGATCTCATAGATGAAGGGATTCTCCACGCTCCACCTCCACCAACCCAAAAGCCAAACATCCTTTCCAACTCCATGCCAAAGCACAATGCTGCTCCCCACATCAACCAAATATCCCTCAGCTCCACTCATATCAACCCTAACTCCACTACATTTAACCCTATCGACCATATAGCCTCCACAGACCAACCCAGGCCGGTCGTGCCCATACCTTCTCAGCCCGAAGCCGAGATCTTCTATATTCACCTTGAAGAAGGACAGTCATCCAATTCCAATGTGCCCTTCGCACGCCTGCTGAATGGAACGTTTGTGTTCAACGCTTCCATCAGCGACCTGTTTCACCAGTCCATCCCTTCCGTGCAGCTCAACTCTGCTTCTTCTTTGGACAGCCCGTATTTCCATATGTTGGATCCAAACCTCTCTCTGAGTTTGATGAGCCATTTTAGGTCTGTTGTCCCTCTTCTACTGGAACAACAGATTGATATGCAAGCAGTAGGGTGGGCTATTGCCGATAATGATGACTATGCAGCCCCCATAATCAATGAATGGATGGAGCTAGAATTAGACGGCTTCCCCCAGAACCCCGAGTATGTCCCATTTAACCATGCTTGGTATGATGCCTGGATGGCTAATTATGAGGCAGACATGCTTGGCCCTTTGGATGGATTCTCTTTGAGCATGCTATTTCAATAGCCTGAGCCCGTTCTGCCTGAGGAGGAGTACTATTGGGATCCTGAGCCCGCGTGGCAGTTTCCGTTGGAGTTCGACCTCAATCCTCTTCAGGGATATGCTCTGCCCAATCATGAGATTCAGTTTATAGAAGAGGGTCTCATTCAGGAGGAAACTCGTGTCTTGGGGGAATACTTTCTCCCTTCTACTCTCGACAGGCTAGTTGACTCTGTAACTGATGCCGAGTATGACCCTACATTTTACATCGTTAACGAGGAACTCTCGTGCCCCACACCGCCTTATCTGGCCAAGGAGGATTGCAGCATTATGGTTACAGACCTCGTTCCGCCAGCTGACCTCTGGGACGTTGATGATGTAGTTAACATCCAAGTTGGGTCCGAGGTTTGGACTGTCAACCGCTCTCTTGCTGATGGGGGACTTTGGGACATCCCGTTTGTTGCTAATACAGAGCCTATCGAGGAGGTTGTAGCTGTTAAGGATCCAGACTTCTGGGAGTCACTGTTGTTGAACGATTTGGCTGAAGATCTAGGCTTGGGCATGGAAGTACCTGTAGCCCCGCCGCCTTCCGACAAAGGGAAACGCAAATTGGGGGAAGTCCCCGCTAACCTTTGGGATGACAGTCAAGACCTTCAAGTGGTGCCCTCTCTAGAGGACATTCTTAACGTTACGAGGAGTGGACGAATTTTTCAGCCTGCCAATCTGCAGGCCGGGAGCTCGTCCAATTCCTCTAACCAAAGGAACGAACCTTCTGCTTTCTCAAGGTCTGCACCATTTGAGGTACCTCCTAACTCCCCGAATGATGACATGATTCAGAGGCAGCTGGAGCGGATTCCTGCTGCTATATCACTCTGGGGACTAATCTGTTCCTCCCGCGAGCATCGTCGGAAGTTCTGCCACACTCTCTCTCGTCTTGAGATTCAACCGGATGTCACACCTGAAGCAATGATATCTATAATCCTCCCGCCAACTTCTAAGCACACCGTGGTCTTCACTGACAAGGATCTACCGGTCGAAGGGGTTGATCACAATCGCCCCTTGCACATCACTGTTAAGTGTAAGGGACTCTGGATTCCAACTGTCTGATCGACAACGGATCGGCAATCAATGTTTGCCCGTTGAGAGTGGCTTACCGCTTGGGACTAGCCAAGAAGGACTTTGCACCTTCCAATCTGGCTGTTAAGGCATGCGACAGCACCCGTCGCATGGTCGAGGGCACACTCGTGCTCAAACTTGATGCTGAGGGTTTTGAAATGGATGTTGAGTTCCATGTGGTCGACATCCCTGCCACCTTTAATCTTCTGCTGGGAAGGCCGTGGCTTCACAGATCTGACATCATGGCTGTACCGTCTACTCTTCATCAAAAAGTTATGTTGGGACTCCCTACCGGTACTTTGACTATCTGCGAGGACTCGGGCATTCGCCCGCTTAAGGAAGATGGCACACCTGTTTTGGGGATTGCGCATGGCGACGAAGATGTTGATCTCGGGGGTTTCTCTTTTGATACTTCTGGTTCGGTTTTGGCCATCAACGTGGATGGGGACTTCATCATAAGCTCTGTTGCTTTAGACATCATGAGGAGGATGTCCTATCTACCTGGTCTTGGTCTTGGGATTCACCAACAAGGGATCCCGGAGTTCCCTGCCTTTCCTTCCTGCGAGGGCCGCTTTGGTCTGGGGTACTCCTCCTCTACCAAGGATGCCAAAAGAAGGAAATGCACGGGAAAACCTCGATCTCTCTATGGTGAACCCGACAGCTACTTTGTGCGCGAGGTGGGGAATGATGTCTACACCGGGCAGCCTGAGCCTTTCGTCGATTCAGTCACTGGGGATTTGCTGCCTGGGTTTGAGGTTTTCGCTGATGACACTTGGTCCTCTAGTGATGAAGAACCAGCAAGGGCAGGGTTCAAAAGGAAGCTTAGCCAGCCCAAGCTGAAGACTGATTGGCTGATGTCTTTTGATCAAGGAAGCTTGGAGCAGCTGTTTTATGAGTTCTCCCAAGTGGGTTTGGCCAAGGAAGCTGAAGAGGCCGAGGTGTTCATGCTCGGGTCCGATGATCCCAAGGATCCTATCTCCCTCATCACAGAAGCCAAGGGTAGCCTCAAAAATTGCATTTTCAAACCACGCCTTACTTGCATTGATGATGTATCGAGTCTGACACTGAGTCTGTTGAGTCGTCTGAGTCTAAGTCTAGCTCTGAGTCGGAGTTTGTGCCTCTCGGCCCTCCACATCATGGCTTTTACTTTGAGTTCGATTCCCTTGTACTTTGCGACCCTGCAAGGTCTTATGAAATGAAGGAATCCACTTCTGACTACTTGAATGATCTTTACATAAACTGTGTCGACCCCGACGATGAAGGGATAGATTTCGATGGGGACATTCCCAAGGAAATCCGTGCCCTCATCGAAAGGGAAGACGAAAGGCATGCTCAGCCGTTAAAAGAAGAAATAATCTTAATAAACTTGAAAGATGAGAATGATCCCCGAATGGTTCAGGTGGGCTCCACTTTATCTCCAGAGGAACATCATGATTTCAAAGAACTACTCTCAGAGTTCAGTGATGTTTTTGCGTGGTCTCATCAAGACATGCCTGGCATTGACCCAGAAATAGTGGAGCATCGAATCCCTTTGCTACCAAATGCCAAACCTGTGAAGCAGAAATTGAGGCGAATGAGGCCGGATTGGGTGCAAAAGATCAAGGAGGAGGTCACTAAGCAGATCGACGCCGGTTTTCTTATGGTTTCTCAATACCCCACTTGGGTTGCTAACATTGTCCCAGTTCCTAAAAAGAATGGACAAATTCGAGTGTGCGTGGATTTCAAAGATCTGAACAAGGCAAGCCCCAAGGATGATTTTCCCCTGCCACATATCGATGTACTGGTTGACAATACGGCAGGCCACGCCCTGCTCTCGTTTATGGACGGATTCTCCGGATATAACCAGATTCTCATGGCGCCGGAAGACCGCGAGAAGACAACGTTCATCACTGAATGGGGGACTTATTGTTACTTGGTTATGCCGTTTGGTTTGAAGAATGCTGGTCCTACCTACCAGAGAGCCGCTACGACCATTCTGCACGACATGATGCACAAAGAAGTTGAGGTCTACGTGGACGACATGATTGCTAAATCAAAAACTCGGGAGGGGCACGTTCCGGTATTAAGGAAGTTCTTCGAGAGGCTCCGAAAGTTCCGCATGCGTCTCAATCCACAGAAATGCACCTTCGGGGTCACAGCAGGCAAGATGCTCGGTTTCATGATCACTTCGCGTCGGATTGAGGTCGATCCATCAAAGATCAAAGCAGTGCTTGAAATGAAGCCGCCGGAAACTGAAAAGGGAGTGCGGAGCTTTTTGGGGAGAGTTCAGTTCATCAGCAAATTCATCGCCAAGTTGACTTTAACTTGCGAGCCGATGTTTCGTCTACTCAAGAAGGATACTCCATTTGTATGGTCAGACAAATGTCAGGCAGCCTTCATGTCAATTCAGAGCTATCTACAGAATCCGCCTGTTTTAATGCCACCAGTGCCTGGGAAGCCCTTGATTCTGTACTTATCTGTGAACCCTTCATCCATGGGATGCTTGCTAGCTCAAGAGGGGGACCAGGGAGTTGAGAAGGCCGTTTACTACTTGAGTAAAAAGATGGTTGGGTCTGAAAAACGCTACACCGCCTTGGAAAAAACGTGCTGGGCTTTGGTTTGGGCCTCTAAGAAGTTGAGACACTACATGCTGGCTTACCCAGTGAAGTTGATTTCTGGAATGGATCCTCTCAAGTATCTATTTGAGAAACCAGCTCTCACTGGTAAGTTAGCACGATGGTTGCTCCTCTTGGCAGAATTCGATCTCGAATATGTCACGAGAAAGTCGGTGAAAGGGCGAGCCATTGCTGAGTTTTTGGCTGATCACCCCGTGGACGGACCGGAGGATGCAGATTTCGTGTTCCCAAATGAGGAAGTGCTAACAGTTGTTGAAGACGCTTGGACTCTTTACTTCGATGGGGCAGCCAATCAGAAGGGATTTGGGATCGGGGTCTTGCTAGTCGCCCCTAACGGTTCTCATATTCCGCTTGCATTCAAGCTTAACTTCGACGTTACAAACAACCAAGCTGAATATGAGGCCTGTATTGTGGGTATGGAGGCTGCACTCACGCTCGGTGTTGAAAGGCTCGAAGTCATCGGGGACTCCAATCTCGTTGTATCTCAAGCCAATGGGGACTAGAGGGTGCGTGAAGAGGGGTTGAAGCCTTATCATCAGGATTTGGAGGGGCTAATTCCTCGCTTCAACAAAGTGACTTTCACCCACATCACCCGTTTGAAGAACCGGTTTGCCAATGCGCTTGCGACTTTGGCTTCCATGGTCGAATTACCCTTGGGAGTCAAACTTCGCCCAGTTTTAATCGAACAGCGGGACCGCCCCGCTTATCAATACGTCAACGCCATCGATGATGTTGATGATGGCCTACCCTGGTACCATGACATATGGAGCTTCGTCGAAAATGGCACGTATCCGGCCGAGGCCTCTAAAAAGGATCAGACTGCGTTACGGAGGATAGCTGCCCAGTACATCATTTGTGGGGGAAAGTTATACAGGAGATCTCATTGCGGGATGCACAAACTCTGTGTCAACGGAACCGAAGCTGTCAGAATCATGGAGGAAATCCACGAGGGGGTCTGTGGCCCTCATATGAGCGGCATCATGCTCGCTAGAAAGATCTTGCGCCAAGGCTATTTCTGGTCTACTATGGAATCTCAGTGTGTGGACTATGTGCGGCGATGTCACAAATGCCAAATCCATGCTAATCTAATGCATGTCCCACCCTCTAACCTATTTGGCATGGCTTCGCCTTGGCCTTTCTCTGTATGGGGCATCGATGTCATCAGCATGGTCAGACCGTCTGCATCAAATGGTCATAGGTTTATCCTCGTGGCGATAGATTATTTTACCAAATGGGTGGAGGCCGAATCTTATAAAACCCTAACTGCGGTTCAAGTTGCTCACTTCATCAGGAAAAACATCATCTACCGATATGGGGTTCCGCAAGCGTTCGTATCAGACAATGGGAGTCATTTCAAAGGCAGGGTCCTGGAGCTCTTCGAAGAATTCAAGATCCAAGTCCATCACTCAACAGTCTATCGCCCCCAAACAAATGGAGCAGTTGAAGCGGCCAACAAGAATGTCGAGACAATCATCAAGAAGTCTGCAGAGTCCGCCAGGGACTGGCACGAGCAACTGCCTTTAGCTCTTTGGGGTTATCGAACGTCGATTCGAACATCAACGGGGGCAACCCCCTATTCCTTGGTCTACGGAATGGAAGCAGTCCTCCCTATAGAGCTGGAGGTACCATCTTTGAGGATCATGGTAGAATCGAAACTCTCGGAATTTGAATGGCTCAATGGGAGATTTGTTGAACTCATGCTTTTTGATGAAAGGAGGCTTCGGGCCCTGTATCATGTTCAGGGGTATCAGCGGAGAATCGCCCGGGCATTCAACAAAAAGGTGAAGTCTAGAGACTTGGTCGAGGGGGACATGGTCACGAAAGAGATTCAGGCGCCTATTTTTGACCCCCGCGGCAAATTTCGACCCAAACGTTCTGAACCCTACATCATCAAGACCATCCTTTCTGGGGGAGCGGCTCAGTTCATCGATCTTGATGGCAACGAATTCAATTCCCTGGTTAACCTGGATCAACTCAAACGATTTTATCCCTGAGAGAAGCTCGTTGGGCCGAAAACCACAAGGGTGGGCGGTTCCAAGCAAAAATTAGAGCAAGCCTGCTAGACCGAAAACTTGAGAAGGCGGTTTAGGCAAAAATAAATAGGCATCAATCAAAGCTCGCTAGGCTGAAAACCCGAAGTGGCGGCACTAGGCAAAATTTAGAGCATAAAAGGAGAGCTAAAATACTCGAGTGAACCTTAGCCTAAACTACGTGCTGACCTGATTCCCTGAAAAGGGATATGTAGGCAATCTCTCTGTGAGATTCGGTCGCAATCCATCAACTTGATCCACGGTTTCCTATTACCAGAAGTTGACTCGATGCTTGGGTGACGCAGCGGTTCAACACTTGAATCAAAAGGGGAAAACTTTCAAACTTTCAATTTTATTCAAATTATAACTTCTATTACACAGACTGAGCGGTCTTAAAAGAGTTAAGCATAAAAACAGAATAAAGTGCTCGAGGCCTTAACAGGCTCACGGTTTATTCTAGATCATCAGGGTCCGTCAGGAGTCAGTCGTTGTTTTGCCTGCTTGCGATTTCCCTTCTTAGCCATGTTTGATATCGGTGCGTAAGCTCTGTACTGAAGTCTGGGTCAGCTCCCACGAGTTGCCTCAAGCCCCAGTTGTGCTCGTATCCTCTCAAATTTCGGGCAGTGAAAGCAGGGACTTGGAAGTCTTCAATCCCAACTCGGTGGAGTCCTTGGCTCATTCCTAGCTGATGAAGGATGCGTCCGAGGATGTAGAACGTGAAAGCGGTCAGCCCAGCTATCACTACTCTCTCGAAACCTGCAGAACTCAGGGCCATGTCTGGAATGTTTAAGGCTTCGTGCCGCCATGTGATCTCGTTCGGCAGCATTTCTCTCATAAATGTGCACCATTGATGCACAGACATTTCCGGATAGATCATACCTCGCTGATGCATTCGGTCGGGCAGATGAGGCCAATTTGCTTCCGGCGCTGTAAGCAATCCCAATTTGTCAGATAGCCAGAGCTGCATGAGTGGAAAAACAAGTGAGAAGTTACATAAAGCTTGAGAGAAAAGACAAGTGAGGAGCTTCGATATAGCCTTAGCCGAGAGATGAGGTAAAAACAGAACGTGCGAAAGCCGGAAAAAGGTGAGCTGAGTGAGAACTAAGCTAACCTGCAGTAGTAGTGGACTGCCGCCGAACACGTCTGTTTGGCCGGAAGAAACCAAATCCAAACCTGTGAGTGTCTCTGCCAGAACCAGTGGTACCACATTTCTTCGGGCACCCATTTGAGCGGCGACACTCACCAGCATGGGGTTGACTTGCCCATTCGAAGATACCAGTAAATAGGCGGCCAGCACACCGATTGCCAGAGCAAATCGACGCCGAGCCTGCACGGCTATATTCTCTATGTCCCTTTCTGGCCCATACCACTCCATTAGGCGCATGATGTTGATCTGCCCTCCAGTTAGCAAACTTTCGGCCGCTCCTCTGGTAATATCAAGACTTGACTGTAAGAGTTTTGGCATGTTCTTCCTATAAGGCGGCACAACTATCACGCTTGAGGCGACTCCCTGGAGGTATGCTTGGAACTCCTCCACGGTTGGGCACAGCTCGTTAACCCCAAATCTGAACACGTGAACCTCTGGGTCCCAGAATTGTAGGGCTGCCCTCAGAAATTCAGGACGGACCCTCACATTGCAGAGGAAACGGAATGCGGCCAGCCCGTGAAACCGGAATGACAGCCAATCTCCAACAACAAAGGCCGTGAGCCACTGGCTAATCAAGACCGGAAGGTTGTTTGCCATTTTGCTTCTCGTGGGACTTTCGAAACTGCGGGAGGAATGCTTTTCATTAGCAGGGCATTTCCCATTTTATAGACAGAATGCACGAGGTGTCCTCCTTTCTCAGGGCAAACATCCATACAACGTGGCATCCTCTTCTCCAAAGTCAGGGCATCTCTGCACTGTCCCCTGAAGTACTGAGCAGTTAAAGGGTGATGACAAGGCTGGATCGTCCTAAAAATCTGAAATGGACAAAGAGGGGTGGCCTGGCACGGGCCGACCATCGCACGATGGTCCCATTCCATCGCGTGAGTTACCAACATCCACTTCATCGCGCGACGGACTCAATGTCTCGCGCGATGGTTCAGTCTGCATTTTGACAGATTGCACCGGCTACTGTCCAATTTTGGTCGCTTCCTGTTCCAAGGGTACTTTTGCAACTTTTTTGATTCCGGCAAGTCACTGTGAGCATATGCAACTATATCCAAGCATCAGATTCGAGATATTGCGTTTAACCAGGTTTTTGGACCCTCGATGGCCCGTTTCAAGGCCAAGTGAGCATTTCGAGAGTTCGAAACTCGGTTCGAAGGTTCGTGTCCTTTTCTCTCGGGCCGTACAAGTCATGGTGACCTAATATGACTGTGCGGAGGTGTCGGTTTCAGTCCGGAACATAATAGAGCCATGTTTTCCCATCTCGTGTCCGTTTTGTGTCTTTCGTAGGGATTTCGGGCAATTTTGCGTTTCGGGATGTGTTTCTCGATTCCGTCAGCTCTCGTGGGTCATTTTTGTATATACATGACCTCACGGAAGTGTCCTTTTTATCCAAGTTAGAATATTTTGGGTTTTGGCTTATAAATGTCCAATATTTCATTCCCTCATATCCTCGTATCTTGACCGTATCCTAAGGTACATTTTCGTTTTTCTTTTTTCTCTGAGTTAGTTCTGTCTGTGCGTATGCGTGCGTTTGTGAACAGTCTCAGTACGTTATCAATGCAAGCATGGTATTAGTGGCGAACGCTTATTTACCCTAATTCAATACAAGAGTAAAATAAACCGAAAATGCAAATTTTGTAGCTAAGCCATAATCTATCTATGTCAAAGTAAAGAGGAGTATTGTGCGTGCGGCGCCTCGGCCATTCAAAGTCATCATGTCAACTCGGGCACACTCGCCCATCAAGTCAAAAAGGCACACAGGCCTCAAAAACATGTATCAAGTATCAACTAAGGCACCCCAGCCTTCAATCTATCTACGCAGGCGCGCAGGCCCAAAAGCAAAAATCGAGAGTGCGGAAAGTGAAATGAGGCTTCTTAGTAGGCCTGAGTCTTCTCCGAACCATTCACCATCCCCGTCGTCTCTCTCTCTCGGATCCTGTCTAAAACCAGGGTCGTCCGCTGAGTCGTCAGAGCCGCTGCTGTCAGGCGCCTCCTTGTCTTCTTCTTCTTCTTCTCCCTCCTCTTCCTCAGAATCCTCGGGCAGGATCAGCCGCTTCTTGCGGACCGGCTCGTCTTGCGAGGGCCTTTGGCGCATCTTCAGTTGGTACCTCTCCTCAGCACGCGCCACGGCCTCCCGGGCCGCCTCCTCACTCCCAGTGGGTGGCTGTATGCCCCGCGTCTGTGGTCTGGTAGTGGGTGGAGGAGCAAGTGTCCTAGTCGCTAGCTTCTATCATGGAGGTTCTCTGGCACTTTTTCTCCTAGGAGCCGCCCATCCCTGCGTCTGCATTGTAAATTTTTGCACAGTTAGTATGCATCCTATGTTTTATATGTTTGCAGGCAGGTGCAATCAATTTCAAAACTGACGGCAACTGAAGTATACTATGTATCGAGCAAAACATGCGCATGTCAAGTATCGAATGCAGGAATGTATCGTTTCTTTGAAGGATATACCTGAGATCTCTGAGCTGCCGGTGGTGGGTAGCGCAAGTCCAAAGGCAAGCCACTTGCCGCCCGCCTTATCACGTTCTCCAGTGCAAGCATACGCCGAACGGCCTCTTTCGCCCACTCATTGGGCACCTGCAAGAATAATTTGAATATAAGCAATGGAGCAATGTTTCAAGATTTTATGGAAGTACAATAATGAAGGCTACAATATCTTATCGGCACGGTGACGGGCGCTGGCTCAACTCTGGCAGGAACTAGGTGTAGCTCAGCTGGATTGCCCTGAGAGTCCACCACTGCTATATGCCATGTCAACTCTGGTGGCCCACCTTTCACAGGTCCGCTCGGACCCCGTCTCGCACGACTCTCACTGCTACTCTGCCTCACAGTGATGGCTCTCCTCTCCTCAGCAGCTCCGCGTGCCTGACTCCGGACCTCCCTGAACTCTCGCACTCTCAGCGGCCCCGCCAAGCGCTCTCTCTGGTAAACTGCATAGTCCATGCCGGGACGCAGGTAGCGTGTCAAGTCGGTGTCAGGCCGCGTGAAGATCTCTAGCTCGGCCAACGTGTACTCCCCTATGTGTGAGGCCCGTGGTGGAAGCGGTCCGGGCACCTGGAACCCTGCATGGCCAAGTGATTGGCGTGTCACTCGGTCACCCAAGTACCACTGCCAACCAAAGGCCGACTCGAGCAGCACTCTGCTCGCTGTCACAACCCTGCTCCTGGCAAGGTATTCAGGCTCTGGCTCTGCCACTCTCCAAGGATCCCACTCTACCTGCACAAGCAAGCAATGCAAGCGTCGGTCAGCGACAGCATTAAAGCAATAAAAGGGATGCATATTTCTATTTAATAAAGTCATGTCATACCTGTGAGGGACGGAGCTCGTCTAGGCATATCCTGAAGCCGTTCAAGTCACCTCTCCCTCTTTTCTCTCCCATGTTCTTCTTGCTCCAGATATGAGCACGCGGGAGGATCCCCAAGTCTAGGCTCTTCGTCACTGGACGGCAGATGTTCAAAACCTCATAGGCCCAGAGCTGCACAGTTATCAAAGTTCAAATCGTTAGTGCAATGCAGGAATATTTTTGAGCAGCTTATGTATTCAAATAGATAAGTCTATATTGGAAATGTGCTTTGCTCTATTATGATCATACCTCCCAAATCCGCCAGTATTTTCTCAGTCCTCGATGAGTCCCCCATAAAGCCATAAGCTGCGACAAGTGCGGCTCCTCCCCAGTTAAAACGTGAGGCTATCCTCAGGTCTCTCAGTGCAGGCAAGTACGATAGGTGAACCTTGCTACGCCTATTCGGGTACAAGGTAGTACCAAAGAGGTACAACAAGTACGCCCGGGCCATCTGCTCCGCCTCCTGCTCGGTTGTTACCTCCTTCGCGAGGTACCGGGTGAACTGTCCGTATCTTGCCATCCCTTCCTCGACCTTAGGCACCTCTCCCAAGAACCATTCCAGGGCCGCCTCGTCCTCCTGAATGCCCGAATCAAACGGGATAGGGTCACCTCCAACCCTCAAACCGGTGATCGCCGCAAAGTCAGTAGGCGTCACCGTCATCTCCCCAAGCGGTAGGTGGAAGGTGTTGGTGGTATCCCTCCACCTCTCTGCAAGTGCAACCAAGACCGCATGGTCATTTCTGGCCGAGGTAAGAGTCTATATGAACTCCCCGAAGCCTGCCTCATCCACCAACTGCCTCACCCTCTCGGGCAAACCCTGGTACAACGCCAAGGAGCTGCAGGCACCCCCAAAACCTCGAATGTCTCTCTGTCTTGCTCTCTCCTGCGTTAGACATGGAAATAAGCAACAAAAGATATATCAGCATGTATAGCTTTCATTCTCAAGTTCTAGGTAATCAATGTAACCTGACAGTAGATGGTTGGTTCAAGTTATTATGTCTCTCACATGGCATTCAACGTGAAACTATAGTATCACTATTCGAATCTACTTCAAAGGATTACACCACGTTTCTCGGTATTTAAGCACATGCATCGTATTAAATTTGCAATCACAAAAGGAAATGAGGGATTCTTAGAAATTTACCTCAGCCCAGCTGCTCGAAATGTGGGTATCAGGGTCTCTAAGAACGAGCTCGGGGTCGTACTCCGCCTGCCGTGGCCTGTAAGCCGCAAGACCCGATGGTACAAACAAGTGTGGAATCGGTGGCCTGTATCCTTCTACTGAAAACGGAGCGCGAGTCAAACCCTCCGCCTCAGACACCGCTGTCACCCTGGGCCCATGTGCCCTGGCCCCAATCCTCTCCTCAGTCTCTGCGTCCCTCAGTACCTCCTCCTCGGCGGCTCTTGCCCTCTCGGCCCTCGCTGCGGCCTTTGAGGCTGCTATCACCCGCTCTCGCTCCTCTCGAGCCTCCAAAACAGCGGCCCCAATCATGGTATCCTCCTCGAGGAGCCTGGCCAGTCTCTCCTAGCTCAAGAACTCTGCGAGATCCTGTCTTGTGATGGGTCTGTGGCCCGATGACGTCGCTCCTGGCCGAAACAGTACCTCTTCCTCCGGAACTTCTGCGGTGTCCTCTTCCTCGCTCGCCACACCCTTGCCTTTTGCCGGGTCCCTCAACGGAGTCTTGCTTGGCCCGGCACCACCATCCTCGGTGCCTCCACTGCCTACACCCTCGGAACTGCCACCAACTACTACCGAGCCACTCACGGCCTCGCTCGGGTCCAGTTGCACGACTCCAGCCCTCACGGCCCCGGCCTCATCTGTCGCGCGACGGTCTGACTGCGTTGCGCGATGATCGCCTTCGCTACCAGTCTCCTGCATGCGGCCCTGTTCGCCATCGCCGCCGCTCGTTACCTCTGTACTGGTATCAACAACAGCCCCCGCTGGCGACCGATCCTCTGTTTCGACCACCATTGGTCTTCCCTCGTTCTCCGAACGATCAACTACTTCCCCGCTACCCCGATTAATGCCGTGGTCAGCCATGGATGATGGTACGCGTGTGGGTTTACTTGGTTTTTGGACGAAATCAAGGGTTTAGAGAGGAGAAGTTTGAGAGAGAATGGTGTTAGGGGGAGTTCGAAATTGCTATGGGCGGTTTCAGAATGTCCCCGTCATTTAAAAGGGAGAAGGCAGCCATGGGTCGGGTCTGGGCTGGTTTCAGACCCAAGCCCTAACAGCAAACCATCGCGCGATGGTATGGCTTCGTCGCGCGATTGTCCAACTAGACCGCTCATTAAAGTTTAGCCTCTGGTTCAGGCCCGATCATGTGTATTGCTTTAATGATGGCCCAGGAAGTTTTGCTTGAGCCTTGCAATTGATTTTAGGATCGTTTCGAGATGTCCTTTATTTCAATCAGCGACGATCCATCCGTTCGATTTATCAATCAGCGACGATCCATCCGTCCGATTTATCCATCAGCGACGATCCATCCGTCCGATTATCAATCAGCGACGATCCATCCGTCCCATTTCAATCAGCGACGATCCATCCGTCCGATTATCAATCAGCGACGATCCATCCGTCCGATTATCAATCAGCGACGATCCATCCGTCCCATTTCAATCAGCGACGATCCATCCGTCCGATTATCAATCAGCGACGATCCATCCGTCTGATTTTCAATCAGCGACGATCCATCCGTCCCATTTCAATCAGCGACGATCCATCCGTCCGATTATCAATCAGCGACGATCCATCCGTCCCATTTCAATCAGCGACGATCCATCCGTCGGATTATCAATCAGCGACAATCCATCCGTCCCATTTCAATTAGCGACGAACCATCCGTCCGATTTTCAATCAGCGACGATCCATTCGTCCGATTATCAATCAGCAACGATCCATCCGTCTGATTTCAATCAGCAACGATCCATCCGTCCGATTATCAATCAGCGACGATCCATCCGTCCCATTTCAATCAGCGACGATCCATCCGTCCCATTTCAATCAGCGACGATCCATCCGTCCGATTATCAATCAGCGACGATCCATCCGTCCGATTATCAATCAGCGACGATCCATCCGTCCCATTTCAATCAGCGACGATCCATCCGTCAGATTATCAATCAGCGACGATCCGTCCGTCCGATTATCAATCAGCGATGATCCTTCCATCCAATTTCAATCAGCGACGATCCATCCGTCCGATTTTCAATCAGCGACGATCCTTCCGTCCGATTATCAATCAGCGACGATCCATCCGTCCCATTTCAATCAGCGACGATCCATCCGTCCGATTATCAATCAGCGACGATCCATCCGTCCAATTTCAATCAGCGACGATCCATCCGTCCGATTATCAATCAGCGACAATCCGTCCGTCCGATTATCAATCAGCGACGATCCATCCGTCCGATTTCAATCAGCGACGATCCATCCATTCGATTTTCAATCAGCGACGATCCATCCGTCCAATTTCGGATCAGTGACAATCTATCCGTCCAATTTCGGATCAGTGACAATCTATCCGTCCAAATTCGGATCAGCAAATCAATCTGCTCACCGATCCATTGGTGCATGGTATTTGTATATACTTACTTGCATTTCTCGTTCGAATCGGCTTTTGGGTGAATTGGATGGGTGTCTAGAAATCTTTGACGTTACCCGTACCAGCCAATGGTGCTCCGCGTGCCGTCAAAGAGGGACTACTATAGACACCCCAATCTGATTTCCCGATCGTTTTACTTCGTTTTTCGGTTTTTTGTTTCCTCGATGATGAATCAGGTCAAAAACAGTCTTGAGAACATGGAATGGCTTGAGTTTGGCGTGTGTGGAACCCATCCTTAGCCTGAAAACCCTTGAATCCAAACCTGGGCCTCAGGTTTTACAGTCGCGCGATGCACTGGAACCCTCGCGCGATGCTTTGCTTGCCAGGTGGTGGTCAAAGTCAAGGTTTTGACTATTGACCCTTGCGGGGTTTAGCTTGACACTCGCGCGATTGTCTCACTGTCTCGCGCGATGGTCAACACCTGTCATTTTCACCCGGATTGCGTGGTGATCAGAGGGCTACAGGCCTATGTGACCCCGTTGCATCGACTGAACAGCGTTCTGGGGGGCTCCCCTTGCACCACCTCTACCCCATTCTCCCATCACCTTTGCCACCCCACTTCTCCACCAAGCAATTGTGACCAGTCTTGTTGGCTGGTTGCATGGCCTTGCCTAGCCACCAACCAACTTCTCCTTCTATAAGTACCACCCCCCCCCCCATGCTTCATTTTAAAAGGTTACCAATATTTCCTCAAGAAAGAAGAAGGAAAAAGTTTAAACACAAGCACCCCATATTGCACTCACTCCCACATAATCACTATCCAAGCCTCACCACTTCATTCAAGCCATCTCCAAGACACTCAAGCAAAGGTATAATACCTTTCTGCTTATTGTTCGAACCCCTGAGGGGAGCTGGCAGGGTCAAGGCTGGTAATTAATACCAATTCTGGCCCTAAAGCTAGCAAGGTTTCAAGAGCCGTTGCCCAGCACTCCCTCGCGCGATGGTCCCGCTCACTCGCGCGACAGTTCTGTCTGCACGAGATTGGACCACGTGGGGAAGGGATGCTGGTCTTTAAGTTTATTGTCACGTTCATAGTCACTTTCAAATCATTTTTCTTGAAGTATTAGCTCACTGCTTTGCATGTTAAAAATCATAGTTTAGCTTAGTTTACAACTTCACTTGGTTCAGAATGCTCTTGGGATGCTCTTGAACATGTCTCAGAGCCCTAAGCATGCGAAGCAATTCCTGGAAGTCCAGTCAGAACAATCGCACGCGTGTCTCACTCCCTCGCGCGATGGTTCTCTAATTTCCAGGGACTGCCCTTGCATGAGCAGCTTGGCCTTGGCCTCAGTTTAGTCGCCCCCACTGTTTAGGGGTTGTGTTTCTAAAATATTTCCATCTGTTGTAATATTATTTACTTTCAAGTTCATATAAACTGCTTGGCTTGCACCTGGGTGAGCACTGGTCCTTCCAGAGCCCAGAAGGGGGTAAAATTCAAACTATTGGTGGGACATCAACACTCGCGCGAGTGTATGGAATTGTCGCGCGACGGTGTGCTTGCATGCAGATGGATTCTCGCATGCAAGCTGGCCGTTTGTTCGTGCCAAAGTCATACACAGCACTGTCCTGATGTTTGATCGATGTTTTGAACTTCATTCCATTTATTACTTGTTATCTCGCTCATCCACGGCATATCTATCACATCCTGCAAAACGTGTTACAGTATTAAAAACCTCGATAAACTGTTCCCCCGCCCTACTTGGCTAAAAATTGATTAATGAAACAGAATCGCAAACAAACTCTTTTTCGCAAGTGCCTAAGTAGAGACCGATCTCCGGATTGGGCGAGAGGGGTGCCATAAAACCCTTCCCCTCTCGTAACCTAGCTCCCGAACCCAGATATGGTTATGACGGACTGGTTCCTTAAATTTTTTCAAATCAATCAGCGCGGCAAGTGCTTCGAAATACGGTTCCTTGGGTGTCGGACCTTCAAACCCGAGTGGCGACTCTGTATTTTGCGAGCGCTTGCTTCCTCGCTCGCGCTCCCTCGATCTGGGCCCGTTGCATTTTGGAATCCGGAAATTCCAAAGGGCACGCTGCCCACAATGCTGAGAATCTAATCTTCCCTATTGCATTCGCCGTCGTCAAGAAGCAGAACAAGGAAAATTGGGGGTGGTTCCTCGATTGCATAAGGTTTTATGTTACTCAATGTCAAGGCTTGTGTCTCATTTCAGACAGGCACTCAGGCCTTCTTTCATATCTCAAAGGTGCTCCACAATGGAGACCCTTGCGGCGTACCATAGATACTGCACCCGCCACTTGGGGGTAAACTACATACAGAGGTAAAATAAAATTGTGGGCGACCAAGTCAAATTAGCAGCCTGTGATTCGGAAGTTTGAGATTGAGCTACAAAAACTTTAAAGGTTTTCCGACGGTGCAGTAAATAAGGATCTTGAGGAGCTACCCCTGCGTAAGTGGTCCTATGCACACGATGGGGGTAGGCGATACGGATCACGTACTACAAATCTATCTAAGAGCTTTAATGGGGTCCTTAAGGAAGCCAGACAACTCTTCATAGTGGCCACAATTAGGACTACATTCTATAAGTGTGTTACGTATTTCAACGACTATGCCGTCAAAGCAAGGGAGGGGATCGAATCAAGTAAAACAAACATTTAGCAAATTCGCAACGAAAAAGTACGATGAATGGAGGATGAGAGCAAGAAGGCATGGAGTGATTGAGTTTGACAGAGAGACGGGAATCTATGAGGTGCGAACTCCAATGAATCCAACTAGCCCATATAAAGGAAATCACAGGCACACAGTACACTTCAATGACCAGACATGTACTTGCAACAAGATGCAACAATGGAGGATGCCGTGCTCACATGTGATTGCAGTGTGTAACAGAATGGCCATGGACCCTACACGATTCATAGGCAATGTTTGGAGGCGTGACTCAAACATAGCCATATATAGCTCTGAAAAGTTCATACTATTGCGTGACAAACCGTATTGGCCTTCCTACGATGGGCCAATAATTCATCCTGATGAAGAACGTCTTAGGGGTCGAGGATGTCCACAAGTAAATCGATTTCGAAATGAGATGGATATGATGGACGACTGGCTTGAGGCGCAACCATTACACAAACAGTCTTGTACCTTGTCTGGTGGAGATGGGCATAACAAGCGAAAATGTTCAAAGAGGAGAGAAGCATCATCTTCAGTAGCAAATATGTAACTTGTAATGTTTAAAACTATGCATCTGTTTGACTTTTCAATTGCTAAAATGGATCTGTAACTTGTAATGTTCAGTTTTTATTTTCTTTCATGGAAGTTGAGGATAAGTATTGTTGTTAGAGCTATGTAATGCGAAGTTATGATGGTTATTAGTTTTTGTAGCGCTTAAGTGTTCAATTGTTAAATTGCCATATAAAATAACAAAATCAGTACCACATCATGGAAGGAAGTTAACATTGTAATGAGGTTTTCGAAATAAATTAGAGAAACACTACAAGAAATCAGGCTTTTTGCGAGGACTATAATTCCTTGCAAAATCCGTTTTATTCCTCGCCAAAAGCCTTTTGCGAGGAAATTTTTTCCCCTCGCAAAAAAGTGTCTTTTGCGAGAACTTAGCTTTGTTGCAATTGAGTACACCGTTTAGCAAGGAAAATAATTGGACGCTAATATTAAACAAATTAGTCGCCAAAGGTATACCGTTCCTTGCAAAAAATCTCTCATTGGTGACAAAGTATTTTCTCGCTAGAACAAAAAATCTTTTGGCGAGGAATAGGTTCCTCGCAAAAGACTATTTCTTTTGCCAAAATAGGGTTGGATTTTTGCAAGGAAACTTTTCGTCGCAAAAAGTGATTTCTTTTAGCGAGGAAGAAATACCTCGCCAAAGACGATTTCTATTGACAAACTAGTGAATGCTTTTTGCAAGGAAACTTACCCCTCGCAAAAATGAAATTTCTTATAGCGAGGAATTTTTTTGGCAAAAAAATTTCTTTTTACTGCAAACTAAATCATCTCACAAAAATAGCAGTTGCTTGATGTTTTCTTTTTGCTTCCCGTCATGATTTCAAAGGTATAGTTCATCAAACTGAGGCAATAGCATAACATTAACTTAAAACTAGTTCACATAAGTCAAACTATGGTATCTTAACCTTAATCTTCTTCAATAACCAAAACAAAAGCCAAAACCCCCGAACATAACATCAAGTATCAAAGGCAAAAACGACAATCCTTCTTCCAAAAACTAAAGACATCCTTCTTCCATATAGAAGTACCTGAAAATAAGACAAAAGGCAGTTTTGTCTTCCAAAACATCATTCATCTCATATCTACAACTATATTGTATTTTCATCCATCAAATGATCACCATCGATTGTTGAGCAATCGGCATGTAACACAATAAAAAGCTTTACAAACCAATATGTCATCACTACTAAACATGAATATCCCAAGTAGCTTAGCGCATAGATTATGACTTAACCAAGAGAAATCAAGCAGCAATAGAGTCCTTAAATGGATAACACTAACTATCTCTAAAACCCGTCTATTAACAACAGTCCAGAAACATAAGTTTAACAACTAAGTTTGAGATTTAGCATATTTAAGGCTTAAATTACTTGATGAGCTAGGAAATACACGCAAAGGAACACAAGCACACTGAGTTTCAGATATTAGTTTTCACTGGTACAATTGCTTTAAACTGACGGTGGTTGACTAAACCACTTCATAGGGATCAAGGAGTGATTCAGTGAAACAAGTTGAGATATGGAAAGTAATGTTGTGCTACCACTCAACAAGTGAAAACCATTTAACCAATGCATAAGTGTATCTCCAGCCATATACCTTCGATTTCCCAACACCCAAATTCTTTTTGCGAAAAAGTTGTAAAGACTGATTGAGCGACCTCAATTGCTCAACAAGGAAGAGCTAAAGCCATAAAAAGTGCAACTTTGCCCACCCAAAAAAATTCTAACTTTCACACTTTCAGCATTTATACCATATTCTTTGCAACTAAAATTCAATTTCAGTATTCAAGAACGTAAGTTTAACAATTGTGTCTTAGTTTCTGCATATTTAAAGCATAAACTAGTTGCTGGAAATGTTCTATCAAGGCAGAAAAACACCTCTATAATTGCTGAAATGATAGAGAATCATTCCAGCGACGTGGTGAATCCTAGGTTTTTTTCAATTATCCTTATACTTGCTACACTTTTCCTGCATTTTCACTAACCAATTAGGAGTATCACAACGTCTATATGATAAAGAAAGTCATGCTACATATTAGAATTTGTAACAAGAGTTTGAGGCAGGAAGATATTACCAGTACCTAACTATAGAGAATCATTCCAACTACCAATTTACCACATACCTCATAATCGGAGTCTTTCCATAAGTAAGACAAATATGCCCAATCTACCTCCTCTATATCTGTAGGGCAATTGACGTCTCCATTCTCAAATTTCTTCTTGAGACGGGATCGCATGTCACAATACCACTTACCCATAGCTCGCAATATAGCTTTGTCTACATAAGTTGCTTCAGGAAGATCAAAATTTTCCTACATATCTCACAAATTCATCCAGTCAATTGCATACATGAAGATAGCAACTTAGATGTCAACTTAGACTCAAAACTGCATCAGAATATTATTACATACTCACTCAACTAGTATCCAATTATTCTCAATTTCATATGAAAAGGCCAACAAAACTCCCAACAAATGTTATAACATACTACTCCGACAAATAACAAGGTCATGTTACTAATACTTACTCAAATGTGCACAATACAGATATCCATTGCATCTCGGGACACCTTCTCCCAACTTTTGCCTATAAAGGAGCAAATTGCAGAACAATAACACCTATCTCTGTGGTGAACCTAGTCAAGTCATTATCGTTTTCACTGGATGGTTGTCCAAGTATTCTAGAAAAGCCCAATTTCACCTTCTCTCCATGCCCTCGAATCTTGGCTAGCGCTAAACTTTTAGTTTTTCCATGTACATTCTTTGTTACAGATGCATCTGCTGAAAAAATGGAACATAGATTCTCAGAAACTCAGCTAAAAATCCTTGCAATCATAGTGGTGGTGTTAAAACATGTACCAGGTGTCAATGATACATTTGGTTGCGCAAACTCAGATATGTGTGGAGCAAGAGATGAGTTTTGGGCTAGATCATTACTTGGCATGGATGACACGGTAGGAGTAAGCACTGCTCTAGCAGTCACTCTGTGAGGTGTCATTCCACGACCTCCTCGTCCTCGACCTCTAGCAGACATTTTTCTTATCTATAGGACAACAAAATAAATTAGCAAATACCAATCATCAAGCATGAATTGAACGAGCATTAACTTCATTTAAGCATGAATTGAACAAACATTAACTTCATTAAAAAAATGGGAAGGAAAAAAAAAACCTCGCACTCTGATTAATATAGCTTGTTAAAACAACCTGACAAGAAGTGTAGCATAAAAGGAAGTAAAAAAAGGTTGAAATACATTTGAATATTTTAAGTGAGACTAAACAACATGCTTATCCAATGGGTGGCTAACTCTTGAAGAGCTATAAATCATGAGAAGAACTATAAATCATGACACCAACCAAGTGACTGATTCCTGAGAAGAACTATAAATCATGAGCAGCGGCACCTAAATATCAGAGAAAAAAGACAACAACCTCAAAGTAGTTGGAACAACAAATGCCACAAAAAAACTTCAACCTGCTAGCGCCGAAACACCACACCTAATCCAGCAAACTAGCAACACCCCAAAATAAATACAGCAGTACGAGATAGGCATAAAAAAAACAAAGGCAGCAAGAATGGTAAACAAAACCACCAAAAAGATAGTCAACCACAGCAACCTACTAGCCAAAAAAAGAACCAAATTCATAACCAAAAGCTCACGAAAACCCAACCAAACTGCTATGAACTACTAGGATTTTTGTCCTACTAGCATGTTTCCTTTTATTTTACAGAACCAATTGCCAATTAGAGCTATAAATTAATGGGTAACAGGTGTCAAAAGCCCAAAATTAAATTGAATACCTAAAGCAAGATTATAATGAGGACTCTAATTAGGGCCTACTATGAACTAAATGACGGGGAGATCTAGAGAGAGAGAGAGTGTGTTACCAGTCATGTATTTTTGCCTTTTCTTTGCTATCAACTAACAAAAACCAAGACGATGAAGTATTAATTTACTAGATTTCGTTAATTTGTAGAAAACGTATTTTAAGAAAAAGAAACAAAACAATTCAGCTAATGGGTGAGTATATATTGTAAAACACAGAGATGCAAACAATGAAATAAGGGGTATATCGAGAGAGAGAGAGAGAGAGAGAGAGAGAGAGAGAGAGAGAGAGAGAGAGGTGGCTTACACTATGTTCCAGGTCCCTAGAAAGGCAGCAGATCGATAAGCCCTAGGTAGGTATGGCGGGAGATGGGAAGGGAGGGGAAAATTTTCTAGCGCCAGGCTTGAAAATTTTCCAGCCCTAGGTAGCGGGAGATTGAAGTGTGTTGTGGAAGGGGAAATAGTGGGTCTTTATTAAACGGTGTCATATTCTATTTGCAATTAATTCACCGCAGTGGAAGCAAAGAGGGGAAAGGAAATACTAACACATGAAACGGTGCCGGTTCTCTAAACGGTGCAATTAGTTTTTTTTTTTATCAGGAACGGTGCAGTTAGTGTGTCGCGTCTGGATTTCTACTCGATTATCCGAACCATTCATCTTGCAAGACACGTCAAATTGAATCTCCACGCGAAAGTTCAAATTGATCGGACGTTACCAACTACCTCATCGAAATACTTTTATATAATAAAAAAAATTAGATGAGTCTAATTGGCATGACTAAACTATTCCAATGAGGTGGTTACGGGTGTTCGTTAAACGTCATTTTCGATAGGAATGATCTACTCTACAAGGTACAACAGATAGACGGTTTTGATCATGAATAAACACCTCAAGTGGTTTTCGGGTGGTACATTATGAGACTTTAATACCTCCGAACACATTAAATGTCTTCCGATCAAGTAGTTGTTGATATCTGATGATCTCCGATTTAGGTGACACTGATTGACATGGTAAAATATGACATTCTAACGATTTAGATCGCCCATTATAAGAATAGACTCATCAATGACCTTTAGAATCTATATGTTCAACTTACTTAATAGTAAACTAAGTCATTTGCTGTAGGTGAATGTACAGTAGCCACACAACTACAACACAACCATGACAATCGATACCGTTGATTTCCTTCAGCTTGTCGATTAAATCATTAACGTGAATTTTTGGCTCGATCGGGTTTAGAAAACCCCTTCATCGGTATGCAAATTCATCAATAAAATGAAATTTTTATGTCCGATCAAGTGTCTAACGATACGCGCTCAACTTCATTCTTGGTACAAAAGTGATTTTGTCCATATTACGTAAAAAATAGACGATTCTGATTGTAATAAAAGGCCTCATGTGGTGCACTATAGGACTTTAATTTTCTTGGACGCATTAATTTCTTTTTGCAGCAACGACGATTCCTCGCAAAATGCTTTTAACTGTTTGGGCATACTAAAATAGCCAAAAAAAAGGAAGTATAGGCTTATAGCGAGAAATTTACAATTTCCTCGCAAATAATCAACATTTTTTTGCGAGGAACACAATTCCTCACAAAAAGTAAGTAGAGGCTTTTAGCGACCAATTCATTATTTCCTCGCAAATAACCAACATTTTTGCGTGAAACTTAATTCCTCGCAAAATGTTTACAACTTTAGCGTCTAAATAAGTTTGACAAAAAAAATCACTACAGCCTTTTGGCGACAATTTTTTGTTTTTCCTCGCAAATTCATTTTTCCCGCCTGGATAAGAAATTCCCACTGTGTTTTCGGTGGCAACAGCGAGGAATTTTGAAAATTTGTTGCAAATACTCTTTGGCTACAAGGAAATAGCGAGGAAAATATGTCTTCCTCGCAATAAAACACCACTGATGCACCGCCAGTGACCGTTAGTGAGGAAACAGTAATTTCCTCGCCAATACCCTTCCTTTAGCGAGGAAATTGATGTCCTCGCTAAAAATTTCCTCGCAAAAAGCATGATTTCTTGTAGTGAAAGTTAACTATATTTAACAAGTGATAATTAGAATTTTTCAGTAGCAAAACAAACATACACGATGCGTAGCAAAATCATTACAATGTGGAGTGAAAGGTTAATATTTTGAACAATACATTTCAAATGTGACAAAAAGACAATAAATAATGTAATTGAAATAATGCATTTCAACTGTGAAAACAGACCATTGAACAGTGTATTGCAGAAATGTGAAGCTAATCACGGGTTTGCATTGATTGGTCAGAAATTAATGTCATTGTGTGGTCTACATCTTGGCATCTATTGCAGGAGTATTGGATTCCAATAATTTCCCAACAAATATGGACAAAATTTATTTCAATTTTATGTGTATAAAAAGGAGATACAAGAACCAGTCTTGCAACTTCATCTTTTCATTGTATGGCATATAGCTAGCTATGAGGTACATAGTGCGTGATATATTTCAAGCAATGGGTCGTCATTGGCACCTTGATGACGATTTTGAATACCCTTTGAACCTAAACATGCGATACACACCCATTGTCTTTAGAGAAATGCAACGTGAGTATCAATGCCGACTTGAACAATATGAAGTTCTAAAATTCGACTGCCGGACTTTCAACATTCCAATTCCACGTTGTCAAGTAGTTGACATGCCAATTGATACTCCTCAGTTGTTGCAAAGAGCCTTGCATCGTTTTCGTGAAGGAGTGAACGGCATGCAAATGCATTTGCAACAACATCACTATCGATTCTTAGCAAATGAACGAAGACATGAAGGATTAATGGGTGAAGCTCGTTTTTATATGGAGGCTAGTACGAACGAAAATGTTCAATCCGACATCGAGATGTCAGACGAAGATCAAGAACCATGAATGTGGGATCATTAGAAGATCAACAACCATTGTAACTCTAAGCTTCTTTAATTCTGTCATCCATTTCGTATTGTATCTTAGTGTCATAATTGGAGCTTTTATTTTGTTGTAGTATCATCTTGATGTAACTATTGCAACTACTTTTCAATTCATGTTTTTTCTTATCAAGCCATTGAGAGTGATTAGTAAATTATATTTTTCCATGACGATACAAAAATAACTGAATTTAAGTGATATTTATTATCTGCATTGATGGAATTACAACAACATTAATATACTTGACATAAACTAATACATCAATAGTTCATACTTAACATAAAAAGGACAAATTACTTAACATACTTAATGCATATCCAATACATAACTTCCAATACCTAACACAGAACTAATAATGAGAGATCTACATGTCCTCATTAGACATAGTATAGTTAGATAGATATTTCTCATTATTCAAAGTGATGTTACGTTCATTTTCCGTTAGTTCTCGCTGATTTGCCTCAGCCATCTCTGTTGCTAACTGAAGCATGAAATATCTACTCCTGCGCATCAGCATTCTATTATTCTCCTCTTTGATTAGGGACACGGCTGCTTCATATTCTCACTTATTTGTTGTTGGCATCTCTAGAGATCGACGATGTGGAATTCTGACTCCCATGTTATGTAAATCATTAACCAATCCCTCCTGCTCTTCAACCCTAAATTTCCATTCTTGTCGAAGACCAACATAATAATCTTTTGGGCTGGTTTTTATTTTCTTTCTAATATGGATCCTTGAACTTGGGAAGTATTCAGACCCTGGAACTTGCTCCTCTGTTTGCCATATGATAGAACTATCTCACGAGTGAGGATTATTACATAGAAATGTAGAAGTTGAAAAATAATTTATAGTCAAATGCTTTGGCCAATACCTAGATCATACTCTCAATAGGATCCAATAAGACAAGAGCCAGTAGGGGACCATAAAAAGTTATATATTAATAAGGCTGTATAAAAGCTTAATACAGTCTACATGGATAAAGCTGTATAAAATGACAAATAAAACAAAGATGGTTAAAAAAGTTTGTACAAATTTTTTAATGCTGAAAAAGGTTGTATGAATTGATGATGGCTGAAAAAGCTGAAAGAATCGAAAAGTCTGCAACTGAAAAGACTAAACCCATTGAATGAAACTGAAAAAAGCTCAACGATTTGAATAAGGCTAAAAAAAACTGTAGGAATTGATTAAGGCTGAATGCATTGAACATGGCTAAAAAAGCTGAAGAATTTGATTAAGGGTGAAAAAGGCTGCAGTAATTGAATAAGGCTAAAACAGGCTCAAGTAATTGAGTAAAGGTGAAAAAGTATGAACGAATTTAATAAAACTGAAAATGGTTGTATGTATTATAAATACAATTTTTTCCAGTGAAGTTAATAAAACCCTAAGGTATTCCTAAAGTGCATCAACATTTTTCTATATATATTAGTCATATTTTGGACAATCATTTTTTTTTCAATTTTAAGCAAAGTAGTTATTGTCAATCTATCTTTTCTTAAACATAATACAATAGTTTCCGTTATTTACGTTGTAACAGCCAAATATTTTACACTACAAATGTGGTTCACAATTTTTTTAAACGATTTTACTTTCGTTGTTTTTAGTCACGTTTCATACCCATATTTCTCACAAGATCAAATTAATGAGATTGATGGGATGTTATTTTATAAGGTAGAGCCAGTTGAAATGATGCTACCTGATTAAGTAGAGCCACTTGAGATGGCGTTACCTTATTAGGTAGAGCTACTTCAAGTGGCGCTAGTCCACGTCATACAGCCAATGTAGCACATGGCAGAACGCCACATGGCAGAACGCCACATGGCAAATAGCGCCAATTGTAATGGCGCTACTCGGGTAGCGCTTGTTGAAGTGGCTATACCGAGTAGTTTTAAAAATAGTTTGAAAATGAGAGTATTCTGGCCAATAGTTCTAAAAAAAAATTACTTTGATAAAAATCTCTTAGAATGAAGGGCAAATTGAGTATGAGGACATATTATAAGGGTTTTTGTTATAATAAGGACATAAATATTTTTCCGTAAAGTTTAAAGGATATTCTGCCTATGATTTACAAAAAACCCCTTCCAAGGTTGACCATCGTTGACCAAGTTTGAACGGCATTGAAAGTGACTAAAATCCTAGGGTACCCTATGAAAGTGTCTAAAACCTTAGGGTACCCTATATATAAAAGTGCCTAAAACCCTAGGGTACCTTATGAAAGTGTCTAAACCGCTAAAATTCTATAATATGAAAGTGCATTCTAAAATCTTATGAAAAGTGCCTAACACCCTAGAGTACCCTATGAAAGTACCTAAAACCTTAGGATACCCTACGAAAGTGCAACAAAACCAAAAAACACGAAAAAGACATATTTTGTGTTAACCAAACAAGATGCTTGTCTTATTTAAAACAATTTAAATGAAAAAAATATTTTTATGTATTAGCCAAACAAAATCTTTCTCACATTAAAGACAATTTTATATTTTCACATATTAAAAGACTCAAATTTTTTTTTATTAATTGATTCTATACATCCCAATAAATTAGAAAATCTACATGGACAGATACTTTAGAGAGAAAGAGAGAGACAGAGAGAGAGAGGGAGGGAGGGGGGGAGAGGTGAGGGCTTTCGGTGCCGAAAGTGGAGAGAGGGCGCTTCGGATTCTTCCCGGCGCGGGGATTCTATAGGAAGCGAGCCTAGAGAGAGAGAGAGAGAGAGAGAGAGAGAGAGAAGCGTGGGAGTCGGGAGTGTGATAGATCTTGAGTTGCAGAGAGAGAGGGGAAGTGAGAGAATGAGTAGCAGAAGCGGCAATGGCGGCGGCGGGGAGCAATCAATACCAGCGGCGTCAAGCAAGATGGTCCAGAGTTTGAAGGAGATTGTTAACTGTCCTGAATCTGAGATCTACGCTATGCTCAAAGAATGTAATATGGACCCCAACGAGGCCGTTAACAGGCTTCTCTCTCAAGGTCTCCCAAGGCCTCTCTCTCTCTCTCTCTCTCTATGAATATACACTATATGCCTTTTTCGTGTTGTTTTATCTGGATGCGATTTTGATAGCTGATTATGTTTTATATTTTATGTTATGAACTCTGGTTGTTGAGAAAACTTGCTGATATTTGTGTAAACGTCTGTAGTGTTTACATTAAAAACTGATGTTTTGGATATTCATGTGGTCTATGCAGTATTGGTTTCGACAAAATGAAAAAAAAGGTTGTCTTTTTTTGTTTTTCTTTGAATTTTTTTTCTTCTCGTTTGATTACTACAATTTATCCGAAACTTGATGCAGTTTCTGATAAAGAATTAATGCTCTCTTCTATTCATGTTTGTTAAGGGTGAGAGGCGCACCGAGGCACAAATTTCTGTTCCGGCCTAGGCAATAGGCACTCGGTCATAGGCGAGGCACGGGCCTTTTTGAAGCTAGGCACACCTAGGGGAAAAAATAGGGAAAATAGCACACTCCAATACTTCAAATAGTAAACACTAAGCCAATGAATTTTAGAAATCCTACCATCAAAAGCATTCATAAAACATCCACGGAATGTCTAAAAATTGAAAATTCTTGCATATTGAAAAATTAAAACGTCAAAATCAACAGTAGACAAGTATACAACATTTGAATAAAAATTAAAGTATCCTACTTGGCAACCGATTCATCATGCAGAGAATTTACTAATTAGCCATTAACTTATTGTAAAAATAGATTATTTAGTTAAATTGCTTTTGGATAAATAAATTAAATTATTTTCTTAGTGAATAAAAAAAGAGAATAGCAGCTTATGTTGACGCTTCCGAGAGGAGAAAGAGGAGGAGGAAGGAGGGAGAGAGAGAGAGAGAGAGAGAGAGAGAGAGAGAGAGAGAGAGAGAGAGAGAGAGAGAGAGGATAACATCGGCTAAACTATGAAGGGTGACACGCTTAACCTAGCATCCTACGCTTGTTATCTAAAATGAAAGACGCGCCCCTATTTTTGCCTTGTCGGCTTTCTCGCCTATGTTGCGCTTCATTCAAGTCGCCTCCCCTGGCTCAGTCAAGGCAAGAACCCTGTGCCTTGATGCACCTGGAGGCGCACCTTTTACAACTATGGCTCGATGCCATTTTGGTTTTAGGAAAGAAAACAAATTTTTTTTTTTCCCCTCTTGTTTCAACTACAACGTATCTGTTTGCCAAAACTCGGAGTACATGTTTGTAAAGTTCACATCTTGATTATCCTCGGAAATTAATTTTTTGGGGAATGCTAAAATTTGGTTTATGTACCAAAAAAAGGATAAAATGAAAATCTTCATTCATGTGCTGCATCAGATAAGAGGCGTCCTGAGCGATAATTCTTGTTTCTATAATCCATAACTTTAGAAGTATGAATGGATCTCCTTCACATTGCTTGAATGTAAGACAATACGAGACTTAGTGATTTTTATGCTTGACTTCTTGGCAACTTGTTGTCAGAACAATTTCAACGATCTTGTTGGTAGACTTTTCAATCTGATGGCTCTGGATAAGCTATTAAAATGGAGCTATTAAGAGGGCTCTGGTAGACTTCAATGAAGGGCTAATTCTTATTTTGGAAAAGGAGGAAAATAGAATTGAAAATTCGACTTACACGAATCTGAATTACAAAAAGGAAACCATAAAACATCCACCTAATTCTTCCCCTTACTGCCTAATTCTTTCTCTCTCTCTCTCTCTCTCTCTCTCTCTCTCTCTCTCTCTCTCTCTCCAATCAACTAATCAGTCCCTCTCCTTTACGAGTGACAGCGACTAACCAATTTGTATTTTGAATGTAAGGTACCATCTATGAATGCACACCCGGGTACGATACAATAAAGGAAACTTCATGCATAGAACATGTTTTAGAAAAACTTGAGGTTATACTCACTGAAGATTTTCTTTCATGGGGTGACAACCTTGGTGGCTGCACTTAGGGCAGGCGTTTACCCATTTTCCAAACCAACCAAATCAAATTGAGCCTCAAGGTCCAATCAATTGGGGTCAGCTACATGAATCTAATGTCTCCATTGAGTTCTATTGAGGGCTTCACGCTCCACGAGATCCAAGAAACCTAGGTGTTTTTTTGACCAGCACCTTTAAGTCAATTTTGGTTTACTCTCCCCTTAGTGCTACCATAACCATAACACTGCTCTTAAGTCCTAACTACAACATAGAATGATAAAATTCTAAAGATGAATACACCTCTATTTCTTGCATTCGACACCATTTGGTGTTGCTCTTGTGAACACAGAAAGCGCAAAAGACTACCACCAACCGTGAAAAGTTTCTTATAAATCTTGTGGGCATGAAGGACTATTACACCAACACTAGGGAGCTTATTGTGTCAAACAGGGCACTTGTCGGAGTGTCTCCCCTACACCAAACCTATCTCTATGCGCTCCATGTTTCTCAACGAATTATCGGACTCCACCTTCGTAGCCCTCTCAAACCTCAACAGCAATTCCTCTTCAGGGTCGTCATTCTTGAAGTCTGGTTACTCAGGATGCATTTTCCTAACCAACTACCCAAGGCAATCGAGATTTGCTTTGTATTCTTTGGTGCTCTCATGTGATCAGATAGGCGTGTTCGTGTTTATTAGGTTGTTCTAACATTTTCGTTTCCATAACATGCAATGTCATGTTTTAAATTTTCACATTCTTGACGATTCTACTCTGAGATTGAATGCAGGTTTTTGTTTTGTCCTTGTTTGGTTTGTTGATATTTAAGCTCAATTCTGTTTTGATGTTTTCTATTGTCTAGATCCTTTCCACGAGGTGAAGAGCAAAAGAGAAAAGAAAAAAGAGGTGTGGATGTGGAAAGTGCATAATATCTGATTTCTATTGTTTGGTAGTTGAGTCTCCCTTTCCAAAACATTTCTTCATCATTTTCCAACTTATGGATTGCCCCCGCTATGAAACTGCAAAAGACTATTGAAGCTCTATTAAGCTTCAGATGTGGTGTGAGAAATCACCTTTTTTTTTGAATATCTGTTAAAAATTCACCTTGCTATCCATTTTTTAGTTATCTACTATTATTGTTTCAGAATAAGGATACAACAGAATCCTGGCCTCGTGGCGTTAGTAACAGTTCGAATCGTGTCGGTAGGGGCAGCAGTGACCGCTATACTGGACGTGGTGGCTCTGCGCAGTTCAGCTCATCTGGTATGTGGGGGTTAAATGCAATTTTAGGAAAGTTTTTTTAGTTTCATGGAACTTTTCGTTTGACCTTGGAATTGACATTCTTGTGTCAGAGTCTGGTGCTTTACATGGTAAACTTGCATACAAGAAGGAAAATGGAACACACAATTACAGTACCCCTTTGTCTGTATCATTTGGAATGACAGGACATAATTTGAATCAGCGACCTCCAGCCCAAAGGTTAGTTGTGTTAGAATCTATAATGATTGGTTCTTTTCTCAGTACATAAAACCATTGTTGCAGCAGTATGACTCTCTCCTTCCCACGTAGAGGGTACATGCATTAACGCACTCAAGTTTAGATTGGAAGGGATATCCAACATTGCACCTTTATCCTTCTTCTAAAAGTACTCATAACCAATTGTAAGGGGGTTTTGAAGAAAGAAAAGTTTGTATGCTTAACCATTTGTAAGAGGAGAGGAAGATGGGTAAAGAAGAACTAGAGAAGGAGAAGAAGAGAAGTGAAAAGGGTAAGAAAAGAAGAAGAAGAAAGAATAGAAGAACATAGAGAAGGTGGGAGGGGCTGAGAATTAATGTGGTGTGCCAGATTCTCTGATGATTCCGTACAATAATCCGTACATATTTACCTATAGTCCCGTCATAGATAGATACGAAACCAAATCCCATGAAGAGACACTATTAGATAAAGGTCTGGTGTAAATTGAAATTCTTGAATTGGATTAGACTTTTAGTTGTTGCTTTACCGTCTTCACTCTTCATCATTCTCCCTGTTGAGAAGAACTCTCACCTAAAGAGTAAAGGCAGTGATTACATGACTCAAAGCAGCAATTATGCCCTTTAAGTGACTAAGTCCTAACTAATAAATGTTTACTCAATAGGGTCTGAACAGTTTTGCGACGCACAAGATATCTCCTAGAGCACTTGAATCAGCAACATCCTGATTCACTGGAACATCATTAGTTTGACTCTTATGCTGCACTTGTATGGCAGAAGATGAGGACTTGTGTTGTAAATAAAGTAGAAGGAACGCCTACTGGTAAACTTGCTTGAGAATTGGGAGGCTGAAAGGTGCCTAGATAAGGAAACAAACCCAGTACGGAAAACAGGACGAAATCTGATATCTGAAGGTAAGATAAGTAAGTATACATTAGGTGTAATGCAACCTTACAAATATCAAGTATGCATCAGGTGCAATGATACAAAGACTATTTAAAGGTCCAGTAGCTTGAGCATGAGGTTTTGCAAAGGAGGTCTTACAATAAGGTTCAAGGAACACAAAACCATGTTTGTCTCCTTCGCCAAAATCTAGGTTCTTATGATGAACTTTAATTGGAAGTTAACTGTTTTCTTCCTTTGAAGCAATTTTGTTCCTAATGTTGGCATCTAAATCAACATGCTGTTGGGCAATTGATGTAGAAGGGAAGGTCTTTTTTTTGAACTGGAAAAAATGCCCAAAAGGCTTACAACCCCATGGAAGGGGCATCCACGGGCAATAAACCAGCCAAAACAAGGGGAGGGAGGGCATGCAAGCCAGGATGGGGATAAATTCTTCTCATGCATGGCTTTGGCCACCCAATTAGGTCATTTTAAGTGTAAACAAGGGGAGGGCATACAAGCATCAGGTGATTTTAAGTTTAAATATGATAATCTTACCTTCATGACTAAGCACACAATTATTACTAAGAGTATCTTCCTTCTTCTAGTGGATGAATTCACCGAATGTAACTGTTGGTGATGCCAAGAAGAATCATGTTTACTCAACAGATTTATGTTCTTATAGGTGTTGTTTCTCTTAGCTTTTTTGGGAGCTTTTTGGGTTTTTTGAGTTGTCTTTATTCAATTTTTTTTTTGTGTTTGTTAGTCTTGTGTCAAACTTTTGTGGATTATTGGTTCGTCTTGTCGAGACGAATCGGAAAAGTAAAAAATTATGACTTTTACCCAAATCTTTTTTGTAATAAAAAAGCCTGGACTGGGTTTTTAAAAAAAATATTTGGGTAAAAGAATAAATATTTTTTACTTTTCTGATTCCTCTCGTCAAGACGAATCATTAATCCACAAGTTTTGGCGCAAAAGTCAAAACTAATTAAGATAGATTTTTTTTGAATAAGTACAAAACGACCAAAAAACTAAGCAGAACAAGCACATAATCTTTTCAGCAAATTGTATTTTGTCTCTTTTCCAAATCCATGCTTGTCTACTGATGGGATCAATGTATTTGCCATTCTTGTCTTCAAGATGCTTATTTTCTTCTCTTGCATATATGTGGGCTCTCAATGCAGTGATCCTGCCGCTAGGGAAAATAAAGCGACAACTATAGGCACTGTTAATGGTGCTTTATCATCCTCACAGCCTCCTGGATATCATGCTGCCTGGTCTGGAGTTCCTGGTCAAGTATCAATGGCGGACATTGTTAAGATGGGTAGGTCACATTACAAGGCCTCCAGTGGAGCAAACCCATCCCAGTACGGGGTCAATCAACACCATGTTCAGACATCTCGATCCTCTGAGGATAATGTATCTAAGGTGTTGGAGTTGAACCATGAGCTAGTAGTTGGCACAGGCCTTCATGTTTCTTCCAATGATGACTGGCCATTAGTGGAGCAGCCACTAGCTGTTCGTGTGCCTCCTGTCTTAGAGCAACCTGTGGCTTCTGATCTGCATGTAGATGCATCTAACTTTTCCCCTGATATTACTAAACAGCATCCACAATCTCCAAAAGATGAGTTTCGGGAACCGGAAGATGAAGCTATTGAAAGTATTAATACTTACTGTGCGGGTTCTGCTTCTGCTGCCACTCACAAGATGCTGGAGGACAATCCCAGCGGTGATTTCCTTTTTAGTGGCATGTATGAAAACATGGCTTCCTACCAGACACATAGGAGTGGTTTTGAACACCAGGAAGGTAAGTTACTTTGTATTTCAGTTTCTGGCCTCTGGTTTATTTTTCTGAATCTTTCTGGTTTAGTTCCCTTTTTTAGATAACTCAACTGACCACTGCACTGGAAATTAGTGTGTATAGCAGATAACTTCAATTTCTAAATGTCCTAAAGTTTCTCCGATGTCACACAGAGTCACGAACATTAATTTGAAGATGACATCACGATAAACATTGCATGTGAACTCATAGTTTGAAAATAGGTTTAGCCATTTAGGACTCATTGAGAACGCGTATAAGTGATGCTGGATTAATGGTGGTTGTGTAGAATGTTGTGTTCGATCTTTAGCTTTTGCTTTATATGTTTCTGTATGACGTTAAGTTGGGTTTTTTAATAGACAATTTTCGTGCCTGCTGTAAATTAGTGAGGAAATGGAAACATGGATTTAAATCACAATCTTGTTAATTCTCACTATGGCATATCTTTCGTGCTGCCATAGGAAGCTAGGATTTTATGGCAAGTTGCAAATCACGTGTTCGGTTTCTGGGGTTCTGAAAGAAATAGTGAAGAGGGAAAATCTAGGAAATTGTCCAATTTGCTTGGGTCCATTGTACTTTGATATTTCAGTGGGATCTAAATGAAGCTAATTTGATTAAATGGCTCTACTCCAATCACAGCTGAGTGATTACGTGAATTATTTTGGTTTTGGCTTTCGTTGCAATATTAATTAACGGAACCTTGTGAATGTCATTGCCGCCCACTGAATATGTCATTGACTGAAAGGAACAAAATGTCTCTATCTTATCAGAGTGAGGGTCATGTTGATAATTTTGGCCTATGTTAAATGGACTCCGTTATGGGTGTGGGACATGGGTATGTGTCTAAGCGTCATGTTTATATAATTTCCATCTCAAGGACACGGGGATATGCCAAAGTAGTCACGTTGCGCACTATATTTCTGTTATTTTCTCGGTAAATAGTTTTTTTGAAGTTTCTTAGGGCAATTCCTGTATATTTTAGGAGTTCCATGCATAGTTCATGGTGATGTAGGACAGTTGCAGGATTTTAGGGAAACATAGAAGTTGGGTTTTGGGGCTGTGATTAGGGGATGTTCTAGTGCTAATTCAGGTTGTTTAGGCCTGTGAATAGTAATCTGTGAAGAGTAGCAAAGCTGATAATAACAGAAAACAAGAATAAAAGAAGAATAGAAAAAGATAGGTCTAGGAATCACACCTGGACTTTGATTGCATCACACAATCCATCAAAGAGGCTGTAAAGCTCTGAACTTTCTGTAATATTAATCTCCCTATATTATTGAAGCATAACATCTTTATAGTTAGGCTAGAGACTTCCTAATTTAAATAAGGAAACTACTAGACTTTTGACTTCCAAAATCAACCTAAACCTGGATAAGACATAAAGAAATACCAAATAAGTAACTTGACCCACAAAACGACCCATGGGCAACACCTACAGCCCATATCCATCAAATCCCGAAATTGCCAAAATACCCGCCTAAAAAAAAACTGACCCAGCAACATACTTATCCTAATTAGACATAAATCTACTAAGACCAGAAACATAATCATTCATTGTTACAATCGCTCCCACATGAGCGTGGCTAGAAACAATTTCCAAACATGAGTGCTTCCTTAATCTTATTTTTTCTGGCTCCCCTTATCTAAGAAGCACGGATACGGATGCGATAAGATACGGATACGTGATTTTTCCAAAAAGTAAGATACGATACGTTGGGGATACGTTGAATATAAAAGTAAATAAAAATAAAAGTCCATTGACGATTAAAGTTATCCATTACAGAAGTTCACCATTCCCCCAACATCACTCAATTTCTCAAATTTTGTACCATAACTCCAAAGAGGATTTACTTGTATCCCCTTCATTAGTTTGTGAAGATGAGCAAACAGAGCTACTACTAGTACCAGTAGAAGCAGAATCCATTTGGATTCTATACACTGTTATAAAAAATAAAAAAATCAGACAACAATAGTATCTAATATCTATATAGCGTTATATATGAGTCCCCTTCCTATAAGGACGACCTTAACTTGCTAAAATGCAGACCTCCCCTTGATGCAACCAAAGATACCCATAGATAATGTAGAGAGAGAAACTCCCAAATGGGATACAAAAGAGACTAGCTCTTGATAATATTTGTTCAAAATGATAAAAAGTTGCAAAAGAAAGGACTCCAACACCTATACATATACTCAATACAAAAAGACATAAATACCCTTATGTAGTATGTAGTAAGGGTATTTATGTCTTTTTATCATCAACGCATAGCCTTCTTCTTCGTCATTATCGCCTCCAATTTCTTCACATATTTCTTCGTCATAAACGGGAATATCATCCTCACAACCTTGTTCCGTAACCTCCTCAATGAAAAGTGCCTTGTTACGACCTCCGGAAGTCTTACGACAATCCGAAGACTTGTGATCCGGTTCCCCACACTTGAAGCAATTGAAACCCCCACTTTGGAATTGATTTCGAGCCCCCGAAGCACCGGATTGTGACTGATTTTGAGCGGGTGTTGAAGCTTTATCCGCTCGGTTTTGAGTACCAACTCCGGAAGAAGCACCTTGGCCACCACTAGAGAAAGAACCACCTCTAGCATAAGAGTTAAAGGGCTGCCTGGACTTGGAACCGCCTTGAGATTGTTGCCCGGATCTTGAAAACTTCCTCTTTTCTTGCTTTTCGGCCACCAAGGCCCGATTGTAAGCTTCCGAAACCGTCCACAAAGTTTGCATAGCGAGGGCATCTTGGATTGTGATTGTCAACCCACTTATGTACCTTGCAACCATTTGATCTTCACTTTCAGTCAAACCAACTCTAGCAACAAGTTGATGGAAAGCCTCCGTGTACTCATCAACACTTCCAACTTGTTTGAGATTATGCAAATTCTTGTAGAGATTTTGCATATAGTTGAAAGGCAAGAATTGTTCATTGAGTTTCTTCTTCATTTTCTCCCATTCTCTAATCTTTCCCTTTCCTTTTCGTAGCCTAGTTCCTTGCAATTACTCCCGCCAAGCGGAAGCTCTTCCTTTGAGGCGGATAGCCACTAACTTCACCTTCTTCTCCTCGGAGACGTTTCCATAATCAAACACTCTTTCAACCGTATTAATCCAATCAACAAACTCATCCGGGTTAAGACTTCCATTGAACTCGGGAAGTTCAATCTTGATGTTCTTCTCCCACCTATAAGGAGAGTGAGTGGAAGGTGGCCTACGCCAATTCGGATCACCATAAGGATTGTCAAAGTGACTTTGAGAGTCCTCGGACCCTCCACTACCCGCACGTGACACTTGCAAGCCTTGCACCATCGCCGTTAGGGTAGCAACTTGTTGTCTCAACTCTTGAATTTCATGGTTTTGGTTGCCAAACTCATTCTCTTCACCATTGTTCACCACAAAGCCTCTACCTCTACCTCCTCTTCTACCTCTAGCCCGATAAGCCATTATAACACCACAATCAACTTCAAACAAGTCAATCAACCCCAAATAATGAAAACCCAGTCAACTCAGCCACCAATTTCAACAGAACAATCCCAAAAACACTTAATCAACAGTAATCATACTCCAATCGACAACTACGGAGCAATCTAGCAACAACCCAGCAAAGAAAATAAGGATTCGACACTTACCCACCAAAGATTTGGTCCAAAATCAGCAAAAATGGGTTGAAATCAGTCCGAAAACCCTCAAAACCCACAGATCTAACTTGAAATCACTGTAGCAGGCTTGAAATCACTGTAGCGACTCCGAAATCACTGTAGCAGCTCCAAAATGGTCCGAAACCTATGATGCATGGACAAGGACACCGGGACACGGGAATTCTAAAAAAATGGGGACACGGACAAGGCGGGGGACACGCCACGTGTATATTTATTTATATATATAAATAAATAAATAATTATAGTTTAACACCTAGAAATTTAAAAAAAATTATAATTTGGCCCAATTTTTTTTTTAAAAATTACAGTTTGACCCCAGTTTTTTCAAAAATTACAGTTTGGCCCCCCAAAATTTTAAAAAAATTGCAGTTTGGCCCCTGTCGTGTCCCCATCGGTGTCCCCGGCATGTCCCCAGCGGTGTCCAGCCGTGTCCCCCTCAAAATTTAATATTAAAATATGGGACACGCCACGTGGCGTGGCCCGTACGTATCTCCGAGGTGTCCCGCCGTGTCCCCGTGTCCTGACACTGCAATTCTTCGACGTCTAGAGGTGTCGGTGCTTCATAGTCCGAAACAGGCAGATCTGGGTTTGAAACTTTGATTTGAGTTCTGAAATGACAGATTCAAACTCGAACAAGGCTGGGTCTTGCTCGAAATGCTCTGAATCGAGCTTGAACAGTCCCGAAATGGCTGATTTGGGTTGGATAGATCTGAGGATTTGGAGTGATTTGGGGGCTTCGGCGAGATTTTCGACGCCGTTTTAGGTTTCCGGCAAGGTTTTCCGGCGAGGTTCAGGTTTCCGGTGACGTCTCCGACAAGATGAACAGTGGGGATCGAGCCTAAAAGCTCTGATACCAAATGATGCAACCAAAGATACCCATAGATAATGTAGAGAGAGACTCCCAAATGGGATACAAAATAGAGTAGCTCTTGATAATATTTGTTCAAAATGATAAAAAGTTGCAAAAGAAAGGACTCCAACACCTATATATGGACTCAATACAAAAAGACATAAATACCCTTATTACATACATCACCCCTTTCCCGATCAAATTTTGACGATCCGAGCTGTTCAATGTGTTCAGAACGTGTTTTTAAGGGTATCTGCTAGAAATCGGCAAAAAAAAGATCGGGAAGGGCTTGATCCATGCAGTTTTTCATAAAACAGTTTCTGTCAATATTAATGAAAAACTGCTCAGATCAAGCCCTTCCTGGTCATTTTTTTGCCGATTTCTCGCGGATACCTTTAAAATCACATTCTAAACACATTGAATGGCTCGGATCATCAAAATTTGTTCGGAAAAGGGGAGGTCCGCATTTTAGCAAGTTAAGGTGGTCCTTATAGGAAGTTGTGTGTGTGTGTGTGTGTGTGTATATGTATGTATATGCTACACAACAAGAGAGAGATGAGAGAGAGAAGTGAGACTTATTGCTCTGTATCTAAATGCTGATAGAAACTGATTGCACGGATCAAGCCCTTCTCATTCATTTTTTTTTTTTGCTGATTTTTCGCGAGTACCCTTGAAAACATGTTCTGAAAACATTGAACGGCTCAGATCATCAAAATTTGATCAAAAAAGGAGAGTTCCGCATTTTAGCAAGTTAATGTGGTCCTTATAGGGGGAGGACTCTCTCTCCCTCTCTCTCTCTCTCTCTCTCTATATATATATATATATATATATATATATATATATATGCAGTCATTTTCAAATAAGGTGGTCCTTATTTTAGTTAAAATAAGGACTTCTCCATTTCTCCCATTTTCCGTTTGAATTTTGATGATCCAAGCCGCTCAATGTGTTCAGAACGTGATTTTAAGGGTATCCGCGACGAATCGGAAAAAAAGAAGACCGGGAAGGTCTTCATCCGAGCAGTTTTAATTTAAACCGTTTGATAAAAAATAAACAAAAGCTGCTCGGATGAAGCCCTTCCCGATCTTTTTTTTTGCTGATTTCTCGCGTGTACCTTTAAAATCACGCTCTGAACACATTGAGCGGCTCGGATCATAGAAATTCGATCGGGAAAGGGAGGTCCTTATTTTATTAAGTTAAGGTGGTCCTTAGGAGAAGGGGACTTCGTATGTATGTATGTATGTATGTATGCATACTGTAGTAACTACACAACGAGAGAGAGAAGAGAGCTTACAGGTCGAGATTGCTAGATGAGAGACGACAGAGATCGATCGCTTTGTTTCTTCTCCCTTTTCGTTTTGGCCTTTCTCGTCGGTAAGGAAAAATAAAGGATATATAGCCCTAATTACAGTTCAAACCCATATGCTTTAAGTAATAACAAATTTACCCCCTCGCGTATCCGAAACGTATTCCGGCGTATCCGAAACATATCCGAGCATATCCAAAACGTATCGGGATACCAAAAAATAATTTAAAAAACAGGATACTTTAAAAACCGTATGGTCCAATACGGGTATGGTACGTGATACGGAGGCCAAAATAGAGTATTCGTGCTTCATAGCTCCTGATGGACCGCATCACACGTCAATTCGAAACAAAGTACACATGCTAGGTTAATGTTGCTAAAAATGTGGGACGCTGATCCCATACCCTTACCCGAGTGTCAAGTTTCCGACATGGGTATGCAAAATTATGAAAATAGTGGGAACTACGCTATCATGTTTTGCTTCCTCTGAGAGGTGGTAGCTCACCTCTATCCTGTAATAATCCAATAATTCTAATCTAAGAGAAATGCTTATATTCATTTTTTAATCACTGATCTGGGTCAGTTGAGGAACTTAGAAAATCTTGAGATAAAAGTGGAGGGAATTCTGTAAAATATGCATAGTAGCTTTTGACGTCCATTTTATTTCTTAATTATCTGTCTAGAAAGATATTGGATTCTAATTTCTGTTGCACTGCGGGAACTGAATTCTGCTCCCCATATCCACCTCCACCCCCTTTTGTTTCCATTTGGTGGGTAGAGGATTATAAGTCAGAACTTGGGCACATGCAATTACATTGGAAGAGAAAGACATGAATCGAAATAGATCAGTAGTTCCTTTATTTGAAGCGCGTTTTTGTTTCGTTTTCTCAAGCTTTTCCCCATCTTTATGATTGGTAGGTTGTTTTTGAAATTCATCGCAAGTCAGTCGGGCTACTGGTTTCCTTGCTGGTTGCCTGGCCTAGGCTTGGCATATTTACGTGACATTTCTGTCACCTATCTCCCCATTCCGTCCAAAGAAATCTTCGATCCTTGTACGAGAAATTGTTTGCAAGAGTAACTTATTTTTGAGTGTTACGGTTCACTGGTGGTATGGAAGCACATATGATGGCATTTTCTAACTTATCGGAAACAAAGTCAAAAGTTTGCTTAGCATTTTCTTGTCTTTTGGATCAGGAAAGCTTTTTTTTTTTTAGCTTCAATTGAATTGGGGTAAAACGTAAAGTTGTTTATCCCATATGAATTCTTTTCAGCCGAAGATGTTGGTGCCTTAGTATCAATGGTGATGTCGAACTTGCACCAACTAAGTGTACATGAGGTCAGGGGCGCACCGCCCGAAGAAGACAACCCTCCACCTCCCCCTCCACCTCCTGTAATAATTCCCAGTCACTTGCAAGTCCAGACTGCAGACTGCTCGCACTTGAGCTTTGGAAGTTTTGGATCTGGTATAGGTGGTTCTGCTTTTTCCAGGCCATTTTCATCTAGGCCCTTGCAAAGTAACATGGAAGAGTCATCTGCAGATGCAGATGCTTCATCAGTTGGGCACCCAGATACAAGGTACCCATCTTTCAGAGTTAGTGGTCCCATTATTTTATTCATTGGTTGTTATCTGCAGATTATCTCAGGAAAGCTTTTTCTCTGCAGAAATCCTGAGTACCACATTGACGAGTCTCTCAGAGCTGCCTCAGATGGAAATTTAGTTCATAGGACTGGAGCAACTGCTGGGAGGTCTGATTCACTTTCCTCTTCACCGCCCGAAGTGTTGAAACAAGAGAACACTGAGGCACCACATGAAAATCAATACTCTTTCCAGTCCTCTACGTCTAGTTATAACTTCGAAAATGGCCAACAGTTGAGTTCTCAAATGCGGAATCTAGCTCCCTTCTCAAGTGTAATGGTAATATATGATTGTTTCTGGTTTCGTTGCAATTTAGTAAATTATTTTTTTACCTCTTTATGTTTAGTGGATTCAGGCTCCGTTTGTTTGGATGTTGAATGTTTTTGGGTAAAATGTTTTAACCCATTTTCCATTGTTTTGCTAGAAAAAAGAAGGGGGGAAAATATTTTGAAGGTAAAACATTTTACACCGACAGGGTAAAAATGTTTTCCTCTAATTTTGGCCGTAAGTCATTTTTGCATTTCACTCCCGATGATCCTACATTTTCCAAAACCGTGTATTCCATTCCCTTTTTCTCCCAAATCATATTAGATCCAAAACGAGAGAGGAGGAGGAGAGAGAGCTTACTTGATTAAAATATTTTAGAACCTACAATGTGCCATTATTTTGGAAAATATTTTTCATGTGCCAACCAAACACCTGAAAATAAAAGTTTAAAGTTCATTTTCTGAAAAAACATTTGCATGAAAAATATTTTACATCGAAACAAATGGAGCCTCAGTGTTTGTATTGTCCGTACATTGATACCATCATGCTACTGTATGTACATGTCCCTGGTTTGAGCTATTTTTGCTTTGCTTCTCTTCTGGCATTAGATGTAACTAATATTTCGGGACGTTATGCATCTTTTGTAGGTGCTCGTCTCCTCGACACTGGTTTTTAGTTCTTGGCCTTGTCAAGATTGGATATTCCATATGTGATGTAATGGAAATAGTGTGATTCATTTGGGTTTTATTGTGTTCACAATTTTGGCTTTATTCAAGCCTTTTCTGGTGCAAAAGGTTTGTGATTTGGGAGAAAGGGATCAAAGTTTGTGTCTGGATTAGGACGGTGTGAGGACATAAAAATCCTTTTTCGGTCCAAAAGTTTTGTGATTTAGGAGAAAGAGATCAACATTTTTTGGTGTCCCAATTGATATTTGCCATCTAAGCATGGTCTATCGTTGTACTAATGTTTGCTTTGGCTTTTAGGCGTCGAAAGTATCTGAAAGGATTTCCAACCGTAGGATAAAAGACGCGGAACTAAGCAAGTAAAACTGCTGCTTGACAGCTAAAGTGATAATTGGGGTCTATGATATCGCAGTTTGTTTAAATGTTTTTGTTCTGATGTGCAATGTTGGTTTATGGTTTTGGATAAATTTGTATGAAGTGATTCTATGTTTTCTTTCCATTCGTTTGCCCCTCTAACTTTGGAACACTGAAAGAGGCTTTGCTTTCTATGAGTGCTCTAGAATACTTATTTTCTTAGTCAGCCCCTCATTTCACATTGGTTTTTTGGGTTAACAGCAGGCATATACAAACACATTACCAAGCTCTTTATTGGCAGCGAGTGGTCAGCCTGTAAGAGAGTCTGATCTTCAGTACTCACCCTTTCCCACAACACACACAATGCCTACAAAGTACGGCAATGCAGTGTCTTCCATCAGCAGTTCGACCATTTCCATCCCAGAGGTATCCACTTGTACTAACTTCTGTGAATTCCCCTAGGAGTTATAGCTGTTACAGATTGTTTGGCTAATTATTGTATCGTACTCCATTGTTTAGCTCATTCTTGAACTATAATTAACTTCTGATTTCCAGCTTCAGATTTAAAAAGTAATGCTCACTTAGTATTCTAATTTCTTTCTTTCTTTTTCTCCCCTATCCAAACGAAGAAGAGCTCTCACTTCCATCACATCAAACTTTCTGTTGTCTACTAGCACCACGACCCCTTCCTGCTGCGCTCTCTTGTCCAACTACAAAGCCATCCACCTCACTGGAATCAGCCACTGTTGTGACTCCACTACCATCTCTCTTTCTCTCTCAGCACCCGAAACCTACTTAGACATCCGAGGGATTGGTAGAATAAATTGCCTGTTCATTCTATATGTACACAAGTGATGTTTAAAACTTTTTGAAATTGGCTATGAACTTAAGATGATTTATCTCGTATATGACTTGCTGATCCTAAGACTAATGCCTTGTTTGGATGACATTTTGAAAAAAAAATTCCAACTAAAAAAACACTCATTACCCCTACCTCCTATCATTACTCTCATTCTCTCTCCTCTCTCCAATCATTATTCTCCTTTCTCTCTCTATTTCTCTCAACTCATTACCCCTATTTTCAAATAAAAAGATGAATTTAGAATAGAATCAATAGATATATCTAACTTATCATAATTTGTATTTGTGGTGTATTATGTTATCCTCATTGAGGCCTACAAACCAAATTGCAGAAATGCATAAGATACCACGGTCTAACTATCACCTCCCAAACTAATATATGAGCCTCTGAGGCCTATCCACTCATTGCCAATTGACTTTTAGTTGGACACTATACCATAAACTGCTTTCATTTTTTGTTCAGTATCAGACTACCAGTAGGTAACATGTCTAATTTTGGTTAATAGGAAGAAAAAATCTTGATTATGTAGAGTGCTACTCCATAAAGCCATTTACTAAACAAGCTGGAAGCAACAAGAAATTACAAAACTAGGATCAAAAGGTGATGGTCCGGCAAAATGGAGAATGAAGACACACAGGAAATTAAAACCTGAAGCTTAATTATCATTGAATAGATGTATTCAGTGCTCTCCTTGCTTGCATGAGTAATGGACAACACAAGCTCCTGACAGAAAAAAAATCCATGAACAGTTGAGTTCCATGTACTGCTACTCGAAACAAAAGGAAAATGCAACAATTATCACCTGTTTTGAATCTCTCAATGTGGAGTGAAATTCTCTGAAGTACCCCTCTTGCAATGCCCTCAAACAACTGACGTTCCAAAAGATAAGAGGATAGTGTTTGAGTGTATATGAGAAAATTGTAGAGTGTAGATATCATAAGTGGGCAGAAAACATATCAATCTCTGTATTTGTATGAAAAGCCACTTGCAATACCATTCTTGCTCAAGCCTGGTGTAAGAGTGAGAAAGACTAAGGCCAATGTGTAGAACCAATTAACCACAAAACCATCAGATGGAAGTAAACTACAAAACAGAGTTTTACAACAAGTTTGACTTGGCGTAAGGGCTAGCCGTAACAAGTTATCAACATCTAGAATCATATGTTTTCCATGTTTTATTTAACTTTACTGTTCCAATCAACTGAGGTCGGAAAGTCAAACCAAAATCAGTTAATCCTTGATACCTGTACAAATGTTCTTGGAAATGCCCTCTTGTAGGGTCTTGACTCAAACGGGAAGGGCTATCTCCCATGGACAGCAAAGAGAAATCCCAATTTCCGGCTCGCCAAGCAGCCTCATACTGGAAAGACGTTATCAAGAAACTCAGTGGCAACATCAATGATAACGATCAACAAGCACCAGAAAATAGCAATTAAAAAAGACAATAACTACATACATAGACCCAAAAACAGCGAAAGGAACATTGTAAATCATGTTATCCTTCATATGCTTCAGAGAATTCCAAGTCCTGCTCAAACTGGCCTTTACGAGAAGTCAAACCTTGGCAGTATAGGTCCAACATATGAGTGCAACCCATTTGCTGCAAAGATCTAATCAGCCCTTTGTATGGTTTCCTTTGTCTCATCTCATCTTCTGTATTCGAAAAGGAAAGAGGGAAACGCTCATGAGACTTTTGTCTGGAAGAGCCTTCCCTTTGAATCTCTGCCTCAGATGTGACTTGCAAGTCATAGTACTCCAGTGCTTTGCTGCAATTTCTCTCATGTTCAAGGTAACAATTTGCGACCTATTTTTTCTTTCCACTCATTACCCAAAAATCAAACTCAAAAATTTTCAAACTATCATCCAAACAAGGCATAAGATTTGTTAGAAAAATCTATTTTGTCTTCTTTAGTAGGTGAAATATTGGGATTCTGTCTATGACTGCACTCTGGGAGATTTTGATAATTTAGCACAAGCTTTATGGAGTAGAAATGACAGAATAAATTAAGCGCTGCAATAAGGGGCAGTCGCTTTTATCAGTTATGCAGGTGATGGCTACCTGTCATAAATGGCAGTTAAGTGTAGGGGAGGTCGCTGCCAGTGGTTAGGCTTTAGGCAAGGGGCTCTAGCTAACTGAAAGCAAAATCTCAGTGACATCAGTGCAAAGTAGCGAGAACGCAGACCTCTGGGTGGGTTCTAGTGAATCAACATCATAATGATGGTCAAGATGCCACTACAGCTTTCTATCTATGGACACCAGTCTAGTTAATGGATCCTCGTTTGTATAATGATGGTCAGCTAGGGGCCTATTTTCTTGACTTCTCTCGACTTCTCTTGGGCATTCGATGTAATAGAATGACGATACTTTCATTTTTTCATGACTGTTTAAGAGCTGCTTAGATGCCTCAAGTAGTGGAATAAGAAAAGGTCCTGTCAGGAGAACAATATTGGTTGAGCTTAACATAGGACTAAATTCATTCTGCCATGTTCTGCTTTGAGATTTCTACGGAGTTGTTTTATTTTGTGGTAGCTTGCATATGTCAGATAGGCTGAAGCAGCTATTCCATCACATTATAGGGAAAGAAAGTGGAGTTATTTCATCTTTAAGTTTCCCCAAATGCCCAAATCCATGTTCTGTAACTTATGAATGCATGGAGATTTTCTTTTTCATAACCAAATGAAAAAATTGAACTTCGTTTCCTAAATGAGTCGGTTTGGTTGAATTTTGTATGCCATGTGGCAAATGAAGCATGACAAAAGGAACTTCGTTTCCTAAATGAGTCGGTTAGGTTGAATTTTGTATACCATGTGGCAAATGAAATATGACAAAAGGAAGCTCAATGTCTTCGCATAAAACATCAGAACAAAAAATCCTCGGCGAATGTTGGTGACATATTCTCCCTCAAACTGCTTATTCTTCTAATTATGCTAGTATTACATTCAAGCAAGGAACAATATTTCATTTCGTTTCCATTGAAATGGCTGAAACGTTTCTATTTGCTGGGAGACTGAAACAATAAACTTTAGCAGAAGCTTGGAATTGTATCATGGTACGGAGCATATCAAAACATTAGTGGTTTCAACACTTGTTAGAAATATCACTTTCCATCATGTTTCCAGCTGATTTTCTTATTATTTCCCGAGTTGTTACTGAGATGTTATCTTTTCCTATATAAGCGAAACAACTCACAGAAACGAAGTTTCGATACTTGCATATAATTAGTTTTTTTGTTGTTGTTACACATGCAGGCTTTGAAGACCAGTGGTATTTTTTCAACTCAACCAACTGCACAGACCCTGACCAGAAGTAACATTGGCACTGGACCTGCTCTTCCCCAGCATCTAGCTGTGCACCCATATTCTCAATCTACAGTTCCTTTGGGGCCGTTTGCTAACATGATTGGCTACCCTTTCTTACCTCAGAGCTATACATATATGCCATCTGCTTTTCAGCAAGCGTTTGCTGGTAATAGTGCATACCACCAATCTCTGGCAGCAGTTCTCCCGCAATATAAGAATGTATCTGTTGGCAACTTGCCTCAATCTGCTGCTATTGCTTCTGGGTATGGTGGCTTTGGTAGTTCAACCAGCATTCCCGGAAACTTCTTGATGAACACATCCACTTCCTCCGGTCCCACAACTATAAGCTATGACGACCTAATGGCCTCTCAGTACAAGGACAGCAATCATTTAATCTCGCTTCAGCAGGTAGCCACATTAAACAAACAGAATTACTACCAAAGAATCAAAATCTGGGTGCCTCTTATTCTTTCTTTAACCCAAATGTGTTAGTGTGCGTGCTGCCTGTGCCTTTGAAAGTAAATTGCTAATGGATAAGGATTGTAGTCGCTCGTCTTGGTAACTAAAAGCACAAACGCAGCTAAGGTGTTATGTTTTCTTTATCTAATTGGACAAAATTCGGACAGTCTGGAGACGTACTTGCCCATCACTTTAAATCTTTCAAATTCTAATCCCAAGACTTCCAACTTTTTTTTCTAAAATATTTATTTCTGTTCACAGTAAATTCTCTACTATGTGAATGTGACACTCTTGGTATTGTGAGATTTGTATCTCTAACTTGTTATGAAGTAAAGTACTTGGAGTTTTTATTATATTTGAAGATGCTGGGAATAAATTTTGCATTCCTTGCCATTTCCTTGCCGTATTGTCTTCATTCTCGTGGACATGTATCTGTATCTCAAGTCCTTATCCTTGCTTCATAGGCAATAAAGTTATTCCTCCCTTGTTTATATGCTCGAACCAAGTCTTTAATGTCTTTCTTTTCCCTTTGGTTTGGTCAGAATGAAAACTCACCCATGTGGGTCCATGGAGCCGGCTCCAGAACATTGTCGCCTGTTCCATCCAGCACCTATTACAGCTATCAGGGACAGAGTCAACAGCAGCCTCCTTCTGGATACCGCCACACTCAGCAGCCTTCCCAGAATTACGCAGGTCTTGGGTACCCAAATTTCTACCACTCTCAGACCGGGATGTCGCTTGAACATCAGCAGCAGCAAAACCCTAGGGATGTCCACCTTGCCAGCTCTCAAGCCCAAGTCTCTAAGCAGTCCCAGCAGTTATGGCAAAATAGCTACTAATCTTTTTAGTATCCTCTTGGTTTTTCAGGGTCTTGTAAGTTTGAAAGCAGCCGGTGGAATAGTTTGTACTTCTAATGTTTAACAGCTGCTGCCCTGTGCCTTGTAGGTTGTACTTTTACGTGTTTATTAACATAGAAACGATTGTGCTAATTTGGGGATTTCTGAACGTTTTTCTAATATTGTTATTTTACTTATTTTCGATTATAGGCTGAATCTATATTCTGTCCCTTGCCTGAGTTTGAGTAAAACTCTCATTGGTGTTTTTGTGGTTGCCTGTAAATTTTATATTTTTTCTACAACAACATAACATAACCCATCTAGTCCCCAATCATTGGGGGTATGGGCGGGGATGATTGGAGACATGCCTAAACTTTGGCAACATATGCACAAAGTGGCTGCTCTCAGAATACCACTGAAACAGTGGCCTCTTTAAACCTCCAAGAACCGAGGAGCTACAGGGATGTTTTATTGTAGAACCATGCCCCCAAATTAAAGTCAAATGACATCAGAAAGGGCAGGCCTAGAGACCCAAATCAATTTATATGCACATTACCATACTTCCAAATAAATTGAAAGGAAAGGTTTGGGTTTGTTTTCCTTGCCACTTGAAAATAACAGGCCGTGTTGAGTTGGAAATGTAGTTTGTGTTGCCTATCTTGGGTTGAGTCATGACCAGATAATTTCCACTGTCGTTTTGGATGCTTTGAGACTCTTGATATGCAGAGAGAAATATAGTATGATACTCCGTGTCTGCCCAATTTGGTATCAGAGCCAATGTTGTTCATTCTAGCTTAAACCTTTTCTGGGAACCAACCTTATGATTGGAAGTTGAAAATGTCCGAATGGAATGCAGTCAATTTACCACGGGGAGATCAACTTGATCAGGTGCATAGTAATTACACGAAAAAAATGTGGGATCAAGGAGACTGATACTTCGGCACCACAAGATGTGTTATTGAGGGAAAGGAAGAACCCACTTCAGGTGGTTGATTCCATCGCCGAGTTGATCGTCCATGAAAAAAAAAGTAAGCGTAGTATTAAGGCCTATTTCGGCTCATCGTGGGCTTGGGTTGCGTGCTGGTTGGGCCGGGTTATTTTAGATGGGCTTTTTTGTTGTTATCACCTTCAGTGGTTTGTACAGGTTGTTTTCGTTTATTGTGGGTAGCTTTTAGGGTAGCTAGTGGCATGCGATTAGCAGGAGGGTTGAGTTGATTGGGATGCATTTCGTTCGTTACGATGCCTTGTAGTTTCTATCTTTTTAATCATTTTCAAGAGGGTGTTACCTTATGCAACTTAACCGTACAATCTACGTTATTGAGCCGAGTCATTGAAGAGCAACATCATGATGAGGAAGTGGAAGAGTTACGTACAAATTTTCTTAGTGGGAAAGCTCAATAGGGGTGGATGATCCATGCCGATCAAAGCCTACGTTTTCAAGGGACATTGTTCGTACCCATTTCGTGTCGAGAGTAGATCTTGCGGGAATTTCATCATTTTTCGTTAGCCGTTCATTCGGGAAGGACAAAAATGTATCATGACTTGTGTCGGCAATTTTGGTGGCCAGGAATGAAGAGAGATGTGACCACCTTTGTATCGAAGTGTCTCACATGTCAACAAGTGAAAGCGGAGCATCAACAACCGGCATGAGAGTTACAACCTTTGCCCGTTGCCGAATGGAAATGAGAGAACGTGACAATGGATTTTGTTACAGGTTGCTGAGATCGCCGAGGGGGCACGACTTCATTTGGGTGATAGTTGATCGCTTGACTAAGTCCGCACATTTCTTACCTATTCAGGTTACCGATTCGGTTGATGTGCTTAGTCGTTTGTATATTCAAGAGATTATTCGCTTGCATGGTATTCCGGTGTCTATCGTGGCCGATCGGGATCCACGGTTCATTGCTCATTTTTGGCAAAGCTTGCAGGCTGCTCTTGGCACGAATTTTTTGTTTAGCACGGCGTATCATCCTCAAATGGATGGACAATCCGAGAGAAAGATTCAAATATTGGAAGACATGCTTCGGACTTGCGTGATGGACTTTCGGGGTAGTTGGGAAGATCACTTACCGCTCCTTGAGTTTGCATACAACAATAGTTATCAATCAAGTATTGAGATGACGCTGTATGAGGCCTTGGATTGGAGACCATGTAGATTACCTGTGTGTTGGACCGAATTAGGGAAAACTACGTTAGTGGGGCCAGATTCGATCAAAGACACTACTGAAACAATGAAAACGATTTGCCAACGCCTTTTGGCCGCTCAAGAGAAAACTACCGAGCAAATCAAAATAATTCACCAAAGATTGTTGCTTACTGCTTTTGTCATGTCAGGGTTAATTTTGTATATAAACTTGTGAAAATTTATGTATATTTAGTCATTTTTTTCCTGCAGAAGGACGATTCATAGTATTTCATAACCTGAAATGAGGTGTGACAATCACTCGTCACTTTCATATCATTAACAAATAGCAAGACTTGGAGATGCACATAACAAGACTAGGACATGCACAAATGAATCATTCTTAACAAAAAAAACTTTCATCAGTACTTGAAACAACAAAACCACAGAAACTTAGAATCCATTAAATTGAATTCTACACTCTTTTTTGACATTTACACTCCCTTTTTTTTTTGTCTTCTAGCAAAAAAATTACACACACTTTCAACACTAAAATCCAAAAAAAGGAGTGTAGATGTCAAAAAAGGGAGTGTAGAATTCAATTAAAATTAGCAATGTTAATAATAAAGAAAAATAATACTAGAGCAAAGAATTTGGAAGAAAAGAACGCTGCTACGGTACCATATCAACCGGGTACCAATGGCCACGCGGGGCCAACTACAGCTCCCGCACGAAAAATTCGAGCCGTTCAATAATTAAAAAAAAATTGAGTGGGCAAAGCGAAAATTAGCTCAATCAGATATGTGTAGGTGCTTGATCCAATCTTTCAATTTTTGCCGATTTTTAGAGAATGCAAAGATCCAATATTCGCATCTATACATATCGGATTCAGATGAGTTTTCTCTGTGCCCCACTCATGTATTTTTTGTTAAAATTATTGAACAGCTCGAATTTTCTGTATGGGACCCATAATGGGCCCCGTGTGGCTGTCGGTACCCATCAGTATGGGTACTCGTCGGTTCCTTTGGCTTTCTTGGGAAGAATAGGGCAATGATATTGAATTCAATCATTCTATAACCACAATACTTATACAAATCGATTCACATTTACATTAGGCCCACTCATTTACGTTGGGACCCAAACACACTACACTACACTATCCGTTCCGGAAAAGGAAATAAGTACTTATTTTTTAAGAAGGCAATTTTAAGCTAAAAAGTTATGTGCTTACGCAAATAATTTTCATACCAATATGGATCTTGTTTGAAAGATCTCATTGAGATCTTTTATACGGTGCAAAAAAAATTAAAAAATTATTTTTAATTTAAAAATGTGAAATAAGTAATTATTTTTTAAAAATGTATTCTGGAATGGGACTACATCTTTTAGTGTGTGTCGGACTCACCAAAACATGTGAGCATGTGATTGTATAATAATTGTACTTAATTGTATTGGACTTATGCGGTCATGTGTATAGATAGATTTGAGCCCGTTTAATGGGTGGGATAAACGGCTCTTAAAAATCAGCCGTTGGATCACTGGAGGGTCAAGGAGAAACTTCAATGGATCACTGGAGGTGGAGCGTCAAGGAGCAACTTCAAGTTCAATGTAGCGTGTCATCGAAGAAAGCGCAGGAGCGTTCGGCTTTGTTTTCTCTCTGGAGCGTTTGGCTCTCTCTCTCTCTCTCTCTCTCTCACACATTATTACAGAGGATAGATAGGAACGGTTTCTGCAGAATCACAAGGCTTGGTGGAGAATTTGTTGGAAACGAACTTTGGAGGTGAAATTAGGGTTTCATGTGTTTCGGTTCAGTTGATGAAATTAAGGTTTTGATAGTTGGTTTCTGTCGGCGGAGGAGATGACTTATACTCGGAGGACGTACCGATCCTTGAATGGCGCAACAAGGTGGCGGAAGAGGAGGAGGTGTGCTCCCTGAAGCCGAAGAAGCAGAAGACGAATGATGGGTATTACAACGTACCCGTAATCAGATACATGGTGGCGTACGTAGGCAACTGCGTCGTATTTTGATGGTGAAGAAAGCCCAGGAAAGCCCTCTCTCTCTCTCTCTATATATATATATATATATATGTGTGTGTGTGTGTGTGTGTGTTACCATAGAGTTTCACTTTCACCTCTCCCATTGCATATATATTTTTGTGCATGTGTGTGTATACTATCTTGATATATGCCCAATTTTTTTGTTTTTTATGCTATAGATGGGGTGGGTTTTTTATGCTATAAATGGGGCGGGTTGGAGAAAGATTCGCAGAATTAAGAAGCTACGTGGGAAAGGCAACATGAGATTGCTGGTGAGAAGATTTATAACATGTGCTCTCATCTTGGTGGGTTTTTTCTCAAGGTGTATTCAATGAATCTCTTGTCTCCTATTATTTTCTCAAATGCCATTCACGTTTGTCTTCTTCTTTTATGCAGAATTGCATTCACTAGGTTTTGTTGTTAGTAATGATAGGATGATTTTTTGTCTAGTGAAGCTAAACTGGAAGTAGCTGTTGTTAGAGTCATTCAAACTGATGCCATTCCTGTTCTTGAGAAACTTCATTAGGTCATTCTCTAGATTCTTCTTACTTTTTTTTGAGCATAATATCATATTATCAAAATCTTCTCTCTGAATCGCGAGATTTTGGTTTGTGTTGGCCTCAGCAACTAAGAACTTGATGCTGACAATATCATGGATTCTAGATATTTCTCTTGTTGATATGAGGTTTAGGTCACTTACTTTTGCCCTCCACAGAAGAAAGGGCACTGAAGCAGCAATATAGGCAGAGATGTTTATGGATGGCTTTCGCGATTCTGGGATTACTCGCTCCTGCCACAACTGTAGGCCTGTCTGTTATATATTTGGTAAGATGTAATATTTGCTTAAGTACATGTTTTTTTTGGTGGCTTGACCCTAAAGTTAATTCACAATCTTTATCCATCTTTGTCAGTTTTTTGTTGTTGTAGTACATCAATAGTTTGGGACCTTTGGGTACACACAAGTTTAGACAAAGAGGATGATGACGCAGCCCTTGATTGGTTTGACCGAATTGTTTGAAGTTAGGGCTGTGGCCCATTGTGTGTTTTCCCTCTCTCCTCTTCTCTCTCCTTGTCCTGCATCAGAGGATCCAAAGCCCAAGAATTGTGAAATGACTAATCTTGAGAAAAAAGGGTAGTTGGAAGCTCATCTGCTGACGCTGCTTCCGGTTCCAGTGGATCGAATTGAAGCTTGATTGGGATGCACTTAGCATATGTGGTTCTTAGTGACCTTGCATAGCACTGTAGTAGGAGTAATTTCAATGTGCAAAACATACTAGATTGCTCACTAGTAGCCTATTTGGAAAGATGAACTTTACAGTGGCTTCAGTTTTGCTAAATCTGTTGAGCAGCACTTAAAAACACAGGTGCACATATTTGGGATGTGTATAGATGAATCATGTATGTAGATGCATTATGGTAGAAAGCTTTTGCGATTGATCTATTTCTGGTCTTGATATTAGCACCAATTAGGCACATCATTTCCATCTTCGTACTTCTGTCCGTGTTTATTCTGGTGCAGTTGGGGGTAAGTCTAAGGCTTCTTGCACATAAGCAGTGTTCTAAAAGGCGCTACCCACCACCTAGCGCCTAGGCCGCCTTGCAATTAAGTTTTTTTTTTTTTGAGTCCAGACCCTAGGCGCCCGCCTAGCCCCGCTGAGTGCCTAAACAAACCACCTAGCCTAGGCCCGCCGAGCGCCTAAACAAACCACCTAGGGAAAATTGTGGTGGCAACCCGCTACCTAGCGCCTAGGAGGCCGCCTTGTAGAACACTGCACATAAGAGGTTCCGGGTTGGTTTTTCGGTGCAATCTGTTTTCTGTATCTCATAAAGATTTTGATGTGCATTCCTGGATTTAACTTGGTTTTGTTTGTTTATATATATTACTAAAAGGGCTTCTTTTCTTGGAACTTAACTTTGTTTTGTTTGTGTACATTACTAAAAGGGCTTATTTTTCTTGGAAACTGTTGTGCAGAGGATTTCGATAAGGCCATTAAGGAGGCTATTCAACCAACGACGTAAGTTTATTTAATCTGTTTCTACTTGCATGGTTATATTGCTTTGTATTACTTCTGTGGTGTCTCTCAAGCGGCATTCCTTTTGGACATTTTTTTGTCATTTCATGCAATTTTAGCACCATATTTGAAGCAAAATGGGCTTATTTTAGGACTTATAGAATGAGAATTAGAATGGTTTGCTACAGGGCTACATTCTTCGCCGCAAAGAATATAGGGTAAATGCTTCTAAAACAACTTAAACAGTTCTGTATTTCAGCAGAACTGCAATTCTAATCTTAATATTTAAATGGAAGAAAGTGCTTTGGATTACTTTATTCTGAAGTCATGTTTTGCAACAAAATGACAGTACCCATGGACTGATGTGTGTTGGAATGCAATCACATTGCCCAAGCATGGCCTGATCTTGGGCATATCTGTGTGCAAAAAGCCATAGTTTAACCATATTAATGTAATGTACTTGGAAAAATAGCAGTTTTTTTATTAATTTAGCCATCAAATTAGTTGTACCTCCAATTTACATAGGTCTGTGGTGAAATTCTATGTCCTCAAGTCTGGGCCTAGAACATATGGGACACGTCTTTGCTTCAGTTGTGAATATTGTCTTCTGTGGTTAGATGAAAGTGAATGTCTTTGGTTTGGGCTGTAATGTCATGTAGCTTCTCTTCTGCAGTTTTAGTTGCTCTGAAGATACAGAATCAAAACACTTGTAGTGTATCTACGAGCACATGATTTCCCCAATTACTCAAGGTACAAAAAAAATTTGGATCTTGTGTTCTTCAATGTATATAATAAAAAATGCAAAATAATCCTTTAGCGGTTTCCTTGATCCTGGTGTAATGCGGAAAAGTTCTCTCTATGTATCCGAACTAAAATACGCTTAAAAGATCAAGGGTTTGCTTGGAACATAAGGGAAAGGAAAAGAAAAGAAAAGAAGGGAAAGTTATTTGGTTTGAGACGGAAAACAACCTAAAATGATGAGAGAGAGTATTAAGTATAGTACAATTTTCTCTTCATTTTCCTCAGATTTTCCTTCATTTTTTCTTTTCTTTTCCCTCACTTTCCACAAGTTCCAAACAGGGCTCAAGTCTGTACTTTGTTTTGATGTTTTGAATTTGAATAACTATAAATGATTTATAGGGCACTTTTCTTGTTTTTTAAATTGAATGTGGGAAACTGTATATTAAATTGGGGCAGTGGGATCAAATATGGAACAAGTAAAAGCTGCCAATGACTATGACTTTTATGCTCTATCAATGTTAATTGCAGGTAGGAGTATTTGCCCATAAAAAAAGAGTTAGTAGGAGTATCAGTTTTCATGGTAAGGGAGACTGTTGGGTTATTGTAGCTTTGCGTTTTGTTCTCTCTCTCTCTCTTTCTCTGTGTGTAGATGTTGTACTCTTTGTAGCATTGACAAAGATCTAGGGAAAGTACACCATGCAGTTCGATAAGAGATCCAGAGAGCATCAGGACCCTAGGTTCTGCTACTAGGCCTACCATCTCCACTGAAGCCGTCAAGGCACTTACCTACCACAAATGAGTGGATGAGTTCTTCACCGGTGCAAAAGAAACGCATCAACGGTAGTTTATTGAGAAGTATTTTTCTCCTCATCTCTGGGTTTTTTTTATTCTAGATTATGATATAGACCCATTTGTTTATATATCTACCATGTAGAACTCTTTTGAACTGGATCATTGGTTTTTAAATCGTGGAGGAATTACTTTAGGGAATGTGTTATTGGGATTCCTGCAAATTATTGTACTTATTTCCATTGGTTATGCGGGGAAACTATTCTTAGTGGGAAAGTCTTAAATGGTGGCCCCTCTACTCTCCTGCTATCTTGATAGGAAAAACACAAAACAGTTTTTTTTTCTTTCCCTCACAACTAAGCAATTAATATGAAATTTGTTGGCAGGTACAACTTTGATCCGGTAGCGATGGTCCCATCCCTGGAAGTTACAAATGGTCGAAGCTGGATTGATAGGTGTTCGTGTTTGGTTCAACACTTTCTCCCCCTGCAAATTGTCTGTTGACCAGAATAACTTAGATTAGTTGCTAATTGCCTTCGTTGACATGATATTGGTGATGGTGCTATTTTGCATTTTTCTTCTCCTTTCTGAACTTTTAAAGAGATAAGCAGGAGGGCTGTCAAAGGTTAAGAGTGGAGACTAATGATATGTGACATAACAAAGCTTGTGAGTAACACAAACTAGTAATACAACAAGGTCCTTTGTCTAACAGATTATCTGAGAGTGGGGAGGGGAATTAGAGTTTTGGGGTTTTAAGGGTTAGAGTTTAAGGAATTAGGTCCAGTCTTAGGTGGGTATTGAAATTGTTCATTTTTTGTTTGTTTGTTAGTATTGGGCTTCGGTTAACTTAAATGAGTGGCTTGATTATCACTCTCTCTTTTTTAATTTTGGGTTTGGAAGGACCATAAAATTCAATAATCTATTGCCTTTCTTGTATTGTCTAGATCAAAATGGCATCCGTGGAGATCTTTTGAAGAAGTTATTAGAAACTCAGTTCGATTGTGTCCCCGAAGAGCTAAAGTTGCTTTATTTATGAGAAGGAATGAAAGATTTAAAGGAGACAAAAGGAGAGGAAGAAAAAAGTGGAATAAAGACACCGAGCATGAGAATGAGTAAACAAACGATGAAAAAAAACACTTCACCAACCATGAGCAAGAGACTCCGTGGGAGCACGGAGCCTCCCCTAGTAACTCCATGAGAACAACGTCCTCTACCTAGATCATATTGGCCCTATATTGAGGTAATCAAATTTTGAGTTGATTATAGGACTCATGCATATCATCATAATTACGTCAAAACCCCAGTTGGTTGCCAATAATTTGCATTCAAATCTGTTAAATTTAGTGGTAACGTAATTGGAGAGGAGAAATCCCATTAGGGTTGATTTCATTCAAACATAAAATATATATACAAGATGTACAATAATTGCTCTACGGTCCTAAATACTTAAACTAATTACATGATAAGACACATAATTATACTAGATACAAATAGACCCGTAATCTAACACTCCCCCTCAAGTTGGTGCAAAGGTATCAATCAAGCCCAACTTGAATACAATAAAATGAAAACTCTTGCTACCCAGTCCTTTTGTGAATATATCAGCTAACTGATCTCCAGATCTCACAAACGGCATACATATCAAACCCTCGTTTAACTTTTCCTTGATGAAGTGTCGATCAATCTCCATGTGCTTCGTTCTGTCATGTTGAACGGGATTATGAGCAATATTGATGGCAGCTTTATTGTCGCAATAGAGTTTCATCGGAACACTGTCAGCAAATCCCAAATCATGTAACAAAGTTTGGAGCCACAAGAGCTCGCAAACATCATGAGCCATAGCTCTATATTCAGCTTCTGCGCTAGCCCTGGCGACTACCGATTGCTTCTTACTTCGCCAAGTAATCAGATTACTCCCAAGAAAAGTGCAATAACCAGAAGTAGAGCGCCTATCATCCACAGAACCAGTCCAGTCAGCATCAGTAAATGCCTCAAATCGTAAATGGCCATGATTAGAGAACAAAATTCCTTTTCCTGGAGCTGATTTCAAATACCTCAGAATACGATAAACTGCATCTAGATGTGATGTGCGAGGATCATGCATAAACTGGCTAACAACACCTACTGCATAAGTAACATCTGGACGGGTGTGGGCCAAGTATATTAGTTGACCTACAAGTCGCTGATACCTCTCCTTATCAGTACGCTCCCCCACATCTTCACTAAGATGATGATTCGCCTCAATAGGGGAATCTGCAGGTCTACAGCCTAACATACCTGTTTCTTCCAAAAGATCAAGTATATACTTGCGTTGGGAAATAAAGATACCTCTATTAGACCTCGCTACTTCCATTCCAAGGAAATATCTCAATGATCCCAAGTCCTTAATCTCGAACTCTTGAGCTAAACGAGACTTTAGATTATGAATCTCACTCACATCATTGCCTGTCATTATTATGTCATCAACATAAACAATAAGGACAGCAATCTTACCATTATTTTGCCGGGTGAACATCGTATGATCTGCATGGCTCTGCTTGTAACAAAAACTCAATATAGCCTTAGAAAACCTGCCAAACCAGGCTCTAGGGGACTGCTTCAGCCCATAAAGTGCCTTCTTCAATCTACACACTTTTTCCTTACTTGCAGGAGAAGAGAAACCCGGTGGAATATCCATATAAACTTCCTCCTCTAAATTACCATGGAGGAATGCATTTTTCACATCAAACTGTTGAAGAGGCCAATTCAAGTTGGCAGCACACGAGAGGAGAGCTCGTACCGAATTCATCTTTGCTACTGGAGCAAATGTCTCCTCATAGTCAATACCATAAGTCTGAGTAAAACCTCTGGCAACAAGCCTTGCCTTGTATCTCTCAACTGTACCATCAGCCTTTTGTTTAATAGTGAACACCCACTTGCAACCCACTGGTTTCTTCCCTTCTGGAAGTGACACTAGATCCCAGGTGCCATTCTTTTCCAAAGCTGTCATCTCTTCCACCATAGCTCCTTTCCATTTAGGTACTTTGAATGCATCCTGCCAATTTTGTGGAATAGATATAGAAGAAAGAGAAGAGACAAAGGCATAATACGAAGGAGACAAACGGTCATAAGAAACAAATTGTGAGATAGGATGTTGAGTACAAGATCTAACACCTTTTCGAATAGCAATAGGAAGATTGTCAGGATCCATAGGAGGAGGTTCAATAAGAGAAGAATCATTACCAGAAGAATCAGCTGAGGAATTTGGGACTGGAGTGGGCGATTGTGGTTGACAAGGTGGTAATGCACATGAAGACTTTCTACGTCTAGCATACCTCTGTAAGTTAGCTCCCTGGAGTCGTGCAGGTAGTTGTTCCTCAATGTCACCACCAATATCATGTGTTTCCCCCTCAACAAATACTAGTTCCTCTCTAGTGTTTTCCTTCTCCCCCTCACTATGATTATAAAAGGTAAACATCTCTTCCTTCTGCTGATACTCCCCCTGAAGAGATGGTTTGGAGGGAGAGTAAAAAAACTCTGTTTCCCAAAAAGTAACATCCATAGACAAACATCTTCCTAGAATAAGGGTCATAACACTTATAGCCTTTCTGGGTAGGAGAGTACCCAACAAAAATACACTTATGGGATTTATGTCCTAGCTTGCCCTCAAAAGGTTTGGGGGCATGAACAAAACACACACAACCAAACACCCTAGGTGGAAGAGTCGGAACTTGGCAACTGCTTGGCAGACACTCAATGGGTGTTTTAAAATTGAGGACACTGGATGGCATACGGTTGATAAGATACGTGGCAGTTAAAATAGCATCTCCCTATAAGTATTTGGGAACATTCATAGTGAACAAAAGGGATCGAGCGACCTCAGCAAGATGACGATTTTTGCGTTCAACAACTCCATTTTGTTGTGGAGTGTCAACGCAAGTCGTCTAAAAGAGAATACCATTATCAGCTAGTTATATTCGAAAAATCTTATCAATATACTCAGTCCCATTATCACTCCGAAGAATTTTAATATGTGTATCAAATTGAGTACATACCATCTTATGAAAAGATTTGAAACAGGAAAACACCTCATTTTTTGACTTGAGTAAGTACACCCATGTGGCACGAGAACAACAATCAATAAAAGTAACAAACCATCGATAACCCTTTAAAGAAGGAATAGGAGAAGGACCCCAAACATCAGAATGAATAACCATAAATGGAGTATCACTACGTTTATTAATAGGTGCATAAAAAGAGCGTTTATGTTTTCCAAACTCACAAGCCTCACAAAAAAACTGATCCCTAGGATAATGTTTAACTAAAGTAGAAAAAAGTTTCTCCAATATCCCAAAAGAAGGATGACCCAATCTACAGTGCCACCGATGTAACAAAGAAAGAGTATAACTCATATCTGCATGTAGAGCTTTTCCACATGAGAGAGATGGCTGAGATGGATGAAGTGCATGCTCCAAATAATAGATACCACCATGTGCTTTACCACTGCCAATTACATTCCCCGTTTTCAGTTCCTGAAAGACACAGTGAGTAGGAAAAAATGTCACAGAATAGTTTGCAGAATGAGTAAAACTGCTAACTGAAAGAAGGTTAGTGGCAAAGTTTGGAATATGGAGAACTGAAGAGAGAGAGAGAGATAGAGGGAGAATAGCGAACGGAACCTTTCCCTGAAATAGCAGAGAATGACCCATCGGCAATTCGCACCTTATCCTTACCAGAACAAGTCGAATAGGAATCAAAAACAGAGGAACAACCTGTCATATGATCTGAAGCACCAGAATCAATAATCCAAGGGATACCGGAGGAGGCAGTAAATGCACTAGCTGGAATACCTGAATGAGCAAAATAGGATGCAGCAGGAGCTGCTGTGGAAGTAGGAGCTACAGTAGTCCAAATCTGATGTGGAGTATCAAGGAGCAGGAAAGTATGACGAATATCAGCTCTCATAGAGTTAAACAACCAAGTCATGACTAACGATTTCTGAGATTTAAACTTCTTTAGTTCAACTGCCTCAACAGGTGGAGTAACAGGGCCCTCAATGAATTCTGACATTCCTTTGGCCTCAATAGCCAAAGTAAAAGTACGAGACCAAATCAAATAGTTGGTACCATCCAATTTAATGTGGCAAATATCCAGAGAATAGTTATCCATAGTCCTTACACGACTCAACTCATTATTTATACCAACGGAAGCCTTTTGTTTATCCTCCGACATGTTAACTAGAGTTAATGGTAGATTAAAAAAAAGAGGTTGGACTGTACAGAAGACAATCAACCCTTGCACAGTCTCCAATAACTCCAAACAGTACCCAATGCACAATACCTTACCAGTGATGTCCAATACCGAAAAATTAAGTTGACCCAGTCTGAATAGGGAACGAACAGAGGTCGCCGGAGGTCAGACGTGGACCGATGATGGCTGGCGAGTGCAGAGGTAACCTCGTCGGCGACCGGCGAGTGCCCAGTGCCTGTCGGAGGTTGTAGTGAAGCTGGGAAACGTCGTCCAAAACAAAAAACAAGGGCCGAAGGTTGGATGAAACAGAGATCTAGTTCTGAATGACCCCGGAACTTCTATCTACCAACTGGATAAGAGTCGTCGGAGGCTGATGAATCTCCGGCGAGGGTCGTCGGAGGTTGGGTGTCGATCACAAAGGGCCAACGAGGGTCAACGATGGCTGTAATCTACTGGGTCTTCAACTCCGGCGTCGGAAAGGTCTGTCGATGACTCAACAGAGATGGGAGACGCTAGTTGGAGGCACAACTATGGGTGATCGACCAAACAAGAAGCCCTAGGTATCGTGCTGCTTTGATACCATGTTAAATTTAGTGGTAACGTAATTGGAGAGGAGAAATCCCATTAGGGTTGATTTCATTCAAACGTAAAATATATATACAAGATGTACAATAATTGCTCTACGGTCCTAAATACTTAAACTAATTACATGATAAGACACATAATTATACTAGATACAAATAGACCCGTAATCTAACAAAATCTAATGTGTTGGAACCTAGATTACCCATGTGGAAGTTTTTGTTGAGAGTAGTAAATTGGTTTATCTGATTCCTTTCCCATGCCATTGACATCCAAAGAATGCTGTGTTCGGTGTCAATTTGTTACAATTCCTAATAGTCTAGGTCTTAGTGTATCCAAGTGATTTGTAGTTACAACGCGTAAGGTTTTCTACAGGTAGAGTGCTTTTTGTTAAAAGTACTCGCCCTATTTTTTCTTCCTCATTACAATCATATATGATTTAGACACTTCCACATCTTTCTTTGGTGTTTATGATGGCCATGGAGGTAATTCATGATTATTTAGCTTTCTATCTCATTAGCATAAGTTTATGATCTCATTAGTATAAGTTTATGTTGTGTTCTTGATAAAATAGAGGCTTGTATATACTTTTGGCCTATTGTGTATTATTGAGGTGCTTAGTTGAGATCAATGGTTCTTTTTGATTATTAATAAATTTTTCTGTGAAAGGGTTCAGCTGGAAATAGCAACTCCCTACTGCCTTCCAATTGTTTTTTTTGCCCCGCTTATGAGCATTTAGAATTGCGATTTGGGTGTTTGTTAGTTATATCTTCTCCAATTTTAAGCGTTTTTCTCATGCTATGCTTCATTTTGTCGTCAAATTAATATTATCTATTAATTGCTAGGCTCTATTTGCAATTTTATAGGCTGCATTTGCCCGAAGTAAGCGAATTTGGACATTGTATTTATCAATACGATCACTAGCGTTTATTCATATGCCATGTCTGTGTTCAAAATGCAGCTGTCTCTATTGTTAATGCCTATGAGATTTCCAATCATCCTCCCTTACCTGGCTGGATATTTTTTATTCACAGTAAGCTTCTGAGTGAGGCCTTGAGGGAAGCCATCACTCAGATTTCTAATGATGCTAGGGAGAAAAAACGCAAATTCAATGAAACAGTTGAGCTCCAAATTGGGTTGAAGAACTATGCTCCCCAAAAGGATAAGCATTTCAGTGGTTCGGTGAGGTTGTCTTATATTCCACGTCCCAAAATGAAGGTTTGCATGCTTGGTGATGCTTAGCACGTGGACGAAGTAATCCTGCTCAGTTTGGATTAGTATTTTTCTTTCTCTATTGGTTTTCTTGTATTTGCTTGCTGCTTTTAGTTGCCAAGAATGAGTATTTCTTATACCCTTGAATAAAGGGCACCCAAATTACGAGAAAATTGCATGTCATTTCCTATTTATGGTAGAACCTTTGCCATAAAAAAATATAATCCTTGGAATACATGCCGAGCGAAGGTTTTTTTTGGAGCCCCACCTCTTTGTCTTCTGGAAGCAAAAGAGGGATAATCCTGAAAAAGTCACACCAGTGTGGTCTTATTATACCTTTGGTGATTCTATTCACCAAGCACCCCAACTTTGTAATGTTTTTGCTGCTCGAGTTGTAAGTCTTGTTTCTCTCAGGGTTCGTTTGATTAGGAAGAAATCTATATTGGAAAGTGAAGTGAAAGAAAAGAATGTGTATATAAAATTTATTTTCTTCTATGGGTTTGATTAAAATGAATTTTTTTTTTTTAAGAATCTTGTCAGAAAATGTTTATAGTTACTAAATTACCTGCCTATCAAAATAAAAGTTGCTAACTTACCCTTAATATACAATGGATTCGGGTAGGAAAGGAAGAAAATCATAGGCATAATGGTAAAATGTCATTAGAGGTGGCAACTTTCACTAGAAAATAAAATTTCCTTGTGTTTTTAGCAAGAAAGTGAAAGATATGTAATTGTGCTTAAATGAGTTGTACAAGAAAATTTACTTTCTAACACTTTCAACCATTTTCATGCTAATCAAACACCAAAAAAAGTGTGTTTTTCCCCCTTCTTACATTTTCTTTCATTTTCACTCTAATCAAACCCCTTGGTATGTTTTTCATTTTCTTCTTTATTGTCCACCCCACCTTAAAATAATACTGCTTAACTTTCAGCCATATGTTATCTTTTCCTTTTGATAGTCACCATTGGAATGCCAAAATAATTTGGTTTAGTTTGTCTGCAAAGGTGATGTTAAGCAACGACAATTCGTAGTTGCGTCTCCAATGCATAGATTTTGAAGACTGGATTCCTCAAGGTACAATGGTATTTTCTATTTTGTTTGTTTCTACAATTTTCTCCCTTGTATCGTATGACTTGTGTACATGTTACAAATTTACTTGGGAAAGGCTCAGTTGTTTGTGTTTCAAGTGATATAAAGGTCTGTTCATTTGGCAATTGGCATATATTCCTTTCAAACTTGTTCCAAGTATTATAAAAGGTTTGTTCATTTGACAATTGGCGTATGGGGCTCTCCTAGGAAGTGGCATTGGATATTTCTTTCCAATTACAGATGTTTGAAAACAAAATCATTTTTATTTTTATGTAGAATCACGTTTTCTTTGCTTTTATTTCCTCGTTGGAGACTTGAAGAGCTTGACCAACTTTTTGGTTTCTAAGGCATTTTTGGTCTGATAGGTGGTTTTGGTAGGTCTTCAAAAGTTAGATCTTATTTGCTTTTCATTTTCCAGGCCTGCAGTGTTACAGACTGTCGCATGGTTGATCAAAACTAAACATTCAATGTTAACTCTATTTTTTTTCCCACTCGAATCATTGAGAAACTAGATGAAGGCATGGTTCTAGTTTGCTCTCATTTTGAGTATGTGTTTTAAAATAGAATCATTGGCACTAAACCTTCTATTACTTATCTTGTCTTTAACCAATTTTTTAGTCTTATCCTATTGAACTAATTTAGATAATATGTAGTGAACTATTCTTACATCCATTACTATGTTTGTTGTTGTAAGGAAACTATTCTTCGGCATTGTTAAGGGTTGAGGAATCGGTGAAACTATCGGTGGAAAAAACTTACATGAGGTTTTTCATTTTCCTTTCAAAATCTATAGGTGGAAAAAACTTACATCTATAAGGAATGAACTCCTTCAAGTCATCTTACATCATAAATATAGATTACATACCATTTTATCCAGAACAATCCTCAGCAAGAAACAACCAACCATCATGTTTTTTGTGCATGGCACGAAGCTCACTACCTAGTTTGTGTTCGTAATACATATTTTCAATGGTATTAACTTGAAATATTCCGTAATATCACATGAGATCTTCACCCCCGAGCTCTGAAATCCCTATGCTCTATTTTCTATACTCCTTTTCGTACTATATTAATTCTCATTTATCGCAATCTACAGTAATTAAAGGGTTTTTTGCTCCAAGCAATTATTACATCCATTACTATGTTTGTTGTTGCAAAGGAACTATTCTTTGGGACTGTTAAGGGTTGAAGAATTGGTGAAAGGTTTTGGATGTTTTATTTGATATTATTAATTTAGTAAGGAGCGGAGATGTTGCTAATTTTCAAGATCATAATTGGTATAGTGCTGGAAGGGGTGCTTATGTTAACCTAAAACGCGCTGAACGAGCTTGTATTATTGTAAATGACATTCCAGGTATCCTTCTATGAGCTTCTGTAATGATTTTTCCTTTTGCCTAAGCACTAAGCAGGCATCATGGTTTGGAGCTAAGAAGGTTTCCCTTGAGAGTTTTAACATTGCCAACAGTGTCTTCAAAATTGTGTCCCTTGAGAGTTCTAACATTGCCAACAGTCTTCAAAACTTGAGATATAAATTAGGTAGACTTTGCTTAGAACTCGAATTTGATCCCGTAGGGGTTGGGGAAAAGGAAAATGAAAGGACTGTCGAAATGTGAAGGAAAACCGCTTTCTTTTGGGTTTTCGCTCCCACTTACTGAAATGTTGGAGAAAGAAAAACATTTTGAAGTTCTAAGAGATCCTGATAATGAGAATGAGGATTGGTATTTAAGTCTACGCATACTCACCTTGATTATTTTGTTTTTGTCTCTTTGCAGCATATATTTGCTGTCTTAGTAGTATGTTAATGTCCCATCCCGTTGCAGGTTGCAATCATGGTAGCTGCTTCGCTTCTATAACAGGGATCGTGATTTTTATTTATTGTTCTTGTTAGTTAAAATAAAAATTAACTTCACTGATTGTTGTGGACTCTTTGGACTTTTTTAATAACTGCTACATGAGACACTAATATGCAGTACTAAAGCAAAGTTTCTTTCTATGCAGGTTGATCATGATTTCGTTCACATTATGTTTTATTATTTGCGGCGTTAATAACTATTGCATCATTTTTGTGAAAATAGAACTTGAAAAGCTTCAGGAAGGTGAACAAATTGACAAGCCTTTTATACAAAAACAAATGAAAATTAGATTCCCTAAGCGCAGAAGAAGTCAAGAATCTTGAATTTGTATTTGGGGATAAGGTAAGTAACATAATGAATTGAAAAGAGGACAAAGGTTAATGAAGTTCAGCTATCTGTTTCTGATTATAATACATGTTATACTTTCTTTGTTAGGTTTTGTTTAAGAAGGCTAATGTGACGATTGTAAGGGGTAAGAATATAGCCATTATTGGCCCAAATGGGTGTAGAAAGAGTACTTTGTTTAAACTTATTGTTGGAGTTTGTCCCACATCAGTTAATTATTTCCTCCAAAACTAGTATATTAGCCTGGGCGGTCTCTTCACTCCTTGCCAATTGGTTTGGAGTTGGATGCTTTAACACTTAATGTGGGGTTTATAGAAGCCCAGAGGAGGAGAAGTTTTACTTGGGGAACACAATGTTCTCCTAAATTATTTTTAGCAGAATTAGGTATCTACCAGTGATTAGCTTGGTTCTTATAGCTTTGTTTGGTCCATTATTTCTCTATACGACTAATTATTTCATTCATGCTGAAGCACTTTATTATGATAAAACAATGCTTGAGACTGTGGCGGAAGTTGTGCATGACTGGCGAATTGATGATGTAAAAGGGCTCCTTGGGCGTTGCAATTTCAAAGTTGATATGCTTGAAGCTTGATAGGAAGGTATCCCTCTTGAATGGTGGTGAGAAGGTTAGTGCTCATGGTTTTCTTTTGTCTTCATTTCCTCCTGGAGTGATCGCTTCACTTTTCGGTATCACATTTTCCCTACAAATTGAGATCTCTTGCTAGGTTTTTGGACTCTTCTCTTGAAATTAGAAGGTCACACACAATTGTTCTTTCCTTCCTCTTGGGCTTTCGTATATTTGTACATAACTTGCTTTTGTTTTGCTGCTACAGATTTACATCTTCCATTCGCTGCTTCTTTGAATTGATGGCTTACTTCATTCTGGTTTGTTAAGTAATCTTCATTGATTTACTGCATGTACCTAGAACATCTTATGTGATACTTTGACATCAGGGCCGGCTCTGAAATTTATGGTGCCTAATTAGAACCTTTTAAATGAGGCTCTAAAATCTCAATATACTTTGCATAGTTATAAATAATTAAGGGGAAAACCCCTTCATAACGAAGTCATTACAATCATTTTGAGAGCATAAACACCCTAAATCAATACCTCAAAATTATCATTTATGCATTACTCTTCTTGGTTTTTTGATGTGAATGTACTATTTAAACTTGCATGATCAAGTTTTTCAACATAGCCTTTTCCCTTGAGGCAATTGTAACCAAATTAGTGAATAATACTATGTTTGCAGTCCATCCATTTGAAAAACAACCATCTGTTACCTTCAATTACAAATTGAACACTTCAATTGATTTTTTTAGTACTTTTTGTGAAACTTCTCTCAAGTTTTTGAATTCAAAACATAAATCCTTCATTCGTCTTTGAATGTTCATAATAAGATGCCCGCCTCCCCCCCCCGGGAGTTCTGCCAACATGGAATTCAAGTTCTCTAATGATTGCTTGCCCGTCATCGAGCGGAGGTTCTCTAGGGCCTGTACTATGGAATTCTCATCTTTGAACCTTTTTACTTGGGTTTTACTTTGAATTGGGACCTTAAATTTTTTAAGTAGATTAACTTAATCTTTAGATAGGCCTCACTTTTATATTAGTCAAAATTTAGTGGCATAAAGTGGTGGCTTTACAGGTTTTAGCCGGCCCTGTTTAATATGTAAACCCTATCTTGGTGAAGTTTTGATGTGTTTCGCTTTTGGCCTTTTTTGTTGGAGATTTGTCTCTTTTTTTTTTGTGACATTAGTCTTTTGAGTCTACTTAATATTTATTAGTGTAATTGACTACTTTAACAACTAATTTGCTTTACATATCAGGCAAGAAATATTGTGTTGAAATAAATTTTGAAGAATAGAGATAAAGTACACCCATACAACCTAACATGAAGTAGATTACCCTACATGCTACAACAAAAATCAGAAATTCTCCTAAATAATAAGAACAGGTTTGGGGGATGCCAATTTTTTGTTCGATTTTTCCAATTGTGCCCCTGGTCTTTAGATGCAGAGTGTTGTCTATGTGTCCATAATTGTAATTTTGCCTCCTTGCCTTATAGGTGGATCACACGCAGCCACATAGCCCTTGAAAGGATGATTGTCTCCTACTCCCCTGTGTAATAGTACGTACCGCCCCCCCTCTCTTTTTCTCCCTCTTGCGATTTTTCTTCCGGCTCCCATGGCCTCTCTCTCTCTAAAAGCAGAGAAGAAATGGACGGTGATCACCGAGTACGCCGAGTTCTTGGGGAATCTCACCAACGTCGTCTCCCAGTATCTCAAGAAGCTCCTAGCGACCTCGCCAATAAGCGGCCTTGATATCTAGAAGCGTAAAAATCACTGAATTTTCCCCCTCTTTTCTGATATTTGTGTTCTATTTTGTGGTTTGTTCTGGGTTCTCACATAAAAAAGAATGGCTCATCCTTTTCGTTACAATGTCCAACATCATGCATCTGTCCTTTTTGTTATGAGCGGCTTGTTGTTAGAATGTCAATCTATTTTTGGTTCCATTCTCACTCTAACGGATCACCGATTGACAGATCATTTCGATCAATAACTCGCTCTCTTTCAATCTTCGACCCATGGACTACAAAGTCAAGTTCGCTGACCATACTTCATGGTACTCCTGAAAAGATTCAAATTCTGTTTATGCTTGTATATAGTTGTATGCTTTTGGGTAATATATATCTTGTTCTGTAGAGAGCCCCAAGTTGGAGAAACTGTCAGAAGCTCTAATATGTCTCTGGGACTTCTATTTTCTCTCCCTTATTTGTGTTTTGGCTACAGATATCTGGGTTTGAGCAAATAGGGTTCTGGGACTTCTTTTTTTCTCTCCCTTATTCTAAAGGTAATTTTTTGAGTTCTTCTTCCATTTAGGGTGGATTTGAGCTGTGATTCGGGTGTGTTTTGTGTATTTTTGGTCGGTAGGTGAAGAAGAAGGTAAAACGAAAAAGGGGGTGCAAATTGCGGAACTTAAATACTTTTCTCAAGCGAAAGCAATCTTTTCATTCCCCTTCTGATTATGATTTTTGATGATCTCTTTGTGTCTAATCATTCCTAATCATTATGTACCCCATGTGCCTTTTGGTCAACTCCTTAGTATTCCCATGATTCTATACTATTGAGTATATTCTTTACGTTTCTAATTACAAATGGTATATGTATTACAGGGCACTCAAGTCAGGGAGATTGGCGGGTGATGAAAAGACATGATGAGGTATGATTTTTTGGATTTTAGTTTGCATTTATTTGATTTCTACTCGCTTTATTAGATGCTAGAGCCTAATGATGTCTTACTCCTTTTCTTATTATCTTTTTAATCGTTCATGTTTGTGTGGACTGTGGCGTTTTGCTGAGTAATGGAAGCACAAATTATTCTATTCATTGTTTGCCTTCTCCTATGAGAGTTGAATGTATATGATCCTGTAAACAGTGCAGAAGTCTTTTAACTTATTTTACCAATTCCAACAGATATGGTGATATCTTTTCCTAGAATTTGATTTTATTATTGTTCGATCAAAGGAAAGAGGAACTCAAGAGAATTTTTTTTTGTTACTTTGGGTTAATTTTCGTTAGACTTGTAGTAAGAATTTGATGCGCTTTTGTCTCTTAACTACATGGGCAGTTAGTTTTGGGTTAAATGTTTCATGAAAGAACAAGTTTTTGTCAAGTTTGTGCAAATCAAATTGAGCCTTCAAAATTTAAATTTTCTTTAACTTCTTTTGTATCCCATTGTCTACCTTGTAGCATATGCTTGATTATAGCATCGTTTGGTTGCAATTGCTTCACCCTTTAGCATATTTTAAGGTTTTGTATTTCATGTCTAAATGCTCAAAGTTTATAGTTTACAGAAAGTGTTAAGGTTCTGTACTTCAACAGTTGGTTACGTGCCTCTCTATGGACTTGTTTAGAGACAAGTGTAACTCATTCCTTTTTAAGGGAATCTATAGCATTGCTACTATGTGTAGGTCATGTGATTCCATTATCCTACCCTTATGCATTAAGAACGAGTTTTTCGGATGCCATTTTTCAATTTGGGACACAGTTACCCCTCAATTGGACTGCCATTGGTTTTAAGGACGAGGGTAATTTTGTCTTTTTAGCCTAGGCAAAGAACGTGAATGATGTTAAGCCACATCTCCCCCTCTCCTTCCCTTTGTCGGGTTCAGAAGAAAACAGAGAGAGAGAGAGAGAGAGAGAGAGAGAGAGAGAGAGAGAGAGAGAGAGAGAGAGAGAGAGAGAGAGAGAGAGAGTGTGTGTGTGTGTTTTGGGGGTTCCTTTCGTTCCTCTGCACTACCGCTTGCCGTCGAGAGGTAACCGTTGCGACTATTGTTCTTTTCTTTTCTTTTTTCACTTTTTCCATGTGCTCTGTGCTTGTGCGTTTTTGCGATCGTCCTCCTTTTCGCTTTGACAAATAACTGTAGTTTGTTCTGGCCGTTCTTTTTTGCACTTCGCACTGTGCTTGCGGTTTGACGTGTTCCGCCGTTGAACGTTGTGTCCTCTGATTTTGTCGTCGTGTTGAAGTCGTCAGACAAAACACTTTTCCACTGTGTTGGATCTGTGTTTGCAAAGTGTATGTTTGAGGGTTTTTTTGTTTATAGTTTTGAAACTTTTCCCTCTTTCTGTTCGTGTTCCATGTTACAATTTGTGTTATTGCTATGGACTATCTAGGTTTGTAGTATTTGGGGTTTTGGAAGATCTCTTAGTTTTGGACTTTGCCGTCAGTAAATTAGGGAGTATTGATCTCAAGTTTTGATAACCTCGACAAATGATCTCATCATTATGTTCTGGGACTATTTTTTAACTTCAATACTGGTAAATTGCCTTAAGTAGGTAAAACTTTCAGCTACTTGTCGTTTGTTCTATTAGTACATGGTTCCGGATTGTAATGTAATTTGTTCATGATTTTTCCTTCTTGTACTTCATCTTTAGGAATTCAGGGAGTTCATTCTCTTACATTGGCTTGAAGTTCTTACTCCTTTGACTTAAAAGTATTATTCTTTGGCAAATGTTAAAATAAAGTACAAAGGGTGACTTCATTGAAGTTATCAACCACTGGCTTTGTTTGGTCATATGGATGAGGATAAAGATGGTTGATGACATGATGTACATCAATGAACTCATTCATTATAAGTTACTTCTTAGTACATATAGTGAATACTTGACATTAACAATTATATCGTATTTGACATACATGGTTGGCAACAAAGAAAGGAAAGAGAACCATATGATTGTAAGGACGAGGAACCATATTTGTAGTACTCATTTTCCTTATCCTTAGAAATGAAAAAGTCAGCTACAGATATGGTAAAATCGGTTAAGTTTATGATATAAGTACCAACTTTGTTTCTATTCTCAAGGGCCACATCTATACACACAATAGAGTTAACTTGGTTTGATTGTAGTAGTTGACATTCTATATCTATTAAATTTCCTCTTATTGGTACATTCATGTTGACTAGGGAATTTGTTGTACTTGTTCGTAAGATGCGGGGATTTTATGGTTTCTTACATTTCAGCTTTGTCATTTGAAAATCAAAGAGTATTTGTTTTGATCTATTTCCCTTCTTCATTTGTGTTGTATCTTCGCTTTTGTGGTATTGGGATGGCTTAGTTAAGTTCGTAAGATGTTGGATTTTGATGATTTCTTGCATTTAGGTTCTGTGATGTTAGGTTAAGAATTCAAGTGAACAATAATGTTCTTTAGTGAAAGTTATGAGTGGGTAAGTAAGGGCCACAAAAAGCTTATATAATGGGGGTTTGTAAGAATGAAGCAAACATTGGAGGGATTTGGATAATCGGCTTGGGGTTTCTATTAGTTTTAAATTGATACTTGGCAGTTTGTTGGATCATATCACAAGTCGTTGAGAATTTTCAAGAATTAAGAGATTTTGGTTGGCAAATTGAAGTACAAAAGGTGGGAGACACAATGATGACAATTGGGGTTGGTAATGTAAGAGTTTAACTGCTAAAGACTTCTGTGGCTAGGAAAATTGACCTGATTAATTAAATTTATAGGAGAATAATGAATGAGACTCTTTTATGCCGACACTTCTAGAGTTGCCATTTTCTTTTAATTTGTGTTATTGTATACCTACATTAAAATCTTTATCCCTTAATTTATGTTGTTTGCCTCATAATCGAACTAGCAATGCTCGATTTTCCTTGATTTTTCTCATAATTGAAACTATCGAGGTGATGCTGGGACACTTGTAGACTCCTATATTTCTAGAAAGGTAGTGCAATACAAGGAGCAAATTGCAACACTTGAAAAACACGAGGACATGTAAGTGGTTGATGGAAGTTTTTGTTGCATTGCTTTGAGTTAACTTTTATCCGATTGGTTGAAATTGAAGCTTTTGAATGTGTTCTGCAAATACAAGATTGTTTTTGGAGATAAAATTTCCATATTCCGGAGGGCATGCTATCCGCTTTTTGGTCACAACTATTCATCTCTACTCTCTCGTTGGTTATCCTTATTGGTAACAGATGAGGTCTTACTTTTAAAATTGTTAGCTCTTTTTTTATTTATTTTTCCTCTTCAAAATCCCTAGTTGATCTGATAATGAGGAATGGAAAATAATCCAAAATCATAGTGTACTCTTACAATCTTGATTCTTGAAGTAAATACCGAGAATAGGCCGGCTAAGAAATGCTTAATAGGAGCTTTTGCTTCCTAACACCGTATTTATGGCCGAATAAGCTTATGTACTCTCACAGTTTTTTCCCTTCCCAAACGGGGTCCCTTTTTTTTAAAATCGGCCCCAAGAATGGACCCTTATTGGAATGAAATTACTAATTCTTGCTCCAAGGATAGATGGAAGCATTGATTTTTAAAGATGGGTGTATTGGGAATCCTGTGAGGGTCAGTTAAGGAATGGTACTAAGTTGTTGGAGATAAATTAATGAGTCTTTGGTGTAAAGACCGGTGAAGATATTAATTTTGCAAGTCATATTAAGGTTTGGTAATTATATTGTCTTACTCATAAATAGAGCACATGAAAATGGATTCTTTTGGAGCTGCAGAACGCATCAATGCTTTTCAGTACAAAGAGCAAATGAAGAGCTTGCAGGAGAGGAAGGAGGCGTTTAATATGATTACTGCTATCTATGACTACTGCGAGCTTTACTGGTGTTATGCTCCTTCAGCGTCTGTAAATAGACTATGCACTATGTGGTCCATATGTAAATTATCTTATACTTTTGCTACTTTGATCAATCTTCCTACCTATTTCCATACTCTTCTATTGCTTCTGGCTCTAAAATCACAAACAAGACATATCTAGCCTATATCAAAACTTGTTCCCTTCAACGGGCATGCATTTGTGCTGTGCACGAAATTGAACCTAGTTATTTTACAAATTTATGTTGCAACCTTGTTGAGGGTTTACAATTTCTATAATCAGTAGGTTGATGAACACAAGGCAAGCATTGATTTAAGACAATTCAAAAGATTGAGGGAGATAGTGAAGTTAGGGGGAGGGGCGAAACACGCTGCACCTACTTTATCTGATAAGGCCTAGGGGCTGAGGAAGATGAGAGACAAGCTTAGGAACTTTGAGGAGGTACAAGCTCAACGAAAGGTAATCGTGAAACTATTGGAAAGACAACTTGTGCTCCATGAGGTAGATAGATCAAACATTGCTCGTACGACTTGATGCTTGGTTATCTGCCTTGGTGGTGTTAATGTTTTTGATATTTCACTAATTTATCTTGAATGATGTGAAGAAACTGTATCCCTATTCTATTTATTGTTGTGAAGGTAATTTGTTACTCTTAAAGATTTTTCAATGTGCTTTTTTTTTTTTTTGGGGGGGGGGGGTGGTCAAATGTTGTTAAAACTGAAACTCTTGACATTGAGGGAAACTCACTTAAATAATATGCTTGCCCATTTACTATACGAACCTAGTAAATGAATATAGAAGGGAAAATATAAAGATGGTAGAACTTCAATTAATAAATATCTCGATGGAACTTGGGTTTTGAGGTTTCTAATTGTCATGACTCTTGGTTTACTGTGAGTTACCCGCCTGCTCACGCTCTTTTCACATGAGGTGGATACGCCCATATATATCTTCTTTTGAGCATGTATTATAGGCTATAAAGGAAATTAAAGGATGTAATAAGCCTCAAGGGTGAACATAGAAGCATTCTTCAGGGCCTAAAGTTATGAGAGATTAGACGATTCAAAGGAGAGTTTACCCAAAAAGGGGAAAAAAGGATTCAAAGGAGTAGAGCGAAATTTGTTGTCTTATTATGTGTCGTGGTTCTACTTGATGCTAATTTGTGGTCTTTCTTATTTAGCAAGAAAAATGGTGTAGACTGTAGAGAATGGATGAGGGAGCCAAGGAAAATAAAAGGAAGAAAACCCAAGTACAGGGCTTGCTTCAAACCTGAGAGTTTTCAATGGCATGTTTTTAAGCTGTGTTTTTTTTTTCCCCATTGACTTGTTGGTAATCTTAGGTTAATGGTTGTCTCCGTTAGAATTTTACAAGTCGTGTCGTGTTTTTTTTTTGGGGTTGTAGTCTAAAATTTAGCTTTTTTCCCTTTCTTGGAAGTGGTAAATATGATATTTGAAATTGGCATGTATAATGATCTCATACGATTTTGAAATTGGCATGTATATTGATCTCATATGATTTTGAAATTGACATGTACATGAAAACAGTTTGAAAGTACTATATACATTGCTTTCCTAGTTGGAGAATTATCTTTTGCTTCACTGTCAAAGGCTTGCTTCTGGGCGTAAATTTGCAGGTTAGAAAGCTTATTTTAATGTCATGTGCATGCCATATTATAAAATCTTATTTGTTTGAGGATGTGTTCTTTTTTCACAACATTGCATTTGAAAGTGTTTGCATGGTTGGTCATATATCCTCTCTACTTTAGTTTATGGAAAAGGGAACCATGAGGTTTCCATTGATGAGGTTTTGTGATTTACTAGGACGATACGATTTTTGGAACCGTATTTGTTTTTCAAAGTTTTATACTGTGATTTTCCTATAGATTTGTATCTCTCTCTCTCTCTCTCTCTCATGTGTATGTATAACTTTGTTTTCTTATTGAGTACTGCTATGGCTTTCAATTCTCCACATGAGGTGGATACGCCCATATATATCTTCTTTCGAGCATGTATTATAGGCTATAAAGGAAATTAAAGGATGTAATAAGCCTCAAGGCTGAACATAGAAGCATTCTTCAAGGCCTAAAGTTATGTGGGATTAGACGATTCAAAGGAGAGTTTACCAAAAAAGGGAAAACAAGGATTCAAAGGAGTAGAGCGAAATTTGTTGTCTTATTATGTGTCGTGGTTCTACTTGATGCTAATTTGTGGTCTTTCTTATTTAGCGAGAAAAATGGTGTAGACTGTAGAGAATGGATGAGGGCAGCCAAGGAAAATAAAAGGAAGAAAACCCAAGTTTAAGGCTTGCTTCAAACCCGATAGTTTTCAATGGCATGTTTTTTTAGCTGTGCTTTTTTTTTCCCCATTGACTTGTTGGTAATCTTAGGTTAATGGTTGTCTCCGTTAAATTTTTACAAGTCCTGTCGTATTTTTTTTGGGGTTGTAGTCTAAAATTTAGCTTTTTTCCCTTTCTTGGAAGTGGTAAATATGATATTTGAAATTGGCATGTATAATGATCTCATACGATTTTGAAATTGGCATGTATATTGATCTCATATGATTTTGAAATTGACATGTACATGAAAACAGTTTGAAAGTACTATGTACGTTGCTTTCCTAGTTGGAGAATTATCTTTTGCTTCACTGTCAAAGGCTTGCTTCTGGGCGTAAATTTGCAGGTTAGAAAGCTTATTTTAATGTCATGTGCATGCCATATTATAAAATCTTATTTGTTTGAGGATGTGTTCTTTTTTCACAACATTGCACTTGAAAGTGTTTACATGGTTGGTCATCTATCCTCTCTACTTTAGTTTATGGAAAAGGGAACCATGAGGTTTCCATTGATGAGGTTTTGTGATTTACTAGGACAATACGATTTTTGGAACCGTATTTGTTTTTCAAAGTTTTTCAAAGTTTTATACTGTGATTTTACTACAGATTTGTATATCTCTCTCTCTCTCTCTCTCTCTCTCTCTCTCTCTCATGTGTATGTATAACTTTGTTTTGTTATTGAGTACTGCTACGGCTTTCAATTCTCCACATGAGGTGGATACGCCCATATATATCTTCTTTCGAGCATGTATTATAGGCTATAAAGGAATTAAAGGATGTAATAAGCCTCAAGGTTGAACATAGAAGCGTTCTTCAAGGCCTAAAGTTATGAGAGATTATACGATTCAAAGGAGAGTTTACCAAAAAAGGGAAAAACAGGATTCAAAGGAGTAGAGCGAAATTTGTTGTCTTATTATGTGTCGTGGTTCTACTTGATGCTAATTTGTGGTCTTTCTTATTTAGCGAGAAAAATGGTGTAGACTGTAGAGAATGGATGAGGGAAGTCAATGAAAATAAAAGGATGAAAACCCAAGAACAGGGCTTGCTTCAAACTTGAGAGTTTTCAATGGCATGTTTTTAAGCTGTGTTTTTTTTTCCCCATTGACTTGTTGGTAATCTTAGGTTAATGGTTGTCTCCGTTAGATTTTTAGAAGTCGTGTCGTGTTTTTTTTGGGGTTGTAGTCTAAAATTTAGCTTTTTTCCCTTTCTTGGAAGTGGTAAATATGATATTTGAAATTGGCATGTATATTGATATCATACGATTTTGAAATTGGCATGTCTATTGATCTCATATGATTTTGAAATTGACATGTACATGAAAACGGTTTGAAAGTACTATGTACGTTGCTTTCCTAGTTGGAGAATTATCTTTTGCTTCACTGTCAAAGGCTTGCTTCTGGGCGTAAATTTGCAGGTTAGAAAGCTTATTTTAATGTCATGTGCATGCCATATTATAAAATCTTATTTGTTTGAGGATGTGTTCTTTTTTCACAACATTGCATTTGAAAGTGTTTGCATGGTTGGTCATCTATCCTCTCTACTTTAGTTTATGGAAAAGGGAACCATGAGGTTTCCATTGATGAGGTTTTGTGATTTACTAGGACGATACGATTTTTGGAACCGTATTTGTTTTTCAAAGTTTTATACTGTGATTTTCCTATAGATTTGTATATCTCTCTCTCTCTCTCTCTCTCTCTCTCATGTGTATGTATAACTTTGTTTTATTATTGAGTACTACTACGGCTTTCAATTCTCCACTTTTCGAAATCTAGAAATGACTGTAAATAATGCTTTCTGAAACATGGTAAGTTAAAACTCAACAATCTTTGCATTGTACTTCACTTAAGAGTAGAGGTGGCAATCCAAACCCATATTACTTAACCCGCCCAAATCCGCCCACTTATAACCCAACTCAATCCGCCCATATTGTGTGATGGGTTGATATGGGTTCAACCCATATCAACCCATATTTATATGGGTTTAAATGAGTTAAGAGTGGGTTCAATATGGGTTAGAATTAAAAATGACCCAATACCTCTTTCTCTCTTAGCCCGCACTCTCTCCTTCTCTGATTCACCTCTCTCTCTCTCTCTAACTGTGTTTGCAACAACGACACTCCCAAGCACACCGACAAAACCATCTCCGGTCACTCCGACGTCGTCCCTCTCGAGTTCCACCAAATAGCAACCGCTCTCCTCGACATCACAACCCCCCAAATCAAACTGCAATCTCAATCCGACAACACCGCCGATTTTAACTCCAAAACGGCGTTTTGCGGTCCTAAATTCCTAACCAAACAGCACCGAGACACTTCAAAACCCCAACTTAAGTTCACACATTCCCTTTCCAACCAAACAGGTTGATTGAGACTGCAAGTTGATTTCGATTTATGATTTCCTACTCTTCAGATCTAGCGTTGGATCAGTGAAACGGTGATCAGAGAACAACAATTCGAACTCTACCGCTGTCTTTTGTCGGGCTTAGACCACCATTACAGGTGACTATTTTCTACTTTTCCAGTTGTTCATGAATCTATTTTCCGAATGGGTTGCGAGATCTTTGTAGTACCGTTGATTTGTAGAGAATTTGGTTTGTGGGAATTTGGGTGTAGATGATCGTGTTACTGTATTTTTTGAGTAGTAAAAATGGAAGAAAATATTGATGATAATATTGAGCAATGCTCTTCGAGTGCTGCTAGACGTCCGAAGAGGTCCACTTCATCTGTATGGGATGAATTTGAAAAATTACCTCTTTGTGCTGATGGAAAAATTAGGGCCAAGTGTATTTTCTGTGGACTACAATATGTCGTTGGTGAATCAGGCACGTCGAATTTATTACGCCATAGGGAAAAATGTCCTAACAGAGAGCCTCATGACTTTCATCCTTCTATTCAGGTAGATCAAGAGATGTACCGTGCGAAAATGGCCATGACAATTATTAAGCACAATTACCCTTTTACATTTGTGGAACATGAAGGAATTAGAGACATACATTCTTTTTTAAATCCAACGGTGAAATCTGTTTCAAGAAATACAGCAAAGGCGGATGTATTGAAGCTATTTGAAAGGGATACAGTAACATTAAAATGTACATTAGAATCCATTACAAGTAGGATATGCCTAACTTCAGATTTATGGTCTTCCCTAACTAGTGATGGATATCTAGCTCTTACGGCACATTACATTGATGAGGATTGGGTTCTACAGAAAAAGATATTGAATTTTCGTCATGTTCCTCCTCCACATAATGGACCAATTTTGGCTGAAAGAGTTATTCATTTGTTGAAAGATTGGGGAATTGAGAAAAAAATATTCACCCTCACATTGGATAATGCAAAGTATAATGATGGTCTCGTTGACGTCTTGAAGCGTCATATGTTGTTGAGCAACTCTTTGTCGTGTGATGGTCAATTCTTTCATATACGTTGTGGTGCACATGTGTTGAATCTCATAGTTCAAGAGGGTTTGAAAGTGATTGAGGAAGCGATACATAGTGTTAGAGAAAGTGTCAAGTATGTTAGAGGTTCAGAAGCAAGGAAAATCAAATTTGCTGAATGCCTTGCTCAATTACCTTCAAGTAGTAGTAAGAAGGTTCGGCAAGATATTGTGACTAGATGGAACTCAACATATTCGATGCTTGAATGTGCCCTTGTTCATCGTCTTGCTTACTATCGATTACAGTTGGTTGATACAAATTTCAGGACATGCCCATCAGAAGAGGAGTGGGAAAGGGTTGAAAGAATAACTAGGTTTCTAAAGCCATTTTTTGAGATTACTAAACTATTTTCCGGGTCCCGGTATCCAACTGCGAACTTATACTTTCATGGGGTGTGGAAGATGCAACTTTTCATTAAGGAGGAGATGGAAAATTTAGACGGTGTTATAAGTTCCATGGCAAGAAGGATGAAAGGGAAATTTGACAAGTATTGGGAATGCTATAGCATGGTTTTATCGTTGGCCATTATATTAGATCCTCGATACAAGCTACAATTTGTTGAGTTTTGCTTGAAAAAGCTAGATTTGATGAACTTTTCTGATCGGGTTAAAAGCATTCGTGAGAAGCTATATTTATTGTTTGAAGACTATGTGAACCGTTCTCCCGCATGAACTTTCAATCCGTCATCATCAGCACACACTACAAGCGGAGGCAATCAAAATGACATACTTGATGTGTTGGATGTGAGTATATATGTCTAAATTTGTCCAATGTTCATAGTAGCAATTTCTAATTGTAATGTTTGATAAGTCTTAACTGCATAACTTTTGTAGGAATTTGATGTTTTTGAGAGTCAAGAATGTGGATTGAGTAGAGTCAAGTCAGAACTTGACTTATATTTAGAAGAGCCTAGACTTGACAGGAAGAAAAATGTGGATTTGGATATTCTTTGTTATTGGAAGGGAAACACCTCCAGATATCCAAATCTCTCATTCATGGCACGTGACATTTTGAGTATTCCGATCACTACAGTTGCTTTAGAGTCAGCTTTTAGCATTGGAGGCCGTATTATAGACAAATATCGCTCTTCACTCATACCAAAGAATGTAGAGGCATTGTTATGTACTCGAGATTGGCAATACAATGCAAATAGTAAGCAATCGGTCCTTTATTTATTTATTTATTGGAGATTGATATACTGTATGGATGATATATAACAGTTGTTTTATGTACTTGTTGAAAAATTGTAGTTGTTGAAGAGGAGGATGAAGAGGAGGAAGAGCTTGTGGAGAATTTTGGAGAGAGAGTTGCTGCACTTTGTGCCAATACAACCATTAGTGTCTAAGTAAGTCTATAACTACCAAATGCTTCGGTATGAGAGTTGCTGTTATTTCCTGCAAGTGGTGTTTCATGAAGATCAGAATTTTAGAATTTGGGTTTCTAAACTATCCAAATGCTTATTATATTCAGGTGTGTACTATTATCTGTTTACAACTCCCAACCGTATGTGGGGAGGGCTAAGAGATAGCTGGATTACTATTAGCGTTCTGAGCATGTTTTATTGTCCAACTGCTGATGCTCCTATTGATATTGGTCATGGTTGTATAACGAGTTGAACTATTGCTGCAATGTTGATGTTTCTTGCTGGAAATCAGTTTGTTGGGGTTCCATGATTTAATGGGGAAAAGGCGGGGGTGTGGAAAAAAAAAAAAACGGGTTAGGTCGGGTCGGGTTTGGGTTTGACTTGACCCGTATTTGACCCGACCTGTATCAACCCGTTTACTATTTGACCCATATTTGACCCGTGACCCATTTCAACCCGCCCAAACCCGCCCATTTGCCACCTCTACTTAAGAGTGACAAAATCAACAATATATTCTGTGTTATATGCCCCCACTTGAAACTAAAATAATTTTGTATAAATTAGCATAATTGTGAAAGTGTGCTAATATATAACCATACAAACTTGCATATATCTCGAAAATACACATATAGTATTAGTTTTATACTTGAACTTCATCATATGGTGCATTTATACTTGTTGATTTACGAGTTGTTTGTCTATTTTGAGCTATTTTTTCTTGATTCTTTTTATTTTTAATCATCTGGGAGAAATATCTTAAAATAAAGTCATTAGCAAAACTAGCTCGATTGTTCTAAAATTTGTCGATGTTCATTTAAAACATATTTGAAAAATTTTGTCTAAGATTTTGTGCTCATTTTTACCTAATTTAACTGAAAGTATGCATCATAAACTTTTGTAATTAGTAATGCATGCCTTAATTTTGTACGATCTTACTGTGGTTGACTACAAAAATAAACTTTTGCCATTATGATTAGCAAGGTGCCCCCATTAGGCTATTCCTGGATCCATCGCTTGCTATGTGTTGTTGAATGTCATGTCTTTTGTGTTCCTAGTTTTTTTTTTGGTTGGTGCCTCTTGACTCTCTTTGTTCATAATTTCAAATTGTCATAAAGAGATGATGATAGTCAATTGTTTTAAAACTACCGTTAGTTGTTATTACTGGAACTTGTCACAAAGAAAAGGAATGCCTTCAGTCTTATAATTAGATTTCATTTGCAGCTCGCGTAGCAGCATAGCCATAGTGAAGAGTATATAAATCGCTCTAAGATGATGACATGGTAAGTGTCCTCTTCATAATTGCTAATTCTTAGTTTTGCTTAATGCCTTTGGTTGTTGAACTTCTTTGTTTGTGGCATTTGGAGTATTAATTAAGATGATGAAAACGAGAAGTCAAACATGTAGTGTGTGATTGAATGTTCAATTAAGGCATAAGGCAAGTAGTTAGGTGATTTAACTGAACTCGGCACCGACACATAACATTGATACTCCGACAAAAAAAAATTCAATATACTAGACACTGACACTCTGGCTCACAAATTATTCATAATACAAAGGACAAGACATGCCACGTAGGCTCAAGTTAAGTAGTATTGAGCTAACAAAGAGAGAAATACTAGGTGGCTCATTCGGTGAAGGTCTAATTGTCATTCAATTTTGGTTTATTGACTTAGAATATCTTTTGTTTTTTGTTTTTTTGTTTTTTTTTTCGGGATTTGCAAGTTGTAGGGTAAATAGTGATCTCTACACGAATTCGTGGATGGTCTACCACCGATTCTCTGGACTTTAAGGTTTACAAAAGGGAAGTCTTATAGTGAATATTATGGATAAATTGTTTCTTAGTTCCCTCTTTAAGTTGTTAAGCTGATCCATTTGAGATTAAAAACTGTAACAAGTCTTAATCCACCTCTTGGGTGGCATGGGATTTAACTCTAATATTTTTGCGTGCTCTTTAGGTGTATTTTGTGGTTCAGAGTAAATGGATTTGTTGAAGGTATTTTCTTTGTTCTTTTTTTGTTCAACAATTTGTTCTTGTTGGGCAACCCCCTATGTTCTTTCGTGTGTTCATTGTGGAAAAAATTCTAAGTTCTTAATGTTTTTTTTGGTATAAAAACTCAGCCTTATTTGTTAGCCTAGAGCACAATTAGTTGAACTTTATTTATGAAAATTTCTATATTAGTCAGTTTAGCTTGGAGCAAATTTGGTTATTGATGGTTGGATTTGTGTTGGGTTTGACTATTGAGGAATGATTTACCATCTTTCGCCTGATTTGGGTTCATGGTCTGCATACAGTGTGACACTAGGTAACTATCTCTCTAGAATTCATTCTTTCTTTCTAGTCTTCTTTGTTGCAGTTCCTTTCAAAGAGTTTCGATTATTTTATGGGAAAATATTGAAATACCCCCTAAAACATTGTCAAATAAACACCCAAATTTTATTTAACTTAAATTACAAATGTTATTTAACTTAAATTACACACCTAAACTATGTCTCTGTTATTCAATTAACCTCCTACCTTCTAAATCCGTCAAATTGTTGACAGATTTTGCTGACTTGGACCAACAACTCCGTTAACTCACACATGTGGCTCCTTATTTTTTACACGTGGCACCACATGTACAGTAAAACAAAGATTTGGGCCTGATATCTCATCTTCCACCTCTCTCTCTCTCTCTAGCAAACCAAGAGATGTGTTCTCTTGCCCTGCTTACAAGACAGAGATGTTCGTGAAGTCACAGAGATGTTCTAGACTTCACGAACATCTCTGGGTTTGTGAGAGAGAGTGTGAGAGCTCTGACGTTAAGAATATTGGTATGATGATGATTCGAGACTAACATTAGGTATTGGTTACGAACTTATTCACACACTTTTTAAAGTCAAGTGGCCAAGCCGATTCAAAATCCCTATATTCCGATTTTTTCCTTGAAATTCTGAGAATGGAGTACTAGTTATTGTTAGAATAATTTTTTAATGTTGTGCAAATAGCATATTTTTCTGAGTCTGGAACTCAAACAGCTTTTCGACTACGCGCGCGATCGGTTATTTGAGACCACTAGTGACTTGCATGGACACTTGTTAGGCTCATGGACACATGTCCAGATACATGCATATTAGACCATATTTTAACAATTTTTGATCACTTTATATCATATTTTTTAAGAAGAGCATATAGAGAGAAATTCAATCACATCGAACTCATAAGAGAGGTCAGAGGGAGAATTTCGGCCAAGAGGAGAAAAAAGCATTAGGAGGTGTTCTTCAACCTATCCATCTCGGTTCCACCACGAGCCACCACTTCCTGTCACCGTTCTCTCGCTAGAAAACTTATTTTCTTGCCGGTAACTTCTTAAACTTTCCTGACAGCTTTCTGGACCATCAAAAATTTGTATTTTTGAAACTGTTTTGCTATGATTCAAATTTTGAAGTCTTCCAAACCTTTAGAGTACGTTTCAATACGAAGCTTTTAATACTAAGCACATGCAAAATGGGGTAACACACAATTAGTTATGAATTTTTGAATAATGACTGTCACCTTTGTGTTCGAATTTGATCTTGGCTGCCTTCTTTTAATTTCTGGGGAATTTTCACAACTTGGATGGTTATAATATTTTTACAGGGATTATAGAAGAAAATGGCCTTGGAATCACGTCATTTGGATAAATATACAAGTTTTGGTGAATTTTAAAGTAGGATTATTTGACTAGAACATAAACTGTGATGAACTTGTTTTCTTTTGGTTACTGGGAAATATCCTTTTTACTTATCAATCTAGAATTTTTACTGAGAATAATGCTTTAAGTTGTAAAACTTTGGGTGTTGGTCTCGACCTTTTTGGACTTAAGATGATTAAGTTATGATTTTTTAAGAAAGTGTGACAGATTTTCTTAACTGGTTTCAATAATAGCCTTTACACCTAAAATTCATTCCATGAACGAGATTTTGAGTTCTTAGACCTAATTTAATGTTCTGGTCTAGAATATTTATGGTAAAAAAAGAGTGAGAATGTGACCATTTAACCCTTGGGGTTTCAGTTTGTGCTAAATTGATCGTTTAAAACCTTAATTGTTGGAAGCTAAGTTTTACACTCGAGTTTTGAGTAATTTATGATCTTACCAAAGACCCTGGTTCTCATCGTTGATTTGGATGTTTTGCCAATGGAGACCAGATTTGATAAGATGAGAGCTGATTTGAGTTCGTAACACTTGGGTAGGTTGACTCTGAACGTAAAATGACCATTTTACCCCTGGTAGCGAGATCCGCTATAAGCCTTGACTTAGATGACAAGAATTGGATTATTCGGCTTAGTATATTATTTGTACTTATACTTTGACATTTATGACATTCTCAGTCATTAGGATTGTGTGATCATTGGTCAAGGTATGTGAAGACTCAAGTAGAGATTAATTGCGTCTTTAGGAACAAGGTGAAAGATGCATATCCTGTTTACATGTTTTGATTAAAGAGTTTCAATATTGTTGAAATGTTTTAGAAATATTTTTCTCAGTAGAATCATGGATAATGATTAACTTAATGTGAGGACTTTAAACAAACAAAGTGATTTGGAGTCATAAAGTTGGGAGATATTACCTGATGGTTTGACATCATTCCCTTTTATACTCTAGAGATTGCTCCTTTAGATTCTGGTTGAAACTTGTTCATGAAAGATGTGCGAAATTGACGAGTTTTATGAAATGCGATATTTTTAATATCATGATGGTTTTCTGCTTTATCCTTAAAAGTTGTATTCCATTTTGTGAACGAACTAATAATTGAGAAGATTGCCTTCGGCTTAAGTCTATGAAATGACTTGATTTCATTTTATTATGGACTTGAGATTTAATTATCTTTGAAAGGAAGTACATTTTACATGTTCGGAACTAAAGACTCTGACTACACTTTTTATATGATGTTAGTTGTATCCATGATTTAAATTATTTAATGTGTTTACTGGATATGTTTCATACGAGTTTTAGCTTATGGAGTTTTTAAAAACATACTTTTCCGGTCAACAGCCATAGATGGACTTGGCTTTGCTCTCAAGCCAAAGTCTTTTTGGTTTTTGATTTGCAGTACTGAGGAGTGATGCTGTCGAACTTGTAGTCCTTTATTTTGGTAACTGGTTTGTCTCGGTCAGCTCATGCTATGCTTATGTATAATTGTGTTGTTAAGCACATCTTTTATTTTCGCACATAGAACTCTGACATATTTTGGGATTATTGAAATTGTGCTTTCGCAACTTATTTTATTTGTTGAAAAAACATATTTCGATGAGAGGATTTTATAAATTCCCTAAACTATCTCTACATATAGGGCCTAGGGTGACCTAGACTCACTGGCCAGTCACTAGACCTTTAACCCACGGGTTTGGAGAGAGAGAGAGAGAGAGAGAGAGAGAGAGAGAGAGAGAGAGAGAGAGAGAGAGAGAGAGAGAGTGTGTGTGTGTGTGTGTGTGTGTGTGTGTGTGTGTGCCACATGTGATTTAATGGAGCTGTTAGTCCAAGTCAGCAAAATTCGTCAACAATTTGACAGATTTAGACAGTAAGGGGTTAATTGAATAACAGAGTCATAGTTCAGATGTGTAATTGAAGTTTATTAAAATTTAGATGTTTTTTTTTGAAATTGAGGTCAAAGTTTGGGAAGTATCTTGAAATATATTTTTCCTTATTTTTCTTTTAAGTTTTACTTAGTTTTGGAGTTTTCATCCTTAACACTATGGGTTTCGTTAGTGTACTGTTTATTTAAGACCCTATAACTATAATTTTTATTTGATTAACTACAACTTTATTTGTTCTTAGTAGTCAAGTAATGGGATTTCTTTATGAACTCCACAAGTTCTATGGCCTTGGATTTTTTGGATGTATGATTTTTTGCGTTGCTTTGAAACATATTTTAGCAAACAATTACATGCATTTTTCGGTCAATTCTTTGACTTTAAATCATTTTCCTGAACCTGTTTTCCTTTGCTTCTTGTTGATTGTTACGACATGTTCACTTGGTATTGTTTTTCAGATGGTTAATAAATAGTTGGTTTTATGTTGACAGGTGGTAAATATTATCACATTCAGTTGAGTGATAAACTATGTTGCATGGATTCAAAGACAACACAATGAGGGACTTGGAGAGCTACATGATGCTACAACTCTTAAAAAAGGGGGACACGGACATGGCGGGGTACATGAAAATTTTCTATTTCTGTTATCGGTTATGCAAACCTAAATTTAGTCGCTAAATAATTAAGTTAGGACTTCTATAGAGTGCATTATAGACTGATTGTACAAGCCTATACATACATCTATATATGTATATTACTTTTTTGTCCCAATACTCTTAAAGTTAAAAATATTTTACCTGTTGCGTTCCCTTGCGTATACCAGATCACAAATATTAAAATTTAATGGACACGCAGCGTGGCATGTCCCATATGTGTCTCATAGGTTTCCATGATGTGGTGCGTGTCCTCCAGAGTTGCTCAAGAGACGAGGAGCGAAAAGTTGATCAGGATCCCTGAGGTTTCTCTCTTACAGGCAAGTAGGTAAGTGAGTCTTAAAGGTTTTGTTTTGTTTTATTTTTTTGGCTTTTAAGCTTCCAAAGCATTTTCTATATTGTCATCGGGACAAAGAATAGAACATAAATTGTTAGTGTGGTATTGTTTTTTAGGAGTCTTGCTGACTTCAACCTTCTGTGTAGTTTATGTTCTTTTGGAATTGAATTGCTGTAACTGGGTAGTTCTACCCTCTATCTAGGGATAGAACTAAAAAATGTCCATTTTCATTTTTTAATGACTCATTACTCATTTATCGGATTTCAAAAATTTGGAACAAAAAATTGCATTTTCTCAACGATCATAAAATAGGATGGATTTTGAATCATTATAAATTGACACATTTTTCACAGTTCATATCCCGATTATCAACTTCTATAGATTGGGTTGAAAGAGTGAGAGATATAGAGCAATATCTATATATGTTCCTTATCTTCCTAAACTTTGTTCTTTTTTTGTTCTTTTTCTTTTTTTTGGGTATCCTTCTTTCTGATGCAAAGGATTTTTGTTCTTGGACATACAAGGTGCCTAAGCTATTGTAGGATTGTGGGTGTAATTACTTACATATGTTGCTTGTTTGATCTTTATTTGGCTTTTATTGTGTGCTTACTATTAACAGCTAATCTATGATATAAACTATTGTTTGCAAGTACACTCTCTTGCAATTAGAAATTCTACTGTGCACTCTTTAATGCTCTCATGTATAAGGCATAATCTGTGCGCAACAGCATGCATCCAACTCATTTGTTCCCCTGAAATCGAAGTGTCTAACAAACAACTAATTTTTCATATTTCTATTTATGTTCTAATTGGTAATTTTATGTACTATTATTTGTTTTATTTGGTCTTTTGTTCTTTTGCATTTGAAAATTTTGAACTCTTCTAATTTGAGCTTTTGATTTTGTCTTCCCCACACACACATCATGTTTACCTGCTTGTTAATAATGTTGTGATTCATTGGATATCAGTTTATGTTTTTGTTCATCTATTGATTTTTATTTCTATCGATTTTTTGGTTTTTGTGTAGGATTCATAGACATGAATTGGGAGTGGCTGGAAGGGGAAAAAATCCGCTTAGTGTTGAAATACGCCCTCTGAGATAATGCACGTGCCATCTAGCCAGAATCCTAGTTCCCTTCACCGAAACTCTAGTTCTGCAAAACAACACAGGTGAGCGCACCTTTGCCTCTCGTCCCGATGCCAAAGTTAGTCCTCGTACTAACAGAAAACCTTATTCACGTAAGTAAAATCACGAATAACCACCTACCTTTTCTCATAGATATTACCTCTTATTTATAGATGTAGACTTACTTGTTCCCCAAGTCTCCTTCTATGCCTAGGATTCTAACCTCATTAGGAATCCTAGCCCATATGGGATTTCCTCTCGTATGGTAACTCGATCTCATTCCCTTTGTTTGCGGGACACTTGCCTATCACGTAAGATTTCCTTTTCCCATATGGAATTCGTTCCATATTGCAATTCAATCTCTGCTCACTATGGTAGCATGATCTCTTCCCTTATTCGCAATACTTGCTCTTATCATGCAGGTTGCTTCTTCTAGAATATTCTAGAATAACCTAACTGTCTTAACACGTAGGTCGGCTATGCTAGGGTTCACACCCTTGTGGTTACAGCCTCTGCTCAGCTGTCTTGTCCACGTGTCTTGTACGTGATCGGGAATATTCTCTTCGCCGCACCCTCATGTGGTGCCTTGCATATTCACGTGTACCGCACGTGGGGGTGTAATTCCCCTTGTACGGGAAAAATCCCTTTACATTTGCTCCCCAGCTTTATCTGTCATTGTTGTTCGGCAATGATGGAATAAAGCTACCCGTTATTCTGCTTGGCCTTTGTGATACTCAGCACGGTGCTTGGCCTCCCATTTTGCAACTGGGTAAACAGGTGTTCGGGTGTTGTGACCAAACTTTAACCTTACCTTTTGCCCTTCGTGGCAGTCGATACTTTTAACTTTTTTGGTCTGCTTGGGGACTCTTGGGGTGCTGTTACATTATTGGCCCTTCGTGGCCTTAACTGTTTTGCGGCCCCTTCGTGGCCCTTATCCCATGCCCATCGTGGCCTTTTCCCTTTGGCCTTTTGCTTAGCTTTCTAAGTTTCTTCACACTTAGTCTTAACATTTCATGTTGTTATGGCCCAAATTCGTTCGTATTTAGGCTCTACATGTTTGAGCATTCTTTATTACTCGAGACCTGAGCTTCTACGTGCTCAGCCCATGTTTGATTTATACTCATGCCACGTTCCAACCAATCCTGGCTTTGCACGTAGCCAAGGCTTAACTTAATTCATGCTTAGCCATACCGTTAGCATTATTCACTGCTAAGTCCTAAGTTGTTTCACACTTAGTCAGATTCTTGCATTACTCATTGCCAAGGCCTAAATAACATTTGTATTCAGCCTAATTCGGAGCAATGTTCACTGTTAGGGCCCCAAGCTTCTTTGTGCTTGGTCAAACCAATGGCAGTCATCATTACCATGGACTAGATTTTTTCGTGTCAAGCCCTCTGTAGGCTCTGTTCGTAGCCTTGGCCTATGCTGCTGAATTCATGGCATTCCACGCTGCCATATTCTAAGTATATTCGTATTTAGCTTCTTTAAACGAGTCGTGTCACACTCGTTCCCACACCCATTTTGTGCTCGGTCAATCTAACACATTTTGTAGTTGTGTTTAAACTCGGTGAACTGCCTTAGTTTACCCGTACTTAGGTATAGCCCGAGCTTCTTCATGCTTGGTGACCTGCCTAAGTTTACTTGTGCTTAGGTGTTGCCCGAGCTTCTTCATGCTTGGCGAACAACCTAAGTTTACCTGTGCTTAGGTATTGCCCGAGCTTCTTCATGCTTGGTGAACTGCCTAAGTTTACTTGTGCTTAGGTATTGCCCGAGCTTCTTCATGCTCGGACTGCTCGGCAAACTGCCTAAGTTTACCCGTACTTAGCTCTCTTTAATATTATGCATTTTTATGGCCTAAATGTATTCAATACTTAGCCAAACCTCAGCATCATTTGTTCCTATCGAACTTAGCCATATTATGAGTTTGACCCTACTCAATCGTATTTTGGCATCGTTCATTGCCGTGGCCTAAGTTTATCATACCTAGTCAGTTTCGTTGCTTTAAGGCCTAAGCTTACTTGCACCTAACCTAGCTAACTGCATCCATCGTTGCCAAGGCCTAAGCTTATTCGCGCTTAGCTTGTCTTATGGCATTCATTGTTGCCAAGGCCCAAGTGAGTTCGTACTTAGCCTAGTTTAGGCATTGTCCATTGCCAAGTCCTAGGTTTACTCGTACCTATCTCGATATATGGCATTCATAGATGCTGGCCCAAGTTTCTACGCACTTGGCTGAGCTTATGGCATTTATTGTTGCCATGGCCCAAGTCTTTTTACACACTTGGCCAAGCTTATGGCATTCATCGTTGCCAAGGCCCAAGTTTCTACGCACTTGGCCGAGCTTATGGCATTTATCGTTGCCATGGCCCAAGTCTCAACACACTTGGCCAAGCTTATGGTATTCATCATTGCCAAGGCCCAAGTCTCTACGCACTTGGCAGAGCTTATGGCATTCATTGTTGCCAAGGCCCAAGTCTCTATGCACTTGGCCAAGCTTATGGTATTCACTGTTGCCATAGCCTAGGTTTATTCACACCTAGCCAGGTTGTGGCATTCATCGCTGCTATGGCCTAGGTTTATTCACACCCAACCAGGTTATGGCATTCATCACTGCAATGGCTAAAGTCAGTTTGTACTTAGCTCAATTTATGTGTTACCTCGCTCTCATTTAGTATGTTCATACTCAGCCTAACATCCTAACATTTTTCACTGTTTAATCGTGTTCAGCATAGATTACTACCCATAACATCTAAGTGTTCTCATACTTAACTTTGAAGTTCTCATTTGTTATACACACATTTTTACTCATTCTCTGCTCCCCTGTATAGAGTCAAAGAATGCTTTGGGTCCATATTCTAGCCTTTTTATGCTTAGACCAAATAGAAATAACCAATAATCATTGGGAATAATTTCTTCCAACAAAACAGAATGTTATTCATAATTCTACCAAAGCGACTCGTAGATAAGAAAAACATCATGTATATTCGAAACAAAACAATTAAGCAGTAATATTACTTAGCTGTTAAACAAGGAACCTCCTTACGCAAGAGAAGGGAGTCCACTGGGTGCCCCGTGAGAGATTGACGTAGCTCCCCACGCACGAGCAAGCTTGTCTTGAAGGTTGCTAATGCATATTCCTTGCTGCAGTTCTAACCTCATTAAAGCCTCCTAGTACCTCTTCGTGTGCTCTCAAACGGTTTCAACCCCTTTGGTCGTCTTGGCCGACAATACCCCAAAGATTTTGGCCAAAAACCGAGCAATGTACTCTTCGAAGAGCTCCCTCCAACTCTTGATCGAGTTGGGGGCTTATCTGTGAAACCAAACAAGGTCACCTTCACCAAACTCGAATTTGTGCTCGGTTCGTAGCGCACGAACGTATAGTACTTCAACCTACTCGGGGGTTTCGCCTTTTGTAATTCTTTTGACAGAGGGTGGGCAAACAATTAGTGCAGCCATTCTTAGCCGCTCCTCGTGCGGTGTACTAAATATCCTCTTCCCGTACAAATTTATATCTTTCGTATCTGTCTTTGCGATCGGCCAGTAGATTCGGCCAGCTCTACCCGATCGCCTGGCAGATTTAGATTGCGATACTTGATCACTGAGCAAATTCAAACTGCTCTTTAAGATTGCATAGCATATTCAAATTTCCTAGCAGATTCGGACTACTCTTCGCCATCGCCTAGCAGATTCAGGCTGCCTTTCGCAATCGCCTAGCAGATTCGCGCTGCTCTTTGCCATTGCCTAGCAGATTCGGAATGCCCTGCGCGATTGCTTGGCAGATTCAAACTACTTTGCGCGATTGCTTGGCAGATTCGAATTACTCTGCGTGATTGCCTAGTAGATTCGGACTGCTTTACCGAATCGACTAGCAGATTTAGACTGCTTTGCGCAATTGCCTAGTAGATTCAAACTACTCTTTGAGATCGCCTAGCAGATTCAAACTACTCTGCGTGATTGTCGAGCATATTCGAATTGCTCTGCACAATTGCCTAGCTGATTCAAACTGCTCTTTGAGATCGCCTAGCAGATTCGAACTGCTGTGTGTAATTGCCTAGCAGATTCAAATTGCTCTTCGAGATCGCCTATCAAATTGAACTATTTTTCGAGATCGCCTAGCAGATTTGAACTGCCCTGCACAATTGCCTAGCAGATTCAAACTACTTTACGCAATTGCCTAGCAGATTTAAACTGCTTTGCGCGATCGCCTACGGTGAGACCAAATCCCTACCTTCTATCTCGGGATCTTGATCTGCTCCCCGATCCTTAGGGCATATAACATTAATAGACTTACATAGCCCTACTCTCCGCTTTCTTCGGAGCACTAGATTGAGAGGGTGTCATCTCTTTATCCCTATTGGATCATCCTTCATTCGTGGAGACCTCGTCTTCTGGATGACAGTGTTGATCTCAGAGAACTACTTCGTTTCCCACAGACGACGCCAATTGTAAGGGGAAAAAATTTGCTTAGTGTTGGAATATGGCCTCTGAGATCAACGCACATGCCATCTAGCCGGAACCGTAGTTCCCTTCACTGGAACCCTAGTTCCACGAAAAAACACAGGTGAGCGGCACTTTTGCCTCTCTTCGGCAAAGGCCCTCCGATGCCAAAGTTAGTCCTTGTACTAATAGAAAACCTTATTCATGTAAGTAAAATCACGAATGGTTACCTTTTCTCATAGATATTACCTCTTATTTATAGATGTAGACTTACTTGTTCCCTAAGTCTCCTTCTATGCCTAGGATTCCAACCTCATTAGGAATCCTAGCTCATATGGGATTCTCTCCCGTATGGTGATTCGATCTCAATCCCTTTGTTCGTGGGACACTTGCCTATCACGTAGGATTTCCTTTTCCTATTTGGAATTCGTTCCATATTGCAACTCAATCTTTGCTCACTATGGCAACATGATCTCTTCCTTTATTCACGGGACTTGCTCCTATCATGTAGGATGCTTCTTCTAGAATATTCCAGAATAACGTAACTGTTGTCTTAACTCGTAGGCCGCCTATGCTAGGGTTCACCCCCTCGCGGTTACAAGCTTTGCTCAGCTGTCATGCCGAGCAACGTTGCTATGTTCGGTCTCATACACCCTCACGTGGTGCTGCTGTCTTGTCCATGTGTCTTGTACGTGATCGGGATTACTCTCTACGCCGCACCCTCACATGGTGCCTTGCATATTCACGTGTACCGCCCGTGGGGGGGGGGGGGGGGGGGGGGTGAATTCCCCTTGTACGGGAAAAATCGCTTTACAGTGGCTAATATTGTATAGTTTGGGGAGGATTGTTGAATGAAAAATGATTGTGTGTGGCTAGATCCTTAGCTTAATCATATACTATTGGGATTTGTCCCACATCGGTTAAATATCTCCTCCAAAACTAGTATATGAGCTTGGGCAGCCTCTCCACTCTTAGCCAATTGGTTTGGAGTTGGATACTTTAACATGGTATCAAAGCTAGAGTTTCGGAGGCTTTTTCCCTTTGTTTGTGCCATAGTTGCACTTTATTTCATTGTGATTCGTGTGTTCCGAATCCTTTGTTGACCTCTCCACGTGCGAGTCAGGGGTCGCATGTGCGGGGGAGTATTGGGATTTGTCCCACATCGGTTAAATATCTCCTCCAAAACTAGTATATGAGCTTGGGTAGCCTCTCCACTCTTAGCCAATTGGTTTGGAGTTGGATACTTTAACATATACTCACCTCAAATTTTTTTTTTAACAAGCAAAACAAGATACAACTCACATAATTATCTCATAACACAACACATGACTATAATTTAAGCACATTTAAAGGCCGGGGGTATTACACCCTCCCCCACTTATAAGAGTTCGGTCCTCCAAACTTGACTTACCTTAGATTACAAGGGAAAATAACATTCATATAATTTATTTAACGTTCAACGGTAGGAACTCTCCCTTTCTGGATAATGATGTTAACAAGTCGCTCACAGGAACTTATGTCCTCCAGAAGTCCAATGAAAAGACTCTCAGGATAGTCATGTAATAGTTCTCAAAAGTAATATCTTAGAGCAGATATACGCAAAACATTATGCGTGTTTGGTTTCTGGTTGTTATCATTCCTAGTCAACGGCATTGGCTATTGGTCATCCGTCCACAAAAGAATTTGATTTCAATTTATTCCTGGTTTTGAATTCATTCCATTCCTATCGCATTCCCAGTTCTTCTTTCATTTTGTTACCGGTTCAGTAGGGATAGTTATCGAGTCGCATACGGAGTCAAGATTCCAAATCATTGAAATAAGTGTTTTAGTACACCTATTTATATATCAATAATTTACAAGCGTAATTGAGAAAGAAAGACCTACCAATTCAAAAGTACTCCCAACCCAAGCGAATCTCCTTTATTGGAACACGATTGTGTTTTACGTTTTGTGGTAATTTTATAGTTTTCATTGTAGAGTTTTTTTTTTTGACCTATCGTCCTTTTTTTTTAATGGCAAAAAAATTTCATTAATCTTGAACATGATACAAGACTAATAGGATTAAGAAAACGGCATCATACTCACAGAGCAATCTTCTGCCTAGTCCGAGACCTCAACCAACGATTGGCAAGAAACCAATCATGGACACCACAGAAAGGCCTAAGCCCATCACCCCTAATGGTCTAAAAAACCCAAATTTTACATTAAGCTCATAAACACCTATGGGTCTCACACCCGGATCTACAACATGAAGCACAAATACGGGCCAAGCCTAGCCTGAACATCCACGACCACCACCACTGCCATACCCATCACTCCACAGCCACCTGTAATGGGACGAGCCGCTGCCCCACCGTCACCGGAGACCCGGGAAACAAGCCCCTGTTGCTGTCCTGCAGAGCGGTTTGTCCGCCCCTCCACGTTAGGCCACACCAAACTGCCCTCAGCATCGCCACCGTAAGTCACCAATCGCTGCTCCTTGCAACCAAAAACCACCCAATCTGCCACCGGAAAGACTCAGATCCAATGCACCCCCATCCGCTCCTAATCGTCGAAACCCTGATCACCTGAAGAACAGAAACCTGCAAAAAAAAAAAAAACCCGAATCTCCTCCACAACCACTTGCCGCCACCAACAACCCGAACGCCACCGCTACAACCATTGCCGGAGGCTATAATAGCAGGGACAAGGTCCAGAGTTCCGACTTTTTAACGTATCATCTATTGGATGAGATTTGTTCTTTTGAATTTTCACACTTCTTAGTCATCAAAGTTTAAGAAATCTCAACACTGACAGGTTTTCAGTAATTGTGTCTATTAGACACCAAATCCATTTGGATGGTTGCTGTAATTCTATTTTTCCTTCTGTTTGTAATCTAACAAAATTCCTAAAGAGTGGCTGACACATGGCAGTGACACTAGACAAAAACAACCTGAATTGATTATAATCCAGGTTACAAAAGTCATCAAGATGACATAAGATATTTGTTTACCGTTTGAATTTTGGAAACGCTCTTTTCTTTAGTTTTTTTTTTTGTTTCCCTTGCCCATTCTTATGGCAGCATTTTGTAAGTTAATTTCTTCTTCTTCTTCTTCTTCTTCTTCTTTGTTGTTTAATTAATATTTATTTTCTACGTGGCCGTGAACTCAAAAAAAGAATGGGAAGTGTTGGGGAGGAATGCCGACAGTAACCATTCTGGTTCACTTTGAGTTGTATGCCATGGTTTAACCAAAATCCTTGATTGTCATTGGTTAAAGGTAATGGCTGATTTTATGAACCACAGATTCATTGGTATGCTGTTTTGATTATATACAGTGTTGATTAGCCTTCAACAGTTTAATATACTTTTACCTGATTTTTTATTTGCAAGGATTTGAAGTTAAAAGCAACTCATAAGTGCCTTATTAGTAAAGGCTTGGTTAGTATGCTTAAGGGATTGGTTGGGATCCACCAACCTATGGTTCGGGTATGCAATTATTATTCCCTTACTTTTTCATGAACTTATGGTCTATGGCCTGATTGAAATTTTCTTACTGTGTTATTTTTTTCATTGAGTTTTATGTGGATATATTTTTGGGATAGCTTCAACATCCAAGAACAATAATTCAAGAAAAAAAAATTCATGAAAGTTTTTTTTTATTTCCGTTGAACGGATGTTAATGATGCTTTGCATTTTTTGGTTTACTTCTTATTATTCTTGCTCTACTGCTTGTCTCTTACGAATTGCATTGATGTTTTCTTTGGTGATTTTCAAGTTTATTTGTATTCTTTTATATTTGCAAATGGGTGATATTCAACTTTGGTTTGTTTTTTTGGGAATTATTTTTTTTGGGTGGTAATGATTTGCTTGCCTTTGCCAATGCATTAGCCTTTTTTTCAGCAGCTTCATATGCAGGTCAGTTGACCCCACGGAGGTGATAATTACTATTGTATACTATCAGAACTAATACTGTGTAACTACTTGGTTTGCTAGTAATTGATACTATTAAAAAGATGCATGACCCCAACATGAAGTAGTATTACTGAATCATTTTTTCTCGTTTCAAATTCAATGAATTTCTCATTCTATATGTTAGTAGGCAATTTACAAAAGTACGCAAACTTTATTTTTTCATAACAGAATTGCATTAAACTTGTGAATCAAAACCAATCAACTTTTTCCGAAAAGGGTTCTTTTATATTTTTAATTTGTAGTTTGCTTTTTTCCTTGCTAGTAATTTGTAGTTTGTTTAAAATAGATGGTTTACTATTAAGGGATGTAAAAGTTAATTTTTTTTTTCTTATCAATTGGAATATTGAATTTGTGAATGACCCCATGGACACTCTTTCTTGGAGTCACCTATGGGCATTATGGAAGCAATAGCACAAAACTTAAATCGATGTGGGTTGAATCTCTTCTTTTAGACTACTTGCTCTTGATTTAATTATTATTATTTATTTATTCTTCTTTTAAAAGGTCTCGCCCAATTATTTTCTCTCTTCTCTCTGGTTACTCATATATTCCTATTACTTGCTTTTTTCTTACTGTAACATCATTACTTAATTCTAGTTTAAATAACTAATTTTTTTTGTTTTTGGTGGAGGTATCGGGAACATCTTGTGTGATGCCAGCATATTTAAACCTAATCTTTGCAAAGATATGGTGTGGTTAGTGCTTTTATGGATGCAGGTTGCACAACCTTCTTGCTATGATGACATCTCCAACGAAAATGTTCTCTCTCTTCTATGTGCTCTTCTTTCTACTCTCTTCACTCCCGATCCACCTCTTCCACGCCCTACACATGCCATGACTACCATGATCACCTTTCACACAACCCTTCATCAGGTATATGGTCAGTTCCAGAGAAGGGATGGGTGGTCTGATAAAAGGTACTATGTTGTATAGTGGTCAAAAAAATTGAATGATCTTTTAATCGTTCTTAAACTACTTCTGCATGTTGTTTTTTTTTCATAAATTGCAAATTCTACCTCATTGTGGACTTGTGTCTAATGCTAAATTTGTCTTAGCCTCAGTTTTCCATTGTGTATCGAGTTTTGGTGATAAGATGGCTAAAGGGTAGGGTTATAGATTGTTGTCTTTTGTTGAAGATTTTGGGGTGGTTATTTCAAGGAATGCGTGGGTTCTCCTCTTTGTTCCCCTCTTTTGTTATCCAAGTTGTAGTATTTTTAGAAGTGTTTTGTTGTTATTGTCAATGTTTCTTTAGCTTGGTGGATTTTATTTGCTTCTCATTTAGGGTACGGGTGTAACAATTCCGATTTTTCATTCAATAAAAATCTTATTGTTATTCGAAATTTCTTAATTTCTCTTGATTGCTCGATGGTTTTCTTATTAATTTCTAGCGGTTTGTCTTCAAGCAATTGAACGCCTTATCACCTTATTTCTCGACTAGAAACCCTGATTGCCATGCCTAATCAATTCTCAACCAACTAGTTGGTATAACCAAACTAGTTAACCATTTAGTTACCTTTCAACCATTAACCATTGGACAGTAATTGTTAGGGTAATCTTTACCCATTGGACAATAGCTTCTCCATTATTATATCTTGATAAGTACATGTATATATATGTGTATTTGCCTCATGCAAAGGACATGTAGTCTTTTCTAAGAGCTTAGTTTATTATATAAGTACATTGTCCTTTATTATCCCTTGGTTATTAACCATTAAGGGATTTATTACCCATTGGTCAATAGGTTAGTCTTGCCAACTAAGTACTAGGCCTATTAAACTAATCTTTTATTAAGATTCCCTAGAGTACAAAGTACACTATTTTATAAATTAAGTACTAGTACCTTTTGTATTAGTATAATAGGAGAATCTTGACTTTCAAACCCCTTAGATCTTAGTACCATGTACTTATATATATAATATACTTAGTCTTCCTTTTATATGCATATATATATATGTATATATTAGTAGGGGTGTACTAACAAGAGAGAGAGAGAGAGAGAGAGAGAGAGAGAGAGAGAGAGAGGAGAGAGGCCGAGAGAGAGAGGGAGGAAGAGGGAGAGAGAGAGAGGGAAGGGGGAAGGAAGAAGAAGGAGGATGAGACTTGTACCTTGTTATTCTTTCATCTTTTCAACTTTTGGGATGAATATCTTCCAAATCCATCACCTTTTGTCCTTGAATTGTTATTTAAACACCAAATCTTGTACGACTCTACCTCCATATCTTCCATAGTCCCCTCCAAAGTACTAAAACTAGCCATGCAAACCTAAAACTAGGTGGTTAGTGTGCAAGCAAGTCTTAACTTCACCCATCAACCATGACAAGTGAAAGAAAAGTGAGATATATATATAGAGAGAGAGAATCGGCTAGAGAGAGAGAGAGGAGTCTTGGCCTATAAATAGAAGCCATTCCAAGCTTCAAACTCACACCTTCAAGCTTTGCTCTTCCTTCTCTCTAGAAATTCTAAGTGTTCTTAGTTCTAAAGTTCTTGTTTTCTTGTGTTTCTTGAGAGTTCTTGAGAGAAACCACCAAACCACTTCCAAAACCACCTCTAGATCTCTAAAGTAGCTAAGCTTAGTTAGTAAGTTGTTTCTAGGAAGGAGAAAAGTTCATCTCTCTTCCTTTCGAAGCAATCCGGAGCCATCACGTCACCGAATCACAAAACCGTCAACCAATTCACCGTAGCCGACCACCGCCAAGAAGTAAGGTAGGAATCCTAGTCCACCAACTCTATGTATTGTATTAGATCGTATGTTGGTGAATAGAACGTCATCATTCTTTCTAAAGTAGATAAGGTTATCTTAAAATGTTGGAAATGCATGATTTATGTTCGCTCATGGTGATTTAAGCATGCTAAGTAGTTTGGAGTTGGATGATCTTGTTAGAATAGTTTTGAATTTTTGATGAATGCTTGTTTATGTGGAAAGTTCTACCGCGGAAGTCTATGCATGAAAACGAGACACCTAAACCAAGAAAGTTAGAGACATGACGCTTAGGGTGAGGTTAACGAGGAAGAAAATGTGTTTTCCGAGGAAGGAAATATTTTGAAACTACATAATGACCGGTTTTGGTGGCATTATGTGAGTTGTGTGTGTGTGTGTGCCAATGGGAACCCGGCGCGGCGGAACCATTGTGAGGATACTCGGGAAACCGGCGCGGCGGAACCGAGGTTGGGTGTGTGGCTTGGTTATCCGTGGAGAGGAGCCAATGCAATCGTGTGCCAATGGGAACCCAGTGCGGCGAAACCATTGTGAGGATACTCGGGAACCCGGAACGGCGGAACCGAGGTTGGGTGAGTTAGAAAGGTGTTTTGGAAAAAGAAAAGTGGAAATAATGACACGGTCTACGATGAGTCAGAAAAGTCAACACTAATGTTAGCTTGAATAAGAAATGTGGATTTGATTAACTGTTTGTCAATATGATTGATTTATGTAGAATCATTAATATTATGATCTCTTGTTCTTAAGTTAAGAGTTAGTGAGTAGGATTATACTATTGAGCCTTTGTAGCTCATGGTGTTATCTTTGGTGACTCTGACATATTATAAGGGTGGCGACGCCGGTATAATATGTCAGATCTGATAGATGAAAAGGGCGAACTCTTCACTTTGGAGGCGTTCGGAGCCGAAGAACTCGCTAGGATGGAAGAACAAGCGGAGCAGTAGTTAGGAACCCTAGCTTCCTATTTTGTGTTTATTATACTCTTACGAGAGTTATGTTGTAATAATGAGCAGTGACTCTCTTTAAGTTTTGTAATAAATTATCCCTTTAACGTACCTAAAATTAGGGGCGTTTCAACGGGCTTATTGTGTAATGGTCATTGTTTTTCACTTACACTGCTATTTATCGTTCAGTAAATTATATGTTCGTTGATACTGACAATTTCTCTTTGTTCTTATGTTCTGAGAGAGAGTCTAGTTAATTCTCACTGCTGATTGTTCTTTGTTCTTTGTTCTTTATGCTGACAAAGAAAGAAACAAGAACATCTTTCTGTTAATGTAACATAGTTCTTGCCAATTGGTGCTTCAGCTTCGTGTTATTTTTTTGGGTGCTCGTTATAGATTTTATTTCTTCTATCACGTGTTCATGCCTTTTTGCCCTAGCTTTATTGTTATATTATAGGTATAACTCATTTCTTGATGTCAACGAATGTGTAATTTTAAAAAGCTCATTTTGTATGATGAATACCAGGAAAACCAAAAAGGTACATTTGCATCATATTAAAGACCTATCTAAGAAAACAAATGTGTACAGGAAAAAAAATATTTTTATGATGCCAAATACTTTGAATATTTTTATGTTGACACTTTACTTCGAAAGTATTAGTAAGTTTACAACTAAGGATTGCATATTTGGGGTTTTAGGAATATGTTCTGCTTTGATAGCAATAAATGTGAAAGTATGGCCCACTTTTGCCTTGGTTGGTGTTGGATTAGCAGTTTCATCTTACAAAAGCCAGCATAACAGTATTATTTATTTTCTTCCCCCCCAATGTATTCTTTCCGAAGTTGTTTACCTAACCCAAAAAAGAAAGGATTTTATGGGATCGTTGTACTCAAGGTTTGGAATTGTAAGTTATGGAGTGGAACGATCCTCTTGCATTTATCTCATTTTCACTTTCTTCCTACTTGATGACTTGCAATGCCTTCCACTAGATAATATTTTTGTGTTCTTGGGTTTTTTCCTATATCTGTTTCCTATTGTTGGAATATGTTTGCCTGATTAAATATTTTTATACAGCTTTTATAAAGAATTGGCCTATGCTGCCTCTAATTTATATACCCTACTTTGTTATTTTTATGTTCTTCGGTTCACATGTAACTAATATTGGACCTAATTATACAAAGTTTAGCATATCAAACTAAAACTTGGTTTGACTTATTTTCCAGTTCATTGCCCTTATAAGAGCTATTTCAAAATCGTATTCCTAATTAGCCACGGGTCCATCTTTGTCGCTTTAATTGTTTCAAGGTTCTTTTTCTTCTTTATAAGTCTAGGGTTTAGTGGTTGAGGAATTCTACTTCAGTCACTCAATAGAGGTTCAGGGAAGGCCATAAGCGAATAGCGGAGGTTGGGTGAGCAATCTTGCAGAATTCGACAGTAACAGGCAGGACTCTTCTTTTTCTCTTCTTCTTTTTCATTTATCCCTCTTTTTTCATTGGTAGTTGGTGGTTCTTTGGCATTTTATTCAGTGGAAAGTGGCTATTGTTCTAGAGACAACGGTCGTAAGCTTGTTTTCATTATTTTTCGGCTTTTTGTTGATGTTCGTAAATAGTCACATTCCTATTGTGAGAGTTTTTGTAAGCGCAATATAAAGGATTGCGACCAATTTTTAGAAGTGGCTTTTGCTTTGAGAACAAAAGATATTCAAGCAGGGTCTATTATTCCAACAATTGGGCTGTGTTATGATATTGCCAAAACTAATGTAGGTGGACAAAAACGAATGGAGCTTTGAACAACACAACAATGTAACTGCTTCTCGTGCCTCTTCACTGGAACCTTAATTCGTCGTCGGAACCTTAATCTGCAAAACAGACAAGGGGTGAGCGCACATTGGCCTCTCGTGGCAAAGGTTCTCTGATGCCAAAGTTAGTATCACGTACTAGCAGAAAATCCTAAATATCAATAGGAAGTATTGTCTGAATACAATGTATTGTGTACCTTTTACCCCCAGGTTTACCTCGTATCTATAGATTCATAGATGCTTGCTACCCAAGTATCCGTGTTGCCCTAGGTTTCTTACCTCGTATAGGAAACCCAGAATATCTTGGATTCTCGTTCCCTTATCAATTCATTACCTTGATCCTTTTATGACTCTTTTCCATAACTAGCCGAACATCCCATTCCCGTTGGGTATCTTACCTTGATCCTATATTCTCAAGATCTTATTCCTTTAGGAATTCCACTGTTCTGGAACCTTCCAGAGTGTTTGATGCATCTGAGGCTGCCTTCCCTATAGTTCTCCTCCTGTTCGGCCCTCTCATTGCCGAACAGACTACTTGGACCAGTGACTTCATATGTCATTGGTTCTTTATCAATCTCATGGACCTGTAACTTCTCATGCCCACTGGTCCTTGGCCCTGTGCAGACTTCCTGGACCAATGACTTCACATGTCACTGGTCCATATCGCCGACCACCGTCTTGCACGGCGATGTATCCCGTCTTACTCGGACCATGGTCCCACGTATGATGTGTACACACCCTATCTGGGCCTGTCGAAAATATCTCCCTACAACTAACATTGACAACTTTTTCATCTTCTACCTCCCATATTAATTTATAGGGAGACTTGGCCAAAAATCTCTCATATTTACATTTTTTGAGCTTAAGAACAAGACCTTTTGCAATCAAATATAAGGACAAGTGTGTTGTATGATTGCGAAAATACCATTTTTGTAAAACTAGTGAAAGTTCACTAATAACTGAAAGTTAGTGAAAGTGTCTAAAACCCTAGGGTACCCTATGAAAGTGCCTAAAAAATTAAAACCTTATAATAGGTAGTGCATCCTAAAATTCTATGAAAGTGCCTAAACCCTAGGGTACCCTGTCCTACCTTAGAGTACCCTAACCATAGGGTACCTAGAGAGTATTGGTGTAGTAGTGAAAGAGGTGTGGGTAGGTAAAATGTAAAATATGTAATGTTCATTAGCAATTTTTCCCATTGTTGCAAGGTGTCAATTTTTGCTTATCTCAATTGTCCTTTGTGCAAAAGGATAAGTTGGTGGCAAAATGGGAATCTAGGAGGGATCCATCGTACCTTTTAGAAATTTTATCTCCAAAATGAGAGTAGGATCTTCATATTTGGAGAACCAAAGGCCATTTGAAGACCTAAATCTTTAAAAAGTACGATGGGTATCTCCTAGATTCTTTCATAAAGTGCAAAAAGTAGGAATAAATTACAAAATCTCCCTCCAACATGTCACATCCGTTCTCCATTTTGGAGTTTTGGATGTAGGTTGAAGATGCTCTAATGAGTTTCTGTGTTCTCTTCCCTTTTTGAAAAGCATTTTTCAAAAAATTTCCCCTAGATTTCCGCTACTTCCAACATTTCTCTATCTATCTCTCTCCACTTATTACCTCTACTATTTTTCAAAAAACTTTTCAAATACCAAACCAAACACAGAGTTGTTTACAAATTTAAGCCAAACAGGAATTAAGAGCCATGAGATTGGGCAAATTGTTAGGCATGAAACGGTGTAGGATTAAGTGGTTGCTGCTTGCTGCTGTGCTCAGGGGGCAGCAGCCCCCGAGTCCACACAAAATTGAGTTCTAACCATTTTACACATTTTGTTATGTAGTTCGTTACATGCATTTTTACATACGCTTTTAGGTGGTGATTTTTTAGCCCTTGAAGTGGCACCCAAATCCTCTAGTTGCTTTTTTTTTTTTTTTCCTTTTCCGAACCATGAGAATGTTGAGATAGATGTGTTGTAAGACTAGACGAGACAATATTAGAAATGAAATGGTTCGTGAGATGGTAGGTGTAGCACCTATAGAGGAGGAATTGAGGGAAAATATGCTAAGGAGGTTTGAGCATGTCTGCCGTAGACTAAGAGATGCAATAGTTAAGAGAGCGAATATGATATCTTTGGGTAGCAATGCTACGGAGAGAGATAGACCTAAATTGACATTAGATGTTGTGCGCAATTAAAATTAGATGTTGTGCACAAAGATATGAGTATAATGGATTTGTATAAACAAGTGTTCCTTGACAGAGCTTAATAGAGAGAAAAAATTTATGTAGCCGACTCCAAGTAATTGGGACGTTTGGTTTGGTTTGGTTTGAACTATGAAAAACATCATATTCTTTATTTACCCAAAAACAAAAACCATCATATTCTTTAGATACAACAGAGATACAAAGAGAATGACAAGGATTAGGCAAAAGTGAGTTAAAAAGCTAAGTAGGGATAGAAATATGACAAGCATGTATATTTGGTTAGCCTCTTTTCTATTCCAAACTGATTAAAAAAAATGACAAGGATTAGGCAAAAGTGAGTTAAAAAGCTAAGGAGTCACAGAAGAAAAAGTTTAGCTCAGAAAATCATCCAGGCACAAACGGCTGGCACAACAATATCCATCAGCAAAGAAAATCCTCCACAACTTAAGTTTTCCAGAGAAACGTCCAAAAGTAAATGTTGAAACCCATTCCCAATTGTTTACCCATATGATTTTGTTGATGCACGTATATTGCGATTCAATCTCCCGTCCCTAAATGTTGGTTCTCTAGGTTTATGTACTGATTTGTGGATGCACAAGTGCATATTTGTCTATATGAGCAAAAATAAAATGTAAGAGATACAAATTCAGGAATCAACAGAATGGAAACTTGACAATGGCTCCTAATCAGCTGACTCAAACTAATTAATAACACTAAATTCTGGGCGCAATACCCGTCAGCCATTTCTCCATTAAATTTATCTCATTCAATGTCCAATTCTATGATTCCTCCTTAACAAAAACATCCAAACATGGCAAAACCCAACACCCTGTGAGTATAATTGAAGCTTTTAAAGCGTGCAATGGCAGCATCATCCGCATAAAATAAGGGAGTCCACCACAAAAACTAAAAAAAAATACAAAACCAGAACATTTGAGAGTCCTGGAGTGGTCCTCTTTCTTCTGTTAGTTCAGGGCATCACTTAAGCAAGGATCTCGTAAGATGTTCACGCGCAGTGGCCAATGCCTGACTTATAGTCTGCAAAAGTAAATTTCAGAAGAAAAAGCACTTAAAGATTATCACTAGTGAAACACAATGATGTTTTATGTGGTGGCAGCCATTGCTTCCGAATTCTGTGGTTAACATTTTTTCTATGTTTTCATTTGGAAGAGGTTAAAAGCAGCAGAGGTACCTGCTCAGACAGAGGTGCACCAGAATCCAGACTATGGGTAGCAACCTTCCCAGCAATTAGATTTGCATCAGTTTCGAGGACAATTCTGCCCACCAATTGTAAGGTGTCAAAGACAAAGTAGGTATTTTTCATATCAAACAAAAGAATATTAGATTAGTCGTCAAAAGGGGATGCCATGCATCTACAAATTACAACAGAAGGCCTAAGACAGAAAAGGACTTATCACCAAGTCTATATAAAAGATATAAAAATCTTGGAATTGGTCGAGGGATGGGTTAGACTCCCTTGAATCCTAACCATACAAACTACTCAAAAAGAAACTTTTAAGCCCATGTGTAGGGCACGTTGGGTGGGTGCTTGTCATTTGGGATAGTAGAAGAAAAATGGGGTAAGAAGGAGATTCAAGGGAGGGTAGTAGAAGTTTAGGTGGCAATTTACTGTGTTTTTGCTGCAGATCAAGATCATTAATTGAAATGTGATGGGTTTGACTAATGGGGACAAGTATTCGGCAGTTAAGGCTTGTGTCAAAGAGTGGGGAGCGGATGTTGGTGTGAAAGGTAGAAGCTTAGCTGAAAAAAAAAGCAGAAAAGAACATGAGAGTTCAGTAATACAAGCACAATAATTTCCTGAAAGCTGCGGACAAACACATTCTGATATAGCATGCAAATGACCTACAAATGGTCTTTGCTACTCCCTCCGTCCCTTATTTAGAGTCTAGTATTCCATTTTGGGTTGTCCTTTAACAAGTGTTCATTTTGTAAAGTTAGTGGGTAAAAGTTGGTGCATTGTCTATTTTATCCCTAAAAGTAGATTCTATTTTGAAAAGTTAGTGAGTAAAAGTATAATGATGATGGGTAAGTAGGGAAAGTGGAGGAAAAAGTTAATGTGAAAGGTATAATGATGATGTCTTTTTAATAAGTTGGAGTTACGAAGCAAGACAATTAAAAAGGGACGGAGGGAGTATTAGTTTGAGTCACACAAGTTATGGTTAGTGGACTTCCATCCAAGAAAAGGTTTTACGTGTAAAAGATCAAGTTTTGCATTAAACAAGAAGTCAAAAGTTTGGAATTTTGATACTGTTCAAAAAGATGGCCGTTGGCCACAAACATTTCAGAGCAGCGTTGGATAGACTCTTTTAGGTTCTCCATAATCTCTGTGTCCAACTTGGATGACATAGGCAAGGCGTGGGATACATGTCTTTGAAGTCCTTCGCATGGTTGCAGGTTCCGGATGCCAGTTGCAAAAAGAGTGACATTAGTTGGAACATTAAAAATCTCAAGGAGTGGTGAGTGGTCAACGTGAAGTCCCAATGAACCTTAACGCCCAAGGAAAATCATACGGCATAGAGTGTTGGGCTGCTAAGAAACATGTGAGTAAGTTGAGTGTAGGCTGTAGCGAAATGAGAATGCTGAGATGGATGTGTGGTAAGACTTTGTGAGATAGAATTAGATATGAAAACATAGACTAAGGTTTAGTCATGTCTAACGTAGACCCGTTGATACAGTAGTTACTAGTTAGGAGGATTGATATGGTTCCGGCAGATGATAGCACCAAGGGGAGAGAGAGACCGAAATTGACCTTAGAAATGCGCAAGGATCTAGGCTGACTGGCTACTACGGAACACAATGCCCTCGACAAAGCCGACCCCAATTGATTGAGACTTAAGGCTCAATTTGGTTTGGTTGGTGCAGGGCACAGTGTGATTGTGCCTGAGCCATAGCTTCATACCAGAAGAGAGAACCCTGTGGCGTAAGCTCAGTTTTAAAGGGTTTTTTCAGCCCTAACTGGACGGAGACCACAAAAGACATACCCTAAATCATTATTAGGGTTGGTCAAGCATTGGAGAGGCACAAGAGCACAACAGGGTAAGAAGAGATGATTCTAAGAGTTCAACCCATGAAGATTTTATTGAAGACTTTGGATTTATGTTACCAGGGAACTCCAATACCCCAACAAACTACGTTTTGGTGTGCACATTCCGAAACATGGTACAACTTTGTTCTGAAACGTAAATTCCCACACCAAACTACAAACAATATCCAAAAGCCAAATCCACCTTTGATGATCCCCAAAATTTCTCCAAGTAGTAAACCGTATATAGGTATAACTGTAGAGAGAGTGAAATTTATCATACATACCCGCCATCAATAATTTCATCAATGCATAAAAGAATCAGATCTAAGTTCTCGAGTGCCTCCTTCTTTTCAACATTGCCCCTACAAATAGACATGTGAAAGTTAACAGAGTTTTAGGGCTTTCAAAAATATTGACAACTGACTGCAATGCATATACAGAAAGGAACGGCAAGTCCTATCACAAGGTACCTTAGGAGTAGACCAACTGCATCAAAAAAACCCTGAAGAACATTGGCCAAGATGACTTCATTTTCATCTTCACCCCCAGTAACAAAGAAGTGAAGGTCTTGCATGAACTTGTAAACAACAATGTTGCTCTCCAGCATTGTTATCTCCGCTGCAGATTAAATAGCAACACCATTAATGCAGGATTAAGTCCATGTTAAACATTTTAACCACCCTATCGCCTAAACCTTCAAAACAAAAGATACTTTAAACTCCCACGCATTATGAAAGATAAACACAGTTTAATAATCACAAAAAATAAAACTTGCAAACCACTAAACACGCGTTTCTAGTGCTTTTACGACTTCCTAAATCTATCCCTAGAAGAGCATACCATTTTAAACAGACTATTTTCAAAAGATAGTATGCTAGAAAATGGTATGGTAACTGGAAAGGACAGCCCTTCGACCAGTCCTTCCTCAGGTCAGTCATGGCGGGCAGGGGAAGAACTACTTGATTTAGTTAGTTCACGAGTTAGCAAGATCAATAAATAGGGAAAGAGCGAACTTCCTTCTTAGGCCTATCGTGAAAGGTCTTCTGCTCGATGCTCGTACAGAAAAGGAGCCTAGCCCCCTTTCGCTCGCTACCGGGTTTAAGAAGTCCTAAAGAAAGACCCCTTGCCCCATCCAGCTCTCCCGAACGGATGTGGATTATGTATTCAACTCTTCTCAAATCATCTTGAGTGGTGGTTGGGGAGAGGGTTACAGCTCGACCCGTACATTAGGGGCGCTCTGATCTCGTATTTGAGATCGGTGATGGTTCCTCGTGACGAGAGAACCGTCTAATAAGAAAACAAATCCACGTTGATAATACCACAAGAATCTAATAAACACCAAATCCAAATTTCACCTTCTGTTCGGGCATTAGTCTTTTGCGTCTTGGTAAATACAGCTTTCTCAAAAGTTTCCCTTGCACTGTTTGTCGGCCAGTCATCTGAATAGTACTTGACAGCTACACGTTTCCCTTCCGAATCCAAGAGAAGAATGTTTTTCACTTTAGGACATGACTCCTATAACAAAGAGAATAAAAAAGATATCAGGTTAGAAAGTGAGCAGTTAATATACAAAGGATCATACATGGTAGATATCATGTTTTCCAGGGATTGTTGTCACAACCCGTAACAACAATCCTAAACATGTTTAAAGATCATACATGGATCCTATATCGTATGTCAAAATCAGTACCATTCTTCCAAAAATAGAATTATAATCCTTAGCTTAAGGACAAAACATCAATACTGAGCAGTGAGCACAATATGCTCCAGATCCCCTGCCCATAGTGGACTACCACATATTTTGAGCCTGGAAATTGTTGAAACTAAAGTTTGGTTAGTTGCCACAACTCATCAAATTTATGCAGCTAAGGTCATGTTATCTTTGAGTTCTTCTTGTCTTTGTCTCAATATTGCTACCATTTTACCCTACGGGCAAAATTCAAACACACACAAGTACATGCCAGCATGACCCCTATACATGCATCTAGATAAGTGAGTGCTCATACAATGTCCTTGAATATGTGTATATTTTTCCTCATATTGGAGTGGATGTTCATCACCACCACCTGGTTCCTCACCATGATTTCTTTCATCAATTGCCAGGTTTAATTGTGGTCAATTAATAATTTAGGACAGATTTGAAAGAAGATTAAGATGATCAAAACAGAAAGAAAAGGGGTTGTTTTGGGGTTGTGAACAGCAGGGTTCTAAAACTCGCTACTTGGTAGTCGCTCGGCTAGGCACCTTGGAGCGAGTACTGGCGTTAGTCGGCGAGTAATGCTCACCGAGTAGGGATTAGTCCCCTCGGCCAGGCACCTTAGAGCGAGTACTCGGCGAGGAATACCTTGTTTTAGAACACCGGTGAACAGTGGACGTTTAGAGTAGATAGATAAAAGAATTCTAGGCATCACACCTAGACAACCTGAGGCAGGGCCTCTTTAGCAATTAGCATCACACCAAAGAAAATGATTGCATCACACAATCTTAAAAAGCTTAAATCTGCTAGAATTTGTAAATATTATAACTTTTGAAGTACATCAATTCATAGGCTCCTAATGGGTTCAATACCAAAGACCGTTCATATTCCCTATACAGCTGGGTAGGATGAATGTGTTATCTAATAGTTACATATATTGAATCTATGGTCAAACTTCCCTAAATGAAAAGTCACAAGGCTGATGAAAAGTCACAGCCGTTAATGTTCGAGCCACTGTCTAGTTAATATCCCAAGTAGGCCCTACATCATCCAACATATGCCAAATTAAGGCTTGGGCCTAAGAATAATCCAATCCACACTGTTTATAAACTTTTATTGGGTGCTGCCATTTTCCATCAATTAAACCACAAGATATCATTCGTGTCATTATAGCAAGGCGGTTATTGTAACAAACAACAAAAAAAACTGCCACGGTGCCATTAAAAAGATCTAGCTCCTACACATTATATCACTGTGTCGAGGTCCAGTTGACATCTCGCTTCGTACTAAAAAAATCAGCACAACTAGACAGAATGCTCCAAAGAAGGCAACACACACATCATAAAAACCACAACCAACTGTTGGGTATCGTTTTGTTTTCAGTTTTCTTGTCACGTTACTAAAAGAAAAAAATGAAAAGTTTATTTTAGAACGGTTTCTGGAAAACTTGTTCTCAGGAAATTCTTTATGCACACCTTATCTTTTTAAAGAACCAAAAAGATAATTTTGAATTCTGAAAACAATACACACCAAACGAGGGGCATGACTATTTCCAAAAACAATTTCCAAATTTTTTATTTTGGCAAAACTATGTTAAAATTAAATACTTTTGGGAATATTTTCTTTTTTACACTGATAGGAGTAGTCATGGATTGACACCTAAACTTTATTCTCTGAAACAATATTCACTCAAACACAAACAATGGGTGTTTCTATTTCATATAAATTTTCCGAATTTCTTTTGCAAAACTATTTCGAAAATAAAATTCTTCTCCAAAACTATTTTTCTGAAATTCTGACTCCGGTAGGAGTCTTAAAGGAACTGAAGTTCCTGAACCCATGCTTAACTTTTCCTTCCCCACTCTCTAATTTCGTTACACAAGGCTTTCTTTAAATCAGAGGGAAAAAATAATTTACAACTTATTAACAACAATTAGATCCAGGTCCAATTGTGACAAGACAAATACAGATCCACGTTACTTGTTTGCCTAACATACCCAATATAATTTGGTCAGTAAATGAAACTGTCACTACCTTGAAATCCCATAACAATTTACCAGTTTCGGCACTACAAGCAGATCAACAAGGTTAGGATATTACTAAACAATTTATCGCTGAACCAATATCAGAGACCGTAAGCTGAGAGAGCTGGTCGGAGAGAGAGAGACAGAGAGAGAGAGAGAGAGAGAGAGAGAGAGAGAGAGAGAGAACTGACCATTTTGTTCGGTGTTTGTGGGAGATTCACCGGACAGTCTTTCTGCTACGTTTAGATCGGGAGAGAGAGAGAAACGGCAAGAAAGAGTAGAGAAAATTTTGGACGTAAAACGCGAAACTTTAGGCTGCTCTAAGAGCATCCGCCATGGAAATAATCAAAATTGATAACCAAAATGTGCCACGTCAGCATTTGATTATTTATTTAATTCATAATCAAACCTAACAAACTTGATCTCCACATTAGTTATTTTTGTATCCCTATAAAAAAAAACCCCCACAATACGCAATGCATCTATGTCCAATTGCAAACGAGTTCCAATCACGCACCCGATCACATCAAATTATTCGTCTCGATAAGACGATTCTAATGTGAGGTGTTTTTTTAATTTTTTAGTTTTGCATTTGGTTATTGAGTTTGGTTATTGAGTTTTGGTTATTGGTAAAAGTTGTTAAGTTTGGTTATTCAAAGGTCAAAATTTAATGAGTTGCTAAGAGGTTGCTAAGTTTGGTTATTACAATGTGAGCACTTTTTTGAGCAAACATTGCTAACTTTAGCAACCTTTTAGTTTTGATTATTACATTGTGGATGCTCTAAGACTTCCGTAACAAATTGCTACTGCTACAAAAATACACTCACAATAATTCAAACACAACTTATCATATATACGTGGGACCCACACATGTGAGAGATTGTGTTTGATGTTGTGCTTGAATTGTTATATGTGTAGCATTGTTGGTAATGTTATGTACATATGAGTTTTGTGGGCCCCTTAATTGGAGAGTACTGCAACAAAAATATACTTACACAATAATTCAAATACAACTTTTTACACAATTTCTCACATATATGTGGAACCCACACATGTGAGAGGTTGTGTTTGGTATTATATTTGAATTGTTGTATGTGTAGCATTGTTGGTACTGCTATATACATATGAGTTTTGTGGGGTCTATTTTGAGTCCCACAAAGATGATTCGAACTGCCTATTATTTTTAAATTATTTTTTTATGAAGTTCTGTAAAAAATCAGTTCAATCCGATATCGGTTAGAATTTTTTCCGAAAGAATGATTCGAATCATCTTTATGAGACCCAAGATGGACCCTGCAAAACTCATAAATATATGATTTGTACAAGTTCATACGTCCCCATAACTTTATTGTTAATTGAAATAGACGGCCACCTCGTCCATTTACCCAAAAAAAAAATTTGCCCGCCCCACCAAAAAAAATTGTGCAATTTTTGAATAAGAAAATAAAATACTTTCAAGAATCGTGCAATTTTCAAATTAAAAAATAAAATACTTCGAAGCATCATTTTTAAGTTTTTTTTATACCAAATTAAAGTACTTCATGAGCTCTTTAATGTGGTTTGAAGAAATTTTAAAAATTATGTGTAGAAGTATTTTATATTTTGGTTTCAAAATTGCACGTCTTTTCATAAGGAGAATAAATTAAATGAGCTACTACTAAAATAAGATTGGAAATTGGACAACATTAAAAAAGAAAAGATAAAGTGGTAGGCATATAAAAAGAAATTGATTCAGCAGAATTAGTCATCCCACTGAAGCAGTCATCTCACATCCTACTATATGTCCGAGTTTTTGGCAGCTATTGGATTGCATCGTACATTGTAACAGTTGTTTGTAGGCACCCTGTAGACACCCTAATTTGGCTCAATAGATATTTTGGGTCCCACCTTGAAGACAGTCCCGATGATGAGCAGGTTGTGTGATTACTATAGTTGATTTTATGTAAGTCTTAGGAGCTATTGGATTGCATTGTACATTATAATAGTTGTTTGTAGGCACCCTGTAGACACCCGTGGCTCAATAGATATTTTGGATCCCACCTTGAAGACTGTCCCGATGATGAGCAGGTTGTGTGATTATTATAGTTGACTTTATGTAAGTCTTAGGAGCTTTGTGGATCTTTGTAGACCATTAGAAAGCCCAAAAGCCAAAATATCGAGGATAAATCCTTTTGTAGGTCAAAAGATTGTTCTGTCACCCACCACTTCATTTCTTCCTCAATGAAATCTTTGCAGTTAAAACCTCATCGTGAGATCAATCCCTCTGGCTGCCAAATTGATTTCCTAGGAATTCCGGACAGTTTTGTGCGTGTTTGATCCGAACTCAAACCCTAGTAGCCATTTAGCTTTACTTCTGGGCCACGAATAAAACTTCCTTGTAGAGTTCTTGTAGCCCTAAACTACCATGTTGAATTGTGCAATTTGATTGGCCGGAGTGAGTTACTCATAAGTCTATAAATTTAGAGCTTTTAGGGTTCTGAAATACACATTCAATACACCATCTCCTACCTCTATACTCTGCCATATTCACCTCTCATACTCCCTATACAAAAACCCTAACACCCCGTGACCAATCATATTCCAAGTGATCAAACCCCCAAAGAACTCACCTAGTTCTTATGGTTTTGTGAAGCAAACCACTCAAATCATCCTTAATTCGAGCAATCACGTGACTAAAGGATCAAGGTGGTGAGGCCGAATTGGCCTCTAGTTCTATTTAATTTTTTATTTTAAATCCAATTTTTTGCTATTCTATATTTTCTATTCTGGCGTGAGGAAGAACACCAGCCAGAACTCTGATGAATCGGCCAGCACATCAAACTAGTGGGATTTGCTGGCAGACGGATCTATTTTGTGGCCGGCAAATCCATTTGCTGGGACAGTTTATTTGCTTTCTATTATTTTTTGTTTATTATGCATGTGTCCCATCCCCTATCTTGTGTGATTTTCTACTCTTTTGGATCATTTATTAATGGATTAAATAAATCAATTATGTGTAGAATCAAATAAAACAATAATTCTAGAGACCCACATTCCAATTGCAATAATTTATATGTTTAATAAGTAATTTGGAGTCATGGTGTTATGATTTGGAAGTTTGAGAGTTAATATGATGAAATTATAGGTAGAGGGGTGCAAGTGTTACAATAATTTATATGTGTAGAGAATTACTTTTCTCCTCATCCTCCCTCACATCTACCTTTCTCACCACACCATCTCTCTTATACTCTTACTCTCTCTTGAGCACTCACACCTCAAACCCACCAAAATCATCCACAAATTCGTTGTACCCATGTGTTCTACACCTCAGGTTTGGCTCGCTCAAGCTCCGAGATGGGTGTTCTTGGTTGAAATCGAATTTGGAATTCTAGGGTTTGCTTGAAGCTTGGATCCTTGCTCTTCTACCTCTCTTTATGTGTTTTTCACTAGTTTTGATGCCTAAATCGAACTTGGGTTGTTGTTGTTGAGTTTTGGATGAAATTTGTCAAAACTATGAAAATCGTCTCAAAATTTCCAGTTTCTACCGGTAGGACTTTTTTTCTACTGGTAGGACTCCTGTGTTCCCAAATTGATGTCCCTTCTGGACCCGATTTGTACTGGTTGGACTCCTATCTCAATAATTTTTTTTTTTTGGTATATCATCCTAATTTCACATTCTAAGGTCTTAGTCCACCCTAATGAGTTATATTATGCTTGTTTACGAGTTTAAGGGTAATATTACATGCTTCTCACTTGGTACTTTGCTCGTTGAATGTGAATAACATGTTTATGATTGAAAGAAGAGTCTGTAATGCAATGTGAACAAACAAAGAATGAATTGCGATACGATAACATTTGAAAAGAGTTGCAGACACGTACTAGACCCACCAACGAGTGAGGAAGCTAGGCAGGGACCACGAGATCCATAATTCCTGGTAGGAGCTAACGCTCATGACACGTACTAGACCCACCGACGAGTGAGGTGCTAGGTAGGGACCATGGGATCCTTAATGCTTGACATGAGCATTCACTCAGGTTACTGAATGATGAAAAGACAATTTGATACGAACACGATTTAATGACGATGACATGAAAGTTGAAATATGTTGAGAACATGAATTATGTGTGTTATGCTTACTTCTTCTTACTTGAGAATTTCATTGTGTCATCTCATTCAAATATAAAGCTAGTATAGACTATTCTACTGGGTTAGTGTAGCTCAACCCTTCATTATTTTCATGTACAAATTTGGGACAATGACATGGGGTGTTGTGCATGCATTTGACCATACTTTTGAAAGCTAACTATGAGGAGTTACTTGGTCATTTTTGTAAATTTATTTTGGAAAATATATTTGTAACTTTATTTACAATTCTTTTGACTATGGATGATTGTAAACACTAAACTCACTTTCTTATCGCAAACTTACGCTTATTGTTGTAATATATCGGGATTACTAGAGTTTGAACTGTAATTAAGATGGTATGGAAATGGTAAACTCTTTGGTGTATTATGTATGTTTCCGTGAGGATTTTTATTTAAGAAAAGTTGTGTTTATTTATATTAAAAATCGAGGGCGTGACAACTTGAAATCAGATCATCTAGGTTAGAAACCTTTAGATCGTGGGGAGACGTTTAGTCTCATGGGTTCAAACTATCACAACTTTTTACATGACTTGTGTGTCTAACATCCATAAATCGATGTGACATTGCATTTCCTTTCTAGTAGAGTGGCATAGAGTTGTTAACCAGTATTGGGAAGTTGGAGGTTTCGACCTCATAGTATAATTTTGGTTGTAGAATTATGCCTCCAAGACGTCATGCTAGACGAGGTGGGGTTGGAAACCGTGGTGGTCGTAGCTGTGGGGTGCCATTAGAGGATGAGGTTAGTTAACATGAGGAGAATGCAAAGGCGAATTTAGAGTTGGGAGCCGGACCGAACGAGGAAATACTGAATGCTCAGAATTCGTTAGCTAGAGATTTTGTTGCGGCTTTCACGGCGGCAAATCTCTTGAATTTGGCATTGTGGCCAGATGAAACTAATCGGGCTTTAGAGGCGATGAGAGAGTTCCGCCGTATGAGCTCACCCACATTCGATGGGGAGGGAAATGACTTCTTAAAGGCCAACCATTAGCTTGCACAAATTCACAAAACCTAGCTTTAATGCTCTTTTGATTACTGAGGTTGACTTTAGAGTGCGAATGGTGGCTTGTCAACTTATCGGTGAGGCTATTGAGTGGCGGGAATCTATCCGTGGGAGTAGAAGGGACGCTAGGAGAGGGGCAAGGACGACGGCTCAAGCCAATGAGCCCGATGTTGAAAATCTAATGTGGGCTGAGTTCGAGGAACTCTTTGATGGCTAGTACTTTTCGAAATCGTATTGTGAGCAATTGAAGGACCAATTCGAGAGGTTAGAGTAGGGTACAATGACCTTTTTGAGTATGCCCAAAAATTTCAATCTTTATCATGTTTCATGCCAGAGTTAGTGGCTTGGGAGGATAGAAAGTGTAGGCGATTTGGGAAGGGTCTACATTTGTCAGTGAAGAGGTTGGTGATGGCTCAACACAAAGTGAGGTTTTTCGAGATCGTCAAGTGCGCGAGGAGCATTGAAATACCAAATGAGGCTTAGAGGAATCTAAAGGTTTGGGAACCGAGGCAACCGACCATGAGTATGAGTTCATCTTCGGGGAGTTTTGGGAGTCAGGGGCGAAAAAGACAGCGGGAATCGTTTCAAGCTTTGCAGGGCTAGTCGAACCTTAGGCCACCAACTTCTTTTGGGACTCGGAGTGCTTCTATTAGCCCAAAGGTTTCTATGAATACCTTGTTGATTTTGATGATAACAAAATATATTTTATTGAAGAAGAAATATAATTAATGTTGTGATATTTGGTACTCATTTGAATTAATGTTTATTTTGTAGGATTTGGTTGAAGTGCACATGGAAAGATTGCTACACCAAATCACTATCTTCAATGGTCAAGATAAATTGAAAGGAGGAAGATTTAGGATTCTCCTAATTTTTAATTGGCTACAAGGGGTTTTATGGAAAGCAAATGCTAATCAAGGAGGAAGATTGAAGATTACTTGGGAGCTTAATTATCTCTAATGGCTAAATGATGGGAACAAGTCAAGTGGAATATGGCTACCTATATGGGTTCTAACGACTATTGCAGAAAAGAAATGGAAACAAGATATTGATTGGCTATATTTTTGTTGACTAGAAGATTGTCCTAACGGCTAGAGGAATTTGGATGGAAGCATTGATGTGCTGGTTGCATTCTTGGAGTATATAAAGGGAAGTCAGGATTACGCAACAAAGCTTCGGGGAAATACTTCAAATAATACATCAATCTCTTCATACTCTATTATTCTTCAACTTGATAATTTTACACTTGTGTGAGAGAGCTCTTATTTTGATCTTTATTGTAAAAGGGATTGTACACCTTTATTCATAATCTTGTGAGTGATTACTTTTTGTGAGTGATTTTGGAGAGAAAATCACTTGGTGGTTAGGTGTTACTAGCATCGGAGTCAAAACTAGTTGGGTTAGGTGTGATCACTAGTCTGAGCAATTAGGGATAAATTGCTCGTTGTAAAGGTTGTCTAGCACCTGCGAAGATAGAAGATTGTAACTATTGGAGATAGTGTAGCAAATCCCGAGTTGGACACTTGGGGAGTGGACTAGACCGTGAAATTGTGGACCGAACCACTATAAATCCTTGCGTTTGATTCTTTCTTCCCTACTCTCTTTATTTTATTATTGCAATTAGATTTTAAATTCCGTATTATATTTGAGATACCCAATTCACCCCCTCCCCCCCTCCCTCTTGGGTTGCTGTTTGGACCAACAATTGGTATCAGAGCGAGGTCACGGGTTCGAGTCCCAGGCTGGTAGGAGAGATTGTTGGCTTTATGGGGGCCAGCATCCACCTTGTACTTGAGACGCCCTCTGCTGGCACGGGGCAAGCGTATTGGGAGGACTAATGGCCTTCACTTGTCGGTGCTGTATGAGCAGTATTGTGAAGTTCCTCATGTCCGCCTGCCGCTAAGTGTAGGGTTCAGCACTGCCCTTTAAAAGATTAAGTTGCGCCTTCCCTTAACAACAATTTCTTTTAGGTGAGTTGGTTTGCACCTGATCCGACACTTTCCTGAGGCCTCCGGTCGTTTGTCACCACTTTAATCAACCTGGACACATTCGTACTCAGTGTCCACTATTTCTGAACGTCTGTTACAGCTATGGCAACACCAGGCATCTTGCGAGACATTGTTCTCAAAGAGGGGGAACATGTAGTGAGTCGAGTTCCACGCAGCAACTGGGAACATGGCATAGTGTTGGTCAGCAATTCAGAGGTACTCAGAGGCAGTAGCAGCCTCAATTCCGTCAGACTACATTTAGTCAAGGTTCTCAAGTTGAAAGGGGAGCGAGTTCTTCCATGCCTACTCAGGGTTCTAGTCAAAGGGGAGGTTTTGTGCAAGGTTAGGACACCTAAGGGCGAGTTTTCACTATCATTTCTACAATTCCACCTACCACTTCTCAGGCTCTAGAGACTTCTGTAGTGAATGGTACATTTCTTTGGTTCAACTCCTTTGCTAAAGTATTCTTTGATTTTGCAGCATCGCATTCATTCATTACTGCATCTTTTGTTTATGCATTGGAGTTGGAAACTAAGAGTCTTAATCCACCGTTGTTTGTTGAGACACCCTTAGGGGGTATAACAACTTTGGATCGTGTTTGTGAACTTATCATTCAAGATCGCCGCTTTATCTTTTACTTCATTATTTTGGAAATGTTAGGGTTTGATCTCATTTTATGAATGGATTGGCTATCCAAGTTTCATACTACTATTGATTGTTTCAACTGTTGGGTTCGTCTATGTCCACCAGAGGGTAGTTGTTTTGAATTCTTCTGGGAGCATCGGGACCCTTTGAAACCGTATTTGTGTGGGCCTCGGGAGAAGGAGTTGGTTTATTCCTTGTTGGTGAGCTTGAAGTTAAATGAGCGTGTATTGTGCATGAGGATTTACCCCTTGTGGTTTGCGACTTTCCGAATGTGTTCGTGGAAGAGTTACCTGGTTTACCTCCCGAGAGAGATATTGAGTTCACGATTGACTTACTTTCTCGTACCACTCTTATCTTCATACCTCCTTATTGTTTCGCGCCCGCCAAATTGAGAGAGTTAAAGACTTAATTACAAGAATTACAGGACTTGGGGTTTATTAGTCTTAGTATTTCACCGTGGGGAGCACCGGCTCTTAATGCTGAAAAGAAAGATTGGTCGCTTTGTTTGTGTATCGATTACCGTAAGCTTAACCGTATTACTATTAAGAATAAGTATTCCATGCCAAGAATCGACGATCTATTCGATCAACTTTGGGGTGCGACTTACTTTTCAAAATTGAATTGAGATTGGGTTATCACTTGAGGGAGGATATTCCTAAAACCACTTTTCATACTCGTTACGGTCATTATGAGTTTGTGGTTATGCCTTTTGGGTTGATGAATGCTCCAGCTACTTTCATGGACTTGATGAATCGTATCTTTCGTGCTTACCTTGATCGTTTTGGGGCCATCTTTGTGGAAGACTTTCTTATTTATTCGCCTACGGAAGAGGAATACCAATCTCATCTCACCAATGTTCTTTAACTCTTGAGAGAACACTATTTGTACGCTAAACTTAGTAAGTGTGAGTTGTAAAGTTTCTAGGCCACGTGGTTTCGAAGGGTGTGGTGTCTGTTGATCTGGAGAAGATAAAGTTCATTTTGAATTGGCAACAACCGAAGAACGTGTTTGAAATCCATAGTTTCTTGGGTTTGGCCGGGTATTATTGTCGTTTTGTTCTTGACTTCTCCCGTTTAGCGACTTCGATGACTAGATTGACATGCAAGTTTCATTTGGAGTGACTTCTGTGAGGTGGCTTTTGAGGAATTGAAAAAGCGGTTGACTACCGCATCGATTTTGATTGTGCTTGATAAGCACCCAATAATGCGTATTCTTGGTGCTTAAGTCCTTAGTTTATCGCTTTATGTTTAGTTAGATTAGTATTTTATTTGATATTGCGCATAGGGTAGTTTATTTAATTTTGTAGGAAAATCACGTAACAAAGAGGGTTTTAAAGCTTAAAGCCAAGCCGGAGGTATCCAAGACTCAAGATGATCAAGAATGGAGCCACCGGGGCCCAAGAATGAAGAGTTAAAGACCCGTCGGGTAGCCAAGACCATTGAAAACCAAGCCGGAAGCCAAAAGCTGAAAATCCAAGAATATCGAGGTCTGTATCGATACACAAAGTATTGTATCGATACCCATTTACAAGCAGATACCAGTCAGTTAGTAGACTTTGGGTATCGATACAACATTACTTGTATCGATACCGAGTGTCTACAATGGCCCAGTCAAAGTTGCTCGGTATCGATACACCCAATGGTGTATCGATACCGAAGGTCTACGTGGCAGATTTTTAAGACGTTTGCTGAGATGTTTTGTGGGGGAGAATGGGGTTGTATAAATATCCCACGATGTCACAAAGATCAACAACACTTTTTAGATCTAGAATAGGATTTTCCATTATTTGTTGCTTACTCTTACTTGTTCTTCATTGTTCTTGGTGTTCTTAGTTAATTCTGCACTTTTCTCCCTTAATTAGTTGTAGTTTATTATTTTACTCTTCATTAAAGTTGTAGCTACGTTCTTGATCTATCTTAATCTCTAGTTTAATTTGAATTCAATTATGTTTTCTATAATTAGCTTTATTGATTCAATTTCTAGCATGAGTGAGTAGTTAATTAGGCTTGATCATGGGGTGATTATCACTCCATGACTTGAATTGATCATGCTTTTCTGAATAAATTTTCATGTTTAGTTGGGAAATCAAGGTAGTTCGTGTTTGTCTATCAAATCTCGGCAGTGTTAACCTCTTTGATCATGCGTAGGCAAGAGCTAGCCTACTTGCCACGCATCGTTGCTTAGCGCTATGCCATACCTTGCGTTTGCTAGATGAATACTAGAACTCGCTTGGTGTTTCGACCCCTTTTCTTGAAAATGGTCTTAATGTTAAATCTTCTGGGTTGGGAGATCATTGACGCGTATCCCAATCTGAGTAATTGAAGAGAAAAGCTGATTGATTCGAGCTATGGGTGTTAAAATCCCCTAGACCTAGCCGCTTAGTTTAAATCGTTCTCAAAACACACTCTTAAATTGCACTTTTTCTCCGTTTCAAACTACTCCTAAAGTTAGCCGTCTCAGGTTGCAAAACTTGGTCCTACAAATCCAATTGAGCCATGATGATATTCTCTTGGGTACGATCTTGGACTATCGGATTATTATGCTTCAAGTGACGTTTTACCCCTACGCTTGAGGTAATCATATATATATATATATATATATACACACACACACACAGTCCGTCTCCCATAAGGACCATCTCATTTAAATAAAATGTGGACCTCCGTTTTCCGATTGAATTTCGATGATCCGAGCCGTTCAATGTGTTCAAAACGTGATTTTAAGGGTACCCGCTAGAAATCGGCAAAAAAAAAAGACCGGGAAGGGCTTCATCCGAGCAGTTTTTGTTTGTTTTTTATTGAATGGTTCAAACAAAAATTGCTCGGATGAAGCCCTTCCCAGTAATTTTTTTTGCCGATTTCTTGCGGGTATATCCTTAAAATCACGTTTTGAACACATTGAGCGGCTCGGATCATCGAAATTCGATCGGAAAATGGGAGAAATGTGGAGGTCCGCATTTTAACTAAAATAAGGACTCCCTCATTTGAGACTGACTGTATATATATACATATATATATACATATATATATGTATATATATATATATGTGTATATATATATATATATATATGTGTATATACATATATATATGTCTATATATATATATATATATACATATATATATATGCGGGGCGGTTCCGGGGACACTTTAAAAAACCCTTAAAAAAACACTCCAAATCTTAATCTCATAGTTCCCGATCAAATTTTGATGATCCGAACCGCTCAATGTGTTCAAAACGTGATTTTAAGGGTGCCCGCGAGAAACTGGCAAAAAAACTAACCGGGAAGGGCTTGATTTGAGCAGTTTTTTATTGGACCGTTCAATAAAGTTCAATAAAAAACTGTTCGGATGAAGCCCTTCCCGGTCTTTTTTTTTTTGCTGATTTCTCGCGGGCACCCTTAAAATCACGTTCTGATCACATTGAGCGGCTCGGATCATCAAAATTCAATCGAAAACTATGAAGTGTTTTTTTAAGTGTCCCCGAAACAGCCCCGATATATATATATATATATATATATATAGTTCAAGCTGGGGGGTCTCCCTCTCTCTGTAGTTTACTCTGCTTAACCCCTCCTTTTCGAGGTGATATTTCTCATCTCTTTTACGTTTCTGTCTCATCTTTATTTTTCATGCTTTCAATGCGGACATTGAATAGTTCAAGTTGGGGGGAGGGATCACTTTATTCTTTATTTTGTTAGATTCAATCAAAAAAAAATTGAAAACAAAAAAATGGTGGAATACTTTTTTTGCACGAGACTTGAAGGCTGTTGAGATTGGCTCTGGGTTGATTGAGTTCGAGATTTGATAGTTATTGTTTTGATATTGTGGTGGCATAGTAGTTCTTTTTGTTAGCTTGTCGTGAAGAATTGGTCATGGCATTTATTTCTAGCACCTTCGTACTTCACGCTTATTTGGGCTTTGGTTGTTTGTGAGTTATGACTTGAATGTTTTCGATGGCTTGATTAGTGGAGACTTATGCCCATGTGAGCTTAGAGCCTACCTTTTCTTGGAGTGGTGTCAAATGAACTCTTGTTTGTCACGAAAGAGCAAATTTGTTATTGATCTCATTATTTTTGTTGTCAAGTGTTGGGTATGTTTTATATTGCCTACTTGTCTCTTGGGTTTGGAAATTGCATGGTTGTATTGCTTCTTGGAGAGGATTATAGGCCATCTTTGCTATTCTGAACCGGTTCATTTGTTCCTTTCATACATTTACCCCTTGTGAGTCTATTTGAGCCTCTTGCATAATAACCATTCTCTTGTTGAGCTTTTGTTCCGAATATTGTTTAGTTTTCTTCTGAGTTTTTCCTTCAAATTTTGAAGCTTTGTTCAATTATTCGCACTCTGGTAACTTGTTTTAATTTCTGTTCTTAATAAAAGTTATTCGCTGGTATTTGATTAGTTTATGTTTCTTGTCTGTTTTTCATCTCGCGTAATAGAAGCATGTTTCAAACTATGATTTCTTCTGTTTCTTGCTTATTAATGAGTGAGTAGTCGTATAGGTAGGGTCGCGGGATGATTAGCACACCGTGGCCGGTTCAGACGTATTCTGCTCCTATTTTGAAATAAAAAAATGTAAGAGCATGGGTATATGGTGACCATAAGGGTTCGCATCTTGCAGGGTATCTTTTTCAGTCTAAAATCAAACATTTTAAAGAACACCGATTGGAGCAGATGAGTCCGGGCCGGTTGCGAGTGCTATGAACTCTACGATCGTACATTTCTTTTAATTATTTGCAAAATACAATCAATTACTAGGTTTTAGTTAATCTCAATCAATCGACAAGGGGTGGCTACCTAAGAGCCCGTTTAAATTATAACAACCCGAGTTTTTTAGTTAGCACACATCACCGTCTTTATGGATTCGACTCCGGACTTACTGGATATTGTGCTATGTCGATTTCAGCCCCACGCTTGGGGCAACCCATTATTTTAAGTCTAGAAAATCGTCAAGCATTTTTGGTGCCGTTGCCAGGGACGGTAACGTGTGTTAAGAATTTGGGTAGTTATTTTTATTTGTTTTCTTTTTAGTTTTTGTTTTGTTTTGAGTCATCATAGGTAGAGGTAGGCAATCCTCCATTGTAAGAAAGCAATTACCTCTAGCCTGTTTTTTTATTTATTTATTGTTGAAAAGAAAAAAAATGGCCCATTTTGCAAGTGCTATGAAGGTTATGCAAAACAATTTGATTGTTCAATGTCACTTTTTATATTTTATGGTTTGGCCTCAGAAAATCTTTTTTCGCATATTGCTAACCTTGAGAAAGCTTTTGCTAGCGATGTAGTGGCTCTTTTACATGTATTCCCAGCATCTTTGCATGGTAGTGCTCAAGATTGGTTTAATTTTTTGAGTCCAAGATCGACATGGAGTGAGATTGTAAAACAATTTTTCAAAACTTTCACTCACTCATATGAGACTCATATGCTTTTACAAGAATTATCACATTTCTATCAACAAGATGATGAATCTTTTTTGAAGTGTTGGGAGCGATTTAAAAATTCCGTATTCTCTTGGTCGAGTTTTAATTGTGAGCTTGGCAGTCTTCTGGCTACCTTTTGCCATGGTTTAAATCCTAATACATGCCAGGTGGATTTTAGGCGCACAGACGAATTCTTGGATAAAAATGCTGAAGAGGCTTGGGATTACCGAGATGAATTAGCCCAAAAGCTCCAATTTTGTGAGTTGACTAAAAGTTCTGAAGATACCAATTCTGATGCGAGAGAAAAAGAGGAAATAGAGCCGCTTGTTATTTGTGAAGGCTATATGCATTTGAGGAGTCATTGCCAATAGCTACACTGAATAGTCAAATATTCTGGGCTCTATATGGTGCCACCCCTCCTACTAACTCTCCACTTTCGCAAGAGTTTTTAAATGTGGAACTGATTGATTTTCTTGGTGTTGATAAATTTAATTTAGTTTATCATCCCTATCTTGTGGATTTTGTCAACAATTTGAAAATTGATCTAGTTTGGGCTGTACATTTGTTGGAACTTAAATGTCTAAAACGAATTCGGCAAATTCACTACTCGAAGTATCATAACTTGTGGCATGGCTGAGTTCAATTCTTGATAAAAGGTGTAGAATAGAGTGCTATGTTCATTGTCTTAGCTCTCGTTGGCATGATAAATGTTCGGTACCCGCGTTTGGCTGCTCGTCATAAACTCTTTCTTTCTCTATCTCTTCTTCTTCTTCTTCTTCTTCGTCTTCTTTTTTTTCCTCTTTTGATGGTTTGGTATAGCCACCCATTTCTTGCTTGAGAAATGGGGAAGAAAAGTAGTACCCGTGTCTTTCGCATGAAGAAAGTGGATGGTTTTTTGTCTTTCATTTTATTTCTTGTCTTGTTTATTTTTTTAGTTTTTTTTCTTGCTGTCATGGAGACTAACATTTTGCAGGTTGTTTGATCCAAGTTGGGGGGGTCTCCCTCTCTCTATAGTTTACTCTGCTTAGCCCCTCATTTTCAAGGTAATATTTCTCCTCTCTTTTACATTTCTGTCTTATCTTTATTTTTCATGCTTTCAATGCAGACATTGAATAGTTCAAGTTGGGGGGAGGGATCACTTTGTTCTTTATTTTGTTGGATTAAAAAAAAAAAAGAGGAAAAAATTTTGAAAAAAAAAATGGTGGAATACTTTTTTTTGGCATGAGACTTGAAGGCTGTTGAGATTGGTTCTGGGTTGATTGAGTTTGAGATGTGATAGTCATTGTTTTGATATTGTGGTGGCATAGTAGTTCTTTTTTGCAAGCTTGTCGCGAAGAATTGGTCATGGCATTTATTTCTAGCACATTTGCACTTCACGCTTATATATATATATATATACGGGGCGGTTCCGGAGACACTTAAAAAACCCCTTAAACCCCCCCAAGTTCCCGATCGAATTTTGATGATCCGAGCCGCTCAATGTAATCAGAACGTGATTTTAAGGGTGCCCGCGAGAAATCAGCAAAAAAAATGACTGGGAAGGGCTTCATCCGAACAGTTTTTTATTGAACTTTATTGAACAGTTCAATAAAAAACTGCTCAAATCAAGCCCTTCCCGGTTAGTTTTTTTGCCAGTTTCTCGCGGGCACCAACTATGAGATTAAGATTTGGAGAGTTTTTTTAAGGGTTTTTTTAAGTGTCTCCAGAAATACCCCGATATATATATATATATATAGACGGACAAAGCATTTTTGGCGCTGTTGCCGGGGATTATCTTATTATGATTTTCTTGGAGGTTCGACAAACCGCTGCAAGAATCCCGCTTTACTTTAGGTTTAGTAGTTTATGTTTTGTTGCCCATGTTTAGTTTAGTGGATTCCTCTAACCGATCTTCATATCATAACTTGAGGTGTAACAAAGCTAAGCTAAATATCGAGTTTGTTTTTAGTTGCTTTTAGTTGTTTGCTTTGCTTAGCTGAGATGGTGGCATAACCCCTCACAATCTTGTTGAGAACGAGGTGGCGGCATAGCCCCTCTAGCTTGTTTACAGCTTTGAAATAGTATGTTTTTGGCACATGAGGAGAAAGTCGGTGGGACTATGCAAGAGTTACGATATCTTGAACACATGTTTACGCCCCCTTGCATAGCTACTCATGACACCAACGTTTTTAGGATTCAAATGTGCTTTTCCAATTGGCTTCCCCACTTCCATGGCATGGATCATGAAAACCCTTATTCTCATATTAGGGCTTTCGAGGAAAAAGTTGGTACCCTTGTGAAATTTGAGTCCGCGCGAATGCATTATTTTTCTCTCTTTAAGGGATAGTGCCAAAGCTTGGCTCGATTCTTTAAACCCTTAATCCATGCGGACTTGGGTTGATTAGCAAAAGGAATTCCTCAAAAGGTTCTTTCCCATATATTATACGAAGGCTCTCAAGCAATAAATTCGAACTTTTGCCGAAAGAGAGAATGAGTCATTTTATGTATGTTGGGGAAGATTCAAGGACTTGCTCAATGCAGTCCCGCATCATGGCTATGAAAAATTTCAAATTGCTAACTATTTTTATGACGGACTTTCTCAAAAGAGTCATGATTTCATAGACATTATGTGCAATGGAAAACTTTTTGATAAAGAACTGGCTCAAGCCTTGGATTTCTTTGATCGTTTGGCTGAAACTTTACAATCTTGGGCTTTTGATAAACATTTTGAGGATTTCAACTTGGATGCCATGGAAGAGGAAACTAAGCCGCATATCTTTGTTGAAACTATTAGTTTAGATTGTGATAGCTCCTAAGAGTCTTCATGGAGTGATGAGCCTATTGATGAAACTGAGATCCAGAGTTCTCCTCTTGTGGATCCCCCTCTATGTGATGATCTGGGGGAGAAATGCCTCATCGTTAAAGTTGTCTCTTTCGATCTCCCGTATCTTGATCCTTCCCTGGAGGAATTACTCATTGCTCACAAGATGAACATGTTTGACACGTCGGGCTTCTACTATGAAGATCCATTGGAAAAACTTCTCACCGCTGATGAAATGATGCCGAAGTGGATTACTTGTGTTCGTTGTTGGCTAAACAAAATGCATGTGGGCCTAATCTTGAGAAGTTACCAATCATAGAACCAATTGATTTTCTAGGTGTTGATGATTTTCTTGTGGTTTATCATCCCTATATTGTAGATTTTGTCAACAACTTGAAAATTGATTCTGTTTGGGCTATGCACTTGGTGGAACTTAAGTTTTTAAAACGAATTCGGCAATTGCTTTACTTAAAGCATCTTATCTTGTGGCATGGTTGAGTTCAATTCTTGGCAAAAAGTGTAGCATGGGGTGCTATGTTCATTATATTAGTTCTTAATGGCATGATAACTATTCGAAACCATCTTGTGGCTGAACATATTCTCTCTCTCTCTCTCTCTCTCTCTCTCTCTCTCTCTCTCCTTTTTCTTTTTTAACGGTCTAGTATAGCCACCTATTTCTAACCCCACAGTAGGAAATGGGAAAAAAAGTATGACTCGTTTTGATCGCGTGATGATCAGGTGGTGTCTTTTATTTGTTTCATTTGTTCTTTTGTTTTCCTTATGTTATTTCTATTATGTTTCATTTGGTTTGAACCGGATAACACGAGCCGATAGTTCTAATGTCAATTGTCTTGTAGAGGGTCGTTGTTTCTTAAGTCTTCTGCAGGGTTAACATGCTACCACACCAGCCTTGGTGGTTTGGGCCTAAAGTCAGGGTGAGTGAGGTGTTTAAGGGCCCTATGCATGGGTGCGGCTACATGTCGCAGTTGTTAGTCCGACAAAGCCTTGGCCATGACCCTATGTGACTAGCTATGGTTCCAAATGGGAGAACCGAAGGAGTGAACCTTGGAAGCATCGAATTGGGCCGAAGCAAGACATTGACATCAAAGCGTCCAACTTGGTCGAGGTATTGAGGGGTTGATATTCCCCTTGGAGGTACAATAGCTAGTTTCTTCCTCACTTTACTTTTATTCTTCATGCTATGAGGGCATAGCATCGCTTTAAGTTGGGGGGAGGGATAGCTTTGTGCTATTTGTTTGCTTTTGTGAAAAAAAAAATTGAAAATTAAAAATTTTGAAAAATTCAAAATCTTCAAAAAAAATAAAAAAATAAAGTTTTTACTTGCAATCATTCCTTTTGTTATAGGTTTTTAACTCGTTTCTTAACTTGACACATGCTCTTTGAGTTCTTAATTGGCAAGAGTTTGGTATAATCTTAAGAGTTCGTGCTTCTTGACTCATATGCATATTTTAGATCGAACAGTCTAGGTGTCAAGTGTAGTTTTGAGTAAGTGTTGTCCATATCCCAACATTTCATTTCTAGTATGTTCTTAGATTAGGTCAATAATCTCATGTCGTGCCTTGGTGTGTTAGTTGTATGCTTTGAATAGTCATGGTATTTGTGACGCATTTGGGAAATGATACAAGGCATTTTTTGTACAATAAAAACACATATGAGTCCCATTGTCCTTTTGAATAAAGCCGAGTCCAAGTCATCTTTCAATTAACCATAGGGAATCAGATGTTTGGTTGGATGTGTGGAGTCTCAAATTGGGTATAATTCTGGGTTTGCAAGGCTTCGGGTGTTTTTCAAGTACTCATCGGGTGTATTTCGGGTGCAAAGGAGCATTGGCATTGGCAATGGCAAAATGGGTTGGCAACTTGAAATTCAAAGGAAAGCTCTTGGTATCGATACAGCCAATGGTGTATCGATACCCATTTGCAAGAAGAAGTCAGTGGCTTTGCTTACCACTCGGTATCAATACAACTTTCTTTGTATCGATACTGAGCCCTTATCAGGCAAATATCTGCACGACCAAGGCACGACCAAAACACTTCAAACCCTTCTCTCTCTCTTTAAAACTCCATAACCACCACCTTCATTTTGAAACCCTAACCCAAAATCCATCCAAAAACCTTCAAAACTCCACCAAATCCCACAAATCTTTCACCAAACCTTCATCAAATCATTTCCTCTACACGTTTCAAGAATCAAATCGAAGGATTTCAAGGTTGTTTAACCCAAATCCGAAAAATCCAAGGTAAACCCATCCTTTTCCTTTCTCTACACGAAATCTTCCCTTTTTCTCGCTATATATCCAAAACACCCCACTCTCCTACCCATATCTACACTCAATCTTCCATTTTTCAACTCCTTCACTCACCAAATTCCCCAAATCTAAAAACTCTAACCCCCAACCCTCAAAATTCCAAACTTTCACTATGCCGGTTAAGCGTTCGGCTCATAAACAAGTAGGGAAGAGGCCCATGATGCCCAAACGAGCCCAAGGGGATGGTGGGGACGAAATTGTCCAAGACTTCGAGGATGAGGAGGAGATGTTGGAAAATCCGGATCAAGCGGGTCTGACGGCTGGGTGAAAGAAGAAGAGGACGTCCGTAGGGATAGGCAGAAGCTATGGGAGGATGGGATGAAGAAGAGGATTGCTAAGAATGAGCGCCACATGAATGTGCCAAGTATTGGGGAGAACCACCAGGCCGTACAAGCGATTGTCGCGCAAGTTTTATCTCACTACCTTTATGATAATCCGAGTTATAATAAGGCTTTAGTAGTGGATTTCTTCAAGAAAAAGGTGATTCCTGATTCGGGTTCCGAGCATTTATCGGGTGCCGTGGTCACGTCCAAAGTTGGGCTAATAGATATTCACATAGACCAAAATGTAATTGATAAAGCATTGGAGTTTCGTTGCCCCACTGCGGCAGAGATTAACTACCCAAGGCCCAATTTTGCTATGGCTGATGAGATCAATGACGGTTTGTACACTGACTCGGCGGATGCTAGGGCCCCTCACCAGCCAGGCTAGTTTAAAGAAGAGTACAAGTTGATAAACTAATTGGTGCATCACAACTTAAATCCACGGGGGATCGAGAACAAGCTGTCGAAAGTAGAGGGAAAGATGCTTTATGCGTTCATGCAACCGGGGGTTAAGATTGATTGGTCGGCCTACATCTTCAAGCAACTTATCGAGTTCAAAGCAAATGCTCTGACCCAAACAAGGATGCCTTTTCCGTGTTTGATTACCAAGAGTTGCTTTGATTAAGGGGTTTAGAGTGTTGGGAAGTATGCAGAGTTGACCAAGCTTGAGTCGGGAATCATCAATAGTACTATCTTAACCAAGAGTGTGGTGGCCTCGGTTACCGCCTCAGTAACATGGCCGGGCGTTCCGAACCAGAGCCCCGTGGGAGTCCGGTCAGCAGATTGGTTGGAACCTACGGTCCTAGCATGCTGCTCGGTAGAAAGACTGATTTCGGAGAATGTTATCAGCACGAGTTCCTGCTTCGGTATATCCGAAGCTCTCTGAGAGAGGCAGTTTCGCCAGATGGGTCCCATGAGGATCGTGCAACAGGCGTAATCATTGGGATCAGGTCTGGCCATGTGCTCCGTAACTGCTTCATTCCTTTCGTCATATATGATGTCACCCGAGGCGGTTGCCTAAGTGTATCCTCCACGCGCTAGCTTGGAGGCCAAGTAAACCTAGGTTTATAAATATAGAGGGATACTCACCTGGAGAGGTATGCCATTCTTCCCTAACCTTAGATCTACATTCTCCCCTGAGGTCTAACTTGATTGTCGGAGGGTCACTAGGCTACTCCAGTCCTAGTGACTTGTTGCAGGTCTAGAAGCAGGAGGACGAACCAGCGGAAGGAGAACCCTAACCCACGCCAAGGTCCCGTCAAATCGAATCCCTACAACTGGCGACTCTGCTGGGGACCTAGCCTCCTCTTCAGTGTTCATCTCCCTCTCACCAAAAAACTCTGTTCATCTCTCCTACTTCAGATATGGTGGAGGTCGAAGAAACGCACCGCAGGGACACCACCCTAGGGTTCGGCCCCCTCGGGCACCATAACCTGGCCTCCGAAGGAGCCAACGCCCTGGGAAAAGCTCATATGTCCATCGGAGTTGGAGCCGGAACCTCAACGCCAGTCGGCGGCCCGTCCTCTGAACTCCACACCTACATTCGCCACCTAGAAAGGAAAATCGACGACCTAACAACGGTCGTAGAACTGGACAAGCACGTTCGAGACGAGCTGGCGGAGATCAAACATCTCCTGCAGATCTCCCCATCTCATTCCTCCGGAAGCCGTGGCGGAAGAAGAAATCATAATAGCCCTTCCCGCAGTCGCAAGGGGGGCCGCTTGGTGGAGCACCGGTCTTGGCCCTCAATCAAAGACCGTCTGGAGCCAACAGGTGTAGAGGATGGTCGAACCGAATGGGGAGCGAGGCATAGGGAACGTTCCCATTCCCCTGAGCAACCTCGTCGGAAACCATCTGCCTTCGAGAGACTCAGAGCAGGAAGCGTATCAGCCTCTTCCACTCATTCGGTTCGGATCGGTCACGGGCAGCGTGAATCCACCCCAAGCATTACAAGGGCCGCAAAGGAAGACAATGGTCTCTTGGAGATCCAGACAAAAGGATACCGTGAGCGTCTGAAAAATGCTCAAACCAGTAGCCCTATCGTTTTGCACCCTAAAAAAACCCATAACTGAAGCCCAGTCACCGAGCACCTGGAGCCTTCCCCTCGGGATAGCCGCCGAAGAGACCACCACGAGCGCTCCCCCTGTAAGTCGGTAAGCATCGTTCCGAAGAGAAAGGAGTATGAAAGGCTAGATCAACTTGCCCCGAAGAAGCGTACCGCGATCGAGCGTCCAGGCGATTTCGATCGTTCGATCCGACCTCACCGCAACGCTAGACTCGAAAAACTCACGACCTCTCCCTTCACGAGAGAAATTTACTCGGTCACCCCCCCAAAAGGATTTACCCAACCCAAATTTGCCAAGTACGACGGCAAGACCGAGGCATACACTCACCTGGTACAGTACAAGCTTGTCATGTCCCTTTTTCTCCAGAATGAACCTTCCGACGATGCCTTCTTATGTAAGGTCTTCCCCGCCAGCCTCTGCAACCTGAGTCTTACATGGTTTAACCAACTCCCAGCCCGGTCGATCTCCTCGTTCGACTCCCTATGCGATACATTCATGGCTCGGTTCGTGACGAGCAACAAGCACGAGAAGGAAATTGATTATCTCCTTGCCCTCCGAAAGCGAAACGATGAAACACTCCGCTAGTTCGCCGGTCGCTACTGGGAGTTGTTTAATGAAATAGAAGGTTGTGACGGTGTTATCTCGGCCCGAGAATTTAAGCTCGGTCTTACTTCTCAGGACGAATAAGTCTACGACGACCTTGCTTGCCACAAGCCCAACTCCATGAAAGACCTCATGACTCGCATCGAAGGTTGGTGCCAGCTTATTGAATCAAAGGCCGAGAGGGGCATCGGGAAGCCCACAAGCGCAAAGACGACGTTAGCTTCGGCGGCAGCTTCGACTCCCACACCTGTTTCGACCCCTAAGAAGCAGGTCAACAACATCAAGCTACCACCAAAGAAAGGACCAAAGCCTAGTGACTTCAACGCCGAGAAAATAGTCTTTACATCTCCAATCTATCGGATCATCGACCAGGTGAAAGATCAACCTTTCTTCTCCTTCCCGAACCAAAAGCTTGGCACCGAGAACGGGAAAATCAAAAACCCGATTGTCCGGTGCAGTTACCACAATGAGCAAGGTCACTTTACTACTGCTTGTAAGCCCTTCAAGGCTTTCTTGGAGCAGGTTGTCGCAGAGGGCCACCTCGGTAACTTCATTGACCACAAGAAGATAAGGGCTCGGGCACAACGTGCCGAAAACCATACCGAAGAGGAGGTTCAAATGATCCATGTTATCCACGGCCCTCTCAATTCCGAGGCCGCTCGTATCATCTGTGCCGAGCTGAATGACGCCACTTCTTCCAAGCATGTCATGTTGCTCGGTCCCGAATCAAAACGCCCCAGGACCGACGACGGCACAAAGTGGACCATCACCTTTACCGAGAAAGACCTCGACTGTAACGCCCCGAATTTTGGGTACGTTAAAAGGACATTTTATTGATAACATCAAATGGAGTCTGGCTCTTATTACAACAAATACTCTCACAAGAGTTCAATATTTACACAAATGGAGGGGGATTCTAGGGTTCCTAACTACAGCTCCTCAGCTCCTCCATTCTTGCCAGCACCTCAGCTCCAAAGCCTCCACGGTGATTTGCTTACCCTGATCATCTACAAAATCTGACACATTATACCGGCGTCACCACCCATATAATATGTCAGGGTCACCAAAAAGGCAACACCGTGAGCTACGAAAGCTCAATAGAAAAATCCCATACCCGCTAACCCATACTTACAAACAACTGGAAATAACACATTGATTTCCACATGATACATATATACGCAGCTAACAATGACACATCCACATTCGTTAATCAACTATCGTTGGTGTCCAAGAGTTTCGTGTTTCTCCTACGCGACTCATCGTAGACCGTGTCAACATTTTCATTTACAAAACAATCTTTCAAAAACCATTTGTTTAACACAAAACATTTGCATTGGCTCCGTACCGCGGATAACCAAGCTACACACCCAACCTCGGTTCCGCCGTTCCGGTCTTTCGAGTATCCTCACAATGGTTTCGCCGTCCCGGTCTCCCATTGGCACACAAAAAAATTTGCATTGGCTCCGTAACGCGGATAACCAAGCTACACACCCAACCTCGGTTCCGCCGTTCCAGACTCCCGAGTATCCTCACAATGGTTCCGCCGTCCCGGGTTCCGATTGGCACACAAAAAAAATATTTGCATTGGCTCCGTAACGCGGATAACCAAGCTACACACCCAACCTCGGTTCCGCCGTTCCGGACTCCCGAGTATCCTCACAATGGTTCCGCCGTCCCGGGTTCCCATTGGCACACAAAAATATTTGCATTGGCTCCGTACCGCGGATAACCAAGCTACACACCCAACCTCGGTTCCGCCGTTCTGGACTCCCGAGTATCCTCACAATGGTTCCACCGTCCCGGGTTCCCATTGGCACACAAAAAAAATATTTGCATTGGCTCCGTACCGCGGATAACCAAGCTATACCTCACCATGGTTCCGCTGCTCCGGATTCCCATGGGAACGCACACAACCTCACAATGGTTCCGTTTTTCCCGGATTTCCATTGGAACACACACAAAAACACACACCACACAATGGGCAAGTCAGGCCACATTGCGGTTTTCAAAACATTTCAAAAATAGTTCATTTAACTCACCCAACCTAGGTTCCGCCGTTCCAGACTACCGAGTATCCTCACAATGGTTCCGCCGTCCTGAGTTCCCATTGGCGCGCGCACACACACACACACATAATGCCACACAAAACTGGTCATTATGTAGTTTCAAAAATATTTTCTTCCTCAAAAAATATTTTCCTTTCATTAACCACACCCTAGGTGTCATGTTTCTACTTTCTCGATTCTCGTGTCTCGTTACATGCAAAGACTCCGCGGTAGGACAAAAATAAGCATGAATCATTCTAACAAGATCATCCAATTCTATATTACTTATCACGCCCATTCACTACTTATAGCATAACGCCACATGTACGGACACCTTTGGAGTGTATCACTTATGCTTTATTCAAAGCACAACGCCACATGTACGGACGTCTTTGGAGTGAAATCACTTATGCTTTATCACATACCACAAGTAATACAAGCAACTCATATACGCATACTCATAACTATCTTAAAGATCAAAATACGAATACTTCTAATCAAACGATAAGTACGTAAGGATAAACTACATATAATTAGCGGTTCAAAATAACAACGTTATACTTGAGACGGAAAGTAAATAAAGATAACCTACTTTATACTTGGGGTGGAAGGTAAGGAGATCCTACTTATACGTTGAATTAGTGGACACGGGACTCTACTTATACGTAGGGAAGTGAGTAGAGGTATTCTACCTTACTTCTTGGCGGTAGTCGGCTACGGAAAGTTAGTCGGCTACGGAAAGTAAGTCGGTGGTCGGGCGGAGTAACTTCCTACGGTGGTCTCCGGTAGCTTCGAAAGAGAAAGGTTTTCTCTCGAAACTTCTTCTTGACTAACACTACTCTACTTTATGGATCGAAGGGTGGTCGAGTGGTGGTTTAGTGGCGGCTTAGGTTGAGTTTCTTGAAGAACTCAAGAACACTCAAGAACAAAGAAGAACTAAAGAAAGAACAAGAATTTCTAGAGAGAGAAGTTGCTAGGTGAAGGTGTGAGTTGAATGAGAAACATGGGGTGCTATTTATAGGCAAAATTCTTGGCTCTTCCTCTCTCTCTATGGCCGGCCCCTCTCTATCTCTATATCTCCCATGGATTTGTTCCATTAAGTCATCAAATCAACCTTTCAACCAAGTCATAGCCCTTTCTCCAATCTTAGGCCAAATCTTAGGTGTAAGGCTATGAAACCAACTAAGATCTTTAGCCTTTCTAGGTAATTATAACTTAGGTCTAGCTTGTAGTCAAATCTTAGGCTAATAAAGGCTAGGATAATGGCCCATCATAGGTTGTCATTAGGCAAAATAGTCTTAGGCCTAATAAGGTAGCTTGCAAGGCTAGGATTGTCCTTGGATTGGACTATGGGAGATCTGTTTGGAAAGAAGGAGACAATGGTACAAGATTTGGGTACTAAACAAAGCATGGAGGTACAAATGGGGAGTTAAGTTTGGTTAGGGGAAAGATTCTCCCATGGACTTGAAAGGACCATGGAAGATCAAGCATGGTACAACCAATCTCTCTCTCCTCTCTCCCCCTCTCTCTCTCTCCTCTCTCCCTCCTCTCTCTCGGCACCTCTCTCTCTCTCTCTCGGCATCTCTCTTTCTCTCTCTCTCTCTCTCTCTCTCTCTCTCTCTCTCTCTCTCTCTCCTAGTACACTACACTACACACACACACACACACACACACACACACACATATATATATATATATATATATATAAATGCAAGAAAGAATAAGAAAGGTACAAAGTACAAGATTCACAAAATTAAATATCCAATAAAGAAATCCAATTAGGCACATGTTTGACTAAATAAGATAGACAAGTGTACAAATGTATTCTAGGAAGATCAACTCCCAATAAATTAATCCAATTGGGTACAAAACCCCAATACAAAATAATATAAAAGTACTTTGGAAAATCTTAGGCTTTAAAGGCTACATAATAAAATATGGGTACTTCATCACATGGGGTTTTAAGAAAAAAGACTAATTTAATAAATCCATGTACTTAGTGAAAGAATAAATCTATTACCCAATGGATAATAAATCCCCTAACATTTATTGTCCAATGGACAATAGCGACTAGGAAACTTTTATAGTAAAATAATCAAAAAGTACTTTAAAGAAATTTTATAAAAGTCTATAATAGTACTTGTTCAAATCTTTCATTAAACCCTTTTAATATAAAGAATTGGGTTTTTATTATCCAATGGATAATAGTTCCCCTAACCTTCATTATCCAAAGGACAAATAATAAAACCAAATTAATAAAAGGAAATAAATAAGTAATTTCTAGGGTTTGAAAAGGTTGACTAGTCAAATCAACTTTATTGGAAGGTTCCCTAGTCACATCGGTATTTTATTTGGTCAAAAGACTTTATTACCCAAGGGTCACTAACTTCCCTAACGGTTATTACCCAATGGATAATAATTCCCCTTGCGGTTAATAACCAATGGACAAAAGAGTACAAGTACCTTTTATTAAAATAAAATTTTGAAAAGACTACATGTACTTTTTTTTAAAAAAAAGTTTATTGTCCAATGGACAAAAATTACACTAACCATTATGGACCAATGGGTAAAGGCAAAAGGTTCAAAAGTTTCAAAAGGTCCAAAAGGTTCATCTAGTAACTAGGTGAGTTGGTTGCTCGGTTCCTCCAAGTAGTCGGTTGGAAACTAACTAAATTGGTCACGTAGGGTTTCTAGTCGAGAGTTTAACCAACGACTGAAATCTAACTACGACGAAGATTTAACAAGAATTATATAGCCACTCAAGAAAAATAAGTAATTCAAATAAAATTCAAATATTTAACGAAATTTTTACTGACCAAAATTCAGGGTCGTTACATCGACTGAGTACAGCTCCCGCACAACGACGCCTTTGTGGTCACGCTGCGCATCAGAACCTATAACGTCCGACGCATCCTCGTTGATTAGGGCAGCTCAACCGAGGTCATGTACTACTCTCTGTTTAAAGACCTGAAGCTCTCGAATACCGACCTCTGTCCCTCCGAAGTTCCCCTCATCGGGTTCAACGGAGCTCCGGTATGGCCCGTTGGCATGATCACTCTCCCCGTCTGTGCCGGTTTGATGGTCTTTGACATGGAATTTCTGGTGGTCGACGTTCCTAGCCCTTACAACGCAATCGTCAGGCGCACTTGGCTACATAAGCTGAAGGCCATTGCCTCCACTTATCACCAGGTGGTCCGTTTCATCGGTGCCAATGGGCACCAGGAGGACGTGTACGGAGATCAAATTGCAGCCAAAAGATGTTATGTCAACGTGGTCCGAAGTAGTAAGCAGACCTCTCGGGTCAACCTTATTGAAGTCCCCAAGGCCCCAGTTCTGGAAGACGTCGGCAGACCGGCCGATGAGAAAGCAGTAGAAGACCTTGTCACTCTCCCAATCACCGAAGACGGCTCCCGTTACTTTCTCATCGGTTCCTCACTCAGTGATACCGAACGAAACGAGACGTTTGACTTCCTCAAAAAGAACATAGAAGTATTCGCATGGGCCCTATATGAAATGCCCGGGGTCGATCCCTCGTTTATCTGCCACGAGCTCAACACTGACCGAACCAAGCATCCTGTTATGCAAAAAGCAAGGCGATCCTCCCCGATCCATTTAGAAGCTGTTATAGACGAAGTCAACCGGCTTCTAAACGCAAAGGCCATCCGAAAAGTGCAATACCTTAGATGGCTGGCCAACACCATAGTGGTCAAAAAGAAGAACGGAAAATGGCGAGTCTGTGTTGATTATTCCAACCTCAATGACGCCTGCCCAAAAGATTTCTTCCCCCTTCCACGGATTGACCAACTCGTCGACGCCACAGCCGTCCACGCCCGACTCAGTTTCATAGACGCCTACCGGGGCTACCATCAGATTGCCATGAGCGAAAGAGACATTGAAAATACAGCCTTCATCACCCCTCACGGAATCTTTGGATATCTCGTTATGCCCTTCGGCCTGAAAAACGTCGGAGCCACCTTTCAGCGAATGATAACTAAGATGTTTGAGTGCCTACTTGGTGACACCATGATGGCTTACATTGACGACATGGTAGTCAAAAGCATGGTTGCCAGTGACCACCTAACCCACCTCGCCGAAGCCTTCGAAATTCTCCAAAAGCATAAGCTTCGTCTCAATGCTGAGAAATGTGCCTTCGTTGTAAGCTCCAGTAAATTTCTTGGCCACTTCATCTCCCGACGCGGTATCGAAGCCGATCCCGTTCAACTACTTGCCATTGAAAGACTCTTGGCTCCACACAACAAGAAAGACGTTCAACATTTAACAGGCATGGTTGCCGCCCTAAAACGATTCATCAGTCGCTCCTCCAACAAATGTCAGCCATTTTTTGCCCTCTTGAAGGGTAGCTGACGGAGCTTCAATTGGACAGAAGACTCTGATCGAGCCCTCCAGCAGTTGAAGACTTACCTTTCCACATCCCCACTCCTCGTCATGTCTCGGGATCAGGAGGATTTGTTCTTATACCTAGCCGTCTCTCCGCACGCTATAAGTTCGGTGCTGATCCGATAAGAAGGGCGGGAGCTCCAACCCATCTCCTACTCTAGTAAGACAATGACCCCCGCCAAGACGCGTTATCTACCACTGGAAAAACTTGTCCTTACCCTAATCTCAGCCTCCAGGAAGCTTGCTCCCTACTTTTAGTCGCACCGCATCATCGTCCTCACCGAATACCCTCTCAAATCTCTCCTTCAGAAGGCGGACCTTTCTAACCGAATTTCTCAGTGGGCTGTCGAGCTTGCGAACTATGAAATCCATTTCCAGCCTCAGATAATAATCAAAGCTCAGGCCTCACCGACTTCATCACCGAGCTCATGCCAACTGATCCTCCAGTTTCAGGCACAGCTCCAAGCACCGAAGCCATACTCCAGGTAAGCCCAAGCACAGCATGGAAGCTTTTTCACGGAGAGGTATGGAGAATGTACGTCGATGGCACCTCCAACAGCCGAGGCACAGGCGCCGGAGTCGTCCTCCTCTCTCCTTCCAGCGTTTTACACGAAAGCTCCTTCTCTATCAACTTCCCAGCCTCTAACAATGAGGCTAAGTACGAAGCACTGATCTCAGGACTCAAGACAGCCAAAGCCTTGGGTATCGAGGAACTAATGGTTTACAGTGATTCCCAATTGGTAGTCAACCAACTCTCCGAGGAATACGAAGCTCGGGATGATCGACTGCGTACCTACCTTAGCTCCTTCGTTCGACTTATCAAAAATTTCAAAGCTATCCGAGTCAAACATATCTCCAGGGAACAGAATGCCCATGCTGACGCCTTTGCCGGGCTCGCTTTGGCTTGTTCCTCTTCAGGACTCCGCTCTATTTCCTTCAATTCCATTGACAAGCCTAGTTTCGAGCTTGAAGTATTGAACCAAGAGGTACTTAATATAGATCTTGGCCCGATTTGGATGGACAAAATCATTGGTTACCTGCGAGATGACATCATTCCTCCCGACAAGAAGGACGCTCACCAACTCCGCAACAAAGCCGCTCTTTTCTGGCTCAATCCTAACGGTAAGCTCTACCGAAGGTCTTTCACCGGCCCATATCTACTGGGTGCACACCCCCACCAGGTACAAGGCATCATCGAAGAGCTCCATGCCGGCGATAGTGGTTGCCACTCCGGTGGACGATCCCTTGCTCACAGAGCCATCTCCCAGGGCTATTGGTGGCCGACAATGAAAAAGGATTCCGAAGAATTTGTCAAGCGTTGTAAGAAATGCTAGATGTTCACCCCTATCATCCACCAGCCAGCTTGGGATCTTAGCCCTCTCACAAGCCCTTGGCATTTCTCTCAATGGGGCATGGATATCGTCAGTAAACTCCCCGTCGCTCCAGGAGGATTCAAGTTCCTCTTAACCGCCATTGACTATTTCTCAAAATGGGTCGAAGCCGAACCCCTGGTAACTATTGAAGAAACAGACGTCATTCGTTTCGTTTGGCGAAACATCATTTCGCGCTTCGGTGTCCCCTTCGCCACCATCACGAACAACAAACGGCAGTTTATCGGTCAGAAATATCGATCCCTATTAGACGAGTACAACATCAAATGGGACACATCCACTCCGGCTTACCCCCAGGGTAACGGACAGCCCAAGGCTGCAAACAAGAAAATTTCATCCGGACTTAAGCACTGACTCGAGTCACGTCGAGGCAAGTGGGCCGAAGAGCTACCTAGGGTACTCTGGGGCTACCGTACTACACCTCGGCGATCCACCGGTCGCACTCCCTTCTCCTTGGCATTTGGAATGGAGGCGGTCATTCCCTTCCAAGTCGGGCTCCCGACAATGCGTACTAAAAATTTTGATGAGTCGGTGAACAACGACAGCATCGCCTCGGATCTCAACTTGGTCGAGGAAGAACGTGAAAACGCAAGGATCAAGCTCGTGTCGTACCAACAGGAGTTGCAAAAGGCTACAACTGAAGCGTCCGTCTTAGGTCATTCAAACCGGATGACCTCGTCTGGAAAAAGGTGGTGGAGAAGTCCAAGAAAAGAAAGCTAATGCCCAACTGGGAGGGCCCCTACCGAGTTCTTAAGCACATTGTCTCAGGAAATTACAAGTTGGAGAAGCTGGACGGCTCTCCTATTGCTAAAACCTGGAACGCAAACAACCTGAAGAAATTCTATGGCTAGCAGCCCTTCAAAGATCCGTCGCTCTCCCTTCTATCGGTTTTTAACTAAATAATCTTGTTTTGGGGACAACCTGCTTATGTAATGACAGTACCAAACAAGTGTCAATGAGAATTGTCTTTTCTTGCCAATGCTTGTTCTTTCTGTTTCTATTATTTATTTTTTCCCACTCGATTCGTTATCAATCAGACCGTTTTACTTCGACTTTAGGGGTTATGTCTTCTCCTGGGTAATTCCCTCAGGCAAAACTCCCTCAAAGTCTCCTCGACTTTAGTGGTCGTTCGGACTTACGGTCGTTTGCTTTAAGGATACTCGGCTTTTTCCCGAGCCCCTTATACCGACCCACCAATAGTCATTCGCTGCTTGGTTTCGCTGTCCTGGCCGACATCATCTCACCTTCGGGACCCCAGCCCAAATCCCCTAACAGCCCCACCGACTCATGAGTTTGCACGTCACTCATCTACTTTCTTAAACAACTAGCCAAATCACCCTAACCCGAAGAAGGGGCATGGAAATTCAAAATTTACTAAACACTTGCTTCGGATTAGATCACTCGGCCCCTTTCGACCCTCCTAAAGGCTGGGGCTTCGGAAATCGACCCTTTTGCTTCGGTTCCCTCCCTGCCCGTATTCACGGCAGGTCCGACTGAAGTAGGAGGTACTTAAAAACCACCTTTCTTTGAATTAACATCTCTTGTATGATTGGTAAATGCTTCAGTTCATTCTACGGTTAAACTTGTTTTGCAACTCCACAAGTCTCACCGAAGCAGGGGGATCATCACCCAAGCAGCAAACATAAATTCATGCAAGCATTTCAAAGATAATGTTCAGTAAAAGAAAGCATTCACTCACAAAACCAAAGTAAACTACAAGCTCAAATACTATAACAACAAGTATTTACAAACTCTGGAACGGCAAACTCCAAATGTTCAGAGCCGTCCATTCAAATGACAAGTCAAAAAAAAGTTCAGAGTATTTTCCAGAGAAGAGAAGGATGGAGTCCTCCTATGCATCAACAGGAGCAAGGGCGTTGGGATCAACTTGGTCTTCGGACGCCTGCAGTTCCTCCGGGTTTGGTACCCCTTTGTCTTCCTCTTTGGGCAATTCGAGCTCTTCAGGAGGTGGCTGGGGTACAGCTCGGAGTTCTGTATCTTCTGGGAGATCGAGCTTGTTTAGAAGGGCTTCATGACTGAACCGCTGTCCATCCAAGAAGCGATCTCTGTATAGCTCGGTCTCAATCTCCCGAACCTGTGTCTTGTACTCCACCCCGGCCGTGTTCCAGCCATCATCATAGCCCTTATCCCTTGCAAGCTCGAGTGACCCTCAGAGTAGTCGCATCCTCTTCGGCCTTCGTAGCTCGGCCCTCGGCAAGCACCCTCTCTCTGTCACATCTCTGGAAATCCACCAGATAGACGTCACATGACTCCCGAGCTATCCTTAGGTCATCCTCTTTTGTCGCCAAGGCCTGTTTCAGCTCCTCAATCTCCTGCTCTTGCCCCTTGTACCTATCATTGATGGCAAGAACTCGGGCACCGGCCTGTCAACAGGGAGCAAAAGAAAATGTCAATCAAAACAAATGCTCAATCAAAAGAGAAGGTTTGAGAAATAGTTACTTACGCTCAAAAGAGCCTGAGCTATCTCCCCTGTCAAATCTTCAGTGCGACCCTTCACAGTTTTGGCATCCTTGGGGAGAATACAAGACCAGAGTAGCCCGTACGCCGTCCCGATATTGGAAGAAACACTATCGCCGTGATGAATCAGGTGTCCAGCATAGTGCCGAACCTCGGGGGCTTAGGGGACCTCTCTCGCCGGGATTCTGGTCTCGTCTCTAGTCTCTTCCCCGCCAGTCTCGCCTCCTCGTCCCTCTCCCTCCTTGATCACAATCGTCTCCCTTCCTCTTCCTCGGCCACCACCTTTCTCCTCATGTCGAGCCCTTTTCTTCGGGGGCCCTTCCGGAGAAACGAGGACTGCCCTCAAGCTTTCGGCACCGGTTGTACCGGAGACAGACCCTCGGCCTCGACCCCCTAGCCTCTGGCACCTAACGTTCAGCACCTCTTGAGTTCTTGGACCAGCCATTTCCCCACTAAGTCCTGTTCTCTCTAGGGTCTCCCGATTGATCTCTTCTCGAATCGTTCCCAAGGGACCAGAATCACTCCCTTCGGTTACTGGGGTCCCAACTCCCCTGTCTCCCCTTTCCTCTCCTCTTCCTCTACCTCTCCCTCTTCCTCGTCCTTGGCATGCCCTTGGAACCCCTTGCTACCTCGGCCTCTTCTTCAAGTAGCTGGTATAAGAAGGGGTATACCCAAGCAGTTCAGGGGCGTATCGGCTCGTGATAGGGATAACATAGGCGGCTGTTATCCGTGCATGGACAGCTCTCTCCCGAAGCCCCGCAATAACACCCTCGGCTGCAAGAAAGCATCAAGAGAAAAGTCATTACATGCAAGTCTGGAAAGATATACAATATGCGCACCGAGAAAGAAATTCTACCGACCAGGAACTCCGGCATCAAATTGAACCGTGGTAGCTGTATCCACGCTTTCCCCGGGCCCGAACATAAAGTTCCGAGTGATCGAGACGTAGATATTTGCCCATTCTTCAGAATCGGGGAAGTGGTCGATGAGGAATGTGTCATATCCAGTCCTGCAGGAGAGGTAGTGACGGTCGCTCTCTCGGTTAACCCCTAACAAATACACTCCAAAGAGCTCCTTAAGCCCAAAGGTAAGGTTGTATTGCCTCCTCAGCTCTATAATGCTGGTAATAATCCGATAAGAATTCATCGTGAGCTCAGAGGAGGTAAGGGAAAGGGTTCGGAGCACCTGTCGGACAAACTGGTGAAGGGGAAATCTGATGCCCCTCCCGGTAATTGCCATTAAAGGGAAGATCAATCTCCCCTATTGATAAGGGAGATCCTTGGGGTCGCTGTTCGGTAGAAGCCGGACCTCAACATCCGGGGGAATGCTGTAAACTCTTTTGAACTCAGTATAGGCGTTCGAGGAACCGTCGAAATATTGATCTCTATAAAGACACGGTCTCATCGGTCTTCTGCGTCCCCGGACTTCCTCAGGGGCACCTGTAAACGGCCTTGGTCTTTGGTTTAAGGTACTAGGAGCTTCCATTCCTTGGGGATCGAATGTTGTCACCTCGCGAGAAGCTCTAAAGGGATCAAACGGTTCAATATGGTCAATTGGAGTTCTAAAAAATGCTCGGATTCGGAGTGCTTGGCGGATATCCTCGGGGAATCTCAATGGGAGATGAGCCTGAACTACTGGAACTGTCTGAGGAGAGCTCAATGACCATCTGCCCCTACCTAACCAAAGAAAAGAATGCAAAAACCCGTTAGCTATGTGCCTGGGGGAAGCAAGAAAATCTAATGCTCGGGATAGAATGGTTATTGCTCCTCGAAGACTCTAGATCTCGATTTTTATCAGAGCACTCTTCCTCGGTAATAGTTCCTATGGTCTCGGGATGAAGATGGGCCTCGGGAAGAACATGAACGGTGCCAGAGAAATCCAGCACCGCCGTGAACCAAATAATGGCGAATGGTGGCTCAGTCGCAATGCGTGCAAAAAAACAATGAAAAACTCAAAGAAAATGATCAAGACACGAAGATTAAAGCAATGAGATCAACATACCTCAGTTTCATGTGAAGATCCGTCGCCAAAACTCACGAAATCTCGATCGAAAAGCAAAATGCGATGGCGGTGGCGGTTCGTCTTCGAAGCAGAGGGAGGATGGCCGTTTTGTTTCTGTCTCTCCTATTTATAATGAGAAGATTGAAAAGCTATGCGGGAAACAAAGCATTGTGCACAAAACCGTTGGATTTCTGACATGTGTCCACATCGAAAGGTCAGTATCGAGGGCTCTGCACCGAGGTCAGGGCACTGGAAGACTGAACCATTGGCGTGCCGACATGTGTTCCCGAGGAGACATTTCGTACAAATTGACTGACACAGCACTTGCCGAGACAGCTATCAATTCCTGGCTTTTCGGCGACGGTTGACACGTGGCTCCAGTGGCTGGGGCTAGCGGTTTGGTATTTACCGAAGTCGCTCGTTGCTTTAGTGACCTGGATGGATAAGGTTCGAGCATGACGGTTTGCAAGAAGAATCAACTCCCTAGAGCTGAGTTGTGAAGCTCCAGAAAGTTGAGGGGCTATTGTGGTGGCCTCGGTTACCGCCTCGGTAACCTGGACGGGCGTTCCAAACTAGAGCCCCGTGGGAGTCTGGTCAGCAGATTGGTTGGAACCTACGGTCCTGGCATGTTGCTTTGTTCATCACTTGGTAGAAAGACTGATTTTGGAGAATGCTATCAGCACGAGTTCCTGCTTCGGTATATTTGAAGCTCTCTGAGAGAGGCAGTTCTGCCAGATGGGTTTCATGAGGATCGTGCAGCAGGCGCAATCATTGGGATCAGGTCTGGCCATGTGCTCCATAACCGCTTCATTCTTTTCTTCATATACGATGTCACCCGAGGTGGTTACCTGAGTGTATTCGTCACGCGCTAGCTTGAAGGCCTGATAAGCCCTCGATAGTGTATATAAATGGGCTTATCGATACCAATTTTGTCCCTCTTTCGTGCATAATTTACTTTAATTAGTTGATATTGCGCGGAGTTGGTGTTTTTGGCCCTTACAGGTTAAAGGTAAAAAATAAGACATTTTGTTCGCCAAGGAAAACAACCCGAAATCATCCAAAGAGCCAAGACCATGTGGCATCCCGCCACCGAGTCCCAAGGAGCATGTAAAGAAGGGTCGAAGACTATTCGGGGCGTCAAAGGGGCCGTTGGAAAGAAGAAAACAATTTGGAAGTTTTCTGCCAGCAATGTACCGGTACCGCGGATCTGTGGTACCTGTACACCTCGGACAGATTTGGTCCAAAATGCTAAGAAACAAGACTTGTATCGGTACCGAGATTTCATGGTACAGGTACAACTTGGAAAAAATTTGCTTTTTGTGCCTGACTTTTGTAGCTTTCTAGGGGCATTTAGGACCTTTGTAACTCATTTTTAAGGGGCTATAAATACCCCCAGACCTGATTGGGATATGTTATCTTTCATTTTTGCACTTTCTCTCTCTACCTCCATTAATGGAGCTCCAACCTCTCTCCTCATTCATGTCTTGATCAAGGATTTTAGGTACGATCCGTTTACTTCCGAAGCATTTCACCTTCATTAAAGTTGTAAGGAATCTTCTCCTCTTCGAGGATCTTGTCTTTATTTCGAATTTAATCAATGTTTAGTTTTCTCCTTATCTTTACCCTTGCTCATTTCATGTCTTCTTTCGATATGTGTGAGTAGTGTAGTAAGGTTAGGTTGTGGGATGGTTAGCATCCCGTAACCAAGGGTGTTGCTTGTTCTTCTCATGTAATTTTCATTTTTTCTAGCTTAAGCATGTGCTAGGGTCAATTTTATGTATCAAAACTTTGAGGTGTTAATCTCTTTGATCAAATGTAGGCAAGGGTCAAGCTTCTTGCCACATTTGATACTTGGAGCTATGTCCCTCCTTGTGTTTGTCTAAATGCTCCAAAAGAACCCTAGACATGTTTAACACATTTGTTAAAATGAGAAGAATCGAGCTTATCCTTGCGTTATGGGTGTTAGTTATCCCTAAACCTAGCTTTTAGTTTAATCTCCAGTTAAAAAGCCGTAGTTAGGTTAAGTAGCCAGTTAACTAAATCCTTCAGTTGGCCGTCTCAACGCCGAAGTCTGGTTGGCGGTCCTAACGCTAAAATCTCTACACAAGCTAATCTCTGAAACAAGTTATGGATGCGCTCCCTGTGGATTTGACCCCGGACTTTCGGGTATTATTATGCTTTTAACCGACCTAGCCCTACGCTTGGGGTATTCTTATTGCAACACACTCTAAGGTCGCAAGCATTTTTGGCGCAGTTGCCGGGGAGCACTTTTTTTTATAGCTTCTTTTGGAGGTTCGCCAAATCATTGTAAGTATCCCATTTCATTTACTTTGTGTGACTTGTACTTAATCTAGTGGATACCTCTAACTGGAGTTTCTCAAACGTGAGGTTTAACGAAGCTAGAGTAAGTACAAATCACCTTTTCTTATCGAGGCGGCGGCATAGCCCCTCGAAGCTGTTGTTAGGAGGTGGTGGCATAGCCCCTCTTGTCTGTTTGCTTTATCCTTGTTGGCCATTAATTCTCGAGAAGGGTTTTTAAATTGTATGCGTGGTGGTCATCGTGGTGCCTTTCGGAGCCCGAGTTCTAAAAGGCTTCATAGATCTTTTTCTCCTCCTCGACCCAAAACTCCTCGTCGGGTTCGAGTAAGGACACCACCACCCCCAAAGAACTCCTTTTTCTGTAATAACTCCTCCTCGAGAAAGAATGGCCGGAAACGGTGAAGGCGAGATGCCGCCGATTGTGCCCGAAAGGACTATGAGCGACTATCTAAATCCGGCCCGTACTACTCCGCGGCCCACTATAGTCCTTCCGGCCGCAACCGAGGCGAATACTTTCACCGTTAAAATGCATCACATTAACATGATGCTATCTTTTTATGGCAAAGATAAAGAATGTCCGTACACTCATATGCGGGCATTCGAGGAATTGGTATCCACAATAGTGTCCACGCCGGCACAGCTTGAATCCACAAAGTTAAAACTCTTCCCATTTTCTATGAAAGACAAAGCCAAGGTTTGGTTGAATAACATGAGGCCCCAATCCTTGGCAAATTGGGCGGATTTATCAAAGGCTTTCTACATGAATTTTTTCCCCCCACATCTCACAAAGGAACTCGTGAATCAAATTCAAACTTTCAAACAAAGAGAGGGGGAATCTTTTTATCAATATTGGGAGCGGTACAAGGATTTGCTTAACTCCATCCCACATCATGGCTTACCGGTTTTTCAAAGAGTCGAGTATTTATTAAAGGGATGCTTTTCAAGCACCCGACTTCTTATGGATAGCATGTGTGTGGGTGGAGTCATGGCTAAAACCCCTGATGTGGTGTGGGACTATTTTGAGGAGTTATCTGAAAAAACTCAAAACTGGGATTGCTTGGACCCTTCTGAAAAGAACTTGGTTAATCTGGTTCCAAGCAATTCCAGTAAATTTCAATTGAATGAGCAAAATGAGTTAGCTCATAAGGTTGCCCAGCTTTCCCGCCAAATTGAAACTTTACAACTTAACAAAGTTGCTGGGATGGCCTTAGTGGCCAAGGCAGAGGAAATTTGTGTGTAGTGTGAAATTGCAGGTCATGCTACGGGAGATTGCCAAATGCTCCCTGCCGTTAAGGATATTCTTCAAGGAACCGGGCAAGCGGAGGTCAATGCCGTTAATCAACGGTTTGACCCTTATTCTCAAACTTTCAATCCGGGGTGGAAAATGCATCCTAATTTCTGGTGGAGCGATTCTCAACCTCCCGGACCTCCACAAATTCCACCACCTCAACAACACCAAGCTTTTCAGCCTCCTCATTCTCAAGGAGCGCCGAGGTTCTCTCAACACCAACAACCTTCGGGGTTTGCACCTCCCGGACCTCCTCAAGGGCCAAATCAATTCCAATCTCAAAAGCGATCAATGGAGGATATTATGTCATCTTTCATGCAAAGTCAAACGTCCCTCAACGAGCAAACCACTCAAACGCTCGGGGAAATCAAGAATCAAATGGCAAAGTTGACCAATACAGTGGGGATGCTCCAACAAGAAAAGGGGAAACTTCCGACTCAACCCCAATTGAATCCGCAAGGAACCAATTATGTGGCGAGCTCTTCGGTGCTTAGTCCCGAGCAAGCCAAGTCTATTACAACATTGCGGAGTGGCAAGGAGATTGATAAGGCCATTCCTCCAAAGCCTATCAAGCCACGGGTTACACCAATTGTATTGCAAGCTCCGGATCCTCCTATTGACTCACCAACCTCGGAGCCCTCTCCCGTTGGTGAGCATCCGGGCAAGTGATAAGTGCGTAAATGTGCCCGTTTACGCCCCCTAATTTACTCTTGTTATGTCTATTTATTATATTATTTGGAGTTTGATACTTGTTTTTCTCGTTGCAGAGCTTGCGAAGCAATTAAATGGCACACCGAGTTGAATTGGAAAATTAATGGAAAAAATATTGATAAAAGTCTATGTTGCAGCCGTCCAATTAATTCCTTTCCGGAAAGCAATTAATCATGCTAGTATACTCTATTGGGCTATTAAATGGCTTTGACGAGTATGGTTCGAGCGGCAACACTGGGCCCAATTATAGTCTTGGGAGCTCGAGTAATTGCACGGAGGCCCTTCGTAGGTTTTTCTGCATGTACTGTTATAAAAGATGGGAGCAGCCGCGACACGGGGAGATCTTTCCCACGCAGAAACAAAACAACGGGGGCTGCCATCGTATCTGATTTTTTCTCACGCATAAACAGAGAAGAGGAGCAGCGGCATCGGGGGACTTCTCAAACGTAGAAACAGAGAGCACTACGGCTGTGAAAGAAGTTCCAATGGAATTTTATCTTTGCACGATGATCCTCTCCTCCATGCACGGCTAATCTACTCAGCTAGGGTAACAAGGATGTCTCTCCAAATAGTGTAGTTTTTAGATTTTTAGGGTTCTATATTCAACTTGATTGTATGACTTGATCGATTCATTACTTTTTATGAAGTTTTATATTTTTCCAATAGTCGAATGTGTTTGTATCCATGGTTTCAAGCACGGTCATACAATAGTTTTTAATATTTTAGAATAGGCTTTGAGATAGACTATACGACGTGAGACGGATTGTGCCGTTGGTTAAATCCAGTGAGACGATCCGTGCCGTGTTGAGATAGCCTATACGGAGTACGAATCTTGATTATCTTTTTGGGAATTATCGATAGGAATTGCTACCCTATGGTGATCTGGTTGAATGTTGAATATGAACCCTAGGTTTCGAAACAATTGCGTTACAGAGGGAGACTGAATCAGAAACCCTAGTCCCTTATCTAGTCAGTTTACAACTCCTTTAATTTGCATTCTAGTTTAATTTTAGTTTAATCAAATCCAAATCAAAATCCAACTTCCTTTTAGTTTCAGAATTAAATTAGAAATCAATCGAACGTATTGCAACTTAGCTTTTTACTCTCCATGGACGATCTCGGACTTAACTGCTATTCTTCGGGATAATTGTTAATTCCCTATTTTATAAATTATATTTTTGGTACGAAAACGACAGACCAGCAAGACACAAGTGGAAGAGCCGACTGCTACCGTTCCTCAAATTCCGGCCCCTTTTCCCCAAAGATTGAAGGCGCCGGCCCATGCCAATACCAACTCTGAGATCTATGAGCTTTTCATGCAAGTCAGAATCAATATCCCGTTGGTGGATGCCGTCAAGCAAATTCCCACGTATGCCAAGTTTCTCAAAGACTTATGCACTCAAAAGCGTAGGTTGAATGTTCAAAAGAAGGTGTTCTTGACGGAGCAAGTGAGTTCTATCATCCAAACCAACGTGGCTCCAAAGTACAAAGATCCGGGTTGTCCAACCATTTCCATCACCATTGGCGACAAGAAGATTGAAAAAGCCCTCCTCGATTTGGGGGCTAGTGTGAACTTGCTTCCGTATTCTGTTTATGAACAATTTGGATTGGGGGAGATGAGGCCAACACCAGTGACACTTCAATTGGCCGATAGAAGCATCCGAGTTCCACGAGGGATGGTGGAGGATGTACTTGTGCAAGTAGACAATTTTATCTATCCCGTGGATTTTGTCGTGTTGGATACTTGCCCTGTACCTACCTCCCAAGCATCAACGTCAACTCCGGTCATTCTTGGGCATCCATTCCTAGCCACAGACGATGCCGTTATTCATTGCCGAAGTGGTTTGCTCAATCTTACTTTTGGTAACATGAAGATGGAAGTGAACGTGTTCAACATTGGGAGCCAAATGGGGGACGATGAGTGTATCCATGTAGTCAATCTTATTGATTCTTTGGTCCAAGAGCATGTGGACACTTTCTTGTACAAGGATCCGTTGGAGGTGTGTCTTACCGCCGAAGAAGAAAATTTTCTTGACTCATCGGAGGTGGAGTATTTGTGTTCTTTGCTTGACATGAAAGATGTTTGTGGGACGGAAGTATGGTCTCCAAAATTTGAAGAGTTGCCTCCTCTCGAGTGCAAGACCCTTCCCTCGAGTATTCAACCACCAAAGCTCGAGTTGAAAGTCCTCCCGGAAATATTGAAATATGCCTTTTTAGGCGAGAATGAAACCTACCCGGTGGTGATCTCCTCCTCTCTCAACGGCTCGCAAGAATCCCAACTCCTTGAAATTCTAAAATGGCATACCAAAGCCATTGGTTGGTCTATCGCGGCTATTAAAAGGGATCGATGCTTCAATTTGTTCCCACCACATTGCCCTCGAAGACGATGTCAAACCCTCTCGCCAACCACAACGCCGGTTGAATCCCATAACGAAAGATGTGGTGAAGCCGGAGGTTTTGAAACTCTTAGATGTGCCGACAGCAAATGGGTTAGTCCTATCCAAGTAGTTCCCGAGAAATCCGGTGTCACGGTGGTACCCAATGCCAGCAATGAATTGGTCCCTACTCGAGTCACTACCAGGTGGCGTGTGTGTATCGATTATCGGAAGCTTAATGCTAGCACTCGGAAGGACCATTTCCCTCTACCTTTCATTGATCAAATCTTGGAGCAGGTTACGGGACATGCTTATTATTGCTTTCTTGACGGATACTCGGGATACAACCAAATAGAGGTCGCCTTGCCCGATCAAGAGAAAACGACGTTCACTTGTCCTTTTGGGACGTTCGCTTATCAATGCATGCCTTTCGGCTTGTGTAATGCGCTCGGAACCTTCTCACGGTGTATGATGGGCATATATTAGCGATATGATTGAGAAGATCGTCGAGGTATTTATGGATGATTTCTCGGTGTTCGGTGATTCATTTGACGCTTGCTTGGAAAATTTAGAGAAGGTGTTGGAAAGGTGTGAGGAGAAAATTTTGGTTGGGAGAAATGTCACTTCATGGTAACTCATGGTATCGTCTTGGGTCATATTGTATCGTCGAAGGGGATCGAAGTTGACAAGGCCAAGATTGATCTTATTGCTACCCTCCCGACCCCTAAATGTGTCAAGGACATTCGCTCTTTTCTCGGGCATGCCAGTTTCTACCGGCGCTTTATCAAAGACTTCAGTGCAATATCTCGACCATTGTGTCATCTCCTTTCCAAGGACACCCCATGTAGGGGGATGAAAACAATTGATGCTTTGATTCACCTTGGATTGCTACGGCTTATTCGTGCCTTTTCACCGGAACCCTAATTCGTCGTTGGTACCCTAATCTGCAAAACAAACAGGGGATGAGTGCACCTTTGCCTCTCGTGGCAAAGGCCCTCCGATGCCAAAGTTAGTCTCACGTACTGGCAATTAACCCTAAATATGAATAGGAAGTCCCGTATAAGTGCAATGTATTGCGTACCTTTATCTCTATGTTTACCTCATATTTATAGATTCATGGATGCTTGCCACCCAAGTATCCGTGTTGCAATAGGTTTCCTACCTCGTATAGGAAACCTGAATATTTTGGATTCTCGTTCCCTTATCAGTTCATTACCTTAGTCCTTTTTAGGACTCTTTTCCACAACAAGCCGAACATCCCATTCTCGTTGGGTATCTTTCCCAGATCCTATATTCTCGGGATCTCATCCCTTAGAGGATAGGACCGTTCTGGAATCTTCTAGAGTGTTCCCACCGCCCTAGCATTCAAGACCGCTTTCTTAATAACTCTTTCCCTGTTCGGCCATCTCATTGCCGAACAGTGAATCTGGACTAATGACCCCACGTGTCACTGGTCCACATTCTTATGCTTTTGGTAAATGACTTCACGTGTCTTTTATCTACACTTGCCGAACAGATTGTATGGGCCAATGACTCCTCATGCCAATGATCCAAATCGCCGTTCACCGCCCTTCCCGGCTAAGTCCTACCATATTTACCACGTGCTCTCATAAACCATGTGTTCGGCCACTAAATGTATCTGTTCGGGAATACCTCCCTACAATTGCTCCTCAGCTTTACTTTTTTGCCATTGTTAAGGGGCAATAGGTGAAGCTTAGAAACAAATGTTTAGACCGAACTCCTCTGATCCCGGGCAGTCATTGTTTTTAATACTCATTAATGTTTTTTGGCGCCTTTGTCATTACATCATTTCGGGGTAATGACTCCACGTGGCATGTTTCGTATGCCTGTTATTAATTTCGAACTGACATTTTACCCAATGGCGTCAGAACGACACGTACTTTCTGTTACTTTAACTCCTAACGGCGTGAGACCCGTCGTTTAGTTTTCGTCCCTTTTCCTTTATTATCTTCCAAGGGACGCTTTTTAAGGGTTTTTATTCTTTTCACAACCCAGACGAAGAAACTCATACTCCTTCGCCATCGCCGCCGTCTATAACTCGTTCGCGTCCCAGGAACCTGCTCTTTTGATTCCATAAGCATTTCACTCCTCATTCTAATCCATTTCAGTTTCTGGGATTTCAACCTTAGCTTTTCCTCTGGGAGTTTCATCTGTTTTTCTTTCTAGAAACCCCCTTTCATTTCTGAGTCCCAGCAGTCATCCATGGCAGATGAAAACGAAAATACTCTCAAACCCAGTAAGTTTAGAAAACTCTGTGAGAGCCCTACAGCCATGGTGGCCTTTAGGGCTGAATACAACATCCCTGACAATGTGGGGCTCGAACTCGCCCCTATGGGGGCGGACAGGGATGGCGGCTCGTGGGACAGAATGTGCATTCCCATCGTAGCGATTGTCGAGGGTGGAGTCCGATTTCCCCTTCACCCACTACTCTACCAGGTTCTGAATTGGTACCACCTCACCCCCATGCAAGTTTCAACAAATGTTTTTAGGCTGGTGATGGGGATTATAACCCTAAATGGGATTCTGGGGACCCAATTAGGAATTTGAGATATCCAATGGTGGTATAGTATAGTACTAAACCCCGAGTACAATACGTACTACTTCAAGGTTAGAAGGGCAGACAAACGTCTCGTGCTAAATCTGCCAGATTCTGTTCGTGACCACGAGATCGATTTCCTCTATGTAATGGGAGCATTCGAGCCAATAGGGGAAAATGGCCAAGTGGTGGGGCTCCATTTCCCCCACATATGGGGCTATCCACGTATGCTCTCGCTTTTGATTTGCAATTCTTTGCTTACCGCTTTCTCGTAGCTCTTCTATGTTTTTATTTTTCACTTTGAATTTTGATCTTGCAGCTGACAACGCTAATAGGCGTCCTAGACGAGAATCGAGTTATGTCCGATCAGAGGACATTAACAGGATTTAAAGTATACAGGCGAACCTGGTACCCGAACAGCTGGTCGGGGTCGTAACGCTGACATATTGCTGGGATACGACCCTTCATACAGAGGTGTTATCGACAGAAGGCTTGCCCATCCAAGTACCAGTACTGCTTCTACCTCCACTGCTCCCCAACCACGGAGTTCGAGATTGCAGGCTGGTGTTACCCTTGCCGGACAGCCAGGTGAAGTTACTATCCCTGAAGGCGTTCATCAGACACGCGTGGTGCTCAGAAGGTCTGATCGAAGGCAAGTCATCTCCGAACAACAACCTGTTTCCCTCTGTGTTACCAGCTAATCGTCTTCCTCCGGCTATTCTCGATCTCCCCCAACCCCAGGTACGATGACTCGCCAACCTGTTGACCTTAGCACCCTTTTCACAGTCTCCACGCGGGGACGTGGTGGTGCCAGTAGGGTGGCATCAACTGGTGTCCCCCCCCCCCCCCCCCCCACGATCTCGTCGCAATAGGGGGGATCAATATGATCATCTTCTTCTCCTCGGGAACACAATAGTTCCCTTAAGGCTATAGATGCTCATTGGGACAAACGTCCCAGGAGCGAAGAAGCCGGAGATACTGAAGCTCCAGCTACTTCAGTTCCATTGGAAACTCCTCTGCCGAACATCTCAATCTTGCCTGATGTCTGGGCCCTTCAACTTATGAGGGGGGAACAGCTTGTAAATGTAGGAGATAGTGCCAGCTCCTCGGAAACTACACTAGCCTTGGCACAGGGCCTATCGCTTCCTGTCGACATGCAGAAAGAATCCTCATCGTCTGCAGATAGACTTGTGTCCACTGGTCTCGTCAGTGGAATCAAGGTAACTAAAACCTTTTTAGCTTTTACTTTAATTGTAACAATTTAAAGAATCGTTTAACCTATTTGTGGTTTTTGTATAGTTTATCCAAAAAATGATGACACTAGGCCAAAAGTTTCAAGAGGCTGATGCCGAGAGAATTAGACTCTTGAATGACAACACGAAGCTGCTCCGAACAGTCACAAGGCTGGAGAGAGAGAGAGACAAGGCCAAGGCAGAGGTTGTTGAAACAAAGAGCAAGCTTGAGACTGTCGAGGATAGTCTAGGTCAAGCTCTGGCAGAGATTGACAGCACAAAAAAGGCTGCGTATGAAGAAGGTTATCAAAAGGGTTTTGAGGCAACAACGACCAGCTATGTGGAACAGATGCCGGCTATTCAGGACCAGATCTGGATTGCTTGCTGGGAGGCGTGTTTGATGAAGGCTGGAGTTGCAGATGACTCTCCTTTGTGGGTTGAAAATGATTTGTCGAGCAAACGCGTATCAACCAATACAGAAGATCTGGAGGAAGATGTGGACCAGCAGATTGAAGATTTTGGTAATGCTGAAGAGGAGACCCCAACAGACACTCATGATATTTCCATTGAACGTTCACATGTCTGTGATACAACCAATGAACCTATTATCCTGGAAGAGAATGCAGCTGGAGATGGTGCTATTGCTGAAATCAGTATAGAAGTTCCAGATGTAACTCCTCTAGAGGTCCAAAATTTGGACTGATAGGTAAGTATTTACCATGAATAGTTTTTTGGAAAGGTTGGCTGGTCCTGTGTGACTGTAAGCTCTAGCCCTGCGAGGCACCAGTACTTTTTATATTTTGATAACACAGGTATTCGGCCCCTTGTGGCATAACAATACATTTTGCTCGGCTTTTCATGTGTTTTTGCATGTGTTCGGATGGAAATAGGGTTTTTAAGTATTTCTTACTTTTGTCATTCTTGTGTGCTTCCCAAATTCCTCATATTTAGACACCGTTTTGAAGTAAAGCCCAAATGATCACATTCGGATTTAAAACCTTGTATGTTCGTACTTAGATTATTTGATCCTTTAATCACATGCTCGTTGTGTTTTTAGCCTAAGTGTTTCATACCTAGCAATCCTGTAACTCTTCGTTTCTCGTACTCGAAAGTAACTTGTAAGTGTTAACGTACTTATACAATCCTCAGTTTCTCGTGCTGCAAGTTTTCAAGCGTGTTTTCGTATGCAAACCAAGTTATTAAGTTTCACGTACTTATAAACTTTCTAAGTTTCTCGTACTTTAGCAAACCATACAAGTATTTCGTACTTGTACTCGCTAAGTTTTCTCGTACTTAGCAAACCATACAAGTATTTCGTACTTGCTAAGTTTTCTTGTACTTATTGTATAGGTGCCTGTTCCCTGCTCCCCAATACGAATGAGGGAAATCAAGCCCTTAGTTTGTATTTTTAGGACAAATACCAAGAATGCAACATTTACACTGCAAAAAGTGATTTTTTTCATAATCTGTGAAACTCAAGAGGGCGTTATTCGTACCCCTTGCAACTAAAATAATAAAATCAAAAAACTAGAACAAGGGAATTATATTCGTAATTCCCACACAATCACGTAGTGCAATCTAAAACAGAACTCAATGCTTCTAAACAAAGAATTTTCGCAGATTATGGACATTCCAAGGCCTCGGAATTGGATTACCATCCAGATCAGTCAATCTATAGGCCCCTATGCCTACAATCTCAGTTACTCGATACGGGCCTTCCCAGTTGGCCCCCAGCTTGCCTTCGTTGGCCACCTTGGTGTTGCCGAGCACCTTCCGTAGTATGAGGTCCCCAACACCAAATTCTCGAGGATGAACGTGCTTATTATAGCTCTTCACCAACTGTTCCTGGTAAGAAGCCAGATGGACCAGGGCCCTTTCCCTCCTCTCCTCGGCGAGATCAAGCTCAATTTTAAGGGCCCTATCATTGCCCCCACTTTCAACCAGTGCAGTCCTATTGGTTAGAAGACCAACTTCCAAAGGTATGACAGCCTCTGTTCCATATGCCAATGAATAAGGGGTCTCTCCCGTAGACCTCCTAAGCGTTGTTCGGTGAGCCCATAGTACTAGTGGTAACTCATCAGGCCACTTCCCTTTGGCTTTGTCCAGCCTCTTCTTGATCCCGTCAAGGATAGTCTTATTAGACGCCTCTGCCTGCCCGTTACTCTGAGGGTAAGCTGGGGTTGAATAATAATTTTATATTCCGTACTGGACACAAAAAGCCTTGAATTTCTTCTGAAATTGGGATCCATTGTCTGTAATCAATGAATAAGGGACCCCAAAGCGAGTGATGATGCTCTTCCACACAAACCTTTCTATCATAGGTTCAGTGATTTTGGCCAGTGGTTCTGCCTCAATCCACTTAGTAAAATAGTCTGTTGCAACTAGCAAGAATTTTCGATTCCCAGTTGCTTTGTGTAGTGGACCCACGATGTCCATTCCCCATTGAGCAAACGGCCAAGGACTTGTCAAAAGCACTAGATCCTCGGCTGGTGTTCGAATCATTGGTGAGAATTTTTGACATTTCTCACAAATTTTCACATACACCTTTGCATCTTTCTGCATGTGTGGCCACCAGTAGCCTTGGGTAATTGCTCGATGGGCGATGGATCTTGCTCCGGCATGGCTTCCACAGGTTCCCTCATGAATTTCGTGTAGAAATTTTTGCACCATCTCAGGATGCACACAAAGCAAATAGGGACCTGTAAAGGACTTCCTGTATAATTTTCTTTCTGGGGACAGCCAAAACCTAGCAGACTTGGTCCTTATCTTATGAGCCTCCTTTTTGTCAGAAGGGAGTATTTCATCTCGTAAAAACTCCACGATTGGGTCCATCCAACTTGGTCCTTGGATCACGTCCAAGACCAATTCCACACTTTGCCCAATGCTCGGCTCACTCAGATACTCTACTGCCACCTTTCTTTTAAACTCAGCTGATACTGCTGCAGCCAACCAAGCTAATGAATCTGCATGGGCATTCTGTCCAGAACTTATCTGTTCAATATATACCCTCTCGAAGGTATCAAGCAGGTCTTTGGCTGCTTCCACATACGCTGCCATCTTCTCGTTCCAGGTTTGGTATTCTCCGGACATTTGATTAACTATGAGCTGTGAATCACAATACACTCTGACCCGTTTTGCTTTCAAAGTCTTTGCACTCCTTAATCCTGCTAAGAGCGCCTCATACTCTGCCACATTGTTCGATGCACTAAAACCAAGCCGAACAGATAGTTCGATCATTACTCCTTCAGGAGGAAAAAGGACAACCCCAATTCCTGAACCAGTATTACATGCTGATCCATCAACGAATAACTTCCATTCCATGGGGTCCTGTTCGGTTGAGAGTTGATTCTTCATGGGTGATGTCTTAGTCGCCTGTTCCTTTCTTGTAGGAGGTAGGGAAGCTACCGTAGGAGAAAACTCCGCCACAAAATTAGCTAACACTTGGCCTTTGATTGCCGTGCATGGCTGATAATCGATATCGTACTGGCTTAACTCGACGGACCATGTCGAGATCCTTCCTAAAAAGTTTGCTTTTCGTAGCAGTGATTTCAATGGAAACTTAGTATAAACCACAACCTTGTGGCTTTGGAAGTAGTGTGGCAATTTCCTTGTGGCTGTCCTAAGTGCAGATATCTCTAAGGGCAGATATCTCGTCTCTGCATCCAGCAGTGTCTTGCTAACATAATAAATAGGGATTTGCTCGATTCCCAAATCCTTTAATAAGACTGCACTAACTGCATGCTCAAAAACAGCTAAGTACAAAACTAAAGACTCACCTGGCTGTGGAGTTGACAAAAGTGGAGGCTCGGCCAGATATTTCTTCAGGTTCTGGAAGGCCTGTTCGCATTCTGCTCCCCATTCGAATCCCTCCCTCTTTTTCAATAATTGGAAAAATGGTCTGCACTTGTCACTTGACCTGCTGATAAATCTATCAAGTGCTGCAGCCATTCCAGTCAACCTCTGGACTTCCTTAGTGGTTTTGGGACTTTGTAGCCTTTGTAGGGCTGCAATTTGATCAAGGTTAGCCTCAATCCCTCTCATGGTCACCAAGTGGCCCAGGAACTTTCCTGAACCAACTCCAAATGCACATTTTGAGGCGTTAAGTTTCAGTTTGTACTCCCTCAGGATCTCGAAAGCTTCTTTTAAATCTGCTATGTGTCCTTGTTTATCTTGACTTTTCACCACCATATCATCTATGTAAACCTCCATAGTCTTGCCAAGCAGCTTTTTGAACATGATGGTTGCGAGTCTTTGGTACGTTGCCCCAGCATTTCTTAGCCCAAATGGCATGACGCTATAGCAGTACAACCCTCGCGGTGTAAGAAAAGAAGTCTTCTCTTGATCAGGCCCAAACGTAGCAATCTGATGATATCCTCGATATGCGTCGAGGAAACTCATTCGTTCGTAACCAGCAGTTGCGTCAACCAACTGGTCTATCCTTGGAAGAGGAAAACTGTCTTTTGGACACGCCTTGTTTAGGTCTGTGAAGTCTACGCAGACACGCCACTTCCCATTCTTTTTCTTTACCACCACGGTATTGGATAACCACTCTGGGTAGTAAACTTCACGTATTGCTTTTGCCTCGAGCAAACGATCAACCTCTTCAATTACAGCATCCACATGCTGCACGGCTGCTCTCCGTTTTTTCTGAATGACCGGCTTATGCTGAGGATCAACATTTAGATGGTGACAAATCACACCTGCATCTACTCCGGGCATTTCTTCTGGCACCCATGCAAATACATCAACATATTCCTTGAGAAATCTTATCAATTCAGCCTTTTCATCTGCTGACAATGATTCTCCGATTAAGAAATATCTCTCAGGATCAGTCTCGTTGATCTGAATCTTCTTCAAGCCTTCAACCACCTTCTTTGCCGGACTTCTTCCAACATCTTCGATAGTTGGTTGATCTGATACTTCTAATGTATGAATGTGGTGGGCCTTTTTAATGATGGAGATTAGACATTGTTGGGCCACTTTCTGATTGCCTCTAATTACTTCAACCCCATTCGATCTTGGGAATTTCACCATCTGGTGGTAAGTCGAGGCGACAACTCTCATTTTGTGTAGCCATGTCCTCCCTATAATCGCGTTATAGGAAGAAGGAACATCAACAATTAAGAAATCTGTCCTCAACACCACTGATTCAGCCCGAACAGATAGTGTTACCTTTTCAAGAGGCCAGACTGCTCCCGCACCCAACCCAATCAGGGGTGTTGTAGATTGCTCTAAGTCTGTTTGGGCCAGCCCTAGCTTTTTGAACGCATCGTAGTACATCACCTCTGTACAACTCCCTGAGTCCACAAGAATCCTCTCAATGTCGTATTCCCCAACTCGTAGGGTTATGACCAAAGCATCGTTGTGGGGTATTTGGACTTCTCCCAGATCATCATCTGTGAATGCTGTGCTTTCATTGCACACATCATTCTCTCGACCTCTCTTGTTTCCCAATCGTATTACATGCTGATCGTGCTTGACTCGCCTTTGTAATAGCCTAACCTCATTTTTTGTATAAGGTGTGGCCAACCCATGTATCATGTGGATTACTCCTTTAGGATTTTGCTCCTAACCCAGTTCCATGGCTTTCCCTTTCTCCTTCGGATCCTCCTGGATAAATTCCTTGAGATAGCCCCGAGAGACCAAATTGTCAAGGTGTCTTTTGTACATCTCACAATCCTCAGTCATATGGCCCCAATCTTTATGGTAGCTGCAGTGCTGATTCGTAGCACGTTTTGCGTCCTTATCTCCGCCTAGACTTAGGGGCCACTTGAAATATGGCTGATTCTTTATTCGATAAAGAATCCTATAAATTGGTTCATTCCAAACTGTAGTGATAGAAAAGAAAGATTTGGGGTCAGGAGCTTGCTTATCCTTGTACGGCTCTTTCTTAGCCTGCCCATACTCCTTTCTCTCTCTATAAGTCTTGGGCTCTAGCTTATCCACTTTCTTAACAGGTGCCTTTGTCTGTTCGGCCACAATCCTGCCATCCTCGCGGAGTATGTCATCCTCCATTCTGGCGTGTTGCTCTATCTGTTCCATCAGTTTGGCCAACGTGGCTACTGGATGCATATTCAAAGACTGGCGCAACTCTCCCCGAACAGGCAAGCCAGTCTTGAAGGTTGCTATCGCATACTCTTCACTGCACCTCTCAATCTCGTTGAAAGTCTCCCAGTACTTTTTAGCGTAATCCCTGATCAGTTCGCTTTCCATTTGTTTCATTGTGGAAAGACTTTCGAACGTCTTCGGGGCTCTTCTGCTTGTCAAGAACCGAGCAGTGAATTCCTCGGCCAACTGCCTCCATCCTCATATGGATCGTGGGGCCAATTTATGGAACCAAGATAGGGCCACCTTTCCGAGACTCGAAGGGAACATTTTGCATAAGATGACATCATCCCCATCGTGCATGAACATAGCTTGCTGATAGTGCAGTATGTGAGCCTCGGGGTCCGTATTCATCTCGTAAAGTACGAACGTACCGTGCTTCACTCTGCTCGGCAACCTAGCCTCTTGTAGCCTCTTTGCAAAAGGGGAGGCTGCAATATTACTTAGGGCCTTCCGTGCTGCTTCTCGTGCAGTTACTGTCCCATCCTCGAGCTCACTCGATTTGTGAGCCGTAGCCTTGACCCAATCAGCATTAGGCCTCTCGTACCTGTCCCGGTGATGCTTCCTTGTTTCCTCCTCTTCTGGGGTAGAACTTCGGTCTCCGCTCCTCCTTTTTCGTGAAGAAGCCCTTCGTCTTTTTGGTGTTCGGCTTTTACTTCTGCTTCTCCTTTTTTGTGGAGAAGGTTCGTATCGCCCTATGACAGGACTCCTGCTCTTTCTCCCTTGCGAATGAGCCTGCTTATGGATTACCAGGGTCCGTCTGTCTTTCTGGGAATTCCTTCGAGAAAGTCCAGAATCTTCTGGGTGCTCTCGTACCCGTTGTAATTCTTGTATCTCGTACTCTCGTTTTCTAATCAAATGAGCATACTCCTCGATTTCCCTTCTCTTTTTATCGAGGACATCGTTATCATTGTGTATACTTCTTGAATGGGTGACTGATTCCTCTCTTCGATCAGACTTACTCCTTCTCGTGGAGCCAGTGGCAGTTTTGTCTCATTTTTCTTTGGAGTTATCTCTGTCATGTCTACCCGTGGGCTTTCTCGGAGCACGCGGTGCGGATTTATCTCTTCCCCCACCCAACTGGTCCTTTGGATTAAACGGCGTAACTGGATCTTCTTCAGTCATGATTATTTTTCAGAAAAACTTGGTTCGTTTTCCCACGGACGGCGCCAATTGTAGGGGGATGAAAACAATTGATGCTTCGATTCACCTTGGATTGCTACGGCTTATTCGTGCCTTTTCACCGGAACCCTAATTCGTCGTTGGTACCCTAATCTGCAAAACAAACAGGGGATGAGTGCACCTTTGCCTCTCGTGGCAAAGGCCCTCCGATGCCAAAGTTAGTCTCACGTACTGGCAATTAACCCTAAATATCAATAGGAAGTCCCGTATAAGTGCAATGTATTGCGTACCTTTATCTCTATGTTTACCTCATATTTATAGATTCATGGATGCTTGCCACCCAAGTATCCGTGTTGCAATAGGTTTCCTACCTCGTATAGGAAACCTGAATATTTTGGATTCTTGTTCCCTTATCAGTTCATTACCTTAGTCCTTTTTAGGACTCTTTTGCACAACAAGCCGAACATCCCATTCTCGTTGGGTATCTTTCCCAGATCCTATATTCTCGGGATCTCATCCCTTAGAGGATAGGACCGTCCTGGAATCTTCTAGAGTGTTCCCACCGCCCTAGCATTCAAGACCGCTTTCTTAATGACTCTTTCCCTGTTCGGCCATCTCATTGCCGAACAATGAATCTGGACTAATGACCCCATGTGTCACTGGTCCACATTCTTATGCTTTTGGTAAATGACTTCACGTGTCTTTTATCTACACTTGCCGAACAGAATGTATGGGCCAATGACTCCTCATGCCAATGATCTAAATCGCCGTTCACCGTCCTTCCCGGTTAAGTCCTACCATATTTACCACGTGCTCTCATAAACCATGTGTTCGGCCACTAAATGTATCTGTTCGGGAATACCTCCCTACACCCCATTTGAGTGGACTCTGGCCTGTGAGGAGGCATTCAAAAAGTTGAAGTCCAGCCTCACTTCTCCACCCATTGTGCAAACACCGGGTTAGAACTTGCCCTTCGAACTCATGTGTGACGCTAGTGACTATGCGGTTGGGGCGGTTCTCGGGCAAAGAAAGGACAAAAATCCCTATGTTATCTACTATGCAAGCAAGACTCTCAACGAAGCTCAAATGAATTACTCCACCACGGAGAAAGAGTTGCTTGCCGTCGTCTTTGCCTTAGATAAATTTCGGTCATATTTGGTGGGGTCCCCTATTATTGTCTACACCGATCAGGCCGCTTTGAAGTACCTTTTCACGAAGCAATATGCAAAAGCACGGCTAATTCGGTGGATCTTATTACTCCAATAGTTCAATATTACCATCAAAGATAAGAAGGGGGTGGAGAATGTGGTAGCGGATCACTTATCTCGTCTTGAGTTCGAGGACTCTTCCTCCAAACTCCCAATTGTTGATACATTTCCGGACGAACAACTTTTTGCCGTTTCGAGTTGCCCTTGGTTTGCCGATATCATCAACTATCTTGTCACCGGGCGAATTCCGGACCATTGGACCCTGCAAGATCGGAGGCTCTTTCTTAGTGAGGTGAAAAGATTCTTTTTTAATGATCCTTATCTTTTCAAATATTGTTCGGACCAAATTATCCGGCGATGTGTGCCCGATGAAGACCAACGGAGGATCCTAAACTTTTGTCACACCGAGGCGTGTGGTGGCCATTTCTCTCATAAAAAGACCACCGCCAAAATTCTCCAATGTGGATTCTATTGGCCAACTCTTCACAAGGATGCTTATGCATTTTGTCGGGCTTGTGAGCAATACCAAAAACTAGGTGCGGTGACTCGGAGGAACATGATGCCCCTCACCAATATCCTAGTCGTGGAAGTGTTTGATTGTTGGGGAATTGACTTTATGGGCCCATTTCCAAATTCTTACGGGTTCCTTTATATTCTCTTGGCGGTGGACTATGTGTCCAAATGGGTTGAAGCCATTGCTACGCGCAACAACGATCACAAAGTGGTGCTTGATTTTCTCAAGGAGCATATTTTGTCACGGTTCGGAACACCCCGGGCCATTATAAGCGATCAAGACTCACACTTCTGTAATCGGCCTTTTGCGGCCCTCATGAAGAAGTATGGCATTACCCATAAGGTATCCACCGCCTACCATCCACAAACCAACTGTCAAGCTGAACTTGCCAATCGTGAGGTAAAGCACATTTTGGAAAAAACAGTTAATCCGAACCGGAAGGATTGGTCACTTCGTTTGACCAATGCCTTGTGGGCATACCGGACCGCGTACAAGACCGTGTTAGGCGCTTCGCCCTATCGGCTTGTCTACGGTAAGGCGTGTCACCTCCCGATTGAGTTGGAACATAAGGCATATTGGGCCATAAAATCTTTAAACTTTCGGTTGCTCGATGCCGACGTTCATCGTAAACTCCAACTCAACGAACTCGAGGAAATCCGGCGGGATGCGTATGATACACCAACATTTATAAATCAAAAGTCAAAGAATTTCATGATAAGAATATCCAAAGAAAGAATTTTGACATTGGGCAAAAAGTGTTGTACAATTCTAAACTCCATGTTTTTCCCGAAAAATTGCGATCTTGTTGGGAGAGGCCCTATGTTGTGCACAAAGTTTTTCCACACGGTGCCATTGAAGTTGTGAATCCCGCAAATGGTCATATTTTTAAAGTGAATGGTCAACGTTTAAAACCGTTTTTGGAAAATTTTGCGGTGGAGGACACGGTGGAGGAGTTAGTTGATCTGATTTATCCGGATGATCCGTTGGTTTGAAAAGTTCTAAAAAAAATATTTTCACGGGGAGTTTTTGCGTACTTCTGGACTTAATTGTTTGGAAGGCCCGGCCTCTTCGGGGGTACCCATCATTGACTTGGGTTATAGCTTCGCACACCGCTATTCAAACAAGGCTCGTGTTCCCAGCTCCAGTTAGTAAGGGCAAATTTTTTATGGTCTGGTATAGCCACCCGTGCTTCACTTAAGATGTTGATAACTTGCTTCGCGACACCTTAAGTGAAACATGGGGAGAAAAGTAGTACCCGTTTAGTCATGTGACGATTCGGTAGGTTAAATACTTGTTAATAATAATTTTTGGGGGCGGGGCATTTGTCTCCTCTTTGGAAGTTGGTTCTTCACTCTTTTGCAGGGTGGTGCCCTTCGAAGTGTTTATGATAACGAATGGCGACAATGACGCAAAATCCTCCAACTTGGTCGAGGTATCAGGTGGTTGACATTCCACCCCGTAGATACATTTTTGTTGTCTCTCTCTTATTTACCATCTTTTTGCATCGAGGGCGCTGCATATTTCAAGTTGGGGGGGATGGTTTGTGCTTTTAGTTTATTTTCTCGGTTTTGCATAGAAAATTTTAAATTTTTTTTGTGCAATTTTCCTTTGTAATTAGTGATTTCAAGTGCTAGATACTTAAATTATGCTCATTTTTCCCTAATAATGGCAAGAGTCATGCACCCCGTCGAATTTGGTTATGTGTTGAATCCTTGTTGCGTGCATATACGTGAACTTTGTTGAACAAATTGAGCTCCAAGGGTTGTCAAATAGTATGCATCGCTTAGAGTTGAAGTTCATTTTGAAGCATCCCATGCTTGTTTGTCTCTTTTTCCGTACTTGCGTAAATAATACCCGTTTGTTCATGCTTGAGTAGTGTAAATATCTTTCATGCATCATATTGGAGTTGATTGGCATACGTAGGAAATGATACAAGGCATTTTTGCTTGATTAAACCACAAAAGAGTCCCCTCGACCTTAATTTTGAACAGAAGTCTGAGTCTCCATTTTTTGCTCAAGATTAGGGAACCGGATGTTTGGAGGGTTGTGTAGAATTGTATTTCAATGATTTAAGGAAGTTTGGGGGTGGTGTGGATGTTTTAGGAGTGATCGGTAACCGGTACTTGGTTGAATTTTTTTTGAAGATTTTGCATGTGATGCTCTCTTTCCTCCCACTATAGACCCCAAAACCTCAAATTTTCATCTCCATCTTTCATGCCCTTGGATTGGCTTCTTAATCTCTCTCACTACAATTTTCACCTCAAATAACCCGATTTCTCAAAGAAAAAGAAAGGAAAATCAAAGAAATGCTATGAAAGAGCAAAATCAAATTCGAAAGAGGGTTTACTACTATGATGAGAGGATTGGTTAGACCTCCCGGCTAGCATACATTCCGGATGAGAAAAAGTCTGATTGGGAGAGGGAGCTTGAGGCTCAACACCGTGAGGAGCCTGTTGAGGATGACGGTGTAGTGGAGTCGGTGGTAGTAATTCTAGTACGACTTAATTAGTAGTTTTTCTTTATTTTTCATAACTTTGTTTGGTGTTTGGCCGGCAAGTGGCTGTGTCTTGGGTAGTTTAGGGGATGGTAGTGGCCAAGGGTAGTTGAAACCAAGCTGAAAATTTTTGGCCGCTACCCTTTTTGTTTCCCTTTTCTTGGCACCAAGGTCATTATAAGCTACTAAAGTCCTTATTTGATCCTAATGTACGCTCATCTAAATCCTTTTGATGCATGATCGATATTGAATGCTAATCTAGTATAAAATTTCCGTTTTACTTAGTTTGTTGTGAATAGTTACTTAGCTCTTTTTGCTCGGCGCTCTTTTGATTAGCATGCATAACTTTTTGTTTCCTGCTATTGCGATTCTTGCTAGCGCTTATCATGGGATGTTTGCTTCGTTCGCTCTGATATAAGAGATAACACCCCAAGCGTAGGGCCTAATACGTCAGTTGAAGCATGATAATATGGAAATCCGGGATCGTACCCAAGGGAATAATTAATACGGCTTTGCTGGATTTGTAGATGCAAGTAAGGGCTTTCGGCTTTTAGACAGCCAACTTGGTTTTACGTGCGTAGTGGAAATTAAAAGGGGCTAAATTGAAAAGCTAATAAACTAAGATAAAAGACAAGTTATGTAACGCCCCGAATTTTGGGTACGTTAAAAGGACATTTTATTCATAAAATCAAATGGAGTCTGGCTCGTTATTACAACAAAACTCTCTCAAGAGTTCCATATTTACATAAACGGAGGGGAATTCTAGGGTTCCTAACTACAGCTCTTCAGCTCCTCTATTCTTGCCAGCTCCTCAGCTCCAAAGCCTCCACGGTGATCTGCTAACCCTGATTATCTACAAAATCTGACACATTATACCAGCGCCGCCACCGATATAATATGTCAGGGTCACCAAAAAGGTAACACCGTGAGCTACAAAGCTCAGCAGAGTAATCCCATACCCGCTAACCCATAACTTAAAACAACAGGAAATAACACATCGATTTCCACATGATACATATATACGCATCTAACAATGACACATCCACATTCATTAATCATCTATCGTTGGTGTCCAAGAGTTTCGTGTTTCTCCTACGTGACTCATCGTAGACTGTGTCAGCTGTTTCATTTACAAAACAATCTTTCAAAATCATTTGTTTACACACCCAACCTTTTCAAAAATCATTTGCATTGGCTCCGTACCGCGGATAACCAAGCTACACACCCAACCTTGGTTCCGCCGCGCCGGGTTCCCAAGTATCCTCACAATGGTTCCGCCGCGCCGGGTTCCCATTGGCACACAAAAATATTTGCATTGGCTCCATACCGCGGATAACCAAGCATACACACCCAACCTTGGTTCCGCCGCGCCGGGTTCCCAAGTATCCTCACAATGGTTCCGCCGCGCCGGGTTCCCATTGGCACACAAAAATATTTGCATTGGCTCCGTACCGCGGATAACCAAGCATACACACCCAACCTTGGTTCCGCCGCGCCGGGTTCCCAAGTATCCTCACAATGGTTCCGCCACGCCGGGTTCCCATTGGCACACAAAAATATTTGCATTGGCTCCGTACCGCGGATAACCAAGCTACACACACCCAACCTTGGTTCCGCTGCGCCGGGTTCCCAAGTATCCTCACAATGGTTCCGCCGCGCCGGGTTCCCATTGGCACACAACCTCACAATGGTTCCGTTTTTCCCGGATCCCATTGGAACACACACAGAACACACACCACACAATGGGCTACCACGTCCGGCCACATTGCGGTTTTCAAAACATTTCAAAAACCCTTTTCACATGTTTCTTTTACACACGCACACAACACACATAATGCCACCCAAAACCGGTCATTATGTTGTTTCAAAATATTTCCTTCCTCGGAAAACATTTCTTTTATTAATCACACCCTAGGTGTCATGTTTCTACTTTCTCGGTTCTCGTGTCTCGTTTACATTCAAAGACTCCGCGGTAGGACAAACGTAAGCAAGAATCATCCTAACAAGATCATCCAATTCTATATTACTCATCACGCTCAATTACTACTTATAGCATAACGCCACATGTACGGACGCCTTTGGAGTGTATCACTAATGCTTTATTCAAAGCACAACGCCACATGTACGGACGTCTTTGGAGTGAAATCGCTTATGCTTTATCACATACCACAAGTAATACAAGCAATTCATATGCGCATACTCATAACTATCTTAAAGATCAAAATACGAATACTTCTAATCAAACGATAAGTACGTAAGTAAAGATAACCTACTTTATACTTGAGTAAGTAAATACATAGGGAGTAAGTAAGGATTTCCTTACAGTTCTTTTCGGCGGTAGTCGGCTACGGAAGGTTAGTCGGCTACGGAAAGTACGTCGGTGGTCGGGCGGAGTAACTTCCTACGGTGGTCTCCGGTAGCTTCGAAAGAGAAAGGTTTCTCTCGAAACTTCTACTTGACTAATACTACTACTACTTTTGGATCGAAGGGTGGTCGAGTGGCGGTTTAGTGGCGGCCTAGGTTGAGTTTCTTGAAGAACTCAAGAACTACTCAAGAACATGAAGAACAAAAGAAAGAACAAAGAAAGAACAAGGAAATTCTAGAGAGAGAAGTTGCTAGGTGAAGGTGTGAGTTGAATGAGAAGCATGGGGTGCTATTTATAGGAAAAACTCTTGGGCTCTCCCTCCCTCTCATGGCCGGCCCCCCCCTCTCTCTCTCTCTACCTCAAATTTTGACACATGGCATGCACTCATGGAAGATCAAAGGCTAAACCCTAGGTTTGCATGGCTAGGTTAGGCTAAAAGGTAGGTTTGCATGGCTAGGATTTGTCCTTGGATGGGATTATGGGAGATTTGGTTGGAAGATTTGGAGACAAAGGTACAAGATTTGTCTTTGAACAAATCCTAGAAGTACAAATGGGAGTTAAATTTGGTTAGGAGAAAGATTCACCAAGGATTTTGAAAAGATGAGAAAGATCAAGGAAGTACAATCCTATTTTCTACTCTCCTTCCTCCTCCTCCTCTCTCTCTCTCTCGGGTCTCTCTCTCTCTCTCCCTCTCTCTCTCTCCCTAGTACACTACACATATACACACACATGTGTATATATATATATATATATATATATATATATATATATATATATATATATATATAAATATAAATGCAAGAAAGAAAAAGAAAAGTACAAAGGTACAAGATTTTCTAAATCCAAATCCTATTAAGAAACTCAATTTAGGCACATGTTGATTAAATAAATAAACTAGGGTACTTTTGTAATCTAGGTAGATCACACCTCCCATTTAAATAAATCCAATTGGGTACAAAATAATAAAAAGGTATTTAGGAGAATATTAGGCTTAAAGGCTACATAATAAAATATGGGTACTTCATCACATGGGGTTTTAAGAAAAAAGATTAATTTAATAAACCCATGTAGTTGGTGAAAGAATAAATCTATTACCCAATGGATAATAAATCCCCTAACGGTTATCGTCCAATGGATAATAAGGTACGAGTACTTTAAATTATAATTTAAGTCTTTTAAAAGACTACATGTCCTTTTTGAAATTTACCCATGTGTTTATATATATGTACTTAGCCAAATATAATAAAGGAAAAGCTTTTGTCCAATGGGTAAAGATTACCCTAACAATCATTGTCCAATGGACAATAGTTACTAGGGTACTTTTATTAGGAAAAAATAATTGAAAGTACTTTTCAAAATATTTATAAATGTCAATCATAGTACTTTGTTTAAATCTTTTATTAAACCCATTTAATATAAAGAATTGGGTTTCTATTATCCAATGGATAATAGTTCCCCTAACTTTTATTGTCCAAAGGACAAAGAATAAAACCAAATTAATAAAAAGAAATAAATAAGTAATTTCTAGGGTTTGAAAAGTTTGACTAGTCACATCAACTTTATTGGAAGGTTCCCTAGTCACATCGGTACTTTATTTGGTCAAAAGACTTTATTACCCAATGGTTACTAACTTCCCTAGCGGTTATTACCCAATGGATAATAGTTTCCCTTGCGGTTAATAACCATTGGACAAAAGAGTACAAGTACCTTTTATTAAAATAAAATTTTGAAAAGACTACATGTACTTTTAAAATAAAAAGTTTATTATCCAATGGACAAAAATCACCCTTGTGGTTATTATCCAATGGATAATGGAGGGGTGGGAGAATCCCCAATAAACAAAGAATAAATGTACTTTGCACAAGTTTTTATAAACTATTAAAATACTATATCTTGTACTTACCAAAATATTTTAATAGGAAGCCTATTCTCCAATGGATAAAGATTACCCTAACTATTATGGACCAATAGGTAATGGCAAAGGTTCAAAAGGTCCAAAGGGTTCAAAAGGTCCTACTAGTAACTAGGTAAGTTGGTTGCTCGGTTCCTCCAAGTAGTCGGTTGGAAATTAACTAAATTGGTCACGTTGGATTTCTAGCCGAGAGAAAAATTTCTACGACGAAAATTAACAAGCAATCATATAGCAACTCAAGAGAAAATAAGTAATTCAAATAAAATTCAAATATTTAACGAAATTTTTATAGACCAAAATTCAGGGTCGTTACAGGTTAGGTCTAGAAATTACTAACACTCATGACTCAAGTTAAAATTGCATTTCTTACCCAAATACGCAATTCAGGATACACAATTAAGGTTCCCAAATCGGAAAATAGATTGGTTCGATCACCAAGTTAGCTCTAGAATTCATTTAGCAAATGCCTCGTGCGTCAGAGCTCCAAGTATCATGTGTGGTAGGTAGGCGATGCTCCTACCTACACATGATCAAGGAGATTAACACCTTAGCGATTTGACAAATAAACCCGAACCCCACATCAATGATCAAAACCAAAGGTTTAAACTTTATGGTGAAAAAAACGCAATTCTACTTGAGCCATGAGGTGCTAATCACCCCATGACCTAACCTTGGAAAACTACTCACCCATATCTTTTGAGATAGGAGCAAGTGAAAATCTACTTAACATAATGATATAACAAGACTTGAAATAAACTAGAGATTAAGATAGATCGAGAGTAAAGCAACAACTTTAATTAAAGCGACAATATCAAAAACTAACAACTAAAGGCAGAAATTAAAATATTCAAAGCTGAAAATGAAGAACACTCAAGAACAATGCAAAAAGATTCAAAATCTATTCTAGATCTAAAAGTTGTACTACTCAATCTTTTCTACTTGTTTGTACAAAAATGATGACATGCATTTTATACTCCGGGGCTCCACGCGCAGAATATACCACGAGATGCTCTGAAGATTCGCCCCTAAGGCCCTCGGCATCGATGGCAATGGGCTTAAGCTGCATTGCTAAGGTGGTCGGCATCGATGTAAGCTCATACATCCCATCGATGCTGAGGTAGGAAAGGAACTGGGGTGCTAAGGGGCTCGGCATCGATGTAAAGGATTATATCCCATCGATGCCGAGGCTGTTATCTCCAGCGATTGGCCTTTCTTGCCTCGCCTGATCTTGCCTTGCCTTGCCAATTCTGCTCTGCCTTGGCTGGGTAACTTCTGCCTTGGCTCTGCCTGAGCAGTTTTGCTTCTGCCTTGGCCTTAAAAATTCCTTTATTTGGCAATTCACCTACAAAACAGAACTAGAACACTCTACAAGCAAACATCGTTAACAATAACTAATTAGTACTTAAATTAAACTAAAACTAGACACTAGCGCACCCTACATTACATTCTCGGGTGCTTATCAATGTTCTAGTTTATTACTTCGTGCAAGTTCATATCAGAGTACGTTCTTTTGAGTCTTGGAATTGAAATTCAAGGTGGATGTGTGTTGCTTGGCCGTTGGCATGATTTGTTCACCTTAGTTCAATGTATGCACGTACGTGGGTTGCATGTGATTGAGTTCGAAATAGTGTTGATTGTGGACTCTTACCATATCCTAAGTTGAGCATAGTTTCGTATCTTGTTTCGGGGGAAGATTGCTTAATATTAGTCTTTTACTGTTGGTTAAGTTTGCTAGGGACCAGCAAAGTCCAAGTTGGGGGGTGTGATAAGCCCTCGATAGTGTATATAAATGGGCTTATCGATACCAATTTTGTCCCTCTTTCGTGCATAATTTACTTTAATTAGTTGATATTGCGCGAAGTTGGTGTTTTTGGCCCTTACAGGTTAAAGGTAGAAAATAAGACATTTTGTTCGCCAAGGAAAACAACCCGAAATCATCCAAAGAGCCAAGACCATGTGGCATCCCGCCACTGAGTCCCAAGGAGCATGTAAAGAAGGGTCGAAGACTATTCGGGGCGTCAAAGGGGCCGTTGGAAAGAAGAAAACAATTTGGAAGTTTTTTGCCAGCAATGTACCGGTACCGCGGATCTGTGGTACCTGTACACCTCGGACAGATTTGGTCCAAAATGCTAAGAAACAAGACCTGTACCAGTACCGAGATTTCATGGTACAGGTACAACCTGGAAAAAATCTGCTTTTTGTGCCTGACTTTTGTAGCTTTCTAGGGGCATTTAGGACCTTTGTAACTCATTTTTAAGGGGCTATAAATACCCCCAGACCTGATTGGGATAGGTTATCTTTCATTTTTGCACTTTCTCTCTCTACCTCCATTAATGGAGCTCCAACCTCTCTCCTCATTCATGTCTTGATCAAGGATTTTAGGTACGGTCTGTTTACTTCCGAAGCATTTCAACTTCATTAAAGTTGTAAGGAATCTTCTCCTCTTCGAGGATCTTGTCTTTATTTCGAATTTAATCAATGTTTAGTTTTCTCCTTATCTTTACCCTTGCTCATTTCATGTCTTCTTTCGATATGTGTGAGTAGTGTAGTAAGGTTAGGTTGTGGGATGGTTAGCATCCCGTAACCAAGGGTGTTGCTTGTTCTTCTCATGTAATTTTCATTTTTTCTAGCTTAAGCATGTGCTAGGGTCAATTTTATGTATCAAAACTTTGAGGTGTTAATCTCTTTGATCAAATGTAGGCAAGGGTCAAGCTTCTTGCCACATTTGATACTTGGAGCTATGTCCCTCCTTGTGTTTCTCTAAATGCTCCAAAAGAACCCTAGACATGTTTAACACATTTGTTAAAATGAGAAGAATCGAGCTCATCCTTGCGTTATGGGTGTTAGTTATCCCTAAACCTAGCCTTTAGTTTAATCTCCAGTTAAAAAGCCGTAGTTAGGTTAAGTAGCCAGTAAACTAAATCCTTCAGTTGGCCGTCTCAATACCGAAGTCTGGTTGGCGGTCCTAATGCTAAAATCTCTACACAAGCTAATCTCTGAAACAAGTTATGGATGCGCTCCCTGTGGATTCGACCCCGGACTTCTGGGTATTATTATGCTTTCAACCGACTTAGCCCTACGCTTGGGGTATTCTTATTGCAACACACTCTAAGGTCGCAAGCAAGGCCAAGTAAACCTAGGTCTATAAATATAGAGGGATACTCACCTGGAGAGGTATGCCATTCTTCCCTAACCCTAGATCTACATTCTCCCCTGAGGTCTAACTTGATCGTCGGAGGGTCACTGGGCTACTCGAGCCTTAGTGACTTATTGCAGGCCCAGAAGTAGGAGAACGAACCAGTGGAAGGAGAACCCTAACCTAGGCCAAGGTCCCGTCAAATCGAACTCCTACAAAAAGCCTCCCAATCCAGAATTCCAAGAGGTATGCCGGGGGGTACGTCGGGTGGCTCATATTTGACAACAATGCCATCCCATAATGTAAAGAAACCTATTTGGTACAAAAAGCTTTTCTGCCAAGGCGTGTCGATCATTGAGAGCTTAAGGAAGGAAAAGAAGGAAAGGCGAAAGATGGCTAGAAAGCAAGCAAAGATGAACCACCGCTTGGAGTGGTTGTCTCAGCGAGCGGACGGGCAAACAAGCGAGCTTTATGCCCCACCTCCCATGGATGTGCAAGAGGACATTGACAACTTTGCAGGAGGAGAGCCAAATTGGGAAGAAGAAGAAGATGTGGATTGAGGAAGAGGAACAAGAAGAAAATAACACCCGAAGGCCGAAGGTCTCGAGTAGAAATCCCCCAACTTGGTCGGTGTCTAGGATGGTTGACATGCCGCCCACTCTATCTTTAGGATTATTTTTGCTTTTTGTTGAGTTGGTGGACATGGTTTAGTTCATGCTTTTGTCTAGTGGTTAGTGTGTTAGTAATCGAGTCTAGTAGGTTAACATGTTCATGGTTAGTTAGGGGTGTGTCGGCGGCCAAAATTGGGTAGTTAACCAAGCTAGTATAGATTATCGTCACTTTTGCAAGTTTTTCCCTTTTTGCTAACCTCGGTCATTATATGCTAATAAAAGTCCTTAGTTGATCTTAAATGCATGCTTATTCCATTTGTGATTTAAGGTGTTATAATTGGCATACTTAGTTCGTGGCATGTTTTCCTTTTCATTGTTCAAGCTTGTTTTCAACTGTTAGTTAAATTTTTGTTCAATTAGTGTTGTCCATAAACGGCATGATCTTGTCTTTCATCATCGCCTAGCTTGTGTGTCACTTTGATGTGTGTCGTATCCCCTTTCGTTTATGGATATGAGTCCTTCTAGATTGCTTATCACTCGCTTTATGCTTAGTCGTTCAATCAAGTCTTTGGCTGCAAGTTATAGAATGCAATGAATGATTAGGTTTGCGAACTCTTGTTTAGTTGGTAATAAATGCGAGCATGTGTTTTAAGTTTTGCCAGAAGGATTGTATAGTTCAAAATGTTTCTTTTTGTTTTTAATTTGCTAGGGACTAGCAAAGCCCAAGTCAGGGGGTGTGATAAGCACCCAATAATGCATATTCTTGGTGCTTAAGTCCTTAGTTTTATCGCTTTATGTTTAGTTAGATTAGTATTTTATTTGCTATTGCGCGTAGGGTAGTTGATGCAGCGCAGCCTCTTTTTACGAAACTATTTGCAAGAAGAGATCACGAACTTGTTTATGTTAAAGATTCTCTCTTTGAAACATAAACATAAACACAAATATGTATGAACTAGAGGTACTCCCTCTTCGAACACACGATAATGAGAAAACTCTCAATTTTTCTTTAATTCAATAACAACTCCGTTAGCCCGAAGGCTTACAACTTATTATATAGGAAAAAACCCTAACCCTAATTGATTTGTCCGGAAAGGAAGCAGAATCAATTAATTAACAAAAAATACCAAAAACAAAAAATTCTACTTTGACTAGGAAATCAAATACAAGAAAGAAATATAAGGTTGCCAAAACAATAGGCAACTAAAACAAAATTTTCTACCAAAATAATAAACTCAAAATAATGCGTAATTAATTTATATTCTTCATATTTCTGTTCTGCATTAGTAGTTATTTCATTTTGTAGGAAAATCGTGTAACAAAGAGGGTTTTAAAGCTTAAAGCCAAGCTGGAGGCATCCAATACTCAAGATGATTAAGAATGGAGTCACCGGAGCCCAAGAATGAAGAGTCAAAGACCCATCGGGTGGCCAAGACTATTAGAAGCCAGGCCGGAAGCCAAAAGCTGAAAATCCAAGAATATCGAGGTCGGTATCAATACACAGAGTGTTGTTTCGATACCCATTTGCAAGCAGATCCCAGTCAGTTCATAGACTTTGGGTATCGATACAACATTAGTTGTATTGATACTGAGTGGCTACAACAGCCCAGTCAAAGCTGCTAGGTATCGATACACCCAATGGTGTATTGATATTGGGTGTATCAATACATAAGGTCTACGTGGCAGATTTTTAGGACGTTTGCTGATATTTTGTGGGGGAGAATGGGGTTGTATAAAAATCCCATGATGTCATAAAGATCAACAACACTTTTTAGATCTAGATTAGGATTTTCCATTACTTGTTGCTTACTCTTGCTTGTTCTTCATTGTTCTTGGTGTTCTTAGTTAATTCTGCATTTTTCCCCCTTAATTAGTTGTAGTTTGTTATTTTACTCTTCATTAAATTTGTAGCTACGCTCTTGATCTATCTTAATCTCTAGTTTAATTTGAATTCCATTATGTTTTGAATAATTAGCTTTGTTAATTCAATTTCAAGCATGAGTGAGTAGTTAATTAGGCTTGGTCATGGGGTGATTAGCACTCCAAGACTTGAATTGATCATGCTTTTCTCAATAAATCCTCATGTTTAGTTGGAAAATCAAGATAGTTCGTGTTTGTCTATCAAATCTCGTTGGTGTTAACCTCTTTGATCATGCGTAGGTAAGACATAGCCTACTTGCCATGCATCAATGCTTGGAGCTATGTCATCCCTTGCGTTTGCTAGATGAATACTAGAACTCGCTTGGTGTTTCGACCCCTTTTCTAGAAAATGGTCTTAACGTTAAATCTTCTGGGTTGGGAGATCATTGATGCGTATCCCAACCCGAGTAATTGAAGAGAAAAGCTGATTGATTCGAGCTATGGTGTTAAAGTCCCCTAGACCTAGCCGCTTAGTTTAACTCGTTCTCAAAACACACTCTTAAATTGCACTTTTTCTCCATTTCAAACTACTCCTAAAGTTAGCCGTCTCAAGGCCGCAAAACTTGCTCCTACAAATCCAATCGAGCCATGATGATATTCTCTTGGGTACGATCCCGGACTTTCGGATTATTATGCTTCAAGTCACGTTTTAGCGCTACGCTTGGGGTGATCATATATAAATATATATATATATATATATATATATATATTTACAGTTCGGATCCAATGAGGGATCCTGCGCGGTGCTATCGTGCGAGACTCCCCTTTCCAGATCGAATTGCAACGATTCAAGCCACTCAAAGTGATCAAAACGTGATTTTAAGGGTACTCGTCAGAAAACAGCAAAAAAAATGATAGGGAAGGGCTTGATTCGAATAGTTTTTTATTGAACGGTTCAGTAAAAAACTGCTCGGATCAAGCCCTTCCCGATCATTTTTTTGCTGATTTCTCGCGAGTACCCTTAAAATCATGTTCTGCACACTTTGAGCGGCTCGGATCGTTGCAATTCGATCTGGAAAGGGGAGTCCTGCACCGTAAGGCCGTAAGGGATCCCTTATAGGATCCGGACTATATATATATATATATCGACGGACGAAGCAGTGCCCGAACGTGGAGTTGGCTACTCCGTTTATTGTGACGCATAGAAAGAGGGACTTGGGAGCATTTTGATGCAAATGGGGTGAGTGGTAACGTATGGGTCGGGACAATTGAAAACTCACGAGCGGATTTATCCCACACATGACTAAGAACTTATGCTTGTTGATTTTGCATGGAGCACATGGAAGACTATGACTTAGAATTACAATATCACCTGAGAAAGGCAAATATGGTAGCGGATGCATTGAGTAGAAAATCGACACCTTGAGAGCTTAGCTATCCATGAGTGGAAAATGTTAAAAGATTTAGGGTTTAATGCGCTGCATTTCGAGGAGGTCCGGGAAGGGGTTACCCTTTGCAATTTGATTGTTCAATCGTCTCTATCTACTCAAATAATTGAGGCCTAACAACACGATAAGGAAGTGGAGGAACTTCGTGCCAAATTTCTTAGTGGAAATGCTTAAGAGGGGTGGATAATTCATGCTGATCAAGGCTTGCATTATCTAGGAAAGTTGTTTGTACCCATTTCATGTTGGGAGGACATCTTGCAAGAGTTTCACCATTTACCATTAGCAGTTCATCCGAGGAGAACAAAAATGTATCATGACTTGCGTAGATAGTTTTGGTGGTCTGAAATGAAGTAGGACATTGTGATTTTCGTGTCTAAGTGTTTTACATGCCAACAAGTAAAAGCTGAACATCAACGACCCGCTGGGAAGTTATAATTATTGCTCGTGGCGGAATGGAAATGGGAGAATGTGATAGTAGCTTTCATTATGGGTTTACCGAGATCGTCGAGGGGGCATGATGTTGTTTGGGAATCATGGACTGTTTGACTAAAACCGCTCATTTCTTACCTATTCAAGTTACCGATTCAATATATACACTTAGCCGTTTGTACATTCAGAGATTATTCGACTTCACGAGATTCCCATTTCTATTGTTTCTGATCGAGACCCGAGATTTACCGCACATTTTTTGTAGCACGCCACTTTTGGCGCGAATCTTTTATTTAGTACCGTGTATCATCCTCAAACATATGGGCAATCCGAGAGAACAATTCAAATTTTAGATGATATGCTTCGGGCTTACGTTATGGATTCTTGGGGTAGTTAGGAGGACCACTTACCACTAGTCGAATTGGCATACAACAACAATTGTCAATCTAGTATCGAAATGACACTGTATGAAGCCTTTTATCGTAGATCTTGCCGATCACCCGTGTGTTGGATCAAATTAGGAGAAGCGACGTTTGTGGGACCGGATTTGATTAAAGAGATAACTAAGTGTATGAAATCGATTCGCCAATGACTTTTGGAAGCTCAAGAGAGAACGACCAAACAAATCAAGTGATTTGCCAAAGATTACTAACCGCGCAGAGTCAATAGAAGAATTATGCCGATCATCATCGTTGTCATCCATTATCATTCGAAGTGGGGGAATACATGTTTCTTATAGTGTCACTGCATCGAGGTTTGTCACATTTTGGGCGAAAAGGGAAGCTTTCATCGCGGTATATCGGTCCGTTTGATATTTATGGGCAACGTGCCCATAAAAGATTCTGTTCTTTTAAAGCCGGATCGAGGGATCGCTAAGCGGGACGAGCGCTCATAATTTAGAAAGTCACCACTTGGGTTTGAAGGTCTGACACCCAAGGAACTGAATTTGAAACACCTTACACGCTATTTTGATTTGAAATATTGAAAGCACCAATCCGTCAAGTCTATCATAACCATATTTGGGTTCAGGAGCCAGATTACAAGAGGGGAAGGATTTTAAGGCACGCCTCTTGCCCAATCCGGAGATCGGTCTCTACTTAGACATTTTGTGAAAAAGTTTCGAGATTCTTCTTTTGTTAATCATTTTTTAGCCAATTAGGGCGGGGAAACAGTTTAATAGGGATAAAAACTATAACAATTTGCAAGATGCGATAATATAGCATGGATGGAAGAAGTAGTAAGCAAATAGATGAGATAAAAATCAAAATACTGCTGGGAAATTAAAACAGTGCATTAATAAAAAATTGGCACAAACAGGGACCAACTTGCATGCAGTGATCTACGTGCATGCAAGCAGACCTGCGCATGCCAATCTCCAATACGCGCCCGTGCGTTAACTTCTCACAACAGGCTTGATTTTTATCTTCCTCTGAGCTCTGGAATGGCCACTGCATACCTAGAACCAAACCAAGCAGTTTATATGTACAGGAGAACTAAATAATTACAGACAGAAAGAATATAATTGAAATACACCCCATAAACAGTGTGGGGATTAAAAGAAGAGGCCAAGGACCTAGCTACCCACGCAAAGTTAGTCACTGGAATTAAGCTGACCCGCGTGCACAGATCGAAGACCAACGCGCGTCTGTTCTGAATGGACTTCCAGTAATTGGTGTTGCATGCCTGGGCTCTGAGACATGTTCAGAAGCAACCCAGGGGTATTCCAAAGAAACAGAAAAGCATGCTAAACTAAAACTAACAATTTTATCATGTAAAACAACAAACTGGTTTTAGCATGCATCATGGTGACCTAAATGCTATGAAAAACATAAATACCATCACCTCTGTCCCCACGCAGGTCTGCGTGCGCAGCCAAGGATTGGCGCGCGCGTACAGAGGACCAACACGCGTAGGTATTAAGGTCAACGGTTCTTGCAACCCTGCTAGCTTTAAGACCAGGACTGGTAATGATTACCAGCCTTGGCCCTGCCAGCCTCCCTCAGGGATCAAAACAGAAAACAGTAAGGTTTTATACCTTTGTTTAAGGTGTTTGACAATGGATTTGAACTTTGATGGTTGAAAATGGAAAGAAAGGATGTTTGAATAATAGTGAGGAACGTGAAATTGGATGGAAAGAACTAGGGGGCTTGTGTGTTTTTTTTATCTCTTTGAATTTTTGTAACCTTGAGATTTTTTGTAACCCTTAGCATGGAAGTGCAATGGGAGTATTTATAGGGGTTTGAGTGGGTAGCAAACAAGGTGGAAAGACTAGCCAACAAGGTTGCTTGGTGGAGAGGGTTGTCCCAAAAGGTGATGGGAGGGGTTGTGAGGTGAAGTGCCCCAAGCCTGCCAATACACTATTCAGGCGACGGAATCAAACGTCCTATAGTGTAATAGACCTTTGATGATCACAAAATCCGACTGGCAAAAAGGTAAAAGGAACACGTGTTGACTGGCACGCGCAGGTCCTACACAGACATGTGTGTGTCAAACCTAAAACCACGTCGGTCAACAGTCATAGCTTGACCTTTGACCAACACCTAGCAAGTTGACCAGCGTGCGCTAGTTCCAGACCAACGCACTTGAGTCAAACCTCGGCTAGGGTTTATGGTTTAGGGTTTAAGGTTCAAAAGGGGTTACAAACATTCCAAGTTCAAATCCTCTTCGTTCTCAAGACTGTTTTTGATCTAATTCATCATCGGGGAAACAGGAAACCGAAAATGAAGTAAATCAATTGGGAAATCCTCTTCGGTCAAAAGGATTGACGGTTGAAAATGGAAAGAAATGATGTTTGAATAATAGTGAGGAATGTGAAATTGGATGGAAAAAACTATGGGGCTTGTGTGTTTTTTTTATCTCTTTGAATTTTTGTAACCTTGAGATTTTTTGTAACCCTTAGCATGGAAGTGCAATGGGAGTATTTATAGGGGTTTGAGTGGGTAGCAAACAAGGTGGAAAGACTAGCCAACAAGGTTGGTTGGGTTGCTTGGTGGAGAGGGTTGTCCCAAAAGGTGATGGGAGGGGTTGTGAGGTGGAGTGCCCCAAGCCTGCCAATACACTATTCAGGCGACGGAATCGGACGTCCTATAGTGTAATAGACCTTTGATGATCACAAAATCCGGCTGGCAAATAGGTAAAAGGGACAGGTGTTGACTGGCACGCGCAGGTCCTACACAGGCATGTGCGTGTCAAACCAAACACCACGTCGGTCAAAGGTCAAAGCTTGACCTTTGACCAACACCTAGCAAGTTGACCAGCGTGCGCTAGTTCCAGACCAACGCACTTGAGTCAAACCTCGGCTAGGGTTTATGGTTTAGGGTTTAAGGTTCAAAAGGGGTTACAAACATTCCAAGTTCAAATCCTCTTCGTTCTCAAGACTGTTTTTTATCTAATTCATCATCGGGGAAACAGGAAACCGAAAATGAAGTAAATCAATTGGGAAATCCTCTTCGTTCAAAAGGATTGATGGTTGAAAATGGAAAGAAAGGATGTTTGAATAATAGTGAGGAATGTGAAATTGGATGGAAAGAACTAGGGGGCTTGTGTGTTTTTTTTATCTCTTTGAATTTTTGTAACCTTGAGATTTTTTGTAACCCTTATCATGGAAGTGCAATGGGAGTATTTATAGGGGTTTGAGTGGGTAGCAAACAAGGTGGAAAGACTAGCCAACAAGGCTGGTTGGGTTGCTTGGTGGAGAGGGTTGTCCCAAAAGGTGATGGGAGGGGTTGTGAGGTGGAGTGCCCCAAGCCTACCAATACACTATTCAGGCGACGGAATCAAACGTCCTATAGTGTAATAGACCTTTGATGATCACAAAATCCGGCTGGCAAAAAGGTAAAAGGGACAGGTGTTGACTGGCACGCACAGGTCCTACACAGGCATGTGCGTGTCAAACCTAACACCACGTCGGTCAACAGTCAAAGCTTGACCTTTGACCAACACCTAGCAAGTTGACCAGCGTGCGCTAGTTCCAGACCAACGCACTTGAGTCAAACCTTGGCTAGGGTTTATGGTTTAGGGTTTAAGGTTCAAATGGGGTTACAAACATTCCAAGTTCAAATCCTCTTCGTTCTCAAGACTGTTTTTGATCTAATTCATCATCGGGGAAACAGGAAATCGAAAATGAAGTAAATCAATTGGGAAATCCTCTTCGTTCAAAAGGATTGACGGTTGAAAATGGAAAGAAAGGATGTTTGAATAATAGCGAGGAATGTGAAATTGGATGGAAAGAACTAGAGGGCTTGTGTGTTTTTTTTATCTCTTTGAATTTTTGTAACCTTGAGATTTTTTGTAACCCTTAGCATGGAAGTGCAATGGGAGTATTTATAGGGGTTTGAGTGGGTAGCAAACAAGGTGGAAAGACTAGCCAACAAGGCTGGTTGGGTTGCTTGGTGGAGAGGGTTGTCCCAAAAGGTGATGGGAGGGGTTGTGAGGTGGAGTGCCCCAAGCCTACCAATACACTATTCAGGCGACGGAATCAGACGTCCTATAGTGTAATAGACCTTTGATGATCACAAAATCGGGCTGGCAAAAAGGTTAAAGGGACAGGTGTTGACTAGCACACGAAGGTCCTACATAGGCATGTGCATGTCAAACCTAACTCCACGTCGGTCAACAGTCAAAGCTTGACCTTTGACCAACACCTAGCAAGTTGACCAGCGTGCGCTAGTTCCAGACCAACGCACTTGAGTCAAACCTCGGCTAGGGTTTATGGTTTAGGGTTTAAGGTTCAAAAGGGGTTACAAACATTCCAAGTTCAAATCCTCTTCATTCTCAAGACTATTTTTTTATCTAATTCATCATCGGGGAAACAGGAATCCAAAAATGAAGTAAATCAATTGGGAAACCAAGATTGGGGTGTCTACAATATTAGCGAAAGGATTGGGGAGGTTGCTTATAGTTTGGCTTTGCCACCAATGTTATCGGGTGTGCATGGCGTGTTCCACGTGTCTATGTTGAGAAAGTACAAACCAGATCTGTCACATGTGTGGTCCAAACTTGAGTTAAGAGCCGATGCGTTTTATGGGGAAGAACCAATACGTATCCTAGATTTGCACGAGCAAGTGTTAAGGGGTAAGACAATACCATTGGTTAGAGTTTTGTGGAGTATTCAGGGTAAGGAAGAGTCCACTTGGGAAAGGGAAGAAAAGGTTAGAGAGAAGTATCCGCACTTGTTTTCAGCATAAAAATCGATGTGAGTGTTTGAATTTCAACTTTACGGTTGTGGAATTTTTGCATAATTTGTGTTATTATGAATTTTGTTTATCTATGTCGATGCATGACTTGATTGAACTTGGTTTATCAAATTTCGAGATGAAACTTCTTTAAGGAAGGTAGAATGTAGAGTCCCATGTTTTAATTATAATAATTTATACGTATAATAAGTAATTTGGAGTCTTGGTGTTATGATTTGGAAGTTTGAGAGTTAATGTGATGAAATTATAAGTCCACGGGTGCAAGTGTTATGAGTGTCATGCGCATGTATATATAGGAGGGGGGGTTGTAGAGATATTACTTTTCTCCTCCTCCTCTCTTATGTCTATCTCTACCTCCATGCCATCTCTCTCGAGCACCCTCACTCTCTCTCGAGCACTCACACCTAAAACTCATTAAGATCCTCTATAAATTCGTTGTACCCGCGTGTTGTAGACCTCGTATTTTGCTCGCTCAAGCTCGGAGAGAGGTGTTCTTGGTTGAAATGAAATTTGGGATTCTAGGGATTGCTTGAAGCTTGGATTCTTGCTCTCAAAGCTTGAGGAGGAATTACTACCTCTCTTTATGTGTTTTTGAGTAGTTTTGATGCCTAAATCGAACTTGGGTTGTTGTTGTAGAGTTTGGGTGAAATCTGTCAAAGCTGTGAAAATCACCTGAAAATTTCCAGTTCCTACCGGTAGGGCTTTTTCTCTACCTGTAGGACTCTATGTTCCCAAATTGATGTCCCTTCTGGACCTGGTTTGTACTAGTAGGACCCTATTCCCTACTGGCAGAACTTCTGTCTCAATACAATTTTTTGTATATCATTCTAATTTCACATTCTAAGATCTTAGTCCTTCCTAATGAGTTATATTATGCTTTTTTACAAGTTTAAGAGTAATATTACATGCTTCTCACTTGTTACTTTGCTCGTTGAATGTGATTGACTTGTTTATGATTGAAGGAAGAGTCTGTAATGCAATGTGAACAAACAAAGAATGAATTGCGATATACAATAACATTTGAAAAGAGTTGCGGATGTGTACTAGACCCACCAACAGGGTGAGGAAGCTAGGAAAGGACCACGAGATCCATAATGCCCAGCAAGAGCTAACGCTCATGACACGTACCAGACCCACTGACGGGTGAGGTGCTAAGTAGGGACCACGGGATCCATAATGCCTGACAGGAGCATTTGCTCAGGTTACTTGATAATGAAAAGACGATTCGATACGAACACAATTAAATGACGACGACATGAAAGTTGAAATATATGTTGAGAACATGTTGAAACCATGAATTTTATGCTTTGCTTGCGCTATTCATTCATCGTGTCATCTCATTCACATAAAAAGCTAGTATAGACTTTCCTACTATACTAGTGGAGCTCAACCTTTCTTAATTTTCAGGTACAAATCAGGGACAATGACATGGGGTGTTGTGTATGCATTTGACCATATTTTTTAAAGTTAACTATGTGGAGTTACTTACCCATCTTTGTAAATTTCTTTGGGAAGATGTATTTGTAACTTTATTTACAACTCTTTTGACTATGGATGATTGTAAACACTAAACTCACTTACTTATTTCAAACTTATGCTTATTTGGGTCATTGTGTCAGGGTTGTAATATTTCGAGATTACCAGAGTTTGAACCGTAATTAAGATGGTATGGAAATGATAAACTCTTTGGGGGTAATAATTATGTTTTCGTGAGGATTTTTATTTAAGAAAAGTTGTGTTTATTTATGTTGAAAATCGAGAGCGTGACAATAATTAATTTCGTGTTGAACAATTATGGGCCAGACTTTGTGACGGGGCGAAGAGGGGTGCCTAACATCTTCCCCTTATCGTACTTTTGGCTTACGAATCTAGAATCTATGTCTATTTTGTTAGTTTTCTTAAACTAAGTGGCAACTCTATGCAAGCGTGGCTATCACTATGTAGCAATACTTGTAGCCATGGAAGTATCCATAACTTTGGTCGAGTAAATTGTTGATGTGCAGTGAGATTACTGTGTGGATATCTCTCTAAGGGGGTGTCTACAATTTTGGCTACTCTGCTAGAGATTCGAGAGCCATAGTCAAAGTTCAACATAAAACAAATTACTGTATTATTTTGTTTGAATCCTTTCATATGCAAAGAGTGGGCAACCCATGTTTAGTTCACCTAATATCTCGGCATGTCACGTACTATGTTAGAGGTTAAAGCAAACTCATAACAGAGCATCCTTTGAGACTACCCAAAATCTTGCATATTGTACAAAGCTATAGAACTCTTTTCAAACTAGGACAGGGAACCTCCAATAAAAATTAAAAAAAATAGGACATGGAATCCCAAACAGGTTAGGATTGTGGTGTATTACATTATATTATTATTCTCTAGAGTCTTAATTGTTGCAGAAGTTGAAATTCTATGCTTATCTTGTTACAAGTTTATGATAAATGCTATCTCTCTTGAGGTAAACAGGAGTCCATGCCAACTTAAGTATTTACCGGCGAAAACAACTGTATTTTTCTTTGAGATAATTAAGTCCTAACTTGTGGAGAGTTGTGACAGTCCTTAGTTGTTAAGGGTTTCTTTTTAAACAAAAAAAAATCTTTTTTTTCTTTAGACATAAACATTCTTTTGGCATTATTAGCATTTTCAAAAAAAAAAAAACTACATCTTATCATTTTTGCATGATTTTGTTGCATGATCCAATAGATAATTCAAAAAAATAAAAATAAGAAGATGAGGAATCTTGAAATTCTTGCATCTTTATCCACACAATTCTATATGATGCATAGTATGATCCTGACACATTCTGTAGTCACTTATGGGGGCAATATGTGTGTCTTATGGGCGCACCTTAGAAACAATTAATTTTGAATATTTTAAATTAAGCATTATAGACACCCCAATCCAGACCATGGAAGATCTTTAAATGCCCCGATGATGAAATAAAGGGAACAATACCTTCAAGAGCTTGAATGAGGAATAAAGCCTAAAAACCCAATAAAGCCTAGAAAAGCCCAAAAGGCCCAGGATTGAACCTGGAACACCGTACGATACACTTCTACACTGCGCGGTACAATGACATTCATTACACCGCACGAGGTCATGAAGTAAACCGCACGGCGTTTTAGGAAAGTTCTGACTGGGTCAGAAAGCTGTCGGTCACGCTCACTCGAGCTACAGCTACAAAACGGCTTAGCTGAAAAAGCACTTCCAGCTCGCCCAGAAAACACCTTCCCTGTTTTGAATTGAAATCCTTGGCTCTTGCCTATAAATACATCTCTCCACTCAAGTGAAAGGGGCCTCTAATCTCTCTCTCTCTCTCTCACCTTGCCCTTACATCCCTTCTCTGTTTCTAAGCCTAGAGAGAAAGTTGCTCTAAAAACATTCTCCGGGCGTTTATTTTCTCAAAACATTCTATTTTTCTCCTCTCCTTCAAAACCCAGTCTCTTCCTAACTTCGAGACTAAACGACCCCCACCCCCCACCCCCCCCATCTAAATATCCAACAAACCGCATATACCCATACATCCATACGCTTATATCTACAACCGTTCACCTTCGTTCAAGCTCAAGATCAAAGGTAAAAAGCAAGTTCCATTGGGTTAGGCCCTGTCCTGGCTCTTAAGGGACTTTTTTTGCAGTCAGGCTTGACCTTTTTTAGATTGAGTATTGACTTAAAAATCATTTTCAAAAACTAAAATGATCACTGCACTGGACATACCACACCACACGGTGTTATGATGCATTGCACGGTGTAGTATGTTTAGGCGCACTTTGTTTTACTGTTTAGTGTTTATTTATCCATACTGTCTGGATCATGGCCATTCTTTGTCAGGACTATTTATATTACTGGATTACTGTCATCGGTGCATTTCATAATGAGACCATATCTACAAGCCATGTCTCACTCTCTAAATGAAGTTTTCTTGATCGTTCCAATTGATCAAATGAATCAAAAGGTTGTTTTATTTTCATGGCTTGAAGGAATGGTGTTATTCGAAGACGAATCATAAGTTATATACTATTTAATGTCATTAAAATCGTCGTGCAGGATATACGGTGCACCGGGCGTTATTCTAAGTATTGTTGATAGCCTGGTAGCAAGAACGAGACATCGCACGGCGTATCATAAAGCCATGCGCGGCATTATGGTAAGACATAAGGGGAATGATGTGATCTGGATTGTTTGCTGATTAGTTCTTTCATCTTTCCCGACATCATTCTCTCATCATTTATATACAGCAAGCACCACGGGCACGCCAATGTGATATATCTTCCCATGTCCCTTTCCCCTTTACTTCTTTATTAAAGAGTTTGATTTCCCGAAGGATATTCAAAGTTTTCCCTTTTTGAAAATGCTTAGTAGAGACCAGTTTTTACTGGGCGAATGAGGTGCTTTTTGTCAAAACCTCCCCATTCGTAACATGGCCCCCGAACCCAAAGTCTCAACGTTTTCGCTATGACCAAAAGCCTTTTTCAAATGAGTTCTCGGTTTCTCAAACCATCCATCTCAAAACTCTGGGTGGCGACTCTCGAGGGCACGCCGGTCGGGGAGCCCACAATGGCGACTCTGCTGGGGAGTTCATGATTATTCAAAACTTTGAAACTTACTTTTATTTTTCAGAGAATTGAATAATCTAAGAGGGCCAAACTTGAAAGGCATTTTCAAAAGGGGAATTTTCAATATCTTTTGGAGGATTGAACTCTCGTTATTCTGTACACTTTGCACTGCACAGCCTCACTAGTGTATTTTGGCTATCTTGCCCGGCTTGCCGGTGATAAGCTATCCTAAGATACCTAGCACCCCCCGACCGTGATGAGTCATCGTACCGCTTGACCGTTGTCTCGCAATACACTTGACAACGGGAGGTACATCTTGGCTCTAGTATGGGGAACCCTGCTAAACCAAAACCAGCATTTGTACTTGTACATAACTATAGAACCTTCCCAACTAGGACATGAACCCGTGGTTAGGGCTTATGTGATATATCTTGTTTATGTGCATTTCTTTTCTATACATGCAAATAATTCATTCATCATTGCATCCTACAAGCTACAGGACAGGATTCCCTTAGGATTTTTCATCTTCCCCCAGTTAGTCTAGGAGACTATAAATCCATGGAGTTTGTGATACCTCCGGTGTTTGTCGTGCCCGAACGGCTCCCTTGGTTCAGAACTAGCGTTAAAGGTGTGTGTATCTGGATTCTGGTAAACATATTGCTTTGTCTCGGATGGTCGAGGTAAGGAGATTGGCTCTAGTTCTCCAAAAATAGGCGGAACTTAACCCACCTGACAGTACCTACCCAGATTATCGAAAATCTTCTATACAAACGCCTTTAAGTGAGAACTAGATCACGGTAGGTCCTAGGCTTAGCTTCTAGGAGGCATGAAGATGGTAGAGTAATTTACCATGATTAGTTTTGAGTCAACCCTTTTTGCTTCATTTCCAGTTCTGAAACATTGCTCGATCGCAAGAAGAGACTGACCCAATTGGTTTCGTCCGCTCCGAAGATTGGTTCGCACAGACACCGTGGAAGAAACATAGTTGTTTGAGGTTGAAGTACAACAAGAAGGACAATCGTAGACAGAAATAGTGCAAGAATCACCGGCAACAATACCACTCGAGGAACCTGTATCGATGGCTGACCAACTAAACGGGGTGGAGGAACTTATACAAAACATGGCAAATTTGGATGCCCAACTCAAGCAGTCTATCGCCAACGTTGATGCTCAACTCAAGGCTTCTGTCAACACAACACAGAAAAACATGCTCATGATGACGGAAACTATGCAAGAAATCAGTGATATGTTGCAGGAAAGGCCTCCTCCACAGCCTGAACAGCCCAAGGAAGAAACACTGGTCACGGATCCTAACCTGGCAGCCCTCATTACTGTCGTGCCCTCGATTTTCAACATTATTATAATGGATTTTCATGGATAAAACCTCACAATAAACCGTATGATACCCCAAAACAGTTTCACATTCTCATTTCCATCAGTTACATTTCAACGTCCAAATGTTTACCAAAAAGTACATTATTGGCTCTATGGCCCAAATCAACATAGTACAAAATATCAAATCAGATTTAAGAAGGTACAATATTCTTTAATCAAAAGATTTACAAATAGAGTTATGAAAACATCTTCCAAAAGATAAATCGCAAAGATGACTTAGTAACTCTTCAGGTTAGCTTTCGAAAATCATGGCCACGCCTAAGCACTCCAAGCATGCAACTACTGCCCAAGGTTAGTACCTGAAAGATAACGTAAGGTCTGAGCTACACTAGCCCAGTACAAACCTCTAATCTAACAATGTATGCATATGAAATGCAGGAACGGTCACAGAATGAAAGATGGCAACTCAAAACCAATAGAAGGGCAACCATAGTAATTCAATTCCAACCTTTCATTTTCAAAACCAATCATGTGTCTTACTGAACAAACTTTGAAAACACCATATGCCAAAACGTGTCTCGTACATGTGTCATGAGCCGAAGCTCCAACTGGGCCAATTAAAGGACCCCAATGTCCTCTGTCAGGCTCTTTACCCATTCGGGATGTCTTGAAGTATCAAATACGAGCATATAGCTCAAACCGGGCCAATTAAAGGACCCCGATGTCCTCTGCCAGGCACTTTTCCCATTCGGGATGTCCTGAAATGTTCTCGTCGTGTCCGTAAGTTTCAAAATCCTTTTGTCAACACATTCATGCATTTCCAATCCAACAACGATTTATAAAATGATTTTTGTGAAATCAAGTTCAAATGAGCATTAAGGTCATGGGAATGTTCAACGAGGTCTTCGATTACAAGTAATCAAGTTAGGGATCATTCGGGAAGTGTTTGAATGGGTTGGAAGTGATTGGAAACCAAAACGGTGAAGTACGAAGCAAAACTGCAAAAGCTGGAGATAAGCAATAGGTATCGATACCTAACACAAAGGTATCGATACCATTTGGTAAAAAATGGTTCTAGACTCAAAGGTATCGATAACAATGGCAAATGGTATCGATAACAAGTGATTTTCTGGATTTTGGAACACAAAGGTATCGATAACAAAGGCTAAGGTATCGATAACAAAAGCTATTCGAGCAGATTTTCTGCAGATTTTCATGGGTTTCTCAACCACAACATCAACAATAATAACCACGATCAATGGCACAAATCAAGCAGTAGAGACAAGTCATAAACATATATTGAAAGGTAGAACTCCCTACCTTAAAGATTGAAGAACGAATTCAAAGAATTTCCAAGCCCTAGCCTCAAATTTTGAAACCGAATGGAATACGCCTCCATCGAGCTCAAACCAGCGAAGGACGGGCAACAATCCGCGTAGGAGTGAAGGATTAAAGGCTGGTTTGTAAGGATTTTGGGTGATTTGGGTGGAATTTGAGTGAGAATGAGAGTGAGAGATGAGAGCCGAGAGAGGGAGGAGTCGGGAGAGTGAGAGAGTGGAGAATGGGAAAGTTATTCCCTACACCCTCACAATATACACACTACACACACATTGTAACAACTCCGATTTTTCATTCAATAAAAATCTCGTTGTTATTCGAAATTTCTTAATTTCTCTTAATTGCTCGATGATTTTCTTATTTGATTCCTAGTAGTTTGTATTCAAGCAATTGAACGCCTTATCACCGTATTCCTCGACTAGAAACCCTAATTACACTTTAGCCCCTCAAGGATCATTTCTTGACTATTAAGCCCTACTTAGCAAGTCTAGTTAGCTTCTAACCGGCTTGTTGGAGAAACCAAACTAGGAAGTCACCTAGTTACTTTTTCCTAACCATAGATGGACCATTTTGCCCATCTTGAACCTTTTGAACCTTTTCAAACCCTAGACTAGAAATTGTTTAATTATTTCTTTTATTATTTTGATTTTATTCTTTATCCTTTGGACGATAAAAGTTAGGGGAACTATTATCCATTGGATAATAGAAACCCAATTCTTTATATTAAAAAGATTCAATGAAAGACTTGCATTAAAGTACTTTTTGATTATTTTACTTTAAAAAGTACCCTAGTAACCATTAACCATTGGACAATAACCGTTAGGGTAATCTTTACCCATTGGACAATAGCTTTTCCAAATTTTATATCTTGATAAGTACATATATATATACACATGTGTAATTACCTCATGCAAAAGGACATGTAGTCTTTTTATAAGGCTTATTTTATTATTTAAAGTACTCGTCCTTTATTACTCTTTGGTCATTAACCATTAGGGGATTTATTATCCATTGGTTCATAGAGTAGTCTTGTCAACTAAGTACTAGTCCTATTAAACTAATCTTTTATTAAGATTCCCGAGAGTACAAAGTACACTATTATATTAATTAAGTACTAGTACCTTTTGTATTAGTTTAAAGAGAGAATCTTGACCCTTTTAACCCTAGAATCTTTGTACCTATGTACTTACTTATATATTATTAGTTAGTCTTTCCTAGTACATGTATATGTATGCATATATATGTGGGTGAGAGGGAGAGGGAGAGGAGAGAGAGGCCGAGAGAGAGGGAGAGGAGAGAGAGGCCGAGAGAGAGAGGAGAGGGGCCGGGTGAGAGAGAGAGGGAGAGGGAGAGACAGAGAGGAAGGAAGAAGAAGAAGATGGGACTTGTACTTTGTTGTTCTTTCACCTTTTCAAACTTATGGGATGAATATCTTCCAAATCCATCACCTTTTGTCCTTCAATTATTCTTTAAACACCAAATCTTGTACCATTGTCTCCTTTCCTTCCAACAAATCTTCCAAAATCCCATCCAAGGTACTAAAACTAGCCATGCAAGCCTAAAACTAGGTGGTTAGTGTGCAAGCAAGCCTTAACTTCACCCATCAACCTTTCAATCACCATGATAAGTGAAAGAAAAGTGAGAGAGAGAGAGAGAGAGATTCGGCTAAGAGAGAGAGAGAGGGGAGCCTTGGCCTATAAATAGAAGCCATTCCAAGCTTCAAACTCACACCTTCAAGCTTTGCTCTTCCTTCTCTCTAGAAATTTTAAGTGTTCTTGCTTCCAAAGTTCTAGTTTTCTTAAGTTTTCTTGAGTTCTTGAGCAATACCACCAAACCACCTCTTAAAACCACCCATAGATCTTTAAAGTAGTCCACATTAGTTAGTAAAGTTGTTTCTAGGAAAAGAAAGTCCATCTCTTTTCCTTTCGAAGCAAACCAACGCCGTTACGCCGCCGAATTTCAAAATCGACGACCAAATCTCCGTAGCCGACCACCGCCAAGAAGAACGGTAGTTATCCTTATCTACTATCCCAAGTATAAAGTAGTTTTGTACCCTAACTCTAAATATAAGTTCATTAGGAAATAACTTTGATCATTTATTTAAAGTAGAAAGGTTATCTTTCATTGGAAACGTATGAAATGCATGATGTTCGTTATTTATGATTCAAACATGTTAAGTAGTTTAGAGTTGGATGATCTTGATGGTTTCATTTTGAGTTTTCGATAAATGCTTGTTTATGTGAAAAGTCCTACCGCGGAGTTAATGCATGAAAACGAGACACGAAAATCGAGAAAGTAGAAACATGACACCTAGGGTGTGGTTTATGAAAAGGCGTGTTTTGAAAAGGGTGAAATGTTTTGGAAACCGCAATGTGGCCGGATGTGGTAGCCCATTGTGTGGTGTGTGTTTTGTGTGCCAATGGGAACCCGGGACGGCGGAACCATTGTGAGGATACTCATGAGACCGGAACGGCGAAACCGAGGTTGGGTGTGTGCTTGGTTATCCACGGAGAGGAGCCAATGCAATGTGTGCCAATGGGAACCCGGGACGGTGGAACAATTGTGAGGATACTTGGGAACCCGGAACGGCGGAACCAAGGTTGGGTGTGTTAAAAACGAGTTTTGAAATAATGAATGGGTTATGAAATGAGGGAAACGAGACACGACTTACGAAATGTCGCGTAGGAGAAACTCATAACTCTTGAACACCAACGTTGATTGAATCTCGAATGCGGATATGTCATTGTTAATTATTTTGGCTAGATTAGTATGTGTTATGTGGAAATTGTTGACTTTATGATATATTGTTTGTAAGTTAAGGGTTAGAAGGTTTGGATTATTCTATTGAGCGTTGTAGCTCACGGTGTTGCCTTTTGGTGACCCTGACTTATTATATTGGTGGCGACGCCGGTATAATATGTCAGACCTCATAGATGAACAGGGTGAACTTTACACCTTGGAGGCATTTAGAGCCGAAGAGCTAGCCCGGATGGAGGAAGAAGCGGAGCAGTAGTTAGGAACCCTAGTTTCTTCCTTGTTTGTTTTAAAGTACTCTTGTAAGACTTTTGAGATGTAATAATGAGCCAAACTCTTAGACTCTATTTCAATTTTCAATAAAAATTTTCTTTTTAACGTACCTAAAATTCGAGGCGTTACAACTTGGTATCCGAGCTTTAGGTTCAAAACCTCGGCCATGGGTAGAATGGGTAGAACCACGAGATAAGTTTGACTGTTGCACAAACGTGAATTGAGTTTAAGTTTACCGTCCCAAAGGACTTGGGAAGATATTGGGACTACTTTTGTAGCCCAGTATGATTTCAATGTGGACTTAAAGATGACCACAAGGGAGCTAGAAAGCACTAAGATGGGTGACAAAGAAAGCTTTGTTGATTATGTGAAACGTTGGAGAGCCAAGGCCGCGCAGATGCAAAACAAGCCAGATCTGAAGGAACAAATTCGAATTATTACAAAGAACTTACCAAGTTCCTTTGCACCGTACATGGTCCTTTCTCAAACCACCCTAAACTTTGAAACCTTTTATGACTCCGGGCTAGCTGTGGAAGAATCCCTGAGGGACGGTACCTTGGAGAAGAAAGAATCAGGATCAAAGTTCAAAAGGGCATATTCTGGAAACAACAATGTCCTCTTTGGAAATGTCAACCAAGCTGGAACCTCTTCTACCAAACCCGTAGAAGTAAACCAAATCTCTAAAAAACCAAAATCTCATAACCGAACCTTTACCCAATTCAGCACCCCTAGATCCACTTTGCTCAAAAAGCTTGTTGAGTTTGGGGTTCTGAAAGTGCTCCCACCACCAGAAACTATCCCACCAAACCTTAACCAAAATGTTTACTGTGAGTTTCACCAGATGCCTAGTCACACCACTGACAACAAGGTCATTGAAGCTCCTCCCTCAGATAAGCCAAAAACCATTACAAACCCCTTACCACAGCATAACACCCCCTTCCGTATTAACCAAATTACCTTAGCCGATGACTCAACTATCCAGGACTTTGACCCAACCTTCATCATCCCTGATATTGAATCGAGGCCAATTGTGGAAATCCCTAAAGAAATTGCCATTGGCTTCCTCTGGGAATGGGAAGACATGTGGGGAACCTTGATTGCCGATTGGGAGGAATTTGAAGCCGCTAACTTTCAGAGAATCGTTGAACTTCCATTCGAGCCTGGATGGGAGGTTGATTGGCAGATTGTTCATACTGACCCTCTTGATGGACTCTCCTTATACATGATGTTTGAAGGACCGAATGAGAACTATCAGGTCCCTCAAGAAGCTTTCGAATGGGAATGGGACCCAATCCCAGATGCGAATCAGCTTTTGGCCAGAGAAGACCCACTAGATATGTTCTCCCTACCCGCAATGTTTGCTGAGGAATACCAACCCGAGATGGCAGCCTACAATTGGCCGGAACCTGCTCCGCATCACCCAGACTTCTCCCATTTCAATGACTTTGTCGTTGACAATCTGTATAGCAACGTGGGCCTTAACCCATGGTATTTGAATCCGAGGCCCCCAGAGCATGAAAAAGATATAGCTAGTAACGAGTTTAACCCAATGGACTACATTGTGGATGAAGCCAAATCAGAGCCATCAGTCACTTTTCCTGAGGATGCTAATGTCGCCATGATGAACTTATGGGAAGACGAGTCAGGGACCAGACCAAATCCATGGCCAAACTCTGAAATTATTAACATAAAAGTGGGAAATGATGAATGGACTGTAAATAAGGTAGTGATGGAAGCTGAGCAATGGAAGCCTCAGGACCTTTGGGAAGATTTGGTTATCGTTGATCTGGCCGCCAATCTCCGGGATACTACCATTGGGAGCAAGCAAAAGGCTCTTGTTAATTTATGGAGTAAAGAATCAAAGTACTGCCAGATTGACCATCTAACTAGGAGTGGCTGTGTCTACCAACCCCCTAACCTCCAAATTGGAGAATCCTCCAACTCTACAGCTCCCCCAGCCAAAGAGCCATCTGACCCTTTCACTACCCCAATCAAAAACACTTTCCAACCCTTTGCTCCACCAGCTAAAGAGCCTTCCCGTCTTGATAAAAACCCCGAAGGAATGATCAAGCAACAACTTGAGCAGACTCAAACTAAAATGTCTGTTTGGGATGTACTTGTTCATTCTACCCGCCATCGTGAAGGACTCATCCAAGCCCTCTCCCATCTGAAAGTTCCTTCCAATATAACCCCTGATGAGCTTGTGGCACTCATCAAAACCATACCCATCAAGCATGCCATAACTTTCACCGATCGATACCTGCCCACTAAAGGAACGGACCATAATAGGCCACTACATGTCACCCTGAAATGCCATGGTAAATGGGTTCCAGTAATCCTGATTGACAATGGTTCAGCAATCAACGTCTGCCCACTCCGTGTTGCCTATTGCTTGGGGTACAAAAATAAGGACTTCTCTCCATTAGAAGTCAAGGTCCAGGCATATGACAACACTCGTCGAGATGTAGTCGGGACCCTTATGCTTCTTATGACCTTCGGATCCTACCAAACTGAGGTGGAATTTCATGTGGTAAGCATCCCTGCTTTCTTCAATTTGTTGCTAGGAAGGCCCTGGCTGCATCGACCGGACATTATGACTGTACCCTCCACACTCCACCAGAAAATCCATTTGGGGCTTGAGACAAGAATGCTCACCATCCATGAGGACTCTGGAATTCGTACCCCCATTGAGGATAATGCCCCACTCTTAGAAATTCAACATGGAGAGGAAGATATCGCTTTGGGAGGTTTTTCACTGGATACCGCAAACTTTGCCTTCTCTGTCCAGATTGACAGTGACTTTGTCATTAGCAATGTCGCCAAAAAGATAATAAAAAAGATGTCCTACATGCCAGGACTAGGACTAGGAAAGAATTTGCAAGGATCTCCAAAGTTCAAAATCATGGGAACTCTAATACATACAACTGGCCTCGGCTACAAGCCTTCTGAGGGCAAAAGGGTGAAAAAGGGAAACCGGTTGGAGGACTACTTTGTGAAGGAGGAAGCCAAGCAGATCTATCGAGGCCGGCCAAAACCATTCTGGGACAAGGAAACCAACACTCTGCTGCCGGGGTTTGAGATATTCGCCAATGACGTTTGGCCGGAAGATGAAGAGGAGAAAATCAAGGCTGTAGTCATAAAAAAGGAATCAACTGATTGGATTGAGGTTTTTAACATGGGAGGTCTGGCGATCCTGTTTGAGGGAGGCTAACCAATGGGTACAGTCATTGAAGTTGAAGTGCAGATGTTAGGGCAGGAGGCCCTTAAAGACCCAACTTTGCTCATTATGGATGCCGCTGGAGAATATAAGAATTGGACTTTCATACCAATTGCGACATGCCATGGGTCTGATTCTGAGTCCGAGTCCTTTGAGTCTTCCCAGTCCTCCAAGTCTGTTGAGTCTGAAGCGGTTCCTCTTGGCCCAACTCCTCATGGTCTGAACTTTGAATTTGAGTCTACTCATGTGTATGGCGGCCCCAAGGCTTTTGTTGATGATGAAATAAATGAAGCTGATTCCGCCTACTTCTTTGATTTTAAAATAAATTGCATTGACCCTGATGATGATGAGACAGATTTCGATAGGGATATCCCCAAAGAAATTCGATCCCTAGTCGAAAGGGAAGATGAGAGGCATGCTCAGCCTGTAAAAGAAGAAGTAATTTTAATAAATCTAAGAAATGAGGAGAATCCCCGGATGGTCCAGATCGGTTCAGAGCTATCACCAGAGGAGCGTCAAGCTCACATAGATTTGCTTAAAGAATTTGAAGATGTTTTTGCATGGTCACATGCTGATATGCCTGGAATCGATCCTGAAATTGTGGAACACCGGATTCCTCTTTATCCTGATGCAAAACTTGTGAAGCAAAAGCTAAGGCAAATGAGACCTGATTGGGTGCTTAAAATAAAAGAAGTCACTAACAGATTAACGTTGGATTCCTAATAGTAATTGAGTATCTGCAATGGGTCGCAAACATCGTGCACGTCCCTAAAAAGGATAGGAATATTAGGGTTTGCGTTGACTTTAGAGACTTAAATAAAGCAAGTCCAAAAGACGATTTTTCGCTACCACACATTGATGTACTAGTCGACAATACCACTGGGCATGCTTTGCTCTCTTTTATGGATGGCTTTTCGGGATACAATCAGATCCTCATGGCTCTGGAGGATCAGGGAGAAAACCATATTTGTCACAGAATGGGGAATGTATTGCTATCAGGTCATGCCCTTTGGATTGAAGAACGCAGGGTCTACCTATCAGCGAGCAGCCACAACCTTGTTACACGACATGATTCACAAGGAGTCTTAAGCAGTCTCTTCGGGCCTAGTTTGGCAAGTTCAGTGATACAGTTTTGAAATTTGGGATGAGTCGCTGTCAGTCTAATCTTTCAGTTTTTTCTCTCTCATCTGACTGAGGGAAAGTATTATTGATTGTTTATGTGGATGATATTATTATTACGGGTGATGATCAAAAAGGTATTGATGAGTTGAAGGTATTTCTGCAGAGTCAGTTTCATACCAAAGATCTGGGAAGGTTGCGATATTTCTTGGGTATTGAGATTGCACGATCAAAAGATGGCATTAGTTTATCGCAGTGAAAATATGTGCTAGATATTCTAGATGAGACTGGTTTATTGGGGTCAAAGCCTGTCGATACTCCTATGGATCCTAATGTCAAACTGTGTGTTGATCAGAGGGAGCTGTTTTCTAGCCCTGATCAATATCGTCGCTTGGTTGGTAAATTGAACTATCTTACTATTACACATCCAGATATCTCGTTCGCAGTGAGTATTGTGAGTCAGTTTATGTCTGCTCCTCATTTTCCACATTGGGAGGCTGTTCTTAGAATTGTAAAGTATCTTAAGGCTCATCCAGGATGTGGTTTGTTTTATTGAGCTAATAGTCACTTACGTATTTAGGCTTTTACTGACTCTGATTGGGTAGGAAGACCTTCTGACAGGAGATCCACTACAGGATATTGTGTTTTTCTCGGTGGAAACCTTGTCAACTGGAAGAGTAAGAAACAAACAGTGGTTGCACGATCTAGTGCAGAGGCAGAGTATAGAGCAATGGCCCACACAACATGTGAGATTGTATGGGTGCGATCTTTCTTGAGGAGATAGGATTTAGTGTGCAATTGCCAATGAATTTGTATTGTGATAATCAAGCAGCAATTCACATTGCATCCAATCTGGTATTTCATGAGAGGACTAAGCATATTGAAGTTGATTGTCATCTGGTGCGTGAGAAGTTAGTTAGTGGTGTGATAGCTACTCTTTGTGTCTACAAGTGCTCAGTTAGCTGACATGTTCACTAAGTCATTGTTCAAGCCCCGGTTAAAGTTGTTATGTAACAAGCTGGGACTTTGTGATATCTATTCTCCAGCTTAAAGGGGAGTGTTGAAATATTTAAGTAGTTGTTATGAGTCTTGTCCCACATTGGTTAAACAAGTCTTGTATCAAGTTATCTCTTAATATAAATAATAGTTATTTGTGTTAGGGTTCATTAACACCCTATACACTTTTCTTATTTTCTCAAACAACAATGACTACCACTTGGGGCATCGAGGTGGATCCTTCGAAGATTAATGCCATTTTAGAAATGGAACCACCTCGATCCAAGAAGGATGTAAGAAGCTTCCTCGGCAAAGTGCAATTCATTAGTCGATTCATTGCAAAGTTGACTTTGACCTGTGAGACGATATTTTGCCTACTTAAGAAAGGTGTACCATTTGAATGGGATGACAAGTGCTAGAAAGCTTTTGAGGCAATCCGAAACTATCTACAAAACCCACCGGTACTAACACCGCCTATGATGGGAAAACCTTTGATCTTATAACTGTCTGTCACTTCATCCATAATGGGGTTTATGCTGGCACAGGAAGGAGACGATGGGGTTGAAAGGGTTGTGTATTATCTAAGCAAAAAGATGGTTGGATGCGAAGGACGCTATACCTGGTTGGAAAAGACTTGATGGCACTTGTTTGGGCTTCCAAGAAGCTGAGACATTACATGCTGGCATACCCAGTAAGGTTAATATCTCGAATGGATCCTTTGAAGTACCGATTTGAGTAACCAACTCTCACTCGGAAATTGGCGCGCTGGTTGCTTATGCTGGCAGAATTTGAACTCAAATATGTTACAAGGAAGTCAGTGAAAGGAAGGGCCGTTGCGGAATTTTTAGCTGACTACTCGGTTGAAGGAGGAGAAGATACCGAGTTTAAGTTTTCAGATGAGGATTTGATGATCATAGCCAAGGATGTTTGGAAGTTGTACTTCGACGGGGCTGTTAATCAGAAAGGGTTTAGAATTGGTGTGCTGTTAATAGCACCCGACGGATCCCACATACCGCTTGCATTCAAGCTAAATTTTGAAGTCATCAACAATCAAGTAGAGTACGAGGCTTGTATTGTTGGCATGGAAGCAACCATCGAAATCGGTATAGAAAAATTGGAAGTGGTGGGATATTCTAACTTAGTGGTGTCACAAGCCAACGGCGACTGGAAAGTAAAGAAGGAAAAACTAAAGCCGTATCATCAAGACCTTGAAGACCTCATTCCTCATTTCAACAAAGTAACTTTTACTCATGTGCCAAGGCTCAAGAATCAATTTACGGATGCTTTGGCAACGCTGGCATCCATGTTCGAAATCCCCGTTGGTTTGAAATTAAGACCCATTGTGATTGAGCAAAGAGATTCCCCAGTGTACCAGCATGTTATGGTTATCGATGAACCTGATGATGGCCACCCCTGGTATTACGACATTTGGAGATTTGTGGAAATGGGAGAATATCCTGCTGACGCAAGCAAGAAAGATCGAATTGCTCTCCAAAGGCTCGCAGCCCAATACATCATCTGCGGGGGAAATTTGAATCGGATGTCACACTGTGGAATGCACAAGCTATGTATTCATGGAGCAGAAGCGGAAAGAGTGATGAAGGAGATTCACGAAGGAGTCTGTGGACCTCATATGAACGGCATGATGCTCGCCAAGAAAATTCTCAAACAGGGATATTTCTGGTCCACCATGGAAACAGAGTGTATAGAATATGTACGGAGATGTCATAAGTGTCAAATCCATGCCAATCACATGCATGTTCTGCTATCAGAATTGCACCAAATGACTTCTCTTTGGCCTTTCTCAGTATGGGGAATCGACGTTATTAGAAGAATCACACAGGCAGCATCCAACGGTCACAAGTTCATCTTGGTTGCAATTGATTATTTCACAAAGTGGGTAGAAGCTATTTCTTATGCAACCCTGACTACGGTACAAGTTTCACATTTTATCAAACATAATGTCATCTATCGGTATGGGGTTCCTCAAGCATTCGTGTTAGACAGTGGCATTCACTTCAAGGGTCGAGCTAAGGAAGTTTTGGAGGAATTTCATATCCAAGTGCACAGGTCAACCACATATTGGCCCCAAACCAACGGAGCCGTGGAAGCTGCAAGTAAGACTGTCAAAACCATTTTAGAAAAGACCATTGAATCCACAAGGAATTGGCATGAGCAGCTACCACTGACCCTATGGGGATATCGAACGTTCAAACGTACGCCAACAGAAGCAACGCCTTATTCTTTGGTTTATGGCATGGAGGCCGTGCTCCCCATTGAGTTAGAGGTCCCATCCCTCCGAACCATGATTGAATGTGAGGTCAAGAGGCGGAATGGTTAAACAATAGGTTCGAGGAACTCATGTTATTTGATGAACAGAGATTGAGAGCCCTTTACCACATCCAAGGGTACCAACGAAGGATTGCACGAGCATTCAACAAGAAGGTGAAACCTAGGGACTTGGAAGAAGGTGACATGGTTTTGAAGGAAATTTGGGCATCGGTTTATGATTCACGAGGAAAGTTCTGGCCAAAGTGGTCAGGGCCATACATCATCAAGACCATCCTATCTGGAGGAGCTTCCCATGTAACGCCCCCAAATTCTGGGTACGTTAATAAGACTTTTTATTACAAAACAAGTGAGTCTGGCTCATTATTACATCTCAAAGTCTTACAAGAGTACTTTAAAACAAACAAGGAGGGAACTAGGGTTCCTAACTACAGCTCTGCTTCTTCCTCCATCCGGGCTAGTTCTTCGGCTCCAAAGGCCTCTAAGGTGTAGAGTTCACCCTATTCATCTAGGAGGTCTGACATATTATACCGGCGTCACCACCAATATAATATGTCAGGGTCACCAAAAAGGCAACACCGTGAGCTACAACGCTCAATAGGAAAATCCTTAACCCCAACCTTAAACTTACAAACAGTATATAACAATGCATCACAATCACACACCCACATTCGATATTCAATCATCGTTGGTGTCCAAGAGTTATGAGTTTCTCCTACGCAACTCATCGTAGACCGTGTCATCATTTTCACATACCAATCAACATTTCAAAAATCCTTTGTTTAACACACCCAACCTCGGTTCCGCCGTTTCGGGTTCCCGAGTATCCTCACAATGGTTCCGCCGTCCCGGGTTCCCATTGGAACACATTGCATTGGCTCCTCTCCGCAGATAACCAAGCCACACACCCAACCTCGGTTCCGCCGTTCCGGTCTCCCGAGTATCCTCACAATGGTTTCGTCGTCCCGGGTTCCCATTGGCACACAAAACACACACCACACAATGGGCTACCACGTCCGGCCACATTGCGGTTTCCAAAACATTTCACCCTTTTCAAAACACGCCTTTTCATAAACCACACCCTAGGTGTCATGTTTCTACTTTCTCAATTTCCGTGTCTCGTTTTCATGCATTGACTCCGCGGTAGGACTTTTCACATACGATATCATTCATTGTAATATTTAATCAAACAAGATCATCCAACTCAATATTATACCACAAGCAATTCATGTATGCATGCTCATAATCAACCTAAAGATCAAAATACGAATACTTCTAAACAAGCGATAAGTTTCTACCTTTCAAAAACCGTTCTTTCTTCCTTTGTGGGAAGTTCAAAACAACATATGTTTATTCAAAGTTAAAAGTTGATTATTCCAAATGCTCAAACTTCCATTTAGCGAAAATAAGTTTGTAAATTATCATGCATTTCAAACGTCATAGGTGAAAGATAACCTTATACTTAAAGAAAACAGTTAGGGACATTCTACGTATACTTAGAGATAGGGGATAAGGATAATCTACCTTGATCCGGAACTAGTCGGGGCCGAATAAGCTAGTTGGAGAATCCTACGGATGATGAAACTCGCAAATCTGGACTGAACTTTGGATGGCAGTAACTTGGTCAATCTTTGGCCGAATACGATGGTTGTTGGGTCTAACTTGAAGGTCTCGAAGTGCTCTACAACTTTTGTGAAGGAAGTTGATCCTAGAAACTAGTTTAGGTAGGAGAAAAATGAGGATTTGCGAAGGGACAGTATGCCGTCTGGAAAAATGAATTGGTTTCTAGAGAGAAGTGAGAGCAAGAAGTGAAGGTGTGAGTTGAAATGGCATGAGGGTGGCTCTATTTATAGTCAAAATTGGACTCCCTCTCTCTCTCTAAAGGTCGGCCCCTCTCTCTCTCTCTCCATAGCTCAATCTTTCACATGTCAAGCTTGATTGAAAGCTTGATGGGTTAGGCCATGGGGCTATCTAGGCTTGCATGGCTAGATTGTGTACCTTGGATTGGATTTTGGAAGATTTGGTGGAAGGAAGGATAGTTTGTACAAGATTTAGTCTTTAAATAAATATAGAAGGACAATGAAAGGATAGATTTTGGCTATGAAGAAGATACACCCAAGGATTTGAAAAGATGAAGAAAATCATGGTGGTACAACCCTATCTTTCTTTCTTTCTTCTCTTTCTTCCTCCCTCTCTCTCTCTCTCTCGGCAACTCTCTCTCTCAAGTACACTATATATATATATATATAATAATAATAATAATAATAATAATAATAATAATGGCCAATGGTACAAGTACTAGATTTTCAAAATCAAAATCCCAATAAAGAATTCTAATTAGACACATGTTTCTATTAAACTAATAGATATTGTACTTTTGGAAATCTATATCTATATATAATATTGTATATATGTACACATGCCTATATATACATAGGTACCAAGAATATATGGCTTAAGATTTCCCCATTAAAATATAATATAGGTACTAGTACTAATTCATTACAAAAGGTACTAAAAATCTAGGGTTTAGATTTACCCACATATTCTAATGCATAAAAGCACATGGAAAATCAACACTTGAATATTTAATAGGATTCTAGTACTTAGTAGGAAGATTAGAGCAATTACCCTATGGGTAATAGTTTCCCTAGCGGTTAATAATCAATGGGTAATGGGGAAAATGATATCAAATAATAAAGAATGCATATTTGTCCTTTGTACATGGGAAAATACACCAATATAATACTATATCTTTGTAGTAATCAAATATTCTAATGAATGGCCTATTGTCCAATGGACAAAGATTACCCTAACATTTATTGACCAATGGGTAATGGTCCAAAGGTAACTAAATGATTTGGTAGTTAGGTCTCTCTAACTAATTTGGTTAAAAGCTAACTATACTAGTCAAGAGATATAATCTAAGAAACGAAAGGGCTAAAATCCAAATAGAATTTAACGAGAAAATTATAAGGCCATTCAAGAGAAAAATAAGGAATTTCGAATAAACAACAAGATTTTTATTCACTAAAAATCGGAGTTGTTACAACCTATCCCCCTTAAACAATTTCGTCCTCGAAATTAGGTGTACGCTCGGATTCGAACAGGTGAGGGTAGTTTGCTTTCATGGTCTCTTCTCTTTCCCATGTGATTTCTCCAGATCCACGGTGCTTCCACAGAACTCTTACCAATTTGATGGTCTTGTTTCGGATTATCTTCTCACTTCGGTCTTGAATCTCTATGGGTTCCTCTTCATATGTCGCGTCGTCCTTGATGGTGATGTCTTCCCAATTGAGAACATGGGTGGGTAAGGCGAGGTACTTGCGAAGCATCGAAACGTGAAATACGTTATGAACTTTGTCTAGCTGCGGTGGCAGGGCTAGATGATACGCAACCTTCCCAATCTTCTCTACAATGTCAAAGGGTCCGATGTAGCGTGGGGATAGTTTTCCCTTCTTCCCAAATCTGATGACTCCCTTCTTCGGTCTGATCTTTAGGAACACATGATCTCCTACTGCAAAGGATAAAGTCGGCTCCTTTTATCCGCATAACTCTTCTGTCGGCTCTGAGCGGTTTGAATCCTTTGTCGGATGGTCTTGACCTTCTCTGTGGTATCCCGCACTATGTCAGGTCCAATTAATCCCATGTCTCCAGTATCTGTCCAGCAGACTGGGGATCGACAAGGTCGGTCGTAGAGAGCTTCGTATGGCGCCATCCCAATACTTACTTGGTAGCTGTTGTTGTAGGCAAACTCCACCAAGGGTAGGTGCTGTTCCCAATTTCCGAAGAAATCCAGGGCACAGGCTCTCAGCATGTCCTCCAATGTCTGTATTGTCCTCTCTGTTTGTCCATCTGTTTGGGGGTGGAAGGCTGTACTAAGCCTTACGTCTGTTCCCAAAGCTTTCTGTAATCCTTTCTAAAAATGTGATACTAAACGTGGATCCCTGTCAGATACTATCGAGATAGGTACTCCATGAAGGCGTACAATCTCTCGAATGTACAACAGGCTCAGTTGCTCCACGTTCTCCGTCATTTTCATAGGCAGAAAATGCGCAGATTTGGTGAGTCGATCCACAATCACCCAGATTGCAGTGTTGGATTTGGCAGATCTCAGTAGTCCAGTCACAAAGTCCATTGAGATGTGCTCCCATTTCCAGGTTGGAATTGGTAATGGTTGAAGGTCTCCTCCAGGTTTCTGGTGTTCAGCCTTAACTTGCTGGCACACTAGACAGGTAGCACGAATCGGGCTATGTCCTTCTTCATTCCTTCCCACCAGTACGTCCTCCGCAGGTCATGATACATCTTTGTACCACCAGGGTGGACTGCGAAGTTCGAATGGTGAGCTTCTTAGAGTATAGCTTCTCGAAGGGTTCCAATATTAGGTACGAATACCTTTCCCTTGAATTTCAGGCTGTTATCCTTCTCGATTGTCCATCCTGGTAGCGCCTTTCCTGCTCGGATTCGATACTGGATGAACTCACAGTCCTGCTTAGAGGTTTGGGCCAGTAATATTTCTCGGTGAAGTGTTGGTTCCGCAACTAAAGCGTACAATCGAGCGTTCCCATTTTTTGACGACGGTCGCAGGTTGAACTCGTTGAGAGTATCTACCATCTCCCATTCCTTAATGGTTGTTTTGACCTTTTGCGCCTTCTCCTTTCGGCTTAGAGCGTCAGCTACCACATTGGCCTTGCCAGGGTGATACTGAAGCGTAAACTTATAGTCCTCCAAGTATTCCATCCATCGGCGCTGCCTCAGATTCAACTCCTTCTGAGTGAATAGGTACTTGAGGCTTTTGTGGTCGGTAAAGACTTCGAATTGTTCTCCCCATAAATAGTAATGCCAGATTTTGAGGGCGAATACTACTGCAGCTAATTCTAAGTCGTGGGTGGGATAGTTCTTCTCGTGGGGTCGGAGTTGTCGTGATCCGTAGGCTACAACCTTTCCGTTCTGCATCAGCACACATCTCAAGCCATCTCTTGACGCATCGCAGTAAACCGTATAATTTACACCCCGCTCGGGAATGATGAGTATCGGTGCACTGGTCAGTCTCTTCTTCAACTCTTGAAAAGATTTCTCGCAGGCTTCATTCCAATCCAGCTTCATTCCTTTCTGAGTCAGCCTAGTCATGGGTTTGGCTAAGGTCGAGAAATCTGATATGAATCTCCGGTAATATCCAGCCAATCCTAGGAAGCTTCTGATTTCAAACATCGAGGTCGGGTGTTTCCAATTTAGCACTGCTTCGACTTTGCTTTCGTCCACCGCGATTCCTTCCTTGGATACTACGTGCTCCAAGAACTTAACCACGTCTAGCCAAGACTCACATTTACTTGCCTTGGCATAAAGTTGGCTATCTCGGAGTACTTGTAGCACTATCCGAAGGTGTTCCTCATGCTCCTCCTTATTGGCGGAGTATATCAAGATGTCGTCAATGAACACCACTACAAATTTGTCTAAGTAGGGTTGGAAAATCTTGTTCATGAGACACATGAATACCGCCGGAGCGTTAGTCAATCCAAACGGCATCACTACAAACTCGTAGTGCCCGTATCTGGTGCGAAAGGCTGTCTTGGTGATATCTTCATCTCGGATCCTCAACTAATGATAGCCTGATCGGAGATCAATCTTAGAAAAGCAGGTTGCTCCTCTTAACTGATCAAATTGGTCATCGATCCTAGGCAACGGATATCGGTTCTTGACTGTGACCTGGTTTAACTTTCTATAGTCAATACACAGTCGCAGTGTTCCTTCCTTCTTCTTCACGAACAATGCAGGTGCTCCCCATGGCGATGTACTTGGTCTGATGAACCCTTTATCCAGTAGCTCTTTCAACTGGGTCTTGAGCTCCTTTAGTTCTGCGGGTGCCATACGGTATGGTGCCATTGAGATTGGTGTTATCCTTGGTTGGAGTTCTATAGAGAAGTCTATCTCTCTTTGAGGTGGTAAGCCCGAAAGTTCTTCAGGGAAAACATCGGCGTACTCACACACGATGTGTGGTAATCCCAATTCCATCCGGTCAATTTCTTCCATTTGGAGACTAGCTAGCCATCCAAACAGTTGATTCTGCCACCTGGATCTCTTCGTCGTCAAGCTTGCCGTTTGTCTATCCCCCTTAAAACGGAAATGAGTTCCTTCGGAGGTATGAGCCGTCACCATTTTCTGATGGCAGTCTATGACCGCTCGGTGAGCTAATAGCCAGTCCATTCCAAGGATAACGTCGAAATCCGCGATATCGATCACTCTAAGATCGCAGGTCAGACGTAGGTTGGCTATTTCTATCTCGCACCCTCTACATACTAGATTAACAGCTATACTCCCCCCCATTGGCGATTTGACTTTGGTACTCCTACTAAGGGGTTCTGTTTCTAGTGCTAGAGCGGTTACGCAGGTAAAGGATATAAACGAATGCGATGCTCCAGAGTCAAACAATTCTTGTACGCAAGTACTGTACAATAATAGCGTACCTTGGATCACAGAAGGATCCTGTTCCTGCTCTTCAGTTTGTAGCGCAAAGATGTGCCCTCTAGTGTTCTGTTGGGTTCCCAAAGGCTGCTTCCCCTTGTTCTGCCCGTTCAGCTGCTGTGATGGACCTCCGGGGTTTTGCTTCCCAAATCCGGCTTGTCCTGGCTGTTGAGCCTTCTGGCCTCCAAAGCTTCCAGTTCTCTCCCTCGGGGGTTGGGGGCATTCTCGTTTGTAGTGGCCCATAGCCTGACAGTTATAGCACTGTACTGTCGCTACGTCTCTGCCACCCCTCTGTGGTTCGCCACGTCCTGATGCAGCAATCTTCCAAGGTTGGTTATTTCGGATCGGGGTGAAGGGTTTGGTAGGGTCCACGGTTGTTGTTGGAAGGTTGAGTTCGGATTGGTCCGCCAGTGTTGCCTGTTGCCTTCCTCCATCGGGTTTTGAAGTCATTCTCTTCACTCTCCAATCGAAGAGCACACTTCACCACACCGAAATAGGTGGGGAAAGCCTGAGCTACCACAGCCCTTCTAGCAGTGGTCAGCGCCCACTCAAATCTTCTCGCCTTCTTGTCCTCCATTGCAACGGCAGTTTAGGCGTAACGAGACAGCTCCTCAAATTTGGCCGCATATTGAGTGACGGTCATCGTTCCTTGCTTTAGGTTGAGGAACTCTTGCTCCTTGGCCAAACGAAGGGGCGTGGGAAAGTACTTGTCGAGAAACAGGATCTCGAACTCATCGAAGGTCATGGTGGCTATGGCATGGGTTGCTTCCATCAAATCCCACCAATAACGAGCCTCTCCTTTCAGCTGGTACGCGGTTAAGGCCACATGATCTCCGTTTCGGGTAATCTCCAAGGTGTCCAGGATCACCTTGACTTCCTTCAGCCATGTTTCAGCTACGGTGGGGTTAGTATCTCCATTGAAGGTCGGAGGTCGGCGTTTGCAAAACTCATTCATCGCTCGGGTTCGGGTCATAGGTTCATCATCGCGGTTTTGGTTTCGACGGTTGGCGTTTAAGGCGATTACAAGTGCTTGCATGATTTAAGCTAGGTCGAGGTTAGTGTTAGAGGATTCACCATTCTTGTATCCTAGTCCACTGCGTCGGTTCACCATCTACGAGTAAAAATTGTAAAGGGGGTGGTTTAGTCTACTTAAAAATTTTCCTTTTGTAAACGCAATTTAATAAGCAACAGTACTCTTAAAACAAAGCAAGCTTTTCATAGATAAGCAAGAAATTATAATCATAAGCATAAAGTTCTACTATAAAACAAGTAGACTGAAAACAAGATTCCTAATACAAGTTGAAACGATCCTACACATTCCTACTACATGCTTATGGCTAACAAAGCCTTATTCTCCTTCTACTACTCTACTAGCGAGGTGGAATGAGTCCGAATAACTCTCTTAGCTGCTCCATCCACTCCTTCTCTCTTATCTCAAGCCAACGTTCTCCCTTTTGGCGAATCTTCTCAGCTAGCTCTCTAAGCGGTGAGTCATGAGGATCGACTGCCATGTGTTAACCCTCATCGGTCAAGGGTGTCGTCACAACTATCTCGTATAACTGGTCACCGATCTTGGGGTCGCGGACTCCCAAGTGGGATATGGGAATGAGACTCTCGGGTGCTAGCAAGGTCTTGTAGCATAACAGATCTGCTACTGTGATTGGGGCAACAAAGGTGCGGCTATCCATATCTACAAGGAAAAATTATATATTAGACTTAGAGGTGTACGGTGTAGACTGAACATACACAAAACAGTGATCATACACAAAGAGGAAAATACAAGTCTTTTCATTACCAAATAGACAAGTATATCATAGATGGCTTATATTAGCCTAAACTTCCTTCTACATCCTGATTACAACAAAAAGATCCAACTACTTGCTAAGCTTTCCTAACTAGTCTAAAAGATACTCGGGAATTCGATCCTAATTGCACCTATGTCAGTCTCGAAGGGTGGTGGAGGCACATCTCCGGTGTTGGAGTATATGTCTATAACCTCGGGTTCCGCTCCTAGGAATGCTTGTGCTTCTTCTTCCGACTCCCATCCCTCATCTTCCCAAATTTCCATGGGTTCTTCTTCGGGAAGTTCCTCCTCCTCGAAGTCTTCCTCGGGATCTTCTTCAGATTCTCCTCAAAATTTCCCTCATCATCGGGCGGTATCATTGGAATTAAGGCGAGGGCTGCTTCAGCATCGTCCTCCTCATTTCCCTCAATTAGGAACACATCATTGGGGGGTGCTATTTGGACTAAGACAGGTACCGCTTCGGCTACATCTTCTTCCTCTTCATTCATGGGGAGTAGAAAGGTGCCATGCTCTTGGAAATGGTCATGAGTGTAGGGGAAGGCATAGGGAAAATAAGGATCTTCCACTAGTTGGCTTGTCATTGATCTTAGGGTGCTTGCAAGTTGATGAGCTTCCGCTAGTAGGTTGACTTGGTAGGGACTCAAGTGATTCATCTACAAGGAAAGTTTTAAACCTCAATTATTAATACTTATAGACAAGGGTTTACTAATACTAAAATGCTTTCGAGTTTCTAAATTTCACATTCGATCCTTGCTTTAAGTCATCATCCAATTGTTCGGGAATTCCCAGCTCGGTGGTACTGCCAATTTCCAACACCTTGCTTCAATCCGAAGATTGTTTTGTCAGAATTCCACCCAATTTGGGACGGTAAACTTAAACTCAATTCATGTTTGTGCAACGGTCAAACTATCTCATGGTTCTACCCATTCTATCCATGGTCGAGGTTTTGAACCTAAAGCTTTGATACCAAGTTGTAACGCCGCCAAATTCTGGGTACGTTAATAAGACTTTTTATTACAAAACAAGTGAGTCTGGCTCATTATTACATCTCAAAGTCTTACAAGAGTACTTTAAAACAAACAAGGAGGGAACTAGGGTTCTTAACTATTGCTCTGCTTCTTCCTCCATCCGGGCTAGTTCTTCGGCTCCAAAGGCCTCCAAGGTGTAGAGTTCACCCTGTTCATCTAAGAGGTCTGACATATTATACCGGCGTCACCACCAATATAATATGTCAGGGTCACCAAAAAGGCAACACCGTGAGCTACAACGCTCAATAGGAAAATCCTTAACCCCAACCTTAAACTTACAAACAGTATATAACAATGCATCACAATCACACACCCACATTCGATATTCAATCATCGTTGGTGTCCAAGAGTTATGAGTTTCTCCTACGCGACTCATCGTAGACCGTGTCATCATTTTCACATACCAATCAACATTTCAAAAATCCTTTGTTTAACACACCCAACCTCGGTTCCGCCGTTCCGGGTTCCCGAGTATCCTCACAATGGTTCCGCCGTCCCGGGTTCCCATTGGAACACATTGCATTGGCTCCTCTCCGCAGATAACCAAGCCACACACCCAACCTCGGTTCCGCCGTTCCGGTCTCCCGAGTATCCTCACAATGGTTTCGCCGTCCCGGGTTCCCATTGGCACACAAAACACACACCACACAATGGGCTACCACGTCCGGCCACATTGCGGTTTCCAAAACATTTCACCCTTTTCAAAACACGCCTTTTCATAAACCACACCCTAGGTGTCATGTTTCTACTTTCTCAATTTCCGTGTCTCGTTTTCATGCATTGACTCCGCGGTAGGACTTTTCACATACGATATCATTCATTGTAATATTTAATCAAACAAGATCATCCAACTCAATATTATACCACAAGCAATTCATGTATGCATGCTCAACCAACCTAAAGATCAAAATACGAATACTTCTAAACAAGCGATAAGTTTCTACCTTTCAAAAACCGTTCTTTCTTCCTTTGTGGGAAGTTCAAAATAACATATGTTTATTCAAAGTTAAAAGTTGATTATTCCAACATGCTCAAACTTCCATTTAGCGAAAATAAGTTTGTAAATTATCATGCATTTCAAACGTCATAGGTGAAAGATAACCTTATATACTTAAAGAAAACGGTTAGGGACATTCTACATATACTTAGAGATAGGGGATAAGGATAATCTACCTTGATCCGAAACTAGTCGGGGCCAAATAAGCTAGTTGGAGAATCCTACGGGTGATGAAACTCGCAAATCTGGACCGAACTTTGGATGGCAGTAACTTGGTCAATCTTTGGCCGAATACGATGGTTGTTGGGTCTAACTTGAAGGTCTCGAAGTGCTCTACAACTTTCTTGAAGGAAGTTGATCCTAGAAACTACTTTAGGTAGGAGAAAAATGAGGATTTGCGAAGGGACAGTATGCTGTCTGGAAAAATGAATTGGTTTCTAGAGAAGTGAGAGCAAGAAGTGAAGGTGTGAGTTGAAATGGCATGAGGGCGGCTCTATTTATAGCCAAAATTGGACTCCCTCTCTCTCTCTAAAGGTCGGCCCCTCTCTCTCTCTCTCTCTCTCTCTCTCTCTCTCTCTCTCTCTCTCTCTCTCTCTCTCTCTCTCTCCATAGCTCAATCTTTCACATGTCAAGCTTGATTGAAAGCTTGATGGGTTAGGCCATGGGGCTATCTAGGCTTGCATGGCTAGATTGTGTACCTTGGATTGGATTTTGGAAGATTTGGTGGAAGGAAGGATAGTTTGTACAAGATTTAGTCTTTAAATAAACATAGAAGGACAATGAGAGGATAGATTTTGGCTTGGAAGAAGATCTACCCAAGGATTTGAAAAGATGATGAAGATCATGGTGGTACAACCCTATCTTTCTTTCTTTCTTCTCTTTCTTCCTCCCTCTCTCTCTCTCTCGGCATCTCTCTCTCTCTCTCTCTCTCTCTCTCTCTCTCTCTCTCGGCAACTCTCTCTCTCAAGTACACTATATATATATATATATATATATATATATATATATAATAATGGCCAATGGTACAAGTACTAGATTTTCAAAATCAAAATCCCAATAAAGAATTCTAATTAGACACATGTTTCTATTAAACTAATAGATATTGTACTTTTGGAAATCTATATCTATATATAATATTGTATATATGTACACATGCCTATGTATACATAGGTACCAAGAATATATGGCTTAAGATTTTCCCATTAAAATATAATATAGGTACTAGTACTAATTCATTACAAAAGGTACTAAAAATCTAGGGTTTAGATTTACCCACATATTCTAATGCATAAAAGCACATGGAAAATCAACACTTGAATATTTAATAGGATTCTAGTACTTAGTAGAAAGATTAGAGCTATTACCCAATGGGTAATAGTTTCTCTAGCGGTTAATAACCAATGGGTAATGGAGAAAATGATATTAAATAATAAAGAATGCATAGTTGTCCTTTGTACATGGAAAAATACACCAATATAATACTATATCTTTGTACTAATCAAATATTCTAATGAATGGCCTATTGTCCAATGGACAAAGATTACCCTAACATTTATTGACCAATGAGTAATGGTCCAAAGGTAACTAAATGGTTTGGTAGTTAGGTCTCTCTAACTAATTTGGTTAAAAGCTAACTATACTAGCCAAGAGATATAATCTAAGAAACGAAAGGGCTAAAATCCAAATAGAATTCAACGAGAAAATTATAAGGCCATTCAAGAGAAAAATAAGGAATTTCGAATAAACAACGAGATTTTTATTCACTAAAAATCGGAGTTGTTACATCCCAGCTTATCGATTTGGATGGAAATGAGGTCTCAACTTTGGTCAACCTAGATCAGCTCAAACGCTACTATCCTTGAGAGAGGCTCGCTGGACTGAAATCCGCAAGGGCGGGCAGTCACAGGCAAAAGTTAGAGCAAAAGCTTGCTAGGTTGAAAACCTGCAAGGACAACCTTGGCAAAAGTTAAGGCGTACAATAAAGGAGCTTGCTAGGCCGAAAACCCGAAAGGGCGGTACTAAGCAAAATTTAGAGTGCAAAAGGTGAGTGTCAAAACCAGAGTGAACCTTATCCTGAACTACATCATGACCTGATTCCATTGCAAAAAGGATACGTAGGCAGCCTTGCTGTGAGGCCCAATCACGATCTATCAACTTCAAAAGAAAACAAAGTTGCAAGAACTCAAAGCACAGAATTAAGAAGGGGAAAACCCTTCATAACTCACTTTTATTTAAATTACTACTTCTACTACATAAGGCTAAGCATGCTTCTCGAAAATAAAAGTGCAACATGATAAAGCAAAGCGGGTCCACAATTTATTTCCTAATCAAAGTGGTAGGGGTGAGTCAGTTTCCGCGAGTTCTTGCCCTCGCAGCAATGTCCCTCCTGAGCCATTTCCGATAGCTTCCATGTGGCAGCACAGATGGATAGGGGCTTGCATCAGTGACCTCTCGGTTGCCCCAAAACTCCTGGTAGTGATAAAGGACAGAAGGACGAAAGAGAGGTAAAGCAACATCCACCGGAGCCTTTTGCCTCATACCAAGCTGGCGCTCAATTCGGTAGGGAATGTAGAATGAGAAGGCCTCCAAATCGGCAAGTACGACCCATTGAGGCCCCATGTAGTGCACCGTCGTGGGTGGAAGGTCCAACCAAGGGCATCTCCAAGAAATGGTTTCAACTCGTAGTCTCTTAAAGAAGTGGACCCACTCAGAAACACGACGGTCTGCAAACTCAAAGCATCGACGGGATAGCCGTTTAGCCTCATATGTCCAGTTGCCAAGAGGAACAGTCAGCACATTCACCTTGTCACAGAGCCTAATCTACCAAGAAAGAGAGAAGACAAGTAAGGAACAATAGGAAGCCAAGCCGAGTGTTGAGGTACAACGAGAATGTGGCAAAAGCCGAAAAAATGAGAGCTGAATGAGAAGCCTACCTGTAGGATGAGAGGGCTACCCCCAAAGAGCCTAGTCTCCCCAGAACGAACCTTGTCCAAATCGATCAAATTCTCAGCCAAAACCATCGGAATAATGTCCTTCCGAGCCTCAATTTGGACAGCAACACTAACCAATGCTGCGCTAGCATGACCCGCAGACAGAACCAAGAGGTAAGCCGCCAACAAGCACATGCAAAGGGCCGACATGCGCCGAGACTGATAGGTCATGTCCGTAAAGTCACCAGGAGGAGAGAACATCTCGATAAGCCACATGATGTCAAGACGACCGTCCCTAACCAAGTAGCGAGCGACGCCACCACTCAGCCCAAGAACCGCAGCTAGGACCTTACAAATGTTCACACGCACGGGAGGGATGATAACCTCTCCCGAACTTAAGCTGCCAATGTATGCGTAGAACTCTTCCACGGTAGGACAAAGCTCTTGCTCACCAAATCAGAACACATGGACCTCCGGATCCCAAAAGCTCGCTGCTGCCTTCAAAAGCTCCGAACGAATGCGAATGTTGCGAAGGAACCTCATGGAATAAAGGCCATGGGCTCAAAAGTTAAGCCAATCAACGCCGTCCATCGCAACTAACCAAGGGTGAAGTGAACCGGTAAAAGAAAGAGCCATTTGAAAGAAGAGAGGAGGATGTTTGGGGTGAAGAAATTTTGATAATATAAGCCTCAATTTATAGGAGAAATAGGAAAACAACTTCAACTTTCTAAGAGCCCTGGGTTTCAAAAAGTGCAAATTTTCCATGATCTTGCATGGGGAAGGCTTAGTCATAACATAGAAACCCAACATAAGCATGCATTGGCCCGGACATACCACTACAAGAGTCAAACTTCAGTCATTGTGCAATTTGTCTTGGGATGGAGCAAACTGCAGAACTGTTAGAAAACCAATACCGTGCAGTGTATCATCACAATGCACAACATTATAAAAACTTCGCACGGTATTTCAAAAATTCATGGTGTTTTAGGAGACCACGCATGGCTAACCATAGCCGCGCATGGCATTTCAGAGCCAGTATTCCTACAGTTTTGACAGCAAAGGTTGGAGATGGATTTAAGGCCTCCAGGGGTGCAGCCAATTGCCAAAACACATTTCAACGAGTATGTGGGACTTCAAGGACGTCTCGCCTCCAGTCAACTCCCAAAATTTGAGGCCGTGGTACAAAAAAGTCAATAAAGTCCTATCCTTGAGTTGGATTGGGGATCAAAATCCATTTGGCATCATTTCAAGCTATTCTTTCGAGTCGTACAAGTTATTATGGCCAAATGTGACTTAGTCCAAGTTCCGGATTGAGCCGTTAGTCAAAATTCGAAGTCATGACTTTGAAAAGTCCATATTCCCTTGTTTTCAAAGCATATTCAAGACATGGGACCAGATTTTGAGTATTCTTTCGAGTCATAAAGGTCATCATTACCACATATGACCGTGTTCATAAAAATGACGTTTGTACAAAACTCTCAAGGTGTGGCGTCAATATTTTTCATGTTTTCTATTCCTTCGTCAATATGTTTCTTATTTTAAGTTAGGAATCAAACTCAGTTTCATGATGCTATAGCAAATTATGGTGTGCAATATTCAACTTCTCTGAGCAACAATAATAAAGGAAATTGAATAGCTAATTCTTATATAAGCCAAATGGCATCCATGAGTTGAAGTACAAAATTGGGGCACACAGGCCCTAAGAACAAAATCCTATCTATCAAGGTAAACAGATGCCCTTGAAAGGGAAAAACGCAGGCTCCATTCAACATGGCAAAAAGCAAAAAGGCAGGAGGCTCAATCCTCTTCATCATCCTCGCTCTCATCATCATCCTCCTCAGAAGCACCCTCCTCCTCCTCGGAGCTAATAACCTCGGGGACGACTGCAGCTTTAGGCACCAAGCTCTCGAGGTATCTTCCAGATCGATATCTTCAGGCTTCTCAGTCTCCTCTGAGTCGGCAATAGGCTCCTCCTCAGTAAGGCGTGAATGCCTCTGTCTCTTCGAGGGTCGCTCTTCCCGAGTACTTGCAACAGAAGCCTGTGGGGCGGGCATGCGCACAGACTTCTAATGCAAACCCCGAGAAGCCCCTCCTCTAGCCTGCAAAAGCATTGGCATTCGTATAACAATTCATAAAAGCAATACGGGCTTAGCAAGTAGTTGGAACATGAAAGTATACCATCGTTCCCCCCACGCGAGGTAGTACCGGTGGCGCATGGCCCATGGCATACAACCGTACTAATTGCTCCAAGCCTAACATGGCCGCTGCCATTTCCCGAGCATACTCCAGAGTCACCTGCTCAATAAGAAAGTCAATCAAAATATGCATAAGGGAAAGTAGGTATGGAAAGAGATGGAAACATGATTATACCTCGACGAGAAATTCCGGAGGATCGACTACTGGACGTGGGACCTCCATTAAACCAAGGACTCCTTGAGCAGATACCACATCCACTGTCCAAGAAAGAGCAGGCAAAGTGCCCCTGCTCTGAGCCGTGCCATCACCACAGCTTGCTCTTCCACCTCTACCGCCTCTACCACCACTCGCACGCTGTTGTGCCTCCCAAACAGCACGAATCCCAAAACCCTTCATCAAGTACCAAGCCTGGTACTTGGCATAGTCAGCACCTATCTGAAAGAGCAACTCCAGCTCAGGATCCGGCTGTGTGAGCCACTCAATCTCCCCAAACGTGTGCTCACTCGTTCTCTGCACGAAAGGAGGGAGCAGACCAGGGACTAAGAAGGAGTCCAGCCTCAGTGACTAGCGTGACACCCAATCACCTAGGTACCACTGCCATCCATAAGGGGACTCCAAGAGTACTCTTCCCCTTGCCACCTCTCTGCTCCTAGCCACGTAAGGGACGTCAAAGCGGTCCCAGATGTGCCAGTGCACTTGCAATCAGAAATGTACATTAGGATATTATTCGATTGAAGTGCGCAAGGAGCGTTAATTGAGAAATCGAGGAAACATGGATACCTGATTGGGACGTAGCTCGTCCAAAAAGAGGCTGTAGGCATTCAAATCGCTCTTTCCCTTCTTCACTACTTGATAGTCCTTCGACCAACGCAGGGCTCAAGGAAGTATCGCGTCGTTAGGACACGAGGTCTCCGGAGGGTACATACCAAGGACCTTGTACATCCAAAGCTGTAAATCAAAGCATCAAGAGTTAGCACAAGGTATACAAAAGGAAAGTTAACTATCCACAAGAGAAGTTTAGGGGTATACCTCCCAGACCCTCCAGTAGCCGCCGAGGCTCTTCCCTATTCCTTGGGAAAGAGACCCCATCAAGGTGTAGCATGCCCCCAAAGCTGCACCGCCCTAGTCGAAACGAGCTATCTCCCCAACATTCCTCAATGCGGCAGTAAAGAAAGGTGTACCCAATTGCACCTGTTAGGAAACAGGGACGCACCAAGTACGTACAACAAAAAGCACCTCGCCATTTGCTCCTCATCCACTTTTCCCTTCGGGGGCTCCTTCCAAAAGTCCAAAAGCTTAGCATATTGGGCATCCTCCTTTTTCGCTCTCAGTACATACCCCAGCAGCAAACTTTTGAAACTCAGCACTCCCCCCCCCCCGTCATGGCATCGTAGGGGATAGGGTCCTCTCCGACCCTCAGACCGGTGATCGCCAAAAAGTCCAATGGTGTCACCATCATCTCACCAAAGGTTAAGTGGAACGAATTTGTCGTGTCCCACCACCTCTTGGCAAGAGCCCTCACCACCTGGCGATCGTTGCTCGCCCGTGTCAGGATACTGATGAACTCTCCAAACCCCGCTTCCCTCATTATCTCCCTCACCTCCCTCGGGAGCCTCCCCCAGAACTTTGGCACGTCAGCCGCACCATTGTAGCACGAGATCATAATTGCCTGTTGCAGTAAATTGACAATTTTCAACAAACAGGTGTAATATTCAAAGTGAGGGAATGAAAACATGATGCATTGGAATTAAAATGCAAATGTTGAAAGTATACTTCATCTCGTCGCAAAGAAAGGTGCTGCTGTGGGTCCCTCGGGATCAAGGACTCGTCGTACATAGGCCTCTCCGACCTGTAAGCGTCCAAACGAGAAGGCATCACTACGTGCTGGAAGGGCACGTAGGTCGCCTTGTTGTAAGCCTTTCGACCCTTAAAGGCCGCTGTCAGCTCGTCCACAACACTCCTCCGAGGGACTACCTCACCCTTAGTCTCCTCTTCACCCTACGGACCCTCCGTTGCTCCGGTCTCTAGCTCGGCCTAAACCTCTCTCTCACGAGACTCGAGCAAAGCCTTTGCCAGCCCAGGTACCCCCCGTAGGGTCTCAACCAAGTCCGCAAGGGACGCCGTATCTAGAAAGTCCCCCACACCGATGGGCCGTGACGACCCTGCACCTTCGCCACTACCTACAAACATCGTTGGCGTCTCCTGCTCCTCCATTGGCTCCTCCTCGACAACGAGGTCCTTCCCTAAGTCGGCCCGAGGCCGTCTCACGGCAGAGACCTTCATCTCCTCCGCTGCCCTCTCCAAACCACCACCACCGTGGGCCTCCGTGGGCCTCTCCTCTAAACCTCCCGCAGCCCCCAATTGGCCCGTAGCTCCTTCCTCAATTCTTGGCACCATTGCACCTGAGCTCTCCAGGACTTTGACACCATTGATCGCCCCTCCATCACCACCGTTGCTACCCCCCGTGGCAGTCGCCAAGGCCTTGGCCTCCTCGGCCATGGGCGCCGAACCCGAAGCCCCCGGAGTCTCCCGAACCTCCCTGATCACCGTGTCACTCTCCGGAAGGACCGGGGGCAGTGTAACCTCGACCCTTGGTGGTTGATCACCAACGGGTACGACAATATTATACATGATCACAATGTAAAGAGAGAGGAAGCCGATAGAGAGAAAGACGAGATGATCGGGAGAGAGAGAGATGTTGTGAGAGAGAGTGAGAGTGAGAGAGAGAGAGCTGAGAGGGTAGAGAGAAGATAGAGGGGCACGAGATTTCAAATGGTGGGGCGTACTGTGTACGCCTCACCCATTTATACCCCTTGAACCGGTTCGTTTGGAATCGAATTTGGACCAGGTTCAAAACCCGTAGCGCTGCACGGCATTCCGGGACGCACGTACGGCATATCAACTTAGCATGAAGAATTCTTGGGTCCTGAGCCCTATTCAAAGATTATTTAGATTCCTAAAATTCACTTTTGGGCCTCGTGCCTATTTGATAGTGCATTTTTCAAGAATCAAACTGGATTTGGTATGATGTGTGCCATTCGATAGCCCCGCGCAGCATTATTTCTATCTCAGACAGTTTGAATTTGAACAGTTTCTTGGCATTCGAGGTTGTGATGTTTGGTTTGTTTGAGTTTATTCGAAAATGATGAAAACAGGCAGGTATGAAGGAAATGGGACTTTCATTTCATTCATGAACCCGGGGCAACCCCGGGGATTTCATTACACTCAAAAAAATAAAAATAAAAAATAAAAACACAAAAAAAAAAAAAGAAAAGGAAAAGAAAATTCTACTGCCCCTCCTTTTTCTTCTTCATCCTCGTCCTCAGTCACTCCCCTCACCGGAAGCGTCGTTTGCTCCATCCGAACGGTCGTCGAAACCATTCAGATTCCCCTCAGAATCCTCCGCAGTATCATCGGACTCGCGCCCCGGCGCAAACTCAGGATCGTGCTTGTCAACCTTGCAATTTGTGCATTGAGTTGCTCGATCTCCTCTCGGTAAAAGGCCATCTCTGCCTCGAAAGAAATCATGTGTGCCACAAGGCTATTGTCCGCCATGCTCGTTCTTGAAAGGCTTCAGGAATAACCTGCTCTTGAAAGTGTAGAAGGGATATGAAGAGGCTTAAGAGAATTTTGTTGGTGATGCATGGAATGAGGCACCACCCTCCTTTTAAAGGGACGTTAGCCATCGAAAGGGAGTGCCTATATTAATGGGCACCCTTAAACCAGCTGACTATTCTCGAAAATCGAAGAGTTGCATGGGAAGTTGAAAAACCACGCAGTGTCATGCTCAACCGCACGGCATTATGATTCCACAGGATTAAATCATTTTTTTTCCTTGGGATTTCTTTGAGCCAGACACCAATATCATCCTTGGGAATGATATATTCCGGCCACTTTGCATTAAAAATCCAATAAAATGTCGTGCCTTGGTCAAAAGGATTATTTTCGTTCTCAAGGACTCGTCGAATTTTCGTCCTCTGAGACTTGTCGCATTTTCGTCCTCCAGGATTCATTGAATTTTTGTCCCCCGGGACTTGCAGTATTTTCATCCTTCGAAACTCACTATGAATTTTTCGCCCTTCAAGGGCTCGTCTCACCGCGAATTTTGCCCCCTGAGGGCTCGTCTCAAATTTTGCCCGCTGATGGCTCGTCTTGAATTTTTCGCCCTTCGAGGGCTTGTCTCGAACTTATGCTGCTATTTGCACTTACTTCTAGTTTTAGAAGATTTTACAACACTTGGCACTACAGGCACTCAATCTTCTCAAGATTAATATTTGCTTTCACAGTTAGTCCTCCGGGACTCATTTTGCTTACATTGTCCCAATTGAACTATGTTGGTCTAATCCCTACATGTAAGGTACGTAGGCAGCTCCATGAGTGTGACCATCATTAACCATTTGAATGTATTTCGATTTTCGTGCATTTTGGTTTCTTTTTAAAGACTTTAGAGTAATAGATTAGGATGCCTATTCTTTAAGCGTCACTCGTACCAACCAATGGTATTTGAGTTCCGTTAAAGAGGGACTACTATAGACACCCCAATCCAGACCTTGAAAGATCTTTAAATGCCTCGATGATGAAATAAAGGGAACAATACCTTTAAGAGCTTGAATGAGGAATAAAGCCCAATAAAGCCTAAAAACCCAATAAAGCCCAAAAGGCCCAGGATTGAACCTGGAACATCGTATGACACACTTCTACACCGCACGGTACAATGACATTCATTACACTACATGAGGTCATGAAGTAAACCGCACGGCATTTTAGAAAAGTTCTAACTGGCTCAGAAAGCTATCGGCCACGCTCACTCGAGCTACAGCTACAAAACGGCTTAGCTGAAAAAGCACTTCCAGCTCGCCCAGAATACACCTCCCCTATTTTGAATTGAAATTCTTGGCTCTTGCCTATAAAGACACCCCTCCGCTCAAGTGAAAGGGGCCCCTAATCTCTCTCTCTCTCTCTCTCTCTCTCTCTCTCTCTCTCTCTCTCTCTCTCACCTTGCCTTTACATCCCTTCTCTATTTTTAAGCCAAGAGAAAGTTGCTCTAAAAACATTCTCCGGGCGTTTCTTTTCTCAAAACATTCCATTTTTCTCCTCACCTTCAAAACCCAGTCTCTTCCTAACTTCGAGACCCCCCCTTCCCCTCCCCCAAATCTAAATATCCAACAAACCGCATATACCCACACATCCATACGCTTTCATCTACAACCGTCCACCTTCGTTCAAGCTCAAGATCAAAGGTAAAAAGCAAGTTCCCTTGGGCTAGGCCCTGTCTTGGCCCTGAGGGGACTTTTTCTACAGTCAGGCTTGACCTCTTTTGGGTTGAGTACTAACTTAAAAATCATTTTCAGAAATTAAAATGATCACTACACTGGACATACCACACCGCACGGTGTTCTGATGCATTGCATGGTGTAGTATGTTCAGGCGCACGGTGTTTTACTATTTATCGTTTATTTATCCAAACTGTCTGGATTATGGCCATTCCTTGTCAGGACTATTTATATTACTGGAATACCGTCATCGGTGCATTTCAAAATGAGACCATATCTACAAGCCATGTCTCGCTCTCTAAATGAAGTTTTCTTGATAGTTCCAAGCGATCAAATGAATCAAAAGGTTGTCTTATTTTCATGGATTGAAGGAATGGTGTTATTCTAAGACGAATCATAAGTTATATATTGCTTAATGTCTTTAAAATCGTCGTGCGGGATATATGGTGCAGCAGGCGTTATTCTGAGTATTGTTGATAGCCTGATAGCAAGAAGGAGACATCGCACAACGTATCATAAAGCCATGCGCGGCATTATGGTAAGCCGTGAGGGGAATGATGTGATCTGGATAGTTTGCTGATTAGTTCTTTCATCTTTCACAACATCATTCTCTCGTCATTTCTGTACAGCAAGCACCACGGGCACGCCGATGTGATATATCTTCCCATGTCTCTTTCCCCTTGTTTATTAAAGAGTTTGATTTCCCAAAGGATATTCAAAGTTTTCCCTTTTTGAAAATGCTTTGTAGAGACCGATTTTTATTGGGCGAATTGGGTGCTTTTTGACAAAACCTTCCCCATTCATAACATGGCCCCCGAACCCAAAGTCTCAACGTTTTTGCTATGACCAAAAGCCTTTTTCAAACAAGTTCTCGATTTCTCGGATCATCCATCTCAAAAATCTGGGTGGCAACTCTCGAGGGCACACCGGTCGAGGAGCCCACAACAAGTTCTCGATTTCTCGGATCATCCATCTCAAAAATCTGGGTGGCAACTCTCGAGGGCACACCGGTCGAGGAGCCCACAAGCATGACTAGGTTTTTGCTTCTCTTAGATTTGAAATTTGGTCTTAGACATGATAGTAATGACTTACGAGAAAATTGAATTTTTAACTGCTAAAGTTGATGAGCTACCCAAATTATTGGCTGCCCTCGCTACCATTGTTTATAATTTGCAATGAAGTCCTCCACAAGCTCCACTTCCATCTGCCCCTACTAGGTGGATGACAAAAGCAATTTAAATGGAGACTCATCCCACCGAGAAAAATCAAGCTAGAAGGGCGATGAAACATCTACAGCCACAACATGCGAAGCAAATTCACTTGCAGACCATTTCCACCAGAGTGTGAATCGAAGATGACCTAAACCAAGGACTTATTGACAAAAGTAAAATGAAAGCAAGCATCAACCTCAGTAGTGCTAGCAACATTAATTTGGTGGGATCTTATTTCAATCAAAGGCAAAAGAGGGAATTTGTCCTTCTTAGAATGAATCTAGAAGATACATTCTACATTTTGAAATCAAAAGGTGATATGAAGCAATTGCAACCAAATTTTTGTAACCTTGCATAGAAGGGTGGAGACTATCGCAATGTGGCACGCTTTCAGGAATGCAGTACAAGATCTCATTGATCAAGGAAAAATTGATCCAACCAAGTTTAATCATTCAGCAGCGGTAGCTAAATATGTCACGTCTTAGCTTGAAGTTCTGAGTCGGTCTTTTTTTGTGAGAATCTTGCTAGTTACTTTGGCCACTATTTCGGCCCGTGTTTGCTTCCTCTTGAAATTTGAGTATTAAGATTATGGGGTTTGATTCTTAAGTTTGTTTTCTCTTTGAAGCAATTTTATTTGTCATTGTGTTGGACCAACTTGTCGCACTTTGCATGAAATGTGAATCTCTTTCGAAATATCAATTTCCTTGAATTGAAAGCATGAACTCCGAGGGCTTGATTCTCTTTTGAGATACATAGGCACCTTAGGACAGGTCACATTTTTTAAAATGTCTTCACTTTTGCTGATTTGCTGCCATGGAATACTCCGATAATGTTAAGTGTTGAAAACGATCCTTAAAGGTTTCAAAGTAATCTCATGGTGTCTTTTGAAACACATTAAAACCACTTGATTTGTCAGATGCACATAATAAGTTTTCAAATGAGTTATGACCTATGCCATTTTTGTTGAGTTAAGAAGGAGTTGAAACCTCACACAATGCCCCCTCTAATTATTACCTCTTCTCCAATGGCCACCACTACAGATTCTCCATTCACAATGACTTGAATGCCATCTAGTAGTTTAGACCTAGCATCAATTTCAACACACACGAGCATGAATTTCAACACACACACCAGCATAGTCAAGGCAATTCCTCTTTTCTGTATCCTTATCAACATGCAGTGGTTTGCCAATGGTGCTAGCAATACTACTGAAACTTTTTGCGGTCCAAAATTCAAGGGGTAGCTTATGGAGTTTGATCCAAGCTAGTATTGTAGATGGATGTTCGAGGGTGGGAACCATCATACGCTGCCAATCTTTAAAAATTAGATATCTACGGGGTGGGGGGGGAAATAAGATCCATTTTCCAGAGCGCTAATTTTAAAAGCTTCATCCTTGAATTAAAAGATGAACCTTGAACCAACCTGTTTAACAGAGTTAATGCCATGATTATCCCAAACATTATGAGCTGTAGAACTGAGAAGAGCGAATGGTATCTTACCGTCACGAAAATGCCCAACAAGGCAATGACCCCAGCTCCTTTCATTCAAAATTTCTTTGCCAATCTCAACAACTGCTCTTTTGCCCTTTCGAAATTCAAGATAGTGGTCTAGCTTCATCAATTTTGAAGGACCCTGAGACTGAAAAAGAGAAGCCCAATCTTTAGATTTTGAATGTACGCGACTAGGGTTTTGTACAGACTTTAGAGAAGGAGGACGAATGTCTTCATTGTAGTCACCCTCGGTTGAATCCCCTTCGAAAAAGGGTATATGTCGATCTGGAATAAGAGATGGTTGTGATGGCTTGAATCCAACATTTAGGATTTGTACCCCTTCATCTTGAGAACCTATTACCTTATTGTGAGCCACGAGGATTCATGAACATCCTTGAGCTGAATAAGTTTGCTTGCAGCTCAGAGTAGTCGATATTGATTCCAAATGATTTCATTTCGGCTTGGAGAGAGGTGACAATTATAGATAATCTCACCTCAGATTCCAGCCAGTCGCCAGTTTGTTTGAATATCTCTTGCAATTTTTCTCAAGGGTTAGGGTTTTTAGGGCTGTGAACTCCATACGATTTTGGTAGAATGAGTTCAATATAAGGCGGACCGGAAGAGAAATGGGAGGGTGAGGTGTTAGGACTTCCATCTATAGGGATTTGGGTTTCAATTGTACGATAAGAACTGTTAGAGGTTCCTTTCGTGATTTAATGTTGACATCGGAACCCATAACCTTAAATAGTGGGTTGCTAATAGAATGACCCTTAATTTTTGTTTCTTACCATATTTTTGGTGATTTAAAGTCTTGAGACCATCAAAATGGTAAATAATTGCAGTGACTACCACTAATTGCTAATTTACTTGATTTTAGATTATTATTATTTATTATATCCAACCAGATTTTACAGAGTCTCTAGTGAAGTTATGTTAGGCTATCTACAATGATATAATCAAAAGTAATAGGTTTTTAAAGTTAACAATGTTTGTGCAAAATATGACTTACAATGATATAATCAAACTTAGCAATCTTTTTAGAAATAATCAAATTTTGGGCTTTTGATAACCAAAACTTTTCCCAATAACAACCTTTTGCCAATAACCAAATTTAGTGAACCACATATATTCTCAATCAAATACATTCATCGTTGTACAAAAATCTTCTCTCCCTTCCCTTTTCTTCCCTCCCCCTCTCTCTCACTCTCTCTCAACAATGTTTTCAAAAAAAATATTTTTCTGAAATTTTTTTTTTTAAAAGGGGAGTGATTTTCGCACTCCCCTTTTGATAACCACACTTCTTTTTTGTTTTGGTTTTTTAGTGTTGAAAGTGTATGCATTTTTTTGCTAAAAGAAAAAAAATAGTGTGGATATAAAAAAAGAGTGTGAAAATCAGTTCCCTTTTAAAAATAGTATTTTCCCCCAAAAATTATTTTTTAACTATTTTTCTAAAAGAGTTCTTATACAAAGAAATTGTTCTTTTTTTTGAAAAGCTGTTTTTTTTTTCAAAATCATTTCTTATATAAAAACTATTTTTTCAAAAACTGTAGTTACACACAAAAAAAATTTACAACTATTTTTTAAAAAACTTGTTTTTTTTCAAAAACTATTTTCTATTTCTAATAAATAATTTTTATTAATTTGAAAACTTTTTTTTGAAAAGTTATTTTCTATATTCACAATTTTTAGTTTTTTGTAATTTGAAAAGTGATGTTACAAGTTTTGATTATACAATTTTGATTAAGCTATTGTGAATTTCTACATGCTATCCTTAGAAATCTTTTAAATAAATATTCAAAATTGATGTGATAACTTCTGATTATTCAAATTTGATTATCCTATTTGAACAACAATGTTACAACCACACATTTACAAACAAATACTTATACACAAATTAAGATGGGCCCCATACACACTGGATCTACCCCTTTGTGAGTTTGTGTAATAAGTGTTTGTGTGTGGTTGCAAAATTATTGTGCTACAGAATATTCAAAACAGCTGATTCAATCCCCACTTACTGCGTGCACATCTGATCCGGCTGCTCGCGTTTCTCCAACGCTTTGGTTCAGTAGTGTTTCCCTTTACTCTTACTCTCTCTGTTAGAGACTTCAATTCCGACTGAAGCAAAATGGTAACCCCTCTTCTCTCTCTCTCTCTCTCTCTCTCTCTACATATATATGTATTTATATACACACACAAATGTATGTAAACAGACGTATGAGTTCATGTGTAAAGCTACATGGTCATCTCGACATATCTGTTGAGACTAGGGTTTCAAATCGAACCCCTCCAATTGTGTGGTTGAAGTTGTTTTGATTGTTCGGTTGGCTTTTGCTAGTTTCTTTTCTCCTAATCACTAGTCACAAATCCTGTTCGTTAATCGTCACATCTTGTTCGGTAACACTGTTTCTTCAGATAACCTAATGGAAGTATGTGAGGATTTGTTGACTAATTTTTCATAAATGTGAATTAATATCTTTTCCTTTTGTAAGTCGTTATGGTTTACCACAAGCTCTTAGTTTTTGCTTTGCTAGATGGGAAATAACCAAATTTACTTCTTATTTTCTTTCATTTTCCCTTTTTCCATCCATTCCCGTACTTGAGTCTATGCTTCTTATATACCCTGGTAGCTTTGACGCCTAGATTGATGATACATTACATTACCTCTTTGTCATGAACATTCAACAATTCTGCGAAAGGATCTAGTTTTTCGTTCGAATGTCATTTTGGAGTTTAAGCATCACTGTGGTCATATTATAGGCTGACCCTGAATTGGAAGCTATCAGGCAAAGGAGAATGCAAGAGCTTATGGCTCAGAATGGTGTGGTGAGTGATCATCTTGTTGAGCACGCACATATGTATTGACATTATTGGACCAACTCCATTTGGTTTGCACTTATTATGATCTTACTATTTTGTGTGGGTCTTACTTCCAAGCAGGGAAATTCGCAAAACACTGATAAACAGAAAGCCCAGGAAGAAGCGAAAAGGTAGCCCTCTTAGATCTAACAGTAACATCACATAACATGAGAACTTTTTTGGGGTTTTTAGAGGCTGCTCCCTGTTCTTAGCTTTGGTTTCATCCCAACCCTGAAAATATTATTTCTACCCAATCTTTTTAAAATAGTCTTGTCCCATATTAATTCAGACAAAAATATCCTTGGCTATGAGAACTGGCTATGTGAACCGACTATGTGAACTGGACTATGATAATTGGCTATGTGAATTGAAAAATACACAGTTTACATAGGCCCAATACACACAGTTCACATAGCCCACTGCACAGTTCACATAACCAAAAACACACAATTCAGATACATAGCCGCAATACACACAGTTCGCATAACCGAAAATACACAATTCACATACATAGCCCCAATACACACAGTTCACATAACCGAAAATACACAATTCACATAGCCTCACCACATATTAAAATACACAATTCACATAGCCCCAACTCACATAGTTCACATAGTCCCAATACTTACTAAAATACATATGTGAACTGTGTAGTTCATATAATTCCCATATGCAGTTCACATAGCCCTCTACACAGTTCACATAGCCTCAACACACACACTTCACATAGTTCACATATGCAATTCACATAGCCCACAACACAGTTCACATAGTCTCACCACACTGTTCACATAGCCCCAAAAGACACTAAAAATGCGCCATATAGCCACATGAATTACTTCATATGCATATACACATATGTATATCTATCAACTGTACCAACTGTTTGCTCTTCGTTTTATTTCTTACATACCTCTTGATCTATCTGTAGAACACGAGCCCCGTGGAATTTCAATTTTTAAGTTTGTCCACCCGACTAAGGTATGAATTTTTCACCCAACATAAACAGTAAAATGGAAAAACCCACCGGCAACAAAAACACTGGCGGCTGCGGAAAGCACTAGCAAAAATCGAACAGGTAGTGGCAATGGGGGAGAGGAAAACGAGCTGGACGGCTACTCGCTTACGTCGAGGCTCGGGCTCTAGTCTTTGTAGAGATCTGAGATCCTCCTCCTGGCTGTGTTGGTCGGAAAAGTCGTCGGAGTAAATGAAGATTTTCTTCTTGAACTGAAACGGAATCCGCCACCGACCACAGCATGCTGGGCTAGTGGTGGAACAACAACCTCACAATCGACGGCACCTTTGAGACGAAGCTGATGCCGGATCTCGATCGGAAACTTGACGACGCAATGTAGAGAAGATGAACTCGTCGAAGAAGTCAATGGCGATGGCGATGTGGCGCTAGGTGTTGGTGGTGGGGCTCTCAGTCACCATAGCTGGATGTGTTCCACCTTGATTAACCTGCCACCATAGCTGGACGTGTTCCACCTTGATTAAAGCTGGCGTGTTCCAAAGAGATGGTGGGTTTGCTTTGAGAGAGAGAGAGAGAGAGAGAGAGGTCACCATGCGCAAAAAAGTCATTAAAAGCAACATAATTGAGCCTATCTAGGTTTGGGAACAATATTTAGGGTTGGGATCAAACCAAACCTAAAAAATGGGGGCTGCCTCTAATTTCGTAATTTTTTCTTCGTCTTTCTATAGCAAATACATATTAGCATTTTTTGTTAAATTGTTTTGATGTGGACTATTCACATAGTTGCTTGATCTAGGGATGCGGATGAACAAAGGCAAATGATGCTTAGTCAGATTCTGTCATCAGAAGCGCGAGAACGACGTAAGTTTAAGTAGGAGCTGTATATTGATTAATAATCTATTTTTATGTTGCAATATACTATCCCCTGTAAAACTGCAATGTATCCAGCAGCCACCACCATCAACGCTTAAACAGGAAGTTGATTTCTAATTTACAAGTACCAAACCTAAATAGTTCTCCTTGATCCTTGACATTTTCAAAACACAGCTCCCTCTCAATTTAGACTGAGTTTAACCCTATGAACTTCACCCCGGTCTCTTTTTGTTCTTTCTATTCTCTTTCATTAATCTCTTTCTTTATGTAGTATGTACCTTACGCTTTGTTTCTTTTCTTTCTTCGTCGTCCTTATTTGGTTGATTCCTCCTCCTCCTCATCATCTCCTCTCTCTCACTCTCTCTAACCCTTACTTTTAGTTTTTCATTTTCAACATCTCTTAGCTCTTCTCTTGTTTTCTGTTCCTCACTCCATTTACTTCATTTTTAGCTTCATTGTCTTGTTTTCACTTTCTTCTCTTTTATTTACCTTTTTTTTTCTCTCTTCACATGTATGCCTTAGCACACATCCTCCACATTAAGACAACACCCATGCCTTAGCATAAGGTTGAAAGAATTGGTTGCCACTTGTTCGGTCTTTCATCTTCGAACTGCTAATTTTCCCCTTGTATACGCATAATTAGTGTTAGGATACAAACCGAACTGGTTTATGAGGATGCCACATGTCTATCTCACTAAAAGGTCTATGTTTATACTTCCATCCCTTTTATCTTTCTCAATTGGAGCATAAACCATAATAGAAGTCCATCCACTCAGTATTGGTTTAACTTCAAGTAGAAGTTCTTACTTTCTCCGGGTGGGATGCTATACATACCCAAGGTATTACTTTTAATGCCTGTCTATCATTTTGCTTATGTGGTATTGCTCTAAGTTATACTAATTCAATATTTACTTTGGCGTGCAATATGATTGTCACAATTATGCCATTATGCTCTTGAAAACTAGAAATTACTGATGTAGTATAGTTCACATTTTTCACCAAGACTTTGCAATATTTATATGTTTAAATGGTTTCATGATCTCTGATTCGGTAATCAAGGTGCTTAAGTGACTCATATTATCGTTTCTAAGTTTTGAGCTTTGTTTTAAAATTGGTCATGATTAATTAGGGTTCACTGGATTGGTTTTGGTGAGCAAAATTAGTTAAGGTTAAGAACAATTAACAAATTTTGATGAACAAACACTAATCATGATTACTCAAAAGCGGGTTAATTTGTGTTAACCAAGTTTGTCAGGCTGGATTGGTGAAATTTCACTTCTTGGTGTGTTGTGGACACTAGTTTTGTGTGGCCGTGAATTAAGTTACATATAGACCTGTATTTATAATGCCCACCAAGTACAAAAATGGTTAGACAGTAGCAAGTACCCTCGATGTTTGATTTGAAACTCTAAGAAAATGAGTTTGAGAGAGTGAGTACTTGTGCTTGACAAAGAATAGGAACCTTTATAGGTTCATAAAGAAGCAAAAATCTGAGAAATGAAAACCCAATTCTCCATTGGATAATTGTCTGTTAGTTTATTGTAGGATGTCTTTGAAATAAAATGATTGTCCATTTTGGAAGGTCTAGGTCATTGAACATAAGGTTTTCAAACATTGTTTTTTATAGAGATGAGTGTGAATAACTTGATAGAGAAAAGCATGCCTATAGTTTTTGCAGTTCCAATTTGTATTGGCTGGGTCTGTTCAAAAAAAATTGTATTGGTTGGGCATGAACGCATTCAACATATTTGCACCTTCGAAAAACAGAGTATTGCAGCGGATCTTACTTAGCAAGTTAATGACAGTCAAAGTTGCACCCTTTTTTCAGCCATCTTTCAAAAGTTTTTGGGTTGGTTTGTTTCAATTCACTCGCATGATGAATCTTATGACATATGCCTGTCTTCAACAATTATTTGATTTATTCAGTTGCTCGAATTGCTTTGGTTAAGCCTGAGAAAGCAAGAGGAGTTGAAGATGTTATACTGAGAGCTGCTCAAATGGGTCAGATAGTTGAGAAGGTATGTTTTTGTTTCCTAAATTGTGAGAAGGTATGTTGGAGATTAGCAAAGTTCTTGGAGCACGTACTCTCTCTCTCTCTCTCTGATGCGCGCACACATTTTAGGACTGTCGACAAAATACTGTAACAACGTGCTTGATTACCATTTTATGTACAGGTTTCTGAAGAGAGGCTCATATCGCTGCTGGAACAAATCAATACCCAAACAACTAAACAGACAAAAGTGACAGTACGTCCTAATCTTTTGCTCATCTCTCTCACAAGCCTTGCATATTGCTTGCATGACTTATATCTTATGTTACCTTTGTTATCATGTGCTGCTGTAATATCTCAGATCCAGAGGCGACGGAGTGTTCTTGAGGATGACAACTAGCGTTTTGAATCCAATGTATCTGCTGATATGTGATAGTACGGACTTTCTCGTAGTGTATATCTTGTGATATCTGTGAATCTTGTGATCTGCAGTTTCCTTTTCTGTATCTTTCAGTCAGCCTTGTCATCTTTATTGTCCTCTTGTTTCTACAAAATTCTCTGGATACTTTGTTTTTATTGAGTGGTAATGGAGTTGATTGCGATTCCCTGCAGGATAAAATTGTGAAGAAACGTGCAAATGATATAAATTTAAGTTCAGGGTCTTTTGGGTTATAATTTGGGCAACTGGATAGGTAGAGGGGCTCTTTTTGCTGCTAGCCAGAAATTAATTTATGTTCATTCACTGATTGGGATTTCCATTGTACAAGTGAGTTCGAGGTTCATGGGACCCCATGCCTTGACTTCATTTTGATTTGATGGGTCTAGGATGATTTGAAACTGCCTCTCATCACCCATTACGGCATTGGAGGAGAGACAAAATGGTATCTGACACTACTTGCTATTTTTGCCCTCGGGTAATGGTATAAGTTTGGAAGTCTATTTTTATGCTTTTATCATCTTTGTCAAGCCTTGCAAAGCATATATTTTACGGTTTTGGTCATTTTTCTCTAACCTTACAAAGAATGGATGACAGGTTGATGCTTCTGTTGAGCTAAAAGTTGATTGTCTATTAAGTGGAAAGCACATTTCTTAGCTTTCGAATAATCAACATTTTTTTCCCAGCCTATTGATGGTGCGTTGGGTGGTCTTGATTCAGCAGGAGACTGATTGGGTTGCATAAGTAAACTAAATGTAAACCGTGTGGCGTAGAGGAGAACGAGAGGGGGACATAATGACCTTTTTATACAAGCATGTTGTTTTAGAATAGCTGCCCCCAAATAATGATTGCATAAAAGAATGAGTATATCAAGAGGCAGGCATTATTAAGATTAAGAAGTTGAGACGGCTCACTGTGTTCGGTTTAGGTCTAGAAACTCAATCCTCTCTCTGTGCATAGTTCTCAATAAGTTCTCTTTCAATTATTATTCATATCTCTCTCTATTCATTACTTCAAAACTAAAACCAAATCAAGTCGCAACCCTTTTTAAAGTTAGAGTGAGATTTCCTTCAACTTGGGATACATCTAACAGTGTTGCGCAGGAAATTGGACCCCTACTGATTATGAATGTGGATTAAACCAACTCTAACCACCGCTTAACCACCTTACTTCAATACCACTCTTTGATTTGATATGCTAAATACTACCAACTACAAGGGCAATCAGTCAATTACAGTACTTGTATTATACACACGTAGGTTGGAAAACTATCAGGCAGGTATTAATTAGGGCTGGCAAATTGAACCCAAACTCATTAATAAACCCTAACCCACCTACTAGAAAATAGACCCAACCCAATCTATTTATTAGTTGGGTTAGAATGGATCCAACCCATTTAACCCATTTATTAATTGGGTCTAATTGGGTCAACTTAAATGACCCAATAAGTCATGAACATAACCCATAAAAAAAAAAACCTTCATCAATTGATCAAATTGAAATCCCCGCCGCTGCATACACGAGTATATGACTCTCCGCACACGCGCTGTGCACGTGATTAAGAAATAAAAAAGAATTTTTCTACATACACACGTATATGACTCTCTCTCTCTCTCTCAATTCTTCTATGCTAAATCACACGTGTCCAAAAAATATTTGGATGGTCTGGATTAAAAATTAATTGTGACCGGTAACAATTATTTTGACAAGTCAAAATTGAAAACACATCTCATCCATTGATTGCGAGAATGGACTGGTGAAATTGCGCTCCGCCGTGAATAAGTTTCTCTCGTGGTAGTCCCGCATAGGGTTTAGATTAAAAAGTTAATTGACTTATTTTTTTGTCCTTATTCAATTTTTTTTGCTTTTTTTTGTTTTGCGTCAAACTTTTGTGACTTATTGATTCGTTTCGACGAGAGGAATCGGAAAAATAAAAAAAATTTGATAGAAACTTATAATTTTTTGAATAAAGACAAAAATAAATCAATAAGACAAAAAAATTTACTTATTCTTGTCTTTTTGAAAAAATTTACTGAGTTTCGATCATAATTTTTACTTTTTTGATTTTTATGGACGAGACGAATCACTAAGTCGCAAAAGTTTGACGCGAAACTATCAAATACGAAAAATATTTGAATTTTTTTCATTAAATTTGAAAAAAGAAACACTTTTAGAAGTTTGAAATTGCAAGTGTTGTACGTATAGGGATATGGATAGTATGGTAATTTTAGTGTACAGGGGTATTTTAGTCATTTAGATTTACAGGGGTAATATGGTCATTTGAACATTGGTATTTTAGCCATTTTAAATTTTAGTATATAGTATGTAATTGGGTTAATGGGCGGGTCGGGTTTGATTTTAAATAACTGGGTCGGGTTGGGTATGAGTAATTAAACTCATAATTAATTGGTCCAAATGAGTCAATGACCCATTAAAGACCCAACCCACTTACAACTTGTCCATTTCGGCCCAAACCCGCCCATTTGACACTTCTAGTATTAACTAATTTGAAAGCTCTCCAGATTGAGCGAGGGCAGAGCCAGTGTCAAGTTTTGGACAGTTATGATGCCATACTACATGCGCACTACACGAGAGCATTTTTTGGATCCGTGTCGAATATGCCCCGGATAATTTCTTCAAAATAATACTCCCTACTTTAAAATAACTTCACATCTGACCCTACAAGTACTAAAAAATTGTTCCAAGTGCGGCCAGTACAAAAGAATGAAGAAAGGGTAGGGCCGGTACCATTGCTAAAATTACTACCTTTTCAGATTCACTGCCAAACAAACCTCTCTAATTTCCACTTCTCTTAGTCCAAATGACGTTACTTGTGTGAGATGAAAGGGCTAGGCAGTCGAGGCATGTTAACTATTTTGGGCAACAGGAGTACAGTTTTTCTCTCTCTTATACAGCCTAACGATTTGGCTATCTATTTTGTACTTTGGCTAGCTACATGTAAACCAACCATTTAGAAGGTATGCGGATCAACAAAAAAAAAACCATTTAGAAGGTAGAATTTTTTATTTTATTTTTATACAAAATATCAACCATCTCACCAAACATGTACTAATGTGCGTTTTGTGTATTGTAACTAGACAAAATGCCTATTAATGTTAGAGGACATTCATAAAAAATGATAATGAAAATTAAATGGCTACTTGTGTTGGAGATACTCATCGCTCTTCTGAACATAAAAAAGTCTATCAAAAAATCACATGTAAATCAGTGTTATTTATTGCTCTCTATTTTTCTCTTCTTCCTGTTAGTTTCCTAATTCAATCACTTCTCCCATATAATTAAGGAAAATAAATAATTATGGTGAAAGACATTTCACACTATCGCTTGGAATTTTTATCTTCACCCCTCAATTTGAGTTCCTTTGGGAAGAGTTCAAATTTGACCGCCGCAAGCTGCAAGTTCTCGTTTCCCATTTAACAATGCACAACAACTCTCATTTAGCAATGCCATGAAAATGTCATGAATTACCGAATATATCAGACTTGCAGAAAAAAGCAGTGAGTCTCACACTATCGATGGTGTAGGGCCCATGGTCATTGTGAGAGAAGCAGGTACATTCCTTGACTCATGCTAGACGTAAGGGCGCTCGGAGCATCTCCAATCCATACTTCATTTTTTCATTTTGGAGGAAAAACATTCTTCAATCCATCCTCTAAAACTCTCGTTCATTTGGAAGGATGAACTTTGATCCTCTAAATATAGAGGATGAAAGAAAAAATAGAGGATCTCCTCCAAATATGTGTTGGAGTTGAGAAATAGAGTGTTAGGTTGGAGTTGAGATAAATAGTATAATCCTCTAAATCTACTTTTCAAATAAAATAGATTAATTTGATCCTCTCAAATAGAGATTTGGAGGGTGTTGGATGTGCCCATAGCGGGATGTTGTGTTCCATGTTTGAGCGTATAAGTGTGATTCAAATCGTTTATTTCATTCAACATTTGAATTCCATCCCAGAAATGAGATTGATCAGATAACGATATCAATGTTAATAGCACACATTTTTCTTGAAAAGTCATTTATGATATGATTTTAGGAACCAGGTTCAAAGAGAGAGTTATTTCGTTCACATGGATGCCAATAACCGACGTCACATGGATGCCGATAACCGACGATCTCATTTTAACATGTATGACAAACTCAACAAGTTAAACAAAAAGGTAAAGTCCACTTTGACCCCCTGTGATTTGAGTCATGTGCGGATACACCACCTATGATTTAAAACTGTGAAACAACACCCATGTGGTTTGTAAAGTGTGCACATAATACCCAATTCCGTCTATTTTAACAAAAGTATATCTCACATGTCTCTTGAATCTAACCTAAATCTAATCCGAGCCGTTCATAATGTATTAATCATACAAGAGCATCCACAGTGGAATAAGCAAAACAAAAAATTGTTAAAATTAGCAATGTTGAATAAAAAAAGTGCTCACATTGGAATAACCAAACCTAGCAACTTCTTAACAACTCATTAAATTTTGGTTCTTCAATAACCAAAGCTAAGAGCATCCACAGTAAAATAATCAAAAGTGGATAATCAAAAGTTGCCATATCATCTTTTGATTATCTATTTAAGAGGTTGCTAAGGTTAGAAATGTAGAGGTCTACAATGGTAAAATCAAAATTAAATAACCAAACATTGCCACATCACCTTTTTAATTTATAAAAATCTAGAAATTGTGACATAGAAAATAAATTTTTTTAAATAGTTTTCAAATTAATAAAAATAGGTTATTAGAAAAAGAGAAAATAGTTTTTTTGAAAATTTTGATTAAAAAAAAACAGTTTTCAGGAAAAAGTTAAAAAAAATAGTTTTTGAATAGAAAAAGTTTTTTTTTTTTTCAAAAGAACAGTTTTAAAAAAAAAAGTTTTAATAAAAAAATTGTTTTGAAATAAAACTGTTTAAATTTTTTTATTGGAAAAACAGTTTTAATAAAAAAAACGTGTAAATAACTATTTTTGCAAAAAAATAAAAACTACTTTTAAAAGTATTTTTGTTATAAACATGTTGAAAATGGAAGAAAGAAGGTTTTTGTGTAATGATGGTGTACTTGATTGAGGAAATATAATGACAATTAAATTTGATTATTAGCAAAAGGTTGGTAGTTTTGATTATCCAATGGCCAAAATTTGATGAGTTACTAAGATGTTTTTAAGTTTGGTTATTCCAATGTGAGCTCTTTTTGAGCAAATGTTACTAACCTTATAAACATTTTTGTTTTGATTATACCACTGTGGATGCTCTAACAATATTTTGTCAATAACCAAATTTTATCTCTCAATCAAATGCATCAACATTACACACAAACCTTCTCTCTCTCTCTCTCTCTCTCTCTCTCTCTCTCGACCTCTCGACAATGTTTTCAAAAAATACTTTTAAAAAACTGTAACTTTCAGATTTTTTTTTTTTTCAGAAACTTTTTTTTTTTTTTTACAAAAAACAAATTTTTCAAAAATTTTAAATAACTATAAGTAAATAAAGTGTGTTTTTCAAAAATCTGTTTTTGAAATTTCAAAACTTTTTTTTATAGAAAACTGTTTTTTAGACAAAAACTGTTTTTAAAAAACTATATTTATAGTTTTTAAAATTTCAAAACTATTTGTGTAAATATAATTCTTTCAAAATTTCTCAAAATTGTATTTATGATTTTTAAGTGAACAAAGTGTGTTTTTTGAAAAACTGTTTCTAACATAAACTGTTTTTTTTCTTCAAAAACCGCTTTTTCAAAAAATATGCGTGAAATGAAGGGAAAAAGTTTGGAGGGCCCATTGGTTTTGATTATGGGCAAAAAATAACCAATGTGGGATTTGACATTGTTAATTTTAGCAACCTATAAATGGATAATCAAAATCTGATGTAGCACGTTTTGATTATTCACATTTGTTTATTCCACTGTTGATGCTCTAATAGAGCAACTCTAAAAAAATCAACTCGATTAGACATCAATGATTCAGTGATCTAATTCTTGTTAAGATGAATGATAAATTTAAATTTAAAAATTTTCTTCGTAATGAATTCGATTCGACCATGAGGTTTTTTTGACTTGAATATTGGTATGATTGTAGTACTCGTCAAACTCTACAATATCAACGGTTAGATCCAATTTTTAGTACATGGGATGGATTGGTTAGATTCAAGGAAGAAGAAGAATTAAGGGACAAGATAAGGGCATATCGAACTTTTGATGCGCGTCCGTCACACTTGACGTTATTATGGACGGAATTGGGTGTTATGTGCACACTTCACAAACCAGAGGAGTGTTATTGCACACTTTTGAACCATAAGGGGTGTATTCGCATATGAACCAAATCACAGACAGTCAAAGTGGACTTTATGAACAATTCTTTTGATCACACTCATCATAGATTCGAAAAACGAGACCAGTGGTGTTGCTTAAGAATGAACGTGAGTGTGCACAATTGTTAAACACAATGTCCAACAATTTTTTTTGTGCCAAAACAACGATAAGGATATAAAAGTACTTCTACACTAGAAATAAGAACAAATAGAGACATTCATTGAAACAGTTTTTTTTTTGCCTCGTTGACACTAGATTACTGTAAGTCTGTAAGTTTCATGTTTTTGAAAATTTCTCCGTGTCCATTGGTGTTGGTGGCATTGCTAGAAAACAGTGCAAATGAGTATGTTACGCGGTGTATTCTATCCTAGCAGGTTGCTGGTTCTTTGCTGGTTTTGTGCTGCTATTTGAGATCAAATTTTTAGACTGTCATTGTGCTGCTATCACTACTATATAGCAGTTGACCTTGTTTTCATTGGGTGGTTTGATTATTTGAGGAGCTTGACTGAAGACCTTCTATTGAATCTATTCTATCAGGAGCAAGAAGTCACAATCCTGTTTATTAATTACCTCCTTAATTGATCCAAATCAGGTGGCCTATCAGTTGAGTGTATATTTGTGAATCTCCAATTGCCAAATTTCCAGGTGTGCAATTCTCCAAATGGCCATTATTTGTTTGCATGGTCTATAGGTTGCTTTTACCTCGTGATCGCAGTCTATGTTAAATTGTTATTCAGTTGTAACCATTTTGTCGTTTCCTTCCCCTCTTTTAGATGGGTTTGTAAACTTTTGTTTAAAGGTTCAGCTAGCAATATGTAGTCATTTGGCCTAGGCTTTGTCAATTTTTTTGTTCTTTTTTTTTTTCCCTCCTGGGATATGCCCCTTGTAAGCTATATATTCGGTTAGCCTCTTTTTTTATTTCAAGCTGATTTACCCCAAAAAAAAAAAAAACTATCCAAGTTTTGTTTACTTCATCATTAAACTACCAATTGCACACACTTGCCCCTTAATCTACCAATTGCATAATTACAAAGGCCAATTGAAGTTTTTCATCCATGTATCAAACGGAAAACCCTTTACTCAGAAAACTCTAACACCCAAATATTACCCAACATTTTTGGCGCTCAAAAGAGGGGTATTTTAGACTTTTACTCAAAAAATCCTAACACCCCAACACCCACAGAGAGAGAGAGAGAGACGAATAGAGTGGGTGGGTGATTCTGGTGTACCACAATTCTTTCTTTGTTTGTAAGTTGATTCTCTTGTTTCGGATACCTTTCTCATTCTTCTTTTTCCTTCACAAATACAAGATCCAGAAAGCTGTTGAGTTTTTTTTACTGGTTGGTTAAATGAATAGGGGAGGAGGGATACCTCAGGTGTGAGCCAAATAAGGAAAGAAAAGGAAAACTATATCTCCAATTGGTGCACTTTCACTTGCATACATGTATGTATGTATGTATATGGAGAGAGAGAGAGAGAGAGAGAGAGAGAGAGAGAGAGAGAGAGATTTTGAGGGTGGGGCTGTAAGATAGATAGAGAGGAAGAAGAAGATACATACATATACATATGTATGTAAAAAGACATTTATAGCCTTCAAGTAAGTTTTCCGTTTGATACATGGATGAAAAACTTGAATTGGATTTAGTAAGTATGAAATTGGTAATTTAAGGGGCAAGTTTTGCAATTGATAGTTTAAGGACGAAATAAACAAAATTTGAATAGTTTAAGGGGCAAGTAAATATTTTACTCTACTTAAAATGTAAAAACTATACTAAATATGTACTTGCCCATTAAACTATCCAAATGTTATTTACCTCGTCCTTCAACTGTCAATTGCATACATTTGTATGGTATTTCACGTACCAATCTATGTTTATGTATGTATCTTCTTCCTTCTTCCTCTTTATCTATACGAATAGTCCCCACTCAAACCCAAATGTGAGCCCTAACCCTTCCACCCTCTCTCTCCACTTGAAGCCACAGCCGTCAAAACCCCTGATGGTGACACGGCGGGGCTGAAATTCACCACACCATATGGCATTAGCCTCTGAGTCAACCTGATCCTCAACTCAGTTGAATACACCATTGCCCAGCTCGTCTAGGCCACCCTCGTGTTCTCATGGGTCGAGAGGTAGACTATTAGTAATCCCCCCACCACACTCGGCCGATCCTTCATTGAAATGGGTCCCACTTCAAATTTAGAATCGATTTTTCCATGACTCAAAAATGGGTATTTGAAAATGCACGAGCTGGGATTTGGAGGATGGACCTTTTTCTGGTGAGGACGGGACCATCGGGGTAGACCGTGTCGAGGTAGATAGACGTTGATCCATTGCACTTGGTGACGTAGACGAGGTGGATGAACGACGAGGATGGGGTTTTGGAGGGAGAGAGAGAAGATGAGAAGTGTGTCGTTCTAAAGGATAATAAGAGGGATTGAAGGAGAGTGATGGTGAAGAAACAGAGGTTATGGAATCGATTTGTTCTTGTTGGGAGTAAAAGTGTAAAAAGTCTAAAATACCCCTCTTTTGTGTGCCAAAAATGTTGGGTAAGGTTAAGGTTAGGTCAGCACTTTTTTCATTCATCTACGAAGTTTTTCGTCCAAAACATGGATGGAAAGTGGGATTTGTCCTTGGTAAATAACGTTTGTGTAGTTTAAGGGTTAATTGTGTGCAATTAATAGTTGAAGGGCGAAGTAAACAAAAGTTGGATAGTTTAAGAGACATGTACGTATTTTACCCAATGTTTGAGTAAACGTTAGAGAAAAAGGGGTGCAGCTATTCGCAACTCATTATTTTCTCCATTAGTCCGTTAAAATTTTACAACTAATTACAAAAAAGATCCCCAATGCAAAATGGCCTAATTGCTCTCATCTTCTTCCTCCCTTCCCCTTCTTCCTCAATAGTTCACCCGATAAAAAAAAAAAAAAACAGTTCAAGTTCGCAAAAAATTTCCAGTTGACTCTTTCCCTGTTCAAATTCTCTCGGCTCCTCTCTCATTCTTTATCATCTCTTAAACTTTTCAATTATTCCCTTGTTCATTTCAATCCCAATGGAGAAGCAAGGATTATATATTGTATCAATGGAGGGTTCCTCTCCTTCCATTGAAAAAGAACAAGATGACCTACTTCTAGGTTTTGATATGAATATGGAAATTGAATCAAATTCATCATCTTTTCTCTTCTCCTCTCTTTCAAGTTTTTTCAACATCTCAATCTCAATCGACTTCCTCCTTCCTCCACTTAGATTTTTTCGATTTTTCCGACCAAGATTTTCAGATTTTCAGGTCTGAAAAAGTGTACTTTTTTCAACGTTTAACTATTGAATATTACTAATATGTTCAACAATCATGTTCCGAAATTTAAGTCACAAATACTTATTTTTTGTGAAACATAAATTCGGTAATTAGTTACCGTAATACCTACGTAATTTCGGTAATTACCTACCGTATATCGTTAACTTTTTCGACATTTGGGTTCCGAATTCAAACGTAAGTCAAAATAATTTTGTCAAATAAAATTTTGGTAAGCAAATACCAAAATATATACTAAAATTTGGTTTTTAAATGTCATTTAATGCTAATAATTTCGACATTTACAGATTGAACGCCTTCATCGTCTGCACAAATTTTTGATTTTTAGATTTTGAACTAATTACGTAGGCTTCGTTTTCAATCTCACATGCTTACAGAAAAAAATGGTTTCACAGCCATCTTAAACCTATTATTGGAGAAAAAAATTGAAAATGTTGTTGTGGTGGTGGTTCAGTGGTGGCGGTTATGGAGGTGGTGGTTCGGCAATGGTGCAACGTGGTGCGCGGTGAAGATACAGAGGAGGGAGGGAGAGAATGATGAGAGAGAAGAGGTCAATGGTGGTGGTTATGGAGGTCAATGGTAGTTGCGATGGAGGTCTGTGGTGGCGGCGATAGAGGTCTGTGGTGGTGGTGGCAGCAATGAAAACCAGGAGAGAGGGGATAGAGGGAGGGGTATACTAGGAAGTTTAGGTGAATTTTGTGGGTTATTTAGAGTAAATTTTATATTAAATATATGGGTGGGGGTTAAGTGAAGGAAACGGGTTAAGGGAAGAAATAGAGGGCTGCGAATAGTCGCCCCCAGAAAAAAATGCTATATGTCTTTAATTTTTCATACCATATTTTACTCCAAAATCAAATTGCACTTGTAGGCCTCATCTGCTTTTGTCATTTTTAGAAGAAGCTACATTACCCTAAGCCCAACCATCCATCAATATTCTCTCTTCTTGTTAACATCTTCTCTATAGGAGTTGAAGTTGAAGTCATAGTGTCACCAGATCTAAGTACAACTATACAATTGTTGCGCGACTATCCCTATTTTGTAGATCCAATCAAGAGAAGGAAATTTGTCAAGAAAAGACGTTAAATATAGTTCATGGTTTGAGTTTATAATGTTGGCTATCCTTTTATTGATCATGCATTCAAATAAACTACCGATTACAATGGACTCAAAAGGTCCGTACAACAAAAGAAAAAACAAACTGAAACAAAACGAACACAAAAAAAAAAACCAAAAACAACAAAATACAAAGAAAAAACAATTTCGGTGTCGGACTCAGCAATTTTGTAACGACCCTGATTTTTGGTAAATAAAAATTTCATTACAAATTTGAATTTGAATTTTATTACCTGGATTTGCTTTTAAAATTACTTTTTTATTTTTAATAATCCGTCATAATTAGACTTGAGACTTATAAAATTATATCTTTTCGCACCAAACAATCTAGTCATTTTCTAAAGACAAGTTTGCTTATAGAAGCACTTGTATATTTTCCTAAGGAGTAAAATAAAATCTTTAAAATTATATTTCTTGGCTAGAAATCCTACTTGGCAAATAGGATTAGTTTTCAACCGACTAGTTGGAAGAACCAAACTACCAATTCACATAGTTACAATCTCCTAACCCTAAATGGACCTTTTTGACCATCTTTGAGTCTTGTGAACCCCTCCAAACCCTAATTAAACCCTTGGACCAAAATAGTATTATATACATATAGAGTTAGGTTCCGGTGAGGGATCCCTTATTTTATTAAAATGCGGGACTCCCATTCCCGATTGAATTTCGATGATCCGAGCCGCTCAAAGTGATCAGAACGTGATTTTAAGGGTCTCCATGAGAAATCAACAAAAAAAATGACCAGGAAGGGCTTCATCTAAGCAGTTTTCATTGAACGGTTCAAAAAAAACTGCTCGGATGACGCCCTTCCCAGTCTTTTTTTTTGCTGATTTCTCGCGAGGACCCTTAAAATTACGTTCTGCACACATTGAACGGTTCGGATTTTCAAAATTTGATCGGGAAATGAAAGTCCCTCATTTTGTGTTAAAATGAGGGATCCCTCACTTGAAAATTCCTATATATATATATATATATATATATATATATATAGGGGCGGTTCCATGGACAACTATTTAGACACCTAAAAAAATACCTCATAGTTTCTGATCAAATTTTAATGATCCGAGCCGCTCAATGTGATCAGAACGTGATTTTAAGGATACTCGCGAAAAATCAACAAAAAAAGGACCAGGAATGGCTTGATCTGAGCAGTTTTTAGCTTAGATTTAATGAACGGTTCAATTAAAAACTGCTCAAAACAAGCACTTTCCGATCATTTTTTTTGCTAATTTCTCGCAGCCACCCTTAAAATCACATTCTGCACACATTGAACGGTTCGGATCATAAAAATTTGATCGGGAATTATGAGATTGAGATTTGGGGTGTTTTTTTAGGTGTCTAAATAGTTGTCCGCGGAACCGTCCCGTATGTGTATATATATATATATTCACTTGTCTAGTCATTCCTAGGCCATACTTATCACCTTTATCTCCTACCCATTAGATAATAAATGTTAGGGAAACTTTTATCCCTTGGACAAACCTAGACTTGTAGCCCTAAATCTAGATTTTTCACCAAAGTCAATTTCCTAGATTTTTCAAATACACATATATGGTTATATATAGATATATGTACCTTATAAGGTATTTTACTAGATTTTCTAGGTACATAAATAACCTTATATATAGGTACATGTACTTTATAAGTTATTTTTTATAGACTTGCTAAGTACACCTATATATTTATATATAGATATATGTACCTCATAGCCATTATTATATTTCTAAGGAATCCTAGACCATACTCCTAACCTTTGCCCATTGGATAATAAATATTAGGGGAATTTTTAACCCATGGATAATAGAAAACCTAGATTTGCCATTGACCTCCAAAGATATTGTCCTAAGATTTTTAGGTACACATATATGTTTATATATAGGTATATATACTCTATAAAGTTATTGTTCTAGATTCTCTAAGTACACATATATGGTTATATATAGATATATGTACTTCTTAGCTTATTATATTTCTAGGAATCTTGACTATATCTTCTCTAGATTAACACTTGAAAGCCTTACTCTTTCCTAGACTAGATCACATAGTACTTAAATATACTTATATATGCACAGTTATATATATAGGTAGCTTGTACTGGAGAGATTTGGAGAGTACAGTGACATGATTTTCTTACATCCTTACAACCTAATCTTTGAACCATCACTTCTTCTTTCATCAAATCTTCCTAAAATCTAACCCAAGTACAAAATCTAGTCTTTCAAGGTCATACCTTTCATAATTGCTCTTTTACCCATTGGACAATAATTGCTAGAAAAATTTTTATTCCTTGGGTAATAGCCAAGAATTTTGCTATAAATAGCACCCCATTCTCACCATTCAACTCACACCTTTTATTCTTTAACTTCTCTCTCTAGAAAATCTTGTATTCTTGCCTTGTTCTTACTTTGTTCTTAGTGTTCTTGAGTTCTTCTTGAAACTCATCCTAGGTCGCCACTAAACCACCACTCGACCACCCTGTCGATCCAAAAAGTTTAAGTAGTTTGGTCAAGAACTAGTTTCGAGAGAAACATTTCTCTTTCGAAGCTACCGGAAGCTCATCGTAGGAAGTTACTCAGTCCGATGTACTTACTTTTTTCGTAGCCGTACCTACCGCCAAGAAGAATGGTAGAATACCTCTACTTACTTACTCTACGTATATTGTATGTTGTTTGTATATCGAAATGCATGGAAGTATTCGTATTTTGATCTTAAGGATGGTTATGAGCATGTATATATGATTACTTAGATTACCTGTTTGATGTGTGATAAAGCATAAGTGGTATCCACTCCAAAGGCGTCCGTACATGTGGCGTTATGCTTTAAGTTGTGATATGAGCATTATAGAATAATATAGAGTTGGATGATCTTGCTAGTTTAGTTTCAAGATTGCAATGAATGATTTATGATTACGTATGAGAAAAGTTCTGCCGCGGAGTCTTTGCATGAAAATGAGACACGAATATTGAGAAAGTAGAAACATGACACCTAGAGTGTGTTAATGGCAAGGTATGTTTTGAAACCGCAATGTGGTCGGACGTGGTAGCCCATTGTGTGTAAGAAAACCCGCAATGTGGCCGGACTTGGTAGCCATTGTGTGGATTTGCGGAAACTGCAACGTGGCCGGACTTGGTAAACCGTTGTGTGAATGAAAACTCGCAATGTGGCCGGACTTGGCATCCCATTCCGTGGATTGTGAAAACCACAATGTGGCCGGACTTGGTAGCCCATTGTGAAGATTGCCAATGGGGCCGGACGTGGTAGCCTTATTGGTAATATGTCTTGGTTATCCGCGGAGGGGAGCCAATGCAAAGTTTTGTGTGCCAATGGAAACCCGGTGCGGCGGAACCATTGTGAGGATACTTGGGAGACCGGAACGGCGGAATCGAGGTTGGGTGTGTTAAAACGATTTTGAAAATGTTGATTTGGTAACTGAAAGGTGAAACTAGTGACACGATCTACGAAATGACGCATAGGAGAAACTCAGAAATCATGGACACCAACGACTGTTGAATAGCGAATGTGGCTGTTTCATTGTTAACTGTTTCAGTTAGATATGTATGTACTATGTAGAAATCGTTATTTTTGTAATCTACTGCTTGTAAGTTAAGAGTTAGTGGGTATGGATTATTCTATTGAGCTCTCGTAGCTTATGGTGTTATCTTTGGTGACCCTGACATATTATACTGGTGGCGACGCTGGTATAATGTGTCAGACTTTGTAGATGATCAAGATGAGCTGTACACCTTGGAGGCCTTTGGAGCTGAAAAGCTGGCTAGGATGGAGGAGCAGGCAGAGTTATAGTTAGGAACCCTAGTTTCCCTCTCTTTTGTAATGAAAGTACTCTTATAGAGGTTATGATATAATAATGAACCAGACTCTATTTAGATATTCAATAAAATTATTTATTTAACATTCCTAAAATTCGGGGCTTTACAAATTTGCTAGTGGAAATGGGTGGAAAGTCCATGGATATCTGGAGTCATAAGCTTGTTCCCGCCTCTGATTGCCAGATCTGTTGCAAACACCTTCACCGCCACTGTCGGAGAGCTCAAAAAATTCGTCGTCAAATCCAGGGCTGACTCATAAGTTTTGGAGGTCGAAAGTGAACCTCTTGAATGAGGCCTCCCTATATTTTCCATACAAAAGTTCATCTACAAAAAGTTTCATAAAATAAACCATTACAAAAGATTTACCATTACAAAATATAAGCATATAATTATCCAAAAAAATGCAACCATTACGATATCTCAAAATCCATCCTTTAAAAATTAATCTTCTCAATTTCATTCCATGCATTGTTAATTCCATTCCATTATTTCAAACCAAATGTATCCTAATGGGTTATAGCCTATGGGAGTTGATAATCGGTGTATTCCACCATAGGGCCTATTTTGTGGCTCATAAATTTCAATTGGGCCTATTTTGTGTAAAAAAGACTTAGAGCAATTTTTTTGGGGGGCCATATATACATACATATATATAGGGGTCCTATAATTTTTTGGGCCCTCATTTTTAGCCTTTTTTAGGATCCAAAATGCATGCTTCTCTCGCGCCTGGCCCTGGCCAAATCGATCGAATTCAAGAGCCATAACCCACATATAGTTCCTCAGATTTAGGCCTCTACAGGCCAAAAAGGATGGGGTGTGTAAGAGAGCTTGTCACCTTTGAGAGAGTGTCTAAACCATTTCACAACCATGGATATAAGAAAAGAGAGGCTAAGAAAGGGGAGTAAAGAGAGTGATCAGGACCAAAGGGGATCAAGAGGGGAGGAAGATGGAAGAGAGTAGAAGGGGAAGGGGGCAGCGACTGGGGTGAGAAGATGAAACCCTCACCCGGAGCGTTCTCTCACCCTCTTTGGGCATGTTTGATAGCAAGTTTTGTTTGGAGGGGATTGGTAATGAGGTGAGATTAGGATAGGGCAAGGAGAAGTGATTGATAAGGAGATGAGATTGGTAATGAGTATGTTTGTTTTGCACCGGATTAAACAATAGGAGTATTATGTACCATGTTTATTTTACATGGGATAGGATTGGATTAAAATGTCTATTTTCATTTTTACCCTTATGCAAAATAGTTAAAAAAATAAAGCAAAATTTAACTCTTCTATTTTTCCCTGTGGTTGTTATATAAATATTACAAAAATAAAAATATTACTACAATATTTGTTCTATTTTCTCTTGATATCTTTTTTCCTATCTAGTACTTATCTTTTGTAGTTGCCATCCAACAAAAAAATACAGGGGGTTTTTTTTTTTGAACTTGCAGGCCAACGTCTGGAATAGCAGGTCCAGTAATAGGAGCAACACAACAATACTACTGGACTGAAATAAGAATCTAAGCAACGAGGGTAATTGTGTCAATCTATGTAAAAAGGGAGGGCATAAAAGTCTTCTAACACCAATCCCAGGGGAATAGGATTGGTAATAACACCCCCCCTTGGGTTGGGTAATCCTGCCAATTTGTGGGATTCACAATCCCATAGGACTCCTAATCCCTCCCTCCAAAATCAAACCAAACAAGCAACTACAATCCCAAACCACTTTATTAGTCCAATCCCAAGGCCTTAACTGGCTATCAAACATGCCCTTTATATATACTTCACTATCATTCATTTAAGATACATACAATCTTGCGTCTATATATATTTCAAAAGATAGAATATAAAACCTAGTGCTAAATTTTTTATAGACTGTTGCAATCTCCATAGGCCGATTATTGTTTTTTTAGAAAATAAAAAACTTAGACGAGCGGGTGTTAAATTGTTTAAATAATATTAGACATATGAACTTGTATTATTTAACGTTTGCACTATGTTTCTTAAATTTTTTTTTTGAAAAATGGGAGGTATGTCTCGAATCTTTTCCCTTTTCATAGTGTAAAATAAAGGAAGCTTGCATGATCAATGGTGCACGAAGGATCTCTGTAGAAAGGTTTTTCTGGCAACCCAATTAAAATATGACAATTCAGCGATTCACCCCACACGTGCACATTTACCAATGATGGAGAATGATTATTTGAGACTCTATGGAATAGAAATTCGATTATGAGAGCTCTAGTTTTCAAAATTTAATTATAACCATTTATTTCGATCAAATATATCAAAAAATATAATTAAAAAATTAAGTACTCCAGTTTTCAATCAGCATGAATAGATACAAAGATTTTATTATTTTAATCATATTATTTTAAAGGATCATAATTACATTTTATCTTTAAAACTCTCATAATTAAGTTTTTGCTGCATAGTATTTTAAATAACCATTTTACAACATTGGTAACTGTGCACGTGTGGAGTAAATTGCCGAGTTGTCATGTTTTAATTGGGTTGCGGGACAAAGCTTTGTACACGGATCAGACGGGCCGTGTAGAATTTATTGTCTTTAAATGCAATTTGAAGATCTACCAAACCTGGATAAAGATACTCATAATATAATATAATGTAATATAATAACGAAAATTTTATCTCCATACCTAAACACATACCCATTTACACATTCCATTCACAATAGAGATGGGTCCACACACACTGAATGTATAGTGTATGCGGACTCCATCCTTATTGGAGTATGGTATGTAAATAGATGTGTGTTTGGGTGCGGAGGTAGAATGATTGTAACGATCCCTAGAAACATTGAGTATGAATAATTAATTGAAGACATCTGTCTCTCTCTCTCTCATCTCACTGCATCCCTCCACAAAAGCAATATAGCAACGAAACCACCACCACCATCTAATAAAGCGGTTGGTTCTGTGGAAACGCATATACAGAGAGGGACGGTTGTTCCGACATTTTAACAATTCTTGAAGCGAACGACGACGTCGACCGTTACCTGTTTCTTTAGATCTCAGCATCATTATAGGGTTTCGTTTTCCCGTATTTATGACGATGCCATTGTAGGTAGAGAGAGAGAGAGAGAGAGAGAGAGAGAGAGAGAGAGAGAGAATCTATTCCTCGCTATGCACTCTCTGTAGATCGATTTTCAAATTCTATTTTCACCTTCTCTCTCTTCACTGATTTTCACAGTGTTCGCCTCGAAATGGTGGTCTCTGGGCCTATAACACCTGGACTGGTATGTCTGTTAACTGAATCTATTCCGTTTCCTTATGTAATTTTGATTGAATTCATGAGATGAGTTACTTGTTTCGTTACTGATTGTGGTCACTTATCTCGCTGATCGTAGTACTATCCGTAGCAGAGGCTAATGTATGGTTATCTGACATCGAATTGTTGCGAATTTCGCATCAATGTTGCCAGCATTCATCCGAAGTGCATTTCGTTATCTTGTGTATGTATTCTGACAAATTATGAAGTTAGAAGTGTTCAGAAGTTATGCTATACACACCCATAAAAAGGACATGCCGTAATCTCTTTTGTATTTTCGCAACAATACTACAATGGTACATAACTTTGCTCACTATATGAATATACTTACCACAACGGATTAAACCACAAGAACTAAGAGTAGTGGTATGCTTAACCCATCCACAACTATACGGTAAGGGTTTGTAATTAGACCAAAATGTAGCATAGATCTCTCTGCCATCATGTTTACATGCCAGTCGATGAGATATTATAGGGTGTGCCTATGTTACCTAGAACGAGGATCACACCAGTACGAGGAACAAACATAGTAAGCTAGATACCCTAAATTGTTGCGATGCGGGTAGAATTTTTGTTTTAGCAATAAACATCAACTGCTATAAGATGTTTTTTTCCATTGTTCCTAAATTACGATGACAAATTTTCCAACACTTCATCCTATCAACACTACCCTCTCTAGATTTTTAGGTTGATTAAATTTGATCTTTTGGGAAAAGTAATAAGGGTGATTGCTTTGGCTCGCAAATTCACCTTTTTGGATCAAATGTGTGCCATGTTTTGAATGTTCATCTCAAAAGCATAATTTGTTAAGGTATCAGCGTCCCCTGGTAACATAGGGTAGTGAATATGCAATGGTGTGCTATGAATGAATTCACGTCTAAACTTAATTGTGCAGCCGCAGAAGTAAACATTGAATTAGTCAAGAAGATAAAACTGTACTAGTCAATAAAAAATAGAAGCAGTTGAGAGATGTTGAAAAGAAAACTGAAGCACTTTTGGGGAAGTTGTCATGAAAATAGCCTGACACTACTTAACTTTTGAATTCCTACCAACCGAGGTCTTCCTTTCATCAACAGTGCGGTATATATATACGCGTTTGTCTTTCATAAGCTATGTAATGGCTGTGAATTTAACATTGATAAGGAATTCAGGAGTTTAGTAGCGTGACATAATAAGTTACCAATTCATGTGTCGAATTCCTTATTAGGACTCCATATTCGGTGTAGTCTCCAAAACAGGGTTTAGTCAGCTCAGTGGCTTGTTTGAAGATGGTAGAACTGCCTTTGCCAGGAGTTGAGTTTTGTTCAACCTCCACTTAAGAGGGTGAACATTACCCTCCTTCCTATTGGTTGAAATAATGTGGATCCCACCACAAAGTGATGTCATGCTTACCAAAAAGTGTGTTGCAGGAGTGGGACCTACACCATTTCAACCAATAAGAGGGAGGGTAATGTTCACCCTCGTTAACGTTTAACGAGGGTGAACAAAATTGCACTGCTTGGCCAGTGACACTGTGGTTCATAATGATTGGAACTTAACAAATGGAATTCATTCTAATCTGGAAATGATGAACAATTTTTCTGATCTTGATGATGTTAAAGTTACTTGACATAAGCTGTTTACCATGGAAATATTCACGTAAGCACCTGATCAGAGTGGAAGGGGTGGACCAGGCAATTGTCTCTCTGAACTGTTCTTTTGTTATTTGGATGAGGCCGTATGTTGAAGACTTAACATGGATATTTAGATTGGATTAAACAGAAAACTTTTTGTGTTACTGTAGGTTATGTTACAGGTACTACTTTGGTATTTGCTTGTGCTAAGAGAGAAATAGAATGGTGATTTAAGTTTTTACGACCAAAAATGTCTCAGAAATCAAATTACATATGGTGTCTAATTGTTGAATATAGTGTTTGTTTTAATGTTTGGGTTCCTTTTTTAGTTAATTTTTTTGAGATTACACTTGTCTGTCCTCTTACCTACTGGCTACAGTGGTTAGTTGCTGCTCCACCTTCTGTTTTAAATCCTTCTGTTTTTCTTTTTGTTCTGATAATATCTGCTTGTGCTTGTGCTTGTCTCTTTCGATCTTTCGATATTTTGGCTGAAACACTTAATGGAGCCTTTTTCGTATCCTTCCCAGGTGTCTTTCTTTCTTGGATTTGTCCCCATTTTCGTTGCATGGATGTATTCCGAGTTGTTAGAATATAAGAAATCTTCATCTCCATCTAAAGTGTAAGTTCTTTCTTATACTTGAAAAGGTATAAAACTTATGCTTTTCATTTTCAGTTGCAATCTCTGACTTTGTAGTTTCTCATCTTCTCATTACACACGTCTTTATTCTGCATTACTATCCCACCAATTTTTTCCCAGTAGAAATGCGTCAAATGATGAACTGGTATCTTCTCACTTAATCTATAGTTCGAGCTAGCAGACTAGCGTCTACGCTAGTGGACTGTAATTTACTAACATGCAAGCATAGTTGTAGTCGGAGTAATTGCAAAATAGAACTTTTTGAATTTGTTACTGATAATTATATTGAATGAATACTACACCAAAAGGGGTGTAATATTGAACAAGTAACTACTCAATTAATGTGCAAATAGGTTCAGTACTTTGGAGCTTGTTACTTGTGAAAAAAGACTTTGTAGCTTACCTCTCACTTGTTTGCACTGTGGTAAAAAATTGTGTCTCTATGGATGCAAGGCGTTGGAGGCTACCAACTAGCTAAACATAGATAGTAAATAATTTGCATTGAGTTACCATTTCCAAAAAAATAATATAGAAGGAAAAAGGCTGAGGAAGTGGTGAAGCATGCTAATATTAGCTATGTGAACAAAGAAATGATTTGGAATGCAAGTTTTGTCACTCTTACTTGAGCATTGGAGAATACCGGATAAAACAAATTTGTATAGCAGTTGGCTGGTCCAGATAACGTGGAAACTGGTTAGCACCAATTTCTGGTATCACTTGTGAACCTTTATTATTGCAAGTAATAAATGTCATAAGCTTCAATAATGAAGTTGAAAAACGAACAATACCTGAAACAATAGTTACACGAGGTTTTAGTGACCATGTTAGGAAAGCTAGTCTTTCGTTACAAAATGGTTACAAAATGGAACAGGTAGTTCATTATTTTATTCACCTGCATTTGGAAAATGCATTGCCAACCTTTTTATGGAGAACGCATCTGTTTCATACCGTAGTGTGGGATGCTGTTCTTCCAGAATCCCTCAATCGGACCTCTGGTTCGGATCTGGGTTGAGCTCCTCTTTCAGACCTAGTCTTGCAAGGCAGAGAATCCAAACCAGCTGGTAGTGACCGGGAAGGCACTCTGATGGTCAAGTAAATCATTGATCGAGAAGGTGAAGTACATAGCTTTAGGTGAACAGTAATGGCGTGTACCTCTTTATGTTGTGAGACTGTACATTATATAGCACCTCTTGGCTTAACTCTCAAGTCGCCTCGTGCCGGGTACATGCCCTAGCTGCTTGGTGTGCTTTCATTATGCTGACATAGCTGAATGGTATGTCCGTGAGATTTGCGGTCCGCGGATCGCATAATTGTGGTTCGGGTCGGCCTGAACCTGACTCGGAATGATTCGGTTTGGATCACACGATCAGGTTGTATGATTGGGGTGTGGTCCAGTGCCGGCCCGTCATATGCGCTTTGGACCGAATGCTTAGCCCAATAAATCTGGTGATCCGCTAGCCCACTGAAGCCTGACAATTTGGCCTACTACACAGTGTGTGCTCTTAAGCTCTCAGGAGGGATGAAGTCTATGGGGTAATGGGGCTAGGAATCTGTTGCTTCATATTTGTACTTCAACTTCATTCTTCATGCCTCTCACACTATATTCTTGGTTATGCTGAGAGGTGACTATAATCTACCTAAATTTGCACCCGTGCTGACCAGCATATCTCATTGATTACATGATTGGAGATCTCCTTGCAATGCACAAAGTACCAACCATTTAATTTCTTCTATTGAACTTTATTAGCTTAAACATTCATGAACTTGCACAGGCATCTAGAACCTATATTTTAATTTGTTTACTCTTTGCAGATAAAAGGTAATTCCATTTCTCATCTTTCAATCACTGTCACTTTATCTACTCTGTAACATTGTGGGAAATGAATTCTGGGATGCTAATGCTACTACTAATAATGCAAAAAAATGTTGAATTCTGCAATGCTAACTTTCTGTACTCCTCGGGCAGCAGTCATTCAGACAGTAATCTGGTTGAATTGGGAAATGATATGATCAAGGAAGATGATCGGGCTGTCTTGCTGGAAGGAGGCCTCACAAAATCAGCTTCCACGAAGTTCTATGCTTCCTCCATTAGAGCAAACTTGATTAGGTAGCTCGTTGTTGATGCATTCTTTCACTTGATACTGGATTCCACTTTAATTCCTCTCCTTAAAGTCTTTCTTACATCCTTCACCTTTTTATTTAATAGGTTTCTAGCCATGGAAGACTCATTTCTGCTGGAAAATCGAGCGACTTTGAGAGCAATGTATGCCATGCTGTTTATTCGTGTTCATCATAATTATAAATGCTTGGATGTTCTTTATTTCTTCTTATGTTGACTGATTTTTTTTTCTTTAGGTCCGAATTTGGGGCAATTCTGGTGTATTTCTACATATGTGACCGCACAGATTTGTTGGGAGAATCTACCAAGGTGCTTTTATTGCCATTATATCCTTGCATTATGGTTTTAGTGCCATTTTACTCTCAGCTATCATGCTGCTATTCTTGACTATTGCAAACTATAAAGCATAAGATAACAGTAGTATGTCAGTATCTATGCTGAACTCAACAGTTTAAAGCTTCTACTCAGAACAATTTTTTAATCTGTCTTGGTTAAAGGTATTTGCTGCAATTACATGCACAAATTGATGAACTTGGGATTCAATGGGAATTGAAGGTAGAATTTTTAAGTTGCTTGTTTCCTACTTGTCTGGAAATGTTTCCAGTTCTGTTATGACTAAAGATAGCATTGTTTGAAGTTTGAACCTTGATTAAGCAATGGCTGAGATTCCTCAGTAGGAAACCATTTCGTGCAAATGTATTCAACTACAATATATAGCATTGACACAGACATAGAACCACCGATATTCATGTGTGACATGACCTGAACTATATTACGTCATTTAGAGCATCTCCAGTGGTTTTGTGCAAGATAGCAATGCTAATTGCCAGTTCTTGCATGTGCCAAAAGTCACCCTTTTTTTTTTCTTCGTCACTGCAATGGTCACATGAGATGCCATTTTGGCACAAGTACCATTCCCTTCTTCCTTCCCCCATTTGGATCACATCTCGCTTAATCATAGCCACTGATGACGAGGTGGCAACAATGGGATTGCCAAGACTTGGCAATGCTACTTTTTGGCAGGACTTATTAGCCCACAAATAGAGGAGAATTTGTGAGACTAATTGTTATAATTTGTCCTTGGCGACTTATAATTATAGCAACCCATTGGAGATGCTCTTACACTGTCAAGACAATTGAGGATTAACATACACAAACTCTATTTCCAGGACAAATGAGCTTTGGTCAACTTATCTGCGTCTCCATAGTCAGTTGCATTACCTAGTAGGTATAATCGGCTATACTAAGCATTACTAACTGTATAAATGTATATACACTCCCAAGTTTTTTTGTCCTCTGTCAGGTTGATATTGCTGGAATATCAGTTATGTACTTATGTGAAACATGGGCATTTTTTGGCATGTCTGACACATCAGAGGAGTTTTATGTTCCATATGTCTAATGAAGCATCCACTTGCTTTTGTTTAGTTTTCCCTTTTCATTGTTGAACATATGTAGAAGCAAAATTCTGCTGAACAAAACACTGTAGGTTAAGGAAAAATTACAGTGAGGTGTCATACAGTTAGTCCATCTACTCGAACTACTCTTTTTCTATTCATGTCAGCATTTCGTATAGATGTTATTATTTCAGCAATAGTGTCTCTATCATGATGGATTAAAATTATTGGTGCCTTCCAATTTGGATATAATCAACATGTTTTCCTTTTTTTTACGTTTTTTATTTGTTTGTGAATTCTTAAAGATATATGCGTGAGACACAATCTCCTAATTAATCTTAATCTATTTCTTTCCAATACCCTAGCTACAACTATATCATTTAAGCTGGTGTGTCTTTTTTTCCCTGCCTCCCTTTTTTTATTGGAAAAAAACAAAAACAGAACCCAACCGTTCTCCATGTTCAGTTTAAATTAGCCAAATTTCTGTTGAATTTTCAGGTCTACTGATGGGTTAGCTAGCTTAGTTTATATCCATACACAACCGTTCTCTGTGTTCAGTTTAAATGCTGAAATGCTGTTGAAATACCAGGTCTACAGAGGGGTTAGCTACCTAGGTCATATCCATCCACAATGACTCAATTAGTAGCATGACAAGTATATAACCAATAAAACTTTTGTGCAAGTATTCTATCATTTGCTACTTTGCTCCAAGCTGGAACAAGCAAGGTATAGGCTTTCAGTATGCTGAAAAAACAATTGGAGATCCCTTTTGCCTGAGGATTTGTTTAGTTTTGTGCTTCACATTCTTAGTCTACACGTTTATTGTTCACTGGTGGATGAATGGTGTGGTAACATCTTTGTAAACTTTGTGATTTGCTTTCTTTCTTTTTGTACTTATTTTCAATTTAACATTGCTAAGAAATGGTCTGTGAATTTCCGCGGCCAGAATTACAATCGGGATCTTTTCCTCTTTCTCTACATTCTTCTGGTCATAGTCTCAGCACTGACGTCTCTCAAGAAACATCATGACAAGTCAGCGTTTTCAGGGAAAGCCATACTTTACCTTAATCGGCATCAAACAGAAGAGTGGAAAGGATGGATGCAGGCAAGTATTTATATAAGTTCTTATTCTTTGGCTGTCACCTTAGTTTTAGAAAATTTCGAAACCCGTTATCTGTAGGATTCAGTTTTTCCCCCCATCATTTAGAAAGTGATGTGTAGCATTCATATTGTTCATGCAGACCCCGCAATCTTTTTAGTGACAAAAATATGCACAGTAAAAATCTTTCAATCTCTTAATTTGCTGTTTTTCTTCTTCGATGTTTTGTTGTGGGATTGTTTATTTTCATCCGTACACGACTCGTTTTAGTAACCCCTTGATAGCTGATGTGGATATTCCAACAGATGCATTCTTGGAGTTCAATATTTATCACTGCATCTATCCTCTACTATTGTTTATTTTCATCTGTACACAACTTGTTTTAGTCACCCCTTGATAGCTGATGCAGATATTCCAACAGATGCATTCTTGGAGTTCAATATTAATCACTGCATCTATCCTCTACTATTCCAATTTCCTTTTCTGTTTAACAAAGCTGGACAACAGTTCTTAGTAGATTTTAAGAAAGATAATTCTTCTTTGCTTTTTTGCAGGTCCTCTTTCTTATGTATCATTACTTTGCTGCAACAGAAATATACAATGCCATTCGTGTTTTTATCGCTGCATATGTCTGGATGACTGGATTTGGAAACTTCTCCTATTACTATATCCGGAAGGATTTTAGCCTAGCAAGGTTTGCTCAGGTGAAATCCTTCATTCTGCTCATATTATTCTTCTTCGTATAATTTGGCTATTCGTTTGCTGATGTTTCAAAAATTTAGGATGCTCTTTAAACCTTTGTTGACCTTTTGATGCAGATGATGTGGCGGCTAAATTTCTTTGTGGCATTTTGCTGTATTGTTCTTAACAACGACTATATGCTGTATTATATTTGCCCAATGCACACGCTTTTCACTGTTATGGTGTATGGAGCCCTTGGTATTTTCAACAAATATAATGAGATAAGATCAGTGATGGCTGTGAAGATCTTTTCATGCTTTCTTGTGGTTATTGCGATTTGGGAAATTCCTGGAGTTTTTGACATTTTATGGAGCCCTTTAACGTTCTTGTTAGGTTAGTAACCAACCTAACTCTTAGCACTCATTCGTCATTATGTCTTCTTCTAGTTAACAACTTATAAAGTTAATTTTGCCAAATTGGATTACTTAATTGGTAAAAATGTGTTGGGTTCAACTGAAACTGGACTTGTTGGCCTAAGCTTGAGGATAGTCCACGGCCATCCCAAGCTTATATATTGGGGCTTCTAGCTCATAAGTTTTTGGTAAGATTTTCTTGGGGATTTATTGTTTTATAAAATTTTGAACTGGATTTTTGTTAGTTTTCTGATTAATGTCATGATTCTTTTCAAAGTTGAATAGTGCAGCAAAAGTGCAATTAAACTGGGTTTTCACATTTGGCAAGTATTATTTATATGGTTGAGTTATTTCCAATGGCAGAATACACTGATCCTGCAAAACCAGATCTTCCTCGGTTACATGAATGGCATTTCAGATCTGGGCTTGATCGCTACATATGGATCATTGGAATGATATATGCGTATTTTCACCCCAATGTGAGTAGTTGAAGGCTTAGTGCTTTTTAGAGTTTTCACTCAGTTTGTGGTGACTGCTGCAAGTTAAATTTTATTCTTTTAGATTGAGAAGTGGATGGAGAAACTAGAGGAATCTGAGACCAAACGGAGACGCGCAATGAAAACATGCATTTTTTCGGTTTCTTTATTTGTGAGTTGGATTATCCTGTGAATGCTTTTGCTATATTGTTCTTAATTGCATTCTAATATTTCTTGACTTTATGAAAATTACCTTTGTCAGGTTGGCTATCTGTGGTACGAATATATTTACAAGCTAGACAAGGTTACATACAACAAATATCATCCCTACACATCATGGATTCCAATAACGTGCGTATTCATATTATTCAAGTTCATTAAATTGGTTGTTCTTACTATACAGTGTTGCCACCATTTTTCCGCATAGATAAGAATGGAGGAGCCTAACAACATGGCTTATAGTGCAGTTCATGCTCTACTGATATTTAGCTTTGTTGCAAGTATCTGACTCCCACTTCTGCTTTATTTCAATTCCAGAGTTTACATTTGCTTGCGGAATTTCACTCAGGAGCTTCGGAATTTTTCGTTGACTCTCTTTGCGTACGCTCTCTTTACCTTTTCCTATTAACCCAGTTGACATTAAAGAACATGTTTACCATGCATACAAGTCGTTAACTTTCACAAAATTGTTATTTTATTTACTTTTCTTCTTTCATTTATTATTTTTTCAAAGCTTATTGGCATATACCAAAATTTGTTCTCTCTCTGGTTGTACTTCTCTCTGTTTCTAGGTGGCTCGGCAAGATTACCTTGGAGACGTATATTTCCCAGTTCCACATCTGGCTGAGGTGTGTATATTTTGTTGTTATCTCATTAACCCGTTATTCAGATTCCATTTGGTTGGTTTCTTGAAATAGTCATGTTATATACCTTGAAGCCGGCTCCACTATATGTTGATTTATTTCTGGTAGATGTTGCACAGTTTTGCTACCTTGATCCCATTTCTTGTATGACCTAGTTAAACCAGTTTCTTTTGTACTATTTTTTTACATTTCTTTTTACTGGCATTTTCCCTTGTGGAGTAAATAACTCCTTCCGTGGCAGAATCATAGCCATATTTATTGTCACTCAGTCCTGTTGTTAGAAAAAACAGGGGAACAAAGTTTTGTGTTTTTGACTTTCTATCCATTTATGTTGACACCAAGTTAGACAATAGTGTCTATACATTGAAGTGACAACCTTAGGAATTCAGCAAAAAACCACTGTTGACTTTAAATTACATTTTTTGGATGCGTGTACAGATCAAGCACGCCTAATGGACAACCCAAGTTGCTTCTCTCTCTCATCCCGGATTATCCAATGCTGAACTTCATGCTCACCACTGCCATTTATGTCTTGGTAAGCAAATTGTTTGCACCATTCCCAAATTCGTGGACAGATTATAATCTTTTTACGATCTTGTGTTATTTGAATTGGTTCTACAGGTGTCCCTTCGGCTATTTGAACTAACGAACTCACTGAAGACAGTTTTTATACCCACAAGAGACAACAAGCAATTGCTTTATAACACTCTTGCTGGGGCTGGCATTTCTGTGTGTTTGTATTCTCTCTCATTCATTCTTCTTCACATCATCCCTCGTTAACAGAGTAAGCCCCTTTCTTCCACTTATAGGAGTCATAGGACAATAGTGTACATGTGTGTGTGTGTGTGAGAGAGAGAGAGAGAGAGAGAGAGATATTTTCCTTTGCCAGTTCAAGTTGTATTATTTCCTTGATGTTTTCTTTCCAATGCCTTCTCAAATCCTCGATTCAAAAACAGCTGTAGGGACTTCTTATTTTCCCATGATCTTCTCTCTGAAATCTTCTTGTACGTTTCAAAGTCTAATATTTTCTCCATGTTTCTCTACAGGGCTCACAAACTAGAGGCCCTAAAGACTGAAGGCAGAGTTTTTTGACATTTGGATATTAGCCAAAACAAGATAGAGTAAGTAATAGAGAAATGAAGGTTGTGCTTGCAAATCTAGCTAATGAGGCTACTAGTATTTCCTACATTGAAGTGGAAAATCGCTCCCCGTTGCTGTGGATTAGCTTTGGCAAAATGTGGAATTTGTCTCGGGGAGATTGGCTGAAGGCATATGTGGTCGTAGAAAACTGGGTTTCACCTGTGTATGATTGTTGGTTACCACATATTGAATTTGTTTGCACATGTTCGTGTATATTCATTTTTCTAATAAAGTAGTAGTAGTATTCATTTGTGGCGGGAAGTACGCTTATATGATATAGGTTTGTTGTCTGGGGAAAGGTCATTGTAAACAGCATTCTTTTTTGTGAATTGTTCTCTCATTGTGTGTGTGTGTGGCACCCAGATGAATAGTACTGCTGTTAGAACTTGTAGCTGGATAAGGAAAAAATGTGGCAACACATGGCCCTATTGCTCAAAGTATGAAACCACTGCAGCTAGCTGCTACCACTTTTGTGGCGACTACGTTAGTAGTCTGATTTTGGCGTTGTCCTTAACCTCATTTTTTCTTTTGGATTTTCTCTGATAATAGTGAATTTCATTAAAATAGATGAAAGAAACATTATAGCTTAAGGAACATTGATCCAAAACCCTCAATGAAACAAAAGAAACAGTGAGAAAAGAAATGGAAAAAGCAAAAGAAAAAGAGCTTGTAAAGGCTATGTTTGGTAACACTGTCACTTTTCTGTTTTTTATTTTCTATTTGCTGAAATCAGTTTTTACTTTTCCTTAAAAAAAAAATGAAAGTGGAAAACATGTTTGTGACAATGTGTTTTAAAAAAAAAATTCAAATTCTGAAACCAGTTTCTACTTTTCCTAAAATTCTCTCTTGCAATTTCTCCACTAATTCCCAAACGATACGAGAGAGAGAGAGAGTCATCCTAGCCTTTGCAACCATGTTTAGCTTGGATTAACTGCTACTTCAAATTGCAATGATACATATCCAGAAGAAACTCCAATCGCTCCCTTAGTCTCATAAAAGCAAGTTAGGAAATTACAAAAACATGATTGCCGATAGAGAACCAAGAGCTGTCAATGGACAATTCTGCCTCTGGAGTCTCTTACCACTGCTGTAATGGATGCTTCACAACCCCCAGGTATCAAAGCCTTTGGCTATTAAAGATTTGGCGGCAATACTATTGCAAACTCTAGCCATTTCTCGCAATTGAGTAGGGGTCACATTGATTTGTTGCGAAGTGCCCCTATTACCTTGCTCAATCTTGACAATCAATTCCTCCTTGATATAAAATTTGAACACCTCATCATTTTGGTCATGCATCCTTATAAAATTATGGACCGTGCAACAAGTAGTTGGCAAATATTTTTGGGTCCACACACTAAAGCCTTTAGGCATTTGTTTCAAGATAGGAAATCGCGCCTTCAATGCGCCAAAGCAACGCTCTATCACGTTGTGAAGGGACGAGTGCTGATAATTGAACCCATTCTTCTTCTTTTGTAGGTAATCATCTACGTCCACGGAACAAGGACAAGTGGTACCGCTTGCTCTTGTATGGCGTGAGAAACCCAGGCATATTTTGATACCCTGAAAATATACTTCCTGAGTCCCATATTGCTATTTGAAACAAAATAGAAAGAGAAGAAATAGAACAAGAGAAAGAATTAAGCTTAAGCCAAAGGAGAACCAATCTAGATTTCAGTACATGCAATCTGGAAGTACCCATAAATTTGTGGAACCTAGCGTAGCTGATGGAACCAAATTATGCAGCAAGGGGATGTGCAGGACTTTATCATCAGTTTCAGCATCGTATTCAACAGTTTCAGCAGCGATGCCATTAATTTCAGCATTAACAACAAGAAAAAACACTAGTCCAAAGAGTAGAAAAGATTGCACTCGTCACTAAAAAGGCCAATGAAGTACCAGACAACCACTACTAAAAACTGCAGAAAAAGATAGTAGAAGATTGCTCATTGCATCATAAAGATTGCCCGTAGTCCAACAAGAAAACAAACCGCAAAAGTTCCATATCCAAACAGTAGTCCAACAAAAAGAGAAAACAAACCAACCACATAAGTCTTACAAACCACAAAAACTTACAAACCAACTACATAACCATGTCCTAAACCAAACCAACCATAAACAAAAGTTCACACATATGGAAGGAAGTCCTTTCCTTTGCTCTGACATGCCAAGGAAAATTGGTCTTCATGAAGGGTCATCCTTCAGTAGTTTCATCCCCTTGCTATACAATGGTCCATCTAGGTCTTCCATGGCATTAAGAGCTTGTATGCACTTAGCCAGCTGACCTTGTGGCTCACCATGGTCTTGGGAAGTCACATTAACACTAGTGCTCTTAGCATTATGCATTGCTTCAAGGATATCCACCTTCCTCTTGTTACTTTCTGCAAGAGCGCTTAAAAGATGCACTGAAGTTTGCAGAGATTGAGTCCCTCTTCCTACTTTTGCTACTCTCCTTTGGTTCAGTAGTCTTCAAAGCCTTCATGTCAAAAACCTTTTTGCCTTTTCCACTAACCTTTACGTTTGTTACTTCTATTTCATTATTGTCTTTGTCTTGTTTAATTTGGAGTGAAGGATCAGAACTATCTATTCAGGATGGGGATTGGACTGATGGGTGAGCATTGAAGCCTGTTGCAGTGGTATCTCCAAGTATTCGGGTCATCGCTACATAGTGTGGGAAACCTTTTTTCTTGAAATGCTTGGCCTTCTTATTAACCTAAGTGAAGAAAAAAGTGGCCTATATTAGACTGAATTTATAAGCATGAGCAAAATAAAAAGAGAATAGGTCACTTCTAACCTTATATAGCTTCTCCCAGAGCGTATCTCAGCAACAAAAGTGCCTTTTTCGGCACACCACCTGCAGTGGGCTGAAATATCCGAGGGTTCATAGAGGTCATAAGGATGGAACCGCTGCTAACCCATCGTTCGGTTGTCCTCGAGTCATGTCTTGACATGTCTCATTAGATTTTTTCCGAAGGATAAGCGGATCCTTGGCATCTTACCGAGCTTCAGTGTGGATCTCCGAGTGTCGAAGAACCTGTTACGTTCGGAAGTCATCCTTATCGTTCGGTGTAATCTTTTCTGTCAGTGGATCTATCTTTGTTCGGTTGGGAAGACCTTGCTCGGAGACGTGCCCTCTCATTCTTTATGTTCGGAGACCGCTGTTATGGAACCTTCTAGAAGCTTCCAATGATACGCAAGCTGTCATCTCTGATAACCGAAGTGACATCTCTGTTGGATGTGACTTGTCTGACACTGACAAACGCGGTTTTGCAATCCTCAAGAAGCGGCGTTCATTAAATGACTTTGACACGTGATGTCATCTGAACGTGGCAAAGCACGTGGGTGGCTGAACTACCTTGTTCAGCACTCTACATCTTTTGCCTATAAATAGAAGAGTACCCCTTCTAGGAAAAGGATCAGATTTTTTTACTCTCTTCTCTTTTCCTAGCAAATTTCTTACTAAACTTCTTTCTTCTCCACTTACTGACTAGTTCGTCGGAGCTTCTTCCTGGAGGAACACCCCCCTTCGGTTCTGCAGGTATACGAAGATCAACGTTGCACTTCCATGGATCATCAAACGGAGAAAAAGGTTCAAGAAGGTCACGGTGAAATCAGCCCCCCCACAATTGGCGACTCTGCTGGGGAAAACTACATACATCTTCCTAGCATATAGTGGACCTGATTTCCACCCTTGATCTCATCCTTTCCTCTCCGTCTTTCTTCCAACCAAGGGATATGGCTCATCGTCTTCCACCACCAGGTCTGGAAGATTTTACCTTCGGGTTGGCTAGCTAGGAGTCTCTTAATCTCGAACCCAACCAGGCTGCAAGGACTGTTCCACCAGTTTCTCGACAACTTTCGTTCCCTCAAACCGAGTTAGATATCGCTTTGGCGGAGCAGAAGCACCAAGCAGCGGTCATACCCTTACTCCAGCAACGGCTAGAAGATTGGGATGGTGGCGTGGTTGCTAAACCTACCCACGTTCATCATGCCGAACCAAGCCACCCGAAGAAACTCCACAAACGCAGCAGGAAGTCACGCCCTACACAATCGACCGAACTAGCAACATCCGAGCATCAAACCATCTTCGAGCATCTCAAACAAGCCCCAAGACTTCAACCAACAAGCTCTCGTCCGCATTTGGCAAGCCTCATCCGAGCTGAGAGCTCAAAGGAAGCCCATCCTCACAGGTGGGGGATGAGGTGGCGATCCTCTGCTATGAGTTCAATGGCTAGTACCAATAGAACGAGGGTATCAGGTCGGATGCATCACCCCTCACGACGGTATTTGGAGTCAAGAAATGGTAAACAGCCCATGGATTTGAATAATCCACCTCTACGTACCCATACGGAGGATTCCTCGAACGATCGGAGCAATCAAGACCAATTTCCGAACGTCATCGTGAGGGACAACACTCGGTCAATTCTCAAGATCACCACTGAACATCAAGTAGGGATGGACGTTTCGAGCATGGGAACACAATCATTTTATACGATCAATTCACAGGCTTACCATCCATGTATCAGCCCGTTGATGAACGTGCCGAGCTTCAGCACGCTCGTTTGCCGGGCTCAAGAGGTGAAGCCCCAAATTCCTCAGGAGGAGGAAATCAACGACATCGAGAAAGGATTGAACATCCTCGACACCATCACCGAGAACACAGGAGGGTTCCCAAGCCTCGTGTTGAAATTCTGCCCCCTGCCGCTCAACTAGACCCTTCGCAATTGATAATTCGAAGCTTGGGAAGGCAAAGGCATCCCCCTTCGTTGATGCTATCCAGTAGGAGCGACCGCCAGATCGATTTGTCATGCCAAAGCTTAAACACTACGAAGTCAAAGAGGACGCTGTTGTGTTCGTCTGCCGATTCCGACAAACGATGAGTCTTCACAACTTTACCGACGCTTTGATGTGCAAGATTTTTCCTCTTACATTGAGTGAGCCGATAATGTTGTGGTATAATTAGCTCAAACCCTAATCTATCAAGTGCTTCAACGAATTGGAGTTGGAGTTCACCAAACGATTTGTGACAAGCAATATTCAGCTGAAGACGCTGTCTATGCTAGTTAACATGAGGAGGATGCCTGGAGAGACCCTTCGATTATATACCGAACGTTATTGGGAAGTGTACAACCTCATTCCCGACTGTGACCAATGCGTCGCTGCTGAGTTTTTCATGAACGTTCTTGATCCTTCCTCAGCAATATTCCGTGATCTTTCCCGAAATCCTCCGAAGACCATGGGGGAACTAATGGTGATCATTGAAAAGGACTGCGTCCATGAAGAGGCAATTGCCGAGCGCCATGCTCCGAAGGCTTCAGAATCCGCAAAGGCGTCGGTCGTAGCTAAAAAATAGGTGGTCAGCGTGGGGCAGGGACGCGGTGGCCAAGGCAATACTAGCCAAGGCCAAAACAAACTGAGCAGCAAAAACAGGCCGCCACAACACCTTCAACAGCAACAACCATGGCAGCAAGAAAGACGGGAGCCACGGCTTAACGAGTATGTGGCCAAGCGAACTGCATTTACCGAGCCTATTTATAAGCTTTTAAGCATCATTGGTCAACTTCCATTCTTCGTTTGGCCGACGGGATTCATGGGCACAGCTGGAAATGGCCCTGGAATGTGCACGTACCACAAAGAATGTGGACACTATACGACGCAATACCAACCTTTCAAACAATATTTGGAGGAGCTGGCTGCAGCCGGGCATCTCAATCCTTGGATCGATACTCAAAAAAATCCGCTTCCCCTTCCACCACCAATCATTGGAAATATTGTGGGAGTCATTTAGGGCCTTGTTTCCAAAGGAAGAGCGGCCGAACTCCGGTCTGAAATTGATAGGGCTATTGCTGCTTTGTCTATTTGCAACATTGGCACTTCAATGAAGCGAAAGTGGGAAGATCTGAGCCTTGAAGGTCCTATAACTTTTTCCTCCGAAGAACTTCGCGGAATACAGTTGCCTCATACCGATGCTCTTGTGGTCACCATCGCTATTGATAAATCTACTGTTCAGCGAGTGTTGGTTGACCAAGGAAGCTCGGTTGAAGTAATGTTCTATTTGACATTCAAAAGCCTCGAACTCATTCCTGATCACCTTCGAACGGCAACCACTCTGTTCGTAAGCTTCATCGGCGCTCCCGTTTGGCCACTCGGTTTGATATCACTTCCCGTGCGAGCCGGTTCTTGAGTGATTGATGTAGAGTTTGTAGTGGTCAATTCACCAAGCCCCTATAACGTTATCCTCGGTCGGGCCTAGCTACATGGAATGAAGGCAGTCGCTTCTACCCTTCACCAAGTCATGAAGTTCATTGGATGGAATGGTCGGCAGGAGAGCCTCCAAGGAGACCAGGTCCAATCCAAGAAATGTTATATCAGTACCGTGACAAACAAACCAAGCTTCCTAAAGGTACAATGTGTGGAGACGACTGACATTCCCGTGCTTGAGGATGTTGGTTTGCCTTCCGAGAAGAGGTCAACCGAAGAGCTTGCGCGGATGCCAATTACCGAAGATGGTGGGCAATACTTTCTTGTTGGCAGTTCCTTCGACGGGACCGAGCATATGGAGATGTTCGAATTCCTTAAAAGGAACATTGATGTGTTTGCTTGGACACCTCAGGAAATGCCAGGTGTAGACCCCTCATTCGCTTCTCACTCCCTTAACGTTGATTCGAACAGAAAACCAGTGGTACAAAAGGTCCGACGCTCGACGGCTGTGCATGTAGAGGTGGTGATGACGGAAGTAGATCAATTGTTGAAGGCTGGGGCAATTCGGGAGATTTTATACCCAACTTGACTCGCTAACCCTATCGTCATACTGAAGAAAAATGGAAAGTTGAGGGTTTGTGTTGACTACAAAAACCTCAACGATGCTTGTCCGATGGATCGCTTCCCGCTTCCTTAGATAGAACAAATGGTGGATGCTACAGCGGGATACGAGCGACTGAGCTTTATGGATGCATACTGGGGCTACCATCAGATTGCTTTAGCGAAAGAGGATTAGGAGAAAACAACTTTCATCTCACCTCGGGGCATTTATTAGTACCACATTGTTCCGTTCGGATTAAAAAATGCCGAGGCAACTTTTCAACGGACAATAACCAAAATGTTTCCTGCTAAGCTCGGCAAGACATTGGAAGCATACATTGATGACATGGTCTGCAAGACCAAGCTCGGCGTAGATCACCTTCGGGATTTGGATGAGATCTTCGTTATTCTAAAAGAGCACAAGCTTCGTTTAAATGTTGAGAAATGCGCGTTCGGAGTTGGTTCAGGAAAATTCCTTGGTTACATGGTTAGCCGCCGAGGAATTGAAGCTGATCTGACGCAACTCACAGCCGTGCAGAATCTTCGAGCTCCAACTACAATCAAGGAAGTACAACGACTGATGGGAATGGTGGCCTCTTTGAATCGTTTCATCCGACGCTCGAGATATCTTTGGCGACCGTTCTTCCAAGCAATCAAGACTAGTTGACGAAGGTTTGTGTGGATTGCAGAATGTGAGTTGGCTTTGCAATCATTAAAAGAATACCTTTCCCATGCTCCACTTCTCGTTACACCCCTGCCTGACGGTGTGTAACATTACGTGTGACATGTCTCTCGTTACACCTCGTTACGCTTTGTGTCAGGAGCACTACATTGATAAGATGCTTCTTAAATTCAAGCATCTCGGTTTAAAAGATTTTAATACGCCTTTTGACTCAAGTATTAAGTTGACTGAAAATCCCGGTAGAGCAATTGCACAGCTTGAGTATGCTAGTGCGATCGGTACTTTGATGTATCTTATGCATTGTACTAGACCGGATATTGCTTTTGCTGTGTGCAAATTGAGTCGTTATATTAGTAATCCAAGTGGAGAACACTGGAAGGCAGTCGTTAGAGTCTTTGGTTATCTCAAGAAAACCATAGGACTGGGGCTATTTTATCATAGTTTTCCGGCTGCGCTTGAGGGATATACTGATGCTAGTTGGATTACTAGTCAAGGAGATAATAAATCTACTTCAGGGTGGGTGTTTCTTCTTGGTGGGGGTGCTATCTCATGGGCATCTAAGAAGCAGACTTGTATATCCCATTCGACTATGGAGTCTGAATTCATAGCAGTAGCAGCAACAGGCAAGGAGGCCGAATGGATTAGGAACTTATTGTTAGATATTAAGTTGTGGCCTAATCCGATGCCGCCAATAAGTATTCACTGTGATAGTGAGGCAACTTTGTCAAGAGCTTACAGCAGTACTTACAATGGCAAGTCTAGACACATAAGTCTAAGACATGATTTTGTGAGACAATTGATACGAGACAGCGTGATCACAATAATATATGTAAGGTCAAGCAAAAACTTGGCAGATCCTTTCACCAAAGCGCTTTCAAGAGAATTGGTGTGGTCTACGACCAGGGAGATGGGGCTAAAACTTTTTCAAATGATCACCGACAATGGTAACCCAACCCAAAACTAGATAACCTCTAGTCACGGGTTTAATGGGTAAGAACAAGTTGTTGAAAAGTGATCAAGTAACATTGATTCGGAACTTCGGCTCCACTCAAACACAAAGGAAAAAGAAGAAGAAGAAGAAGAAGAAGGGAGAATCAGTGTTGTCCATTATAGGAAAAAAGGGTTGAATTACATTCTTAATGAAGTCTAAAATGTCTGGTAATGGAGGCATGTAAGGGACTTCACCTATATGAACGTAGAAGTGGTGCCGCTTCTCACGAGAGTTTAGGTTTGCTCTTTGGATCATTCATTAAACCAGGATTTAGCACATGGCCATAATAGTGCTAAAGCAGTTTTAGAAATCCTTGTATACAGAATGTTGTTATGTGTATGGTATGTCCGGTTTTACCATTTTAAGAGTACTTGGTTTAAAGCTCAGGCCACCAATGACTTTGTTGAAACTTTGATGTACTTGTACTAATTGAAGGTTTAAGTTATAAAACACCTTCTTGTATTCATAATAATATTGTTTCTGTTGTGATTGAGAGATTTACTGTTATAATCAAAGTGGGGGATTGTTGAGACATTTTGTCTCATGTTTGATTATACACTTCGTACACATCGCGTGGTTCCGGTTCGTTAACAAAAATCAACGGTCTAAAATTGTTGGAGTTGGAGCGCCTGATCAACGGTCCGATTTTAATTGAACGAATGGATGTCTTTTAAACGAATGGGTGTGAAGAGAACTAATTGTTCAAGGGGTGTGTTTTTCCAACAGAAGAGTGTGAAAGAAACTAATTGCTCCAGGGGTGTGTTGCTTAAATGAAAGGGTGTGATTACTCTTCCAAGTGATGTGATTCTTTCAAGAGTTGTAACCTTTCCCAAAGAGCACTTATGTATCAATATAAACTCCTCCACCCCAACGTTTTTTACTGCTCCAAAAAAGATATCATCTCTCTCATAATAGTTACAGTAGAAAAAAGGTTTTCTTGGAAGTCTTTCAATTTTGTTGGTTGCAAGTCTTCACCCTAAGGCTTTGTTGAATCCTGGGGACGACTTTGCTTGAACCCAACAACAAACTCTATCGAGTGGGGGCAAATTATGTTCTAAAGATAGTGTCTTTAGATACACTTCAAAGTCTTCGAATCTCATCATCTTAATATTCTGTCTCAACAAGAGCAGTAGCCAGGGAAGTCTCGAAACCCTTCTCTCGTTCCTGCCCTGTGCGGCAGATGAAACATTGAAATGGTCCTGCGTGGCTGAGTTAAAATACTTTTCACTACTCGCTCTTGCGCCCTTCGTGGCGGCTGGTACAATACTTTATTGTGACTTGGGGACCCTTTGGGGTGTTGACACTTTAAACACCCGATGTTTTTAATGGCCCCTCGTGGCCAAGATACTTTTAAGTAGTTTAATTCCAGCACTCCACCCTTCGGGGTGGTGCTTGCTTACTTTTGATATTCCACGTTTGTTTAGGCCTAAGATTATTCGTAACTGTGTGTTCGAGCATCTTCTGTTGTTCGGAACCTGAGCTCCTATGTGCTCGGCTCATGCATGTGTTGACCCAATTCTGGCTTTGCACATAGCCAGAGCCCAAGCTAATTCGTTCTTTAGCAGTTTGTTAGCACTATTCATTGTTGGGTTTCCGGCATTATTTACTGCCTAGGCCTAAGTTAATTTGCACTTAGCCATTTTCGTGGCACCCATTGTTTACCATAGCCTAAGTTTTCTTCCTTAACTATATTTTTGGCATTTTTCACTGCCAAGGCCTAGGTTTACTCATACCTAGTCAATTTTTGGAGGAATGTTCACTGCTCGATCGGATCATAAGCTTACACATGCTTAGACCCATGTCAGTGCATGACCCACATTGCCTAAGCCTTTGCATACTTAGCTTAAAGTCTGACACTCCATGTTGTCAAGACTTCAAACTTGAGCACTTTTCACTGCTCAGGCCCCAAGCTTCTTCGTACTTATGCCTACGCTTTACATTCTTCGTTGTCATAGTTGCTTGGGCTTAGCCCATGGCATTCATCGTTGCCATCCGTTCACAGTTAGCTATTTCACTAAGTTGTTTTGCACTCATGTTTTATGCCCAAGTTCTCTCGTACTTGGCAAACTACACATTTTGTAATCGTTGGCAAAATTTAGCGAGTTCCTATGTACCATGCACATGTTTACACACTCTATCTGCTCCCTAGTATGGACGCAAAGACTGTATTTGGGTCCATACTCTAGCGTTTTCATGCTAAGACTAAACTGAAACCCATTCATCCAATACGCAATTGGAATTTAAATGAGAATGAAATTTTATTCATCACTTCATAAGATACGCATAACACATACCGTTAAGAAACATTGCAACGTAAAAAGGAACCACAAATGTAACATAAAATGCTACTAGACACGCTACTCTATTATGTGGCATATTGCCGAGCTACTTGAAAGCAAACACATTATAAATGAAATATTAATAAAATTTCCAAAAACAACTACTTAGCTTTGCTCAAACCCAGAATTTCTTCAAGTTCTGAGCACTCCATGGCCTAGGGATTGGATTTCCGTCCAGATCTGCTCCTCATGAGCTGCTCCTTTTACTATGCCAATTTCACCAGTGCGCATTCCCTTTTTTCCTTGGCAAGGTCAAGCTCCCGAGCAAGGGCATTATCATTGCCCCTTGATTTGACTAGGATCATACGATTGGTCGGCAACCCTACTTCGAGAGGAATTACTTCCTCAGTGCCATATGCAAGGGAATATGGCGCCTCACCCGTCGAACTCCTCGGTGTAGTTCGATACGTCCAGAGAATAACTTGTACTTCATTGGGCCATTTACTCTTTTTCCTTTCAAGCCGCTGTAGGGAGGTATTGCCAAACAGATAAAGTAATAACCAAGCACGTGATACGGGAGATCACGGGTTAAAACACCATGAGCGGTGGTCGGCGATACGAACAAATGGCATGAGAGGTCATTGGCGTAAACTGGCTGTACGGCAGAATGAGACATACCGTTATATTGGTCCAAATAGTTAGACAAGGACCAAGTTACACGTAAAGTAGCTAGGTCCAGGTAGTCTGTTCGGCTACGAGATAGCCGAACAAGGAAAGAGCTTCAAATAAAGAGTGAGAGCAGAGGGAATACTCGAGAAGATTCCAGAGAAGTCATGTTCCGTAAAGGAATGAGATCCTGAAGAAATAGGATCTAGAAAAGATACCCAACGAGAATGGGATGTTCGGCCAGTTATGGAAAAAGGTCCTAAAAGGACTGTTTAGTAATAAACTGATAAGGGAAAGAGAATCCAAGATATCCAGGATTTCCTATACGAGTTAGGAAACCTAGGGCAACGGGGATGCTTGGGCAGCAAGCATAAGCAAATCTATAAATATAAGGTAAACCTAAAGGCAAAAGGTACGCAGTTTATTACGATCTAATCTCGTTCCTACTGATAATTAGGGTTTCTGTAGTATGTGATACTAACTTTGGCATCTGAGGGCCTTTGCCACGAGAGGCAAAGGTGCACTCATCCCTTGTCTGTTTTGCAGATTAGGTTCCCGACGACGAATTAGGGTTCTGGTGAAAAGGCACGAATTAGCCGTAGCAATCCAAGTTGATCCGAAGCATCAATTGTTTTCATCCCCCTACAATTGGAGCCGTCTGTGGGAAACGAACCAAATTTTTCTGAAAAATAATCATGATGGAAGAAGATCCAGTTACGTCGTTTAGTCCAAAGGACCAGTTGGGTGGGGGAAGAGATAAATCCCCACCAGGTGCTCCGAGAAAGCCCACTGGTAGACATGACAGAGACAACTCCAAAGAAAAAGGAGATAAAACTGCCACTGGCTCCACGAGAAGGAGTAAGTCTCATTGAAGAGACGAGTCAGTCACCCATTCAAGAAGTATACACAATGATAACGATGTCCTCAATAAAAAGAGAAGGGAAATCGAGGAGTACGCTCGTTTGATTAGAAAACGAGAGTAGAGATACAAGAATTACAACGGGTACGAGAGCACCCAGAAGATTCCGGACTTTCTCGAAGAAATTCCCAGAAAGACAGATGGACTCTGGTAGTCCATAAGTAGGCTCACGAGGAAAAAAGAGCAGGAGTCCTATCATAAGGCGATACGAAGCTTCCCCACGAAAGAGGAGAAGCAGAAGTAAAAGCCGAACACCGGAAAAAAGGGCTTCTTCACGAAAAAGGAGGAGCAGAGACCGAAGTTCCACCCCAGAAGAGGAGGAAACAAGGAAGCATCATCGGGACAGGTCCGAGAGGCCTGATGCTGATTGGGTCAAGGCTACGGCTCACAAATCGAAGGAACACGAGGATGGGACAGTGACTGCACGAGAAGTAGCACGCAAGGCCCTAAGTAATATTGCAGCCTCCCCATTTGCAAAGAGGCTACAAAAGGCTAGGTTGCCGAGCAGAGTGAAGCATGGTACGTTCGTACTTTACGAGACAAATACGGATCCCGTAGCTTACATACAGCACTATCAACAAGCTATGTTCATGCACGAGGGAGATGACGCCATCTTATGCAAGATGTTCCCCTCCAGTCTTGGCAAGGTGGCTTTAGCTTGGTTTCATAAACTGGCCCCACGATCCATACGAGGATGGAGGCAGTTGGCTGAGGAATTCACTGCTCGGTTCTTGACAAGCAGAAAAGCCCCAAAACTTTTGAAAGTCTTTCCACCATGAAACAGGAGGAAAACGAGCAGATCAGGGATTATGCAAAGAAGTACTAGGAAACTTTCAATGAGATTGAAAGCTGCAGTGAGGAGTATGCAATTGCCACCTTCAAGACTGGTTTGCTTGTTCGGGGAGAGCTGCGTCGCTCATTGAATAAACATCCGGTAGCCACATTGGCAAAACTAATGGAACGGATAGAGCAACACGCCAGAATGGAGGATGACATACTCCGTGAGGATGGCAGGATTGTTGCCGAACAGCCAAAGGCACCTGTCAAAAAGGTGGATAAGCAAGAGCCCAAAACTTATAGAGAGAGAAGGGAGTATGGGCAGGCTAAGAAAGAGCCGTACAGGGATAAGCAAGCTCCTGACCCCAAGTCTTTCTTTTCTATCATTACGGTTTGGAAGGAACCAATTTATAGGATTCTTTATCGAATAAAGAATCAACCATATTTTAAATGGCCCCCAAGTCTAGGCAGAGACAAGGACGCAAAACATGCTACGAATCAGCACTACAGTTACCATAAAGATTGGGGCCATATGACAGAGGATTGTGAGATGTACAAAAGACACCTTGACGATTTGGTCTCTCGGGGCTATCTCAGGGAATTTATCCAGGAGGATCCAAAGGAGAAAGGGAAAGCCATGGAGCTGGAATATGAGCAGAATCCTAAAGGGGTAATCCATATGATACATGGGTTGGCCACACCTTATACGAGAAATGAGGTCAGGCTATTACAAAGGCAAGTCAGGCACAATCAGCATGTGATACGATTGGGTAACAAGAGGGGGCGAGAGAATGATGTGTGCAATGAAAGCATAGCATTCACTGATGATGATCTGAGAGAGGTCCAAATACCCCACAACGATGCTTTGGTCATAACCCTACGAGTTGGGGAATATGACATCGAGAGGATACTAGTGGACTCAGGAAGTTGTACAGAGGTAATGTACTATGATGCGTTCAAGAAGTTGGGGCTGGCCCAAAAAGACTTGGAGCAATCTACAACACCCTTGATTGGGTTTTTCCGTGCAGGAGCAGTCTGGCCACTTGGAAAGGTAACACTACCTATTCGGGCTGGATCAGTGGTGTTGAGGAAATATTTCTTAATTGTTGATGTTCCTTCTTTCTATAGCGCGATTATAGGGAGGACATGGCTGCACAAAATGAGAGCTGTCTCCTCGACTTACCACCAGATGGTGAAATTCCCAGGATTAAATGGGGTTAAAGTAATTAGAGGCAATCAGAAAGTGGCCCAACAGTGTCTAATCTCCATCATTAAAAGAGCTCCAAAGGCCCACCACGTTCATACATTAGAAATACCAGATCAACCAACTATTGAGGATGTTGGGAGAAGTCCAGCAGAAAAGGTGGTCGAAGGCCTGGAGAAGATTCAGATCAACGAGACTGATTCTGAAAGATATTTCTTAATCTGGGAATCCTTACCAGCAGACGAAAAGGCTGAATCGATAAGATTTCTGAAGGAATACGTTGATGTATTTGCATGGGTGCCAGAGGAAATGCCCAGAGTGGATGCAGGTGTGATCTGTCACCATTTAAATGTTGATCCTCAGCATAAGCCGATCATTCAGAAAAAACAGAGGGCAGCCGTGCAGCATGTGGATGCAGTAATTGAAGAGGTCGATCGTTTACTGGAGGCCAAAGCAATACGTGAAGTTTACTACCCAGAGTGGTTATCCAACACCGTGGTGGTGAAGAAAAAGAATGGGAAATGGCGAGTCTGCGTAGACTTCATAGACCTAAACAAGGCATGTCCAAAAGACAGTTTTCCTCTTCCAAGGATAGACCAGTTGGTTGACGCAACCGCTGGTTACGAGCGAATGAGTTTCCTCGACGCATATCGAGGATATCATCAGATTGCTATGTTTGGGCCTGATCAAGAGAAGACTTCGTTTATCACACCACGAGGGTTGTACTGCTATAGCGTTATGCCGTTTGGGCTAAAGAATGCTGGGGCAACATACCAAAGACTTGCAACCATCATGTTCAAAAAGCTCCTTGGAAAGACTATGGAAGTTTACATAGATGATATGGTGGTGAAAAGTCAAGATAAACGGGGACATATAGCTGATTTAAAAGAAGCTTTTGAAATCCTGAGGGAATATAAACTGAAACTCAACGCCTCAAAATGTGCGTTTGGAGTCGGTTCAGGAAAGTTCCTGGGCCATTTGGTGACCATGAGAGGGATTGAGGCTAACCCTGATCAAATTGCAGCCCTGCAAAGGCTACAAAGTCCCAAAACCACTAAGGAAGTCCAGAGATTGACTGGAATGGCTGCAGCACTTAATAGATTTATTAGCAGGTCAAGTGACAAGTGCAGACCCTTTTTTCAATTATTGAAAAAGAGGGAGGGATTCGAATGGGGAGCAGAGTGCGAACAGGTCTTCCAGGACCTAAAGAAGTATCTGGCCGAGCCCCCACTTTTGTCAACTCCACAGCCAGGTGAGTCTTTAGTTTCGTACTTAGCTGTTTCTAAGCATGCAGTAAGTGCAGTCCTGTTGAGGGATTTGGGAATCGAACAAATCCCTATTTATTATGTTAGCAAGACACTGCTGGATGCAGAGACGAGATATCTGTCCTTAGAAAAACTTGTCCTGGCACTTAGGACAGCCACAAGGGAATTGCCACACTACTTCCAAAGCCACAAGGCTGTGGTTTATACTGAGTTTCCATTGAAATCACTGCTACGAAAAGCAGACTTCTCAGGAAGGATCTCGACATGGTCTGTCGAGTTAAGCTAGTACGATATCGATTATCAGCCACGCACGGCAATCAAAGGCCAAGTGTTGGCTGATTTTTTGGCAGAGTTTTCTCCCACGGTAGCTCCCCTGCCTCCTAGGGGAAAGGAACAGGAGACTAAGACATCACCCACGATGAAACAAGTCTCAGTCGAACAGGATCCCACGGAATGGAAGCTTTTCGTTGACTGATCAGCATGTAATACTGGATCAGGAATTGGGGTAGTCCTTTTTCCTCCTGAAGGAGTATTGATCGAATTATCTGTTCGGCTTGGTTTTAGTGCGTCGAATAATGTGGCTGAGTACGAGGCCCTCTTGGCTGGATTAAGAAGTGCAAAAACCCTAAGAGCAGAACGGGTTAGGGTGTATTGTGATTCATAGCTTGTGGTCAATCAACTGTCCGGGGAATATGAAACCCGAAGTGAAAAGATGGTAGCCTATGTTCAGGCAACCAAAGACCTGCTTGATACCTTCGAAAGGGTATACATTGAATAGATAAGTTCTAGACAGAATGCACATGCAGATTCTTTAGCTTGGTTGGCTGCAGCAGTACCAACTGAGTTCAAGAGGAAGGATGCAGTAGAATATCTGAGTGAATCGAGCATTGGGAAGAGTGTGGACTTGGTCTTGGACGTGAACAAAGGACCAAGTTGGATGGACCCAATCGTGGAGTTTTTACGAGACGAGATACTCCCTTCTGACAAAAAGAAGGCTCACAAGATAAGGACCAAATCTGCTAGGTTTTGGCTGTCCCCAGAGGGTAAGTTATGCAGAAAATCCTTCACAGGCCTATATTTGCTATGCGTACATCCTAAGATGGTGCAAAGATTTCTTCATGAAATCCATGAGGGAACATGTGGGAGCCATGCTGGAGGTAGATCCATTGCCCACCGAGAAATTACCCAAGGCTACTGGTGGCCACACATGCAGGAAGATGCAAAGGTGTATGTAAAAATTTGTGAGAAATGTCAAAAATTCTCACCAATGATTCGAACACCAGCCGAGGATCTGGTGCTTTTGACAAGTCCCTGGCCGTTTGCTCAATGGGGAATGGACATCGTGGGTCCATTACACAAAGCAACTGGGAATCGAAAATTCCTACTAGTTGCAACAGACTATTTCACTAAATGGATTAAGGCAGAACCATTGGCCAAAATCACTGAACCTATGATAGAAAAGTTCGTGTGGAAGAGCATCATCACTCGCTTTGGGGTCCCTTACTCATTGATTACAGACAATGGATCCCAATTTCAGAAGAAATTCAAGGCTTTTTGTGTCTAGTATGGAATACGAAATTATTATTCAACCCCAGCCTACCCTCAGAGTAATGGGCAGGCAGAGGTGTCTAATAAAACTATCCTTGACGGGATCAAGAAAAGGCTGGACAAAGCCAAAGGGAAGTGGCCTGACGAGTTGCCATTAGTACTGTGGGCTCACCGAACATTGCCTAGGAGGTCTACGTGAGAGACCCCCTATTCATTGGCATATGGAACAGAGGCTGTCATACCTTTGGAAGTTGGTCTTCCCACCAATAGGACCGCACTAGTCGAAAGTGGGGGCAATGATAGGGCCCTTGAAATTGAGCTTGATCTCGGCGAGAAAAGGAGGGAAAGGGCCTTGGTCCATCTGGCTTCCTACCAGGAACAGTTGATGAAGAGCTATAATAAGCACGTTCATCCTTGAGAATTTGGTGTTGGAGACCTCGTATTGCGGAAGGTGCTTGGCAACACCAAGGTGGCCAACGAGGGCAAGCTGGGGGCCAACTGGGAAGGCCCGTATCGAGTAACCGAGATTGTAGGCATAGGGGCATATAAATTGGCAGATCTGGATGGTAATCCAATTTCGAGGCCTTGGAATGTCCATAATCTATGAAAATTCTTTGTTTAAGAAGCATTAAGTTCTGTTTTAGAAAGCACTACGTGATTGTGTGGGAATTACGAACATAATTCCCTTGTTCTAGTTTTGTTATTTTAGTTGCAAGGGGTACGAATAACGCCCTCTTGAGTTTCACAGATTATGAATAAAATCACTTTTTCCAGTATACATATTGCGTTCTTGGTAATTGTCTTAAAAATACGAACTACGGGCTTGGTTTCCCTCATTCGTATTGGGGAGCAAGGAACCGACAGCTCAATTCAAAAGTACGAGAAACTTAGAAACTTTTTAAGTACGTGAAACTTAAAAATCCGTTCAAAAGTACGAGAAACTTAGATAACTACGTGAAACTTAAAATCCGTTCAAAAGTACGAGAAACTTAGAAACTTTTTAAGTACGTGAAACTTAAAATCCGTTCAAAAGTACAAGAAACTTAGATAAGTACGTGAAACTTAAAATCCGTTCAAAAGTACGAGAAACTTAGAAAAGTTTTTAAGTATGTGAAACTTAAATTTAGTTCAAAAGTACGAGAAACTTAGAATGTTTTTAAGTATGTGCAACTTAAAATCAGAATGTTCACAGGATTTGTTAAAGTATTGAACAACTTATACGTAAGCAAAGCATATGATTAAGAGATCAAAGTACGAAATACTTAGATTAACCTATTTACATCCGAACAGATGTAAATACAAGGGGAGTCGAGCAAATTGTATAGTTGTGCCACAAAGGGCCGAATACCTGTATTATCCAAGTGTTACCATACTAGAGAAAGTACTGGTGCCACGCAGGGCTCAAAGATCATGGTCACGTAGAACCAGCCAAAATTGTTTAAAGAGTGCTTTATGCAGACTTACCAAGTCAATCTAAATTCTGGATTTCTGAAGGAGTTGCATTTGGAACTTCTCCACTGGCTCCCACAGTTGTATCACCTTCAGTTGCATTCTCCTCCAAATTAATGGGTTCAAGGGTACGTTGATTCCAGAACAGGTGATTGTATGGGATGAATGTCAGTTGGCGTATCCTCCCCCGCATCAGCAAAATCTTCAATCTGCTGCTCAACATCATCCTCTGGGGACTCCTCTTGTTCCTGAGAAGCTGCAGAATGTCTACTCGGCAAATCATTTTCCACCCAAAGAGTAGAGTCTTCAGCGATACCAACCTTTGTCAGACAAGCCTCCCAGCTGGCAACCCAGATCTGGTCCTGTATGGCTGGCATCTGTTCGACATAACTTGCTGTTGTGGCGTCAAAGCCTTTTTTATAGCCTTTTTCATAGGAAGCTTTCTTGGTACTGTCAATTTCTGATAAAGCCTGATTGAGGCTCTCTTCGGCAATCTCCAATTTGCCCTTAGCTCCATCGAAATCGGCCTTGGCTTTGTCTCTCTCCCTTTCTAAACGGGAAACTGTCCGAAGTAGTCGAGTGTTGTCATTCAACAATCTGATCCTTTCGGCCTCAGCTTCTTGATACTTCTGGCCTAGAGTGACCATCTTTTGAATGAACTAAAATAGTACCAAAAGAGTTAATGATCAAATATAATACAAGAAAGGTCTTAGCTTGATTGAAGGAGAGTCTTTGTTGTTACCTTAATACCACTAACGAGACCAGTGGCAACAAGACGATCAGGTGCTGATCCAGATTCTTTTTGCATATCAACTGGAAGCAGCAACCCCTGAGCCAGGGCAAGTGCTGTTTCTGACGAACTAGCACTATCCCCGACATGGACGGGACGGTCTCCCCTAGTGAATGGAGGAGTCCATGTCTGGGGAAGAATTTGGGTGGTTGGCGACGTAGGGTGATGGGTTTCTGTATCAACCTGAGAAGCAGTGCCAGCTGGGTCTTCAGATCTAGGCCGTTTATCTCGATGGGCGTCACCGACATCGGGAGCAGAATCCGCTCCTCGGATAGATGTAAGGGAGCGGGTAGAACCTCCTCTGTTGCGACGGGGTGCAGGAGGAGCGTTCCCAGTAGAAGCCACCCGACCAGATCCACGTCCCCGAGAAGAGACGGTGAGAAGGGAGCTAAGGTTTAGGGGCTGACGTGTCATAGTGCTTGAGTTTGGAGGAGATGGAGAATAACCTAAAGAGGAGGATTGGCTGGTATCGCGACTGACAGCTTGGTATTCGGGGAGTTATGGAGGAGCAGCCTGCCTTTGTGAATGCCTCCAGAGTCTTAAGCGAGGTAATGGCAAGCCCTCCGATATGGGAATCTCACCTAACTGACCAGCGACTGTCACTCCAGCATTAGCTCTTTGGCTCCTTGGTTGGGGAGCAGTTGATTTGGACGCAGCACTAGTGCTTGGATGGGCGAGTCTCCTGTCAATAACGCCTCTGTACACAGGATCGTATCCTAGTAAAACATCCGCATTACATCCCCGACCAGCAGTTGAGGAGCCAGGCTCACCCGTGTATTTCAGAATCCGATTGATCTCCACTGTTTGGACGTAGCTTGGTTCCCGTCTGGGATGCTTGTTGGCGTTTTCCGTTGCATATTGAAATACAGGCATAGAGTAAATAAAGATAGTAGTAAGCAGTTATGATTAAAGGTAAAGTGAATTAGGAGCATACGTGGGTAACCCCATATGTGGGGGCAGTGAAGGCCCACCACTTGGCCATCTTCCCCTATGGGTTCAAATGCACCGGTAACATAGAGGAAGTCAATCTCGTAATCACGAGCAGAATCTGGCAGGTTCAGCACGAGTCGCTTTTCTGCTCTCCTAACCTTGAAGTAGTATGTGTTGTACTCAGGGTTTAGAACTATGCTATACCACCACTGGATGTCCCAAATCCTAAGCTGGGTTCCCAAAATCCTATTCAGGGCAACAATCCCCATTACCAGTCTAATGACATTGGTCGAAACTTGCATGGGAGTAAGACGGTACCAATTCAGGACCTGACGAAGTGGATGAAGGGGGAAATGAACTCCGCCCTCGACAATGGCTACGATTGGAATACACATTCTATCCCAAGAACCGCTATCTCTGTCTGCACCTAAAGGGGCGAGTTCAAGCCCCACATTATCAGGAATGCTATATTCAGTCCTAAATGCCGCCATGGCACTAGGGGTTTCACAGAGTTTCCTAAACTTGCTAGGTTTTGGGGGATTCTCATTTTCATCCGCCATGGATATTCTGGAAATTTCTACAAACTCAAAAAATACGTATGAAGCCCTAAGTGGTAGGTGAGTCTGAGAAAGACAAATCTCAGAACAAAACAAGAACAAAGGAATAGGAATCTTACGAGAGTATGGCAATGATTCCCAGGCACGAGATCGTGTTCCAGAAGGCGGCAATGGCGGAAAAGGAGAAAAACTTTCGTCTGGTTTGAGAGAGGGAGAAAGATGGAAATGGATTTTTAGGTGGAAAACCCCAAAAAGACCCAAAGGTCGGCTTAAAGGGGGAGACGGAGGTGAAACGTCACCTCCCCACTCCGTTACATGAAAAGTAACGAAAAGCTAACCTACCAAAGGAACTGTTCAAACGCCGTTTGGAAGGAATGTCAGTTCGAATTAAATGCATCGCGTACGAAACATGCTACGTGGAGTCACCATTTTGAGAGAATGATGATTAAGCCGCCAAAAAACATCAATGGGTTTGGGTATTATATTTATATAAAGAGCTCGGCTCAAAATCTAAAATTTTAGTTTTACCAGCTGCCCCCGAACAGTGGCAAAATGGCAAAACTGGGGAGCAATTGTAGGGAGGTATTGCCAAACAGATAAAGTAATAACCAAGCACGTGATACGAGAGATCACGCGTTAAAACACCATGAGCGGTGGTTGGCAATACGAACAAATGGCATGAGAGGTCATTGGCGTAAACTGGCTGTACGGCAGAATGAGACATATCGTTATATTGGTCCAAATAGTTAGACAAGGACCAAGTTACACGTAAAGTAGCTAGGTCCAGGTAGTCTGTTCGGCTACGAGATAGCCGAACAAGGAAAGAGCTCCAAATAAAGAGTGAGAGCAGAGGGAATAATCGAGAAGATTCCAGAGAAGTCATGTTCCGCAAAGGAATGAGATCCCGAAGAAATAGGATCTAGAAAAGATACCCAACGAGAATGGGATGTTCGGCCAGTTATGGAAAAAGGTCCTAAAAGGACTCTTTAGTAATAAACTGATAAGGGAAAGAGAATCCAAGATATCCAGGATTTCCTATACGAGTTAGGAAACATAGGGCAACGGGGATGCTTGGGCAGCAAGCATAAGCAAATCTATAAATATAAGGTAAACCTAAAGGCAAAAGGTACGCAGTTTATTACGATCTAATCTCATTCCTACTGATAATTAGGGTTTCTGTAGTACGTGATACTAACTTTGGCATCTGAGGGCCTTTGCCACGAGAGGAAAAGGTGCACTCATCCCTTGTCTGTTTTGCAGATTAGGTTACCGACGACGAATTAGGGTTCCGGTGAAAAGGCACGAATTTGCCGTAGCAATCCAAGTTGATCCGAAGCATCAATTGTTTTCATCCCCCTACAGCCGCTTCTTGATTGCTCCTAAGATCGTCTTGTTCGATGCCTCTGTTGGCCCGTTGCTAGGTGGGTAGGACGGCGTGGAGTAATAATTTCGGATCTTGTACTATGCACAAAAAGCTCTAATTTTTTTTTGAAACTGAGAGCCATTATCTGAGATGATAGAAAAGGGGACACCAAACCTCGTGATAATGTTCCTCCATATGAATTTTTCTACCATGGGCTCAATAATCTTTGCCAGGGGTTCTATCTCTATCCACTTCGTAAAATAATCTGTGGTGACTAACAGGAACTTCTTGTTTTCAGAAGTCTTTGGCAATGGACCCACAATGTCCATCCCCCACTGGGCAAACAACCATGGGCTTGTAAGCGGCACTAGATCATTGGTTTCCGATCGTATAATCGGAGCAAACCTTTTTCACACACCTTCACATAGGCCTTCGCATCTTCTTTCATGTGTGGACCAATAACCCTGTGAAATTGCTCGGTGAGCCATTGACTGTCCACCAGTGTGCTCCACATGTTCCCTTGTAGATTTTGTAAAGGAGTTTATCTACCATTAAGGGATGCACACATAGCAAGTACGATCCAGTGAAGGACTTTTTATACAATTTTCCCTCAGGTGAGATCCAGAATCTGGACAACTTAGCCTTGATCTTATGGGCTTCCCTTTTGTTGACTGGCAGTGTTTCGTCACTCACTATTGGGTCATCCAGCTCGGGCCCAACTCCAAATCCAATACCATCTCCTTGGCCTGTTCTATACTTGGTTCGTTCAAGTATTCTACTGCCATTGTTCTTCTGTACTCAGTTGGCACTGTAGAGGCTAGACAAGCCAATGAATCAGCGTGCATTCTGCCCCAAACTAATCTGTTGCACATAGACTTGCTCAAACTTGCTAAGGAGGTTCTTGGCTGACTCCACGTAGGCCACCATCTTTTCATTTCGAGCAGCATATTCCCCAGAAAGTTGATTGAATCACAATGGACCCTTAGCTTTCTCACCTTTAGTATCTTAGCACTCCACAGCCTGCAAGCAAAGCATCGTACTTTGCCACGTTGTTCAATGCACTGAATCCAAGCTGAACAGCCTATTCAAGGGCCAATCCTTCAGGGGAGAAAATTACGATCCCTGCCGCAGATCCCTTGTTGCACGCGGACCCATCCACATACATCTTCCACTTGTTAGGGTCTAGCTAGGGTTTTTCTGCTCGGTTGTTAACTTTTCTACTCCTTGTTCTACATTCCTCGGCAATGGTCCCTTCAAAGGAGGTGGGGGCGCTATTGACAGTGAAAACTCTACCATGAAATTGGCCAGGACTTGGCCTTTCATTGCCGTACAAGGCTAATAATCTATCTCATACTGGCTCAATTCTATTGACCATGTCAAAATTCTCCCCGAGAAGTCTGCTTTTCGGAGCAAGGCCTTCAATGGAAACTCTGTGTACACCATGATCGAATGGGCTTCAAAATAGTGCGGCAACTTCCTTGAGGTCGTAAGCAATGCCAATAGTAATTTCTCCAATGGGGGATACCTCGTCTCCGCACTTGTAGACATCCCAATTTGGCCTAACGAGTATTTTAAGTCCCACCTTGGGGACCATCTCGATGATGAATAGGATAATGTGATTGATGATTGACTTCTCGTAAACCTGAGGACTTTGGAAGTACTTTTAGCCACTTAGAGGACCCAATCCAAAGCCAAATAGCCTTTTAAGATAGAAATACAGTTTTCCAGTCAAATGCATCTGTTGGCTGCTAGATCGATCTCACACCCTTCAAATCTTTTCTGTCACCCGTGGAATATGGTGGTTAAAATCTCTCCATGAGATCGTTTCCTCAGCTGCCAGATCCTTTTGGCGGCCGCTAGATCGTCTTAGACTAGAATTCTGGAATGTTTGTCTTGTTTGATTTGTGCTAAAAAACCTAGCAGCCATGAAGCGTTACTCCAGAGCTACGAAAGAGATTACGATGAAAAGATCTTATTTCCCTACACTTCCTTTTTGATTAACGTCATTTAATTGGCCAGAGTGAGTCATCACATGCCTATATAAAGAGGCCTTAGGGTTTCAAAATTAACAGATAACTCATTCATCTCAAGCCACAAAACCCTACAGAATTCATCTCTCATACACTCTTTACAAAAGCCCTAAACCCTCGTGAGTGCCACAATCCGAGCGATCAAACCCCAAAATATAAACCCTAATCTTAGGATTTTAAGAAGGAAGTCAATCAATCACCCCCAATCCGAAACAATTGTGCACTAAGGGATCAATGTGGTGAGGCCCAGGGGCATGTGGTTTGGTTATTTTTTTAAATGTTTTAATTCATAGCATTAATCTCTGATTTTCTGTTAACTGTTCGTATTCTGCTGGGACATCGTTCCCGTGGTCGGTACATCACACCAATGGGATTCCACGACCGTGACATCCATTCATCGGCCATGGAATCCATCTGCTAGGATAGTCTCCTGTCTTTATTTGGTTAAATGTATGTGGTTTATTTACTTGTCTTGACTCACCTTATTAACTGTTAAAGGGTTTCATAATAAGTTTATGTGTGGAATTAAAATAAAGCAAAACATTAATTGTGTGTTGAATAATTATGGTTAGTCTTGCGAATGAGTGAAGAGGGGTGCCTAATTCCTTCTCCTTATAGTACTTTCGGCTTCCATACCTGGAATCTCTACTTGTTTTCTTAGTTTCAATAAAATAAGTGCTGACTCTTTCAGTGGTGACTGATAAGCACTCGATATTGCATTCAGGGTGCGCTAGATCTTTAGTTTTAGTTTAGTCTCATTTATAATTTAGTTGTTTTTAATTACTTTTGCACGTAGGGTATGCTAGTTCTATTTTTGTAGGAAAATCATTCAATACAGGAGTTTTAAAGCCCAAAACATGTCAAGAAATTCAAGGTTCAACGTTGACCAAGAACGAAGTCACCGGAATCCAAGCATTTGAATTAAAGACCCGGAGGTGACCATTGAGCCGAGGCCGAAGCAAGAACCAAAAGGGGCGAAGTTTCTGAGTTAAATACTTCGGTATTGGTACCACTTGTTTTGTTCTATCAGTACCGAGACATTCATGCAGCAGCTCAAGAGTGCTTTGGTATCGGTGCCATTCGTTTTAATCTATCGGTACCGAGAGTATTACCGGGGTTCCAGTGACAGCAGTAAACACTTCGGTATCGATACCATCTATTTCATTCTATCGGTACTGAGTGGCCTAGCACAGCAGCTTAAGGTGTTTGCTATCGGTACCGAGGGCTTCATAGGGAGATCTTTGAAGCATCTTTGAAATATTCCGTGTGCAAATCTTGGAGAATATAAAAGGCGTGATGTCACATTGTACAAGGGTGGATTGTATTGTATTTTCTAGATCTAGGATAGATTTTGAATTACTTTTTGAGTGTTCTTAGTATTCTTCATTTTCGGCACTTAAACTTTAATTTTCTGCCTTAACTAATTTAGTTTTGCTATTATCGTCTTCATTAAAGTTGTAGAGAATCTTCCGATCTATCATAATCTCTAGTTTATTTCAAGTATTGTTATTTCAATATGTTGGCTAGATATTTGCTTGCTTTTATCTCTCTAGATATGAGTGAATAGTTTTTCAAGGTTAGGTCATGGGGTGATTAACATCTCATGACTTGAGTTAAATTTACTTTCCTCATTATAAAGTTTGAATCTTTGGTTCAAAAATCGGTGTGTAGTTTGGATTTGTTTGTCAAATTGCTAATGTGTTAACCTCCTTGATCATGTGTAGGCAAGAGCATTGCCTACTTGTCGCACATAATGCTTGGAGCTCTGTCGCTCGAGGTGTTTGCCAAATGACATCTAGAGCTAGCTTGGTAATCGAACCATGTATTTTTCGGGTTGAGAACCTTAGTTGTGTACCTTAAACTGAGTAATGGGATGAGGAGAGTGATTTGACTTTAGTCCTGGTCTTAGTAATACCTAGACCTAACCTGTCTTTTATCCTAGTTAATTCTTCGTTTAATTTAACCTTTTAATTTCCACCACAGAAAGTAAAACAAAGTTGGCTGTCTAAAGGCCAAAAACCTTGCTTACATCTACAAATCCATCGAAGCCGTATTAACTATTCCCTTGGGTATGATCTCGGTCTTCCGGATTATTATGCTTCAATTGACATATTTACCCTACGCTTGGGGTGATCATATTTTGATATATTGATGCAAACGAAGCATTGTTGGCGCCGTTGCTGGAGATTATCTTATTATGGCTTTCTTGGAGGTTCAACAAACCACTGTAAGTATCCTGCTTTCGTCTTGTAGTTTAGTAGCATGTTTGGTAGCTTGTATTTAGCTTAGTGGATACCACTAACCGATCTTCATCTCATAACCTGAGGTGTAACGAAGCTACATTAAATACTGAGTTTATTTTTAGATTAGTTTCGTTAATTACTTTAGTTGATTGCATTGCTTAGCCGAGGTGGTGGCATAACCCCTCGCATATTCTGTTGCTGAGATGAGGTGGCGGTTTAGCCCCTCCAGTTTGGTAGTTTGTTGGTAGTTAGTTAGTATTTGTTTTTGTGTATGCTTATGTACCAAAGCCCTATTTCCAATCGGCTTCATCGTTCTTCTTCTCTGCCAAAAATTCAGAGTATTGCTTGGGCATATCCTGCCCAATCTCCGCCTCACAAATTCTATCGCAAACGTCATTGCAAAGGCCCAATGGCCGAAGAACCTGCTGTCCGTACTTTGTGTGAATATCTTAATCCAAAACGAGGTCCTCAAGTATCGCCTATAGTTATTCCGACTCCTATTGCTGGGAATGCCTTTGATTTCAAAGCTGAGTATCTTCGGGTGGTTCTAGAATTTTGGGGGTGAGAGTTGGAGGATCCGTATTCTCATATCCGGGAGTTCGAGTCTATTCTACATTCCTTTGTCCCTGCTCAGAATCAACTAGATCAGGCTCGCCTCAAGCTGTTTCCATTTACTTTGAAGGATAAGGCGAAATAATGGCTTGATTCTCTGAAGCCTCAGTCACTGCATAACTGGGGAGAAGTTCAAGATACTTTCACAACCAAGTTTTTTCCGGCCAGCCGAACAAAGTTGCTTATGGATCAGATTTAGAATTTCAAACAAAGGGATGGAGAGGCTTTTCACAAGTATTGGGAATGGTATAAGGATTTACTCATGGCGGTTCCTCATCACAATTTCCCTTTGTAGTTGCATGTCAATTATTTCTACATGGGGTGTTCTCAAGAGAGCAAACAGCTTTTTAGACATAATGGGTTGCGGTGACTTTATGGGGAAAACACCTGAGGATGCTTGGGATTATTATGAGAAGTTGGTGGAGAAAACTCAAATGTGGCAGTTTGTAGATCCTGGAGAGAGAGCAATGCACAATCAAGGTCCTATTGATTCGGGAAAATTTTCTATTGCTGAGCAAAATGCTTTTGAGACTCACTTGGAGGAACTTTCTCGGAAGCTCGATAAGTTGGAATTGAAGAGTGCTCAATCTCAGGTGGTGAAAGTAGAACATCAAGTGGAAGAAGTATGTGTCATATGCGAAATGGTGGGCCATTCTACCGAGGCATGTCCCAATATTCCCGCCCTCAAGAATGTGATCAATGAAATTGCTCCGAAGGAGGTACATGCAGTGCAACGTTTTGATCCCTTTTATCAGTCTTACAATCCGGGAACAAGACAACATCCAGCCTTTCGATGGAATCAATCAAATGACAGGGTTCTTCTCAAGTTCCACCTCCCGCTCTGCAGTTACCATGGAAGCAACCTCAAAATGCTTTCTGTTTCACTCAAGCGCAAGGTCCACCAGGTTTTGCTCATTCGGGGCCCTTTCCTAACTCAGACCAATTTCAGCAACAACCCCCGAAAAGTTCATTGGAGGATCAACTGAACATGTTCTTACAAGGTCAAACAATTATCAATGAGCAACAAACTCAAATGATGGGTGATATCAGGAACCAGTTGGGCAAGTTGACAACTACGGTGGGTTTGTTATAGCAAGAGAAAGGGAAGTTTCCTACACAACCTCAACCTAATCCGTAGACTACTTCTAATTCGCCTAATGCACTTTCTCAAGGTCTTCACTTTGCTAGCTCTTCGGTGACTTTCCCCGAGCAAGCAAAGGCTATTATTTCTCTTCGAAGTAGAAAGACGGTGGATAATCAAGTGGTGATGCCTCCGAAACCTACCTTGTTGCCCTCTCCTATCAAACATTCAATTCCAACACCAATCCTTAGGGAATCTCCCAAGGAAGCAAGCAAGGAGATTCTAGATGAAGAAGGAAAGAATAAAGGCAAGAAAAAGGAAAGTGTACAGGATCCTCGAGTTATTCCAACACCGGCACCATATTCTAATCGTTTGAAGGCCTTGGCAGAACCAAATTTCAATGCGACGTTGCATAAATTATTTAATCAAGTGAAGATCAACATTCCTCTCATGGATGTAGTCAAGCAAATCCCCTCATATGCAAAATTTCTTAAGGATCTATGCACTTGGAAGCGCAAGCTTAATGTTCAAATGAAGATATTCCTTACTGAGCAAGTGAGTTCTATCATCCAAACGAATATCGCTCCAAAGTACAAGGATCCCGGGAGCCCTACTATTGCCGTCACTATTGGAAGGAAGTGGATCGAATAAGCCTTGGTTGATCTTGGTGCTAGTGTTAACCTGGTACCTTATTCCATATACCAAGAACTTGGGTTGGGGGAGATGAAATTGACTCGTGTTACACTTCAGTTAGCCGATCGGAGCGTTCGTGTACCAAGAGGGGTAGTGGAAGATGTTTTGGTGCAAGTTCATCAATTTATTTATTCGGTGGATTTTGTGATTCTTGATACAAATTTGACCGACTTTTCTGCTGCCTCTACTCCGATGATTCTTGGGAGACCCTTTCTAGCCACAGCTGATGCAGTTATCAACTGTCGGAATGGACTTCTCAATATGACCTTCGGTAACATGAAGATGGAGGTCAATGTTTTCAATGTGGGCAGTCAAATGGGGGATGACGAGAACGTGAATGAAGTGAGCCTTATCGACACTCTTGTAGAAGAACAAGTGGACGAGTTGCTCTATAGTGATCCTTTGGAAGTTGCTCTTATAGCTGAAGAGACCGAATTTCTCAAGTCTTCTGAAGTGAGTTATTTGTATTCGTTACTCAATGAGGAGGATGAAGCTTGGGCTATGAATCCCTGGAGCCCAAAGTTTGAAGAATTTGAAGAGCTACCCCCGATAGAGAAGAAGGTTCTTCCATCTAGCGTTGAACCACTGAAACTGGAGTTAAAACCCTTGCCCGACACTTTGAAGTATGTTTTCCTTGGAGACAATGAGACTTATCCTGTGGTTATTTCCTCCTCTCTTGGGAATCTCTAAGAGATGGAATTGATCAATTTATTGAGGAAACACATGAAGGCTATAGGGTGGACCATTGCTGATATTAAAGGGATCGACGCAACACTTTGTTCTCATCATATCGCTTTGGAGGATAATGTCAAGCCATCTCGCCAACCCCAACGCTGCTTGAACCCTATTATGAAGGATGTGGTACGTGCAAAAGTCTTAAAGCTGCTAGATGTGGGAATCATTTACCCCATCACCGATAGTAAATGGGTGAGCCCGATTCAAGTTGTATCGAAGAAATCCGAGGTTACAGTTGTGCGCAATGAGGAGAATGACCTCATACCAACATGTGTTCAGACAAGATGGAGGGTATGCATCAATTATCAGAAACTCAACGCAAGCATAAGAAAGGATCATTTTCCCTTGCCATTTATTGATCAGATCTTGGAAAGAATAGCCGGGCACGCATTCTACTGTTTCTTGGATGGATATTCTGGGTATAATTAGATCGAAGTTGCTCTAGAGGACCAAGAGAAGACGACATTCACTTGCCCCTTCAGAACTTTCGCTTATCGTTGTATGCTGTTCGGTTTGTGCAGCGCTCCGGGGACTTTTCAAGATGCATGATGGGGATCTTTAGTGATATGGTCGAGAAGTAGTAGAGGTTTTCATGGATGATTTAGGGTGCACTAGATCTTTAGTTTTAGTTTAGTCTCATTTATAATTTAGTTGTTTTTAATTACTTTTGCACGTAGGGTATGCTAGTTCTATTTTTGTAGGAAAATCATTCAATACAAGAGTTTTAAAGCCCAAAACATGTCAAGACATTCAAGGTTCAAGATGACCAAGAACGGAGTCACCGGAATCCAAGCACAAAGAATTAAATACCCCGAGGTGACCCGATGAGCCGATGTCGAAGCAAGAACCAAAAGGGGTAAAGTTTCTGAGTTAAACACTTTGGTATCGGTACCACTTGTTTTGTTCTATCGGTACCGAGACGTTCATGCAGCAGCTCAAGAGTGCTTCGGTATCGGTACCATTCGTTTTAATCTATCGGTATCAAGAGTATTACTGAGATTCCAGCGACAGCAGTAAACACTTTGGTATTGATATCATCTATTTCATTCTACCGGTACCGAGTGGCCTAGCACAATAGCTTAAGGTGTTTGCTATCGGTACCGAGGGCTTTGGAGGGAGATCTTTGGAATATTCCGTGCGCAAATCTTGGAGAATATAAAAGGCGTGATGTCACATTGTACAGGGGTGGATTGTATTGCATTTTCTAGATCTGGGATAGATTTTGAATTACTTCTTGAGTGTTCTTAGTGTTCTTCATTTCCAGCACTTAAACTTTAATTTTCTGCCTTAACTAATTTAGTTTTGCTATTATCGTCTTTATTAAAGTTGTAGAGAATCTTCCAATCTATCATAATCTCTAGTTTATTTCAAGTATTGTTATTTCAATATGTTGGCTAGATTTTTGCTTTGCTTTTATCTCTCTAGATATGAGTGAGTAGTTTTTCAAGGTTAGGTCATGGGGTGATCAGCATCTCACGACTTGAGTTAAATTTTCTTTCCTCATCATAAAGTTTGAATTTTTGGTTCAAAAATCGATGTGTAGTTCGGATTTGTTTGTCAAATTGCTAAGGTGTTAACCTCCTTGATCATGTGTAGGCAAGAGCATTGCCTACTTGCCACACATGATGCTTGGAGCTCTATTGCTCGAGGTGTTTGCCAAATGAATTATAGAGCTAGCTTGGTAATCAAACCATGTATTTTCTGGTTGAGAACCTTAGTTGTGTACCTCAAACCGAGTAATAGGATGAGGAGAGTGATTTGACTTGAGTCGTGGGTGTTAGTAATTCCTAGATCTAACCTGTCTTTTATCCTAGTTAATTCTTCATTTAATTTAGCGTTTTAATTTCCACCGCATAAAGTAAAACAAAGTTGTCTGTCTAAAGGCTGAAAACCTTGCTTACATCTACAAATCCATCTAACCCGTATTAACTATTCCTTTGGGTACGATCCCGGTCTTTCGGATTATTATGCTTCAATTGACGTATTTACCCTACGCTTGGGGTGATCATATTTCAATATATTGACGCGAACGAAGCAGTGACTTGTTATTGTGTGGAGATATTCCTAGCCATGGGAATATTAATGATTTCAATAATTGGTGAGGAAACAAGTGGTGGAGGATATCTGTGTGGCGATACCCTTTCTGGGAGGTGTCAACAATACTTAGTAAGGTTTTACTTACGAAGTAATCCAGGACTTGCTCAACGCCCTTTACTTGTAGGAGCGCTTCACGCACTGTTTGGTTTGACATGGCTAAGTATAACAACAGTGGCTCCCTCAGTTCGGGGGTTAACTGCAGCAAGGGAGAAGCCAAGGATTGCTTCAATTCTTGGAATGTCTGTTCGTAGTCGGCTCCCCATTCGTACCCCATTCTCTTTTCAACAGTTGGAAAAATGGCTTGCACTTGTCCGAAGATCTGTAAATAAATCAATTAATCGTGGCTGGCATTCCTATCAATATCTGGACTTCCTTCGTAGTCCAGGGGCTCTCCAATTTCTGTATCGTAGAAATTTGATCTGGATTCGCCTCGATGCCCCTTCTTGTTACCAAGTGCCTGAGGAACTTTCTCGAGCTCACCCCAAATGTGCATTTCGATGCGTTAAGCTGTAGCTTATATGCCCTCAGCACCTTGAAGGTCTCTTTCAAGTTTGTCACGTGGTCCTTTTTCTCTTTACTTTTAACCATCATATCATCTATGTAGACTTCCATGGTTTTACCAAGCTATTCTTTGAACATCTTGGTTGCCAACCACTGGAATGTTGCTCCCGCGTTCCTCAGACCAAATGACATTACCTTATAATAGAACAACCCTCATGGCGTTATAAATGATGTCTTTTCTTGGTCTAGGCCATACTGGCTGTCTGATGGTATCCTCGGTATGCATCGAGAAAGCTCGTCCTCGTGTACCTTGCAATGGCGTCTACCAATTGATCCATCCTTGGCAATGGAAAGCTATCTTTCGGGCAAGCTTTATTCAAGCTGGTGAAGTCTATGCACACCTTCCACTTCCCATTCTTCTTTTTTACCACAACGGTGTTTGATAGCCATTTTGGGTAATACATCTCACGGATAGCATCCGCTTCCATAAGTGTATTGACTTCCTCTACCACTGCCTTCGTGTGCTATATTGCCGACCTTCTCTTCTTCTAAATCACTAGTTTGTGCTAAGGATCCACATTGAAGTGGTGACAAATTGGCTCATGATCAATCCCCAGCATCTCTTGCGTTGTCCAAGCAAACACATCGATGTGTTCTTTCAAGAAGCCGACCAACTCTTGTTCTTCTTCCTTAGCCAAGGTCTCATTGACTAGGAAATACCTCTCTAGATCTTCCCCTAATGGCACCTTCCTCAGCCCTTCTTTGACCTTCATTGTTGGGTCCCCCTTGACATCTTCGAGTGTCGGCTGATCATGGACTTTAACAAATTTAACCAAGTACACCTTCGGGGACTTCTTTACGATCTAAACCAGGCATTGTTGTATTGCCTTCTAGTTCCCCTTGATGCATTTAATGCCATTTACTCCCGAAAAGTTGATCATCTGGTGGTAGGTTGAAGATATTGCCCTCATCCTATGCAACCACGTCCTCCCAATGATCGCATTGTAAGAGGACGGGATGTCGACCACCAAGAAATCGGTGGGTAGGACTATCGAGCATGCTTGCAAGTTTAGGGTTACTTTCCCAATTGGGCCACATTGCATCTATGCTGAATCCAATTAGTGGCGTGATGGACTCCATAACCTTGGCTTGTGCAAGTCCCATTTGCTTGAATACTTTGTAGTACAACACTTCGTATGCAGTTTTTCTGATCCACTAGGAATTTTTGATCGTCGTACTCTCCCACACGTAGGGTGACCCCCAACGCATCATTATGGGGGAGTTGTACTCCTTTCAGATCTTCGTCTATGAAGCTGATCGAATCCTCTGACCCACCATCAAGTCTTGCTCTCTTTTTGTCGAGCTTCATCATGTGGCTCTCATGCTCAACTTGCCTTCTCAAAATTCTAACCTCCTTACAAGTGTAGAGAACATCTAGTCCGTGTATCATCTGAATCACCCCCTGGGGCTTGATCATAATCTAGTTCCATGGCTGCTCCCCCGTTATTCGGGGCTTTCTCAATGAACTCATCCAAGAGACCTTCTGCGGCCTTCTCCTCCAGGAACCTTTTGTTGGTTTCACAGTTCTCCATCATGTGACTCCAATCCTTATTTTAACTGCACCTCTCGTTGGTTTCTCTTCGGGCCTTCTATTCTCTCGGTATCTTATTGGCTAGCCATTTAAACCATGGGTGATTCTTTATTCGAAAAGGAATTCAGTAAATTGGGTCTTTGAAGATCGTGTTTACAGCAAAGAAAGAATGTGGGTCAGGTGGCGGTTTGTTCTCTTTCCTACCTTGGCCGTAATCCTTTTGCCCGTATTCCTTCTTTTTCTCCTGTGATTTTTGCTTGGGTTGTGTTGCCTTCTTCGTAGCATTTTTCGATTGCTTAGCTGGCTGCTTTTCTCCCTCTTGTAGCATGTCATCCTCGTCCCGTGTATGCTGCTCTATTGGTTCCATCAATTTGGCTAATGTATCCATTGGGTGCATGTTCAGGCTTTCACGCAGCTTCCCTCCCAAGATTAGACTAGTTTTGAATTTAGCTAGAGCATATTTTTAGCTACAGTTATCAATCTCATTGAACGCTTCCCAAAACTTCTTGGCATACCCTCTAAGTGACTCATCAGGCCCCTACTTCATGGAGGATAGAACGTCGAAAGTTTTTGGAGCTGCTCGGCTCGTCAAGAATCGAGCAGTAAACTTGATACAGAACGGAAATATGAAGAATATATATTAATTATGCATTATTTTGAGTTTATTATTTTGTTAGGAAATTCCATTTTAGTTGCCACTTATTTTGGCAACCTTATATTTCTTTCTAGTATTTGATTTCCTAGTTTAGTAGAATTTTTCATTTTTGGTAATTTTGTTAATTAATCAATTTGGCTTTCTTTTTGGTCGAATCAATTAGGGTTAGATTTTTCTACCTATTTAATAAGTTGTAAGCCTTCGGGCCAAGGAAGTTATTGATTATTATTGAATGAAAAATAGTCTAGAGAGCGTTTCTCTAAACCTATATTGTTTGTTATTATCTTGTTCCACGTTCATTTTTGTAGTTCATATGTCTCCCTGCATTCCTGACTATGGCCACAGATGTGTTGGAGTTTGAGGGGGATGAGGTGGTCATACAGCTTTTGTGGAAGAAGTTTATGAAAGGGATGACGTAGCGCAGGAGGCGCGAACAGATGCGCGATTTCAACAACTTGAGCAGCATGTGGTGGACGCGATTGGCGCCCTAGCTCACCAGATTGCTGCCTGGGCTGTCGGGGGAAACCCACCTTACAGTCGTCTGATTCAACCTTGGTTTCCGAAAGAGGAGGAGGTGCCGGATGATATTTCTATCACCAAACCTTTGGCTGGTAACCATCAATCGAAGGGGAGGACAAGGGCGGACGTGGTTTGTAATCATGATTGGCGACTTTGGAAATCTAGTTCAAAGACCAACTTTCTTGAGTTCCAGGAAGGTGTAGCACCAGAAAAAATCCTAGAGGTTGATACGGTGGACAGTACTATTGTTAGGTGGCCATTCACTTCAAAAATTATTTCAGATCCAATTATATATTGGAGTAAACCGCCTATGTATGATGAAGAACCTATTGATGAAATTGCAGGTATGTCATGTTTAGAACTCATTTGTAGCAAGGATGCAAGTGGTTATGTATCTCCTTTTCTGGTAGAAGAAAAAAAAAGTATTTGCCCACTTAACTATTTCACTTGCAAAAGAAGTGGTTGGATGGAAACTACGTATTTTCAACCATATACATTTACCACAAGGCATACACGAAAACTTGGAGTGTTTTGAAGAAAAATTATTTTACGAGCAAGAACATATAAGCCCCACTATAAGTGCACAAGAACATGAGGTGGGCATATCCTTTTGGGCAAATTAGAAATCAAGATCCTTTCTGGGAACCTTATGAACACTTTACAAGCCAGAGTCTGTGGCTAATGATCCTGGAGTATGATGGATTAAATTTTCTAACAAAAACTAATTTATTATTTTTAGAGGATTGTTTACAGTTTTGATTTGGAAAAATTAATTTGAAGCACAAGGTTGATGCGAACAAACTACGGAGATTTCAACTATATAAACTCGAGGACGAGTTTCTCCAAGCCGGGGAGAATGATGCAGAACGAAAATATGAAGAATATATATTAATTACGCATTATTTTGAGTTTATTGTTTTGTTAGGAAACTCTGTTGTAGTTGCCGCTTGTTTTGGCAACCTTATATTTCTTTCTAGTATTTGATTTCCTAGTTATAGTAGAATTTGATTTCCTTTTTGGACGAATCAATTAGGGTTAGAGTTTTCTACCTATTTAATAAGTTGTAAGCCTTCGAGCTAAGGGAGTTATTGATTATTATTGAAGGAAAAAGAGTATAGAGAGCGTTTCTCTAAACCTGTATCGTTTGTGATTTTCTTGTTACACGTTCGTTTTTGTAGCTCATACGTCTCCCTGCATCAAAACTCATCTGAGAGCTGCTTCTAACTTCTGATCGTATACGGTTCCAGTTTGTGGAACCATGCCATGGCCACCTTTCTGAAGCTTGAGGGAAACATCTTGCACATGATGGCATCGTCCCCTATGTGCATGAACATACCCTACTTGTAGTGCTGTATATGAGCCATAGGGTCAATGTTGGTCTCGTACGCTACCAATGTACTATGCTTGACCCTGCTCGGCAGCCCTGCCTCCTGCAAGTGCTTTGAGAGGTGGGAGGCTGTGATCTTGTTGAGGGCCCTACGTGCCCATCACATCATAGAAGGCGGGGTTAGGTTTCCCTTGGCATCCCTGCTTCGTCAGGTCCTAGCCCACTATCAATTGTCCCCGATGCAAGTTTCTACCAACTTCTTCCGTGTTGTTATGGGCATAAATGCCATAAATCAAATGCTAGGCACATCTCTAGGTTTACTTGACATTCACGATCTTTATAGAATTTATAGGACAAAAGATGCCCTCACGTATTATTTGAAGAGCAGGGACTCTAGGAAAAAACTTGTCCTTGAGCTTCCTGAGTCTACTCGGGGAGATGACGGCGATTTTCTTATCCTCATATGAGCGGTGTCATGCTCGCTAGGAAGATCTTATGGCAGGTTTACTTTTGGTCTACTATGGAAGCACAGTGTGTGGATTATGTATGACGCTGTCACAAATGTCAGATTCACACCAATCTTATGCATGTTCCTACGTCTAATCTATTTGGCATAACTTCACCTTGGCCTTTCTCCGTGTGGGGCATTGATGTCATCGGCATGATCAGGCCGTCTGCTTCAAATGGTCATAGGTTCATTCTAGTAGCGATAGATTACTTTACCAAGTGGGTGGAGGTTGAATCTTGCAAAACCCTAACTGCAGTTCAAGTTGCTCACTTCATCAGAAAGAACATCATCTATCGATACGGTATCCCTCGGGCATTTGTGTCAGACAATGGGATTCATTTCAAAGGCAGGGTTTTGGAACTCTTCGAGGAATTCAAAATTCAGATCCATCATTCAACGGTTTATCGCCCTCAAATGAATGGAGCCGTCGAAGCGGCAAACAAAAACATCGAGACAATCATCAAGAATTCTGCTGAATCCGCCTGGGACTGGCATGAGCAACTACCGTACCTTTAGCACTTTGGGGGTACCGAATGTCAATTCGAACATCGACAAGGGCAACACCCTATTCTCTAGTTTACGGGATGGAAACAGTACTCCCCATCGAGCTTGAGGTACCGTCATTGAGGGTCATGGCAGAATGTGGACTCACGGAATCCGAATGGCTCAACGGGAGGTTTGTTGAACTCATGCTATTTGATGAGAGGAGGATTCGTGCCTTGTACCATGTTCAAGGGTATCAGCGAAAAATAGCTCGTGCGTTCAACAAGAAGGTGAAGTCTAGGGACTTAGTTGAGGGAGATATGGTTAGAAAGGAGATTCGGGCGCCTGTGTTCGATCCTCGTGGTAAGTTCCGTCCAAAGCGTTCCGGACCTTACATCATCAAGACTATCCTCTCTGGGGGAGTAGCTCAGCTTATAGACCTCGACGGCATTGAATTTGCCACTCTGGTTAATCTGGATCAATTTAAACGTTACTATCCTTGAGAGAAGCTCGTTGGACCAAAAACTACAAGGGTGGGCGGTTCTAAGCAAAAATTAGAGCAAGCCTGCGAGATCGAAAACCTAAGGAGGCGGTCAAGGCAAAAATAAATAGGCATTAATCAAAGCTCGCTAGACCGAAAACTTGAAGAGGCGGTTCTAGGAAAAATTTAAAGCGTAAAAGGAGAGGTAAAACACACGAGTGAACCTTAGCCTGAACTACGTGCAACCTAATTCCTTGAAAAGGGATACGTAGGCAATCTCTTCATGAGATTTGGTCACTATCAATCAACTTGATCCTTGGTTTCCCATCCCAGGGTGCCTCAACATTCAAAGCAGCGCTGCGTTCAACATTTGGATCAAAAGGAGAAAGTTCATAATCTTTCAATTTTATATAAACTACTATTTCTATTACACTGGTTGAGCAGAGTCCTTAAAATAGTTAAGCATAGAAGCAAAATGAAATGCTAGAGGTCTTCACAGGCTCATAGTTTATTCTAGATCATTGGAGTCTTGTCGGGAGTTAGTCTATATTTTGTCTCCTTGCAATTTCTTTTCTTAGCCATGCTTTGTAGCGATGCTTGAGTTCTGTGTTGAAATCTAGATCCGCTCTACCAAGTTGTCTCAAACCCCAGTGTAGGGGGATGAAAACAATTGGTTCTTCTGATCAACTGGATTGCAACGGCTTATTCGTGCCTCTTCACCGGAACCCTAACTCGACGTCTGAACCTTAATCTGCAAAATAAACAGGGGGTGAGTGCACCTTTGCCTCTCGTGGCAAAGGCCCTCCGATGCCTTTGTTAGTATCACGTACTAGAAATTTTACCCTAATTCTCAGTAGGAAAGCAATCAGAATGCAATGTATTGCGTACCTTTTACCCCTAGGTTTTCCTCTTATTTATAGATTCACGTATACTTGCTGTCCAAGCATCTGTGTTGCCCTAGGATTCCTAACTCGTATAGGAATCCCAAGATATCAAGGATTCTTGTTTCCTTTATCAATTCATTACTTTAATCCTTGTAGGACTCTTTTCCATAACAAGCCGAACATCCCATACTCGTTGGGTATCTTTATCAGATCCTATATTCTCGGGATCATATTCCTAAACGGAATACTATTGTTTCTGGACTCTTCCAGAATGTTCTGTATGCTCCAATACTTGACTGAAGTTCTTTCTTTTGTTCGGCCATCTCGTTGCCGAACAGACAGCTTGGACCATTGACTTCTCATGTCACTTGTCCATCTTGTCGAACATTTGTTTAGCATGATGACTATCCTGCCTATCTTCAAACTATGGTCCCACTTACCATTTGCATTGCTTTTTAACCCGTGATCCCTCGTATCACGTGCGTGGTTCTTTTGCTTCATCTGTTCGGCTGTTTATAACCGAACAGTCTGCTTTGGACCATCTAGTTCACATGTAACTTGGCCCTTAGTTTGCCGAACAAACAGCATGGATCAATGACTTCTCATATCATTGGTCCATATTGTTGTTCACTATATTGCCCGGCGGTAAGTCCTGTCATACTTACCACGTGCTCCCGAATATCACGTGTTCGGCAACTAAATGTATGTGTTTGGGAATACCTCCCTACAATTGCTCCCCAGCTTCATCTATTTACCACTGTTCGGGGGCAATATATGATGCTTAGAAACAGAATTTAATTTAGACCAGACTCTTCTGATTCCGTGCAGTCATAAATTCAATATTTCATTGATGCTTTTTTGGCGCCTCTGTCATTATACCATCTCGAGGTAATGACTCCACGTGGCGCATGTCGTACGCGTTTCATTAAATGTGAACTGACGCTTTATCCAAACGACGTCAATACGTCGTTAGTTGAAACCTTCTACCTCGTTACTTTTCCCGTAACGGCGTATGAGGAGACGTTTCGTCTCCGTTTCTCTCCCTTAAACCCAAAAAAGGGTTTCATTTTGGGTTTCTTACCCAAAACACTCAAACTTTCAGTCTTTCCCTCTAAGCTTTCCGCCATCGCCGCCATCTGCAAATTCGATTGCATCCCATGAAATCGTCACGGTACCTTTGTAAGATTCTCGTTCTAACTCCATTTCTTCTGCTTAGGTTTCCATCTGAAATCTCTTTTCTTAGATCTGTGGGTTATTTTTAGGGTTTTAGTTCGTACCCATTTCCAAGTTTTCTTCTTTCCTGAGTATACCCATGGCGGATGATGGTGAGAATCCCTTGAGACCTAGTAAATTTAGGAAATTATGTGAATCCCCAACTGCTATGGCAGCATTTAGAACTGAATACAACGTTCCAGAGAATGTGGGGCTCGAACTCGCCCCTTTAGGTGCAGACAGGGATGGCGGTTCATGGGATAGGATGTGCATCCCGATTGTAGCCATTGTTGAAGGCGGGGTCCGATTTCCCCTCCACCCATTACTCCACCAGATCCTAAACTGGTATCGTCTTACCCCCATGCAAGTATCGACAAACGTATTTAGGTTGATAATGGGTGTAGTAGCTTTGAATAGGATTCTGGGGACCCAGTTAGGAATTTGGGATATTCAGTGGTGGTACAGTATTGTACTAAACCCTGATTATAACACCTATTACTTCAAAGTTAGAAGGGCCGACAAGCGTGTCGTGCTAAACCTGCCAGACTCTGCTCGGGATCACGAAATCGATTTTCTTTAAGTCACTGGAGCCTTTGAGCCACTAGGAGAGGACGGCCAAGTGATAGGCCTTCACTGCCCCCACATATGGGGATACCCACGTATGCTCCTCATATTTTGATCTTTGCAATTGTATTTATTCCTTTCTCGTAGCTTTTCTATATATCTAATTATGCTGCTTCAATTTCGACCTTGCAGCTGAAAACGCAAACAAGCGTCCTAGACGGGAGCCTAGCTACGTCCGAACAGAGGACATCAACAATATTCTTAAATATAAAGGCGAACCTGGTACTCCTACAGCTGGTCGGGGTCGAAATGCCGAAGTGCTGCTAGGATATGACCCATCGTACAGAGGAGTTATAGACAGGAGGCTCGCCCAACCAAGCACCAGTACTGCTTCCACCTCCACTGCTCCTCAACCACGCCTTTCAAGGCTACAGACCAGTGTCACTCTTGCCGGTCAACCAGGCAAAATTGCAATTCCTGACGGTATACCTCAAACGCATGTGGTACTTAGAAGATCTGGTCGTAGGCAAATTACTGCCGAACAACAGCCCGTTCCTCTCCAAATTACCAGTTAGTCTTCCTCATTTGGATACTCTCGATCACCTCCAACCCCAAGTACGATGACGCGCCAACCAATTAACCTCAGCTTTGTACTCACTGTCTCCTCACGGGGACGAGGTGCTACTAATAGGGTAGCATCAACTGGCGCCCCTCCCCCGCGTTCACGTCGCAATAGGGGGGATCTGCAAGATCGTCATCTTTTCCTCGGGAAGATAGTCCTGTTGAGGCTACCGATGCTCATCGGGACAAACGTCCCAGGAGCGAAGAAACTGGAGACCCTCTTAACCAAACTACTACTGTAGTCCAACAACCCCCTTCTTCGAGTACTCCAGTGCTTCCCGAAAGCTGGACCCCTAATCTCATTAGAGGTGATCGGCCTGTTCACATTGGGGACAGTGCCAGCTCTTCGGAGACAGCACTAGCCCTTGGCCAAGGTCTACTGCTCCCTGTAGATATGCAGAAGGAGTCTGAGGCTACACCTGATCGGCTCGTCACCACTGGACTCGTCAGTGGTATTAAGGTAATGTGACTTAATTTTTTCATATAAGTCTTTGTGCATATTTCGTATATCACTTGATATTCTCATTACTTACTGTTCGGTGTTTTGCCAGTTTATTCAAAAGATGGTCACACTGGGCCAAAAGTTTGAAGATGCTGATAATGAGAGGATCACGTTGCTGAACAACACCAGATTGCTCCGTACGATAACTAGGCTTGAGAGGGAAAGAGACAAAGCCAAAGCAGACTTTGTTGAGGCCAAAGACAAACTTGGAGCTGCTGAAGACAGCCTCAACCATGCTTTGGTTGAGATAGAGCAGACTAAAAAGGCTGCGTTTGAAGATGGTTACCAAAAAGGCTTTGACGCTACAACGGCTAGCTATGTAGAGCAAATGCCGACCATCCAAGATGAAATCTAGGTTGCTTGCTGGGAGGCATGCCTCACAAAGGTAGGAATTGCAGAAGATTCTCCCCTATGGGTTGAGAATGATTTACCGAGCCGCCAAGTTGTAGCTCCAACTGATGATGTTGATCAACAGATTGATGATTTTGCTGATGTTGATGAAGAAACACAGGTAGAATCACAAAACAATGTTGAGCATTCATCTGTTCGGGAGATAACCACTGAAATTGTCGTCCCAGAAGAAACTGCAACTGCTGTTGGCAATTCGGCTGGAACTGACGTCCAACCAGAAATTCAGAACCTGGATTGAAAGGTAGGCTAATTTACTCAAACATTGAGGCTGGTCCTGTGTGACCATAACATTTCTACCTTGTGTGGTAACAGTTACTTCCTCGTAGTATGGTAATACTTTCAGTAATACAGGTATTCGGCCCTCTGTGGCATAATTTCATACATTTGCTCGGCTTTCTTCGTTTTGGAGCATCTGTTCGGATGCAATCAAAATAGTTCGTATTTTGATCACCGTATGTTTGCATAAGTGTTTTGTACTTCTTATTGCGTTACAAACATAATTGCTTTTAAGTCTCACGTACTTAAAAAGTTTATAAGTGTATGCATGTTGTTAAATCTTTCAAGTGTTATCACAAAAACGCTTGTAAGGTTCATATAATCATATAGGTGTTCTTTAAGTTTCTCATACTTAAGAACAGATTTGTATAAGTTTCACGTACTTAAATTATTTCAAGTTTCTCGTACTTAAGAACAGATTTGTATAAGTTTCACGTACTTAAACTATTTCAAGTTTCTCGTACTTAAGAACAGATTTGTATAAGTTTCACGTACTTAAACTATTTCAAGTTTCTCGTACTTAAATAAATGTGGCTAACATATACTCGTTATGTTTTCAAGCCATGCCAATAAACGTTTACAAGAGTCTCGTACTTGCATTCGTTAAGTCTCACGTACTTACACAAAAACGCCTAAGTATCACGTACTTAGAACTACTTGTGTTTAAGTTTCACGTACTTAACTGTATACCCTGCTCCCCAATACGAATGAGGGAAACTAATCTCGTAGTTCGTATTTAAAACAAATACCAATATTCTAGATTAGAACATAACAATTATACTAAAAAAGTGATTTTATTCATAATCGGTAAAACTCAAGAGGGCGTTATTCGTACCCCTTGCAACTAAAATATAGAACAAGGGAATTATATTTGTAATTCCAACACAATCACGTAGTGCAAATCTAAAACAGAACTGAATGCTTCTTTTAAACAAAGAATTTTCGTAGATTATGGACATTCCAAGGCCTCGGAATTGGATTACCATCCAAATCTACCAATCTATAGGCCCCTATGCCTACAATCTCAGTCACTCGATACGGACCTTCCCAATTTGCCCCCAACTTGCCTTCATTAGCCACCTTGGTGTTGCCGAGCACTTTTCGTAGTACGAGGTCCCCAACACCAAACTCTCGAGGGTGAACATGCTTGTTGTAGCTTTTCATCAGCTGTTCTTGGTAAGAAGCAAGATGTACCAAGGCTTTTTCTCGCCTCTCCTCGGCAAGGTCAAGCTCGATTTGAAGGGCCCTGTCATTGCCTCCACTTTCAACCAAAACGGTCCTGTTGGTCGGCAGACCCACCTCCAAAGGTATGACAGCCTCTGTTCCATAGGCCAATGAATAGGGGGTCTCTCCCGTAGACCTCCTAGGCGTTGTTCGGTGTGCCCACAAAACTAATGGTAACTCGTCAGGCCACTTTCCCTTAGCTTTGTCCAATCTTTTCTTGATTCCATCAATGATAGTTTTATTAGACGCCTCCGCTTGCCCATTACTCTGAGGGTAGGCTGGGGTGGAATAATAATTTCGTATTCCAAATTGAGCACAGAAAGCCTTGAATTTCTTCTGAAATTGGGATCCATTGTCTGTGATCAATGAGTAAGGGACCCCAAAGCGAGTGATGATGCTTTTCCACACGAACCTTTCTATCATAGGTTCAGTGATTTTGGCCAGTGGTTCTGCCTCAATCCACTTTGTAAAATAGTCAGTTGCTACAAGCAGGAATTTTCGATTCCCAGTTGCTTTGTGCAATGGTCCCACAATATCCATCCCCCATTGAGCAAAAGGCCAGGGACTTGTCAAAGGCACGAGATCCTCGGCGGGTGTTCTAATCATTGGTGAGAATTTTTGACATTTCTCACAAATCTTCACATACACCTTTGCATCTTCCTGCATATGTGGCCACCAGTATCCTTGAGTAATTGCTCGGTGGGCAATGGATCTGCCTCCAGCATGGCTCCCACATGTTCCCTCGTGGATTTCATGAAGGAACTTTTGTACCATCTCAGGATGTACACATAGTAAATATGGGCCTGTAAAGGATTTCCTGTACAACTTACCCTCTGGGGACAGCCAAAACCTAGCAGATTTGACCCTTATTTTGTGGGCCTCTTTTTTGTCAGATGGTAGTATCTCATCTCGTAAGAACTCCATGATTGGGTCCATCCAACTTGGTCCTTGGTTCACGTCCAAGACCAAGTCTACATTCCACCCAATGCTCGGCTCATTCAGATATTCGACTGCTACCTTCCTTTTGAACTCAGTAGGAACAGCCGCAGCCAACCAAGCTAATGAATCTGCATGAGCATTCTGCCCAGAACTTATTTGTTCAATATATACCCTCTCAAAGGTATCAAGCAAGTCCTTGGCTGCCTGCACATAGGCCACCATCTTTTCATTTCGAGTTTCATACTCGCCGGACAGCTGATTCACCACAAGCTGGGAATCACAATATACCCTAACCCGTTCTGCTTTAAGGGTTTTTGCACTCCTCAATCCAGCCAGGAGTGCCTCATATTCAGCTACATTATTCGTTGCACTGAATCCAAGCCGAACAGATAGTTCAATCAGAACTCCTTGAGGAGGAAACAGGACTACCCCAATTCCTGAACCAGTATTACATGCTGATCCGTCAACGAATAACTTCCACTTCGTGGGATCCTGTTCGGCTGAAGGTTGATCCTTCATGGATGATGTCTCAGTCACCTGTTCCTTTCTCGTAGGAGGTAGGGGAGCCACAGTGGGTGAAAATTCTGCCACAAAATCAGCCAACACTTGGCCTTTGATTGCTGTGCGTGGCTGATATTCGAGATCGTACTGGCTTAACTCCACGGACCATGTCGAGATCCTTCCCGAAAAGTCTGCCTTTCGTAGCAACGATTTTAATGGAAACTTAGTATAAACCACAACCTTATGGCTTTGGAAGTAGTGTGGCAATTTCCTTGTGGCTGTCCTAAGTGCCAGGACAAGTTTTTCTAAAGGCAGATATCTCGTTTCTGCATCCAACAATGTCTTGCTAACATAATAAATTGGAATTTGTTCGATCCCCAAATCCCTCAACAGGACTGCTCTTACTGCATGCTCGAAAACAGCTAAGTACAGAATTAAAGACTCACCTGGCTGTGGAGTTGACAATAGTGGGGGTTCGGCCAGGTACTTCTTCAGGTTCTGGAAAGCTTGCTCACATTCCGCTCCCCATTCAAATCCCTCCCTCTTTTTCAGCAATTGAAAAAAGGGTCTGCACTTATCACTTGACCTGTTGATGAATCTGTTAAGTGCTGCTGCCATTCCAGTCAGCCTCTGGACTTCCTTGGTAGTTCTGGGACTCTGTAGTCTCTGCAAGGCATCAATCTGATCGGGATTTGCCTCTATCCCTCTCATGGTTACCAAATGGCCCAGGAACTTTCCTGAACCAACTCCAAACGCACACTTCGAGGCGTTGAGTTTTAGTTTATACTTCCTTAAGATTTTGAATACTTCTTTTAAGTCAGTAATATGCCCTCCTTTTTCTCAACTCTTTACCACCATATCATCTATGTAAACTTCCAAAGTTTTCCCAATAAGCTTCTTGAACATAATGGTTGCAAGTCTTTGGTATGTAGCCCCAGCATTCTTCAGCCCAAACGGCATGACACTGTAGCAGTATAACCCTCGTGGTGTGATGAACGAAGTCTTCTCTTGATCAGGTTCAAACATAGCAATCTGATGATATCCTCGATATGCATCGAGAAAACTCATTCGTTCGTAACCAGAGGTTGCATCAACCAATTGGTCAATCCTGGGCAAAGGAAAACTGTCCTTAGGGCACGCTTTGTTTAGGTCTGTGAAGTCCACACAGACACGCCACTTCCCATTCTTCTTTTTCACCACAACAGTATTGGATAACCATTCTGGGTAATAGACTTCACGTATTGCTTTGGCCTCCAGCAAACGATCGACCTCCTCAATCACTGCATCTACATGTTGCACGGCTGCTCTGCATTTTTTTCTGAATGATTGGCTTGTGCTGAGGGTCAATATTTAAATGGTGATAGATCACATCTGCATCCACCCCGGGCATTTCCTCTGGCACCCATGCAAAAACATCAATATACTCTTTTAGAAATCTTATTGATTCAGCCTTTTCGTCTGCTGGCAATGATTCCCCAATTAAAAAATATCTTTCAGGATCAGTCTCGTTGATCTGAATCTTTTCCAGGCCTTCAACTACCTTTTCAGTCGGGCTTCTTCCAATATCCTCGATGGTTGGGTGATCTAGCACTTCTAATGTATGAACATGGTGGACCTTTGGGACTGTTTTGATGATGGAAATCAAACATTGTTGTGCCACCTTCTGGTTGCCTTTAAGGACTTCAATCCCATTTGAACCTGGGAATTTCACCATTTGGTGATAAGTGGAGGAGACTGCTCTCATCTTGTGCAACCATGTCCTCCCTATAATTGCGTTATAGGAAGAAGGGACATCGACCACTAAAAAGTCTATTCTCAACACCATTGATCCAGCCCGAACAGGTAACGTTACCTTTCCAAGGGGCCAGACTGCTCCTGCACCGAACCCAATAAGAGGTGTTGTAGACTGTTCTAAGTCTGATTGGGCCAGGCCCAGCTTCTTGAATGCATCATAGTACAATACCTCTGTACAACTTCCTGAGTCCACTAGAATTCTCTCGATGTCATACTCTCCAACTCGTAGGGTTACGACCAATGCATCGTTGTGGGGTATTTGGACCTCCCCCAAGTCATCGTTAGTGAATGCTATGCTCTCGTTGCACACATCATTCTCTCGTCCTCTCTTATTTCCCAAACGCATCACATGCTGATCGTATCTGACCTGTCTTTGCAACAGCCTCACCTCACTCCTCGTATAAGGTGCAGCCAACCCATGTATCATATGGATCACGCCTTTAGGGTTTTGCTCGTAACCCAGCTCCATAGCCTTCCCTTTCTCCTTAGGGTCCTCCTGGATAAACTCCTTGAGATAGCCCCGAGAGACCAAATCATCAAGGTGCCTCTTGTACATCTCACAGTCCTCAGTCATATGGCCCCAATCTTTGTGATAACTGCAGTGCTGATTTGTGGCACGTTTTGCATCTTTGTCTCCGCCTAGACTTGGGGGCCATTTAAAATATGGCGGATTCTTTATTCGATAAAGAATCCTGTAAATTGGCCCCTTCCAAACCGTAGTGATAGAAAAAAAGGACTTGGGGTCAGGAGCTTGCTTGTCCTTGTATGGCTCTTTCTTAGCCTGCCCACACTCCCTTCTGTCTTTGTAAGTCTTAGGCTCTGGCTTATCCACTTTCTTGGCAGGTGCCTTCGGCTGTTCGGCAACCGTCCTGCCATCCTCACGGAGTATGTCATCTTCCATTCTGGCGTGTTGCTCTATCCGTTCCATCAATTTAGCCAAGGTGGCTACCAGATGTTTATTTAATGAACGGCGCAGCTCTCCCCGAACAGGCAAACCAGTTTTGAACGTAGCAATTGCATACTCTTCACTGCAACTTTCAATCTCGTTGAAAGTCTCCCAGTACTTCTTTGCATAATCCCTGATCTGCTCGTTCTCCTCCTGCTTCATGGTGGAAAGACTCTCAAAAGTCTTTGGGGCTTTTCTGCTTGTTAAGAACCGAGCAGTGAATTCCTCGGCCAACTGCCTCCATCCTCGTATGGATCGTGGGGCCAACTTATGAAACTAGGATAAAGCCACCTTGCCAAGACTGGAGGGAAACATCTTGCACAAGATGGAATCATCCCCTTCATGCATAAACATGGCCTGTTGATAATGCTGTATGTGAGCCACGGGATCCGTATTTGTCTCATAAAGTACGAACGCACCGTGCTTCACTCTGCTCGGCAATCTCGCTTCTTGTAGCCTTTTTGTAAAGGGGGAGGCTGCAATATTACTCAGGGCCTTGCATGCTGCTTCTCGTGCAGTTACTGTCCCATCCTCTTGCTCCTTTGACTTGTGGGCCGAAGCCTTGACCCAATCAACATCAGGTCTCTCGTACCTGTCTCGATGATGCTTTCTCGTGTCCTCTTCCTCGGGGGTAGAACTTTGGTCTCTGCTCCTCCTTTTTCGTGAAGAAGTCCTTCTCTCTGGTGTTTGGCTTCTACTTCTTCTTCCCCTTTTTCGTGGAGAAGCCTCATGACGCCCTATAACAGGACTTCTGCTCCCCCTTCTATGTGAATGAGTCTGTTTATGAACCACCAGAGCCCGTCCGTCTCTCTGGAAATTCCTTCGAGAGAGTCCAGAATCTTCTGGGTACTCTCGTACCCTCTGCAGCTCCCGTATCTCGTACTCTCATTTTCTTATTAAACGAGCATACTCCTCGATTTCTCTTCTTTTTTTATCAAGGACGTCATCATCGTTGTGTATACTCTTTGAACGAGTAACTGACTCCTCTCTTCGATGAGACTTACTCCTTCTGGTGGAACCAGTAGCAGTCTTGTCTCCTTTTTCTTTGGAGTTATCTCTGTCATGTCTACCAGTGGGCTTTCTCGGAGCGCCTGGTGGGGATTTATCCCTTCCCCCACCCAACTGGTCCTTTGGACTGAACGGAGTGACTGGATTTTCTTCTGTCATGATTACTTTCTCAAAAAAGTTTGTTCGTTTCCCACAGACGGCGCCAATTGTAGGGGGATGAAAACAATTGGTTCTTCTGATCAACTGGATTGCAACGGCTTATTCGTGCCTCTTCACCGGAACCCTAACTCGACGTCTGAACCTTAATCTGCAAAATAGACAGGGGGTGAGTGCACCTTTGCCTCTCGTGGCAAAGGCCCTCCGATGCCTTTGTTAGTATCACGTACTAGAAATTTTACCCTAATTCTCAGTAGGAAAGCAATCAGAATGCAATGTATTGCGTACCTTTTACCCCTAGGTTTTCCTCTTATTTATAGATTCACGTATGCTTGCTGTCCAAGCATCTGTGTTGCCCTAGGATTCCTAACTCGTATAGGAATCCCAAGATATCAAGGATTCTTGTTTCCTTTATCAATTCATTACTTTAATCCTTGTAGGACTCTTTTCTATAACAAGCCGAACATCCCATACTCGTTGGGTATCTTTATCAGATCCTATATTCTCGGAATCTTATTCCTAAACGGAATACTATTGTTTCTGGACTCTTCCAGAATGTTCTGTATGCTCCAATACTTGACTGACGTTCTTTCTTTTGTTCGGCCATCTCGTTGCCGAACAGATGGCTTGGACCATTGACTTCTCATGTCACTGGTCCATCTTGTCGAACATTTGTTTAGCATGATGACTGTCCTGCCTATATTCAAACTATGGTCCCACATACCATTTGCATTGCTTTTTAACCCGTGATCCCACGTATCACGTGCGTGGTTCTTTTGCTTCATCTGTTCGGCTGTTTAATACCGAACAGTCTGCTTTGGACCATCTACTTCACATGTAACTTGGCCCTTAGTTTGCCGAACAAACAGCATGGATCAATGACTTCTCATATCATTGGTCCATATTGCTGTTCACTATATTGCCCGGCGGTAAGTCCTGTCATACTTACCACGTGCTCCCGAATATCACGTGTTCGGCAACTAAATGTATGTGTTCGGGAATACCTCCCTACACCCAGTTATGTTCATACTCGGTCAAATTTTGGGCAGTGAATACAGGAATGAAAAAGGTTTCCACCTCGGCTCTATGTAGCCCTTGGCTCATACCTAGTTGACGAAGGATACGACCTGGAATGTAGAACGTGAAAGCGGTCAGCTCGACAATCACCATTTTCTCGAAACCTGCAGAGTTGATAGCCATATCCGGGATATTCAATGCTTCGTGCCTCCAGATGATTTCATTCGGTGACATCTCGTTCATAAATGTGTACCACTCCTTTATGGACGTCTCTGGGTATAGCATCCCTCTTTGATGCATTCGTCCAGGCAGATGGGGCCAGTTTGCCTCAGGAGTTGCAAGTAGTCCAAGTTTGTCTAATAGCCATAACTACATGAGCGAAAAGACAAGTAAGGAGCCATATAAAACTTGAGCAGAAAAACAAGTGAGAAGCCCCGATATAGCCTTAGCTGAGAGTTGAGGTAAAAATCGAATGTGTGAAAGACGGAAAAAGGTGAGCTAAGTGAGAGTTTACTTGCAGTATGAGTGGACTATCGCTAAATATGTTTGTTTGGCCGGTAGAAACCAAATCCAAACCTATGAGTGTTTCTGCAAGAACCATTGGCACCACATTCTTTCAAGCGCCCAACTGAGCGGCCACACTCACTAGTGAAGGATCAACCCATCCATCTGGAGACACCAGCAAGTACGCAGCAAGCACACTGATTACCAAAGCAAATCGGCATCGAGCTTGCATGGCTGTATCCTCCATGTCAGCTTCAGGCTCGTACCACTCCATCAAGCGCATGACGTTTATTTGCCTGCCACTTAGCAGACTTTCTGATGCACCACCTGAGATGTTCAGGCTGGATTTCAAAAGCTTTGACATGCTTTTTCTGTAAGGCGGCATGAGGCGAAGCCTTGGAGGTATGCTTGGAATTCCTCCACCGTCAGACACAGCTCATTGACTCCGAATCTAAACACGTGGACGTTTGGGTCCCAGAACCGTAGGGCCGCCCATAGGATTTCAGGGCGTAGCCTTATGCTTCAAAGGAAGCGGAAGGTAGCCAGCCTGTGAGTCTGAAAGGATAGCCAATCACTTGCAATAAATGCTTCTAGCCATGGGCTGATTAGGGTTGGTAGTTGATTTGCCATTTTGAGTGATATGTGGAGTTTTGCTTCTGGAGGGGGACCTTATACTTACACGGGCTTTACCCTTTTATAGCAAAAGGATAGTCCCTTTTTTCCAAGGGAAATATCTAAGCAAGGTTGCCTTACCACTTCAATACAGGGGTACACCTATGAGATGTCCCAAAGGTGTCCTAGATGGCCAAGGATGATGACAATGCCTGCAACCCTTCAATTTCTAAATGGGTCAAAAATGGCAACTGCATCTGGATAGAACCAGCACATGCCTGTGTGGTATCCGCACGCGCTTGAAAGGAACACGCGCGTTTGTGTCAATTCAATGCACGATGGTTTACCTTTTTCCTGCCTAAAAAATAGCCTACTGACTTTTGGGGATGTAGGGGGTTATTCTCGTACAGGCCTGAACACGTGGTACGTAGGACCATGGTATAAGTACAATAGAGACAGTCGCCGTGCAAGACGGCGGTCAGCAATATGGACCAATGACATGAGAAGCCATTGGTCCAGAAAGACTGTACAGAGTCAAGATCCAGTAATGTAACGCCCCTGAATTTTGGTCAATAAAAATTTCGTTCAATATTTGAATTTTATTTGAATTACTTATTTTCTCTTGAGTGGCTATATGATTTCTTGTTAATTTTCGTCATAGTTAGATTTTGGTCTCGACTAGAAACCCTACTTGACCAATTTAGTTTCCAACCGACTACTTGGAGGAACCAAGCAACCAACTCACCTAGTTGCTAGATGAACCTTTTGGACCTTTTGAACCTTTGCCTTTACCCATTGGTCCATAATGGTTAGGGTAATCTTTGTCCATTTGACAATAAGCTTTTCATTATAATATTTGACTAAAAGTACATGTAGTCTTTTCAAAATCTTATTTTAAGATATAAAGTACTTGTACTTCTTTTATCCATTGGTCTTTAACCGCAAGAGGAATTAATATCCATTGGGTAATAGCCCTAATCTTCTAACAAGGTACAAAGTTTTATTTAAATAATCAAGATTTGGATTCCGATGTACTTTTATGCATTAAACTATTGGGGTATATCTAAACCCTAGATTTTCAAAGTACTTTATTTATTAAACTAGTACTTGTACTCTATTATAATCTAATGGGGAGAATCTTAGCCTTTTATTTAATTGGGGTACTTGATACCACACCTATATTTAAATATAGGGCTTTTGTCACATGCTTTAAAGGACAATTTTTGATTATTTTAATATAAAAGTTCGCTAGTTACTATTGTCCATTGGACAATAAAAGTTAAGGGATTTATTATCCATTGGGTAAAAGGTTTAATCTTTCAATCAAGTACATGGGTTTGTTAAACTAGTCTTTTTCTTAAACCCCATGTGATAAAGTACATAATATTTTATTATGAAAGTACTTATTAGCCTTAATAGCCTTTAAGGCCTAAGATTCTTAAAAGTACTCTCTTATTATTTTATATTGGAGTTTCGTACCCAATTGGATTAATTTATTGGGGGAGTTGATCTTCCTAGAGTACATTAGTACACTAGTTTATTTGTTTAAATCAATCATGTGCCTAAATTGTAATTCTTTATTGGGTATTTGATTTTGTGAATCTTGTACTTTGTACTTTTATATTATGCATCTATATATATATATATGTATGTAGTGTACTAGGAGAGAGAGAGAGAGAGAGAGAGGCCGAGAGAGAGGGAGAGGAGAGAGAGGGAGAGAGAGAGAGAGGAGATTTGATGTGTACATTGATCCTTGATCTTCTTTGTACTTCAAATCCTTGGGAAATATTCTTCCTAGCCAAATCTTAAACCCCATTGTCCTTTTTTGTACATCTTTCAATTGTTTAAAACCAAATCTTGTACCATTGTGTCCTTGTTTCCAACAAATCTTTCATAAACAAATCTTTAGTACAAATCTTAGCCATGCAAGCCTAGGGTTAGACTTTGACCTTCCATGAGTGCTTGACAAGTGTCAAAATTGTGAGCTATGGAGAGAGGGGGGGGGGGGGGGGGGGGGGGGGGCTTGGGAGAGAGGAGAGGGCCAAGGTTTTGCTTATAAATAGAACCATTCCCATGCCATTTCAACTCACACCTTCACCTAGCAACTTCTCTCTCTAGAAAAATCTTGTTCTTTCTTTGTTCTTTCTTTTGTTCTTCTTGTTCTTGAGTTCTTCTTGAGTTCTTCAAGAAATTCATCCAAGACCGCCACTAAACCGCCACCCGACCACCCTTCGATCCATAAAGTAGAGTAGTGTTAGTCAAGAAGATGTTTCGAGAGAAACCATTCTCTTTCGAAGCTCTCGAAGGCATACCGTAGGAAGTTACTCCGTCCGATAGCCGACTTGCCTTTCGTAGTCGTCACTACCGCCAAGAAGTAAGGTAGAACCCCTTGTCCCTTAACTCTATGTATAGAACCGTATGTTAGAAAGTAGATTATCCTTAACGAATTTCGAAAGATAGAACTTATCGTTTGTTTAGAATAGTTGTATTTTGATCTTTAAGATGATTATGAGTATGCATACATGAATTGCTTGTATTACTTGTGGTGTGATTAAGCATAAGTGATTTCACTCCAAGAACGTCCGTACATGTGGCGTTGTGCTTTGAATAAAGCATAAGTGATACACTCCAAAGGCGTCCGTACATGTGGCGTTATGCTATAAGTGGTGATTGAGCGTGATAAGTAATATAGAATTGGATGATCTTGTTAGAATGATTCCTGCTTACTTTTGTCCTACCGCGGAGTCTTTGCATGTAACGAGACACGAGAATCGAGAAAGTAGAAACATGACACCTAGGGTGTGATTAATGAAAGGAAATGTTTTCCGAGGAAGGAAATATTTTGAAACTACATAATGACCGATTTTGGGTGGCATTATGTGAGTTGTGTGCGTGTGTAAAAGAAACATTTGAAAAGGTTGAAATGTTTTGGAAACCGCAATGTGGCCGGACGTGGTAGCCCATTGTGTGGTGTGTGTTGAAAAACCCAATGAGAACCCGGAGCGGCGGAATCATTGTGGGGATACTCGGGAACCCGGAGCGGCGGAATCGAGGTTTTTAGATTTCGAAAACCCTAATTGGGAACCCGGAGCGGCGGAACCATTGTGGGATTACTTGGGAATCCGAAGCAGCGGAACCGAGGGTTTTGAATTGTGTGCCTTCCCATGGGAACCCGGAGCGACGGAACCATGGTGAGGTATGGCTTGGTTATCCGCGGTACGGAGCCAATGCAAATGTTTTTGTGTGCCAATGGGAACCCGGGACGGCGGAACCATTGTGAGGATACTCGGGAACCCGGAACGGCGGAACCGAGGTTGGGTGTGTAGCTTGGTTATCCGCGGTACGGAGCCAATGCAATTGTGTGTGTTAAAAAAATGATCTTTGGAAATATTGATTTGTAAATGATAATGATGACACGGTCTACGACGAGTCGCGTAGGAGATACACAGAAAATCTTGGACACCAACGATAGATGATTAACGAATATGGATGTGTCATCGTTAGCTTTGTATATATGTATCATGTGGAAATCGATGTTTTTGTATAACCTGTTGTTTGTAAGTTATGGGTTAGCGGGTATGGGATTATCCTGCTGAGCTGTTGTAGCTCACGGTGTTACCTTTTGGTGACCCTGACATATTATATTGGTGGTGACGCCGATATAATGTGTCAGATTTTGTAGATGATCAGGGTAAGCAGATCACCGTGGAGGCTTTTAGAGCTGAGGAGCTGGCAAGAATGGAGGAACAGGTGGAGCTGTAGTTAGGAACCTTAGAACCCCCTCCATTTGTGTAAATATTGAACTCTTGTGGGAATTTTATTGTAATAACGAGCCAGACTCCATTTGATTTTATGAATAAAATGTCCTTTTAACGTACCCAAAATTCGGGGCATTTCAAGTAAAACATGAGAAGTTATTGGACCAGGAGATTGTTAAAGGAGCAGTAACACACGGAGTTACTGGTCCAAGTATTCTGTTCGGCGATATGGACCAGTGATATGTGAAGTCATTGGTCCAAGTGATTGACAGGGACCAGTGACATGTGAAGTCCCTGGTCCAGGTAGTCTGTTCGGTAATGATGCCTAACAGGTGTGTTGGTAGGCGGCACCATGTGAAGGTGCTAGGTGATAATGCCTAACAGCTGCGCTGGTAGGCAAAGGGTGCTAGGACATGATGCCGAACAAGTGCGCAACACCTGAGGTTGCTAGGCAGTGACACTGAATAGTGTCGGCTGCACCACATAAAGGTGCTCGTTGGTATGGCCGAACACATGATATTGTTTAATGAGTTAGCCTAACACGTGGTACAGGTGCACCGTAGTAATTGTACACCGCCGATGTACATTGGACCAACTCTATCTGGATCGCTGTTCGAGAAGGTTCTAGAAAGGAAATCCTACGTGATAGGCAAGTGTCCCATGAATAAAGGGATTATAATTGAGTTACCATATGGGAGGGAATTCCATATGGGCCAGGGTTCCTAATAATATTGGAATCTTAGGCAGAAAAGGAGACTTGGAGGACAAGTAAGTCTACATCTATAAATAAGAAGTAACACCCACGAAGCGAGGTACGCAATACGTTGCATTATTCGATATTTCCTACTGATAATTAGGGTTTCTCTGCTAGTACGTGATACTAACTTAAGCATCGGAGGGCCTTTGCCACGAGAGGCAAAGGTGCACTCACCCCTTGTCTGTTTTGTAGATTAGGGTTTCGACGACGAACTAGGGTTCCGGCAAGAAGGCATGCACGTTGATCTCAGGAGATGTTGAAAGAATAATAAGCGGATTTTTTGCCCTTACAGGGGATGATTTTTCACTTTTTGTCTCGGGCCAGGTTTTGAATTTTTAACACTTCTAGCAGGTCATTACTAGTATAAATGACAGTGTCGAAGTGTTGATTCTGCGATTTTGTGTTTAATAAAGGATTTGGGCCCGCCGGAGAGTTTGTTCTAGCAAAATCGAAGTTTCATTGTTTCAAGGTGGCTTTGCAAAGTTGGCGTGCTATACAAGACGTCTTTTATTGAATGTGCCAGGCTTAAAGGCCATACAACAAATTCAAGGCAAGTACGAAAGCAAAATGCTTGAGTAGCCCAACGACTCTCGAGCTTATTCTCACTACAAACATGGTTTTTCCTTGGGGTTTAGTAGTATTCCCCATGTCTTGCTTGCATGTCTCCATGGAACCACTTTACGTATCTGCTCTCAAGCCATGTGATAAAGTTCGGAAGGGGCCCTTCAAGCACTCTATCATTCCAACTGCACCCGTAGTTATGCAAATTCCGAGCATTGAAAGTTAGAGGCTGGAAGTCTTCAATCCCAACACGATGGAAACCTTGGCTCATCCTGAATTGATGGAGTATACGGCCCGAAATGTAATAGGTAAAGCTTGCCAAGCCGACTATTACCATTCTTTCAAAGCCAACAGAAGTGACTACCATATCGGACAAGTCTAGCTAGGGGCTCCTCCAGACAATGTCCTCGGAATCCATGTCATGAAGAAAGGCATACCATTATTCTACTATGAGTTTGGGATACACCATTGATCTCTCAAACAAACGCCTAGGAAAATGTTCCCAGCCCGTCTGAGGAGCTTCGAGCAAGCCTACTTTATCTGAAAGCCATGTAGGTGGAGAAAAATGAATAATACCTAGAATAGCTCTGTATTGCAACGACTACCCGTGCTGTTCGATTGGAACCTTAATGCCTTCGCCGGAACCCTAATCTGCAAAACAGACAGGTGGTGAGCACCTTTGCCTCTTGTGGCAAAGGCCCTCCGATGCCTAAGTTAGTATCGCGTACTAGTCAAAAACCCTAATTATCAGTAGGAGAACAATATGAATGCAACGTATTGCGTACCTTTTACCTCTAGGTTAACCTTGTCTATATAGGCATACGTATGCTTGTTGTCCAAGCATCCTTGCTGCCCTAGGTTTCCTATCACGTATAGGAAACCTAGGATCCTCTGGATTCTCGTTCTCTTCTCTATTCATTACCCTAGTCCTTTTAGGACTCCTTTCCATGTCTAGCCGAACATCCCATTCCTGTTGGGTATCTTTCCTAGATCCTTCATTATCGAGATCTTATTCCTTACGGGGTCCCACTATTCTGGATCCTTCTAGAATGTTCCTCCTGCTTTAGCATTCGAGGTTGCTTTCTCGAGAGTTCTTTCCCTATTCGGCCACCTCATTGCCGAACAGTCCACCTGGACAAGTGACTTCACATGTCACTGGTCTTTATCAATTATTTGGACCAATGACCTCTCATGTCTTTTGTCCTTATATGCCGAACAGACTATCTGGATCAGTGACTTCACATGTCACTGGACCTCTATCGATGACTTAGATTACTGACTTCTCATGTCTTTGGTCCCCTTAGCCGAACACTGCCCTCTATCTTGCATGGCGTCTTACATTACCGTTGTCATTACACGGACCCCGTATAACACGTGTTCGGCCACTAGTTCTGCCTGTTCGGGAATACCTTCCCACAAGCCATATCTGCATGAGTGATAAAACAAGTAAGTAGCTAGATAAGGCCTAAGTGAAAAGACAAGTAAGGATCTAGTGCAAGTAAGGATCTAGTGCAAACCTTACCTGAGTATCGAGGTAAAAAGAGAGTGCGAAAACCAGAAAAAGGTGAGTTGAGTGAGAACCTACTTGAAGCAAGCGTGGGCTTCCGCTAAATATATTTGTTTGGCCGCTTTTGAGTACGTCTAAGCCCATCATGGTTTCTGCTAAGACTATGGGAAATATGTTTTTGCGAGCCCCCATCTGTATAACGAGGCTCACTAGACTGGGGCTGACTTTTCCGTCAGGAGGAACCAACAAATAGGCCGCCAGTGCGCAGAGCGAAAAAGCAAACCGTGTGTGAGCTTGCTCCACATGATTCTCCAAAATTCCATCGGGGCCATACAGCTCGATAAGTCATGCAATGTCGAGTTCGCCATCATGGATAATGGTTGCAGTCAGCTCTTCGAAAATGATGAGTTTTGTCTATAGCAGATGAAGCATATCTTCCTGGAGTGGGGGGACAACAAGTATGTGGGAGTTCATAAAACCGTGGAGGTACGCCTGGAATTCCTCGACAATTGGACATAGCTCATCGTCGTAAAAACGAAAAACGTGCATGGTAGGATCCCAGAAAGTAAGTGCAGCTCTGAGGAATTCGGGGCGTGGCCCCACATATTGAAGGTCTCGGATTGAGGCCAGGCATTGTGATCGGGAGTTCGACCAGTCAATGATTTCGAATCTCGATAACCAAGGATCAAGCAAGGCTGGCAATGGGCTTTCCATTTTGAATGATGAGGGTTTCTTGTGATTGGAATGGTGTGCTCTCAATGCCATTAGCTTCTTTCCTCTTATAGGCCAACATTTCAAAATATCGGACTCGGTTCTTGTGCCGGGGGATAAACTCCATGCAAGGTGTCCTAACACCTTGCAATGCAAGGACACTCTTTCCTGCAACTTCAAAACAGTCTGCAGGACATTTGGAGGGAAGACAAGGCTTCTTGTGCCTTAAAGGAGTGATTTGGTCAAACAAAGGTAGCTTGGCAGAGACTGACCATCACGCGACTGTGCCACTTCATCGCGCGAGAGATCGTTCTATCGCACGCTTGATCCAGTTCATCGCGCGTGTCTGCAGTTTGACAGTTTGTAGCAGCTACTGTCCAAATTTTGTCTTTTTTTGTTCCAAGGGTCTTTTTGCACTTTTGAAGGTTCCGGCAAGTCATTATAAGCATATGTGATTGTGTCGAGGCATCGGATTCGAAATATCACGCTTAACGAAGGTTTTGGACCCTCGATGGCTCATTTCAAGTTCAAATTGAGATTTCGGGAGGTCGAAATTCTTTCTAAGGGTTTTTGCCAAGTTCTACCATGCTGTACAGATCATATGAGCCTAATGTGACTGTACGGAGGTGTCGGTTTCAGTCCGGGACATAATCGAGTCATGTTTTGCGTCTTGCGTCCATTTTTGTGGCATTTTTAGCATTTTTTGGTCTAAATCTTATTGGGCACATCCACCCACAAGTCAAAAGGCGCGTAGGCCCCAAAACGGCTATCGAATGTCAACTAGGGCATGCTAACCCTCCATCTATCTATCTACTTGGGCACGCAGACCGAAAAGTAAAAATCAAAATGCAGATAGTAAGATGAGGCTCGATGGTAGCCCTCAAGCCCCCCCAAGCTAGTCAGTGTCCTCCTCCTCTCTAGGATCTCTCTTGTACCCGGGATCATCGGTGGAGTCGTTAGAGTCGTTGCTAGTGGACCAGCGCTCCTCGTCCTTGTCCTCTTCCATCTCTTCCTCTTTTTCTTCTTCCTTTTCAAGGACCTCAGGCTCTGTCCTTTTTCTTTTTCTTTTGTTTGTTCCTGCTGAATGTCCTCTCTCACATTTCTATCTGGTGTCTCTCCTCTACGAGAGCCATGGCTTCTCTAGTTGCCTCCCGGCTTGCAGCTGTCGGTTGTGCGCTCCGTGTCTATCACCGGGTGGTGACTAGAGTGGTAGGGGTCCTCGCTGCCATCTTCTTCTGTGGCGGGTCCTGTGTGCTTTTTCTTCTAAGAGTTGCATGTCTTTGTACCTGCATTGTATATTCATTTCAAGAATCAGTATACGTTGTGCATTTTGTATATAATGTTGAAAGCAGGTTCAGTTTATCAATTTCAAATCAAATGCCATCAAGGCATGTCATGTATCGAAAGAAGGTGCATATATCAAGTATCAAAAGCAGGAGTGTATCGTTTTCTGAAGAGTATACCTGAGTCCTCTGAATAACTACTGGCTAAGCCAATGGTGGAGTCAGTGCTGAGTAGTGTAGCTCCAGTGGCATCCCACATGCCGCCCTTCTAATCTCCATCGTGAGCATGCGACGAACAGCTTCATTCACCCACTCAGTTGGCACTTGCAAATACAATTTGGGATTGTCAAACAATTCAACAGTGTTCAAGTATATTGAAATACAATAATGGAAGCTAGGTCTTACCAGGATAGTCACTGGTGTAGGAACAACTCTAGCAGGAACAGGTGTACCTTAGCTGGATTGCCTTGTGTGTCCACCACTGTTATCTTCCAAAGCAACTCAAGTGGCCCACCTCTCACTGGTCCACTCAAGCTCCGCCTCACACGGCCCTTACCACCTCTTTGTCTCTCTGCAGCAACTCTCCTCTCCTCATCAGCTCCACGAGCCTGACCCCGCATCTCTCTAAAGGCCCAAACTCCCAGCAACCCCGCCAAACGCTCTCTCTAGTATGTGGCGTAGTTCGTGTCGGGATGCAAGTGGCGTGTCAAGTGAGTGTCAGGCTGCATGGATGTCTCCAGCTCAGCTCGTGTGTACTCGCAGTGTGTGAAGCCAGGGGTGGAAGTGGCCCTGGCACCTGTAACTCAACGTAACCAAGTGATTGACGAGTCACTCAATCTCCCAGATACCACTGCCAGCAGAAGGCCAACTCCAGCAACACCCTGCTAGCTGTGACAGCTCTGCTCCTAGCTAGGTACTCAGGCTCTAGCCCCACCACTCTCCAAGGATCCCAGTTGATCTGCAAATAGGACAAATAGGCAATGCACACAATTGATCAATGACAGCATTAAAGCAATAATGGGAATGCATGATTAACTATGGAAGTTTTTCGTGTTATACCTATGATGCTCTCAACTAGTCCAAGTATGACCGGAAGGTATTTAGGTCACCTCTTCCTTCTTTCGTCCCCATGTTCTCCTTGCTCCAAATCAGAGCACGAGGGAGGGTGCTCAGGTCAAGATGCTTGCACATTGGCGGATACATCCACAGCACTTCGTAGGCCCAGAGCTGTACAATGTTCAAACGATCAAAAGTATCAGTCACAGGGTATACAATAATAAAGCAGTAAATCAGGCTATGCAAACAAATGAACAAGTATAATGGAAATTGTACTTTGCTCTATTGAAACATACCTCCCAGATCCTCCAGTAACCAGCTGCTCCCTGCTCTATCCTCGACGAATCCCCCAGGAAGCTGTAGGCTACACCAAGTGCTGCTCCACCCCAGTCAAAGCACGAGGCCGTCCTTAGGTCCCTCAATGCTGGCAGGTATGACAGGTGCACCTTGCTCCCCCTACTCGGGTACAGGGAAGCGCCAAAAAGGTACAGCAGGTAAGCCTTAGCCGTCTTTTCCGCCTCCTTCTCGGTCGTCACTTTCTTCTTGAGATACCTCTTAAACTGCTTGTACCTCTCCATCCCCTCCTCAATCTTGGGCACTCCACCTACAAACCACTCTAGTGCCGTTGGGTCCTCCTGAATGCCTGAGTCAAATGGGATAGGCTTTCCTTTAACTCTCAGGCCGGTGATCGCCGCAAAGTCTGTAGGTGTCACTGTCGTCTTCCCAGGAGGTAGGTGGAAGGTATTGGTGGTATCCCTCCACCTCTCTGCAAGTGCTACCAGGACAGCATGGTCATTTCTGACCGGAGAAAGAGTCTGTATGAACTCACCAAAGCCCGCCTCATCCACCAGCTGCCTCACTCTCGGTGGCAGGCTCTCGTACAGCTCCAGGGAACTACTCGCACCTCCGAAGCCGCGAATATCCCTCTGTTTTGCTCTTGCCTGTTTCAAACACAAAAACAAGCAATAGGGGAGCATGTCAACACGTAAGAGTTTCATCTTCAAGTTCTTGGTGATCAATGTAGCCTAATGATAGATGGTTGGTTCAAGCTATACATGCATACCATGCGTTTCAAAGATTATCACTTGTTATTCTCAAATTCAAGTACATGCAAGCGAAATTGAATTACAAAGGGGGTTTCCAAGAGTATACCTCTATCCGGGTGTTCAAGATGTGAGTCTCAGGATTTCTCAACACGAGCTCGGCATCGTACTCTGTCCGCCGTGGCATGTAAGTCGCAAAGCTTGATGGCACGAACAGGTGTGGTGTAGGAGGCACATACGCTGTTGCTGAAAAAGGGACATGAGTCAAGCCCTCCGCCTCTGTCACCGCTGTCACCCTAGGCCCCTATGCCTCCGCTCCGGCTCTCTCCTCAGCCTCCATATCCCTCAGAGCCTCCGCCTCCTCGACTCTCTCCCTCTCGGCCCTCGCCGTCGCCTCCGAAGCCGCTATCTCTCTCTCTTGCTCTTCCCGAGCCTCCAAAACTGCGATCCCAACTGCAGGGTGGTCCTCAAGGAGCCGTGCTAGTCTCTCGTTACTCAAGAACTCTGCGACATCCTGTTTTGTGATCGGCCTATGGATTGATGATGTCATCATTGGCCGGGATAGTACATCCTCCTCCCGATATTCAATGGGAACCTCCGTGGTCTCCTCCTCCACAGCTGCAACACTCTTGCCTCTAACTAAGTCCCTCGGCGGAGAACTACTCGGCCCAACATCACTGCCACTGGCACCACCGCCACTGACGTCTCCAGAACCACCACCGGTCACTACCGAACCCCCCACGGATGTGCTCGGGTCCAATGGTTGGACTACGGACCCCACTGTCTCCTCTGTGACCAACGCGCGTGTCTCACGGTCAGACGTGCGTTGATTTTTTTTGTCACCAACCTCCAGCTACTGGCTTTGATTGCCATCGCCGTTGCTCGCTATCACTGCACCAGTGCCCACGACAGCCTCCACCGACTGTTGATCTCCTATCTCGATCTCCATTGGTCCTCCCGTGTCCTCTGGCTGATCAACCACTTCCCCCTCATCGCCACCGTGGCCGTGGTCTGCCAAGGATGGTAATATGTGTGTGGGTTTGATGATTTTGTGAAGAAATCAAGGGTTTGTGTGGGTTTGAGAGAGTTTGAGAATGGAGAGGAGTTTTGAAAGGTTTGGAAACCGCCTGTTGCTGTGTTTTGAAAACGTCCTTGACGTGTATAGAGAGAAAATTAGGCATGGGTCGGGTCTGGGCCTGTTCCAGATCCAAGCCCTGAGAAGCTTTCCGCGTGCGTGGGAGTGGTACACACGCGCGCCTATTGGTTTGGGCCTCAGGCCCAATTCACTTTCAAACCAGCCCAATCTCGCTTGTCTCTCTTACTTCAGCTCGTGGAGTCTTGTTATGATATTCCAATAATTTCGGGGTCATTCTGAGATATTTTCGACCCGAAGCATTTTTCTACCCCCAGCAGTGGTCCGCCTGTGCACGCTGAAATCCGATTATCAATCAGTAACGATTTATCCGTTCGATCATCAATCAGCGACGACTATCCGTCCGATTTCCAATCAACGATGATCTATCCATCCGATTTCAATCAACGATTACAATCAACGACGATCTATCCGTCCGATTTCAATCAATGATTACATTCAACGACGATCTATCCATCCGATTTCAATCAACGATTATAATCAACGACGATCCATCCGTCTAATTTCAATCAACGATTACAATCAACGACGATCCATCCATCCGATTTCAATCAACAATTACAATCGATCTGCTCTCCATTCTATTGGTGCACGGTATTTTTACATACTCGTCTGCATTTTCCATTTAATCGGCTTTTGGGCAGATTTGATGGGTGTCTAGAAATCTTTGATGTTACCCGTACCAGGTCAATGGTGCTCTGCGTGCCGTCAAAGAGGGACTACTGTAGACACCCCAATCTGGGTCTCCCAATTGATTTACTTCGTTTTTCGGTTTCTTGTTTCCCCGATGATGAATTGGATCAAAAAGCAGTCTTGAGAGTGGAAAGGATTCAACTTGGAGTGATTGAAACCCCTTTTGACCCTTTGAACCCCAAAACCCTAAGTCAAAACCCTAACCTTGGGTTTGACCAGCGTGCGTTGAACTAGAACTCACACGCATCAGTACACTTGCCAGGTGTTGGTCAACGGTAAAAGCTTTGACTATTGACTAGCGCGCGAGTAGGTAGTACACGCGTGTGCGTAACCCATTCCCACACGCGCAGGTAAACACCTGTCCTAATTACCTTTTTCCAGCGGGATTTTGTGATGATCAAGGGTCTACAGGGCTGTAGAACCCCGTTTTCGTCGCCTAAACAACTGTTGCAGGTGCATGGGGTGCTCCACCCTCACAAGCTCTCCCATCACCTTGTTAGAACCCTTCTCCACCAAGCCACCTTCAACCAGCCTTGTTGGCTTGTTTTTCCACCAAGTTAACCACCAACCAAGCATCCTTCAACCTCCTATAAATACCCCATCACTCTTCCATTCAAAAGGATTACAAAATCTAAAAGGTTACGAAAAAATTCAAGCAAAAAAGGCCACACAAGCCCAAATACACTTGATATTCCTTCACTCAAGCTATCTACATATACTCATTTTGCCACCACTACCTACTTGTTCAAGCCATTTCCAAACCACTCAAGCAAAGGTATAACATTTACTGTCTGTTTACTGTTTGATCCCTGAGGGGGGGCTAGCAGGGCCAAGGCTAGTAATCAATACTAGTTCTGGCCCTAAAGCCAGCAGGGTTACAAGAACCGTGTACCGGCTCTCCTACATGCACAAGACTCACATACGCACGCGGCTATCAAAGGCTGCACGCGATGGTTCATGTGGGGATGGGATGCTGGTTATTTTCTATTTTTATTGTATTATAAATCACTGTGATGCATGATTAAAATTGATCTACTGTTTTGCATGTAAAAATTCATAGTTTAGCTTAGATTGCTTAATCAGTTGCTTTGGAATGCCCATGGGTTGCTTCTGAATATATCTCAGAGTCCATGCATGCAAGGGCAATTCTTGGAAGTCCAATCATGACCCACGTGCGTCAGTCAGTGAGACACGCGCGCTGGCCAGTCTATTTCCAATAGCTGTTCTTGCATGGGCAACTTGGCCCTTGGCCTTTGTTTTTAATACCCCCACTGTTAAGGGGTTGTATTTCAATTTTATTCATTCTGATTGTAACTATTAATTATTTTCTGTACATTTAAACTGCTTGGTTTGTCCCATGGGTGAGCACTGGTCCTTCCAGAGCCCAGAAGAGGATAAGATTCAACCTATGGTGGGATATCAACACACGTGCGTGTGTATTGCTTTGGCGCGCACCTATCAACTTGCATGTATGTAGATCCATGCATGCAAATTGGCCTCTGTGCACGTTGAATTCATATAAGGCACTGTTCTGACAATTAATTTGTAACAACTCCGATTTTTAGTGAATAAAAATCTCGTTGTTCTTTAATTTCTCTTGATTGGCCTTATAATTTTCTCGTTGAATTATATTTGGATTTTAGCCCTTTCGTTTCTTAGATTATATCTCTTGGCCAATTTAGTTAGTTTCTAACCAACTCGTTGGAGGAACCGAGCAACCAAACTCACCTAGTTACTAGATGAACCTCTTGAACCCTTGAACCGTTTTGCCTTTACCCATTGGGCGATAAATGTTAGGGTAATCTTGGTCTATTGGACAATAGGCCATTCATTAGAATATTTGATTAGTATGATATAGTAATATATTGGTGTTTATTCACATGTGCAAAGGACATTTATGCATTTTTTTATTAGATATTCTCCCACCCCTCCTTTATTCATTGGTTATTAACCGCTAGGAAAACTATTACCCATTGGGTAATAGTTCTAATCTTCCTACTAAGTACAAGAATCCTATTGAATATTCAAGTGTTGATTTTCCATGTGCTTTTATGCATTAGAATACGAGGGTAAATCTAAACCCTAGATTTTTTGTACCTTTTGTAATGAATTAGTACTAGTACCTATATTATATTTTAATGGAAGCCATATATTCTTAGTGTAGGGAGGTATTCCCGAGCACATACATTTAGTTGCCGAACACGTGATATTCGGGAGCATGTGGTAAGTACGATAGGACTTACCGCCGGGCAGTTCGGTGAACAGCGATATGGACCAATGATATGAGAAGTCATGGCTATAAACAGACTGTTCGGCAGTTAAAGACATTCCGATTACATTGGACCAAGTTACATGTGAAGTAGCTGGTCCAAGCATACTGTTCGGTTATGATACAGCCGAACAAATGAAGTAAGAAACCAAGCACGTGATACGAGGGATCACGGGTTGAAAGCAATGCAATTGATATCCGAACAAATGGTACGTGGGACCATAGTTTGAATATAGATAGGACAGTCATCATGCTAAACAATGTTCGGATGTATGGACCAGTGACATGAGAAGTGATTGGTCCAGATAGTCTGTTCGGCGATGAGACAGCCGAACAAATAAAGGAATCCAATCTGATATTGGAGTAAAGGGAACATTCTGGAAGGGTCCAGAAACAGTGGTATTCCGTTAAGGGATGAGATCCCAAGAATATAGGATCTGAGAAAGATACCCAACGAGTATGGGATGTTCGGCTCTTTATGGAAAAGAATCCGAGAAGGACTCTTTTCTAATAAACTGATAAAGGAAACGAGAATCCTTGATATCCTGGGTTTCCTATACGAGTTAGGAATCCTATGGCAACAGAGATGCTTGGGCAACAAGCATACGAAAATCTATAAATATGAGGTAAACCTTGAGGCAAGAGGTACGCAATACACTGCATTCTTATTGCTTTCCTACTGATAATTAGGGTTTAACTGCTAGTACGTGATACTAACTTTTGCATCGGAGGGCCTTTGCCACGAGAGGCAAAGGTGCGCTCACCCCCTGTCTATTTTGCAGATTAGGGTTCCGACGACGAATTAGGGTTCTGGTGAAGAGGCCCGAGAAAGCCGTTGCAGTCCAGTTGATCCGAAGCATCAATTGTTTTCATCCCCCTACACTTAGTACCTATGTATATATAGGCATGTGTACATATATACATTATTATATATAGATATAGATTCCCAAAAGTACAATATTTATTAGTTTAATGGTGCATGTGCCTAATTAGAATATTCTAAGGAGATATTTGATCTTGCAAATCTAGTACTTGTACCCTTGGCCATTATTATATATATATAGTGTACTTGAGAGAGAGAGAGAGAGAGAGAGAGAGAGAGAGAGAGAGGGAGAGAGAGAGAGGGAGGAAGAAAGAGAGAAGAAAGAAAGAAAGATAGGGTTGTACCACCATGATCTTTTTCATCTTTTCAAATCCTTGGCTGTATCTTCTTCCTAGACAAAATCTATCCTCTCATTGTCCTTCTATGTTTGTTTAAAGACTAAATCTTGTACAAACTATCCTTCCTTCCACCAAATCTTCCAAAATCCAATCGAAGGTACACAATCTAGCCATGCAAGCCTAAGATAACCCCATACCCTAACCTATCAAGCTTTCAATCAAGCTTGACATGTGAAAGATTGAGCTATGGAGAGAGAGAGAGGGGCCGGCCTTTAGAGAGAGAGAAGGAGTCCAATTTTGGCTATAAATAGAGCCACCCTCATGCCATTCAACTCACACCTTCACCTAGCAACTTCTCTCTCTAGAAAAACTTGTATTCTTCCTTTGTTCTTGCTTAGTTCTTCTTGTTCCTGAAGTTCTTCTTGTGTTCTTCAATAAACTCATCCTAAGCCGCCACTAAACCGCCACCCGACCACCCTCTCGATCCAAAAGTAGTAGTAGTAGTAGTCAAGATCTAGTTCCAAGAGAAACCTTTCTCTTTCGAAGCTATCATAAGCATTCCGTAGGAGGTTACTCCGCTCGATTGTCATCGTAGCCGCTCTACCGCCAAGAAGAAAGGTAGGATCTCCTTATCCTCCATCCCAAGTATAGTAGGATCTCCTTATCCTCCATCCCAAGTATAACGTAGGATACTCTTATAACTAGAACATCCCAAACTATTTTCTCTAGTAGATAAGATTATCTATTGCTTGTCATGTTTGGAATACCAACGTACTATCACTAATGGAAGCATGAGCATGTTGAAATAATCAACTTATTACTTTCAATAAACATATGTTGTTTTGAACTTCCCACAAAAGAAGAAAGAACGGTTTTCGAAAGATAGAAACTTATCGCTTGTTTAGAAGTATTCGTATTTTGATCTTTAGGTTGGTTATGAGCTTGCATACATGAATTGCTTGTATTACTAGTGGTATAATATTGAGTTGGATGATCTTGTTGGTTTAAAGATTACAATGAATGATGTCGTATGTGAAAAGTCCTACCGCGGAGTCAATGCATGAAAACGAGACACAAAAATCGAGAAAGTAGAAACATGACACCTAGGGTGTGGTTTATGAAAAGGCGTGTTTTGAAAAGGGTGAAATGTCTTGGAAACCACAATGTGGCCGGACGTGGTAGCCCATTGTGTGGTGTGTGTTTTGTGTGCCAATGGGAACCCGGGACGGCGGAACCATTGTAAGGATACTCGGGAGACCGGAACGGCGGAACCGAGGTTGGGTGTGTGGCTTGGTTATCCGCGGAGAGAAGCCAATGCAAAGTGTGCCAATGGGAACCCAGGAAGGCGGAACCATTGTGTGGATACTTGGGAACCCGGAACGGCGGAACCAAGGTTAGGTGTGTTAAAAATGAGTTTTTGAAATAATGAATGGGTTATGAAATGAGGAAAACGGGACACGACTTACGAGATGTCGCGTAGGAGAAACTCATAATTCTTGGACACCAACGATGATTGAATATCGAATGCGGATATGTCATTGTTAATTATTTTGGCTAGATTAGCATGTGCTATGTGGAAATTGTTGACTTTATGATGTATTGTTTGTAAGTTAAGGGTTAGAGGGTTTGGATTATTCTATTGAGTGTTGTAGCTCATGGTGTTGCCTTTTTGGTGACCCTGACATATTATATTGGTGGTGACGCCGGTATAATATGTCAGATCTCTTAGATGAACAGGGTGTACTCTACACCTTGGAGGCCTTTGGAGCCGAAGAACTAGCCCGGATGGAAGAAGAAGTAGAGTAGTAGTTAGGAACCCTAGTTCCTTCCCTTGTTGTATAATTGAACTCTTGTAAGATTTTGTGATGTAATAATGAGCCTGACTCACTTTGTTTTTGTAATAAAATGCCCTATTAACGTACCCAAAATTGGGGGCGTTACAACTCACAGTGTTGGATTTTATCCCATTTATTAGTCAATGTTTCATCCATCCATGCTATTTTTTTATCACATCCTGCAAATTGTTACAATTTTAATCCCCGATTAATAAAAGAAGAATCACAAATATTTTCATAAAATGCCTAAGTAGAGACCGATCTCGGGATTCGGCGAGAGGGGTGCCTTAAAACCCTTCCCCTTTCGGATCCAGGCTCCCGAACCCAGATATGGTTATGACGGACTGATGTCTTCACTTTTTCAAATCAAACAGTGCGGCTGGTGCTTCAAAATACGGTTCCTTGGGTGTCAGACCTTCAAACCCGAGTGGCGACTTTGTATTCCGAGCGCTTGCTTCCCCGCTCGCGCTCCCTCGATCCGGGGCCCTTGCTTTGGGAAAACGGAATTTCCTAAAGGCATGATGCCCACACTATCCTGATATCATCCTTGCATTTCTTTGCATATAATGTTAGTGTAGAATTTTCTACTGGGCTAGTGTAGCTCAAACTCTCCATCATTTTTAGGTACTAACTCAAGGCAATAGCTAGCATGACTGAATACTTGGACGTGGACATATTTTGAAAGCTAATGATTGGAAGTTGCTTATCCATCTTTGTAAATTTCTTTTGGAAGATGTATTCGTAACTCTATTTGTAAATCTTTTGATTTGGAAAATTGTAAACTCTTAACTCTCTATCGATACGCTGTATTTATGTTAATTCGGTCTCGGAGCCAAAGATGTAATTTTTAGGAACTTTGGATGTTGAAATGAGATTATGGAAATGGGAATGCTATATTATTTTGGGACATCGTACGGATTACTGTGAGGTTTTATTTATGGAAATCCTTTATTATTATGTTGAAAATCTAGGGTGTGACAGCAATTGTAAGGAGGTATTCCCGAACAAGCTCAAATAGAGCCTGAACAAGTGGTACATGGGGCCACGGAATAAATAAGATAAGATAAACCGCCGTGGAAGGTGGTTATCGGTGATATGGACTAGTGACATGTGAAGTCATTGGTCCAGACAGTCTATTTGGTAGATGAGGACAAAAGACATGAGAAGTCGTTGGTCCAAGCAATTGATAGGGATCAGTAACATGTGAAGTCATTGGTCCAGGTGGATTGTTTGGCAATGAGGTGGCCAAACAAAAAAAGAACTTGTAGACACCCCAATTTGGCCTAACGATTATTTCAAGTCTCACCTTGGGGACCATCCCGATGATGAATGGATACAGTGATTGCTGATTGACTTCTCATGAACCCGTGGACTTATGGTGAGTACTTTTAGCCACTTAGAGGACCCAATCCAGAGCCATATAGCCTTTCAGACAGAAATACAGCATTCTAGGAAAATCTACCTTTCGGCCATAACATCGATCTCATGGCCTCAACTTCATTCTTTCACCCGTGAAACTTGTTGCTTGAAAATCTCTCTAAGAGATTGATCCTTCAGCCGCCAGGTATATCCTTCGGCCGCTTAATCATTTCCTTGGCCGCTAGATCCTTTAACTAGCCGCAAGATCGTCTATTTTCCAGATTCTGGAATGTTCTGTCTTACGTTTGATCCGATCCTCAAAACCCTAGTAGCCTTTCTCCTATGCGTTTGGGATACGCAGCAGATCGCGTCTAGAGATCTTTTTACCTTAGAATTCCTTTTTGATTCACGCCATTTGATTGGCCAGAGTGAGTCACCAATTGCCTATATAAAGGGTTCTTAGGGTTCCGAAATTGATAAGGTTCATACACTTTCTCTAGCCATGAAACCTTGCAAATATACTCTCTCATATCCCCTTTACAAAAGCCCTAACCTTCTGAAGGCAGCCGCCATCCAACAATCCAAATTCTGAAGTTCAAACCCTAACCCTAGGGTTTACAAGAAGCAAATAAGTCAATCTCCTTCAATCCGAAGCAATCAAGCCACTAAGGAATCAAGGTGGTGAGGCCCAGGGGCCTTTGGTTTGTTTTATTTTTCATTTTATGCATGCTAATCGTAGCAATTTGATTCTCTATTAATTATTTAATCTGGTGCGAGGAAGAACATCGACTGGATCTTCGATCTATCGACCGGTACATTGAACCAAGAGGATCTCTCGGCCGTGACATCCATTCACCGGCCGCGAGATCCATCTCCTTGGTATATCTTTTTTTATTCTGCTTATTCTAATGCATGTTTCAATTACAGTCTTGGCTCACCATTAACTGTTTAAAGCCTAATTAATCAGTTTATGTGTTAGAATTACATAGAGCATGTATTAATCTTATGCCAAACAATTATGGGCCAGTCTCACGACTGGGCAAAGAGGGGTGCCTAACACCTTCCCTTTATTGTAGTTTTGGTTCCCGTACCCAGAATCTCTACTTGTTTTTCCTAGTTTTTTTATAAATTGGGTGGCGACTCTATTTTGATGATAACTGCTATCATGTGGCAATGTTCCTAGCCATGAGAATATCCACGATCTTGGTTTATGAAGCAAACAACCAAACAAACAAATAATGATCAATCTGTATGGCGATGCCCTACTTGGGAAGTATCTATAGTTTTTGGCGACTCCGCTGGGGAATTGAGAGCCATAACCAGAAAATTTGACATAGGAATAATACATGCTTTATTCAATCCATTTATCATATGCATCAAGCGGGCAACCTCGTTGAGTTGACCTAATACCCCGGCCTGTCACGGGCTATGTTAGGGGTTCCAGCAAACTCCACAGTCACTTGTACCTAGTGGTATATCAAAAAGGAAATCACCCGATCGCCGCCTATAATGGGATGGCGAAAGGACTGATGCCCTTTGACAATGGAGCACCCTTGAGATCACCCAAACCTTACATGTGTTTGAAAACCATAGAGTTTATCAAAATAAGATAGGAACCCATAAGCTAGGAACCTATTTTGCATTTGCTTGTGAAAGTTCTTCCTCACACCCATTGTACATATGTATGTTGTAAAATTCTCTTTTGCAGGTTAAGACCTTAAAGGTTTCTGAAACCAAGAAGAAAAGGGTAAGCTAAAAACAATCTAACCAAAGGAAAAAATTTCAGGTAAAATGGCTACATCAGTGTTCATGTTCAATTCACACTTTCAAATTGTCACCAAGCTGTCTGGCCCGTTCCATTCAGCTGTCAAGGATCTTGACCCTTCCAAGAACATCACTCCCGTGGATCAACCAAAGTCCATAGTGGTTATCTGTGAAGATAACTACATTATGTTCATCACCAGAACAGTCAATGATGATGAAGTAGAAAGCATAGTCGAAGAAGAAGAGCTACGCAGGGTCCCAATCTATTTCTATGACCCCTATGCACCTACTGACGACAACTGGCCGATAGACGAGGTCGACAACCTCGAAGTTGAAAAAGCAAAAATAGAAGAGTCTGTTGATAATGATCCACTAGATGAAATATCGCTAAACGTACTCTTTGACGAGGGGGTTACCAACAATGAAACAACGGTGATCCACCCCATCACGGATAGGTTTGGCAATTGGTGGGGATTTATTGGTACACGAAAAACTGACAACAGCGATGAAGCGGAGATTAAAGCTCAACTAGAAGAAGCAATGGCAACGGCAAATCAAATGGCCCTTCAGGACTTGTAGGGTGACAATAATGAAAGTGTGAATCAAGATGACAATGAAGTGCTGATGATCAACCTTGGTGAGGAAAAAGATTGCTCTGAGCTGATTGTGGATGCTGAAAAAGGGGCTTACCCAAAAATGCTGACTCCGATCCTAGTTCTGATTTCGATTTCGATTCTGACTCCAAGTCGACCCAGCCCGAGTCTAGTGTTTCATCTTTTCAAACAACCGAGTCTAGCGAGGAAAACCTGGTCAAAGCACCGAGACATGATATTTATTTTGAATTGGACTCTTAAATGTCTCTTGACAATTTCAGCAATGAGAAGGAAGATTTAGAGTATTTCACTTTGCCTATGATTAACTATGTGGATTCTGATAATCCAATTTTTGAAGAAAAGATTCCAAAAGAAATTCTAGAATTCATCGAGAGTGAAGAAGAGAGGCACACCAAACTTTTTTCTGAGGAAATAATCACAGTAAACATAGGCTCTGAAAACGAGCCCAAACTGGTTAAAATTGGTGCAACACTATCTTCTCTCGAGAGTGAAAAACTAATCCTTTTGCTAAAAGAATACAAAGATGTTTTTGCCTAGTCTTACGAGGACATGCCTGGAATAGACCCCGAAACTGTTCAGCACAAAATTCCCCTCCATCTTAATGCAAAACCAGTTAAACAAAAGCTGAGATGTATGCGCCGTGATTGTGTCTTAAAAATAAAAGAAGTCACTAAGCAAATCAATGCCGGTTTCCTCATAGTCACTGAATATCCTCAGTAGGGGAACTTACTGCTACCAAGTGATGCCATTCGGGTTGAAGAACGCTGGAGCAACTTACCAAAGGATGGCGACAACACTACTGCACGACATGATGCACAAAGAAGTGGAGGTATATGTTGATGATATGATAGTCAAATCAAAGGAAAGGGAAGGACACTATGAAGCACTTCAAAAGTTCTTTGAGAGGATTAGGCAATACAAGCTACGTCTTAATCCTCAAAAATGCAGTTTTGGGATAACCGCTGGAAAGATGCTAGGATTTCTTTTCACTCAAAGAGGAATCGAAGTTGACCCTTCCAAGATGCAGGCTATCATGGAGATATCACCACCAAAGACGGAGAAGGAAGTAAGGAGCTTTCTGGGAGAAGTGCAATTCGTCAGCAGGTTCATCTTCAAACTCACAACCACCTGCGAACCTCTCTTCAAGCTTTTGAAGAAAGATACAGATTTCGAGTGGAACCAAGACTACCAACAAGCATTTGAAGCAATCAAAGAGTATCTTCATAATCCACCTGTATTATCACCACCCATCCTTGGGAAACCACTGATTCTGTATCTCTCAGTGACGGACACATCCATGGGATGTATGCTAGCACAAGAAAATGACACCAAAGTAGAGTGCGCCATATACTACCTCAGCAAGAAAATGATGGACTATGAAACAAGGTACACTCCCTTGGAGAAAACCTGCTGGGGGCTAGTATGGGTCAGAAAGAAAGGCTACCTACTAGCACATCCGGTAGTGCTGGTTTCTCGTTTAGACCCAATCAAATATCTTTTCTAGAAGCCAGCACTTATTGGAAAGCTAGCTAGGTGGTTATTGCTATTAGCATAATTCGACCTCAAATACATGACAAGGAAATCAGTAAAAGGAAGGGCTGTGGCAGAATTCTTGGTAGATCACCCAATGACAAAGGCTAAGGTAGAAGACTTCATGTTCCCCGACGAAGACATCTTATGTCTCTTGGATGACACCTGGTAGCTTTACTTCGATGGAGCATCAAACCAACGTGGATATGGCATAGAGGTATTACTAGTTTCCACAAACGACTATCATATCCCTTTGTCATATAAACTAAGGTTTGAAGTCACCAACAATCAAGCTGAGTATGAAGCCTGCTTTGCTGGAATGGAGGCAGCCTTGGAACTAGGAGCAAAAAGGGTGGAAGTCATTGGAGATTCAAACCTGGAGGTGTCTCAAGCGAGAGGAGACTGGAAGGTCAAGGAAGATACGCTAAAGCTATACCACTCTATGCTGGAAGATCTAATTCCGCAATTTGACTCAGTCATCTTCATGCACACTCCACAAGTGAGCAATAGGTTTGCAAATGCACTGGCAACACTAGCTTCTATGGTCGAAATACCCATGGGATTCACAATGTAGCCTTTCATGATCGAAGATAAGGTCAAACCAACATGTGAGTGCACGTTCACTGAGGAAGGTGATGATGATGGGAAACCATGGTACGAAGACGTGTGGAAATTTCTAGAAGAAGGAGAGTATCCCTCTGAAGCCACCTCAAAGGACAAGATGGCTCTGCAAAAGTTTGTCGCCCGATTTGTAGTCTGAGGAGGAGCATTGTATCGAAGAGCACACCTAGGCCCCAATCAACTTTGCGTCACCATGGAAGAAAGCCATAAGGTAATGGAGGACATACATGAAGGAATCTGTCAGCCACACATGAATGGCAAAGAAAATCCTGTGTCAGGGATACTACTAGACTACAATGGAAGTCGACTGTGCTGACTATGTCCGCTGATGCTACAAATGCCAAACCCACGCTGATCGCATGTGCATTCCTCCTATGGAATTATATAGCATGACATCCCCTTGGCCATTCTCCACCTGGGGAATAGACGTCATTGGGAGTATAAATAGAAGCACTAGTTTATCCTAGTGGCCATTGACTACTTCACCAAGTGGGTAGAAGCAGCTTCTTATGCTACCCTCAAAGCTACTCATGTAGCCAAGTTCATCCGCACCAACATCATCTATCGGTATGGTGTACCTCATGAGTTCATCTACGACAACGAATCTCACTTCAAAAGGGCAACGAAGAAGCTCTTCGCTAAATTTGGGATACAGAATCATCGGTCATCTAATTATCGACCTCAAACCAATGGAACAATTGAGGCTGCAAACAAAAATATCAAAAGGATTTTGCGGAAGAATACCGATATCTACACGGACTGGCCAGAAATGCTACCTCTAGCACTATGGGGTTATCGAACAACTGAAAGGACTTCAACTGGGGCTACACCCTATTCCTTGGTCTATGGGATGGAAGCTGTCTTGCCTATCAAACTAGAACTACCTTCACTAAGGGTTCTGGCTAAGACTGGAATGATCGAAGAAGATTGGGTTCAAAACTGCTACGATGAGTTGGCATTATTGGATGAAAGAAGGCTGAGAGCCTTATACCACATGTAAGGGTATCAATGCCGCATTGCGCAGGCATTCAACAAAAAGGTAAAGCCGAGGGATATCAAGGTAGGAGATATGGTACTCAAAGCAATCCGCCACCACATTTCAGACCCGAGAGGCAAGTTTAAACCAAACTTGGGAGGACCCTACTTTATCAAGCGCATACTATCTAGAGGAGCAGCCTACATTGCAAACTTGGATGGAATGGAATTTGCAATACCGGTCAATATCGACAAGCTAAGGAAGTATTACCCCTGAGAGATGCTCGTTGGGCCGAAAACCGCAAAGATGGGCAAACCCAAGCAAAAATTAGAGCAGCATGGTAGGTCGAAAACCCGCAAGGGCGGCTTAGGCAAAAACTAAGGCATAAATAAAGCGCTCGCTAGACTGAAAACCCGCAAGGGCAGTTGAGGCAAAATCAAGAACATAAAAGGAGAGGAAAATACTCGAGTGAACCCTAACTAATAACAAAAATAAACAAATCTTGTTTGGAACTACGTTTATGGCCCGATTCCCTCCATAGGATACGTAGGCAGTCTCCAGATTGAGATTCGGCCACTGTTATCACTATTACTTCCAAATTTCTAGGTCTATCCTAAAGCATACTCATCGTCAAATGGCAAAGACATTTCAATAAAGCAACCTGTCACGTCCCTAATTTTCAACATAAGTAAATAATATATTTTTAATAAAAGAACCTCACGAGTCACACACATTATCCAAAAGTGTTTCCCCACCTGTTTCATTTACAAATAAGTCCCCAAGTTTAGTAAAATACAATTTTGGCACCACGGCCCAAATTAGCTTAGATACAAGTACAACATGTTTAGAATATTACAAACTTTAGTCAAAAGATAATTCAAGAGCAAATTAGTTACAAAGCCATCTTTAACCAAAAGTAAGTCTTTTACAGAGATGAATAAGTAACTAAAAGAGGTTAGCTTCCAAAAATCTTCATGTCCAAGCACGCCATTGCATGCAGTCTATTGCCTAGCATTAGAACCTGAAAAGAAGGATTTTGTTGAGCTACACTAGCCCAGTAGGAAAATCTTTACCAACTCTTTATGCAAATATGTTGATAACTGCAAACAAAAGAAGATAAGGAAATGCAGTTCGACAGATAGTAATCAATCAATTCGTCAATGAACCTCTATCTAGATTAAGTGCGTAAGTCACATGACACAATGACTCTGACAATCCCAACTCAACTCGCTAACCCAAACTCCCACCATCGGTATTTCCACCCCTTGCGTTACCGTATCACTCCATAAGGATTACCGTGTTACCACCCCTTGCGTCACGGTGATCCCTAGCGACTCGGGTTACCGTATTACCACCCCTCGCATTACGAAACCCCTCTAAGTCTCCGTATTACCACCCCTTGCGTTACGGGACTCCTTAAACCAATTTTCGACCCAATCAACTATTTTCTCATACAATACGCAAGCTAAGACTCTCCCATGATACATTCTTAGGTAAAAACATCATACATTATGCCTACGTCATCACAAATGCACCATGAACGATCACAAATACCAAGAGTATATAGAGAATGCACTTTAACAATGTCTTAACCAAGTCATTTCTTATTTGGTTCTCGCTAACGGAAGACCAACGGAACGAGAATAGCATTGAATAGTCAAAGGAAGTCAATTAGACAAGCTTAAGATAGATTAGGAGGTGTCCAAAAGGATTTAGAAGTGATTGGGGGTCAAAACAATCGATGGGAGAGCAGCAAGAGCAAAACTGGAGTTAAGCTCCTCGTATCAATACGCGCAAAATCCGTATCGATACAATATTCACTGCCCAAAAAGATAAGCTTCCCGTATTGATACGCCACAAAATCCGTATCGATACCACGGGGCTTCGGGTAGCGATTTCAGCAGATTTTCAAGGCATGAACAACAACCAAAATCGAACAATCCAAGGCACAAATCTACACCAAATCAACATATAAACATATAAAAGAGGTAAAGAAGTCCCTACCTCGCAACAATGGCTGAGATTCAAATGTTTTTGAACGAGCCCTAACCTCTCGAACTCCGAAACTTCGATTCAAACTCAACCTAAGGAATTTCAAGCGCGAGAATGTGATTGCAAGGCCAGAGGGGGGTTGTTTCTTGAAGATTTTGGGAGATGAGGTGGAGTTTTGAGTGAGAGGATAGGAGAGAGAGAGAGATAGCCGGTGGAGAGAGGGAGAGAAACGGATGAGAGAGAGAGAGAGCTTGGGGTTGAAATATCATCCTCTACCACACACACACTCCTTATATACCCATATATCTTTTTATTACACCAAAACTCCTTCAAACTTCAATTCATTCACTTCAATCCAAATCAAATAATCACCTAATAAACCACCTTTTCTCATTACGACATTAATTAATCATTTTCAGTAATTAAATAAACTACGGGTCTCTAAAAAACCAGTGTTTTATTATTTTCTAAAGAAAAAGGAAGAGAAAGCTTCAACAATTCTTGATCTATGAAAGCTAGAATCAAATAAAGAGCATCTTTTAAAAAAAGCATAAGCAATATGTCAATCTCTAGGTCTTCCTTCTCTTTGCACTCTTGTCTTCTAAAAGGTTTTTCTCTAACCAACGCTTAGACGAACCTGATAGCTTGTCAGCACAGTTCTCAATAACATCTTGCATCACCCTATTTGGCCATAGACGAAGCACATTGCGATGAAAGCTAGCATCATGGACCTTGGAAGTAGCATACTCAGGGTCACCCAAGACTTTGGCTTGTTCAGTCCCAAATTGTCTTTGAAAATGAGCAGGAAAGAAGAAGGTAACCTGAGTAATACCAATCAACGCAACACTAAAATGGTTCATTGTGCTTACAGTCATGCTTTCAATGCCATACCAAAGGCAAACCCATTGAATCCGATCGCCCTTGCGAGTCTCCATCCATGCCTTCCAAGCAACCTCAGTTGGAAACTGTCTTGTTACGCGGCGCTCCGTGTAATGATCTGAATTATAGGGAAGCCGCTCTGGCGCATCCCACACCCTCAATTTCTCAAAAAGCCATACCTATAGGAAACAAGGGAAAATTGCGAGTTGTAATAACATGTGAGTCAAAGCAAAGGAGTTGTAGACACCCCAATCTGGTTTCTCAATTGTTTTACTTCGTTTTTCGGTTTCTTGTGTTCCTGATGATGAATCAGATCGAAAACAGTCTTGAGAGTGAAATGGTTTGAGCTTGGAGTGAGTGGAGCCCATCCTAAATCCAAAAACCCTAAATAAAAACCCTGACCTCAAGTTTGACCATTGCGCGATCTATTGGATCTCTCGCGCGATGCTTTATCTGCCAGGTGTTAGTCAAAGTCAAAGCCTTGACTATTGACGATCGCGGGGTGGGTAAAACCCTCGCGCGATGGTCAACATCTGTCGTTTTCACCTTTTTCCAGCTGGATTTTGTGATGATCAGGGGGCTACTGACCTGGGAACCCCGTTTTCGTCGACTGAACAGCGTTTGCAGGTGCATGGGTTGTACCACCCTCACAACCACTCCCTTCACATTGTTGGCCACTTTCTCCACCAAGGAGGGCTGGGCAGCCTTGTTGGCTGGTCACTAGGCCAAGCCCCTCACCCACCTCACACCTTCTCTTATCCTATAAATATCCCCCATTGATCATCTTGCAAAGGGTTACAAAAAAAATAAAGCAAATAGAAGGCATACAAACCCCAAACACACTTGATATCTCCCCATTCTAATCACATCTATACACTCATTTTCCAAGCTACACCACCTTGTTCAATCCATTTTTGAGACACTCAAGCAAAGGTATAATTCCTGTTGTTTATTGTTTTGATCCCTGAGAGGGGCTGGCAGAGCCAAGGCTGATAATCAATATCAGTCCTGGTTCTAAAGTTAGCAGGGCTACAAGAGCCGTGTAACAAGCAAACCCACGTGCGACGGACTCACTATATCGCGCGACTGTTTCAGTCAGCACGTGACGGTCCTCGTGGGGATGGGATGCTGGTTATTTTCTATTTTATAGTATTTTAAATCACTGTGAAGCATGTTTAAAACCAGACCCACTGTCTTGCAAGCTAAAACTTGTAGTTTAACTGAGAACTCTTAGTCATTTAGCTTGGGAATGCCCCTGGGTTGCTTCTGAACATGTCTCAGAACCCAGGCATGCAAAGCAATTCCTGAAAGTCCAGTCATGGCCCTCGCGCGACGATCTAACTCCATCACGCGATGGTCAGCCTGTTGCCAGCATTTGCCCTTGCATGGGCAACTAGGTCTAAAGGCCTCTATTTTGGTACCCCCACTATTTTGGGGTTGTACTTTATTCATGTTATCCCCGTTTGTAATAATTATTTACTTTCAGTACATATAAACTGCTTGGTTTGAATCCTGGGTGTGCACTGGTCCTTTCAGAGAACAGAAGAAGATAAAATTGAACCTGTTGGAGGGATATAACCATCGCGCGATGGTATGAGTTGGTCGCGCGACAGTTAACTTGCATGCTGGCAGAGCCATGCATGCATGCAAGTTGGCTGCTGCCTGTGCCACATTCATATCAACGCACTGTTTTGATGCCCGGTAACAGTGTTAGGTTTTATCTCGTTTATTTTTCAAGCATGCCATCCATCCATATTATCTTTGATCACATGTTGCAAGGTGTTACAGTTTAGAATCCCCGATTAACTGTTTCCCTGCCCTAATTGGCTAAAAATTGGTTAATAAAAGAAGAATCGCAAACTTTTTCACAAAATGCTTAAGTAGAGACCGATCTTCGGATTGGGCGAGAGGGGTGCCTTAAAACCCTTCCCTTCTCGTAACCTGGCTCCTGAACCCATATATGGTTATGACAGACTGGTTCCTTAACTTTTTCAAATTAAATAGCGCGGCAGATGCTTCGAAATACGGTTCCTTGGGTGTCGGACCTTCAAAACCCAAGTGGCAACTTTGTATTTTGCGAGCGCTTGTCGTCCAGCTAAGCGCTCCCTCGAACTAGCATTTTGAAAGGAACGGAATCCTTTTAGAAGGGCACGCTGCCCATAGTGGCGACTCTGCTGGGGAACAAACCAATATTAATTCATATTTAAAAGTTTAATACACTTATGAACAATCCCTTAAAAGTCTGTCAAAATGGTGAGCTTCGCGCTGTCGAAGGTCGAAATGGTGATTTAACAGGACCTCGTGTTCGGCCAATCCAATCTGGGACTTTTTCGATTAATCATTTGTGTATTTTCCTTTTAAAATGGACTAAATAAAGTGAGCCAAATTTTAAAAAGCATTTTGCGATATTGTGATTCTTCTTTTCTTAAATAAATTTTTAGCATTCTTCACTTGCATCGATGTGGGATAAGTCTCGTTGGATCGTTTTGGCAATCCGGCACGGTTTACCGGATCCTGGGGACCCCGAATGACCAACAACCTTCGACGATGATGAGTCATTCTACCGTTCGATTGTTGCTCTGCGATTACGCGGGCAGTGGGAGGTATATCTTGGCTCTAGTTCGAGGAACCCGTTACAAGCCAAAACCAGCCTTTGCATATACAAAGCACTAGCACTTTCCAAACTAGGACAAGAACCCACTGGGTAAGATTTACTTGCATCTAACCCCCATATACTGTCTTCATGTTACTGCTTTCCCTATCGCATACACTGTACATACATACTGCTTGCGTAGGAGCATGTTTTAGGGTGGCTTCTAGGTTTTCAAGTCTTCGAGTCTGACTTAAAATGTTAGGACACTGTTTCGGACCCGATGATGAGTCATGCATCTCGATGGTGCATGTTATCAGTTTTCAAAGTCCTTAGATCAGCGAGGCTTTGGGATATCAAACCTTTCTAAACCTTTGTCTAAAACCCAATCGAGGTTTCAAACAGAAAACAAGGAACAACGGAGAAAATGCCGTGATGCTTACACCACCTTGGTTATCATGCGAAGCATGTATACCGTTTAGGCTATGGCACTGTGCCGCCTATGCCGTTCCGGTTCCGGTATCACGTCATCTACACCGAGTTGTTCCAAGTTCAAAGTTGAAACTTTGGGAATGGAATAGTCAAAGGCTTAGGTTAGTTTGACATCTCTTAGTGTTAGTCGATTCAAATAAGGATACACCCTTGAAAAGATTTCCGAGGATTCTGGCAATGTCCGAATGTTTTTGAGACAGACTTCTCTTCTAGATCTAGAGTCTAGGACGACACTGACGACGGTGATTGCGCTTTCGCTTTAGTCTTTTATTTAGATTAAAGTTATTGCAGGACCCCTATTAAGCCTTTTCTTACTTTACTGCAAGCAAAGTTCTGAATCATTGCACCACCATGAAAAGTATCGAAGCAGAAAGGCAAACCCACTTGGGAACGTCTGCACCAGAATCCGATTCAAAGGCTAGTCAGGTTACAATCCCAGTCAGTCACGACGGAAGACTCTCCGCATTCTCTGTTGGCTACTCTTTAGTCAGGCTCGCCTTCAGTTCTCCAGGAAGTTAAACCCCCGACATTGCCAACCCCTTCATCTTCATCAAGTTCCTCTGAAACACCGCTCATGGCAGATCAACCTTAACCGCTCACTATGGAAGCAATGTTCACAAGTCTTCAGAATAGTATTGCTACCATGCAACAGAGGGCTGCTCAGACAGATGCCAATGTTACCCGTTTGAATGACCTTTTCAACACTCGTCTTCCACCAGTAGCAGAAATGGGAGGCGAGGCCGATGAGGATGTTCATGCAGAACCTGTCTTTGTCGAAGACTCGAATCATGCTGGGCAGCTCATAGTTCAGCCCAATCTGAGAGAAGCTCGCCCAATAGCCACAAACCTTGACCCTGCAGTCATTAGGCCTATTCAAAATCCTGACTTGGCTGTTCTTATGGCCAAAATCATCAAGCTGGAGGAATCTGGTTCTAAATTTGAAAGGATCAGTGCCAGGAAAATTGACCTGGACCGCCTTTGTTTGTATCCCAATGCCAAGCTTCCCGACAAGTTCAAAATGCTAGATCTAGCCAAGTTCGATGGCAGTGGTGCCCCTAAGACTCATCTGTATAGTTATCACACTGCTATGAAGCTCTTGTTAGTCGAGCCCGAAGCCATGTCACAGTTGTTCCCTCAGACTCTCTCAGGTCCAGCTTTTCATTGGTTCTTGTCACTCGACATTGCCAAGAGGAAGACTTGGGGGGATATTGCTACTGCGTTTATTTCGCAGTACAGTTATAATTCCTTGCTGAAAGTGATGACTTGGGAGCTTGAATCTACCAAGATGGAAGCCAAAGAGTCCTTCGCAAACTTTTAAAAGAGGTGGAGGGCTAAGGCTGCCCTAATGACCGATCGTCCAAGCGAGAGGGATCAACTCCGCATCATATCCCGTAACCTTCAGCCAGATTACGCTAAGCATTTGGTTATTGTTCAAGCATCGGCGAACTTTGAAACTTTCTTCGACTCCGGCCTGGCCATCGAGGATGCACTGCAAAGTGGCATCCTATCAAAAGGAGAATCTTCTAACCCTCCGAAATCAAAACCTCGGGCATACTCTGGCAATACCAACACACTATTTGGGGGTGGGACTTTCTCCAACGCGGCAACCAGTGGCACCAACGCCTCCTCTAACACTGCCAATCACATTGCCGATGTCAATCAAGTGCAGACTCCACAGAACAACCGTCCTCGTAACCAACCCCGTAGTTTCTCCGTATTTGAGGCTCCGTTGTCCTCTGTTATGGAAAAGTTAATCAAATCAGGACATCTGAAACCCCTTGATCCGACTCCTCTACCCAAAAATCCTTCACCCAGTTTCAAAGCCAATCTCTATTGCGCCTATCACCAAGGGGCTGGTCATCTTACGGATTCCTGCTTTCACCTCCGTCATGCGATTTAGGATTTTATAGATGAAGGGACCCTTTAGGCTCCACCTCCTCCATCTCAAAAACCAAACATCCTTTCCAATTCCATGCCAAAGCATAATGTTGCTCCCCATATCAACCACATATCCTCCAGCTCCACTCAAATCGACCCTTGCTCCACTATATTCAACCCCACTGACCATATAATCCCAATGAACCAACCTAAACTGGTTGTAACCATGCTTTTGGAGTCAGAAGCAGAACTCATGTACATTGGAGAACCTTCTCATTCTAATCCAAGCCTTCAACTTCTCCAGACAGGCTTCGATCTCTTCAACGAAATCATGGGTGATCTCCATGATAACCCTATTCAGCCTGTACGACTTGATCCCACCTCGACTCGTCGTGATCCTATCCTGGTCATAACGGATCCTAGTTCTTCTCAGAATTTTGAAAGCCAGTTCAGGGCTGCGCTACCATCATACTTTGAGCGAGAGCCTGAGCTCAGCATGCAGGCCGTGGGTTGGTCCATAGCCGACGGTGATGATTACGCTGCTCCTATAATCCAAGAATGGAACCAGCTCAAGCTAGAAGGTTTCCCGTTACACCCCGAGTACTTCCTCCACCCTTAGCTTGACCAGGCTTGGGACGAAGAATGGTAGGTCGGACACAACCAGGCGATGCTCGATCCTTTGGATGGCATTTCCTTGTATATGTTATTTCAGCAACCCCAACCTTTGCTTCCCGAAAAGGATTATTATTGGGATCCCGAACCCACTTGGCAATTTCCGTTGGATTTCGACACTAATCCTCTTCAAGGCTATGCTTTACCAGATTACATGACTCACTTTGTGGAGGACGATTTCGTTCAAGAGGAACCTCGTGTCTTGGGGGAATGTTTCCGCTCTTCTACCCTCAACAGGCTCAGCAGTTCAATATCTGATGTCGAACATGACCCCACTTTCTACATTGTTGATGAAGGATTGCCATGTCCTATAGTTCCTCCTCCGGCTAAGGAAGACTGTAGTATCATGGTGATAGACCTTATCCCGCCGGTCGATCTTTGGGATGTCGATGATATAGTTAATGTTCAAGTTGGGGCAGAGGTTTGGACGGTCAATCGCTCTTTAGCCGATAGCCGACTTTGGGATGTTCCCTTCATTGCCAACGCAGAACCTGTTGCAGAGGTTGCGGCAGTCAAAGATTTGGACTTTTGGGACACGCTTTTAGTGAAGGACTTGGCTGAAGATTTGGGTTTAGACTTGGAAGTTCCTACGATGGCAACAACGGCCGACAAAGGGAAGCGCAAACTAGGTGAAGTCCCTGCTGATCTCTGGGATATTGACCAAGACCCTCAAGTTGTGCCCTCTTTGGGAAGCGTTCACAACGTTACGAGGAGTGGACGGATTTTTCAGCCGGCTAATCTGCAGGCTGGAAGCTCGTCCAACCCTTCTAACCAAAGGAACGAGCCCTCCAAGGTCTGCACCACTCGAGGTACCTGCTGGCACCTTTGATGCGAACATGATTCAAAAACAACTTGAGCGGATTCCCGCTGCTATGTCAATCTGGGCACTGATTTGTTCTTCCCGTGAGCACCGACAAAAACTTTGCCACGCTCTTGCCCGTCTTGAGATTCCAGCTAATATCACTCCCGAGGCAATGATATTTCTCATCCTCCCACCTACCTCCAAGCACACCGTGATCTTCACCGATAAGGACCAACCAGTTGAAGGAGTCGCCCACAACCGCCCCTTGCACATCACTATCAAAAGCCGAGGGCTCTGGGTTTCGACCGTCCTCATCGACAATGGTTCAACGATCAATGTTTGCCCTTTGAGGGTAGCTTATCGTCTGGGTTTGACCAAAAAGGACTTTGCACCTTCCAATCTGGTCGTTAAGGCATATGACAGTACTCGTCGTGTGGTCAAGGGCACGCTGATGCTCAAGCTCGATGCTGAGGGCTTTGAAATGGACATTGAATTCCATGTTGTTGATATCCCTGCCACATTCAACCTTCTCCTCGGTAGGCCGTGACTCCATAGATCTGATATCATGGCTGTGCCATCAACTCTCCACCAAAAGGTCATGCTGGGACTTCCTACTGGCACGTTAACAATTTGCGGGGACTCAGGCATTTGCCCGCTCAAGGAGGATGGTACCCCAATTTTGGGAATTATGCATGGCGAAGAAGATGTGGATCTCGGAGGTTTCTCTTTCGATACATCTGGCTCTGTTTTGGCCATCAATGTGGATGGGGACTTTATCATAAGCTCTGTTGCATTGGACATTATGAGGAGAATGTCCTATCTGCCTGGTTTGGGCTTAGGGATTCACCAGCAAGGGATCCTGGAGTTCCCTACCTTTCCTTCCTGCGAGGGTCACTTTGGTTTGGGGTACATCGCCTCAGCCAATGATGCTAAAAGAAGGAAATGTGTGGGAAAACCTCAAACTCTATATGGTGATCCCGACAGCTACTTCGACGGTGAGAAGGGAAACACTGTTTACACAAGGTAGGCTGAGCCCTTTATTGACTCAAAGACTAGGGAGCTGCTACCGAGTTTTGAGATCTTCGCTAACAACACCTGGTTGGATAGTGATGAGGAGCCAGCAATGATGGAATTCAAGAAGAAGCTCAACCAGCCCAAGATCAAGACTGATTGGATGGGGTCTTTCAATCAGGGAAGCTTGGAGCAGCTGTTCCACGAGTTCTCCCAAGTGGGTTTGGCCGAGGAAGTTGAAGCAGCCGAAGTGCTCATGCTCGAGCCGGGTACTCTTGAGGATCCCATCTCTCTTATTACAGAAGCCAAAGGTAGCCTTAAAAATTGCATTTTCAAACTATGCTTAACTTGCATTGATGATGTGTCTAACACGGAGTCTTCTGAGTCTAGCTTTGAGTCGGAGTTTGTGCCTCTTGGCCCTCCACTTCATAGCTTTTATTTTGAGTTTGATTCTGCTGCACTTGGTTGCCCCAAAGGGCCTTTTGGAATGAAAGAATCCACTTCTGACTACTTTGATGATTTATACATAAACTATGTTGACCCTGACGATGAAGGGATAGATTTCGATGGGGATATTCCCAACGAAGTCCGTGCCTTCATCGAAAGGGAAGATCAAAGGCATGCTCAGCCGTTAAAAGAAGAAGTGGTTTCTTTAAATTTGAAAGATGAAACGATCCCCGAATGGTTCAGGTGGGCTCCACTTTGTCTCCAGAGGAATATCAGGATTTCAAGGAATTGCTCACGGAGTTCAGCGACATTTTTGCATGGTCTCATCAAGACATGCCCGGCATTGACCCAGAGATAGTGGAGCACCGAATTCCTCTACTGCCGAATGCCAAACCTGTAAAGCAAAAACTAAGGCGAATGAGGCCAGATTGGGTACAGAAAATCAAAGATGAAGTCATTAAGCAGATCGACGCTGGCTTTCTCATGGTTTCTCAATACCCCACCTGGGTTGCCAATATTGTTTCGGTTCCTAAAAAGAATGGACAAATTCGGGTATGCGTCGATTTCAGGGATTTGAACAAAGCGAGCCTTAAGGACGATTTTCCCCTGCCACATATTGATGTACTTGTTGACAATACGGCGGGCCATGCCATGCTCTCGTTCATGGATGGTTTTTCGGGTTATAATCAGATTCTCATGGCACCGGAAGATCGTGAGAAGACAACATTCATCACTGAATGGGGGACTTACTGCTATTTGGTCATGTCGTTTGGGTTGAAGAATGCCGGTCCTACTTATCAGCTCGCTGCTATGACTATTCTACACAAAGAAGTTGAGGTCTACGTGGATGACATGATTGCCAAGTCAAAAACTCGTGAGGGGCATGTCCCTGTTCTTTGAAAGTTCTTCGAACGACTCCGTAAGTACAGAATGCGTCTCAATTCACAGAAGTGCACTTTTGGGGTCACAGCAGGTAAAATGCTTGGTTTTCTCATCACTACTCATGGGATTGAAGTTGACCCGTCAAAGATTGAGGCTGTACTTGAAATGAAGCCACCAGAATCTGAAAAGGGAGTGCGGAGCTTTTTGGGGAAGGTTTAGTTCATCAGCAGATTCATCGCCAAGTTATCTTTGAGTTGCGAGCCGATGTTTCGTCTTCTAAAGAAGAATACCCCGTTTGTATGGACAGACAGGTGCCAAGCGGCTTTCACATCCATTCAGAAATACTTGCAGAATCCTTCGGTCCTCATGCCGCTGATCCCCGGGAAGCCTTTGATACTTTATTTGTCTGTGAATCCATCATCTATGGGGTGTTTATTAGCTCAAGAATGAGATAAGGGTGTCGAGAAAGCCGTTTATTATTTAAGTAAGAAGATGGTAGGGTGTGAAGAACGCTACACAACTCTGGAAAAGACGTGTTGGGCTCTTGTTTGGACCTCTAAGAAGTTGAGACACTACATGCTAGCTTATCCAATGAAGTTGATTTCTCGAACGGATCCTCTCGAGTATCTGTTTGAGAAGCCAGCACTTACTGGTAAGTTAGCACATTGGTTGCTCTTGTTGGCAGAGTTCGATCTTGAGTACGTTACAAGAAAATCTGTCAAAGGACGAGCAGTTGCGGAATTCTTAGCCGATCATCCTGTTGATGGACCGAAAGACTCAGATTTCGTGTTCCCAGATGAGGAAGTGCTAACAGTTGTCGAAGACGTGTGGACACTTTACTTTGATGGAGCAGCCAACCAGAAGGGATATGAGATAGGAGTGCTGTTGATTACACCTGATGGTTCTCACATTCCGCTTGCGTTCAAGCTCAACTTCGACGTCACAAATAACCAAGCTAAATATGAGGCCTGTATTGTTGGCATGGAGGCCGCTCTTATCCTTGGTGTGGAAAAACTCGAGGTCATTAGTGATAACCTTGTCGTATCTTAAGCCAACGGGGATTGGAAAGTTCGCGAAGAAAAGTTGAAACTGTATCATCAGGACTTGGAAGATCTCATACCTCGTTTCAATAAGGTTACTTTCACTCATATTCCCCGCTTGAAGAATCAATTTGCAGATGCCTTGGCAACCTTGGCTTCCATGGTCAAACTTCCTTTGGGTGTTAAACTCTGCCCTATTCTGATCGAATAGCGGGACTGTCCTACCTATCAGTATGTCAACGCCATCGATGATGTGGATGATGGCCTACCCTGGTATCATGACATATGGAATTTTGTTGAAAGTGGGGAGTATCCGGCTGAAGCTTCTAAGAAGGATCAACTCGCATTACGAAGGATAGCGGCCCAGTATAGCCCAGTATATCCTTTGTGGAGGAAAGTTATACAAGTGATCCCATTGTGGGATGCACAAGCTCTGTGTCAATGGCTTTGAGGCCGCAAGGATTATGGAGGAGATTCATGAGGGAGTCTGTGGTCGTCATATGAGTGGTGTTATGCTTGCTAGGAAAATCCTACGACAGGGTTACTTCTGGTCCACGATGGAGTCTCAGTGTGTAGATTACATACGGCGTTGTCATAAGTGCCAAATCCATGCCAACTTAATGCATGTTCCCCCTTCTAACCTATTCGGCATGACTTCTCTTCGGCTTTTCTTTGTGTGGGGCATCGTTGTCATTGGCTTGATCAGACTGTATGCTTCAAACGGTCATAGGTTCATTTTGGTGGCAATAGATTACTTTACCAAGTGGGTGGAAGCCGAATCTTACAAAACCCTAACTGCAGTTCAGGTTGCCCATTTGTAGACACCCCAATTTGGACTTGTCAAATTTCCTTAATTTGTGGCTCTGAGGCTCACCGATGATGAATATGGATCAGAACAAGCCATGTACCAATTGAGACGTTGCTCCTTAAAGGAAATGGCCAAAATCATTCCCAAGCGCTTTGAAGCAGTCCCAAGCGCTCCAAACTGTTTTCCAAAAACCACTGGCTTGGCTCACTCTCAAGCGCTCGAGAGTGAAGTCCCAAGCGCTCGCGACAACTCCCGAGCGCTCGAGACCTCTCCCAGTGCCCAATAGGTGAAGAAGATTCCCACTATCCATGCAAGCCATCATTGCATTCCCCTTGAACCGGCTGAGATGAGTCAACACTCAACCTCAGTCAGAGAAGAGATCAGCTGAAGATTTCTTTCTTTAAAAAAGGGATTTATTTCAAAATCACTTGATTTTCAAAAACCATGGGTTATATCCGCTATATATACCTGGTCTTTCAGCAAAGAGAGGGGGATTTTGCTCTCTCTCAAAAAATTCCTCCTCTTCTCTCTTTCTTGTTCAAAAGGAAAAAGTCTCAAAAAAAAAACTAAAACTTCTTTCCCAACTTCAAAGGTCTTTTCCAAAATCATCAAGGAAAAGGGCAAGAAATCCAGAGTACCCTTAGTTTCTGATCTCTACATTCACCTTTCACAACCATCCAAGGAGCAAAGTGTCAAGCAAAGGTGGAAACGTTTCTATCCTTGGTTCAAATCAAGAGGCTGTTCTCCCTTCTGAGGGGGAGGGGGGGGGGGGGGGGGGGTCTCTCAGCCTGTCTCAGTCCTTAATACCGGTGCATGGTTGGGAGACCTTAGTAAACAAGCAAGAGCAAAGAGTCTATGAATAATGTTTTCCCAAAACCCCTACTGGAAACACTCTAGAGCGCTCCAAAGTGCTCCTGAGCGCTCGGGACTGTTTTCAGTCCCATGCATGGCATTTTGGTAAGCAGTAGGCTGGGGTGAGATGCACTTTTAAACAAAATGGTTTTATTCTGGCATGCCGACACAGAAGATCATTTTTCCTAAAACAGAAATGTTTCTTACGAATTTCAAGTAAGAACAAAGTTTTCCTAAGTTAAAAATAAGATCTTCTCTTGTTAAAAACTTAGATAAGAGTGTTTGTATGGTGAAGCAGTGCCATTTTTCCGTTTGAAAGTAAACTGGCATGAAGCTCACTCCCAAGCGCTTGAAGCCATTCCCAAGCGCTCGGGAGTGCATGCATGTCATTGCATTTCACTTTCCCAGTTTTCTGTGTTTTCTGAGCTCTTGCATGCATAGATGCGTACATTCGCACTTTTAAAATTATAAATCTGTTCGTGTAATGGCAAGGATACATGACTTGAAAACTTGAGGTCCTATCTCAGTCTTTCAAGTCCTCTGCTGGGCCAGTGGTCAGTTTAATAGTATTTCATTTTGCATCCTTTATATTATGTTTTGTCAGTACTAACAGAAAGTGCAGGTGGGGGTTCAGATACTCCCAAGCACTCGAGAGTGCTCTTGAGCGCTCGAGAGTGAAGCCAGTGAGCAGTGTTTCATTTCCTGTTATCTTGCTGTCTTTCATCACATAATCACCCCTATACACGTGCACCAGCATACACTGTTATTTGGCATCCTATTTCTGACTAACAAACTCTGCAGGATTTGGTCAGTAACACTCCCAAGCGCTCGAGAGCTCTCTCGAGCGCTCGAGAGTTGATCCAGTGGCAGTTTACACAGCTTTGCCATCATGCATGTGTCCATCATCATTTCATCACTCCTTGTACACAAGCACCAACATACACATTCTATTTGCTATACTTGTGGATACCTGCTACATGCTTAATGAAACAAAATCCCTTTGAAAAATCCCACAAATGTTTAGTAGAGACCGACATCGCGTCGGGCGAGGGGGGTGCCATAAAACCCTTCCCCCTTCGTAACATGGCTTCCGAACCCTCGAATGATCTCTAGTTTTCAATTCAAATCAATCAATTTTCAAATCAAAAACGGTTTCTCGGGTGGCGAATCATAAATCCGGGTGGCGACTCTTCAAATTTCTCAAATCGATTCGGTGGAGCGGTATGTGTTTTTCGGGCCGCTCCGATCTCACCCGGGGCTGTGGTAGCCCACAGTGGCAACTCTGCTGGGGACGTGGTTTAATTAAACTTGTGAGCCAAGCTTGAAAAATGTTTGTGGGATTTTCAAATTGATTTTGTTTCATCGTCTGTTTCTTGTGTATATATCTTCTACAGCCCCGCTGTTGTGTTTCGGCAATCCTGCCCGACTTGCCGGTGATGGGGAATCCCGGAACGCTCAGCAACCCTCGACCGTGATGAGTCACCTCTACCGTTTGTACCATTATTGGGTGTACGCTCAATAGTGGGAGGTATACTTTGACTCTAGTCCGGGGAACCCATTTCAAGCCAAAACCGGCCTTTGTACATGTTTAGCAAGCCATAGAACATTCCAAATTAGGACAGGAGCCCGCAGGGTAGGTTTATGTGCTACATCCTGTCTATGTGCTGCATTTCATCTCACGTCATCATGCTGTCAGCCACGGTTCTCGAGACTTGCTCGCGCGGTCTTTGGGAGGCTGCCAAGACCCGATGAAGAGTCACGCACCCTTGTGCGTGTTGTTAACCGTATGAATCCTCAAGCGAAAACCTAAGGGAAACTAGGATTTGTTAAGTCCTTGACTAGTGTTCGGTCGGAGAATTAACCAAAGGGAGGAATGACACGGAAACAGAACATCATGATGCTGACACCGCCCAAGCTAAAAGCAAATGTGCTCCTTACGCCACTTCGGTTATCGTATCACGTTGTTCACCCTAAGTCATTCCAAACCGATGGTCAATTCCTTGATGAAATACTAGCCGAATACTTAACTTATTTTAGCATCTTTTAGAGAATGACGCTTCCTAAATGAGGATACACCCTAAAAATCCGAGGATCAAGGCAACCTCTCATAACAGATATTCAATCATTTTTCAAAAATCAGAGTGGATGACGGTGATGGTGACGCACACGTTTTCCAAAGAATTATGCACAAATTCATAAAATGTAAGCAGGGACCACATCTGAGCACGGTTTTTGCTTTGCTATCAGCTCTGAGCAATTGGGCCAAGGAAGAAGAATATCATGCCCTCCTGGACCAGACCCTTGGGGCAGAGATTGGAACGGCTCCGACTTCAGGCAGACCCAGCCAGTGCATCGGATTCAAGAGCGGAAATGGACCTGCTAATTGGAAACCTCAACGCAAACTGAGACAATCCAAACCCAAATCTAATCCCAAACCTCAACCTTAACGGAGGCAATCCAAATCCTAACGAAGGCGATCCAAACCCAAATCCGAATTTGCATCCCAATCCTAATCCAAACCGGAACCGAACCAGGAAATCCCAAATGGAGAAATGGAGCAAGTCACGCAAGCTATTCCGCGTCTGAGCGAACGTACCGACAACCAAATCGCCCAACTCATGATGATGATAACCGGGGTTGCCCGACGACTCCCAAATCCAAACCCTAATCCGAACCCCAATCCAAATCCAAACCCCAATCCAAATCCGAACCTAATCCCAATTCCTAACCCAAACCCTAATCTAAACCTGAATCCCAACCCAGAGCGGCCAATCCTCGAAATGGAAGCCCCGCAGAACGCCGAGATGGCAGCGGTCTTGGCAAAGATCACCCAATTAGAACAGTCTGTTGCGAGAAACGAGAAGATTGCCTTGACAGGTTTTGACATCAACAAGCTTTGCCTTTTTCCCAATGCGAAGCTTCCGGAGAAGTTTAGACCAATCGACTTTGCTAAATTCGACGGGACTGGGGATCCGAAAGCGCATTTGACTGGGTACATCGGAGCACTGTCTATGTGGGGAGTAGAAAGGGACGCCATGGCCCAGATGTTCTCCCAGACCTTGGTGGGACATGCTCTTTACTGGTTCACTTCGTTGGATGAAAGAAAGAAACGCTCATGGGAAGACATATGTGCGGCTTTCGTGGCGCAATATGATTACAATATCCAACTGGAGATTACCATTCGGGAACTCGAATCCACAAAGATGGAAGCCAAGGAAGCCTTCGCAGATTTTGTGAAAACGTGGAGATCTAAGGCAGCACAGATGAAGGATAGGCCGACCGATACAGATCAAATCCGGATGATTGTCCGGAATCTTCAGCCCAACCTTGCAAGGCATATGGTGATGGCTCAGGCCTGCTCTGATTTTAAAACATTCTTCGACACAGGCTTGGCCGTCGAAGAAGCAGTTCAACTGGGAATCCTCGACAAACCTGAACCTCTTCCCAAAGCCAAGAAGGTCTACTCCGGTAGCAGCAGCACGCTGTTCGGAAACTCCAATTACAAGCAACTCCCAAACACCTCCTCAAACACGGCCCAAGCCGAACCCGTCAACCAGATTGTAACCCAAACCAGTCAACCTCGGTCCCAACGCCGTGTGTTCGCCCAATTTTCAGCACCTTCTCTGCGGTGTTTGAAAAGTTGGTCGAAAGTGATCTCCTCAAACCGCTTGCTCCCACCCCACTACCACAAAAGCTCTCCGCCTCTCACAACCCCAACGCCTTCTGCGCCTATCACCAAAATCCTGGCCACCTAACCGACAATTGCTTCCGCCTTCGCCACGCCATTCAAGACCTCATAGACAACAAGACCCTTCCTATGCCTCACCAAAAGCCCAATACCATCTCCAACCCACTCCCAAAACATTCAAATGCCCGCACAGACCACATTTCCCTAACCCACCCCTTCAACCTAATCCTTCACATCATCCCTATCACCGAACCCAAGCCGATTGTCGAGATTCCGGCCGAGGATGCTATCTGTGCACTTGAAACGGTGGAGTGGGATTTTCAAAGAAGGTGGGAGGACCTGGCAAGTGATTTCCTTGCAGTGGAACAACGAGCCATTGTCAGCGGAGTGTGGCCCGTGTCAGTTAATGCTCAGCAAGTCGAAGAATTGGAACGTGGTGAGTGGAGACAAGTCTGGGATGAGATGATGGCTGACCCATTTGATGGATATTCCCTGTTTGCTCTATTCTTGAAGCCTGAACCAGTCGAGGAATTTGACGAATGGGACCCGGAACCCGGTGGGTGGCTCTGGATAGACGATTCAGACCCTCTTGACGAAACATCTTTGGTGTACTTGTTCTGGGAGCAGGAAGAGGGACAGGGCCCTGATCTGATGAACCCCCGCTTATTCTCCGGACTCTCCACTTCAGCCATAATCAATATCGCCAGGGATTCTGACGCCCTCACCCGTACCTTGGACCATGTCTTCTGTCCGCAGGAGTACATTATTAATGAATTCTTTCCGCAACCGGTTGTTGAGATCCCTGACGAACCCCATATCTGTGTGCTGGATCCTAAAGACCTTTGGGGTAAGGCTGAAATGGTAAACGTATGGGTCGACGGCGAAGAGCTAACCATCAACAAGGCCATGTTGGATGAAGGCTCTCTGCAAGTCAACAACGGCAACAACGACAACTTCTGGAACTCTTTGGAAGAAGAGAGCATATGGGATACCCTGGAGATGGAACTCTTGAATGATGCCCTGGAGAAGACAAAGCTCGACAAGGGAAAACGCAAGGCCAATACCGATCTCTCCGATTTCTGGGAGGATCTTCGGTGGGAATCCGTCCCCAAAGTGGTCAGTAATCTTACCAGAAGCGGTAGGGTATACCAGCCTGCCAACCTCCAGCAAGGAAGCTCGTCCCGAGCAGCTCCCCCTCAACAGAGTAACCTAACCAGCCCACCCACCTTAATCCATTTGTCAGCTCAAACCCAAATGCCTCTCACCACCAAAACCCAAATACCAACGCCGACCCCATCATCCAGCAACTTCATGAAACCCCTGCTCGCATGTCCATGTGGGGAGTGTTGGCAGCTTCCCGCATGCATCGCCGAAGGCTTGTCAACTCTCTCTCCAAGCTTGAGGTCCCTTCTGACATAGCCCCAGAAGCCCTCATCGCCCTCATAACCCCAAACCTTGCCCAACACACCTTGTCCTTCACCGAGAAAGACCTCCCGCCTGAAGGAACCAATCATAATAAGCCTCTCCACGTGACCATGAAATGCCTGGGAAAGTGGGTCCCCGCAATACTCATAGACAATGGTTCGGCCATCAACGTGTGCCCTCTCCGCACCGCTTACTGCCTGGGCCTCAAAAGCAAGGACTTTGCGCCATCGACTCTGGGTGTCCGTGCTTATGATAACACGCGGTGTGATGTCCTGGGAACAATCAACCTGGAACTGGTAACTGGGAAGTTCAAGACCACCGTGGAATTCTGTGTACTAGACATACCTGCTTCGTTCAACCTCTTACTGGGGAGGCCATGGCTGCACCGTTCTGACGTTATGGGGGTACCCTCTACGCTACATCAGAAACTCATCCTAGGATTGGATTCTGGGACTCTTATCATCCACGGGGATTCCGGTATTCGTCCACACTCTGAAGACAATTCCCCGCTGCTGGAAATCATGCACGGAGAAGAAGACGTGGCCATGGGACGGTTTGCTGTCATGACCTCAAAGGTTTGCACCATTCGGGCTGAAGATGGTTTCTTGGTGAGTTCCGCCGTATTGGAAATTATGAAGCGAATGAATTACCTGCCGGGCATGGGCTTGGGGCTCTATGAGCAAGGAGTCTCCGAGTTCCCTCATTTCCCCGGGAGCAATGAACGCTTTGGCCTGGGTTACGAGTTCAAGAAGAGTGATCCAAAGAAAAGGTGGCGGAACCGCGCCCGAGCTCATGCGGTCGGAAAGAAGCAGAAGGAAAAGGAAGCACCGTATCAAGGAGAGCCCGAGCCTTTCATTGACCTCGAGACAAAAGTGAAATACCCTGGGTTTGAAATCTTCGCCAATGACACTTGGGAGGATGATGAAGAGGTAACTAAGATGGAAGAATTGTCTGAAGCACTAGATTGGCTTGAAGCCTTTGGTTTGGGTAGTCTCCAATCTCTGTTCGAAGGTGAGGAACCAGAGGGTATGATAGAAGACGCGGCTGTGCTCATGCTGGGAGGAGAAGATGAATTGGAAGACCCTTCTAAGCTCATTGTGGACGCCATGGGGGCTTATGAAAACTGCACTTTCGTTCCATTTGTAACGCGCACTCACGACACTAGCACCGAGTCCGAGTCTGAGTCTGATACTGACCCTTCGTCTAGTAGTGAGTCAGAGTTTGTGCCTATCGGCCCTCCTCGTCGTAGCTTTTACTTTGAGTTTGAGTCAATTGCTGTATTCCCTCTCTCCGAGGAGCCTATCAATGAAATGAACAACGCCTTTGCTTACTTGCCGGATTTTGAAATAAATTGTTTGGATCCCGACGATGAAGGAATGGATTTCGATGGGGATATCCCCAAGGAAATCCGTTCCCTCATCGAGCGTGAAAATGAAAGGCATGCTTAGCCTCTAAAAGAAGAAATAATCTCGATAAACTTGGGTGATGAGGAGAACCCTTGATTGGTTCAGGTCGGTTCCGGGCTGTCTCCGGATGAGTTTCAAGAGCTCACCGATTTACTATAAGAATTTAAAGAAGTCTTTGCTTGGTCCCATGCAGACATGCCCGGAATCAACCCAGAAATCGTCGAGCACAGAACCCCTCTCTATCCCGATGCAAAACCCGTTAAACAAAAGCTGAGAAGAATGCGGCCCGATTGGGTGTTAAAAATAAAAGAGGAACTAACGAAACAAATCGACGCTGGTTTTCTAATCGTAACTGAATACCCCACTTGGGTTGCAAACATCGTACCTGTCCCCAAAAAGGATGGAAGAATCAGAGTGTGTGTCGATTTTAGGGATCTGAACAAAGCAAGCCTTAAAGATGACTTTCCATTGCCGCATATAGACATACTCGTTGATAACACTGCAGGGCATGCTTTACTATCCTTCATGGACGGTTTCTCGGGATACAATCAGATTCTCTTGGCTCCGAAAGACAAGGAAAAGACTACGTTCATCACCGAGTGGGGAACCTACTGTTATTGGGTTATGCCGTTTGGGTTGAAAAATGCCGATCCTACGTATCAGAGGGGTGCTACGACACTGCTGCACGACATGATCCATAAGGAAGTTGAGGTGTACGTCGATGATATGATAGTGAAGGGGAAGGAGCAGAAAGATCATCTCCCAGCGCTGAGAAAGTTCCTTGAGAGAATTTAGAAATACAAGATGTGCCTTAATCCACAGAAGTGCACGTTCGGAGTCACTGCTGGGAAAATGCTCGGGTTCATGATCACAACCCGAGGGATTGAGGTAGACCCTTCTAAAATCAAAGCCGTTCTTGAGATGGAGCCACCCCAATCAGAGAAGGAGGTCCGGTGTTTCTTGGGAAAAATTCAATTCATCAGTCGATTCATCGCCAAGTTGACCTTGACTTGTGAACCATTATTTCGACTACTCAAGAAAGATGTGAAATTCGAGTGGAACGAGAAGTGTCAGAAAGCTTTCGAAGCGGTGCGAACTTATCTCCAGAACCCTCCGATCCTGATGCCGCCTACACCAGGAAAACCTTTGATCCTATACTTGTCCGTCACGCCCTCATCAATGGGGTGCATGCTGGCACAAGAAGGAGAAGATGGGGTTGAAAGGGCGATTTACTACTTGAGAAGAAGATGGTAGGATGTGAAGAGCGATACACTTCACTGGAGAAGACATGTTGGGCACTTGTATGGGCCACAAAGAAGTTGAGACACTACATGCTCGCCTACTCGGTGATGCTGATCTCTCGGATGGATCCTCTCAAGTATCTATTCGAGAAGCCAGCACTTACCGGTAAGCTAGCGCGTTGGTTGCTCTTGTTGGCGGAATTCGAAATCAAGTACGTCACTCGCAAGTCAGTAAAAGGGAGAGCGGTGGCAGAGTTCTTGGCAGATTGTCCGATCGAAGGGCCAGAGCACACAGAATTTCAATTTCCGGATGAAGATGTGATGTCGACGGTCAATGAAACGTGGATGTTGTACTTCGATGGAGCCGCAAATCAGAAAGGATTCGGGATTGGCATACTGCTGGTCTTGCCTGAGGGGTCGCATATTCCCCTCGCATTCAAGTTGAACTTCGAAGTTACGAACAACGAAGCTGAGTACGAAGCGTGTATTGTAGGATTGGAAGCCGCATTGGAAATCGGTGTCAAGGTGCTAGAAGTCATCGGAGATTCCAACCTGGTTGTATCGCAAGCAAACGGAGAATGGAAGGTCAGAGACGACAAAATGAAGCCGTATCATCAGCAACTCGATGAACTTATCCCGAATTTTCAAAAGGTAACCTTCACGCATGTACTGAGGATGAAGAACCACTTCGCAGACGCCCTAGCCACTTTGGCATCCATGCTGGAACTTCCAATTGGGGTGAAGCTGAGGCCTGTCCTGATTGAGCAGAGGGGAAAACATGTGTAAGACTATGTCATGAACATCGACGAACCGGACGATGGGCTCCCTTGGTTCTACGATATTCGGAATTTCGTTGAAAAATGGGAGTTCCCTGCGGATTCAACTAGGAAAGATCGGATCGCATTGCAACGACTCGCATTTTAATACATCATCTGTGGAGGACAATTGTACCGATGATCCCCTTGCGGAGTTCACAAGTTGTGTGTTCACGGTGACGACATGAAAGCAGTAATGGAAGAAGTTCACGAAGGAGTTTGTGGACCTCATATGAATGGGATGATGCTGGCTAAGAAGGTGTTAAGGCTAGGCTACTATTGGTCTACCATGGAGACAGATTGCATCGAGTACGTACGCCGGTGCCACAAGTGCCAGACTCATGCCAACCTTATCCATGTCCCGCCCTCGGAGTTACACTCGATGGCAACGCCATGGCCATTCTCCACCTGGGGCATCGATGTCATCGGAAAGATCACGCCTGCAGCTTCTAATGGTCACAGGTTCATCTTGGTGGCAGTCGATTACTTCACTAAATGGGTCGAAGCAGCCTCGTACAAAACTTTGACTACGGTTCAAGTGGCTCACTTCATCAGGCAAAACATCGTTTACTGATATGGGGTCCCTCAAGCATTCGTATTTGATAACGGTGTTCATTTCAAGGGAAAAGTTCTGGAACTCTTTGAGGAATTCAAGATCCAAGTACATCATTCAACCACTTATCGGCCACAAACGAACGGGGCAGTCGAAGTAGCAAACAAGACTATTAAGACGATTCTGGAAAGGACTACTCAGTCAGCAAGAAATTGGCACGAACAGCTACCACTAGCTTTGTGGGGATACCGGACGTCTATCCGTACACCGACAGGGGCAACACCCTACTCTTTGGTGTACGGTATGGAAGCCGTTCTCCCTATCGAGCTAGAAGTGCCATCTTTGAGGGTCATGGCGGAATGCGGAGTGGACGAAGCTGAATGGATCAGCGGAAGGTTCGAGGAACTCATGCTGTTTGATGAAAGAAGGCTGCGCGCGCTATACCACATTCAGGGCTATCAGCGAAGAATCGCCCGGGCATTCAACAAAAAGGTGAAGTCAAGGGACCTACAAGAAGGGGACATGGTAGTCAAGGAAATCCGTGCGCCAATTTTTGACTTACGAGGAAAGTTCCGACCTAAATGGGCAGGGCCCTACATCATCAAGACCATCCTCTCTGGAGGAGCAGCTTCAATCGTCGACCTCGATGGCAACGAATTTGCGAATCTTGTCAATTTGGATCAACTCAAACGTTATTATCCCTAAGAGAGCTCGCTGGGCCGAAAACCGCAAGGGCGGGCGGTTCCAGGCAAAAGTTAGAGCAAGCCTGCTAGGTTGAAAACCTGAGAGGGCGGCCTAGGCAAAAGTTAAGGCAAATAATCAACGAAAAGCTCGCTAGACCGAAAACCCGAAAGGGCGGTACTAGGCAAAATTTAGAGCGCAAAAGGAGAGTGTCAATACTCGAGTGAACCCGTAGCCTGAACTACGTGTGGGCCTGATTCTCTTTTACGAGGGATACATCAGCAATCTCATCCCGAGATTCGGTCCTAATTCCTAAATATCAAAATCCGATCCCAAATCAAGTCCAAATTGACAAATCCAAAACACTTTTCAGAGCCGCATGTGATCAAATGAACCGAAAGGGGGAAACCCTTAATCAGTCGATTTTATTAAGATTACTTCTTTATTACAAACTGAGCATGAAAATGAAAAAGCACAAAATCAAAGCACACATTTTATTTCAAAGTCTGGCAAAGTAAGTAGTCAACCCATCCTTGCTTTCACATCTCTCTTTAGCCATTTGCGGTACCTTCCGGTCGAAGCAATAGAAAACAGTGGGTCACTTGGCCCGGTCCTACGAGTCCCCCATGACCGAGTGTAACTCCGAAGGCCCGGAATGTTGAAGGGAGGGAGACGAAGCACTTCAGAACCCTGCTGCGGCACCTCCTGGCTAAGTCCAAGCTGACGGAGAACACGGAAGGGTGAGTAGAAGGAGAAGCCTGTCAAGCCAGCCACAAACACATGTGTCGAGCCCATGTTGCCAACGGTCATAGCAGGAAACCTCAACCAATGGCACCGCCAAGCAATGTCATCTTCCTCCGCAGAAGCAAGGAAATCAGCCCAATCATCTTCACTCCCATACATCACTTGAAAGGGACGGTTCCATCCACTTGCACGATACCACCAATCATTGGCTGGGGATGTCAACAGACTTAATTTGTCGCAAAGCCACATCTGTCAAAAAGAGAGAAAACAAGTAAGGAGCCAGATAAAGCCTGAACCGAGTGTCGAGGTAAAATGAATGAGAGAAATAGAAAAAGGAGAGCTGAGTGAGGTCCCTAACCTGCAGTAACAGTGGACTACCACTAAAAACCCTTGTGCGACCAGCATGAACAGCATCTAACCCCATCAAGGTTTCAGCAAGAACCAATGGCGCAACATCCTTGCGAGCCTCAATCTGAGCAGCAACCCCCACCAGTGAGGAATTGGGCTGACCAACGGACGGAACCAACAAGAAGGTCGCCAGGAGGCAAATGCAACAAGCCATCATCCTACGACCTTGGTGCTCGAAATCCGTCAAGCCCCCAGGTGGGCTGAACCTCTCGTACAACTGCACGATGTTAATGGCATTACCCCGAGTAAGAAACTCAGCGACGTTACCACTAACACCCAGCTTTGCCTTCAGAATATTCTTCATGCTCTCCCTGATCATAGGAACAACCGGCTCAGCAGAGTCATGGCTTCCGAGATAAGCATGAAATTCCTCGACGGTGGGGCACAGTTCTTGAGAACCAAAGCGAAAGACGTGCACCTCTGGATCCCAGAAGCGCACCGCCGCATGCAGCAAGACGGGACGAATTGCAACCTCTCGGAGATGTCTTAGAGCGTAAAGCCGATGCCCTCGGAAGTTCAGCCAGTCGATACCTTCAAGACTGTCCAACCAAGGGCGAAGTAAGGCTTGGTTTAGCATGGTGATGGAAAGAATGGATTTTTGAAGGGAAATGATGAAATGAAGTGTGAATGGCTTACCAAAGGAGAGCCTGGTATTTATAGAAGCTTAAAGTGGGCAACACCACTTCCCCACCAGCCTTGAAACTCATCAAGATTATCATTTTCAAAAACCCTTTCAAAATTCAAACTTTGGAAACTTGGAAAATATTGGAAAAACCACAAGTCAAGCTTTGGGAAGCCATTCTGTTCTGGGGAAGTAGCTAATACGAAGCCATTCAGGCACATTGAAAATGTGCGAGCATAAGAAAACAACAAAGGACAGCCAACAAGTGGCATTGGAAAACAGCGAGGGACAGTCCATGACAGCAGTCCCGAGCGCTCGGGAGTGAAGTCCCAAGCGCTCGAGACCACTCTCGAGCGCTCGAGAGTACTGCTGTTTTGCAGCAGATTCTAGTTTCCCCATTTTGGCTTCCATGCAACATTAAAACCCTGTTTCATCAAGTTTAACAATTCCCAGCAGTTGTCTAAGGGGTACAGCAGTTCTGTCCATATGTTTTGTCGAGCATTCAAGTGTGTTACGTGAAAAATCATAAGTTTTCCAAAGTTTTCACTCCTTGAGCATGTCGGAATCCGTATCAAGGGCATTTGGTCAAATCGGGCAACACGCTCGAGCCACGATGGGTCTCAGTGACTGTTTGACGCACTCCAAAAACGGGTTAGCACTCTTAATTCGAGCTTTCATCGTTCAATCATACCAAAATCATCATTTTAAATGCAAGTGTTGATTGTCAAAAACATTTTAGTAATTCTCCCGGTCCCCTCGAGTCACAGCACTCATTGTTAACCGCGCAGCGCACTCAGTTACGATCAAAAGCCCTTAAATCTAAATTTCATGGTCGATCGCTCGAAAGTTTGTTGTTTGGTGTCAATGTCGAGTTTTATTCCTCACTTTGAGAGTATCGGTCGAAATTCGCGTACTCTTTACGTTTTTTCAAAGCTAGACGAACATATTTCATAAAATACAATTCTGTAACAGCAGTGCGAACGAATAAAAGAATAAAGTGCGAATTCTCATAAATGAACACGGTATTTACAATGAGCAGAGAAAGAAGTACAAAAACTGGGGCAAACACGCGCCCAAATCCTAACTACCGGGGCACGCAGGCCCGAACAAAGCTGAGGCACGCAGGCCCAAAATCTACAACCACGCTGGCATGAAGGCCTATGTACAAAGTAAAGCTAGCAAAGCAAAACACGAGGCTCAGACCCGTCGGATTCTCTTCTGCCGTGGTCCCGCGGACTCAGAACTCTCGGGCTCGTCATCACCGTCGTCGTCAGGAGAACCAGAAGCAGTACTCGAGTCCGACGTCCCCAGGACATGTGACTCGGAGGACTCCTCTGTCCCCTCCTCTGGCTCCACGCGAGCTGGTCTCCGCTGAGACGCCTCCCGAGGCAAAACCTCGAACCGTCCCGCGTCCACAGCAGGCCGTGGCGCACGTCCTGCACCCCGACTTCGCGTACTGGCGGGAACGGGAGGGCTCGTGGTACCCCGCGGACAAGTCCTAGCTGAACGTCGTGGCTGCACTTGCATATCACAAACATTTTCTCATTTTTTGCATATTCGAACGTAACTTTGCTCAAATCGAAATATAGAATATGTGTGCATGTCATACCTGAGTGGCAGCAGGAGAAGCAGTCACAGGGGTAGGTCTCGTCTGAAGGACTCTCCCCTTAACGCAGTCCTTCAAGAGGTGGCGCATCCCCACCATCAGCATCACGGCCTGCTCAGCCCACTCTCGCGGCACCTACAGAATGATCCAAGATTCAAAATATGCAAACAGGGAGTGGTCAATATACAAAGCAAACGGAAATATTGTTTATACCTGAGCAGGAAACCGCATTGGCGGCTATGGGAGACGTGGCACGTCGATCACCTCCCGCGCGCCCGACGAACTCGTCACGCCTATAGTCCACTTCAGCGTTGGCAACGCTGGTGATGCTGAAGTTTCCGTAGTCTCTGGGACCCTCATGCTCCCCTCTCCCCTACCTCCAGTACCTGCACCTCGCCCACCAGCAGGGGCTCTAGCACCTCGTCCCCGACCCCGTGCAGAGCGACCACCGCGGCTCTACGCTCCGCTCTCGTCCCTCCAAACTCTCATTCTAGCTACCCGTCTCTCGAACTCCTCCTCCACCCCCAGGCTCCTCGCCAAGTACCGATCTGCATAAGCTACGTAGTCCAAAGAGCGTCGAAGGTGCCTCTCCAGATCCGTGTCCGGCATGGTGAACAGCTCAAGCTCAGCGCGAGTGTAAGACTCAGTCCTCTGCATGCGTGGGGGAAGCAGCCCAGGAACCACGAACGCTGGAAGACCAAGTGACTATCGACTCACTCGATCCCCCAGGTACCACTGCCAGCCCAGAGGGCATTCCAGTAGGACCCTGCTCCGTGTCAGCTCCCGACTCCTCGGAAGGAAGTCAGCCTCCATCCCCGCCCACCTGTCCCAGCGAACCTGCAATTCAAATTTTGGATTCGGTCATAAGTCTACTCGCCGAAAAATTTGATAAAAGATAGCAAGAGATGTCGATTGTACCACAACCCCTGTCAGGTTATCCAGCCAGCGCCGGAAAGTCATCTCTTCCCCTCGTCGCTCCTTCGCTCTCCGGTATGCCTTACCCCAGGCTAAGCCGCGTGGAAGTAAGTTCGGGTCCGTACAAGTATTCTCGGGTGGGAACATCCCGAGAACCTCGTAAGCCCAAAGCTGCAAGTTTCGTAATTCAAGACGAATCAATCTCAAATGCATAATTCAAGTCGAAAAGCAGTCGAAAGCAATTCAAAAGCAATAATTCAAGGTTATACCTCAAACACCCGCCAGTACCCTCCAACTGTGTCTCCGACCCCGCGAGAAGCAGGTCCAAGAAGACAGTAGAGCGTGCACAGAGCAGCACCTCCCCAGTCGAAGCGTCCCGCCTGTCCCAAGTCAACCAAGCCCGCTAGATAGCGCAGGTGCACCTGGCTACACCTGTTCGGGAATAGAGAAGCCCCGAACAAGTATAGCAGGTATGCCCGGGCCATCTGGGTGGCCTCCTCGTCGGTCGCAGGCTCGTGGTCCCAGTACTCCACGAACTGCCCGTAAGCTGCCATCCCCCCGCTGTGGCGTGGCACTCGCCCAAAGAACCACCTCAGAGCCGCGTCGTCCAGCATCAGACTCGAGTCGTAAGGGATCGGGTCTCCTCCAACCCTAAGCCCTGTGATTGCCGCGAAGTCGAGTGGCGTCACCGTCATCTTCCCGAACCGGAAGTGGAAGGTATTGGTGGTGTCCCACCACCTCTCCGCCAGTGCTGTAAGCACAGCCCGGTCTACCCTCACCACTGTCAGCAGTTGTACGAAGGGTCCGAACCCTGCTGCCTCCACCAGTGCTCGCACCCTCTCAGGCAAGGCCCTGAAGTGCGCTAGTGAGCTGGCTGAGCCCCCGTGGCCGTACACGATTGTCGTGCGCTGTTTCAACAAAGCAAGAAATAGCATTAGATCTCAAGCAGGAAATAAAATTTGAAGTAAATCGCAATTCAAGAAAAGATAGTGATCGAAAACTCACCGTAGTCCACCCAGAGGAGACGTGTGAAGCTCGGTCCCGGAGAAGCATCTCCTCGGGGTAGTCGGTGTAGCCGGGAACGTAAGCCGTCATCCCCACAGGCTCAAAGAAGTGTAGTCGAGGAGCATACGTAACCGGAGTGAACTCGGGCCGCTCCCTCGCCAGATAGGCTTGCCGCTCCTCCAAGTAGGCTTTCGCCTCGTCTACCTCAGTAACCCGTACCTCAACCACCGCCTCAGCATCCACCCTGTCCCCTCCCAACTCCTCCGCCTCCGGTACAACCACCTCCGGAGTGCCCGAGCCTGCTCCGCTCAGCAAAGCCCCTGAAAGCAACGCCGAAGCCCGGTCCTCAGGCATACTAGTATCCCTCAGCACCGCCGCAACCCCAAAATCGACACCAAACGCGTCCAAGACATCCCGAGGCTCCGAGTCCTCCAGGAAGTCCCCGTCCGCGAAGGGAACAGGGCGTGAGGACCCGATCCCACTATCCCCACTGCTCGGCTCCAACACCGTCGCCGTCCTTAGCACCGACGTCTCGCTGAACTGTCCAACAACTACCTCCTCACCACCATGGTCGGCTATCCCCCCGTCGCTCGCCCGCTCGGCAGCCGCAAACAACTCCTCCACGGTAGGGGTGAGAGGCCTACCCGAGCCCCCGCCCCCGCCTCCGCTGCCCGAACCTCCGTCCCCGCTGCCCGAGCCCCCTACTGCCGCCACCTCGGCATCCTCACCGGCAGCGACCGCCACTGAACTCCCTCCGACGACGCCCGGGTCACCAGCAGCCGCCACCACCGTGGCACCGGCCGTGGCATCCCTGCCGCTGGGCTCCGCCCCTGAGCCACCACCATTCCCCCCGGCTGCCACCACCGTGGCACCAACCGTGACCCCCCGACCGTTGGGCTCCGCCCCATCGCCGCCGCCGACCACCCCGTATTCATCCCCTCTCGCCATGCCAAGATCGAAAGAGAGAGAAGATCGTGAGTGAGAGAAAGAGAGAGGGTCACAGGATCGTGAGTGAGAGAAAGAGAGAGGATTGAGAGAGTCAAGAGAGTAAGAGCAGTCGTGAGAGAGTAAGAGCGATCGATCTGGTTCTCGAGTGCTCGAAAACCAGGGTTTAACCCCCAAATCAAAAGAGGAAGATGAAGGGGCGGTGGACCCCAGCGATGGTCCCGAGCGCTCGACACCACTCCCAAGCGCTCGGGAGTGGGTCCCCAGTGTTTGACTCTTTTCGTTGCTTTTCGTAAGCTCATGCATTTCACCTTGATTAATGATCATTGTCATTCAAGAATTTTTACAAAATGAATCTCAGTCCTATTTAAGTCCGAGTCGAGACAAAGCAATCGATGGCGGATTTTGTTTCGTGATCTATTCTGGATCATCCTCGTTTGCCCCAAAGTATTCTGCTTAGAGATCGATAAAAGTTTCCTAAATTCTACAATCGTCGATGTATTCACAAGAAGTTTTACCCAACGTGTAATGCTTCTTTCATCATTTTCTCCACCGAACAGAGTAACGGATGGGCCCCATTTCTTGTCTCTATCATTGTCAAAGCACTTGTCGATCTCTTTACAATGCATGCATCACACGTGTTTGCATTTGCCCCAAAGAACTATGCTGGTTTGATCCCTGCAGACGGGGTACGTAGGCAGTCTGAAAAGACACGACCTCATGCATTGAGTGCTTATAGGCTTTTTAGTTGCATTTGATTCGTAAATTGAGGATTTGATTTGGCTCGAATTGGGTTGTCTCGATCTTTGGGCGACACTCGCGTCCAAACATGACGCCGAGCTCCGTCCAAAGAGGGGCAACTGTAGACACCCCAATTTGGACTTGTCAAATTTCCTTAATTTGTGGCCCTGAGGCTCCCCGATGATGAATATGGATCAGAACAAGCCATGTACCAATTGAGACGTTGCTCCTTAAAGGAAATGGCCCAAATCATTCCCAAGCGCTTTGAAGCAGTCCCAAGCGCTCCAAACTGTTTTACAAAAACCACTGGCCCGGCTCACTCTCAAGCGCTCGCGACAACTCCCGAGCGCTCGAGACCTCTCCCAGTGCCCAATGGGTGAAAAAGATTCTCACTATCCATGCAAGCCATCATTGCATTCCCCTTGAACCGGCTGAGATGAGTCAACACTCAACCTCAGTCAAAGAAGAGATCAGCTGAAGATTTCTTTCTTTAAAAAAGGGATTTATTTCAAAATCACTTGATTTTCAAAAACCATGGGTTATATCCTCTATATATACCTAGTCTTTCAGCAAAGAGATGGGGATTTTGCTCTCTCTCAAAAAATTCCTCCTCTTCTCTCTTTCTTGTTCAAAAGGAAAAAGTCTCAAAAAAAAAACTAAAACTTCTTTCCCAACTTCAAAGGTCTTTTCGAAAATCATCAAGGAAAAGGGCAAGAAATCCAGAGTACCCTTAGTTTCTGATCTCTACATTCACCTTTCACAACCATCAAAGGAGCAAAGTGTCAAGCAAAGGTAGAAACGTTTCTATCCTTGGTTCAAATCAAGAGGTTGTTCTCCCTTCTGAGGGGGAAGGGGGGGTGGGGGGGGGGGGGGGGGGTCTCTCAGCCTGTCTCAGTCCTTAATACTGGTGCATGGTTGGGAGACCTTAGTGAAAAAGCAAGAGCAAAGAGTCTATGAATAATGTTTTCCCAAAACCCCTACTGGAAACACTCTAGAGCACTCCAGAGTGCTCCTGAGCGCTCGGGACTGTTTCCAGTCCCATGCATGGCATTTTGGTAAGCAGTAGGCTGGAGTGAGATGCACTTTTAAACAAAATTGTTTTATTCTGGCATGCCGACACAGAAGATCATTTTTCCTAAAACAGAAATGTTTCTTACGAATTTCAAGTAAGAACAAAGTTTTCCTAAGTTAAAAATAAGATCTTCTCTTGTTAAAAACTTAGATAAGAGTGTTTGTATGGTGAAGCAGTGCCATTTTTCCGTTTGAAAGTAAACTGGCATGAAGCTCACTCCCAAGCGCTTGAAGCCATTCCCAAGCGCTCGGGAGTGCATGCATGTCATTGCATTTCACTTTCCCAGTTTTCTGTGTTTTCTGAGCTCCTGCATGCATAGATGCGTACATTCGCACTTTTAAAATTATAAATCTGTTCGTGTAATGGCAAGGATACATGACTTGAAAACTTGAGGTCCTATCTCAGTCTTTCAAGTCCTCTGCTGGGCCAGTGGTCAGTTTAATAGTATTTCATTTTGCATCCTTTATATTATGTTTTGTCAGTACTAACAGAAAGTGCAGGTGGGAGTTCAGATACTCCCAAGCGCTCGAGAGTGCTCTCGAGCGCTCGAGAGTGAAGCCAGTGAGCAGTGTTTCATTTCCTGTTATCTTACTGTCTTTCATCACATAATCACCCCCTATACACGTGCACCAGCATACACTGTTATTTGGCATCCTATTTGTGACTAACAAACTCTGCAGGATTTGGTCAATAACACTCCCAAGCGCTCGAGAGCTCTCTCGAGCGCTCGAGAGTTGATCCAGTGGCAGTTTACACAGCTTTGCCATCATGCAAGTGTCCATCATCATTTCATCACTCCTTGTACACAAGCACCAGCATACACCTTCTATTTGCTATACTTGTGGATACCTGCTACATGCTTAATGAAACAAAATCCCTTTGAAAAATCCCACAAATGTTTAGTAGAGACCGACATCGCGTCGGGCGAGGGGGGTGCCGTAAAACCCTTCCCCCTTCGTAACATGGCTTCCGAACCCTCGAATGATCTCTGGTTTTCAATTCAAATCAATCAATTTTCAAATCAAAAACGGTTTCTCGGGTGGCGAACCATAAATCCAGGTGGCAACTCTTCAAATTTCTCAAATCGATTCGGTGGAGCGGTATGTGTTTTTCGGGCCGCCCCGATCTCACCCGGGGCTGTGGTAGTCCACACCATTTTATTAGAAAGAACATCATCTATCGATACGGTGTACCTCAAGCGTTCGTGTCAGATAATGGGACTCATTTCAAAGGCAGGGTTTTGGAGTTGTTCGAAGAATTTGGAATCCAAGTCCATCATTCAACTGTTTATCGCCCTCAAATGAATGGAGCTGTTGAAGCGGCAAATAAGAATATTGAGATGATTATCAAAAAGTCTGCTTAGTCCGCCCGGGACTGGCATGAGCAACTACCTCTAGCACTATGGGGGTTTCGGACGTCAATTCGAACATCCTATCGAACTTGAGGTGCCGTCATTGAGAATCATGGCAGAGTGCGGGCTCACGAAATCCGAATGGTTGAACTCATGCTTTTCGATGAAAGGAGACTCCGTGCCTTATACCATGTTCAGGGTTATCAACGAAGGATCGCACGGGCTTTCAACAAGAAGGTGAAATCTAGGGACTTGGTTGAAGGAGCCATGGTTACAAAGGAGATTCGGGCACCTGTATTCGATCCCTATGGCAAGTTCCGTTCGAAGCGTTCAGGGCCTTACATAATCAAAACCATCCTTTCTGGGGGAGCAGCTCAGCTTATAGACCTCGATGGCAACGAATTCTCCACTTTGGTGAACCTAGATCAACTCAAGCGTTACTACCCCCGAGAGAAGTTCGTTGGGCCGAAAACCACAAGGGTGGGCGGTTCTAAGCAAAAATTAGAGCAAGCCTGCTGGATCGAAAACCTGTGAAGGCGATTCAGGCAAACATAAATAGGCAATACTCAAAAGCTCGCTTGGCCGAAAACCCGAATGGGCGGTTCTAGGCAAAAGTTAGAGCGTAAAAGGAGAGGTAAAATACTCGAGCGAACCTTAGCCTGAACTACGTTCTGACCTGATTCCTTGAAAGAGGATACATAGGCAGTCTCTTTGTGAGATTCGGTCACATTCCATCAATTTGATCCATGGTCTGCCATTTTGGGATTTCTCTTCAACATTCAAAGCGGCGTGGTGTTCAACACTTAGGACAGGAGGAGAAAGTTTTGAATCTTTCGACTTTATTCAAACTACTACTTCTATTACACAGCTGAGCAAAGCCTTTAAAATAGTTAACCATAAAAATAGAATAAAATGCTAAAGGCCTTAACAGGCTCACAGTTTATTCTAGATCATTAGAGTCTGTCAGGAGTCAGTTGTCACTTTGTCTTCTTGCAATTTCCCTTCTTAGCCACGCTTTGTATCGATGCATGAGCTCTGTGCTGAAGTCTGGTTTTGCTCCGCCAAGTTGCCGTAGGCCCCAATTGCGCTCGTGTCTAGCCAAGTTCTGTGCAGTGAATGCAGGGATATTGAAAGTTTCAATTCCGGCTCGGTGCAATCCTTGACTTATTCCTAGCTAACGGAGAATGCGACCAGGAATGTAGAATGTGAAAGCGGTCAGCCCGGCTATCACCATCCTCTCGAAACCTGCATAATTAAGGGCCATGTTTGGGATGTCCAAGGCCTCATGCCTCCAGATAATCTCATGCGGGTGCATTTCATTCATGAATGTGTACCACTAGTTCACGGACATCTCCGGATAGATCATCCCGCGCTGATGCATCTGACCGGGCAGGTGAGGCCAGTTTGCCTCCGGTGCCATGAGCAATCCCAATTTGTCAGATAGCCATAGCTGTAGGTGAGGGTAAAAGACAAGTAAGGAGCTATATAAGACTTGAGTGAGAAAACAAGTGAGGAGCCCCGACATGGCCTAAACCGAGAGATGAGGTAAAAGGTAAGTGTGCGAAAACTCGAAAAAGGTGAGCTGAGTGAGAATTTACCTGCAGTAGGAGTGGACTACCGCTGAATATGTTTGTTTGGCCAGTAGAAACCAAATCCAAACCCATGAGTGTCTCTACTAAAACCAATGGCACCACATTCCTTCGAGTACCCATTTGAGCGGCAACGCTCACCAGCGAAGGGTTGACTCGCCCATTCGGAGATACTAGCAAGTAAGCGGCCAATACGCTGATCGTCAGGGCAAATCGACGTCGGGCTTGCAAGGCGGTGTCTTCTATGTTTCCTTCAGGTCCGTACCACTCCATCAGACGCATGATGTTGATTTGCCCCTCAGTTAACAGACTTTCGGCTGCTCCTCTCAAAATGTCGAGACATGATTGCAAAAGCTTTGGCATGCTCTTCCTATAAGGTGGTACGACAATCACGCTCGAACCAAACCCCTGGAGATATGCTTGGAATTCTTCTACGGTTGGGCACAGCTCGTTGTCCCTGAATCTGAAAACATGAACCTCTGGGTCCTAGAACTGTAGCGCTGCCATCAGAATTTCGGGCCGGACCCTCACGTTGCGAAGAAGACGAAAAGCGGCCAACCCGTGAAAGCGAAAGGATAGCCAATCTCCAGCTACGAAAGCCGTTAGCCGCGGGCTGATCAAGACTGAAAGGTTATTTGCCATTATAGGGGAGTTGGAAGTGCTTGTTCTGGGGGGGGGGGGTTGTGCCTCACATTTCCAGGGACATATCCTTTTATAGCCAAGGCATGATGAAATATCTCCTTTTATCAAGGCAAATATCCAAGCAAGGTGGCATTGCCCCTTTCAATGCAAGGGCACACCTGTGAACTGCCCCAGGTGTGTTCTGGACAGCCAAGGACAGTGACAAGGCATCCAACGTCTCAGATTCAAGATTGGTCAAACAAAGGTGGCTTAGTAGGGACTTTCCATCGCGCAATTGTCTCACTCCATCGCGCGATCTTACCAGTCCATCGCGCGATGGTTAAGTTTGCAATTTGACAGTTTACAGCAACTACTAACCAACTTTGGTCATTTTTCATTCCAGGGGTTGTTTTGCAGTTTTGATGGTTCCGGTAAGTCACTATCATTATATGTGACTGTGCCCAAGTGTTGGATTCGGAATATCGCGTTTAATGGAGATTTTGGACCCTCAGTGGCCCATTTCAAGTACAAATTAGGATTTCGGGTGGTCAAAATGTGTTTTAGAGGTTTTCACCCCATTCTCTCATGCTGTACAGGTCATATGAACCTAATGTGACTGTACGGAGGTGTCAGTTTCAGTCCGAGACATAATCAAGTCATGTTTTACATTTCGTGTCCGTTTTTGTGTCTTTTTAGCACTTTTTGGTCTAAACTTTGCTCCGGAATGTATTTTTCAGATCCGTTGATTCGTACGGGTCGTGTGATGCGTGTTTGACCTCACAGGAGCGTCGGCTTCATCAGAATTGAAGTATTTGGAGTTTTGGATCGTTGTTACCCAAAATTTCATTATATTTCCTGTATCCTCGTATCTTGGTCGTGTCTTAGGTTGTATCCTTTGATTTCTCTTCTGAGTTGGTCACGTTTATGCATATATGTGTGTCTGTAAGCAGTCTCAGCATGTCATCAATGCAAGTTTGGTATTAGTGGTGAGTTTTATTTGCTTTAATCCACTGCGAGAGTAATAAACCGGGAAAATGCAAATTTTATAGCTAAACTATGCTCTATCCATGTCAAAACGAAGAAAACTACTGAAGGTTTGGCACTTCGGCCAATCAGAATCATCATGTCTGCTCGGGCACATCCGCCCACAAATCAAAAAGGCACGCAGGCCTGAAAATAGCTATTGCATGTCGGCTGGGGCCTATTCGCCCATCATCTATCTATCTACTTGGGCACGCAGGCCCGAAATCAAAAATCAAAAGTGGAGGAAGTAAATGAGGCTTCGCAATAGCCCTCAATCCTCTCCTAGCCAATCACCACCGCCGTCGTCGTCAGCCATTTCCCTGGGATCTTGCTTGTATCCGGGATCGTTCGCGGTGTCGTTAGAACCACTGTCGTCGGACGACCCCTCTTCTCCCTCTTCTTCTTCCCCTCCTTCTTATTCCTGCTCTCCTTCTTCGTCCTCCTCCTCATAGGCCTCAAGCAGGATTAGCCGCTTCTTACGGGCCGGCTCATCTTGCGAGGGCCTCTGGTGCATTTTGATTTGATATCGCTCCTCAGCGCGTGCCACAGCCTCTCGGGTTGCCTCCTCACTTGTAGCGGTCAGCTGTGGGCCTCTTGCCTGTCGTCTAGTAGCGACCGGAGGAGTTAGAGCCCTTTCTGCCAATTTCTTCTGTGGAGGGTCTCTAGCGCTCTTCCTCCTAGGAGCCGCCTGTCTTTGTGCCTGCATTGTAATTATTCATGCATTAGTATACATTGTGCATATTGTATGTTTGAAAGCAGGTATGATCAATTCCAAATCAATGGCTATCAAAGCATAATATCTGTTAAACAAGGAAGCATATATCAAGTATCGAAAGCAGGAATGTATCGTTTTCTGAAGGGTATACCTGAGATCTCTGAGCCGCCGATGATGGAGTTGGCACTGGATAGCGCAGGTCCAATGGCAAACCGCTTGCCGCTCTTCTCGCTACGTTCTCCAATGCAAGCATGCGACGAACAGCTTCGTTCGCCCATTCGGTTGGTACCTGCAATAGTGAATGAGGAGTTGTCAGACATTTCAGCAATGATTCTATTCTAGTGACATGCAATGAAAGGAAACAATGATGTCTTACTGGAACAGTGATTGGCGTAGGCTCAACTCTGGTAGGTGCTAGGTGTAGCTCAGTTGGATTGCCCTGAGAGTCTACCACTGCTATCTTCCACAGCAATTTTGGTGGCCCACCTCTCAATGGTCCACTCAGGCCTCGTCTCACACGGCCTTTGCCACCGCTCTGTCTTTCTCCTGCAGCTCTTCTGTCCTTAGCAGCTCCATGGGCTTGACTCCGGACCTCTCTGAACTCCCGGACTCTTAGTGGCCCTGCCAAACGCTCCCTCTGGTATGTCGCGTAGTCCATGTCAGGAAGCAAGTGGCATGTCAGGTCGGTGTCAAGCTGTGTGAACGTCTCCAGCTCGGCCAATGTGTACTCTCCTGTGTATGAGGCTCCTGGTGGAAGTGGCCTAGGTACCTGGAACTCAGCAAGGCCAAGCGACTGACGTGTCACCCGATCTCCCAAGTACCACTGCCAACCAAAGGCAGACTCCAACAACACTCTGCTCGCCGTCACAACCCTGCTCCTAGCCAAGTACTCGGGCTCAAGCCCTGCCACCCTCCAAGGATCCCACTCGATCTACACACAAGACAGGCAGACAATGCAAGTATCGGTCAGCGACAACATTAAAGCAATAGAAAGGGGTGTGTATTTCTGTTTGATAAAGTTTCGTGATTATACCTGTGAGGGTCGGAGCTCGTTTAAGTATATCCTAAAGCCATTCAGATCGCCTCTCTTTTTCTTCTCTCCCATGTTCTTCTTACTCCAGATATGAGCACGCTGGAGGATCCCCAAGTCAAGGCTCTTCGTCGCTGGACGACACATGTTCAAAACCTCGTAAGCCCAGAGCTGCATAGTTATCAATAGATGAAATTGTTAGTACATGCAAGAATACTATTGAGCAGGTTACGCAGTTAAATGAACATAAGAGTAATTTGAGATTATGCCCTATTGAAATCATACCTCCCAGACTCTCCAATACCCAGCTGTGCTCATTTTCGTCCTCGACGAATCCCCCAAAAAGCCATAGGCCGCGCCCATGCTGCTCCACCCCAGTCGAAGTGTGAGGCTGTCCTCAAATCCCTCAGCACGGGCAAGTATGACAGGTGGACCTTATTGCGCCTGTTTGGGTATAGGGTTGCGCCAAAAAGGTACAACAGGTACTCCCGAGCCATCTGTTCCGCTTCCTGCTCAGTTGTCACCTTTTTCTTGAGGTACTTGTTGAACTGCCTGTACCATGCCATTCCTTCCTCAATCTTGGGCGCCTCTCCTAAGAACCACTCTAGAGCCACCGGATCTTCTTGAATGCCCAAATCAAATGGGATAGGCTCGCCCTCGACTCTCAGGCCGGTGATCGCTGCAAAGTTAGCCGGTGTCACTATCATCTCCCCTATCGGTAAGTGAAAGGTGTTGGTAGTGTCCCTCCACCTCTCTGCAAGTACCACTAAAATGGCATGGTCATTTCTGGCTGAAGTAAGCGTCTGAATGAACTCGTCGAAGCCTGCCTCATCCACTAACTGCCTCACCCTGGCAGGCAAACCCTGGTATAATACCAAAGAGCTACACGCACTTCCAAAGCCACGGATGTCCCTCTGCCTTGCACTCTCCTATGGCAGACACCAAACAAAAACACGCAGCAAGAGGATATGTCAGTATGCAAGATTTTCATTCTCAAGTTCTAGGTAATCAATGTAGCTTGGCAACGGATGGTTGGTTCAAATTATTATATTGCATGCATGGCATTCGATGGCAAGGTCATGTTATTGCAATTTAGTCCTTTCTTTCAAGAATTACCATATACGTTTAACATTCAAGCACAAATAGGCGAATTCAAATTTGAAACTACAAAAGGGGATTTTGGAAAGTTACCTCTGTCCAGTTGCTTGAAATGTGGGTCTCGGGGTCTCTCAAGACGAGCTTGGAGTCGTACTCTGTCTGCCCTGGCCTATACGCTGCAAAGCCCGATGGTACAAACAAGTGTGGTGTGGGTGGCTCATACCCATCTGCTGTGAACGGGACATGTGTCAGTCCCTCTGCCTCTGTCACTACCATCACTCTGGGCCCCTAAACCCTAGCTCTGGTCCTCTCCTCGGCCTCCATACCTCTCAGGACCTCCTCTTCCTCGGCTCTCTCTCTCTCGGCCCTCGCCGCGGCCTCCGAAGCTGCTATCACTCTCTCACGCTCCTCCCGGGCCTCCAAAACAGCAGCCCCTATTGCGGGGTTATCCTCCAAAAGTTGGGCAAGTTGCTCGTCACTCAGGAGCTCAGCGACATCCTGTTTCATGATCGGCCTATGGCCCGATGATGTAGCCGCCGGCCGGAAGAGTACATCCTCCTCTCTGTATACAAACGGAACCCCCGTGGTTTCTACCTCTTCGGTTGCCACACCCTGCCTCTCGCCGGATCTCTCGGTGGAGACTCTCTTGGCCCAACACCATCACCTCCAGCACTACTGCCGCCAGTACCTCCTGAATCACTACCAGTCACCACCGAGCTTTCCACTGCCATGCTCGGGTCCAATGGCCAAACGACAGACCCCGTGGTCCCAGCCTCCTCCGTCGCGCAATGATCTGGCTCCGTCGCGCGACACTCATCATCACCACCAACCTTTTGCTCGCAGCCTTGATCTCCATCACCGCTGCCTGTCACGATTGCACTAGTACCCTCGGCGGACTGTGCCGGCTGTTGGTCTCTTGTGTCGACCTCCATTGGCCCTCCCTCATCTTCCGGACGATCAACAACCTCTCCTCCACTGCCACCATTGCCGTGATCCACCATGGGTGTATGTTTGGGCGTAGGTTTATCGATTTTCGTTAAGAAATCAAGGGTTTGGAAGGAGAACTTAGGGTTTGAGTTGGGGGTTTGAGGGAGAAGAGAGTTTGAAACTGTTGTGAGCGGTTTCAAAATGTCCCCATCGATTTTATGGAAGAAAACAGGTGTGGGCCGGGTCTGGGCTCTTTCCAGACCCAAGCCCTAACAGGAAACCCTCGCGCGACGGAATGGCTCTGTCGCGCGATGGTCCAAGTGGGCCTTCGGGCCCAATGTAGCTTCTGGACCGGCCCGATCATGTTTATCTCTCTTACAAATGCCCCTCATTTTTGGGTATGGCACCGCAGTAATTTTGATGGTCGTCATGAATTAAATGACTTTCAAATTGAGCACTTTTTGAATCCCCAGCAGTGGTCCGCCCGCGCTCAGTCCGATTATCAATCAACGACGATCCATCCGTCCATTTTCAAAATCAACGACGATCTATCCGTCCATTTTCAAAATCAGCGACGATCCATCCGTCCGATTATAAATCAACGATGATCCATCCGTCCGATTATCAATTAGCGACGATCCATCCGTCCGATTATCAATCAACGACGATCCATCCGTCCATTTTCAAAATCAGCGACGATCCATCCGTCCGATTATCAATCGACGACGATCCATTCGTCCGATTATCAATCAGTGACGATCCATCCGTCTGATTATCAACCAACGACGATCCATCCGTCCGATTATCAATCAACGACGATCTATCCATCCATTTTTAAAATCAGCGATGATCCATCCGTTCGATTATCAATCAACGACGATCCATCCGTCCATTTTCAAAATCAACGACGATCTATCCATCCATCTTATTTACTCCCCAGGAGAGTTTATTCAAACGGTTGGTCAGCTCTCTGATCCATCGGGGCACGGTATTTTTATATACTTGTTCGCATTTTCCATTTTATCGACTTTAGGGTAAATTGGATGGGTGTCTAGAAATCTTTGACGTTACCCGTACTAGTCAATGGTGCTCCGCGTGCCGTCAAAGAGGGACTACTGTAGACACCCCAATCTGGTTTCTCAATTGTTTTACTTTGTTTTTCGATTTCTTGTTTACCCGATGATGAATCAGATCAAAAACAGTCTTGAGAGTAAAATGGTTTGAGCTTGGAGTGAGTGGAGCCCATCCTAAATCCAAAAACCCTAAATAAAAACCCTGACCTCAAGTTTGACCATCGCGCAATCTATTGGATCTCTCGCGCGATGCTTTATCTGCCAGGTGTTAGTCAAAGTCAAAGCCTTGACTATTGACCATCGCGGGGTTGGTAAAACCCTCACGCGATGGACCCAGTCCCTCGCACGATGGTCAACACCTGTTGTTTTCACCTTTTTCCAGCTGGATTTTGTGATGATCAGGGGGCTACTGACCTGGGAACCCCATTTTCGTCGACTGAACAGCGTTTGCAGGTGCATGGGTTGCACCACCCTCACAACCACTCCCCTCACCTTGTTGGCCACTTTCTCCACCAAGGAGGGCTGGCCAGCCTTGTTGGCTGGTCACTAGGCCAAGCCCTTCACCCACCTCACACCTTCTCTTGTCCTATAAATACCCCCCATTGATCATCTTGCAAAGGGTTACAAAAAAAATCAAGCAAATAGAAGGCATACAAACCCCAAACACACTTGATATCTCCACATTCTAATCACATCTATACATTCATTTTCCAAGCTACACCACCTTGTTCAATCCATTTTCGAGACACTCAAGCAAAGGTATAATTCCTGTTGTTTACTGTTTTGATCCCTGAGGGGGGCTGGCAGAGCCAAGGTTGATAATCAATATCAGTCCTGGTTCTAAAGTCAGCAGGGCTACAAGAGCCGTGTAACAAGCAAACCCACACGCACGACGGACTTACTATATCGCACGACTGTTTCAGTCAGCACGTGACGGTCCTTGTGGGGATGGGATGCTGGTTATTTTCTATTTTATAGTATTTTAAATCACTGTGAAGCATGTTTAAAACCAGACCCACTATCTTGCACGCTAAAATTTGTAGTTTAACTTAGAACTCTTAGTCATTTAGCTTGGGAATGCCCCTGGGTTGCTTCTGAACATGTCTCAGAGCCCAGGCATGCAAAGCAAAATTCCTGGAAGTCCAGTCATGGCCCTCGCGCGACGATCTGACTCCATCGCGCAATGGTCAGTCTGTTGCCAGCAATTGCCCTTGCATGGGCAACTAGGTCTAAAGGCCTCTGTTTTGGTACCCCCATTGTTTTGTGGTTGTATTTTATTCCTGTTATCCCCGTTTGTAATAATTATTTACTTTCAGTACATATAAACTGCTTGGTTTGAATCCTGGGTGTGCACTGGTCCTTCCAGAGCCCAGAAGGAGATAAAATTGAACCTGTTGGAGGGATATAACCATCGCGCGATGGTATGAGTTGGTCGCATGACAATTAACTTGCATGCTGGCAGAGCCATGCATGCAAGTTGGCTGCTGCCTGTGCCACATTCATATCAACGCACTGTTTTGATGCCCGGTAATAGTGTTGGGTTTTATCTCGTTTATTTTTCAAGCATGCCATCCATCCATATTATCTTTGATCACATGTTGCAAGGTGTTACAGTTTAGAATCCCCGATTAACTGTTTCCCTGCCCTAATTGGCTAAAAATTGGTTAATAAAAGAAGAATCGCAAACTTTTTCACAAAATGCTTAAGTAGAGACCGATCTCCGGACCCAGATATGGTTATGACGGACTGGTTCCTTAACTTTTTCAAATCAAATAGCGCGGCTGGTGCTTCGAAATACGGTTCCTTGGGTGTCGGACCTTCAAAACCCAAGTGGCGACTCTATATTTTGCGAGCGCTTGTCGTCCAGCTAAGCGCTCCCTCGAACCGGCATTTTGAAAGGAACGGAATCCTTTTGGAAGGGCACGCTGCCTACAGGAGTGATGAGCAGAAAGATAATTTGACAATAAACAAGTAAAGAGCAAACCTGTAGTTGCAAAGGACTGCCTGAGAACTGGGCTGTTGGATTACCCTTCACTGCAGCAAGACCTATCAAGGTCTCTGCCAACACTAAACCAGCAAAACCTACACGGTTTCCAATCTGTTGGGCGAAGTCAAGCAGCATAGAATCAGAACGGCCAGAGGAGGGGCCGAGCAAGTAATAGTGGAGAAGACAGATGCACAGAGCATGAAAGCACTCTTTCTGTTGAGGAACTTGGCGATGTACCAAAACGTTGAATAAGCTATAGGGTTTCCAACCTTCCATTCACCACGAAGAGCCTAACTTCGTGTTTCTGAACTTAGAACAGAGCCTTCAAAAGGTCGCCACGATTAAACATAGGGTTAAGGATAATGAGACCTTTTCTATCCGAATGACCCATAATGGCTGCAATCTCCTCGAAGGTAGGACACAATTCTTCTCTTTTAAATCAAAAAACGTGAAGAACAGGATCCCACAAGCTAGTGGCTGCACGAAGAAAAGCAAAATTCACCGGAATATGGCAAAGGGAGAAGAGGAAATCCATGCCCAAGGACTTAAAAAGTAAACGGTTGAGGCCATTGAAGGAATCCAACCACTGATCAAGAACTAGTTCTGCCATGTGTTAAGGACTGCTACTAACAAACAATCAAAGTTCGTAGAATGCGTACTTATAGGCTAGGTCAAATCCCAATCCGAATTAGAATCAGATTCTAAAATCCATGTTAACCAAGTCAGTCTCTCAGCCGGCGCTTCGATATAACGGCCATAGGATCGATTCCTCGGCTCATGAAAATCAAGGCTGACTCAAAGTCAACACCAGGAAGATGAATTGATCCCTCTGCCACTCGATCAATCTCTCGGCCGCTAGAATGATTTTTTTACAAAGAAGTTCCACGGTCCTGCTCAATTTGTCGAGATACAATTTTCATATTAAGCAAAACGGCACAAATGTAGCATACACAATCACATATCAGAGCAAAAGATTTTGTTTCATATAACAAAAGCTTTTTACATCACAAGGTGAACCATCCCACATTTCCTAAAAGAATTATACATCGGTTTCCTGTCAGACTAACCTATGCAGGAAGAAAAATAGAAAAGAAAACAAGAAGGAGAAGAGGATGCCGAATCCTTTGGTGGTCCGAACACCGGAGACCAGCTGCAAAAAAGAAGAGGACACCCCCAGGGTGATGTATGCCAGAGAAGTACTACGGTGCAGAAGAGACACCATATGGCTCAAAAGAATCACCACACGGCCCAGAAAAATCACCATACCGCGTACAAGCGCCACCCTAGGAGTTTCGCGTCACGGAAGCAAGCCCGCCATGCGAGGGTCCCTAATTAAACATTAAGACAAGATCGAGAACATCGCGGACTCCCTCCGCGATCGCTAACCACACGTCACTCATGGCCCAGACCCGACGGGAATGAGGGAGAGAAGAAGTGAAGAGGTCCTTGGTGGAGGCCTTCGGTAGAACGGAACGAAGAGAGAAGGAGAGAAGTGAATAAAAACGCCGAAGTCTCAGCTTTTATAGAGCTGTGGAAATCAAGCAATTATGCGGTCGAGATTTTGATCCTTCGGTTGAGACATCAATTATTCGGCCGAGAGATTAATCTCCTAGCCCTCCAATCCATTTTCTACAGGCACGTCAGATCTTGTCTAGTGCACTAATTCTAGCCAATATGAAGTTTTGGGTCCATGACCGACAAAACCAATAATGAACATTGGTTGAATCAGTCTTGGGGGCATTCCCGAGCAAATACAGTGTAGTCAAAACTAGCCCTGGGGGCATGCCCGAGCATGAAAAATGTCAATCACTGAGATCCAAGGATCCCTAACGTAGCAAACTCAAGCTCCGCAACTCCAAGTCACTCAGCGGCTCTACGCCCATAATCGTTCAGCAGCCTCACGCTCACTATTTCACCCAGTGGCTCTGTACTCGTAAGTGCCTCAGCAGTTCTGCACCCACTCCATGATCACTACTGCAGCTCTATGCTCGCTATTAGCAGCTCCACATTCATACCCTTACACCAAGCTATCCGATGACTCTACGCTTGTGCTTACCATCTCAGCGGCTCTACACCCATAAACTCACTACTTCAAGTTGTTCCACTTCAACCACTCTATCGGCAGCTCCATGTCCACAGCTTCATCATCTCAGTGGGTCTACGCCCATGATCAATATCACCCAGCAACTCCAACAACTCTATACTCCCAACAACTCATGCTCGAATCAATCAACAGCTTTGTTTGATGCTCAACGGCCCCGTATTCACTCCTTCAGCAGCAGCTCCAAACTCACCATCACTCAACAGCCCTGAGCTCACCATCTCAACAGCTTTGTTCACCCTGTAGCAGCCCTACAGCTCTATGCTCAGTAGCTTCACACTCATACCCATTACATCCAGTGGCTCTACGCCCCTACTCATTATTTTGGCGGCTCTACGCCTATTACCATCTCATGCCTACCGCTATCAAAGCTACTCAAATAGACTCCACCATCCCAAATAGCAATCCCATGCTTTGTAACACAGCATGCTTCATGACTTCGTGCTCACTATCTCGCTATCCTAGCAGCCTGGTGCCCAAGCAGCCTCGTACTTACTCACCATCATCAAAGCTACTCCGTCTTCACAAATCCCTAGCCACCTAGCAGTCCAGCAGTACTTATCAGGCAATTTAGCGGCTTTACGCCCGTGCTCTCTATCACTAAGTAGCTCTATGCTTGCCATCTCAATAACTCCACCTCAGCAGCTCTAAGCTCACTCAAGCAGCTCTAAACTCATTCAGCAGCTCCAAGCTAACCATAGAGCTCGCTATCTCATACTACAAGTCACTCAGCAGCTCTACGCCTATAACCACCCCATCAAGCAAACTCAGGGCCTCCAAGCCCACCATCTCAACAGCTCTATGCCCACTATCTCAACGGCTCCAAGCCCCTTGACTCAACGGCTCTACGCCCACTATTTCAACAAGCCCTATGCCATACCAATCAACAAGATATTATCTGTTCTCAAGCTCTACACTTGAATGCTCAAAATCCAACATTTTGAACGCTCGAAGCTCTTTGAATACCCAACCATTGTGTACTGGATGCTCAAGTTCTACACTTGAATGCTCAAGGTCTACGCTTGAATGCCCAACCACTACGTACTGGAGCTCAAAGCCTGTACTTTGAATGCTCAGATTCTATCCTCCGAATGCTCGAGCTCTATGCTCTGAATGCTCAAGTCCAGAACTTGAAAGAAGCTCTATGCTTATTGGATTATTCACATCGAGTTTGCATTAGTTACATCATCATTACCATTATCACATCTAACATACCATCATTGTTGTAGGGGGATGAAAACAATTGGCACCTTGAACTGTCGTTTAGAATAGCACTTTGATTGCAAACGGCTACTCGTGCCTCTTCACCGGAACCCTAGTTTGATGCCTGAACCCTAATCTGCAAAACAGACAAGGGGTGAGCGCACCTTTGCCTCTCGTGGCAAAGGCCCTCCGATGCCTAAGTTAGTATCACGTACTAGCCGATGAACCCTAATTATCAGCAGGTAATACGTATGAATATAACGTATTGCGTACCTTTTACCTCTAGGTTTACCTCATATTTATAGATTCTTGGATACTTGTTGCCCAAGTATCCGTGTTGCCCTAGGTTTCCTACCTCGTATGGGAAACCAAAATATCTTGGATTCTCGTTCCCTTATCAGTTCATTACCTTAGTTTATTTAGGACTCTTTTCCATATCCAGCCGAACATCCCACTCTCGTTGGGTATATTATCTAGATCTTATATTCTCGGGATCTCATCTTTTACGGGGAATGACTACTCTGGAATCTTCCAAAGTACTCCTCTGCTCCTACTCTTTGATTGGAGCTCTTTCATTGTTCGGCTCTCTCGTAGCCGAACAGGCTGCCTGGGCCGGCTACTTCACATGTAACTTGGTCCTTGTTTAACTATTTGGACCAATGTAACGGTATGTCTCTATCTGCCGAACAGTCAATATAGACCAATGACTTCTCATGCCATTAGTCCATATTGTCGACCATCGCTCATGGTGGTTTTAATCGTGTTCTAACCCATGATCCCTCGTATCACGTGCTTGGTTATTCCTTTATCTGTTCGGGAATACATCCCTACAATCGTCATACATATACTATCTTTTGCATCTCTTTTTCACTCATGAAACAGGTCAATCATGCAATCAACCAGCTCTACGCCTTAGTTATATTGATCAGTCCAATGCCTCGATCCTCTGGCTCTACGCTAAAATCTACGCCTCAATTCTATCACCTCTAGCTTCAAGCTTCAACTCCTCAGGCTTTTACCTCATGACTGGAACCGGTTTCACACCTCGGTTCTATCACTTCAAGCTCCGTGCTTCGACTTCTCAGGCTCTCGCCTTATGACTGCAACCAGCTCAGCGCCTTGGTTCCCTCATCTTAAAGCTCCACGCTCCAGTTATTGGCCTTGTGCTCGCCATATCACAAAAATTGGCGTCCGATTGTCTCCAGAAGATGGTTAAGATTACATCCTAATTACATTTATTCCATCAAGCTCATTCACAAGGATAGGCTACTCTATTGAGCTCCCTGTCAAAGTAAGGATGATCAAGAAAAGCAAACGACTCACATGCTATGTATTGATCTACCCCAAAATACTAAGGATGCTCTCTGCAAAAAATTCCCCGGTAGCCCTGCGCTCCTTCAATTACTCCCCGCCAAAATCTTGGCATTGCCCAGGTACATCACATTACGGCTTTCTAAGCCCAAAGTTACATCTTCTGTTTCTAACCCTCCAAACTTTTTATTTTTCTTTATTGCCTCTGAACTAGGGTAGGTCTGAATTTCCAGTGTGAAATATGTAAGCAGCCTCCCGGCCCGACCATAACAAAAACCTTTTTCAAAAAACCCTTTGGAATAGTGGTTTGACCAAATTGAGTTGCTTTTATAGCTTTGACTCTTACTTAAACATGTCTTGCGATCCGTCTAAGTTCAGTCAAAGAGGGGCATCTGTAGACACCCCAATTAGGCCTAACGATTATTTCAAGTCCCACCTTAAGGACCATCCCGATGATGACTGGATACAGTGATTGCTGATTGACTTCTCGTGAACCCATGGACTTATGGTGTGTACTTTTAGCCACTTAGAGGACCCAATCCAGAGCCATATAGCCTTTCAGATAGAAATATAGCATTCTAGGAAATCTATCTTTTGGCTGTAACATCGATCTCACGGCCTCAACTTCATTCTTTCACCCGTGAAACTTGTTGCTTGAAAATCTCCCTGAGAGATTGAACCTTCAGCCGCCAGGTCTATCCTTCGGCCGCTTAATCATTTCTTTGGCCGCCAGATCGTCTATTTTCCAGATTCTGGAATGTTCTATCATACGTTTGATCCGATCCTCAAAACCCTAGCAGCCTTTCTCCGATGCGTTCGGGCTACGCAGCAGATCGCGTCTAGAGATCTTTTTACCTTAAAATTCCTTTTTGATTTACACCATTTGATTGGCCGGAGTGAGTCACCAATTGCCTATATAAAGAGTCCCTAGGGTTTCGAAATTGATAAGGTTCATACACTTTCTCTAGCCACGAAACCCTGCAAATATACTCTCTCATGTCCCCTCTACAAAAGCCTTAACCTCCTGGAGGCAGCCGCGATCCAATGATCCAAATCCCGAAGTTTAAACCCTAACCCTAGGGTTTACAAGAAGCAAATCAGTCAATCTCCTTCAATCCGAAGCAATCAAGTCACTGAGGGATCAAGGTGGTGAGGCCCAGGGGCCTTTGGTTTGTTTTATTTTTCAATTTATGCATGCTAATCGTAGAAATTTGATTCTGTTAATTATTTAGTCTGGTGCGAGGAAGAACATCGGCTGGATCTTTGATCCATCTGCTGGTACATTGAACCAGGAGGATTTCTCGGCCGTGACATCCATTCACCGGCCACGAGATCCATCTCCCTGGGACATCTTGTTTTATTCTGCTTATTCTGATGCATGTTTCAATTACAGTCTTGGCTCACCATTAACTATTTAAAGCCTAATTAATCAGTTTGTGTTAGAATTACATAGAGCATGTATTAATCTTATGTCAAATAATTATGGGCCAGTCTCACGACTAGGCAAAGAGGGGTGCCTAACACCTTCCCCTTATTGTACTTTTGGTTCCCATACCCAGAATCTCTACTTTTTTTTCCTATTTTTTTTATAAACTGGGTGGCGACTTTATTTTGATGATAACCGCTATCATGTGGCGATGTTCCTAGCCATGGGAATATCCACGATCTTGGTTTATGAAGCAAACAACCAAACAAACAAACAATGATCAATCTGTATGGCGATGCCCCACTTGGGAGGTGTCTACAGAACTCTTGAGAAAGTAGCCTCAAGTGCTAAAGTGGAAAGAATACTCTAAAAGGTTCCAGAACAGTGGTATCCCGTAAGGAATGAGGTCCCGAGAATGTAGGATCTAAGAAAGATACCCAACGGGAATGGGATGTTCAGCCTGCTATGGAAAAGAGTCCGAAAAGGACTAAAGTAATGAATTGATAAGGGAACAAGAATCCAAAATGTCTTGGTTTCCTATACGAGATAGGAAACCTAGGGCAACAGAGATGCTTGGGCAACAAGCAAACATATGCCTATATAAACAAGGTTAACCTAGAGGTAAAAGGTATGCAATACACTGCATTCATACTTTCCTACGGATAATTAGGGTTTCCATCAAGTACGAGATACTAACTTAGGCATCGGAGGGCCTTTGCCACAAGAGGCAAAGATGCGCTCACCCTTTGTCTATTTTGCAAATTAGAGTTCCAACGAGAAATCAAGGTTCTGGGCAGAAGGCCAAAGGTATCTATTGCGTTACTCTTGTAGCTACAAGCACCATCAGATTTTTCCCACCTATATAAATATTCTGGAATGGATTCCTTAAACGATAGGAGCGATTCTCGCGAAAAAGTAAATGATGTGTTATTGCCATAATGGGCACAGTATTAGTCCTCATATGGAACAGACTCAATGTAGGTAGGAATCCATAATGAGAAGGATTCATCGTTTGATTGTATTTCCTAACGAGAATAGGACATCAGCCAGCTAAGGGAGAGAATCCCATAAAAGCTAGGTTTTCTATCCCGTATAGGAAACCTAGGGCAACAAGGATACTTGGAGAACAAGTTGCACGAAATCTAGAAATATGAGGTAACACTAATGAGAAAAGTACACAATGATTTAGCAATTATATTAGTTACGAGAGTTAGGGTTTTTTGAGCATATGTGATATTAACTTAGGCATTGGAGGGCCTTTGCTGACGAGAGGCAAAGGTGTGCTCATTGTGTTTGTTTTTGCAGGTCTTAGGGTTCCGACGAGGCTATCACGTGCAGTTTGATCTGGAAAGGTGTTGTTTCACTTTAAGAGGATTTTCCCTTACAATTGGCGCCAAGGACAGACCCAAAGGGGGTCACGCGGGGGCATGTGCCCCCACTCAAAATTATTATTTTTTTATATTTTTGTATAAATTAGAATAATTATAAAAGTGTGCTAACATATAAACATACACATTTGCATATATTTCAAAAATACACATATAAAAATAATTTTATGTCTAAATTTCATCATATGATACATTTATACTTGTTTTACAAGCTGTTTGTCTATTTGGAGCTATTCTTTCTTGATTCTCTTTATTTTAAACCGTTTGAGATAAACATTTCAAAATAAAGTCATTAACAAAACTAGTTCAATCATTCTAAAACTTGGCAATGTTCATTTGAAACATACTTTAAATTTTTTTCTGAAATTTTGTCCTAATTTTTACCTAGTTTAACTTAAAAGTATGTGTTATAAACTTTTGTAGTTAGTAATGTATGCGTTAATTGTGTACGATCTTATTGTACTAAAAAAAAATGAACTTTCTCTATTATGATTAACAGGTGTCTCCACTATACTATATTCTTGGATCCGTCCCTGATTGGCATCGTTTGTGGGAAATGAATCAATTCTTTGAGATTAAACCATGGCAAAGGTGGACCCTAAGACTCCACGAGTGAATCTGGACAGAGGCGGGGACAAAAGTGCATCGCATGTGCTAAAGAAATCGCCGCAAGGTAAACAGAAAGATGTGGTAGATTTGAGCAAGCCTCCGCATGAGCGTCGTTCCCGCGAAGATGGAGACGGCAGCCAGAAGTCAGATGGCAGCAGAGGGAAGAAGGACAAATCTCTGTCTCATCACAAGGAGAGAAACGAGAAATCTGACAAACAATCTGTGAGCGTTTGGGACAGTGACGATTGTCTTGAAAGGAAGGAACGCAAATTGGAGGAGTACGCAAGGCACATGAAAAATTATGAACGAGAAATATGCGAGTTAAAGAAGCAAGCGACCTACGTGGAAAGATCAGGAAGTACACGAGAGTACCGAAGTAGGGATTGAACTCCCGGGGAACGTAGAAGGGACTTCCACGTAAGAGGAGAGATAGAAGCCTAACTCCAGAAGAATGAAGGTCAAGGAAACACCATCGGGATAGATACGAGAGGTCTGACTCGGATTGAGAAAGGGATGAGGAACGAAGGACTGGACGGTGCAAGGAAGGGACTACGAAGGGGAACTTCGAGCCCAGAGATGAGGATGGCCAAGTGATAGGTTTCCATGCCCCTCACAGATTTGGGCATCCACGTTAGTTCCTTTCTTTAGTTTGTTCTCATACTTTTCTAATTTGGTCGTTTGTATGCTTCTTTGCAGCCACAAATGTCAATCAAGGCCACGACATCATTACCCCTCAGGTTCATGTAATGGATATCAACCGTGCATTGGCTTTCAATGGGCAGGGGACTCATCTCGCAGGCCGAGCAAGAGCAGCATAAGTGCTCCTTAGCTACAGGGCTTCATACGGGGGATTTATTGACCGCCGCGCACGAGCAGCTGACAACCCAGAGCTCCTTGCCACCTCTTCCTCAAATCCTGTTAGAGGAAGGACCAGTCGCTCTCCCACTCCTCCGATACCTGACGTACCCATACGTCTTGCCGAGGAAGCTTCCATTTCCTCTTCCACTGGTTACACACCTTCTCCTCCACCTCAATAGATGAACCAGCCGATCAGCCTCAGTAGCCTTCTTACCCTTCCCAGACGTGGCCGGGGTCATTGCACTGTTCGTGGACACGAGGATTCTCAGGGTTGTGGTCGTCGAGCCAATGTTCATTCTGACACTCCCCCGGGCTTCTTTCTTGATGAGGTTGCCGAGGGTCATTGCGATAAGTGTCGATGCCTAGATTCTACCTCAATAGGGGCTGTTGTATCCGAAGGGAATTTAACCACCCATAGATCCTCTGCTTCAATTCTTGTTTGGGCTCTCGACTCTCACATGGAAACCGTCCAGTTAGTGTGCTGGACAGTGCAAACTTTGACGATACTGCTCTGGCCCTATCTCGAGCCTTTCTTCTTCCTGGGGATATGCAGAAGGGGGTTGAGAGCTCCCCAGACAAACTGCTTAGCTCCTTCATGGTGAACAGTGCTAAGGTTTGTCTCCTCACTCTGCTGTTCTTATCTTAGAATTCAATATCTTGTAATAATACCTGTTTGCTTGGGCAGTCGATACAAAAAATGGTGGCAATGGCTCAAAAACTCGGCCAAGTGGAGGCTCAGCGTGCCAAACTTGCCAGTGAGAATGCCAAGATGCTACGCACCATTGCCAAGCTTGAAAGAGAGAGACCAGGGACGTGGCATGTTGGAGGAGCTGAAGGGCAAGTTGGATGGTGCCAAGGATAGCCTTAACCAAACCCTCACGGAGCTTGAGTCAAGCAAGAATGAAGCCAAGTCTACGTATCAGCAGGGTTACAATGAGGGGAATAACATAGCCATTAAAAGCTACAAGATCCAAATGCCAACCATCCAAGATGAAATTTGGGCTGCTGCTTGAATGAAGGATGAGGTTCCAGAGTTGTCCATTCTTTGGACCGAGAACGATCTTATAAGCACCATTGTTACATCAAACGAGGAATTTGCTGAGGAGGAGGAGGATAATCTTGATAAGGAGTTGAACACCAATACCTCCGAGCAGCATAGTGCTGATGCCGAACAACATGGAGATACGACCAACCCTGGCCAGATGGAAGCCAGTGGTGGTCCAAATGATGAGAGCATCGTTGTGGAGGGCACAACTGCTCAAGTTATTCCTCCCCCTGTTCAGGACCAGACCGTTGATGAGTAAGTATGGTTTAATTTTCTTAAAACAATTTCCTTTCCTTAAATAGTTTGCAGGCCCTATGTGGCCGTAGATTTTGCCTTGCGAGGCATTGGTACATTTCCTCAAATTTCATAACACATGTATTTGGGCCTTATTGGCACAACACTCTTTAAACATGTGGCCGTTCATCGGCCTAGTTTTGGCCCTTCGTGGCATTTAATGGTGGCCCCTTTGTGGCTTTTGGCTTTCGTGTGCATTGTTTGTTAATTTATTCCAAGCACCTTGTATTGCTCCAACATCTCATGCCTAGTTCTAGGTTGTCGTATTTAAAACATATGCCTAAGTATTTATCATACTTGCATCTAAGTGTTTCGTACTTAGGGAATACCTGGTTTTGAGCTACCTTTTGGTAATAACTTTGATGCCTAAATTATTTCATATTTAGGCAGTCATTGTATGTTCATGTATTCTTCTAAGTGTTTCATACTTAGAACACATTTAGCCCAAGTGCTTTCATACTTGGCTAACTTTGCATGTTCATGTATGCATCCTAGGTGTTTTCGTACTTGGCTAACTTTGCATGTTCACGTATGCATCCCAGATGTTTTCATACTTAGGGAAGGTTTGCATGTATTCGTACACACCCCAAAGTTTTTTTGTACTTGGCTAACTTTGCATGTTCATGTATGCACCTCAAGTTTTTTCATACTTGGTCAAATTTCCTAAGTGTATTCGTACTAAGCCAATCGTAGTTTTGCATGCGCATATGCAACCCAAGGTTTTTCGTTGTCGGATAAATCTAAGTTTATTCATAACGCGCTAGGGCATTTGTGCCCTTTCTATGCTCCCCAATACGAAGGGAGAATAAAAAGTATATGTGTCTAACTTCGTATTCCAACAGTCACACCAAAAAGTAGAACAAAAATTTACAAAAACAAAATGTTCTCTAAAAACATAATTTTATTTATAACTTGAAACTCAAAGGGGCGTTACACATACCCTTTGTAACTATCAAATAAAAAAAAATAAGGGAATTTTATTCATAACCCCCACATAATCACGTTATGCATCCTAAAACAAAATGAAAATTAATCCGAAGCCTTTTAAACAAAAAACTTCCTCAATGTGGACATTCTAGGGCCTTGGCACCAGGTTCCCGTCCAGGTCTGCCAATCGATAAGCCCCTATGCCCACAATTTCAGTCACTCGATATGGGCCTTCCCAATTGACCCCTAACTTGCCCTCATTCACCACCTTGGTATTGCCGAGCACCTTTCATAGCACAAGGTCTCCAATACCAAATTCTCGTGGTTGAACATGCTTGTTGTAGCTCTTCATTAGCTGCTCCTGATAAGAGGCCAAATGCACCAGAGCCCTCTCTCTCCGTTCCTCGGCAAGATCTAACTCGATTTTCAGGGCTTTATCATTGCCTCCACTTTCAACCAAAGCGGTCATGTTCATCAGCAAACCAACCTCCAGTGGTATAACAGCCTATGTCCCATATGCCAACGAATAAAGGGTCTCTCCTGTAGACCTCTTAGGCGTTGTTCGGTGCACCCATAGGACCAGTGGTAACTCGTCGGGCCACTTCTCCTTTGCTTTATCCAACTTTTCCTTGATCCCATCAAGTATGGTCTTGTTGGATGCCTCTGCCTACCTATTACTCTGAGGGTAAGCTGGAGTGGAGTAGTAGTTCCTTATCTCGTATTAGGAACAGAAAGCTTTGAATTTCTTCTGGAATTGTGTCCCATTATTCGTAATCAATGAATAAGGGACCCCAAACCGAGTAATAATACTCTTCCAGACGAACCTTTCTCTCATAGGCTCTGTGATTTTGGCCAACGGCTCTGCCTCAATCCACTTCGTGAAATAATCTGTTGCTACCAACAGAAATTTTCGATTTCCAGTTGCCTTGTGGAGTGGACCCACGATGTCCATCCCCCATTGTTTAAATGGCCAAGGGCTTGTTAGTGGCAACAGATCTTCGTCTAGTGTTTGGATCACTGGTGAGAATTTCTGACACTTCTCACAGATTTCACATAAACCTTTGCATCCTCTTGCATGTGCGGCCACTAATAACCTTGGGTGATTGCTCAGTGGGCAATGGACCTGCCCATAGCATGGCTCCCACATGTTCCCTCATGAATCTCATGGAGAAACTTCTGCACCATCTCAGGATGCACACAAAGTAAGTATGGTCCTATGAAGGACTTTCTATACAGCTTTCTTTCAGGGGACAGCCAAAACCGTGCAGACTTCGTTTTTATCATATGAGCCTCCTTTTTGTTAGTGGGAAGTGTCCCATCTCGTAAGAACTCCGCAATTGGATCCATCCAACTTGGTGCTTGGTTCACGTCCAAGACCAATTCCACACTTCTTCCAATACTAGGCTCAGCAAGATAATCTACTGCCACTTTTCTCTTAAACTCGGTTGGCACAACTGCGGCCAACCAAGCTAATGAGTCTGCATGGGCATTCTAACTTGAGCTTATCTGCTCTAGATACACTTTCTCAAAGGTATTAAGTAAATCCTTGGCTGCCTCCACGTAAGCTGCCATCTTTTCATTTCGGGCCTCATATTCCCCGGATAACTGGTTCACCACTAGCTGTGAATCACAGTACACCCTTATCCTTTTAACCTTTAGGGTCTTTGCACTCCTCAAACCTGCTAAGATTGCCTCGTACTCTGCCACATTGTTTGATGCACTATAACCAAGCTGAACAGATAGCTCCAACATTACTCCCTCAGAAGGAAAGAGACAACTCCAATCCTGAAACCAGTGTTACAAGCTGACCCGTCAACGAACAATTTCCACTCCAGGGGATCTTGCTCAGCTAGTGCCTCGCCCTTCTTGGCCGGTGACCCAGATGCCTGCTCCTTTCTCGTAGGACACTGGGGAGCCACCAAAGGTGAAAATTCTACCACAAAGTCTACCAATACTTGTCCTTTAATTGTGATCTGCGGTTGGTAGTCAATATCGTACTGACTAAGCTCAACCGACCAAGTCAAAATACGTCCCGAGAAATCTGCCTTTCGTAGCAATGACTTCAGTGGAAACTCAGTGTAAACCACAATTTTATGGCTCTAGAAATAATGAGGCAACTTTCTTGCCGCTGTCCTTAGTGCTAGGACCAATTTCTCTAAAGGTAAATATCTCGTTTCTACATCTAGCAATGTCTTACTCACATAATATACGGGGATTTGCTCAATAATACCACACTTACGGCATGCTCAGAAACTGCTAAATACAAAATCAAAGACTCACTCGGATCAGGAGTGGACAAGAGTGGGGCTATTGCCAAGTACTTCTTCAGGTCTTGGAATGCTTGTTCGCATTCTGCTCTCCATTCGTATCCTTCCCTCTTTTTTAGTAACTGAAAGAAAGGTCTACACTTGTCACTTGACCGGCTGATAAATCAATTGAGGGTTGCGATCATTCTAGTTAATCTTTGGACCTCCTTCGTGGTCTTGGGGCTTTGCAGCCTCTGCAAAGCTGTTATCTGATCAGGATTGGCCTCTATCCCCCTTATGGTCACAAGGTGGCCCAAGAATTTACCCGAACTAACCCTAAACGCACACTTCGAGGCGATGAGTTTTAGTTTATACTTCCTCAGAATCTCGAAACCATCCTTTTGATCAGCTATATGGTCCCGCTTTTCTTTGCTTTTGACCACCATATCATCTATGTACACCTCCATAGTTTTACCAAGCAACTTCTTGAGCATAATCGTTGCCAACCTCTGATAAGTTGCTCCGGCATTCCTCAGTCCGAAGGGCATAACGTTGTAGCAATACAACCCTCTCGGTGTAATGAAAGAAGTCTTCTCTTGATCGAGCCCAAACATGTCAATTTGATGATACCCTCGATGTGCATCGAGGAAACTCATTTTTCCATACCTAGCAGTTGCATCGACCAATTTATCTATCCTTGGGAGAGGGAAACTATCTTTTGGACATGCCTTGTTTAAATCAATGAAGTCTACACAGACACGCCACTTTCCATTCTTCTTTTTTAGCACCACAGTGTTAGACAACCACTCTGGGTAGTAAACCTCTTGTATGGCCTTGGCTTCTAGCAAGCGATTAACCTCCTCAATAACAACATCCACATGTTGTACGGCTGACCTTCTCTTTTTCTACATCACAGGTTTGTGTTGTGGATCCACATTCAAGTGGTGACAAATCACGTTTGCATCCACCCTGGGCATCTCCTCGGGGACCCAAGCAAACATGTCAATATGCTCCTTTAGAAACCCTACCAATTCCTCTTCTTCTTTTTTGCTCAGGTTTTCCCCAATCAGGAAATACCTTTCTGGATCAGTTTCATTGATCTGTATCTTCTTCAAACCTTCGACTACTTTCTCGACGGGGCTCCCTCTAACATCCTCGATCGTCGGCTGATCCGGGATCTCCATAGCTTGGACCAATTTAGCCTTTGGTGCTTTTTTGATTATAGAAATCAAATACTGTTGTGCAACTTTCTGGTTGCCCCTAATCTTCTCAACTCCATTAGACCCAGGAAATTTTACCATCTGGTGGTAGGTGGAGGAAACCGCCCTCATCTTGTGCAACCACATCCTCCCTATAATCGTGTTATAAGAAGACGGTACATCTATTACTAGGAAGTCGGTTTGTAGCACTACTGTTCCTACCCGAACAGGCAACGTTACTTTGTCCAATGGCCAAACTATTCCTGTACCGAATCCAACCAGAGGAGTTATCGATTGTACCAAATCTGCCTGATTTAGTCCCAACTTTTTAAATGCATCATAATATAGCACTTCTGTGCAACTTCCTAAATCCACCAGAATCCTTTCAATGTCATATTCCCCAATTCACAGGGTTATGACCAAGGCGTCACTATGTGGCACCTGGACTCCTCACATGTCCTCATTCATGAAGATTATGTGGCACCTGGACTCCTCACATGTCCTCATTTGTGAAGATTATGCCCTCGTCGTACACTTTGCCTTCACGTCTTCTTTTCTTTCCCAATTGCATGTGTGGCCAATCTATGTATCATATGGATTACGCCCCTTGGATTTTACTCGTAATCCAAATCATTTCTCTCTCATTCTCTTTGGGTCTCTTTTTGATAAACTACTTAAGGTATCCCTATGCCACCAGATCATCGAGGTTCTTTTTGAACATCTCACAATCCTCAATCATGTGACCCCAATCCTTGTGAAAACTGCAATGTTGACTCGTAGCTCGCTTTGCATCTTTATCTCCTTCCAATCTCGGGGGTCACTTGAAATAGGGGCGATTCTTTATTCGATAAAGAATCCTGTAAATTGATTCTTTCCATACCGTGGTTACTGAAAAAAAAGACTTAGGGTCCGGAGCTGGCCTCTCCTTGTATGTCTCTTTCATTGCCTGCCCATAATCCTTCCTTTCCCTGTAAGTCTTGGGTTCTGGTTTGTCTTCTTTCTTTGCAAGCCCCTTGGCCTGCTCGGCAACTATCTTGCCATCCTCCCGGAGTATGTCATCCTCATTTTTTGCATGTTGCTCAATTCACTCCATTAATTTTACCAGCGTACCAACTAGACTCATGTTTAATGATCGGCGCAGTTCCCCTCGAACAGGCAGTCTTGTCTTAAACGTGGCTATTGCATACTCCTCGCTACAACTTTCAATTTCGTTGAAAGTTTCCCAGTACTTCTTTGCGTAGTCCCTGATTGGCTCATTCTCTCCTTGTTTTATAGCGGAGAGGCTCTCAAAGGTTTTGGGTGCTCTTCTGCTTGTCAAAAACTGAGCAGTGAATTCCTCGGCCAACTGCCTCCATCCTCGTATGGAGTGCAAAGCAAGCTTATGGAACTAGGACAATGCCACCTTCCCGAGACTAGATGGGAACATCTTGCACATAATGGCATCGTCTCCATCGTGCATGAACATTACTTGCTGATAGTGTTGTACGTGAGCCACGAGGTTCGTATTTGTCTCGTAAAGGACGAATGTGTCGTGCTTCACCCTGCTCGGCAACCTTGCCTCCTGCAATTTTCTTGTAAAGAGGGACGCTGATATATTGCTGAGGGCTTTTCATGCTGCTTCTCGTGCAGTCATGGTTCCGTCCTCACGTCCCTTCATTTTGCTGGGACCACTCTTTTCCCAATCGAAATCAGGTCTCTCATACCTGTCCCTATGGTGTTTCCTGGTCCCTTCCCCCTCGGGGTCGGACTTCGGCTTCTGCTCCTTCTTTTTCTTGAAAAAGCCCTTCAGCGCTCTGGTGTTCGGCTTTGACTTCTGCTCCTCCATTTTCGTGGAGAGGCTTTCTTTCGCCCTGGAGTAGGGCTCCCGCTCCTGCTCCTCCTCCTTCATGAAGTAGCCTTCTTGTACTCCACCATGGCCCGCCTATCTCCTCTGGAATTTCTTCGTGAAAGTCCAGAGTCCTCAAGGTGCTCTTAAATCTGTTCTAACTCTCGGATCTCATGCTCTCGTTTCTTTATCAAATGAGCAAGCTCTTCGATTTTCTGCCTCTTTTTATCGAGGACATCTTCACTGCTATGCACACTTTTTGAGTGTGCATTTGACTCCCCATCACGGTGGGATTTACTCCTCCATGTGGGCTCTGTGGCCGTCCCGCCCTCCCTATTCTTGGAGCCATCCAGGATGGTCAAAGGATTGCCTTTGCTTGTCACCTTCTTCCCATGTCCGCCTTCGGGCTTTCTCGGAGCACCTGGTGCAGATTTATCTCATCCCACACCTAGTAGGTTCTTTGGATCGAGCGGTGTCTTTGGATCTTCTCCCACCATGGTCGTTTTTCAAAGAGAACTCTTTCGTTTCCCACAGATGATGCCAATTGTAGGTGGGAAAAATCTGATGGTGCTTGTAGTTGCAAGAGTAAGGTAGCAGATAACTTGGGCCTCCTGCCCGGAACCCTGATTTCTCGTCGGAACCCTAATTTTCAAAACAGACAGAGCGCACTTTTGCCTCTTGTGGCAAAGGCCCTCCGATGCCTAAGTTAGTATCTCGTACTTGATGGAAACCCTAATTATCAGTAGGAAAGTATGAATGCACTGTATTGCGTACCTTTTACCTCTAGGTTAACCTTGTTTATATAGGCACACGTTTGCTTGCTGCCCAAGCATCTCTGTTGCCCTAGGTTTCCTATCTCGTATAGGAAACCAGGACATTTTGGATTCTCGTTCCCTTATCAATTCATTACTTTAGTCCATTTAAGACTCTTTTCCATAGCAGGCCGAACATCCCATTCCCGTTGGGTATCTTTCCTAGATCCTACATTCTCGGGATCTCATTCCTTATGGGATACCATTGTTCTGGAACCTTCTAGAGTATTCCTTCCACTTTAGCACTTGAGACTGCTTTCTCAAGAGTTCTTTTCCTGTTCGGCCACCTCATTTCCGAACAATCCACCTGGACCAATGACTTCACATGTTACTAGTCCCTATCAATTACTTGGACCAACGACTTCTCATGTCTTTTGTCCTTATCTACCAAGTAGACTGGCATGGACCAATGACTTCACATGTCACTGGTCCATATCGCTGATCACCGCCTTCCACGACGGTTTATTTTATCTTATTTATTCCGTGGCCCCACGTACCACTTGTTCGGGCTCTATTTGAGCTTGTTCGGGAATACCTCCCTACAATTTCAAAATAACTCAACCGCCCTATCCTGTTGGTCGGCTTACATCTGGTCACCGCCCACGTGGTTGTACCCTATGCTTGGCAATCGGGTCGAGCACTGTTTTGCACTATCACCAATCAATTACCTTGCTTGGCACACTTTAATGGTGCTATTGTGCTACCATATATCTCTGCTTTATGTGTTTCCAATGATGCCTCCGACCTGCCACGTACTTCGTACATGGCTTTTATCCTTCGCGGTGCACCCTTTTCGTGGTGCTACATGTAACGCATGTGCTTGGGCTTAATTTCCTTTGCTCGGGGAAAACCCTATTACACGCCTCTCTTTATGAATGTGCAAACAATTAATTCATGTTTGGTTGGTCCTTTTTTGGCTACACGACAACAGCTTTCCCTCTCAACAACATCTCTCTCTCTCTCTCCCTCTCTCTCTCTCTCTCTCTCTCTCTCTCTCTCTCCCTCTCTCTCCCTCTCTCCCCCCCCCCCCCCTCTTTTAGTTAAAATTTCATAATGTTTATAACTTTTTTCTCGTACATATTCATTTTTCATAAAATTTAAAATTTTAAAATATGCTCAACAAGATCTATCAAACAAGACCAATATTTTATATAAAATTACCTATAGAATTTTTTATTTTGAGTGTCGGCACTATTTTTTTGTTATTTTAACATTGTTAATTTTTAAATAAATACTATTAATTGTTAATTTTAGCATTGTTAATTATTAAATGATCATTATGAATTGTAAATTTAGACTGTTAATTGTTAATTTTAACACTGATAATTGTTAAATAAAACTATTAATTACTCCCTCCATCCCAATTTAATAGTCCTTTTTGGAAGTTCGTGTCATTTTTTAATTGCTTATATATTGTAATTTATAATATTTTATGTGATTTCAAAAACATTGTATTATAGAGATTTATCAAACAAGATCCATATTCGATATGAAATTCATTACGGATTCAAAGATATAGCTAATTTTTTAGCCGGTTAGAATAGAACGAGGGGCAACTAAATTGGGACGAAGGGAGTATGAATTTAAATTGTTAATTGTTCATTTTATCACTGTTAATTATTAATATTAACACTATTAATTATTAATTTCAATACAGCTTATATTTAAATAAACATTGTTGATTGTGCGTTTAGACTATTAATTGGTAATTCTAATGTTGTTAATTATTAAATGAATACTGTATAAATCCATAATTAATTTTTTTAATTTTAATGTTCGATATGTCCTTGAGTCATTTAAATATGGATATTGTGTTGGGTCACTGTGTAGTACTAGCATGATAGTTGTGAAAATTGGTGAAGTGTTCAAGTATTTGAGGGGCTTGTGGTGTAATTGGGACTGTATAAACCAAAAATCAGAGGAAGAAATCTCACTTTCCCATTTTTCTTCTTCTCCCTCTTGTCTCTCGCTCGGTCTCTCACTTCCCCACACTTGGATCGTGCTCCACCACCTAAAATCCTTGAAAACTCACGCATATCTCACCATCTTCTAGGCTCTTGGATCGCATGGCTAAGATTAAAGGACTTTCTTGGTGGGTTTCTCCAAAATCACGTTTGGAAGTTTAGGGTTTGTTCGGATCTTAGGGTTTTGCTCAAAAACCCTTGAGGTAAGGATGTGTGTGTGTCTTTGAGTTGATTTGGCATGGCACCTAAAACTTGTGCTTGATCGTTGCTTTCATGGTTGGTTGAACTATGTCAAAACTTGAATTCAGATTATGAAAAACCTAACTAGTACCGGTACCTATGTTTTAGGTGGTACCGGTATTGGCACAAAAATTTTGGTTATGTTCGTTGGGTATTAGTACCTATATTTTGCTAGGTACTAGTACCACCTGGAAAATTTCTTCTATGTTCCTACTACCATTGTTTCAACCCCAATCACTTCTAACTCATTCTCAACACCTCCAAACCACCTCACAACATTGAGATACATATCCCAATGATCCTTTGGACATCCATTTTCCTAAGATTCATATTGAATGAGACTCGGACTTCGGTATATTTTGATTGAACTCTTAGACACATATTGAATGCATGGTGATATGAAAAGTTGAGTTTTTATGATATGATACGGATGATATGAGAATTCGTAAGGCATAATAGATGATTATTGTTTGAAATTGAAAGGTGGATAACCTAACTATCTATATTTACAACCCCCCCCCCCCCCCCGCCCTTCCCAAGAAAAAAAATAGGATAACCTAACTATGTAAAGGGCGATTACTACGTCGACCTTTCGGGTGTGTCACTAAAACAGGAGACATACGGGGTTCCAAATTCCTGGAATAGAAGTCACACATGATATATTGGTGCTGAAATGGAAACTTGAATACATATGATTCAATGGTACCTTATATCGCTCTAAAATGCTTGCATTTCCTTCTTCCTTATACCTATCGTCTCACATGCGTGTAAAATTAGTAGAGATTTTTCTACTAAGCAAGTGTATGCTCAATCCTTCCTTTTTTAGGTACAAATCAAGGTACATAGCATGGAGTGCTTGGGGTTCGTTAGTGGATAAATTTTGAAAGCCTAGCATCGAGGACTTACCTTATCATCTTGTTTTAGCCCTGTTTTGGAGATGAAATTGCAACTTTATTCACACATCTTTTGACTCGGAATGATTGTAATGATAAACACTCATTTTCTCCTCTATATTGCTACTCATGAATATTGGGTTGTAAACTCTTGGACTTATGTTTTGAAGGGTATGATGGTTTATGGAATGACATTGGCAAGTCATTTATGGATGTGTATGTATGAAAAAAGATGATATTTTATTTATGAAATGTTATAATTAATTATATTTAAAATCAAGGGCACGACAAACACTTTTAATTGTGAATTTAGACTATTAATTGTAAATTTAGAAAAAAAATAATACGAACATTGAAAAATAAAAAATTTTCTTTTCATAATTTTATATCTAATACTGGTCTCATTAGCTAAATCTCTATGATGAGATTTCAAATATATGAATTTTGTAAAAAATAGCTAAATCTCTATGATGAGATTTCAAATATATGAATTTTGTAAAAAATAGATATGTACAGAAAAAATTATAAACATTATAAGATTTCAAGCTTTAAAATAAAAAGGTGAGAGAGAGAGAGAGAGAGAGAGAGAGATAGATGGCAACAGGGTAGATCGGACACTGATATCGCCATATTCGAATCCGAATTCTTAACCCTCCACCCATCCCCAAAATCTGCCCCGATCCCTGACGGATATTTTTTTGGGTCCTCCATCCCCGCCCCAAATGGGGAACGAAGGTCCGATAAGAGATTTGGATATCTGAATTTGAAAAGAAAAAAAAAAAAACAAATTTCAATGATCTCTTGAATTTTTTTCGGTGACAAAGAGAGAGAGTGTGTGAATCTGAGTCAAAAAGATTAGCTGTCCAAACTGTCTGCGAATGCAGATCAAAAAAAAAAAAAAAAACTGTCTGCGAATCGAACTAACATCAGATTAAATAAACTTTGAACTAAAATCAAAACACCCAAATCTCCAGATCCATAAACAAAACGAAAATCACACACGATAGATACATATAAATCTATATAGCAGATTGTGTTCTCTCTGCACCACTATTGCGCTTACTATTGTGTTAATTTTTCCCACACAAGTTGTTTACTACTGCGCTTCTCATCAGGAATAAAAAAAGGGAACACAAATTTAGAAGAAAAGCTAGAAAAGGAAAAAAAAATATTGTGCTGACTTTTCCTACACAAGTTGTTTACTGTAAATCAATGTGAATTATATAATTTGACTAAGGAAATGGGTGGAGTCCAGGAGGTGAAAAAAATTGAAAAAATTCAAAAATATATAATGAGGATTCGGGGTGGAGCGGAGCAGATTGAAGCGGGGACAGACTTATCCTACCCAATTCCCGAATTTTTTCAAAAAAATTCTCCATACCCACCCTAATCCCCGAAAAAATCTCTAAATCCTGATCTGTAAGGGGCGGGGAATGTTGGAAATTTTCCAGGAAAATCGGATGGATAAAATCGAGGCATCCGGAGGGCCTCTCGAGGCAACCGATAGACCTTTATTTGGTTCAACGAATCTGGACATGTGCTAAGGACCAGGAGTTACAACCTTGTTTACTCCTCCCCATTATGAGGTTAATGGCAGATTTGAATTCTCAAATTCATTGTGAGAGTTACATGCAATTCAATTCCCGAATTCATTATAGGAGGTTTTCTTCCTTTATATTGGTGTATCACGTTTTGGTAGAGAGTACTAGAGTTTCTTATTGCTCCACTAGTGTCACCATTCGTGCGTTGCACGAATCGCGTGCTCATTATAATGTGTCGACTTTGAGTTTTTCCTACGTGTTCATTAGAAATTTATTAATGGTATAAGAAAGCTATGTTGTAGGGCAAAACTCAGCTCGGAAGCTTAACCCAAAGAACTCTCGATTCCTATCACCTTAATCAAAAGCAAAGATTAAGGTGTTGACTTCTATCTTCCTAATATAAGACTTGTTATAGAGAAAGATACACAACTAATTAAAACAAAACCAATCTCCGAAAACCCAAAATTAAAGAACAAATCTCTGTCACAACCAACTTCATCATCAAAGGTAGAAACCAAGTCTTTGAGCCATGTCTTGCAAGAACAGGTCCCTCGTCTTCAGACACGAAGTATGAACATGTTTGCAAGCATCCTTTGAACAAGTCAGATGATGAATAGAACATTCTCGCCCGCACCAAAGAACAAAATATCACAAGCTTTCTTCATATGGCCACGAACAAAAGAATTCCAGATTTTTTCCTTCAAAAAGAAATAATGTTGCATCAAACACAAGAAGAAACACTAGAAGAAACCTAGTTCAAGGATCTCTATAAAAGAAATATGATTTATATAACAATGGTGAGGTCTAAACAAAGCTGCTCTTTTATTTCACATTATAAACTATCAGGAAGCCAATTATGAACACCACAGGATTCTGATGCAGGTGATACACAAAAATAGCACCAACCCCTAAAATGAAACTAATGCAAACAGAAAGAAATCTCACCATAATGCTTGCCGACATATGCAGCTCACCAGGTTGCAGCTACTGTCCTTTTCCACTGTGTTTGTGACACTTTGGACAAGGTTTTGTATGTACAGTAATCCAATTAACTGTCTCAGATTCATCACGACACTTCTTGGTCCACAGCTCCCGCATCAAACACGAATAGGGTGAGTGTGCAACTGAAACAGAATTGTAAACCACAAGAACATTCAACCTCGCAAAATTCATCATCTTCAACACAAATTGCATTCTCACAGTGGGGAGTACTTGGGCACCATATAACCATTTTATTATCCTCGATATACAACTCAAGCAGAAAACAATCAAATTTCCCCTCTCAATCAGGATGCCTCATCCTAACAAGATTTCTGATAATAGCTTCATCACTGATAGTGTTAAATTTGTGAGCCATGCACCTAATATGCTTACTCTGACCCTCATTTATCTTCACAATAAAATGCTCCATCCAACCTAAAAGCAAGAACCCAAATATATGAAAGATAAAACATAAACACCAATATGAATTATATGTTTTAGAATGATTTTTCCCCAAGAAGTTATATTTCTAAACAACCTAGTAGTAAATACACTTCCCAACAAAAAGTTAAAACTCCCGAGGAAGGTAATTCCAAAGTATCAAATAGGTAGAACAGTAGCAGGAGCATAAATACAAAAACTGGATCCTAAGCGTCATCTAAAATCTGCAAGTTCTGTGGGCCTGTGCATTAAGGTGGCCCATAGGCTAGTCCATGGTTTCGGAAACTTCCTTAGATAACTACTATAAGGTAATAAAGCTAGCAAGCCAATAGACAAAAGAACCAAGCTAATAGTTGCAAAAGTTGTGGCCACACTCCATTTTTGTCACTGCAGTACCAGGTACATCCTCCATGCAAATATTGCATGCCACGGTGGCAAATGGAGATGAATCAAGATCATGTTTTTCAACTATAGTTGCACCAGCTTCATCAAACAAGAAAGAACTTCTTGTTATTTCCTCATCTTCCTATTTATGCCTTCTCCACAAGCACCGCAAACAACTTCTCCACATCCCAGCAATAATGAATGAGTAGAGTCCAAGCGTGAAATTCTCCCAGAGACGGCAAATTCCTAAAACATGACTAAGCTTACAGCCTTAATCCAAAGAGTGGTAGGTTCCAATCAATTTAATCAAATAGAAAGATTAAGATCTTCATATCTAGCCTCTAAATACAAAAGTCACGATCGGAAGAATACACCTCCAAAACAAAATCAATTTGCCAAAATACTGACGTTGATAACCAATTTGTATCCCAACTTGTTCCAAGTTCCTGAGGCATCTCTTTCGAGCCCAACCATCTTGTCTTCAAACACTGGTCAAACGGTAAATAGGGAATACACTTGAAAACACCGCGCCAATAACCGATGATTGATTGGAAATTCTCTTCGACACCAACAGGCAAGACACCATAAGCTTTGTAATTCATTGGCAGCACCCTGTACTCCTAGATAACAAAAGAAACATTTGTACAATCTCAATAATCCACGGGGAAAAACTCTAACCAACAAACGCAAGAAAGTGATCCCAGAATTCTACCAAGACACAAATCACCCTCCGAAAATTGCATACACATCATAGGAAAATCGGCCGGTCAAATCAAGATCCCCAAAAACATATTTCGTCTAAATGATTCCTTATTTTTTAATAGCCTAGAACTATCTCAATCTGATTGGACCGAAGCTTTTTCTTAGCATTTGCTCTATGAGTGATCCAATGAGATCCACCATTTGCGGAATTTTGAGAAACCATTTTGTTTTGGCCTTTGATCTTATCAAGATCTCAAGATCCCACACAAATGGGGAAAGGTGGCATATCCATGAAAACTGCAATAGTACATGTGATTTCAAAACAATATGCCATTCGCTACGTGAGGAGCTGTAGCTCACCTAAACTAATTCTACCCTAAAAAGTATGGACATAGGTACGAGGTGTGGCTATGATATGATACTCGTACGTCGACAGATTTTTTTTTCAAAAGAATGAACCACAAGACGCTGAACAATATGTCTAATATAAAAGTAAGACAAAAACATATTATACATATAATTTTTAATTCTTCTAAAAACCCGTGCAAGGAAGTATAAATAATGTAGGTGGACAAAAACTGCCTTGTGTAAATAGCTATACTTTGGTATAACAGCTTCACGTGCTCCTTGACCGAAAGCCCAGCTTCTCTTCGGACACCTAATCTGCAAAACAGACAGTGGGTGAGTGCACCTTTGCCTCTCATGGCAAAGGCCCTCCGATGCCTTAGTTAGTATCACGTACTTAGCAGGAAACCCTAAATATCAATAGGAAGTATCGTATGAATGCAATGTATTGCGTACCTTTTACCTCTAGGTTTACCTCATATTTATAGATTCAAGAATGCTTGCTGCCTAAGCATCCTTATTACCCTAGGATTCCTATCTCGTATAGGAAACCCACGACATCTTGGATTCTCGTTCCCTTATCTGTTCATTACCTTAGTCCTTTTAGGACTCTTTTCCACGACTGGCCGAACATCCCACTCCCGTTGGGTATCTTTCCCAGACCCTAAATTCTCGGGGTTTCATCCCTTAGGGGATATCATAACTCTAGAATATTCCCTTTACTCCAGCTCTTGACTGGAGCTCTTCTCCTGTCCGGCTCTCTCATAGCCGAATAGACTACTTGGACCAGTTACGTCACATGTAACTGGTCCTCTATTGTCTATTTGGACCAATATAATTATATGTCTCTATTTGTCGAATAGATAGCTTGGACCAATGACTTCTCATGTCATTGGTCTATATCGCCGATCACCGCTCGTGGTGGTTTCATTTTATTGTATTTATCCCGTGATATCCCGTTTCACGTGTTCGGCCATGTAGGGGGATGAAACAATTGGTGCTCAGAACAACACCAATATGCTACGGCTATTCGTGCCTCCTCGTCTGAACCCTAATTCGTCGTCGGAAGCCTTAATCTGCAAAACAGACAAGGGATGAGCGCACCTTTGCCGCTCGTGGCAAAGGCCCTCTGATGCCTAAGTTAGTATCACGTACTAGCAGAAAAACCCTAATTATCTGTATGAAAATAATATGAGTGCAACGTATTGCGTACCTTTTACCTCTAGGTTTACCTCGTATTTATAGATTTGCGTATGCTTGCTGTCCAAGCATCCCTGTTGCCCTAGAATTCCTATCTCGTATAGGAAACCCAGGACATCTTGGACTCTCGTTCCCTTATCAGTTTATTATAAAAGAGCCCTTTTAGGATTCTTTTCCATTACTGGCCGAACATCCCATTCTCATTGGGTATCTTTCCCAGATCCTATATTCTCGGGATCTCATCCCTTACGGGACATGACTACTCTGGAATCTTCCAGAGTACTCCCTCTGCTCCTACTCTTGATTGGAGCTCTTTCCTTGTTTGGCTATCTCGTAGCCGAATAGACTGCCTGGACCAGCTACTTCACATGTAACTTGGTCCTTGTTTAACTATTTGGACCAATGTAACGGTATGTCTCTATCTGCCGAACAGTCAGTTTACACCAATGACTTCTCATGCCATTCGTCCATATCGCCGATCACCGCTCATGGTGGTTTATTTTATCGTGTTTAACCCATGATCCCTCGTATCACGTGCTTGGTTATTACTTTATATGTTTGCAAATACCTCCCTACAATTGCTCCCCAGCTTTGCTTGTTGCCACTGTTCGGGGGCAATGGGTAAAGCTAGAAATCATCCTGGAGCCGAGCTCCTTGCGTCCTATGTTAACATGGTACTTTATATCCATTGACGGCTTTGGCGCTTTTGTCATTATACCATCTCGAGGCTATGACTCCACGTGGCGCATCTCGTACGCTTTACATTTAATGTGAACTGACGCTTTGTCTAAACGACGTTAATATGTCGTCAGTTCAATCCCACTCTCCCGTTACTTTTTAAGTAACGGTGTGAGACGAGACGTTTCGTCTCCGTCTCTTTCACTTAAATCCCAAAGAGGGATTTTTTTGGTTTTTTCATCCAAAACTTTGAGCCTCGTCTTGTTCTCTTCAAAAGTCAGGCGAAAACTCCATTTCTACCGCCATAGCCACCGCCTGCAACTCGCTCGTGTTACAGGGACCCTTTTCATTAAACTCATAAGATCTCTATTTCTTCTACTTGGGTTACCCACTAAGATTTCTCTCTTGTCCCATCAGTTTCTATCTGAGATCTCATTCTCAGATTTTGGGTTACTTCTAGGGTTTCAATCGCGTCCATTTCCTGTTTTTACTTTTCCTTTGAGTATATTCATGGCGGATGCACATGATCCGAAAACCTGTTAAATTTAGGAAACTCTGTGAAACCCCTGCTGCCATGGCGGCATTTAGGACAGAGTATAACATTCCTAATAATGTATGACTCGAATTTGCCCCATTGGGAGCAGATAGGGATGCTGGTACTTGGGATAGGATGTGTATCCCAATCGTAGCTATCGTTGAGGGTGGAGTTCGTTTCCCCCTACACCCATTATTCTGCCAGATTCTGAATTGGTATCGTCTTACTCCCATGCAAGTTTCGACCAATGTCTTTAGGCTGATAATGGGGGTTGTGGCTTTAAATAGGATTTTAGGGACCCAACTAGGTATTTGGGATATCAATGGTGGTATAGTATTGTGTTGAATCCTGAATACAACACATACTACTTCAAAGTTAGGAGGGCAGAAAAGCGCCTCGTGCTAAACCTGCCGGACTCTGCTCATGACCACGAGATTGATTTCCTCTACGTTACCGGAGCTTTCGAGCTAATGGGGAAGATGGCCAAGTGGTGGGCCTCCATTGCCCCCATGTTTGGGGCTACCCACGTATGCTCCTAATTTGCTTTGCCTTATTCATAATTTCCTTTTATTACTTCTCTTGTACTTTACTCCATCCAATATTTTTGTGCCTCGTCTTGCAGTGGATAATGCCAACAGGCGCCCTAGATGAGATCCAAGCTGCGTCCGAACAACAGAGATCAACAGGGTTCTGAAATACACTGGTGAGCCTGGTACCCTAACAGTTGGTCGGGGTCGTAACGCGGACGTACTACTGGGATACGATCCCGCTTATAGAGGTGTCATTGACAGGAGGCTTGCCAACCCTAGCACTAGTGCTGCCTTGACATTGACCGCTCCCCAGCCGAGGAATTTAAGATCTAGTGCTGGAGTGACAATTGCCGAGCAGCCGGGTGAGGTTCCTATTTCAGAAGGCATTCCATTACCTCGCTTGAGGCTCCGAAGAACTTCTCAAAGACAAGCTGCTCCTCAACGACAGCCCGAATAGCCAGTTCCCAGTCGTGATACCAACCAATCATCTTCCTCTGGCTATTCTCCATCTCTTCCAATCTCAGGTACAATGACTCGTCAACCCGTGAATCTTAGTGCCCTCCTTACAGTGTCTGCACAGGGGCGTGGCTCCGGCCGTGGGGTCTCCACTGGGCACGCCCCTCCAGCAGCTCGTCGTAGCAGAAGAGGTTCTAATCGATCCACCACATCTCCTCGTGAGTCTGATACCATGTTCGAGGCTGGAGATGCCCACCGAGATAGGCGCCCTTGGAACCGATAACCTGACTACCTCCGCCGCACAAGCTAACACAGACACCCATCAGCCTCAATCACCCTTCATTCAAGTACTTCCCCAAACATGGGCCCCTCTGCTCATCGGGGGGGATCATCCAGTTCATATTGGGGAAAGCGCCAGTTTATCTGAGATGATGCTTGCACTTGCTCAAGGGCTGCTGCTCCCGATGGACATGTAGAAGGAGTCTGACTCTCCACCTGATCGGCTTGTTTCCACTGGTCTCGTCAGTGGTATAAAGGTAAAGTATTTTGATAACTTTAGTCGAGTCTCAATAGTTATTGTATTAATACTTCTTGTCTTTTTTGGATCTCCCCAGTTTATCCAAAAGATGGTCGCTTTGGGCCAAAGACTCCAAGAGATCGAGCCAGAGCGCAACAGGCTTTTAAGGGATAACATAAGGCTGCTTCAAACAGTTACAAGATTGGAGAGAGAGAGAGATAAAGCAAAAATGGAGGCAGATGAAACTAAAGTGAAGCTTGTGACTGCTGAGGAGAGTCTCAATCAAGCATTGGCCAAAATTGATAGCACCAAAAAGGTGGCCTACGATGATGGATATCAGAAGGGTTTTTGATGCTACGACTGCTAGCTACGTTGAGCAAATGCTGGCCATTCAAGACCAGATTTGGGTCGCCTGCTGGGAAGCATGCTTAACAAAGGTTGGTGTTCCAGAGGACTCACCCCTTTAGGTGAACAATGATCTTCCGAGCAGCCATCTCCGAAGTACTCAAGATTCTATGGGGCATCATGAGGATGACGTGGAACAACAGATTGATGACTTTGCTGATGTTGAAGAGGATACGCCAACTGACACCCACTCTGTGCAATCACCTGTGCGAGTTTCAACCAATGAACCCATTAACCTGGAGGAAAATGCAGCTGGAAGTGGTGCTGTTACTGAGACCGGTACAGAGGTTCCAGTTGAAACCCCTCCAGAGGTCCAAAACCTGGACTGATTGGTGAGTATATATCTTTGGAGAAGTTGACTGGTCCTGCGTGACCGTAAGCATCAGCCCTGCGAGGCACTGGTACATTTAATACTTTTGATAATACAGGTATTTGGCCCCTTGTGGCGTAATGATACATTTTGCTCGGCTACTCATACTTTGCACGTGTTTTTGGAAATAAGTATCTCATGGTTTAAACGTATTTTTGACTCAAGTGTTTCTTACTTGTGCTACACACATAATCATACTTTAGGGAGGAAAACTTCAAATAATCATACTCAGATTATGACCAAGTATATTTATTTCATACTCATGTGTAAGTGTCTCATACTTTGCCCAAGTGTCACGTACTTGAAGAAACACCTATTAAGCACACTTGTACTTATGAAAAAATATTTCAAGCAGTCATTTTCTGCCACCCAAGTTTATTCGTACTTTGGATGTTTCTTGGTTTCACATACTTAAATAAATTGCATTTTCTCATATGCTCTCCAAGTATCACATACTTGGATTTATCCCTTTTTGCTTGGACATATTAAGTTTCTCGTACTTTAACTAACATGCTTGTTTACCCAAGTTACTCATACTTGGTCTTGAAATGTTTTCGTATTCAGGGAGTGTTGCATGTATTCATATGCAAAAAAGTTTATTCGTACTATTTCATGCTTTTCTTCTCTAAGTTTCTCGTACTTAGGTAAATAATCAAGTATGTTCGTACTTTCTTGAATTTACTCATAATTCGAACTATACCTAGTACCTCTCTGCTCCCTAATACGTAGCCAGGAAGGTCAGTGTATAGCTTTCTAGCTTCGTATTTAAACAAGTAAACTTTCATAACTCCATAAGCTTGTCATAGTGCAAAAAAAAGTGATTTTATTCATAATCTTGAGACTCAAGGAGGCGTTACTCGTACCTCTTGCAACTAAAAGATAATAAAAACAAGGAAATTATATTCGTAATTCCCACATGATCTCAATGTGCATCCTAAAAAAATAGACTGAAGTCTTTTTAAACAAAGAACTTCCTCAAATTATGGACATTCTAAGGCCTTGGCACGTGGTTCCCGTCCAGGTCTGCCAATCTGTAAGCCCCTATGCCCATGATTTCAGTAACCCGATATGGGCCTTCCCAATTGGCCCCCAACTTGCCCTCGTTGGCCACCTTGGTGTTGCCGAGCACCTTACGAAGAACAAGGTCTCCAACACCAAACTCGCGTGGATGGACATTTTTGTTGTAGCTTTTCATCAGCTGCTCCTGATACGAGGCTACGATCTCCGGGGCTCTGTCATTGCCTCCACTTTCAACCAAAATGGTCCTGTTGGTTGGCAAACCAACATCTAATGGAATAACAGCCTCTGTTCCATATGCTAACGAATAGGGGGTCTCTCCTGTAGACCTCCTAGGAGTTGTACGATATGCCCATAACACCAGTGGTAACTCATCAGGCCACTTTCCCTTTGCTTTATCCAACCTCTTCTTGATCCCATCAACAATGGTTTTGTTGGAAGCTTCTGCCTGCCCGTTACTCTGAGGGTAGGCTGGGGTTGAGTAGTAGTTCCTTATTCCATACTGGGCACAGAATGCTTTGAATTTTTTCTGAAATTGGGACCCATTATCCGTAATCAATGAATAAGGGACCCCAAACCGAGTAATGATGCTTTTCCACACAAACCTTTCTATCATAGGTTCAGTGATCTTAGCCAAAGGTTCTGCTTCAATCCATTTGGTGAAATAATCTGTTGCTACAAACAAAAATTTTCTATTTCCTGTTGCTTTATGGAGTGGACCCACGATGTCCATGCCCCATTGGGCAAACGGCCAAGGACTCGTTAATGGCACCAAATCTTCTGCTGGTGTCCGAATCTGAGAACTTCTAACATTTCTCACAGATTTTCACATAAATCTTAGCATCTTCTTGCATATGTGGCCACCAATAACCTTGGGTGATTGCTCGATGGGCAATAGATCTGCCCCCAGCATGGCTTCCACATGTTCCCTCATGAATCTCGTGGAGAAACTTTTGCACCATCTCGGGGTGCGCACAAAGCAGGTGGGGTCCAATGAAGGACTTTCTGTATAGTTTTCCTTCAGGTGATAGCCAAAACTGTGCAGATTTTACTTTAATCTTATGAGCCTCCTTTTTATCAGTAGGGAGTATCTCATCTCGTAAGAACTCTATAATTGGATCCATCCAACTCGGACCTTGGTTCATGTTCAAGATCATCTCTATGCTTCTTCCAATGCTAGGCTCAGCAAAATAATCCACTGCCACCCTCTTCTTGAATTCTGTTGGCACAGCTGCAGCCAACCAAGCGAGGGAATCTGCATGGGAATTCTGTACGGAACCTATTTGCTTAATATACACCTTCTTGAAAGTGTCCAACAGATCCTTGGCTACCTCTGCATATGCCACCATCTTCTCATTCTGGGCTTCATACTCTCCGGACAACTGATTTACTACAAGTTGTGAGTCATAATAAACTCTTATTCGTCTGACCTTCAGGGTTTTGGCACTTCTCAAGCCAGCTAAAAGTGCCTTGTATTCTGCCACGTTGTTTGATGCACTAAATCCTAGCCGAACAGATAGTTCCAACATTGCTCCTTCAGGAGGAAAAAGCATAACCCCGAATCCTGATCCAGTGTTACATGCTGAACCGTCAACAAATAGCTTCCATTCTAAGGGATCCTGTTTGGCAGAAGCCTAGTTCTTTTTTGCTGGTGGCCCAGTTACCTGCTCCTTTTTCGTAGGAGGCAAAGGTGCTACTGTAGGCGAGAATTCAGCCACAAAATCAGCCAAAACTTGGCCTTTGATTGCCGTGCATGGCTGATAATCAATATCATATTGGCTTAACTCGACGGACCAAGTTAAGATTCTTCCAGAGAAGTCTACTTTTTGTAGTAGTGACTTTAATGGAAACTCAGTATACACCACAACTCTATGGCTCTGGAAATAATGTGGCAATTTTCTAGTTGCTGTTCTTAAAGCCAAAACTAATTTCTCGAGTGGCAGATATCTCGTTTCTGCATCTAGTAATATTTTGCTCATATAATAGACAGGGATTTGCTCGGATCCCATATCCCTTAACAGGACTGCACTTACAGCACGTTCCGAAATAGCCAAATACATAATTAAAGACTCACCAGGCAGTGGAGTTGACAAAAGTGGGGCCACGGCCAAATATTTCTTCAGGTCCTGGAAGGCTTACTCGCACTCTGCTCCCTATTCAAATCCTTCCCTCTTTTTCAACAACTGAAAATAGGGTTTGCATTTATCACTCGATCTACTGATAAATCTGTTGAGTGCTGCAGCCATTCCAGCCAATCTCTGGACTTCCTTTGTGGTTTTGGGACTTTGTAGCCTTTTTAAAGCTATTATTTGATCAGGGTTAGCTTTGATCCCTCTTATGGTCACCAAGTGGCCTAGGAACTTCCCAGAACCGACTCCAAACGCACACTTCGAGGCGTTGAGCTTTAGTTTGTACTTCCTCGGGATCTCAAAAGCCTCTTTCAAATCTGCTATATGGCCCTGTCTAGTTTTACTTTTTACCACCAGGTCGTCTATGTAAACCTCCATAGTTTTGCCGAGCAGTTTTCTGATCATGATGGTTGCCAATTTTTGATATGTTGCCCCTGCATTCCTCAATCCAAAGGGCATGACATTATAATAGTACAACCCTCGTGGTGTAATAAAAGAAGTCTTTTCTTGATCAGGCCCAAACATAGCAATTTGATGATATCCTCGATATGCATCGAGAAAACTCATCCGTTTGTATCCAGCAGTTGCATCAACCAACTGGTCTATCCTTGGAAGAGGGAAGCTGTCTTTTGGGCATGCTTTATTTAAATCTGTGAAGTCCACACAAACACGCCATTTTCCATTCTTCTTCTTCACAACCACAGTATTGGATAGCCACTCTGGATAGTAAACGTCCCTTATTGCTTTGGCTTCCAACAAACGATCTACCTCCTCAATTACCGCATCAACATCCTGCACAGCTGCCCTTCTTTTCTTTTGAATGACTGGCTTGTGTTGTGGATCAACATTCAAGTGGTGGCAGATTATATTCACATCTACTCCGGGCATCTCTTCTGGTACCCATGCGAACACATCAACATGTTCCCTCAAAAAACTTACCATCTCCGCCTCTTCCTCTGCTGTTAACGTCTCTCCAGGGATCAGTCTCATTGATCTGTATTTTCTTTAGGCCTTCTACTACTTTCTCTATTGGATTTCTTTCGACATCCTCGATGGTCGGCTGATCTGGCACTTCTACCGTATGGACATCATGAGCTTTTGGAGCTCGTTTGATGGTGGAAACCAAGCACTGTTGTGCTATCTTCTGATTGCCTTTAATTTTCTCAACCCCGTTAGACCCTGGAAACTTTACCATCTGGTGATAAGTAGAAGAGGCGGCTCTCATCTTGTGCAACCAGGTTCGTCCCATAATCGCGTTATAGGAAGAAGGAACATCTACCACCAGAAAGTCTGTTCTCAATACCACTGACCCAGCCCGGACAGGCAACGTTATTTTCCCCAGGGGCCAGACAACACTTGCACCAAACCCGACCAATGGTGTTGTGGATTGCTCCAAATCTTCCTGGGCCAGACCCAACTTCTTGAATGCATCATAATACATCACCTCTGTGCAACTCCCTGAATCTACCAGGATTCTCTCAATGTCATATTCCTTAATCCGTAGAGTTATGACCAAAGCATCATTGTGGGGCACTTGGACTTCTTCCAAGTCCTCATTTGTAAAAACTATGCCCTCGTTGCATTTGTCGTCTTCTCGTCCTCTTTTCTTTCCTAACCGCATAACATGCTGGTCGTGTTTGATTTGCCTCTGAAGAAACCTAACCTCATTTCTCATATAAGGCGTGGCTAATCCATGTATCATATAGATTATCCCCTTAGGATCCTGTTCGTAATCCATATCCAAGGCATTCCCTTTATCTTTTGGGTCCTCCTGGATAAATTCCTTGAGGTAGCCACGAGAGACCAAATCATCAAGATGCTTCTTTATACATCTCACAGTCTTCAGTCATGTGGCCCCAGTCCTTATGATAGCTGCAGTGTTGATTCGTAGCACGTTTTGCATTTTTATTTCCACCTAGACTTGGAGGCCACTTGAAGTAAGGCTGATTCTTTATTCGATAAAGAATCCTATAGATGGGTTCTTTCCAAACTGTGTTTATTTAAAAGAAAGACTTGGGGTCCGGAGCTTGTTTATCCTTGTTTGGCTCTCTCTTTGCCTGCCCATAGTCTTTCCTCTCTCAGTAGATTTTGGGCTCTGGCTTGTCTGCTTTCTTCACAGGCCCCTTCACCTGCTCGGCTGTCACCTTACCATCCTCCCAAAGTATGTCATCCTCGTTTCTGGCGTGCTGCTCTATCCGCTCCATTAACTTTGCCAACGTTTGCACTGGACTCATGTTCAGGGACTTACGCAGCTCCCCTCGAACAGGTAAACATGTCTTGAACGTGGCTATTGCGTACTCCTCGCTGCAACCTTCAATCTCGTTGAAGGTTTCCCAATACTTCTTTGCATAGTTCCTGTAGACACCCCAATCTGGTTTCCCAATTGATTTACTTTCTTTTTCGGTTTCTTGTTTCCCCGATGATGAATCAGATCAAAAATAGTATTGAGAGTGGAATGGCTTGAGCTTGGAGTAAGCAAAATCCATCTTGAACCCTAAAACCCTAAGTCAAAGCCCTGACCACGGGGATTGACCATCGCGCGACTCCTCACTTGCCAGGTGTTGGTCAAAGTCAAAGCTTGACTGTTGACCATCACGTGGGTGGGTAAAACCATCGCGCGATGAACCCAGTCCCTCACGCGATGGTCAACTCCTGTCGTTTTCACCTTTTTCCAGCTAGATTTTGTGATGATCAGGGGGCTACTGACCTGGGAACCCCGTTTTTGTCGACTGAACAGCGTTTGCAGGTGCATGGGTTGCACCACCCTCATAACCACTCCCCTCACCTTGTTGGCCACTTCCTCCACCAAGAAGGGCTGGCCAGCCTTGTTGGCTGGTCACTAGGCCAAGTCCTTCACCCACCTCACACCTTCTCTTGTCCTATAAATACCCCCCATTGATCATCTTGCAAAGGGTTACAAAAAAAAAATCAAAGAAAGAAAGACAACACCATTTTCAAACACTCCTCATACTTCATTACTAAAGTCACTTCCCTACACTCACCTTCCAAGCCACACCACCTAGTTCAATCCATTTCCGTAACACTCAAGCAAAGGTATAACTCCTTTACTGTTTGCTGTTTTGATCCCTGAGGGGGGCTGGCAGAGCCAAGGCTGGTAATCAATACTAGTTCTGGCTCTAAAGTCAGCAGAGTTACAAGAATCATACACCAATCCTCTTGCACGCGATGGACTCACTCAATCGCATGACGCTTCTAGCTGTCACGCGACAGTCCTCACGGGGATAGGGTTTTGGTTCCTTTTTGTTTTGTTATAGCATAAGAAGTTATGTTGGAGCATGATTAGAATTAACTCCACTGTTTTGCATGTTAAAAATCCATGGCTTAGCTTAATTTGTTTAGTTAGTTACTTTGGAATGCCCATGGGTTGCTCTTGAACATGTCTCAGAGTCCAGGCATGCAAAGCAATTCCTGGAAGTCCAGTCATGACACTCGCGCAATGAAGTGACTCCATCGCGCGATGGTCCGTCTGTTTCCAGTAGTTGCCCTTGCATGGGCAGCTTGGTCCATGACCATTGTTTTAATGCCTCCACTGTTTAGGGGTTTGTATTTATTTTCTATCCATTCCGTTTGTAATAATTATTTCCTTTCAGTATATATAAACTGCTTGGTTTGAATCCTGGGTGTGCACTGGTCCTTTCAGAGCCCAGAAGGAGATAAAATTTAACCTGTTGGAGGGATATAACCATCGCGCGATGGTATGAGTTGGTCGCGCGATTGTTAACTTGCATGCTGGCAGAGCCATGCATGCAAGTTGGCTGCTGCCTGTGCCCCGTTCATATCAACACACTGTTTTGATGCCCGGTAACAGTGTTGGGTTTTATCTCGTTTATCTTTCAAGCATGCCATCCATTCATATTATCTCTGATCACATGTTGCAAGGTGTTACGGTTTTTAATCCCTTATTAATTGTTCCCCGCCCTAATTAGCTAAAAATTGATTAATAAAAAAAGAATCGCAAACTTTTTTCACAAAATGCTTAAGTAGAGACCGATCTCCGGATTGGGCGAGAGGGGTGCCTTAAAACCCTTCCCCTTTCGTATCCTGGCTCCCGAACCCAGATATGGTTATGACGAACTGGTTCCTTAACTTTTTCAAATCAAAAATAGCACGGCAGGTGCTTCGAAATAAGGTTCCTTGGGTATCGGACCTTCAAAACCCGAGTGGCGACTCTGTATTTTGCGAGCACTCGTCGTCCAGCTAAGCGCTCCCTCGATTCCGGGCCCTCACGCGTTTGGAAATTTGGAATTTTCCAAAGGGCATGCTGCCCACAGTGGCGACTCTGCTGGGGATCGAACCAATATTAATCCATGCTTAAAAGTTTAAATACACTTATAAACAATCCCTTAAAAGTCTGTTAAAATGGTGAGCTTCGCGCTACCGAAGGTCAGAATGGTGATTTAATAGGACCTCGTGTCCAGCAAATCCAATCTGGGACATTTCCGATTGATCATTTGTGTATTTTCCTTTTAAAATGGACTAAATAAAGTGAGCCAAATTTGAATGAGCATTTTGCGATATTGTAATTCTTCTTTTCCTAAATCAATTTTTAGTGTTCTTCACTTGCATCGATGTGGGATAAACCTCGTTGGATCGTTTTGGCAATCCAGCACGGTTTGCCGGAGCCCGGGGACCCCGAATGACCAACAATCTCCGACGATGAGTCATTCTACCGTTCGACTATTGCTCTGCGGTTATGCGGGCAGCGGGAGGTATATCTTGGCTTTAGTTCGAGGAACCTGTTACAAGCCAAAACCAGCCTTTGCATATACAAAGCACTAGCACTCTTCAAACTAGGACAGGAACCCACAGGGTAAGATTTACTTGCATCTAACCTCCATATACTGTCTTCATGTTACTTCTTTCCCTATCGCATGCACTGTACATACATACTGCTTGCGTAGGAGCATGTTTAAGGCGGCCTCTAGGTTCTCAAGTCTTCGGGTCTGACTTGAAATGTTAGGGGCACTGCTTCGGACCCGATGAAGAGTCATGCATCTCGATGGTGCATGTTATCAATTTTCAAAATCCTTGGATTAACGAGGCTTTGGGATATCAAACCTTTCTAAACCTTTGTCTAATGGCCAATCGAAGTTTCAAACAGTAAATAAGGAACAAACGGAGAGAATGCCGTGATGCTTACACCACTTTGGTTATCATGCGAAACACGTACACCGTTTAGGCTATGGTGCTGTGCCACCTACGCCACCCAGGGTAAAGTATCACGCCATCTACACCAACTTGTTCCAAGTTCAAAGTTGAAATCTTGAGAACGGAATAGTCAAAAGCTCAGGCTACTTTGACATCCCTTAGTCTTATCAATCCACTCAAAGGGTGCACTCTCGAAAAGATTTCCGAGGATTCTGGCAGTGTCCAAACATTTTTGAGATATACTTCTCTTTTAGATCTAGAGTCTAGGGTGACACTGACGACGGTGATTGCACTTTTGCTTTAGTCTTTTATTTAGATTAAAGTTATTGCAGGACCCCGATTAAGCCTTTTCTTACTTTACTGCAAGCAAAGTTTTGAATCATTGAACCACCACGGAGAGTATCGAAGCAGAAAGGCAAACCCACTTGGGAACGTCTGCATTAGAATCCGGTTCAAAGGCTAGTAAGGTTGCAATCCCAGTCAGTCACAACGGAAGACTCTCCACGTTCTCTGTTGGCTACTCTTCAGTCAAGTTCGTCTTCGGTTCTCCAGGAAGTTAAATCCCCGACATCGCCAACCCCTTCATCTTCATCTTCATCAAGTTCCTCTGAAACACCGGTCATGGCAGATCAATCTCAACCGCTCACTGTGGAAGCAATGTTCACAAGCCTTCAGAATAGCATCGCCACCATGCAACAAAGGGTTGCTCAGATTGATGCCAATGTTACCCGTTTAAATGACCTCTTCAACACTCGTCTTCCACCAGTAGCAGAAATGGGAGGCGAGGTCGATGAGGATGTTCATGCAGAACCTGTCTTTGTTGAAGACCCGAATCATGCTGGGCGGCTCATAGTTCAACCCAATTCGAGAGAAGCTCATCCAATAGCTGCAAACCTTGACCCTGCCGTTGTTAGGCCTACTCAAAATCCTGATTTGGCTGCTCTTATGGCCAAAATCACCAAGCTGGAGGAATCTGTTTCTAAAATCTGAAAGGATCAGTGCCGGGGAAATTGATCTGGACCGTCTCTATTTGAATCCCAATGCCAAGCTTCCCGACAAGTTCAAAATGCCAGATCTAGCCAAGTTCGATGGCAGCGGTGACCCTAAGACTCATCTATATAGTAATCATGCTGCTATGAAGCTCTTGTCAGTCGAGTCCGAAGCCATGTCACAGTTGTTCCCTCAGACTCTCTCCGGCCCAGCTTTTCATTGGTTCTTGTCACTCGACTTTGCCAAGAGGAGGACTTAGGGGGATATTCCTGCTGCGTTTATTTCGCAGTACAGTTATAATTCCTTGCTGAAGGTAATGACCCAGGAGCTTGAATTTACCAAGATGGAAGCCAAGGAGTCCTTCGCTGACTTTGTCAAGAAGTGGAGGGCTAAGGCTGCCCTAATGACCGATCGTCCGAGTGAGAGGGATCAACTCCGCATCATTTCCCGCAATTTTCAGCCAGATTATGCTAAGCATTTGGTTCTTGTTCAAGCATCGGCGAACTTTGAAACTTTCTTCGACTCCGGCCTGGCCATCGAGGATGTGCTACAAAGTGGCATCCTATCAAAAGGAGAATCTTCTAACCCTCCGAAATCAAAATCTCGGGCATACTCTGGCAACACCAATGCACTATTCGGGGGTGGGACTTTCTCCAACGCAACAACCAGTGGCACTAACGCCTCATCCAACACTGCTAATCACATTGCCGATGTCAATCAAGTGCAGACTCCACAGAACAACCGTCCTCGTAACCAACCCTACAGTTTCTCCGCATTTGAGGCTCCTTTGTCCTCCGTTATGGAGAAGTTAATCAAGTCAGGACATTTGAAACCCCTTGATCCAACTCCTCTACCCAAAAATCCTTCACCCAGTTTCAAAGCCAATCTCTACTGCGCCTATGACCAAAGGGCTGGTCATCTTACAGATTCCTGCTTCCGTCTCCGTCATGCGATTCAGGATCTTATAGATGAAAGGACCCTTCAGGCTCCACCTCCACCATCTCAAAAACCAAACATCCTCTCTAACTCCATGCCAAAGCACAATGCTGCTCCACATATCAACCATATATCCTCCAGCTCCACTCAAATCGACCCTTGCTCCACCATATTCAACCCCACTGACCATATAATCCCAGTGAACCAGCCCAAACCGGTTGTACCCATGCCTTTGGAGTCAGAAGCAGAACTCATGTACATTGGAGAACCTTCTCGTTCTAATCCAAGCCTTCAACTTCTCCAGTCTGGCTTCGATCTCTTCAACAAAATCATGGGTGATCTCCATGATGACCCCATTCAGCCTGTACGACTTGGCCCCACCTCGACTCATCGTGATCCTATCCCGGTCATAAGGGATCCTAGTTCTTCTCGGGATTTTGAAAGCCAGTTCAGGGCTGCACTACCGTCATACTTTGAGCGAGAGTCTGAGATCAGCATGCAGGCCGTGGGTTGGTCCATAGCCGACGGTGATGATTACGCTGCTCCTATAATCCAAGAATGGAACCAGCTCGAGCTAGAAGGTTTCCCGTTACACCCCGAGTATCTCCCGCTCCCACAGCATGACCAGGATTGGGACGAGGAATGGCAATTCGGACAAGACCAGGCGATGCTCGATCCTTTGGGTGGTATTTCCTTGTACATGTTGTTCCAACAACCTGAACCTATGCTTCCCGAAGAGGAATACTATTGGGATCCCGAACCCGCCTGGCAGTTTTCGTTGGATTTCGACACTAATCCTCTTCAAGGCTATACTTTACCAGATTACATGACTCACTTTGTGGAGGATGATTTCGTTCAAGAAGAACCTCGGGTCTTGGAGGAATGTTTTCGCCCTTCTACCCTCAACAGGCTCATCAGTTCGATATCTAATGTCGAGCGTGACCCCACTTTCTACATTGTTGACGAAGGATCGCCACGTCCTATAGTTCCTTCTCCGGCTATGGAAGACTGCAGTATTATGATGACAGACCTTATCCCGCCAGCCGATCTTTGGGATGTCGATGATATAGTTAATGTTCAAGTTGGGGCAGAAGTTTGGACGGTCAATCGCTCTTTGGCCGATAGTGGACTTTGAATGTTCCTTTCATCGCCAACGCAGAACCCGTTGATGAGGTTGCGGCAGTCAAGGACCTGGACTTTTAGGATACATTTTTAGTGAAGGACTTGGCTGAAGATTTGGGTTTAGACTTGGAAGTTCCTACGATGGCAACAACGCCCGACAAAGGGAAGCGCAAGTTAGGTGAAGTCCCTGCTGATCTCTGGGATATTGATAAAGACCCCCAGGTTGTGCCCTCTTTGGGAAGCATTCACAACGTTACGAGGAGTGGATAGATTTTTCAGCCGGCTAATCTGCAGGCTAGAAGCTCGTCCAACCCTTCTAACCAAAGGAATGAGCCCTCTACCTTCCCAAGGTCTGCATCGCTTGAGGTACCTGCTGGCACCTTTGACGCGGACATGATTCAGAAACAACTTGAGCGGATTCTCACTGCTATGTCAATCTGGGCACTGATTTGTTCTTCCCGTGAGCACCGACAGAAACTTTGTCGCGCTCTTGCCCGTCTTGAGATCCTGGCTGCTATCACTCCCGAAGCGATGATATCTCTCATCCTCCCTCCTACCTCCAAGCACACCGTGATCTTCACCGATAAGAACCTGCCAGTTGAAGGGGTCGACCACAATCGCCCCTTGCACATCACTGTCAAATGCCGAGGGCTCTGGGTTCCGACCGTCCTCATCGATAATGGTTCAGCGATCAATGTCTGCCTTTTGAGGGTGGCTTACCGTCTGGGTTTGACCAAAAAGGACTTTGCGCCTTCCAATATGGCTGTTAAGGCATACGACATCACTCATCGCGTGGTTGAGGGTACACTGATGCTCAAGCTCGATGCTGAAGGTTTTGAAATGGATGTTGAATTCCATGTTGTTGACATCCCTGCCACTTTCAATCTTCTGCTTGGTAGACCAGGGCTCCACAGATCTGACATCATGGCTGTGCCGTCTACTCTCCATCAAAAAGTCATGCTGGGACTTCCTATTGGCACGTTAACAATTTGCGGGGACTCAGGCATTCGCCCACTCAAGGAGGATGGTACCCCAGTTTTGGGAATTATGCATGGCAAAGAAGACATGGACCTCGGAGGTTTCTCTTTCGACACACCTGGCTCTGTTTTGGCCATCAATGTGGATGGGGACTTCATCATAAGCTCTGTTGCTTTAGATATTATGAGGAGAATGTCCTATCTACCTTGTTTGGGCTTAGGGATTCACCAGCAAGGGATCCTGGAGTTCCCTACCTTTCCTTCCTGTGAGGGCCGCTTTGGTTTGGGGTATATCGCCTCATCCAATGATGCCAAAAGAAGGAAATGTGCGGGAAAACCTCAAACTCTCTATGGTGATCCATACAGCTACTTCGTCTGCGAGAAGGGAAACACTGTTTACACAGGGCAGGCTGAGCCCTTTATTGACTCGAAGACAGGGGAACTGCTCCCAGGTTTTGAGATTTTCGCTAACAACACCTGGTCGGATAGTGATGAGGAGCCAGCAAGGGTGGAATTCAAGAAGAAGCTCAATTAGCCTAAGATCAAGACTGACTGGCTGGGATCTTTCAATCAGGGAAGCTTGGAGCAGCTGTTCCATGAGTTCTCCCAAGTGGGTTTGGCCGAGGAAGCTGGAGAAGCCGAAGTGCTCATGCTCGAGCCGGATACCTTTGAGGATCCCATCTCTCTTATTACAGAAGCCAAGGGTAGCCTTAAAAATTGCATTTTCAAACCATGCTTAACTTGCATTGATGATGTGTCTGAGTCTGAGTCTGACACGGAGTCTTCTAAGTCTAGCTTTGAGTCGTAGTTTGTGCCTCTGGGCCGTCTACGTCATAGCTTTTATTTTGAGTTTGATTCTGCTGTACTTGGTTGCCCAGAAAGGCTTTTTGGAATGAAAGAATCCACTTCTAACTACTTTGATGATTTATACATAAACTGTGTTGACCCTGACGATGAAGGGATAGATTTCGATGGGGATATTCCCAAGGAAGTCCGTGCCTTCATCAAAAGGGAAGATCAAAGGCATGCTAAGCCGTTAAAAGAAGAAGTAGTTTCTTTAAATTTGGAAGATGAAAACGATCCCCGAATAGTTCAGGTGGGCTCCACTTTATCTCCGGAGGAATATTTGGATTTCAAAGAACTGCTCACAGAATTCAGTGACATTTTCGCATGGTCTCGTTAGGACATGCCCGGCATTGACCCAGAGATAGTGGAGCATCGAATTCCTCTACTGCTAGATGCCAAACCCGTAAAACAGAAGCTAAGACGAATGAGGCCGGATTGGGTGCAGAAGATCAAGGATATGAAGTCACTAAGCAGATCGACGCTGGATTCCTTATGGTTTCTCAATACCCCACCTGGGTTGCCAACATTGTGCCGGTCCCTAAGAAGAATGGACAAATCCAGGTATGCGTCGATTTCAGGGACTTGAACAAAGCGAGCCCTAAGGATGATTTTCCCCTGCCACATATTGATGTGCTTGTTGACAATATGGCAGGCCATGCCATGCTCTCGTTTATGGATGGTTTCTCAGGATATAACCAGATTCTCATGGCACCAGAAGACCGTGAGAAGACGACATTCATCACTGAATGGGGCACTTACTGCTATTTCGTCATGCCATTTTGTTTAAAGAATGCCGGTCCTACTTATCAATGCGCTGCTACGACCATTTTGCACGACATGATGCACAACGAAGTTGAGGTCTACGTGGATGACATGATTGCCAAGTCCAAAACTCGTGAGGGGCATGTACATGTTCTTTGAAAGTTCTTCGAACGTCTCCGTAAGTACAGAATGTGTCTCAATCCGTAGAAGTGCACTTTTGGGGTCACGGCAGGTAAGATGCTGGGTTTTCTGATCAGTACTCGTGGGATTGAAGTTGACCCATCAAAGATTGAGGCTGTACTTGAAATGAAGCCACTAGAATCTGAAAAGGGAGTGCGGAGCTTTTTGGTGAAGGTTCAGTTCATCAGCAGATTCATCGCCAAGTTAACTTTGACTTGCGAGCCGATGTTTCGTCTTGTAAAGAAGGATACTCTGTTTGTATGGACAGATAGGTGCCAAGCGGCTTTCACGTCCATTCAGAAATACTTGCAGAACCCTCCGGTCCTCATGCCGCCGATTCTTGGGAAGCCATTGATTCTTTATTTATCTGTGAATCCTTCGTCCACGGGGTGTTTACTAGCTCAAGAAGGAGATAGGGGTGTCGAGAAGACCATTTATTTCTTAAGTAAGAAGATGGTAGGGTGTGAAGAACGCTACACAGCTCTAGAGAAGACATGTTGGGCTCTTGTTTGGGCTTCTAAGAAGTTGAGACACTACATGCTGGCTTATCCAGTGAAGTTGATTTCTCGAATGGATCCTCTCAAGTATCTGTTTGAGAAGCCAGCACTTATTGGTAAGTTAGCGCGTTGGTTGCTCTTGTTGGCAGAGTTCGATCTCGAGTACGTTACAAGAAAATCAGTCAAGGGATGAGCAGTTGTAGAATTCTTAGCCGATCATCCTGTTGATGGGCCGGAGGACTCAGATTTTGTGTTCCCAGATGAGGAAGTGCTAACAGTTGTCGAAGACGTGTGGACACTTTACTTTGATGGAGCAGCCAACCAGAAGGGATATAGGATTGGAGTATTGTTGATTACACCTGATGGTTCTCACATTCTGCTTGCGTTCAAGCTCAACTTCGATGTCACAAACAACCAAGCTGAATATGAGGCCTATATTGTTGGGATGGAGGCCGCTCTTACCCTCGGTGTGGAAAAAACTCGAGGTCATTGGTGATTCTAACCTCGTCGTATCTCAAGCCAACGGGGATTGGAGGGTTCGCGAAGAAAGGTTGAAACTGTATCATAGGGACTTGGAAGATCTCATTCCTCATTTCAATAAGGTTACTTTCACTCATATTCCCCGCTTGAAGAACCAATTCGCTGATGCCTTGGCTTCCATGGTCGAAATTCCTTTGGGTGTCAAACTCTACCCTATCCTGATCGAACAGCGAGACTGTCCTGCCTATCAGTATGTCGACGCCATCAATGATATGGATGATGGCCTACCCTGGTACCACGACATATGGAATTTTGTTGAAAGTGGGGAGTATCCGGTTGAAACTTCTAAGAAGGATCAACTTGCATTACGAAGGATAGCGGCCCAATACATCCTTTGTGGAGGGAAGTTATACAAGAGATCCCATTGTGGGATGCACAAGCTCTGTGTTGATGGCTCTGAGGCCGCAAGGATTATGAAGGAAGTTCATGAGGGAGTCTGTGGTCCTCATATGAGTGGTGTCATGCTTGCTAGGAAAATCCTACGACAGGGTTACTTCTGGTCCACGATGGAGTCTCAGTGTGTAGATTACGTACGGCGTTGTCATAAATGTCAAATCCATGCCAACCTAATGCATGTTCCCCCTTCCAATCTCTTTGGCATGACTTCTCCTTGGCCTTTTTCCGTGTGGGGCATTGATGTCATTGGCATGATCAGACCGTCTGCTTTGAATGGTCATAGGTTCATTTTGGTGGCAATAGATTACTTTACCAAGTGGGTGGAAGTCGAGTATTATAAAACCCTAACTGCAGTTCAGGTGGCCCATTTTATCAGAAAGAATATCATTTATCGATACGGTGTGCCTCAAGTGTTCGTATCAGATAATGAGACTCATTTCAAGGGCAGGGTTTTGGAGTTGTTCGAAGCATTCGGAATCCAAGTCCATCATTCGACTGTTTATTGCCCTCAAATGAATGGAGCTGTTGAAGCGGCAAATAAAAATATTGAGACGGTTATCAAAAAGTCTGCTGAGTCCGCCCGGGATTGGCATGAGCAACTACCGCTGGCACTATGGGGGTACCGGACGTCAATTCGAACATCGACAGGAGTGACACCCTATTCTTTAGTTTACGGGATGGAGGCAGTACTCCCTATTGAACTTGAGGCGCCGTCATTGAGAATTATGGCAGAGTGTGGACTCACAGAATTTGAATGGCTCAGCGGGAGATTTGTTGAACTCATGCTTTTCGATGAAAGGAGAATCCGCGCTTTATACCATGTTCAGGGATATCAGCGAAGGATCGCACGGGCTTTCAACAAGAAGGTTATACAATGGGGGGCAGCTCAGCTTATAGATCTCGACGGCAATGAATTTTCCACTTTGGTGAACCTGGATCAACTCAAACGTTACTACCCCTGAGAGAAGCTCGTTGGACCAAAAACCACAAGGGTGGGCGGTTACAAGCAAAAATTAGAGCAAGCCTGCTGGATCGAAAACCTACGAAGGCGATTCAGGCAAAAATAAATAGGCAATACTCAAAAGCTCGCTAGGTCGAAAACCCGAAGTGGCGGCACTAGGCAAAAGTTAGAGTGTAAAAGGAGAGGTAAAATACACGAGTGAACCTTTGCTTGAACTATGTTCTGACTTGATTCCTTGAAAGAGGATACGTAGGCAGTCTCTTCATGAGATTCGGTCACATTGCATCAACATGATCCGTGGTTTACCATTTTGGAATCATCTTCAATGCTCAAAGCAGCGTGGTGTCCAACATTTGGATCAACAGGGGAAAGTTTTAAATCTTTCGATTTTATTCAAACTACTACTTCTATTATACAGCTGAGCAAAGTCTTTAAAATAGTAAAGCATAAAAACAGAATAAAATGCTAGAGGCCTTAACAGGCTCACAGTTTATTCCAGATCATTGGAGTCTGTCAGGAGTCAGTTGTCGCTTTGTCTTCTTGCAATTTCCCTTCTTAGCCACGCTTTGTATCGATGCATGAGCTCTGTGCTGAAGTTTGGTTCTGCTCCGCCAAGTTGCCGCAGGCCCCAATTGCGCTCGTATCCAGCCAAGTTCTATGTAGTGAATGCGGGGATATTGAAAGTTTCGATTCCGGCTCGGTGCATTCCTTGACTTATCCCTAGCTGAGAGAGAATGAGACCGGGAATGGAGAATGTGAAAGTGGTCAGCCCGGCTATCACCATCCTCTCGAAACCTACAGAATTAAGGGCAATGTCTGGTATGTCCAGGGCCTCATGCCTCCAGATGATTTCATTCGGGAGCATTTCCTTCATGAACGTGTACCACTGGTTTGTGGACATCTCTGGGTAGATCATCCCGTGCTGATGCATCCGGCCGGGCAGATGAGGCCAGTTTGCCTCTGATGCCATGAGTAATCCCAATTTATCGGATAGCCATAGCTGTAGGTGAAGGTAAAAGACAAGTGATGAGCCATATAAGACTTGAGTGAGAAAACAAGTGAGGAGCCCCGATATGGCCTAAACCGAGAGATGAGGTAAAAGGTAAATGTGCGAAAACTTGAAAAAGGTGAGCCGAGTGAGAATTTACCTACAGTAGGAGTGGACTACCGCTGAATATGTTTGTTTGGCTAGTAGAAACCAAATCCAAACCCATGAGCATCTCTGCTAAAACCAGCGGCACCACGTTCCTTCGAGTACCCATTTGAGCGGCAACGCTCACCAGCGAAGGGTTCACTTTCCCATTCGGAGATACTAGCAAGTAAGCGGCCAGTACACTGATCGTCAGGGCAAATCGACATCGGGCCTACAAGGAGGTGTCTTCTATGTTTCCTTCAGGCCCGTACCACTCCATCAGACGCATGATGTTGATTTGCCCCCCAGTTAACAGACTCTCGGCTGCTCCCCTCGAGATGTCGAGACACGATTGCAGCAGTTTTGGCATGCTTTTCCTATAAGGCGGTACGACAATCATGCTCGAACCAAACCCCTAGAGATATGCTTGGAATTCTTCCACCGTTGGGCACAGCTCGTTGTCCCCGAACCTGAAAACATGAACCTCTGGGTCCCAAAACTGTAGTGCTGCCATCAGAATTTCGGGCCGGACCCTCACGTTGCGAAGAAAATGAAAAGCGGCCAGCCCGTGAGAGCCAAAGGATAGCCAATCTCCGGCTACAAAAGCCGTTAGCCACGGGCTGATCAAGACTGGAAGGTTATTTGCCATTATAAGGGAGTTGGAAGTGCTTGCTCCGGGAGGGGGTGTGCCTCACATTTCCAGGGACATATCCTTTTATAGCCAAGGCATGTTGAAATATCACCTTTTATCAAGGCAAATATCCAAGCAAGGTGGCATTGCCCCCTTCTATGCAAGGGCACACCTGTGAACTGCCCCAGGTGTATTCTGGATGGCCAAGAACAGTGACAAGGCATTCAACGTCTCAGATTCAAGTTTGGTCAAACAAAGGTGGCTTAGCGGGGATCGTCCATCGCGCGACCTTTCTAGTCCATCGCGCGATGGTTCAGTCGGCAATTTGACAATTTGCAGCAACTACTGACCAACTTTGGTCACTTTTCATTCCAAGGGTTGTTTTGCAGTTTTGATGGTTCCAGTAAGTCACTATCGTTATATGTGACTGTGTCCAAGTGTCGGATTCGGAATATCGCATTTAACGAAGATTTTGGACCTTTGGTGGCCCGTTTCAAGTTCAAATTGGGACTTCGGGTGGTCGGAATGTGTTTTAGTGGTCCTCACCCCATTCTCTCATACCGTACAGGTCATGTGAGCCTAAAGTGACTGTACGGAGGCGTCGGTTTCAGTCCGGGACATAATTGAGTCATGTTTTGCATTTCGTGTCCATTTTTGTGTCTTTTTGGCACTTTCTGGTCAACATTTTGCTCTGGAATGTATTTTTCAGTTCCGTTGATTTGTACGGGTCATGTTGTGCGTGTTTGACCTTATAGAAGCGTCGGTTTCATCAGAATTGAAACATTTGGAGTTTTGATGCATTGTTGCCCAAAATTTCATTATATTCCCTGTATCCTCGTATCCTGGTCGTGTCCTAGGTCGTATCCTTGACTTCTCTTTGGAATTGGTCACAGTTATGCATATATGTGTGTCTATAAGCAGTCTCAGCATGTCATCTATGCAAGTTCGGTATTAGTGGTGAGTTTTAATTGCTCTAATCTGTTGTAAGAGTAAATAAACCATGAAAATGCAAATTTTATTGCTAAACTATGATCTATCCATGTTAAGCAAAGAAAGCTACTGCATGTTTGGCACTTCGGCCAATCAAAATCATCATGTCTGCCCGGGCACATCTGCTCACAAATCAAAAGGCACGCAGGCCTCAAAACAGCTATCGCGTGTCGGCTAGGACCTTTTCGCCCATCATCTATGTATCTACTTGGGCACGCAGGCTCGAAAGCAAAAATAAAAAATGCGGGAAGTAAATGAGGCTTCGTAGTAGCCCTCAATCCTCTCCTAGCCAATCACTATCGCCGTCGTCGTCGTCCATCTCCCTAGGGTCTTGCTTGTATCCGGGATTGTCCGCGGTGTCGTCAGAGCCGTTGTCATCGAACGACCCATCTTCCTCTTCTTCTTCTTCTTCCTCCTCGTCGTCCTCCTCCTCAGAGACCTCAGGCAAGATTAGTGGTTTCTTGCGGACCGGCTCATTTTGCAAGGGTCTCTGGCGCATCCTGATTTGGTACCGTTCCTCTGCGCGCGCCATAGCCTCTCGGGCTGCCTCCTCACTCGCGGCGGTCGGCTGTGGTCCTCTCGTCTGTCGTCTGGTAGTGATCGGAGGAAAAGGAGCCCTTTCTGCCAGCATCCTCTGTGGAGGGTCTCTAGCGCTCTTCCTCCTAGGAGCCGCATGCCTTTGTGCCTGCATTGTAATTATTCATGCATTAGTATACATTGTGCATATTGTATGATCAATTTCAAATCAATATCTATCAAAGTGTAATACATCTCGGGCAAGGAAGCATGTATCGAGTATCGAAAGCAGGAATGTATCATTTTTTGAAGGGTATACCTGAGATCTCTGAGCCGCCGATGTAGGAGTTGGCGCTGGATAGAGCAGGTCTAATGGCAAACCACTCGCCGCTCTTCTCGTCACGTTCTCCAATGCAAGCATGCGACAAACAGCTTTGTTTGCCCACTCGGTTGGTACCTGCAATAGTGAATGCGGAGTTGTCATGCATTTCATTAATGATTCTATTCTAGTGACATGCAATGATGTCTTACTGGAACGGTGATCGGCGTAGGCTCAACTCTAGTAGGGGCCAAGTGTAGCTCGGTTGGATTGCCCTGAGAGTCTACCACTGCTATCTTCCACAACAGCTCTGGTGGCCCACCTCTCACTGGTCCACTCAGGCCTCATCTCACACGGCCTTCACCACCGCTCTGTCTCTCCCCGGCAGCTCTCCTCTCCTTAGCAGCTCCATGAGCCTGACTCCGGACCTCTCTGAACTCCCGGACTCTCAGTGGCCCTACCAAACGCTCCCTCTAGTATGTCGCGTAGTCCATGTCAGGACGCAAGTGGCATGTCAGGTCGGTGTCAGGCTGCGTGAACGTCTCCAGCTCGACTAGTGTGTACTCTCCTATGTGTGAGGCCTGTGGTGGAAGTGGCCCTGGCACCTGAAACTCAGAAAGGCCAAGCGACTAGCGTGTCACCCGATCTCCCAAGTACCACTGCCAACCAAAGGCAGACTCCAGCAACACTCTGCTTGCCGTCACAACCCTGCTCCTAGCCAGGTACTCAGGCTCAGGCCCTGCCACCCTCTAAGGATCCCATTCGACCTGTACCCGTGATAGGGAAACAGTGCAAGTATTGATCAGCGACAACATTAAAGCAATACAAAGGGTTATGTACTTTGTTCGGTCAAAGTTTCATGTCATACCTGTGAAGGTCGGAGCTCGTCCAAGTATACCCTGAAGCCATTCAGATCGCCTCTCCCTTTCTTCTCTCCCATGTTCTTCTTGCTCCAAATGTGCGCACGCGAGAGAAGCCCCAAGTCCAAGCTTTTGGATGCTGGACGGCACATGTTTAAAACCTCGTATGCCCAAAGCTGCATGGTTCACAAGCAAAGCAAGTCATCGGTGCATGTAATAATACAATCAAGCAGGCTGTGCAATCGAATGGATATAAGTATGATATGAAATTGTGCTTTATTCTATTGAAATCATACCTCCCAAATTCTCCAATATCGGGCTGTGCTCACCTCTGTCCTCGATGAGTCGTCCAAGAAGCCATAGGCCGCGCCCAGTGCCGCTCCACCCCAGTCGAAGCGCGAGGCCGTCCTCAAGTCCCTCAGCGCGAGCAAGTACGATCGGTGAACCTTATTGCACCTATTCGGGTACAAGGTCGCGCTGAAAAGGTACAGCAGGTATGCCCGGGCCATCTGCTCCGCCTCCTCTCTAGTCGTCACCTTCTTCTTAAGATACCTGGTGAATTGTCCATACCTTGTCATCCCCTCCTCAACTTTGGGCATCTCTCCCAAGAACCACTCCAGGGTCGCTGAGTCTTCGTGAATGCCCGAGTCAAATGGAATAGGCTCTCCCCCAACTCTCAAGCCGGTAATCGCTGTAAAGTCAGCAGGTGTCACTGTCATCTCCCCGAGCGGTAGGTGAAAGGTGTTGGTAGTGTCCCTCCATCTCTCTGCAAGTGCTACTAGAACAACATGATCATTTCTGGCCAGAGTAAGTGTCTAAATGAATTCACCAAAGCCTACCTCATCCACTAACTGCCTCACCCTGGCAGGCAAACCCTGGTACAATGCCAAAGAGCTGCATGCACCTCCAAAGCCACGGATATCCCTCTGCCTCACTCTCTCCCGTGTCAGACACAAAACATAATACGAGCAATAAAAGGGTATGTTAGCATGCAAGGCTTTCATTCTCAAGTTCTAGGTAATCAATGCAATTTGGCAACAGATGGTTGGTTCAAGTTACTATGTTGCATGCATGGTATTCAATGTCAAGTTCATGATTTTGCAATATTGGTTTTTCCTTTCAAGAATTACCATATACGTTTTAACATTCAAGCACCAGTGGGCAAATTCAAATTTGAAACTACAAAGGGGGATTTTGGAAAGTTACCTCTGTCTAGTTGCTTGAAATGTGGGTCTTGGGATCTCTCAAGACGAGCTCGGAGTCGTACTCCGTCCGCCGTGGCTTGTACGCTGCAAAACTCGACGACACAAACAAGTGAGGAACGGGTGGCTCATACCCCTCTGCAGTGAACGGGACACATGTCAGGCTCTCCGCCTCTGTCACCACCATCACCCTAAGCCCGTGCACCCTAACTCCGGCTCTCTCCTCGGCCTCCAAGCCTCTCAAAACCTCCTCCTCAGCGGCTCTTTCCCTCTCGGCCCTCGCTGCAGCCTCTGAAGCTGCTATCACTCTCTCACGCTCCTCCCGGGCCTCCAAAACAGCAGTCCCTATTGCGGGGTTGTCCTCTAAAAGTTGGGCAAGTTGCTTGTCGCTCAGAAGCTCAGTAACATCCTGTTTTGTGATCGGCCTGTGGCCCGATGATGTGGCCGCCGACCGGAAGAGTACATACTTCTCTCTATACGCAAAGGGGATCCCCGTGGTCTCTACCTCCTCGGATGCCACACCCTTGCCTCTCGCCGGATCCCTCGGCGGAGACCCACTCGGCCCAACACCGTCACCACCAACACCACTGCTACCCGCTTCTCCAGACTCACCACCAATCACCACCGAGCCACTCACGGCCATGCTCGGGTCCATTGGCTCAACAACGGACCCCACTGCCCTCGGCTCATCCGTCGCGCGATGCTCACCTCTGCTAGCAACCTCATACTCACGGCTTTGATCGCCATCACCGCTGCCTGTAGCCGCTGCACCGGCACCCATGGTCTCCTCCATTGCTATTTGATCTCCCATTTCAGTCTCCATAGGTCCTCCCTCGTCCTCTGGACGATCAACAACCTCTCCTCCACCGCCACCATTGCCGTGATCCGCCATAAATGTATGTTTGAGTGTGGGCTTATTGTTTTTCGTGATGAAATCAAGGGTTTGAGTTGGGGGTTTGAGGAAGAAAAGAGTTTGAGAGAGTTTGAAACTGTTCTGAGCGGTTTCAGAACGTCCCCGTCGATTGTATGGAAGAAAATAGGTCTGGGCCGGGTCTGGGCTCTTTCCAGACCCAAGCCCGAACAGGAAACCCTCGCGCGACGGAGTGCCTCTGTCGCGCGATGGTTTGGTTGGGCCTCCAGGCCCAATGCAGCTTCTGGATCGGCCCGATCAGGTTTATCTCTCCTACAAAACGCCCATTGTTGTTGGGTATGGCACCGCAGTAATTTTGATGGTCGTCATGAATTAATGACTTTCAAATTAAGCACCTTTTGAATCCTCAGCAGTGGTCCACCCGTGCACAGTCCATACGTCAATCAACGACGATCTATCTGTCCATTTTCAAAATCAGCGACGATCCATCCATCCGATTATCAATTAGCAACGATCTATCCGTCCATTTTCAAATTTAGCGACGATCCATCTGTCCGATTACCAATCAACGATGATTTATCCGTCCATTTTCAAAATTAGCGACGATCTATCAGTTCGATTATATATCATCGACGATCCAACCATCCGATTATCAATCAACGACGATCCATCCGTCCGATTATCAATTAGCGACGATCCATCCGTCCGATTATCAATCAACGACGATCTATTCTTCCATTTTCAAAAGCAGCGACGATCCATCCGTCCGATTATCAATCAACGACGATCTATCCGTCCATTTTCAAAATCAGCGACGATCTATCCGTTCGATTATAAATCAGCGACGATCCATCCGTCCGATTATCAATCAGCAACGATCTATCAATCAACGACGATCCATCTGTCCGGTCTACTTGTTCCCCAGGAGAATTGCTTCAAACGGTTGATCATCTCTCCGATCCATCGGTGCACGATATTTTATATATACTTGTTTGCATTTTCTATTTTATCGACTTTTGGGAAAATTGGATGGGTGTCTAGAAATCTTTGACGTTACCCGTACCAGTCAATGGTGCTCCGCGTGCCGTCAAAGAGGGACTACAGTAGACACCCCAATCTGGTTTCCCAATCTGGTTTCCCAATTGATTTACTTTCTTTTTCGGTTTCTTGTTTCCCCGATGATGAATCAGATCAAAAACAGTATTGAAAGTGGAATGGCTTGAGCTTGGAGTAAGCAAAATCCATCTTGAACCCTAAAACCCTAAGTCAAAGCCCTGACCACAGGGGTTGACCATCGCGCGACCAATTGGGTCCCTCGCGCGACTCCTCACTTGCCAGGTGTTGGTCAAAGTCAAAGCTTGACTGTTGACCATCGCGTGGGTGGGTAAAACCATCGCGCCATGAACCCAGTCCCTCGCGCGATGGTCAACTCCTGTCGTTTTCACCTTTTTCCAGCTAGATTTTGTGATGATCAGGGGGCTACTGACCTGGGAACCCCATTTTCGTCGACTGAACAACGTTTACAGGTGCATGGGTTGCATCACCCTCATAACCACTCCCCTCACCTTGTTGGCCACTTCCTCCACCAAGGAGGGCTGGCCAGCCTTGTTGGCTGGTCACTAGGCCAAGTCCTTCACCCACCTCACACATTCTCTTGTCCTATAAATACCCCCCATTGATCATTTTGCAAAGGGTTACAAAAAAAAATCAAAGAAAGAAAGACAACACCATTTTCAAACACTCCTCATACTTCATTACTAAAGTCACTTCCCTACACTCATCTTCCAAGCCACACCACCTAGTTCAATCCATTTTCGTAACACTCAAGCAAAGGTATAACTCCTTTACTGTTTACTGTTTTGATCCCTGAGGGGGGCTGGCAGAGCCAAGGTTGGTAATCAATACTAGCTCTGGCTCTAAAGTCAGCAGAGTTACAAGAATCGTACACCAATCCTCCTGCGCGCGATGGACTTACTTAATCGTGCGACGCTTCTAGCTGTCGCGCGACAGTCCTCGTGGGGATAGGGTTTTGGTTCCTTTCTATTTTGTTATAGCATAAGAAGTTATGTTAGAGCATGATTAGAATTAACTCCACTGTTTTGCATGTTAAAAATCCATGGCTTAGCTTAATTTGTTTAGTTAGTTACTTTGGAATGCCCCTGGGTTGCTCTTGAACATGTCTCAGAGTCCAGGCATACAAAGCAACTACTGGAAGTCCAATCATCACACTCGCGCGATGAAGTGACTCCATCGCGCGATGGTCCGTCTGTTTCCAGTAGTTGCCCTTGCATGGGAACTTGGTCCATGACCATTGTTTAATGCCTCCATTGTTTAGGGGTTTGTATTTATTTTCTATCCATTCCGTTTGTAATAATTATTTCCTTTCAGTATATATAAACTGCTTGGTTTGAATCCTGGGTGTGCACTGGTCCTTCCAGAGCCTAGAAAGAGATGAAATTTAACCTGTTGGAGGGATATAACCATCACGCGATGGTATGAGTTGGTCGCGCGATTGTTAACTTGCATGCTGGCAGAGCCATGCAAGCAAGTTGGCTGCTGCCTTTGCCCCGTTCATATCAACGCACTGTTTTGATGCCCGGTAACAGTGTTGGGTTTTATCTCGTTTATCTTTCAAGCATGCCATCCATTCATATTATCTCTGATCACATGTTACAAGGTGTTACGGTTTTTAATCCCTTATTAATTGTTCCCCGCCCTAATTGGCTAAAAATTGATTAATAAAAGAAGAATCGCAAAGTTTTTCACAAAATGCTTAAGTAGAGACCGATCTCCGAATTGGGCGAGAGGGGTGCCTAAAACCCTTCCCCTCTCGTAACCTGGCTCCTAAACCCAGATATGGTTATGACGGACTGGTTCCTTAACTTTTCAAATCAAAAATAGCGCGGCAGGTGCTTCGAAATACTGTTCCTTGGGTGTCGGACCTTCAAAACCTGAGTGGCGACTCTGTATTTTGCGAGCTCTCGTCGTCCAGCTAAGTGCTCCCTCGATTCCGGGCCCTCACGTTTGGAAATCCAGAAATTTCCAAAGGGCATGCTGCCCACAGTTCCTGATCGGCTCGTCCTCGCCTTGTTTCATAAAGGAGAGGCTCTCAAAAGTCTTTAGAGCTCTTCTGCTTGTTAAGAACCGTGCAGTGAATTCCTCGGCCAACTGCACCCACGTTCTGATGGAGCGTGAACCCAACTTATAAAACCAGGACAAGGCTACCTTCCCAAAACTCAATGGGAACATCTTGCACATAATTGCATCGTCTCCTTCATGCATAAACATTGCCTGCTGGTAATGCTGTATGTGTGCCACGGGATCAGCATCTGTCTCGTAGAGGATGAACGTTCCGTGTTTCACTCAGCTCGGCAACCTAGCCTCCTATAGCTTTCTTGCGAAAGGGGAGGATGCAATATTCTTGAGTGCTTTCCGTGCTGCTTCTCATGCAGTCATGGTTTCATCCTCTAGTCCCTTCCCTTTGTTGGGTCTAGTCCTTTCTCAATCGGAATTAGGTCTCTCGTACCTGTCCCTATGGTGTTTTCTAGTCCCTTCATCCCCAAGGGTAGAACTTCGGCCCCTGCTCTTCCTTCTTTTTGAGGAAGCCTTTCACTTTTCTGGTGTTCGGCTCTTACTTCTGCTTCTCTCTTTTCGTGGAGAAACTTTATGTCGCCTTGGGGTGGGACTTTTGCTTATGCTCCTTCTTCCTCGTGAAGGAGCCTTTTGGTATTTCACCATAGTATACTTATCTCCCCTGGAATTTCTCCATGAGAGTCCAGAGTACTCCAGATGTTCTCGAATCCTTTCTAGCTCCCGGATCTCATGCTCTCATTTTTTGATCAAACGAGCATACTCCTCGATTTCTTGCCTCTTCTTATCGAGGACATCTTCGCTGTAGTGCACACTTTTGGAGTGTGTAACTGATTCATCCCTTTGGTGGGATTTACTCCTTCTCATGGATCTCGAGGCTGTCCTTTCCTCTCTGCTCCTAGAGTTTTCATGGACAGTAAGGGGGCGGCCCTTACTTGTGGTCCTCCTGTGTCCGCCTTCGGGCTTTTTCGGAGCCCCAGGTGGAGATTTATCCCTTCCTCCATCTAGCAGATTCTTTGGATCGTGTGGTGCTGCTGGATCTATTTCCACCATGGTCATATTTCAAAGGGAACTCTTTCGTTTCCCACAAACGGCACCAATTATAGGGGGATGAAAAAAATTGGTGCTCAGAACAACACCAATATGCTACGGCTATTCGTGCCTCCTCGCCTGAACCCTAATTCGTCGGAAGCCTTAATCTGCAAAATAGATAGGGTATGAGCGCACCTTTGCCGCTCGTGGCAAAGGCCCTCCGATGCTTAAGTTAGTATCACGTACTAGCAGAAAAACCCTAATTATCTGTAGGAAAATAATATGAGTGCAACTTATTGCGTACCTTTTACCTTTAGGTTTACCTCGTATTTATAGATTTGCGTATGTTTGCTGTCCAAGCATCTCTGTTGCCCTAGAATTGCTATCTCGTATAGGAAACCAAGGACATATTGGACTCTCGTTCCCTTATCAGTTTATTATAAAAAAGTCCTTTTAGGATTCTTTTCCATTACTGGCCGAACATCCCATTCTCGTTGGGTATCTTTCCCAGATCCTATATTCTCAGGATCTCATCCCTTACGGGACATGACTACTCAGGAATCTTCCAGAGTACTCCCTCTGCTCCTACTCTTGATTGGAGCTCTTTCTTTGTTCGGCTATCTCGTAGCCGAACAGACTGCCTGGACTAGCTACTTCACATGTAACTTGGTCCTTGTTTAACTATTTAGACCAATGTAACAGTATGTCTCTAGCTGCTGAACAGTCAGTTTACACCAATGACTTCTCATGCCATTTGTCCATATTGCCGATCACCGCTCATGGTGGTTTATTTTATCTTGTTTAACCTGTGATCCCTCGTATCACGTGCTTGGTTATTACTTTATCTGTTCGGGAATACCTCCCTACAGGCCATTAATTGTATCTATTCGGGAATACCTCCCTACAATTGCTCCCCAGCTTTGCTTATTGCTGCTTTTCGGGGGCTATAGGTAAAAGCTAGAAGTAGACCTTGAGCCGAGCTCCTTGAATCCCGTGTAGATATAATAACTAAACTTATTGATTTTTTTGGCGGTTTAGTCATCATTTTATCGAAGTGGTGACTCCACGTGGCACATTTCGTACGCCTTGCATTTAATTTGAACTGACGTTCCTGCCAAACGGCGTTTGAACAGTCCCCCTGGTAAGTTTGCTTTCCGTTACTTTTCACGTAACGGAGTCAGGGGTTAACGTTTCACCTCCGTCTTTCCCTTATACCTACTATTGGGTCTTTTGGGGTTTTCCACCAAAAATTCCTATTTCATCGTCTCTAGACAAAAGTTTTTCTTCCTCTTCCATCGCCGCCTTCTGCAACACGATCACGTGCCTGGGAACCATTGCCATACTCTCGTAAGATTCTCATTCTTTTTTCCTCGTTTCGTTCTGAGATTTTCTTCCTCAGACTCGTCTGCTACTAAGATTTCAATCGTACGCATTTTCAGATTCGTATAACCTCCGAAGTATCCATGGCGGATGAAAATGAGAATCCCCCAAAACCCAGTAAGTTCAGGAAGCTTTGTGAAACCTCTGCAGCCATGGCGGCTTTTAGGAAAGAGTATAATGTTCCTGAAAATGTAGGGCTAGAGCTCACCCCTTTAGAAGCAGATAGGGATGCTGGATCATGGGATAGAATGTGCATCCCTATCGTAGCCATTGTTGAAGGTGGGGTCCGGTTTCCTTTTGACCCATTGCTTCGTCATGTGTTAAACTGGTACCGCCTTACGCCCATGCAAGTTTCTACTAATTTTTTCAGATTAGTAATGGGGGTCGTAGCCTTGAATAGGAAGGATCCTAGGAACCCACCTAGGAATTTGGGACATCCAGTGGTGGTATAGCATCGTGCTGAACCCCGAATACAATACCTATTATTTCAAAGTAAGGAAAGCAGAAAAGCGTCTTGTACTTAGCATGCCAGACTTTACTCGTGATCACGAAATGGATTTCCTCTACGTTACGGGAGCATTCGAGCCAATTGGGGAAGATGGCCAAGTGGTGGGCTTCCATTGCCCCCATATATGGGGCTACCCACGTATGCTCCTAAATTACTTCGTGTTTCCCTATAATTTTTGTTTACTGCTTTTCTGCATCTTCTAACCCATCTACATTTTTTCTCTACAGCAACTAATGCTCATAGGAGGCCGAGAAGTGAACCTAGCTACATCCGAACAGCTGAAATAAACAGAATTCTTAGGTACATAGGAGAGCCGGGCACTCCATCAGTTGGTAAGGGTCGTGACGCCAACGTCCTACTGGGCTACGACCCTACCTACAAAGGATTCATCGACAGGAGACTTGCCAACCCAAGCACCAGTGCTGCCTCCACCTCAACCGCTCCCCAGCTAAGGAACTCGAGAACCATTTCTGGAGTTACTATTGCCGAACAGCCAAGTGAAGTACCCATCTCAGAAGGCGTCCCTCTACCCCGTTTGAGACTCAGAAGATCTTCACAAAGACAGGTCGTTCCTCGGCAACAGCCCGAGTAGCCAGCTCTTACCTGTGATACTAGCCAATTGTCTTCCTCTGGTTACTCTCCATCTCCCCCACTCTCAGGTACTATGACTCGCCAACCCTTTAACCTTAGTACCTTACTCACTGTCTCTTCTCGGGGATGTGGTGCCTCTGTTAGAAAGGCATTAACTGGTCATGCTCCCCCGCCACCTCGTCGTACCAGGGGAGCTTCAACGCGATCCTCCTCTTCTCCTCGAGAACGTGACAGTTCCGTTGAGACCATTGATGCTCATAGGGACAAACGCCCTAGGCATCAAGATGCCGGAGTCCCTGATGCACAAGCTTCTGCATCAATTCTGGAAACTCCTTCACTGGGCACCCAAATAACTCACGAGGCCTGGGCCCCTCGACTCGTAAGGGGTGATCGCCTAGTGAATATTGGGGACAGCGCAAGCTCTTCAGAGACTGCACTGGCCCTTACGCAAGGCTTATTGCTTCTCGTCGACATACAGAAAGAATCCTCGTCTCCTTCTGACCAGCTTGTGTCCACTGGTCTCGTCAGTGGGATTAAAGTAACTAAAACTCTCTCATAACTTTAGCTTTCCCTTTCGCATGGTAGCTGAATTTCCTAACCTTAAGTTATTGTTGATACTTCATAGTTTATCCAAAAGATGGTCACACTGGGCCAAAAGGTTCAAGAAGCTGAGGCTGAAAGAATCAGACTTCTGAACGACAACACTAGGCTGCTTCGAACAGTCTCAAAACTAGAAAGAGAGAGAGACAAAGCAAAAGAGGAAGCAGACGAGGCAAAGGCCAAGCTTGTAACTGCTGAAGAGAGTCTAAACCAAGCACTGCCAGAAATTGACAGTACCAAAAAGGTGGCTTACGACGATGGATATCAAAAGGGTTTTGATGCTACGACTGCTAGCTACGTTGAGCAAATGCCAGCCATTCAAGACCAGATCTGGGTCGCCTGCTTGACAAAAGTTGGTATTGCTGAAGATTCACCTCTCTGGGTGGAGAACGACTTACCAAGCCGCCGTGCAACCGTATCTCAGGAGCTTGATGAGCCACCAACTGATGATGTTGATCAGCAGATAGATGAATTTGCAGGTGCTGATGAAGAGGTACAGATTGAGTCTCAGGATGCTGAAACCGAACATACGCCAGCTCGGGATACGATGGATGAGACTATCATTTTGGAGGAGATTGCGGCTGGTGGCGGGGCCCCCAATAGTGAAGTAAATACAGAGGTCATGACTGACCCAGAGATCCAGAACCTAGATTCAGTTGGTAAGTTTGCATTTACCTTTCAAATATTTGGCTGGTCTTACGTGACCATGGTTATTAAGCCCTGCGAGGTGCTAGTACTTTGATACTTTTGATAATACAGGTATTCAGCCCTTCGTGGCACGGCAGTTGTTTTGGTGGCCATGTTATGGCCTCTTTGCTTGGCAGTAAACTTTTGTCGTACTTGTCTCAGTGTTTGCTGTTGTTGCATACCATTCCATATGAATATCTCTATGCCTGCGTTACCTTTTCTCAAAAGTTAAGTCTCTCATACTTTAACTAATTTGCTTTTTTACCCAAGTTACTCATACTTGGTCCTGAAATGTTTTCGTATTCAGGGAGTGTTGCATGTATTCATATGCAAATAAGTTTATTCGTACTTAATTTATTGCATGTCCTCGTATGCATTCCCAAGCTTGTTCATACTTGGACTTTGTTCGTAAGGGACTTGTGTCACCCAAATCAAGTACTTCATGCTTTCTTATAGCCCTAAGTATTCTCTAAGTTTCTCGTATTTAGAGAATCCATGAGTTCCAAGTTTGTTCGTACTTTTGAAAACTTGAATTTGCTTATAATTCAAACTACACCTGTTACCTCTCTGCTCCCCAATATGTAGCGAGGAAGGACAGGTATAGCTTTCTAGCTTCGTATTTAAACAAGTAAAAACTTCATAGCTCCACAAGTATGATATATTGTAAAAAAATGATTTTATTCATAATCTTGAAACTCAAGGGGGCGTTATTTGTACCCCTTGCAGCTAAGAAATAATAAAAAATAAGGGAGCTTTATTCGTAACCCCCACACAATCACGTAGTGCATTAAAAATAAAACTAGATTCTTTTAAACAAAGAATTTTCTCAAATTGTGGATATTCCAGGGCCTTGGCACCGGGTTCCCATCCAGATCTGCTAATCTATAAGCCCCTATGCCCACGATCCCAATTACTCGATATGGGCCTTCCCAATTAGCCCCCAACTTACCCTCGTTTGCCACTTTGGTGTTGCCGAGCACCTTCAGAAGCACAAGGTCTCCAACACTAAATTCCCGTGGGTGGACATGCTTGTTATAACTCTTCATTAGTTGGTCCTGGTAAGAAGCTAGATGAACCAGGGCTTTCTCTTTCCTTTCTTCGGCAAGGTCAAGCTCAATTTCGAGAGCCCTGTCATTGCCCCCACTCTCAACCAATGCAGTTCTATTGGTTGGGAGGCCAACTTCTAATGGTATAACTGCCTCTGTACCATATGCCAATGAATAGGGTGCCTCTCCCGTGGACCTTTTTGGCGTTGTTCGGTGTGCCCACAGCACCAATGGTAACTCATCAGGCCACTTCCCCTTTGCTTTATCCAACCTCTTCTTGATCCTATCAAGAATGGTTTTGTTGGAGGCTTCTGCCTGCCCGTTACTCTGAGGATAGGCTGGGGTTGAGTAGTAGTTCCTTATGCCATACTGGGTACAAAATGCTTTGAACTTTTTCTGAAATTGGGATCCATTATCTGTAATCAACGAATAGGGGACCCCAAACTGAGTAATGATGCTTTTCCATACGAACCTTTCTATCATAGGTTCAGTGATTTTAGCCAATGGTTCTGCTTCAATCCACTTGGTGAAATAATCCGTTGAAACCAATAGAAACTTCTTGTTTCCTGTTGCTTTGTGAAGTGGACCCACAATGTCCATTCCCCATTGAGCAAACGGCCAAGGACTTGTTAATGGCACCAAATCTTCTGCTGGTGTGCGAATCATTGGTGAGAATTTCTGACACTTCTCGCAAATTTTCACGTATACCTTTGCATCTTCTTACATATGTGGCCACCAATATCCTTGTGTAATTGCTCGATGGGTGATGGATCTACTCCCAGCATGGCTTCCACAAGTCCCTTCATGAATTTCATGTAGGAATTTCTGCACCATCTCAGGGTGCACACAAAGTAAATAGGGACCTGTAAAAGACTTTCTATACAATTTCCCTTTAAGTGACAGCCAAAACCTAGCAAATTTGGTCCTTATTTTGTGAGCCTCCTTTTTATCAGTGGGGAGTATCTCATTTTGTAAGAACTCCATAATTGGATCCATCCAACTTGGACCTTGGTTCACGTCCAAGACCAACTCCACACTTCTTCTAATACTCGGCTCAGTCAAATACTCCACCGCTATCTTCTTCTTAAACTCAGTTGGTACGGCCGCAGCCAACCAGGCCAGTGAATCTACATGAGCATTCTGTCCAGAACTTATCTGCTCGATGTATACCCTTTCGAAGGTATCAAGTAGATCCTTGGCTGTCTGAACATATGCCGCCATCTTCTCACTCTGGGCTTCATATTCCGCGGACAGTTGATTAACCACAAGCTGTGAATCACAATAAACTCTTACTCGTTTAACCTTCAGGGTTTTTGCACTTCTCAAGCCAGCTAAAAGTGCCTTGTACTCTGCCACATTATTTGACGCACTGAATCCTAGCCGAACAGATAGTTCCAACATCACCCCTTCAGGAGGAAAAAGCACAACCCTAATTCCTAATCTAGTATTACATGCTGATCCATCAATGAACAGCTTCCATTCCAGGGGATCCTGTTCGGCTGGGGCCTGACTCTTCTTTGCTAGTGGTTCAGTTACCTGCCCCTTTCTTGTAGGTGGCAAAGGTGCTGCCGCAGGTGAGAATTCTACCACAAAATCAGCCAACACTTGGCCCTTGATTGTCGTGCACGGCTGATAATCAATATCATATTGGCTTAACTCGACAGACCAAGTTGAAATTCTTCCGGAGAAGTCTGCTTTTCGTAGCAGTGATTTCAATGGGAATTTATTATAAACTATGACTTTATGGCTTTGGAAATAATGTGGCAATTTTCTAGTTGCTGTCCTTAATGCCAAAACTAATTTCTCGAGTGGCAGATATCTCGTTTCTGCATCTAGCAAAATTTTGCTCACATAATAGACAGGGATTTGCTCGGATCCCATATCCCTTACCAGGACTGCACTTACAGCATGTTCAGAAACAACCAAATACAAAATTAAAGACTCACCAGGCAGTGGAGTTGACAAAAGTGGGGCCTCGGCCAAATACTTCTTTAGGTCCTGGAAGGCTTGCTCGCACTTCGCTCCCCATTCAAATCCTTCCCTCTTCTTCAATGACTGAAAGAAGGGTCTGCATTTATCACTTGACCTGCTGATAAATCTGTTGAATGCTCCAACCATTTCAGTCAACCTCTGGACCTCGTTGGTGATTTTGGGACTTTACAGCCTTTGCAAGGCTGTTATTTGATCAGGATTAGCTTCGATCCCTTTTACGGTCACCAGATGGCCTAGGAACTTCCCAGAGCCGACTCAAATGCACATTTTGAGGCGTTGAGCTTTAGTTTGTACTTCCTCAGGATTTCAAAAGCCTCCTTCAAATCTTTTATATGGCCTTGTCTGGTTTTACTTTTTACCACCATATCGTCTATGTAAACTTTCATAGTTTTGCCGAGCAGCTTTTTGAACATGATGGTTGCTAGTCTTTGATATGTTGCCCCTGCATTCCTTAATCCAAAGGGCATGACACTATAACAGTACAACTCTCGTGGTGTAATGAAAGAGGTCTTTTCCTGGTCCGGACCAAACATAGCAATCTGATGACATCCCCGATATGCGTCGAGAAAACTCATCCGTTCTTATCCAGCAGTCGTATCAACCAACTGGTCTATCCTTGGAAGAGGAAAGCTATCCTTTGGGCATGCCTTGTTTAAATCTGTGAAATCCACACAGACACGCCATTTTCCATTCTTCTTTTTCACAACCACAGTGTTGGATAGCCACTATGGGTAGTAAATTTCCCGTATTGCTTTGGCTTCCAGCAAACGGTCTTCTTCTTCAATAACAGCATCTAGGTGCTGTACGGCAACCCTCCTTTTCTTTTGCATGACTGGCTTGTGATGTGGGTCGACGTTCAGGTGGTGGCAGATTATATTCACATCCACTCCAGGCATCTCTTCTGGTACCCATGCAAACACATCAACATGTTCCCTCAAAAAACTTACCAACTCCGCCTCTTCTTCCGCTGGTAACGACACTCCAATCAGAAAATACCTATCAGGATCAGTCTCATTGATCCGTATTTCTTTAGGCCTTCTACTACTTTTTCTATTGGGTTTCTTCCGACATCCTCGATGGTCGGTTGATCTGGCACTTCTACCGTATGCACATCATGAACCTTTGGAACTCTTTTGATGGTGGAAACTGTTTACACCCGTTTTTGGCACCCAGTCCTGGGCAAGCGTTGGAAGGCTATTTAATTATCTTTTAATTAAATTGGGCCAAAAAAGTAGAGATGTATTGGACTAAAATTAATGGGCCAAGACAGCTTTGATTAGGCCCGATTAATTTTATTTCGTTCCAATTGAATTTCTAAAGTTTTGGGCTTCGGGTTGCGTTATTTGAATGGAAGCTCAGCAAGTATTAAAGAGTGGCCTTAAAAAGTGGATGCCCATGATGGGATTGCATGAGTAAAAATAGGAAGCCGTTAGAGGGGGAATTCTGCCACATGGCTATTTGACCCAGTCAAATAGTCCATGTTCTTTCAGCTCCACGAAAACAAGAAATGGAGATGACCCACTAAGTGTTCAACCGCCCATGATCAGGAGTAAGTCATGGGTAACTACTTTTCACTCCCAGTAATCTCCCACGATGGAAAAAACACATGGGCAATATACTTACAACTCCTCTCAACTACCCATGATCCCATGAAGTGGAGGAGTTACATGGGACACGTGTCATCACGAGAAGAAGGCCAGCAAATCCTTTTGCATGCAATGTCGTGGCTTATAAATACTAGAAGCAAAGAAGAAAAAAGGGTTCTCACACCAATCAAGCTCAACGCTTAAAACCAAAGCCTTCCCAGCGAAGCAACTATCTCTATTTTCTCACCCTCACTCAATTACTTCACCAAGTAATTCGGGTTTATATCTCTCTTGTACCCCAACTTTATTATTACGAAACATAATAAAGTTATTCATATCTCTCTTCATCCCCTACTTTATTATTACGATATAGTAAAGTAATTCTACGCTGTTACTTTCTTTCCTACGCGGTTAGGAAATTATTAAGTCCTCGCACGAAGAGGCAAAACCACGGATCTTCACTGCAATCCAGCCCTTAGGTTGCAGCACTATCGCCCTCTCAGATCTAGAAGTCAGAAAAGGGACGCTCAGCCCTTTACGTTAGACGCGACAAGTCTTGGCACGCCCGCTCAGTCCTTGAGCCATTTCGGAGCCGAACATCTTTTTGGCACGCCCGGTGGGACCCTAATCGTCTAAAGGTTTTATCATGGTTAGGAAGCCGCAGCAACAACCGTATCCACCCATCCCGGATCCACCTCAGAGTCCTGAGGGAGTGGCAGTCGACGTGCCATTACTCGAGGAAGCTGGTCCTCAGATCAGCGCACAAGATCTTAGCGACGCTACCGACAGCGTTAAAAATTATATGTTCATGGCAGGACGTGAGATCTCCCACAACGTTACGCAGTCAATCTCGTAATCGTTCACTCAGTCCTTGGAACCTCTGACCATAGCAGTCAACAAGATGGTTGCTACGCTTATAGAGAGGCTACCGCTCGCTCCTCAGCAGCAGGGCTTTCCACAGTTTGGTGTCTTTGGCAACGGTCAAGACCAAGCTAGCTTATTGGGGGTTCCTCCCCGTCCTCAGACATTATACCATGCCACTTCATCTAATAGCTCTACACTCGGGGGGCAAAAAGAGAAGGGAGTCGTGATTGGAGGAGCTTCGACGCCTCCAAATAACGATCAAAGGTTTGGTCGAGGACCAGAACAAGCTTGACAAGTCTGACAAGACGGATAGAAGGCCTTTGCAAGGAGGCCAGGGCTCTGGAAAGGACAAAGGAGCACATACTCCTCAAAGCTCTGATACTCGGGGGGCAAGTCCGGCCCAGAACCAACAGGCACAAGAGGCGCACCCGCAGCCTCTTCCTGAGCCAGACCTAGTCATGGGAAGGGATCAAGTCTTGAACCTGCTCCAGAAGCAGTTAGGACCTAGTTTCAGACCTTTGGGAAGGCCAATGTATAGGAAGCCTCATACCGAGGAGGTGGACAATACACCTTTCCCAAAGGGTTATAGAGTCCCAGAATTTCAGACCTTCAATGGTGAGAGCATGCAATCAACGGTGGAGCATATTGCCAGATTTCAAGTTCAATGTGGAGAAGCTGGAACCATTGATGCCCTGAAGTTGAGGCTTTTCCCCAATTCTCTTACCGGGACAGCCTTCACTTGGTACATCAACTTGCCACCTAACTCGGTGCAGACCTGGGCACAGTTGGAAGATATGTTCCACCAGCAGTTCTACAGGGTAGAACCAGAAGTGAAGTTGGCAGACCTGTCATGCTATCGTCAAACCCATCTAGAGTTTGTGGAGTCCTACCTCTTACGTTTCAAAACTGCTCGATTCAAATGCAAGATAGTCCTTCCTGAGGCCGAATACTACTAACAACTGCATAGTATTTAGAAATGATATCCAGGACAAAATTGAGCGGGGAGAGTTCAAATTCCCGGAGAAAGACAAGCAGCTCATGGGAGTGGATGGCAATCCCTTTCCTTCAGGACTGAGTACAAATATGGTCTCCGTCAACATGAGGGACATGACTAGGACTGTTCCTAGGCAGAAGATAAGTTTGGGTGCCCCTTGCAGAGCAGTCTATAAGTCCAGCCCAGGCAGATATTGGGATCCTTATTATGATGAGGGTGATGTCAGGACTGAGCGGGTTAGAAGGTTCGAAAAGCTGAACTCTTGGTGGTCCAGACCGTCAGGAGTGAAGAAACCAGAGAAACCAACTTGTTCCATGGTGTGTACAGAGTGTGGACATCATGCCAGTCCTAGCAAGCCAGTCCTGAAAAGCATTATTGTGGGAAGGGCTGAACCAAGTCCTAACGAGCCGCGCAGGTCTAAGGGGAGAAGGGTTGTACGCGAATCTGTGTTTAATCGAATTCAGCCAGGGTTAGTTGAAATTGAAGATGAGCTCGTCAACTTGAGGATATCTGCTCCTTCCAGGGATAAATCAAGGACTGTGAAACGTCCAGTCACTCCTCCAGATGAGTGGCATAGGGTTGAACATCCAAAGTTTCCCTCTGAACCTCCACCTTTGTCCAGATCTCAGAAGAGGCGCCGCCAACGTTTCAGGCAAGCAGCAAGAAGGGCTGAAGAAGATGCAGACCTATTGAATGATCCCATGAATGAAGACGGCCTCATGAATGGAGATGATCCCAAGGGAAAGATGAAGATGGAGATCTCAGTGGAAGAGCCTATGGTCGAAAAACCTAAGGCTAAAAGAGTACACAAGCCCTTGGAAAGGACTTTGGAAGAGGCTATCGTTGAGCCTCCTCCAAGGACTTTACCCCAGAAGCAAATCCCGTTCAAGAGCACGTACAAGGAGGTCGTTACCAGGTCACTTCCAAGGCAGGCAACGGTACCCAAGAAACAACCTCTCCTGGAAAGAATTCTTAAGGAAGCCAGGATTCAGCCTCCACTAAGACAAGTTACTTTGCTCCAGAAGACAGCTCTCGAACCTAGGAGGCAGAACTCGGGGGGCAAGTCGAAGTTGAATCCGCAGGCCAAGGTGTTTGTGCCTGGACAGGGGCATAACATGCAGTGCAACATGGTTGTGTTCTTACCAGCAGATCTGGAAGCCAAGGACAATACTCCAACAGCCATGGAGGGAGATGTTGTAGAGATGGGGCAGACAGCGGAGATCTTAAATGAGTCCTTCTCTGTAGGACTGAATGGGCCTTCAGTGATCGTGCTGAAGGACGAGACCGAAGAGAAGAATGAAGATCGTGCGGCTAGCGTGATCTTTGAGAGGCCGAGTCCTACGATGAACAAACACATCAAGCCCTTGTACATTGCTGGTTGCCTTGATGGGATGCCAGTGAACCGTATCCTGGTAGACAACAGTTCAGCAGCCAATCTCATTCCTAAGGCCATGATGCAGAGGCTCGGGAAGACTGATCAAGACCTGGTTTCATGCAACGCCACCTTGACGGACTTCACTGGGAAGGAAACAGCATGCCAAGGTATTTTGATCATGAATTTAACGATAGGGTCCAAGACCTTAACAACACCTTTCTTCGTTGTCAATTCACACTCTTCCTTCAATGTTCTACTGGGGAGAGATTGGATTCACTCCTGTTTAGCGGTCCCCTCAACCCTTCACCAATGTCTTATTTTTTGGAATCAAGACGACGTGGAGGTAATATGGGCTGACCGTAGACCATTCCAGGCCTCTACTAACCATGCTGAGGCCCACCTATATGATGAAGGGGTTGGTCCAATGAAGGTGGCTAGCCTTGACAAGTATGGCCGCCACAGAATAGCCCCCATTCATAACAAGAAGTCAGCTGAAGAAGTGAAGGCACTTTTTCAAGAATTAATCGGTCCAATGATTACGGAGTCAAGTAGGCCGATTATAGCTTCATCCAAACACCCTTCTCAATGTCAGTAAGCCCTTCAGAAGCAGAGAAACATGTGGCCCTTCGGACCACATTGTCAAAGTTTGAAGCCTATTTACTAGAGAAGAGGCTGATGGGGAGTCAAGAGTCTGAGGATGATTTTTCGGCCTGTGCGGCCGAAGTAATCAACGAAGATGAAAACCTGGTCGAAGATCTTGATGAAATCCGCTTGGAAGACCTTGAAGCAGCCCCAGCCAAGTTGGATGATTTAAAGGCGGACTTGCAAGATCCTTTAGAAGAAGTTAATTTGGGAGATTCAGAGAATCCCAAACCTGTATATATTAGTCAACTTCTGCCGGAGGACGTGAAGGAAAAGTTCATCCAGCTCTTAAAGGAATTCAAGTCCTATTTTGCTTGGACTTACAGAGAGCTGCCAGGTCTGTCCAGAGACCTAGTGGAGCACAAGTTGCCTATACAACCAGACAACCAGAATTCAGACCTTTCAAACAACCGCCAAGGAGGATGTCCAATGAGGTTTACTTACAGGTCAAAGATGAGATCGAACACCTTTTCAATGCTGGATTCATACGCACAGCCAGGTATGTTACTTGGCTCTCTAATATTGTGCCAGTCCTTAAGAAGAACGGCAAGGTCAGAGTGTGTGTAGACTTTAGAAACTTGAACTTGGCTTCCCCAAAGGACGAGTATCCAATGCCAGTCGTAGATCAGTTGGTAGATGGAGCTTCTGGTCACAAGGTATTGTCCTTCATGGATGGGCATTCTGGTTACAATCAAATCTTTATCGACGAGGCCGATACGGCTAAGACCGCTTTTAGGTGTCTTGGAGCCCTAGGAACCTTTGAGTGGGTCATAATGCCCTTCGGCCTAAAGAATGCTGGTGCCTCATTCCAGCGAGCAATGAATGTCATATTTCATGATTTCATTGGCCATTTCATGGAGATCTACATTGATGATATCGTGGTCAAGTCCCAGTCCTATGATGAACATTTGGAGCACTTGAGGAAGTCTTTCTTGAGAATGCAACAGTTTGATTTGAAAGTAAACCCCTTAAAATGTGCCTTCGGAGTCTCCGCAGGCAAGTTCCTTGGGTTCTTGGTCCACAACAGAGGGATTGAAGTGGACAAGAACAAGGCCAAAGCAATCATGGAAGCAAAGCCTCCTACCACCAAGAAAGAGCTGCAGAAGCTTTTGGGTTCGTTCAACTTCTTGAGAAGGTTTATCTCAAACCTAGCTGGAAGGGTTCAGGTCTTTTCTCCACTCTTGAAGCTGAAGGACCATGACATTTTTGTTTGGGAGGCAAACCATCAAAAGGCCTTTGATGAGATCAAAGGCTATTTAGCAACGGCTCCAGTCCTTATGCCTCCCATCAAGAATAGGCCGTTGAAGCTCTACATCTCAGCAGCTGAGGGCTCTATTGGAGGTCTTTTGGCTCAAGATAACACTCAAGGGAAGGAACAGGCGGTTTATTACTTGAGTAGGTTGTTGACTCCTTGTGAAAGGAGATACACTCCTATTGAAAAGATTTGTCTTGCCTTGTACTTTTCAGCAATAAAATTGAGGCACTACATGCTTCCTATTTTGGTTTAGATTATGAGTAAAACAGACCTAGTTAAATACTTGCTTTCTCGGCCAATCATGAGAGGCCGAATCGGCAAATGGTCTTTAGCTCTAATGGAGTTTAGTTTTCAATACGTTCCTCAAAAGGCTGTAAAGGGCCAGGCCTTAGCGGATTTTCTTGTTGATCATCCATGCGTGGATATCGGCGATGAGTCCGAGCTAGGTCTGAACGCCCTTGAGATATCACTTACTCCTTGGACACTGCTCTTTGATGGATCAAGGACTCAGCAAGCCTCAAGCTGTGGAGTAATTATTATTTCTCCTCAAGGTTTGAGGACTGAATTGTCTTTTCAATTTGATTTCCCATGTACAAATAACCAAGCTGAATACGAAGCAGTTGTTATAGGCCTTGAGATCCTAAGAGATTTAGAGGCCAGAGAGGTGCAAGTTATCGAGGATTCAAACCTCGTAATCAATCACTTGGCGGGAACGTTCAAATGTTATAATGAGGACTTGGCCCCTTATTATATGGCAGCAGTACAATTAATCCAAGATTTTGATAATGTCACGGTCAAACACGTCTCATGGGGTATGAACACTGAAGCCAACAGCTTGGCTCAGGCCTCTGCAGGTCTGAAGCTAGCTCCAGAAACAATCCGCAAGATCATCACAGTCCAAAAGAGGTTGTTACCTTCTGTTAGAAGGAGAGGTCTGGGACTGGAGGTGTTTACTTCTGACTTCACAGGTGAAGAATCAGATGATGAACCAGAGAACGATTGGCGCACACCTATTATTTCTTTCCTAAAGAGGCCTCATCACAGAACTTCTAGGAAGGTAAGAAGAAGGGCTATGAGCTATATCCTCATGAGCGATGAATTATACAAGAAGAGCTTTGAGGATGATTTAGTTTTAAGGTGTTTAGGGCACCCCGAGGCCATGAGGGTCATGAGTGAAGTCCACGAAGGGATCTGTGGCGCTCATCAATCTGGAATAAAGATGAGATGGCTAATCAGAAGGTATGGATACTATTGGCCAACCATCTTAGAGGATTGTATTTGCTTTTCTAAAGGATGTCAACCGTGCCAGGCCCATGACCCAATTCAGCGTGTTCCTGCAGCTGATTATCATGCCGTGGTCAAACCTTGGCCATTTAGAGGTTGGGCCCTTGACGTGATTGGAAAAATTTATCCTCCTTCGTCAGGAAATCATACTTACATCTTGGTAGCCACAGACTATTTTACCAAATGGGCAGAAGCAGTACCATTAAAGTCTGTGGATCAACAAGAAGTAATCAAGGTGATCAAGGAAAGAATCGTCCATAGGTTTGGACTACCTGAACACTTGGTTGCAGATAGGGGTACAATATTTATGGGGGAACAAGTAGTCAATTTTGCTGCCCAGCAAAACATCATCATGTCCAACTCCACTCCTTATTACGCACAAGGAAATGGCCAAGCTGAATCCACCAACAGGACTCTTGTCAATATTATCGAGAAAATGGTGGAAGATAATCCAAGGGCCTGGCATGAATTACTTTCTGAGGCCTTATGGGCCTACAGAACGTCAAAGAAGGAAGCCACCAACGTAACTCCTTATATGTTGGTGTATGGGCATGATCCAGTCCTACCAATGGAAGTAGCAGTAAAGTCAGCAAGAATAGCATATCAAAATGGCCTCACTCCTGCAGATTATACTCAGGCCATGCTGATGGAGCTTGAGGACTTGGACGAGGTTAGGCTTGCAGCCCTCGATCATATGTTGGTTCAGAAAAGAAGAGTTGCTAGATCTTATGACAAACGTGTAAGGAAAAAGAGCTTTACTGAGGGTGACTTGGTTTGGAAGGCAGTCTTCCCCTTAAGGGAAAAGAATCCAAGATATGGCAAGTGGTCTACAACCTGGGAAGGACCGTACCAGATTGCTCAAGTCCTTAGAGGTAATGTTTATCTTCTTATGGACCTAAATGGTGGCTTTATTAAGCATTTAACAAATGGAAAGTACCTAAAGGACCATTATCCTATTATGTGGGAGATGAGAGACTTCGGAGAAATTCAATCTACCAAACTATAAAGAAATTTCATGGCAAGGCCTGAACGGAGGCCGTAGTACTTACTATGCAAAATTCAAAAAGGCCTCAAGTTCAGGCCGCCTATCATCAAAAACCAAACCATTGCCTTGGCCAATTAAAGGAAAGTTCCAGGCCAGGCAAGAAGCAGATTAACTAATTATTACAAACCAAAGTTCAGAAGTGAAAGTTTTTGAGGTCAATACCTACAGAAGGCCTTCAAGACTGCTTTTGAGATTTGCCCACGAGATGTCAAGGTTGGCAAGCCGAGCTTCGAGCGTGTCCCGCTGCCCACGAAGGCCTGGGACTTCTTCAACCAGGAGATTCAGCTTCATTTTCTGGCTTTTTGATCCAGCCTTCAATTTCTCATGATGTTGGGCCAGGATTTTGGATTCCTTCCGAAAGTCTTCCAGTCGGTCTTCAGCTAGTGCCAATTGGGTTTTGAGATCTTGAATTTCATCGGAGGTGGCAGTGATGTTTGCTTCGTTGACCTTGATATCTTCCTTGAGCTGATTCCATTCAGAACTGAATTTGGTAAGCTCCATATCAACCAGATCCAACTCTGCCAACTTGGCATTAACCTTGTTGAGCTCATGGGTGGAAGAATCATGAGATTTGATCATGGTAGGAAATTCTTTCTGGAAATACTGAAGGGAGGTCTCCTTTGTACCCAAGGATTGGGACTTCACCAGCACCTCCATGGCCTTCTTTATATTCGAGGCTCGAGCTAGATGGACAATAGCCTTGAAGTTCTACAAAAGGGCCATCCTAAGAGCTGTCTTGGCCTCAGCAATTTCATCCGGTGTAAATTGAGATTGGGAAGTTGATCCAAGACCACTGCCTGAGGTACCAGAATTGGCCGCCTTCAGCAAGTCCTGAGCAGACTGAAACAAAGTGTCCAGATCTTCTTCTTCTTCTTCCTCTGGCGCGATGACAAGTTCAGGTTCAACAAGAGGATCAGTCAAGGGGATATGTTTGGTTACCGGAGAGCTGGGCTTCTCTGGAGTTCTGGAGGATGCTTCGTGTTCAGGTTCCTGGTGAGGCATACCCAGCCCTTTCTCTTCTATCTCTGTCTCCTCTTTAAAGTAATCGTCAAGTTCCTTGGGGTTAAAAACAAAAGGGATTAGATGATAGTAAAGGGCCATAAATGCTGAAGAGGACATATCACAATACATCCTTACGATGGGATTGCCTTCTGTAGCAGACACGGTATTTTCAAAGTCAATTGGAGTAGGTTTCTTCTTTCTCAATCTCTTCTTGGTTGGAGCAGAATCAGCTTGTCCTTCCTTGACCTTGGAGGTGGCCTGCCAAGAGAAAAGGGATTTAGCAAAAAGTTACAAGGAGGCCAAGGGCAAGGCCAAGAAGAGTACAAACCTTCTCCAAAGGGTCAAACTCAGGAGAGCTGTTTTTGGCACTACTCCTTGTTCTACCAGCCACGGCGGTCTGAGAGGCCTGTGAGGAGATTTAAGGCATAAGTAATGTACGGAGGGGATAAAGGGATGCTAAAGGAGTTTTACCTCTGGCGCCTGCTTGCGTGCAAGCATCTTAGTCCTTTTGGGCTTCTGTGGGGCAGTTTCAGCAGGGGTCTCATCAGGGATACTCTCTGAACCTGGAGACAAGGAAGAGATTAACCCAAAAATATTGAATGAATTCAAGATGTTTGCAAAAGCAAAAGATGGGGGTCTTACCTTTTCTTTTCATAGTCAAGGATGGTGAAGGACTGATCTGTTGCAGGGGCATGGTGAAGCCAGGCTCAGGAACTCCAGCAGATTGTGGCAGAAGTGTGGTTAAGACTTCCAGGTAGGGTTTGACGAAATGCATTCTTGTGTAACCTCCCCACCAACTATCAAATTTGGCTCCTTTGTCAGTGCGTTCAGCATAGCGATGAAGGGCAAAGGCCTTCCTAAGCTCAGGGAGAGTGTTCCTGACCCTTTCTAGGTCCTTTGGTTGGACCACTGGCCTGTCAGTGAAATCCTCATTCAAGGACTGGTATGGAGGCAATGGAGTGAGTTGACAAAGGCCGAACTGTCTGGCAAATTGGGCTGCATTATAGTATTCAACTCCACACTTGTAATTGGTAGGAGTATAGGCCATGCCATACATGAGGTCCCTGGAAATCAGAAAGCTGCTCCAGATTTTGAAATGGTCATCAAAGTCATCACCCGGATTTGAGGCTTCTTGTTTCAGCCACCAGGGCACCGTGTCCCTGACAAAGGGCAGCCAGTTCTTCCACATCCCAGTGAGTTCATGGTAGAAGAATTTGAAGTAGGTCCCGAAGGCGTATCTAGGGCCGCGAGCTTCAGTATAGTGGAGGCCGTAGCAGGTGTGCTTTGTCTTTTTGACCATGGGTGGGCCGAGTTTAGGGAAATAAGACCATAACCATAGGGTAATAACCCACAGAGGTCCAGGAGCAAAGATAAACTTGTTGCTGATCAGTTCCTTCATACCACGGTAAAGATGGGCTAAAACCAAGGGGCCTAATGCCAGCTTCTGCCCAGAAGCTAGGGCACAGGCCAAGTCTACAAAATCCTTGGTGACTCTATTCGCAGAGACACAGAAGATGAACTTGTTTAACCAATACAGGAGGAAGGCTACGTGTTCACTATCCTCAAGGGGTCCCTTTTTGGCATAATGATTAATGAAAGGGGCAAAAGACAAGGGTTCTTTATACTCAAAATAAGGAGTTTTTTGTGACAGAAAGTAATTGGCCTCTATCCCATGGGGACGGAGGCCTGTCAGGAAAGCCAAGTCCTGAAGAGTGGGGCTCATGAGGCCTACCTTAAAATGGAATGAGTTTGTGGTAACTGACCAGAATTGAGAAGCAGCCAGGAAGAGATTTTTGTCCATATCAATAAGTGATCGACTGAGCAGAATGGCGTCTCGGATCCCTATTTGCTTCCACATATCACCCTTGGCCTCGAGCATTCGATCAAGCCACTCCACGTACTTGGCATCAGGTCTGTGCCAAAGACGATTGGGGATATCAGAGCTGAAACGATTCCAGTCAAGGGATGGAGATTCAAAAGGAAGGACTTCCTCTGCCAATGGGTACATCGGTGCGAGTTGGGAAGGAAACCCTAACTGAAATGCAGGCCCCAACCCAACTCGGTCAACATTTGCAACGACCAGGACGTCGTTGGTAATCGCTATGTGTTCCTCGTCAATAATCTTGCGGATTTGGATGGCGAGGCTGTTGGGATTTGGAGGAGGAGCGTTAGCTTTGTGGGTCGCCATCTCTGGTGCAGATCAGAAGATTCGAGTGAAAGAATGGCGGTTTAGGGCTTTTCCTGGACTTTGTTCGTGCAAGAGGGGAAGAAGCAGAGAAGATGTAGAGAGAGAATGAAAGGAAAGAATGGAGCTTTGTGGATGGCGGCACAATTGATGCCGTTGTTTTCTCTTTCTATCTCTATCTCTTTGATCGAGATTGAAGAAGTAACTCAAGGGTTGGACTCTTGATTGACGCAATGAGTCCTGACGATTTGAAAAGCTGCATGGCAGCCAATGCACGGCCTGGGGTGATGACATGTGTCCCTCAGGCCTAAAATGGTGATAGTTGTTGCTGTCAATAGGATTCCTTAAGGGGTTGTATATCTCGGAAACTGTTGAGATTCAAAAATGGAGAATTCAAACCCAATTAAGAGACGGGCTTTGGAACTTAAAAAGTTGTTAGGCCTAAGTATGGCCTGATTATCTTTTTAAGTGTAAAACATTTGAACTTTTGAAAAATTCTTAGGCTATATAAGCCTGATTATTTTTTCAAATCTAGCGATAAGGACTCGTTTGGTTATGCCAAAAACCGTACTTTGTCCTAATTTACAAGCCTAGATCTTGAACAAGATCAAGGCCTGGGGGGCATTGTTTACACCCATTTTTGGCACCCAGTCCTGGGCAAGCGTTGGAAGGCTATTTAATTATCTTTTAATTAAATTGGGCCAAAAAAGTAGATATGTATTGGACTAAAATTAATGGGCCAAGACAGCTTTGATTAGGCCCGATTAATTTTATTTCGTTCCAATTGAATTTCTAAAGTTTTGGGCTTCGGGTTGCGTTATTTGAATGGAAGCTCAGCAAGTATTAAAGAGTGGCCTTAAAAAGTGGAGGCCCATGATGGGATTGCATGAGTAAAAATAGGAAGCCGTTAGAGGGGGAATTCTGCCACATGGCTATTTGACCCAGTCAAATAGTCCATGTTCTTTCAGCTCCACGAAAACAAGAAATGGAGATGACCCACTAAGTGTTCAACCGCCCATGATCAGGAGTAAGTCATGGGTAACTACTTTTCACTCCCAGTAATCTCCCACGATGGAAAAAACACATGGGCAATATACTTACAACTCCTCTCAACTACCCATGATCCCATGAAGTGGAGGAGTTACATGGGACACGTGTCATCACGAGAAGAAGGCCAGCAAATCCTTTTGCATGCAATGTCGTGGCTTATAAATACTAGAAGCAAAGAAGAAAAAAGGGTTCCCACACCAATCAAGCTCAACGCTTAAAACCAAAGCCTTCCCAGCGAAGCAACTATCTCTATTTTCTCACCCTCACTCAATTACTTCACCAAGTAATTCGGGTTTCTATCTCTCTTGTACCCCAACTTTATTATTACGAACCATAATAAAGTTATTCATATATCTCTTCATCCCCTACTTTATTATTACGATATAGTAAAGTAATTCTACGCTGCTACTTTCTTTCCTACACGGTTAGGAAATTATTAAGTCCTCGCACGAAGAGGCAAAACCACGGATCTTCACTGCAATCCAGCCCTTAGGTTGCAGCAATATCGCCCTCTCAGATCTAAAAGTCAGAAAAGGGACGCTCAGCCCTTTACGTTAGACGCGACAAGTCTTGGCACGCCCGCTCAGTCCTTGAGCCATTTCGGAGCCGAACAGAAACCAAGCACTGTTGTGCTATCTTCTGATTGCCTTTAATTTTTTCAACCCCGTTGGACCCGGGAAATTTTACCATCTGATGGTAAGTGGAGGAAACTGCCTTCATCTTGTGTAACCAGGTTCTTCCTATAATTGCATTATAGGAAGACAGTACATCCACCACCAAGAAATCAGTTCTTACAACTACTGATCCTGCCCGAACAGGAAGCGTTACTTTCCCAAGGGGCCATACTGCTCCTGCGCCAAACCGAACCAAGGGTGTTGTGGATTGCTCCAGGTCTTTCTGGGCCAAACCCAACTTCTTGAATGCATCATAGTACAACACTTCTGTACAACTCCCTGAATCCACCAGGATTCTCTCAATGTCATATTCCTCTATTCGTAGGGTTATGACCAAAGCATCGTTGTGGGACATTTGAACTTCTCCTAAGTCTTCGTTTGTAAAAACTATGCCCTCGTTACATTTGTCATCTGCTCGCCCTCTTTTCTTTCCTAACCACATAACATGCTGGGCGTGCTTGATTTACCTCTGAAGAAGCCTAACCTCATTTCTCGTATAAGGCGTGGCTAATCCATGTATCATATGGATTATCCCTTTAGGATTCTGTTCGTAATCCATCTCCAAGGCATTCCCTTTATCTTTTGGGTCCTCCTGGATAAATTCCTTGAGGTAGCCACGAGAGACCAAATCATCAAGATACTTCTTATACATCTCACTGTCCTCAGTCATGTGGCCCCGGTCCTTGTGATAGCTGTAGTGTTGATTCGTAGCACGTTTTGCATCTTTATTTCCACCTAGACTTGGAGGCCACATGAAGTAAGGCTGATTCTTTATTCGATAAAAATCCTATAGATGGGTTCCTTCCAAACTGTGTTTATTGCAAAGAAAGACTTGGGATCCGGAGCTTGTTTATCCTTGTACAGCTCTTTCTTTGCCTGCCCATAGTCCTTCCTCTCTCGGTAGGTTTTGGGTTCTGGCTTATCTGCTTTCTTCACAGGCCCATTCACCTGCTCGGCCGCTACCTTACCATCCTCCCGGAGTATGTCATCCTCGTTTCTGGCGTGCTGCTCTATTCGCTCCATTAATTTTGCCAGTGTTCGCACTGGACTCATGTTCAGGGACTTACGCAGCTCCCCCCGAACAAGTAAACCGTCTTGAACGTTGCTATCGCGTACTCCTCACTGCAACCTTCAATCTCGTTGAAAGTCTCCCAGTACTTCTTTGCATAATTTCTGATCGGCTCATCCTCTCTTTGGTTCATAACTGAGAGGCTTTCAAAAGTTTTTGAGGCCCTTCTGCTTGTTCAAAACCAAGCAGTAAATTCTTCGGAAAACTGTACCCATCCTTGTATGGAGCGCGGATCCAATTTATAGAACCAGGACAAAGCCACCGTCCCTAAACTTGATGGGAACATCTTGCACATAATTGCATCATCCCCCTCATGCATAAACATTGCCTGTTGGTAGTGCTGGATGTGTGCCACAGGATCAGCATCTGTCTCGTAGAGGACAAACGTCCCATGCTTTACCCTACTCGGCAACCTAGCATCCTGTAGCTTCCTTGAAAAGGGGGAAGATGCAATATTACTGAGTGCCTACCGTGCTGCCTCTCGTGCAGTCATGGTCTCGTCTTCTAGTCCCTTTGTCTTGTTGGGTCTATTCTTTTTCCAATCGGAATCAGGTCTCTCGTACCTGTCCCTATGATGTTTTTTGGTCCCCTCCTCTTCAGGGGTAGAACTTCGGCCCCTGCTCCTCCTTCTCCTTAAAGAAGCCCTTCGCCGTTCTGGTTTTCGGCTCCTCTCTTTTTGGGGAAAAACTCTATGTCGCCTTGGGTTGGGACTTCTGCTTCTACTCCTCCTTCCTTGTGAAGGAGCCTTTCTGTATTTCACTATGGTATACTCATCTCCCCTGAAATTTCTCCGTGAGAGTCCAGAGTCCTCCGGATGTTCTCGGATCCTTTCTCCGTGAGAGTCCAGAGTCCTCCGGATGTTCTCGGATCCTTTCTAACTCTCGGATCTCATACTCTCGTTTCTTGATTAAACGAGCGTATTCCTCGATTTCCTTCCTCTTTTTATCGAGGACATCCTCGCTGTAGTGCACACTTTTTGAGTGTGCAACCGACTCATCTCTTTGATGGGATTTACTCCTTCTCGTGGATCTTGAGGTCGTTCTTCCTTCTCTGTTTTTAGAGTTGTCATGATCAGTAAGGGGGCGACCCTTACTCGGGGTCCTTCTAGGTCCAGCTTCGGGCTTTTTCAGAGCCCCGAGTGGAGATTTATCTCTTCCTCCATCTAGCAGATTCTTTGGATCGTGTAGTGTTGCTAGATCTACTTCCACCATGGTCGTATTTCAAAGGGAACTCTTTCGTTTCCCACAGACGGCGCCAATTGTAGGTGGACAAAAATTGCCCTATGTAAATAGCTATACGTTGGTATAACAGCTTCACATGCTCCTTGACCGAAAGCCTAGCTTCTCTTCGGACACCTAATTTGCAAAACAGACAAGGGGTGAGTGCATCGTTGCCTCTCGTGGCATAGGCCCTCCGATGCCTAAGTTAGTATCACGTACTTAGCAGGAAACCCTAAATATCAATAGGAAGTATTGTATGAATGCAATGTATTGCGTACCTTTTACCTCTAGGTTTGCCTCATATTTATAGATTCAAGAATGCTTGTTGCCCAAGCATCCTTATTACCTAAGGATTCCTATCTTTTATAGGAAACCCACGATATCTTGGATTCTCATTCCCTTATCTATTCATTACCTTAGTCTTTTTAGGACTCTTTTCCACGACTGGCCGAACATCCCACTCCCGTTGGGTATCTTTCCCAGACCCTAAATTCTCGAGGTTTCATCCCTTAGGGGATATCATAACTCTAGAATATTCCCTTTACTCCAGCTCTTGACTGGAGGTCTTCTCCTGTCCGGCTCTCTCATAGCCAAACGGACTACCTGGACCAGTTACCTCACATGTAACTGGTCCTCTATTGTCTATTTGGACCAATATAATTATATGTCTCTATCTGCCGAACAGATAGCTTGGACCAATGACTTCTCATGTCATTGGTCTATATTGCCGATCACCGCTCGTGGTGGTTTCATTTTATTATATTTATTCTGTTATACCCCGTTTCACGTGTTCGGCCATTAATTGTATCCATTCGGGAATACCTCCCTACAAATAATTTTAGAAATGTTAGCAAAAAGATAACCAAAACAAAAAAAATAAGCACAAAAACAAAACCTGTTAGCTGAAAGAAACCAAAAATATGCAATACCTTCCTATTCTTCATCTTTAAGCACTTTAAACACGATAGGCTAAGCAGCTGCTTTAGCTCGCTCACATGGAAAGAATGATATATACAAATCGGTAACTCGACATACCTGAAAGGTAACAATAACAAAACTTTAGCAGTCTTCCACATAACTACAGGCTGAAAGCATGTGAATGCACTTCTCTCAAACTTTTCATGTTGATGCTTTTCAAACTGAAAGTGAAATCTCAATCTGAAGTGTTAAGTTTTCTGAAAGGAATAGGAAAAATGAAATTCATTTCATAGTGAAGTAGCTTGAACTACTGTTAGTTCTATTTCCCCAAAGTTTACGTAGTTTTGTTTCTCTCATACGTGGCAAGCCCTCTATTTGAGCCTTTATAATCTTATTGAAGGCATACTCTAAAAGAAATGAAAGAAAGCCCCTCATCAACAATTTGGGATGGAACCATAACAGGAATAAGTTTGGTTTTGAAACTTGCAAGGAAATTGTAAACCCATACACTCTCTAGCATCATTTGTTTAGAAAGGGTTAGCGGAGTTAGTTAGTTAAGCCATGCTACATAAGAGCTTTTTGTTTCCTTTGTTCCAAAAAGTAATTCTCCACCTTATTTCTAACCATCAAACAGCTACAAGGATCAAATCAGTCTGTGGTTTGCTCTACTTCATAACCAAATGTCCTAAAGTTACCATTTGATCGATAGTCTTATTTACATAATCTTTTGAAAAACTTCTAGCGAGATCATATGAGAAATCAAATTTCTTTGGACTTGGAAAAAGTTTTTAATAATTAGATTTTGCTTACATCAACTATGAAGTGATCTCGTATCAACCTTACTAATTCGGAGCTTATGTGTTTTTCTGCCAATTCTGAATGGATTTTGGTAATATTCCTTATCTTTTTGTGTGTCTGTGTGCGCACGCGTTAGTGTGCATCACCCAACAATGACTTCCCTATAAGCCATACTAGTCAGATTACAAATTCATTCCTTGGTTTGCCACTTGAATGTGGAAAATGTGAATCATTGAAGCTATCAAGTTTCACGTATTTTCTTGTTTGTTATTGGTAAAATACACTGAAAAGTCCACGAGAAATGCATTCACATGCTCTAAGCCTGTGATTCTGTGGAGCACTGCCAAAGTTTCATTACTCTTTCCTTTCAGGTCATTTCGGGTATATCAAGCCACCGATTCCTATATATCATCGATATTCTGATTTTCTTTCACCCTACAGGTTTTGCACATCATCCAACAATGACTTCCCTATAAGCCGTGCTAGTTAGGTTATAAATCCATTCCTTGGCTTACCCCATTAAACTTTCATCTCAGGCTACGAAACTAATGAAAAGTAAAAGAAAAGCTAGTAAAATGTGAACACATTAAGTTTTCACGTTTTTTGTTGTTTGTTACCGGTAATTAAGCCGAAAAATCCGAAAGGAATGGCCCGGATATTCTAAGTTTCTTTCAACCTAGAGGTTTGTTTTTTTACTCATCTTTTTAATCCTTGAACAAAAACCAAAGGGCGGAGCTTTCCCTATTATGTGCTACAGATAGTGCTTGAACCTACAGAAATGATCACAAATTGTTGATATCATATAGTACAGAGATCATAGAATTGGTCCTTACACATCTCTCATTTTTTTGGAAACCCGATATCAGCGCTGAAAATGTGGCCTCTTTGGGGTTTCCCCCAAAGCATGAAATCGATTTCATAATGAGCCAAAAATCTTCAACCAATTAGTCGGAAGCATGGTTTTCTTTCCCCAAAAGTCTTACCGCATAAAAACCACACATCAATCAATTGACCAGACCTCAACTCAAAAGGAAATAAGGGGAAAAGGACTCACAGGATTTGCTGAGTTGTGAAAGCACCGACGACTCTATCGAACATATTGGCATCGTCCTTGTATTTGCAATTGGCGCCGAAGACGACCCAGTCGCTAAGCTTCTCCCTAACCTTCCACTCCAAATCTTCTCCTCTTGCAGCTGATCGGGCATCATCTACTCTGAGACGCTTGACCAGCCGTTTGTCGGCGAGATGGTGTTGGATGGATGGATGAAAATGGGAAATGGGAAGAAGATGTGAACAAATGAATTGGAAGTGACAAAGAACCTGGATTCCCGGCAGGATTCCCGGATGTACAGTAACCTTAGGAGGCAATTTTACCGAGAAGCCCCGAAACCTAACACCACTACATGACAAAATAGTGTAGAAAAATCGGGACGCAAACGGAAAACATCGAAAGTCCGAAAACCCATTAAAGTAATTCGTAAATAACCTAAATAGTGTCTATGGCCCACCACTTTTGAGCGCAAAACGACAAAAACGCCCGAAACCCCAAAGGAGTAAATTCAATCGGCTAGTTTCCGAACTTGGGGGCATTGTCGTCCGGAGATGGCCAAAGTGTAAGCCACATTTCAGAACAATGTTCCTTTATAGGCGCCTTGTGGAAACATACAAAAGAGGAAAGGCAGTGGTAAAATACATAAAAAATCACAGTGCATGTCTGTCTTTGTTCAAATCCTTCTCTCCTTTGGAACTTCTGAAATCAAAGAAGACAAGATTTGGACACCACTTCACAGTGATGCAAAGACTTGCAAAAGTCAAGGCATCGTTGGTGTCCATGGCATTAAGCAAGCAATGAGGGTACTCGAAAAGGACAACTTCAGCACCAGAACAACATGATATTGTTCAACAAATAGTTCTAGATGAAGACTTTTGGAGAAAATCTGAGAGAGTACCTAAAATCACAAAGCCTATTTATAAAATGCTTAGGTTTTCGGACACTGACCAACCTATTGTGGGTATATGATATATCTCGCAACCGGATGCACCTTCTCCAAGAACCTCGCCTGTGACCATCTCTTGGACGAGCAAGGCCTCCTCCACAAGATTCACCGCCGGGAGGAGCATGCCTCCTCCACAAAGTTCACCTCCGGGAGAAGCATGATTCCTCCACAAAGTTCAACTCCTGGAGGAGCATGCCTCCTCCACAAAGTTCACCTCCGGGAGGAGCATGCTTCCTCCACAAAGTTCATCCCCAGGAGGAGCAAGGCCTCCTCCACAAGATTCATCCCCAGGAGGAGCATACCTCCTCCACAAAGTTCATCCCCAGGAGGAGCAAGCCTCCTCCACAAAGTTCACCTCCAGGAGGAGCCTTCTCCACAAAGTTCACCCCCGAGAGGAGCATACCTCCTCCACAAGGTTCACCTCCAGGAGGAGCATACCTCCTCCACAAAGTTCATCACCAGGAGGAGCATGCCTCCTCCACAAAGTTCACCTACGGGAGGAGCATGCCTCCTCCACAAAGTTCACCTCCAGGAGGAGCATGCTTCCTCCACAAAGTCCACCCGCAGGAGGAGCATACCTCCTCCACAAGGTTCACCTTCAGGAGGAGCATGCCTCATCCACAATATCCACCATTAGAAGGAACGGGCTTCCTCCACGAACTCCACCCCCGGAGGAGCAAGGCCTCCTCTAAGAACTCTCCGCCCGCGGAGGAGTGAAGTCACCTCCGGGCACCTCACCTATTACCTAACATTTTGAAGACTCCACGAATACTGAAAGGCGACTCTATACACCATCCTAGGCCGGGAGCAGGGCCTAGGTACTTCGCACTGGACCTAAGGAGGAATGTGGTTTGGAGGCTAGAGCGAGGGGTTTGTCAAGGAGGACGAGCTTGCCTCCGGAGGGCTTTAACTTGATCGGTCCTAGAGAGAGAAGGGGGACATTGACCGCCATCTGACATCTCGGAAGAAGTATCATACCTACCGCCTGGCGCCTCGGAGCGCGTATCATACCTCGCCTGCCTCAGCAGATGATACGGGTCTCCATGTATCACCGAAATAGCTTCTGCCGATTCCTCGGTTACAGGTTCCGATGCCTGACTTAGAACTAAAAGAGGAAAGGAGGTCAACCTCCACACTGTCCACCAATGGAGAGGAGCTTTACACCTGGCTCTCCCCTATCTCCAAGGCTCGTATAAAAGACAAGCATTCAACAAGCATTCAAGACAATAACTAACACACATATACTCTCCACTGCCATCCTTCTCTCTCTCTAAGTCCGCCCCGAGATCTCTCCTCCTCCACCTCCGGTGGTTCCCGAGCACCATCGTAGCAACCGCCATATACCCGGAGGGCGACCTCAGGTACTCTTCCCACTCCTACTTTCCACATTATACTCTGCTGGGGAAGAGTGGTGCTTGCTACAATGCCTCCAAAGAAAACTACAAGAGCTCCCGGACTGAGCGGTATTGAGGGCTTGGAGGCTATTTGGGACCCCGTCATAGAAGAAATACAACCCATTACACAAACCGCTATCATCGAATAGTTACGTTCGGTTACCGAAAGCCTCACCACAATGCAACAAAACCAAAACCTCTTGTTGGAGACCATACTCGCCTTGCAGAAGAAAAACACCACCCCTCCTTTGCCTGAGGCGAACACGGAGGGAACTCATCCCACTGGCTCTCAAAACGAAACTCGCGACAACCAAATCGGTGAGGGAGCACAAAACCTCCAATCCAAAGAGACACTTACTCCTCCGCCAGAGGTTAGCTCCTAGAAGCCCCCTCCACGGGTGTGGGTTCAGTCGCCGTAGTCCAGAACACGGCAAACACAACCCCCGTCACGCTAGAGCAAGTGCGAGCACTCATCCAATCCGAAAAAAAACCCCTCGCTTTCACGCCCGATGCGGACCTCTGCCCTCCGTATCCCATAGCGGTTGCAAGCATGCCATATCCAGAGGGATACACGGTCCCTAAGTTCATCCGTTTCGACAGAAGGAAGGGAAACACCAAAGAGCACGTCATCCATTTTGTGGACAGCCTTGACATCCACAGCGGAGATCGTAACTTGAGGCTACGAGAGTTCTCCAAATCCTTGACGGACAAAGCGTACTCATGGTACGCCAACCTTGCTTCTAACTCTGTCCTCTCTTGGGAGGACATGGTTAAAAATTTTTACTCCAAGTTCTTCTATGTGGAGGATCGCCTCACAACCCTCCAACTGATAAAGGTGACTCAAAGGCCTTCTGAGGCCTTGAATGCTTATGTCCGCCGCTTCCATGAACTATCGGTGGATGTTTAAGAACCAACATCGGAAGATCGCCTGGCCAAGATTTGTGTGGACGGAATGCAGCCTACCTTCAAGCCCCATTTGGTCACTCACCATTTCCCGGAATTCTCCGCGCTGTATGAGGCGGCCTGGAACTTGAATGAAACAATGGAACCCCCACTTCCTCCACCTCGTTACTAACATTCCTCTCGCGGAAGGCATTCGGCTTCCAAACAAATAGCTTACGCAACCTTAGGTCAACCACCTAATCGAGGCCAGGGGTATCCAACGAAATGCCTGAAGTACAATGAGCCTCTACCTTTGCCGATAACAGCAGCGGAGGCCCAAGCATTCCTGGATGCTTAGGTGCAAGATGGAAAGTTAGTACTTCTAGAAGTCAGGAAGGAGCCTACCCGGAGAGATATGGAACATCCGGACTATTGCATTTATCATAGGATGGTCCGCCACCCTACCAAAGACTGTTGGGGCCTCCGGAATTTATTTGAAAAGTTTATGACGGAAGAGGCCATGGAGCTCCCAGGCAACTAAAGGTGTCCTTCGAAATCCCCTCCCAACTCACAGAGATTGGTGACCAAATTTGTGAGCTGTATGTACTGTACCTCCTTGTTAGAAGCTTTATCAAAGTACCAAATTATCATTGCAATCCTCCATGCCTTAAATTTTCTACATAATAGAAAGAAAGAGAATCACAATCGCCTAGCTTCCTAGCTTCCAGAGACTTGGCCCCCTGGCACGAGCTTGCCACGCTTTTGATCGCCTATAGAGATATTGTCCACCAATACTCTTGGCCCTTGCTCCATGGGAGTGTCGCAAGCCTAACCTTATCGGGGGCTTGTTGACCAACCCGTCCTGGGCTTGGCCAACCAACATGCTTAGCATTGGTTGATTACTAAAGCACCGCAGGATTGTCTTCATCTACGAATCGCCATTGAAAATGTAATAACGCAGAGCATCGCCTCACTTGATCGCCCATAGAGATATTGTCTAACAATATTCTTAGCCACCACACTGTGGGAATCGCAAGCCTAGCCTAATCGGGGGCTTGTTGATCATTCCTTTTGGCACTTGGCCAACCTGCCAAAGTACCGCCGGATTCCATACATTAATCGCCATGAAAAATATAACGCCACGTATCGCCTCACTTGATCGCCCATTGCGATATTGTCTACCAAGATTCTCAGTCACCGCGTTATGGGAATCGCAAGTCTAGCCTAATCGGGGGCTTGTTGATCCTCCCTTCCGGCGCTTGGCCAACTTGCCTAGCATGGGTTGACTGCCAAAGCACCGCCGGACTCCATACAAGAATCGCCACGGAAAATATAATGTCATGTATCGCCTTACTTGATCGCCCATTGAGATATTGTCTACCAATATTCTCAGCCACCGCGCTGTGGGAATCGCAAGTCTAGCCTAATCGGGGGCTTGTTGATCCTCCCTTCCGGCGCGTGGCTAACCTGCCTAGCATGGATTGACTACCAAAGCACTGCCGGACTCTATACGGAATCGCCATGGAAAATATATCGTCACCTATCGCCTTACTTGATCGCCCATCGAGATATTGTCTACCAATATTCTCACCCATCACGCCATGGGAGTCACAAGCCTAGCCTAATCGGGGGTTTGTCGACCATCCCATCCACCATCCTGGGCTTGGCCAACCAATACACTTAGCATTGGTTGACAGCCGAAGCACCACAGGATCATCTCCATCCACAAATCGCTATTGAAATCATAATGATACCAAGCATCGTTTTATTTTAATTGCCAATTGAGATATCGCTCGCGATCATATAATATTCCTCCTCCCACCCGCTCTCGATGCTCTCATTCCGCCAAATATAAAAAAAAAAAGGGCAAGATGGGCAAGACACATTCCTCCTAGATAAATCTGGAAGATACACCCCTGCCTAAGAGCAATGCCCTTTTACAAGCTCCAAAAGTCACGTAATTCCGCCGAAAGGAACGCAAAAGATCTCTTACACAATTTGGCGAAAAGACAACCAAAGGCAAAACGGCAAATACAAATAAGAGATTGCAAGACAAGGATATTCCATGCATTCATTACCAAAAGTCTATTATAGAATAGGAAGGGGAAGCACAAAAAAGAAAGGCAAATTACCAAAGGATTTTCCCTCCAAGCTTTTCTTTTGCTACCAAAAGTTCGCTACGTATGAAGATCATTACTACCATAGATAATGCTCACAAAACATGGTCGTTCAAGACATTACAAAGGAAATGAGCATCAGCAAAACAAAAGTGAACCACCCAGCTCCCCATCCTTCTTCACCGCCGGAGCCCTTGACCGGTGTGACTAGACATATCAAAGCCTCCTGAGTCGGCACTCTCGCACTCGGCAACTTCTCCCTCAAGTTTTTTCTTCCTTTTCCTCAACCGCGCCGTCGTCGCTTCAACCTCCTCCAATTCTTTACTTACCTTCTCCAACCAATCCCGCCAAGTCGGGAGCTCAAGGAGTAAAGCCATCTGATCTATCCTCTTATGGAGCCCGTCAACCTCTAATTGATAACTTCCCACCATAAACAGATGTAAACCCCTCAGGCATAGCTTTGGGCAAACTGACATCCTCCAGTAATTCCACAAATGATGCTAAGGAAATTAACGCCAACCTCCTGAAAAAGGTACTCATGTTGCCAAGCCGAACAAAGGTACTGGGCCACTGAAAAAAGATGTCGGACAGTAAAGGTCGATTCTCCTCTCGAGCCTCGGCAAACAACACATTAGGCTACAACGTCACCTTCTCCTTCGTCTCCAAAGTCACGATGACACTCCCATCGGGATAGCGTGCTATCATAAAGTTACCCTCTTTCCACCAACGACGACTACTGCGCAGCCCTCCCTTATTTGTCTCATCCTGCAAGCTCGATGAATTCTGCACAAGTGTCTTGCCACCATTGCCTCCCTCCATATGGTTAAACCCCACCTGGCCCTCCCTGTCATCATTGGCCTCCTCCTCACCCTCTTTCTCATCCTCTTGGTCATCATCATGGTTATTATCCTCACTCCCTTCTTCCTCCTCAATTTCTTCCTCTTCTTCCTCCTCACTCGGCACCACACCTGACGAACGCATATGGTGGAGTGACTTACCCTTCCACGGATGCGCCACTCCCTTGGAAGACCCCCCCTCATCTCCCCAAATGTCGTTCATAACCCAGTGCGCCACCACATTTTGATCGAAAGTACCTATCGCCTCTAAAGAATCCAACAGCACGTCCAAACCTCCTCCGGTCGCCGTTTCTGAGACCCCCACTCGTGGTGTTTTTACCACCTCTTCCACAACATCGGATTGAGGCACTCTCCCAGAAGACACTCCCTCATCCCCCCAGATATCGTCCATACCGCCGTGCGTCGCCGCATGTTGATCTAAAGTACCTATCGCCTCTAAAGAATTGGAAGGCACCTCCGACCCTCCTCCAGTCTCCGTCTCCAAGACCTCCACTCGTGGTGTTCTTACCACCTCTTCCACAACACCGAGCTGAACCGCTTGAGAGCTCTCCTTATTTCCCTTTGAAACCTAAAAAAAAGAGCAACAAAAGCATTGTTACACCAAAAATCTAGCAAGAACAAAAAAAATTAAGGACGTGAGAAGGCGACAAACTCTAACCTTCTTTCGTTTCCTGGGCTTGGCCACCCCCACAGCACCTTTTGCAGGCCTCTTTGAAATATGCTTGCCACTCAATTGTACTCCCCCTAACTGCCCCTCTCCATCCCGGTCACTTAGAGATACACTGCTTCCCACATCCTTCTCCAAAGTACCATATATACTTCTGAGATGCTCTCTCACCCTCCCTAATACCTCCTCCTTAACATACGGCGAGTAGGCCCCAAACAATGCAAGGGCCGGAATCTTCACCTTCGGAAGACACAATTCACCGTCCTGGCTCATTACATCCTCCACTTCCAAAGACGCAGGAACACCTTTCACATACTCCAGGAAGCGTACCACATTGTCCCTCCAATATTTCCTATAGAGTTTAGTACATCCTCCCATTCTTTTTGCCCCAGGCAACGTGATCGTATTGATGGATCTAAGCTCCACCGGGAAGGTCGACTTTTGGAACCTTTTCCACACCTCCCCCACAACCCCCGGTGGCAAAAATGGTTTTGGCACCCCCTGATCAAACCCGAATTGGCGTGCAACCCTCATCTGTTCGTAGTCACAAAACCATACCTCCCATTCACAAAATAAGGTAACTCCCCCCTCATCATACAACTCATCCTAAAAAGCTCCGCTGTGGGCGCATTGTCTTTGTTTGCAAATACCACCACATCCTCCTCTGAATACACGTTAAAAGGAAATACCCCCTTCGGTGTGTTCACATACGGTCGAGCAACAAATTCTTCCTCAATATCAATAACATCGGCAATATTACCCCGCACATCCCGGACGCCACTCCCTAACCACCGCGCCGACCGACATACATCTCGGCACGGTTCCCCCTTCCCTCCACTACTATCCGCACCAAAGTCATTCGATTCATGCACAACTTTAGGAAACCGCTCAAACAAGAATATATGAAGAAAGTTGGTGGCCACATAAATCGGCAAGTCATACCTCCCACAAGAACGTCGCGCCGCATCGTGAAGCATGTCCAATCTTTTAAACAAAGTCCCCAAAAACAACAGGGCCAAGGGTACGGATTCCCCGGAAGCAAGGATCGCCGCAAGATCAAACAATGTCGTATCAACACCATCCTTCGGAGGACCAGGAAAAATGTACCAAGTTAGCCAATAGGCTAAGAACGCCGCCAAGTGTGCCGATTCTTTCAATCTCGGCCCATCAGTTACTACATGAGCTTCCTCCCCAGCCTTCGAAGCACCCAAATCCTTGTACCAATGTCGTGCCCATTCAGTAAAGGTATTCTTCACTCCATTGTGGCCCTTCTCCAGGCGAACGGATTTCCGCAGCGCGTCGACCACACCTTGTTGTGAAGGAGAAAGTCTCCCGGAGGACGGGTCAACTTTTCCTAACATGGGCAGCCTCAGCAGGCAACCCACATCTTCCAAAGTGGGTCCTATTTCACCCCAAGCTCCTGGAAGAGTATGAGAATCTGTGCTCCATCAGGACACTACAACATCCATCCACTTTCGCTCCCGCAAAATCCCCAACTGCAAACTATTCACCACGGCATGATGGACATCGGCTTTTCGTAACAACTCCACAAAATTGGCATTCCCCAAAATATCATCCGCCCAAGTTACAAATGCGGTAGGAGGAACAACATAATTCCTGTAAGCAAACAAGCAGTGTGGAAACTCACCACACTCAACCTGGAACCTTAGCACTGACTTGGGAGAAATAAAACAGCCTTCCTCCACCGAAACCTCTTTGTACCCTAACAACGGATTGTCAACCACCTTCCCAATCTCTGCATCCGCCTCTAGTAAACACCACAACTTATTGCCGCCGCCAAGATAGGGCGCCCGAAACCAGAATTCCGAACCAAGCAAAGGAGGAGGTGGCTTGTCTTTCTCCATTTTAAGAGATTTATGGGATTTGAGAGCCGCGGAAGAAGCACATTCCTGTCGTGATTCCACTACGGCACCGGCACGGCTAGTGACGAGCTTGGGTCGCGCCATCATACCTTTCAACAATAATATATCCGAACCCCGGCACCTATCAAACAATTACCAAACAAGACAATCAAGATTCAACTTTGCGAGGGAAGGGAGCCGCGTGCATCCCTTTTGCACCCTTGGCAAGAACAAGAAGATTTCATTTTTTATTAGCAAGGGGAGGGAGCCGAGTGCATCCCCTTTACACCCTTGGCCCATAACAAAGATGCATCATCAAGGAGGAAGCGCCGTGGCACTCTGCTTGCTCCCTTAGCAAAATAAAATACAACTTTCAAACGAAATAAATATTACTTCCACGAAGCGTTCGGCAGAGTAACAGTGTCAGAGCTCGGGTTTGCCTCCAAGAAATTAGCCTTGCGTAATTCCCCCACCAGGTTTCCTCACGAAAAGCAAGAGCTCCACCCCACGAAATTATTTTGGCACCTCCGTCGAATTTCCACCTCTCCAGCAAACACCCCAGCTGAAATCCCTAACCTCCTCAAATTCCCTTGCCGAAACCCCTACCCACCTACCCAGCTGAAACCTCCATCGAAACCCCCGCCGACACCCTTCCCTCCGCCAATCCCTCCTGCCAACACCGCTCACACCCTCGTCACCGAAACCCACTTGCCCGATAGCGCCTCCCACCATCAATCCGCCTTCCTCCTCCTCGGTACAATCCCAGCCGATTACCCCCTCGCGGATCATGCCTTCTCTCTCCTCCCTCTCACCGAAAAAAAAGAAAGAAAGGAGGGAGGAGATGATAAAAAAATAAAGGGGAAGAGATGATAAAAAAGGGGTGGAGAAGACACTTTGGGATTTAAGTCTTGTGAGATTTCACGGAGGACCATGCCTCCCTCCTAAATTTACTTCTCTCTCCCGAAGGTGTAGGACTTGGGATTAACCCCGGATATTACATCCTCCCTATGCGAAGAACTCACTTACTTCCTCCTAGAATATCAAAATTCCACCAAGTCTAGGAAGTCAACTTTCTCTCTCTAAAAAAAAAACTCCAAGGCTCTTAAACTTATCTTCTGGGTAGAACGTAAAAAAAATGAGAAAGCGAAATGAAATTTATACTACTACTCCTTGCAAAATGAAGAGTCACACCATTTTTGGAATGCAAAGACGTCCTTTCATACTCCTAACCTTATGACAAGATATGAATCCTTCCATAAAAAGACGTCGTGAAGACCCAATGGATATATAAGGGGACATTATTACCCGCACACACTCACCTCGTGACATGAGTATATCCGCGCAAGGGGACATTAATGTGGGCATACGATACACCTCGCGTCCGGAAGCACATCCTCCATAAAAATCTTCCGGCACCCCATCCTAGGAGGAACGAGGTTCCCTCCATGGTTCAATTATGCCCGCACACACTCACCTCGTGACGTGAGTATATGCGCGCAAGGGGACATTAATGTGGGTATACGATATATCTCGCAACCTGATGCACCTTCTCCAAGAACCCCGCCGGTGACCATCTCCTGGAGGAGTAAGGCCTCCTCCACAAGATTCACCTCCAGGAGGAGCATGCCTCCTCCACAAAGTTCATCCCCAGGAGGAGCATGCCTCCTCCACAACATTCACCGCCGGGAGGAGCATGCCTCCTCCACAAAGTTCACCTCCAGGAGGACCGTGCTTCCTCCACAAAGTTCACCTCCTGGAGGAGCAAGGCCTCGTCCACAAGATTCATCCCCAGGAGGAGCATGCCTCCTCCACAAAGTTCACCTCCAGGAGGAGCATGCCTCCTCCACAAAGTTCATCGCCGGGAGGAGCATGCCTCCTCCACAAAGTTCACCTCTAGGAGGAGCATGCTTCCTCCACAAAGTCCACCCCCAGGAGGAGCATCCCTCCTCCACAAGGTTCACCTCCAGGAGGAGCATGCCTCCTCCACAAGATTCACTCTCAGGAGCATGCCTCCTCCACAATATCCACCATTAGGAGGAACGGGCTTCCTCTATAATGTTCACCTTCGGGAGGAGCATGGCCTCCTCCACAAACCTTGCCTCCACCGAAGCAAGCTTCCTCCACGAACTCCACCCCCGGAGGAGCAAGGCCTCCTCCAAGAACTCACCGCCCGCGGAGGAGTGAGGTCACCTCCGGGCACCTCACCTCCTACCTAACATTTTGAAGACTCCACGAATACTTAAAGGTGACTCTTTACACCATCCTAGGCTGGGAGCAGGGCCTAGGTACTTCGCTCGGGACCTAAGGAGGAATGTGGTTTAGAGGCTAGAGCGAGGGGTTTGTGAAGGAGGACGAGCTTGCCTCCGGCAGGCTTTAACTTGACTGGTCCTAGAGAGAAAGGGGGCATTGACCGCCATCTGACATCTCGGAAGAAGTATCATACCTACCGCCTGGCGCCTCGGAGCCCATATCATACCTTGCCTGCCTCGGCAAATGATATGGGTTTCCATGTATCACCGAAATAGCCTCTGCCCGTTCTTCGGTTACGGGTTCCGATGCCTGACTTGGAACTAAAAGAGGAAAGGAGGTCAACCTCCACTCTGTCCACCAATGGGGAGGATCCTTACACCTTGCTCTCCCCCATCTCCAAGGTTCATATAAAAGACAAGCATTCAAGACAACAACTAACACACACCTACTCTCTACTGCCATCCCTCTCTCTCTCTCTAAGTCCGCCCTAAGCTCTCTCTTCCTCCACCTCCGGTGGTTCCCCAGCACCATAGTAGCAACCGCCATATACCCGAAGGGCGACCTCAGGTACTCTTCTCACTCCTACTTCCCACACCTATCATTGGGGAGGTGTATGAGCAAATGGATACGATGTTAGGGAGTATCAAAGACATACTTTCTAATGATCCTATAGTTTGTGATTTGATTCATGAACTTGTTGTGGCAAGGTTGGATAAAATGAACATACCATTGCATTGCTTAGCTTATGTCCTCGTTCCTAAGTACTACACCAATTCTTGGCTTTCAAATCTCGCACCTGGTGGTGTGAGGAGGAGGAAACCACATGTTGATTATGAGGTTTAAAAGGGATATCTTGAGACAATTGAGAAAATGGTTGTTGATCGAAGTGAGGCCGCTGTGATAAGGTTGAATTAGCGATTTTGTGAGCAACAAAGGGGATTTTTCTCAACCTCAAGCGGTCAACCATGATTGCATTGTCATGGTGGCATCTATATGGTGGAGTTGCACCAGAATTGTTTTCTTTGGCTCTGAAAGTTTTGTCTCAAAGTGTGAATACCTCATGTGCTAACTGCTGAGAGGTGTTGGAGTACCTATTCCTATATTCACACGGTGAAGAGGAACAAGTTGAATGTTGATCGAGCAGAGAAGTTGGTGTTTGTGCATTACAATCATAGATTGCTTTCGCGGTACAAAGATGATTATGAGAACTTCAAGAATTGGGATGCAAATCCTGAAGAACCGAACATTGAAGAGGATGTTACAGCTATGGAGGAACGGGAGAGGGTTTCCCTTTCAGATAGTGAAGATGAGTCAGACTCAGTACCAGTTTCTTCACAGCTTACTAGTGTTTCAAGTGGTTCAAGTGGTTCAGCTCCACCATGTTCTACTTCATCTATGCTTGGTTCTTCATTTGGTCCATCTCCAAGCAGCCAAGTATCTCCCATGGAGCAAGCAAAAGCACAAGCACAAGCACAAAGGAGGATTGAAAAAGCAAAAGCGAAGAGGCAGAAGAAGTGAAGATTGTTTTGTTTTGGGGAGGGATGCTATCATGAGTCTTGTTATTGTCTGTCATGAGTCTTGTTATTTTATGTCATGAGTATAGTTACTGTCTGTCATGAGTCTAGTTACTGTTGTTTGTCATAAGTCTTTTGTTTTTTTTTTTTTTAGGCGAAAGCTTGCTAAGGGTTGGTACTTTTTTGTTGGATCTTTCAGTATCAATGATGGGAATGAGTAGTTAATTAGTTTTTGTTCGGCTATGTAATGGGGAATATCTCTATCAATGGGAAGTAAGGTGTCTTTGTTGTTCAATCTAAAGTTTAAAGCTACTGTCATGTTTTTAATATTCATCTTTTAAATATTTATTTTTATATTTCTACTGTATTTTATATAGACGCTCCTAACCTTAAGAGCTTCCACATATCCCCGCACCCACACCAGCTTTGTGCAACTTAGGATGAACCAATTGATGATTGATAGGTAATCTACAGACTACACTAAGCTAGACCACCGTCGAGCTAAAAAATACTAACAATGGAAGTGAACGTGTGCAAGGATGCACAATTACTCAGTTATCAGAAAAAATACCTGACAATAAGCCTCCTCAAGAAACTCTCCAAACCACGGCACTAAGGTAAAGCAATAGTGATGATCACCTTCATGAAAATCAACCGACCTAGAGGCCAAATGTACATTAATTTCCAAGAATACAACATAAGAACATATTGTCAATCCATCTGCTAATTCTGGTGATACCTTCTGTGGTGGCTTCGGTTACGGCCTCGGTAACCTTATCGGACCATCGTTAACCGAGGTCTCATGTTGGTACGATCCATAGGACAGCAAAGGCGGGCCACGTCTTATATCCTTCTGTTTACTCGATCGGTATTGAGTCTCTTGTTAATGCTTCGGCTTATTACCGAAGCAAGCGTTCCATTAAGGTCTCCTGAAGGAATGTAGCATAACAAGAGGGGACCAAGGGCGATACGTGACAGATAGGATCCTCTAGGCCAGGTCTGGCCATGTGCTCCGTAACCGCCTTATCCGGTGCGTCATCTATGATGTCATCCGAGACGGTTACTTGAGCGTATCCTTCACGTGCTAGCTTGGAGGCCAAGCAAACCTAGGTCTATAAATACAAAGGGATTCTAACCTAAAGAGGTATGCCATCTTTCCCTAACCCTAGATCTATATCCTCCTCTGAGATCTAACTTGATCGTCGGAGGGTCACTGGGCTATTCCAGCCCTAGTGACTTGTTGCAGGTTCAGGGGCGGAGGAACAGAGCAGCGAAAGAGGAATACTAACTCAGGTCAAGGTCCCTCCAAATCGAACCCTTACAATTGGCGACTCTGTTGGGGACCTAGCCACCCTTTCAACTTTCACCTCTTCCCCTTTCTTTGCTCCATTCAGCGTTCCTAAATCAAACATGGTCGAGATCGATGACGCGCATCACGGTGGTACCGCCCATGGGCTCGGTTCCCTCGTGGATCACAGCCTGGCTTCCGGCGGAGCTGCCGCCCTAGGAAAGACCCATGTATCCATCGGAATTGGTGCCGGAGCGTTAGTTCCAGACGCAGGCCCATCTTTCGAGCTCCACTCCTACATCCACCATCTTGAGCGGAAAATAGACGATCTCACGATGGTGATGGAGCGCGACAGACATGTCTGAGATGAGTTGGCGGAGATCAAACACCTCCTCCAAATCTCCCCGTCTCATTCCTCTGGGAGTCGCGGCGGAAGGAAAGACCGTCACACCCCCCCTCGCAATCACGAAGTCGGTCACCTGCTAGAGCACAGACCATGCCCCTCAGTCAAGGATCTTCTCGGGTCACCAAGAGCGGCAGACACTCGAGCCCCAAAAGACACATCGCACAGGGACCGTTCCCGCTCCCCTGTGCAACTTCGAAGGAGACCATCGGCCTTTGAGAGGCTCAGTGGTGGGAGCGTCTCTGCCTCCTCCACCCACTCGGTCCTAGTGGGCAGGACAGGCCGGGAATCTACCCTTAGCCTCACAAGGGCAGCCAGGGGAGATGACGGCCTTGTAGAGATCCAGACCAGAGGATACCGCGAGCGCCAGAAGGGCCCCGGAGCCAGAAGTCCCATCGTCTCGCACCCCGGCGGCGCACACAGCAGGAGCCCGATCACTGAGCGCCTCGAGCCCTCCGCTCGGGACAGCTACCACCATCACCGCCAAGAACGTTTTCCCAGGAGATCGGTTAGTGTTGCTCCAAAGAGAAAGGAACATGAACGATTGGACAAACTTGTCCCCAAGAAGCGTACAGCGACTGAGCATCCAGACGGCCCCGACCGTTCGATCCGACCTCATTGTGACGCGCGACTTACACGACTCACGACCTCTCCCTTTACGAGAGAGATCGACTCGGTTACCCCCCCCCCAAAGGATTCACCCAACCCAAGTTTGCCAAATACGACGGCAAGACCGAGGTGTACACTCATTTGGTTCACTACAAGCTTGTCATGTCTTTGTTTCTTTGGAACGAACCCTCGGACGATGCCTTCTTGTGCAAAGTGTTTCCTGTAAGCCTCGGCAACCTGGGCCTCACCTGGTTTAATCAACTCCCGGCTCAGTCAATCTCCCCGTTCGATTCCCTCTGTGATGCCTTCATGGCCCGGTTCGTAACAAGTAACAAGCATGAGAAGGAGATCGACTCCCTCTTGGCCCTCCGCAAGAGGAACGACGAAACGCTCCGGCAGTACGCCGGTTGTTATTGGGAACTATTCAATGAGATTGAGGGTTGCGATGGCGTCATCTCTGCCCGAGGATTCAAGCTTGGTCTTACCTCACAGGACGAGCAAGTTTATGATGACCTCGCTCGCCATAAGCCAAACTCTATGAAGGACCTTATGACTCGTATCGAGGGCTGGTGTCAGCTCATTGAATCCAAGGCAAAGAGAGGCATCGGGAAGCCTACGAGTTCGAAGACATTAAATACCTCGGTATCCACACCGGTTCCCGCACCTGTCCCAACACCAAAGAAACAAGTCAACACCATCAAGTAGTCGCCGAGGAGGGGACCGAAGCCAAGCGATTTCAACGCCGAAAAAACAATTTTCACCATCCCTATCTACCGGATCATCGATCAAGTGAAGGATCAGCCCTTTTTCTCCTTCCCAAATCAAAAGCTAGGAACTGAAAATGGGAAAATCAAGAATCCTATCGTCCGATGCAGTTACCACAACGAACAGGGTCACTTCACCACAGCATGCAAGCCCTTCAAGGCTTACTTGGAACAACTAGTTGCGGGTGGCCACCTCGGCAACTTCATCGATCACGAGAAGACGACGGCTTGGGCACAACGGACCGAAACAAATACCGAGGAAGAAGTCCAGATGATCCACGTCATACACGGTCCCCTAAATCCTGAGGCCGCTCGACTCATCCGGGACGAGCTGAGCGAGGCCTCCTCCTCCAAACAGGTCATGTTGGTCGGTCCCGAACCGAAACGCCCCAGAACCGATGACGGTTCCAAATGGACAATAACATTCACCAAGAAGGATCTCGACCGCATCCAGCTTCCCCACAACGACGCCCTCGTAGTCACGCTACGCATCGGAACTTTCAACGCCCGTCGTGTCCTCGTGGACCAGGGCAGCTCGGCTGAAGTCATGTACTACTCCATGTTCAAAGATTTGAAGATTCCCGACACCGACCTCCGTCCCTCTGAAGTCCCTCTTATCGGCTTCAACGGAGCACCGGTCTGGCCCATCGGCATGGTCACTCTTCCAGTCCGCGCCGGCTCGGTGACTCTTGAAACGGAATTCATGGTAGTCGTCGTCCCTAGCCCTTACAACGCGATTGTCGGGCGCACCTGGCTGCATAAGCTTAAAGCGGTTGCCTCCACCTATCACCAAGTGGTCCGTTTCATTGGCACTTACGAGCACCAGGAAGACTTGTACGGAGACCAGACTGCGGCCAAGAAGTGCTACGTCAACGCCGTCCGAAGTAACAAACAGACCTCCCGGGTGAATCTCATTGAAGCCCCCGAGACCCCAGTTTTGGAGGACGTCGGTAGACCCCCCGACGACAAAACCATAGAAGACGTGGCCACCATCCCAATAACCGAAGACGGCTCCCGTTTCTTCCTTGTCAGTTCCTCACTTAGTGATACTGATCGGAATGAGACGGTAGCTTTTCTCAACCGAAACATTGAAGTGTTCGCTTGGACCCCATATAAGATGCCCGGGCTCGACCTCTCTTTCATTTGTCATGAGCTCAACATCGACCGCGCCAAACGACCGGTCGTACAGAAGGCACGACGGTCCTCTCCTATTCACTCCGAGGCCGTCATTGAAGAAGTCAACCGACTCCAGAATGCAGGGGTAATCAGAGAGGTCCAGTATCCCAAATGGCTGGCCAACACCGTCATAGTCAAGAAAAAGAATGGCAAATCGCGGGTCTGCGTCGATTACTCAAACCTCAACGACGCTTGCCCAAAGGACTTCTTTCCCCTTCCCCGTATCGACCAGCTCGTCGACACCACCTCCGGACACGAGCGACTCAGCTTCTTGGATGCCTACCGAGGCTATAACCAGATTGCCATGAGCGAAGGCGATATCGAGAACACAGCCTTCATTCCCCCCCACGACATCTTCGGTTACCTTGTCATGCCCTTCAGTTTAAAAAATGCCGGGGCCACTTTCCAGCGAATGATAACCAAGATGTTCGAGCGATTACTAGGCGACACTATGCTAGCTTACATTGACGACATGGTGGTCAAAAGTTTGAGCGTCGGTGATCATCTAACTCACCTCGCCGAAGTCTTTGAGATACTCAAGAACCACAAGCTCCGCCTCAATGCCGAGAAGTGCATTTTCGGTGTCAGCTCCGACAAATTTCTTGGCCACCTCGTCTCCCGACGCGGTATTGAGGCCAATCCTTCCCTAATTCGCGCTATTAATCAACTCTCGGCTCCCCACAACAAGCGTGATGTTCAGCATTTGACCGGCATGGCCGCAGCCCTAAATCGGTTTATAAGCCGTTCTTCGGATAAATGCCAGCCATTCTTTGCATTCTTAAAAGGCAGCCGACGGAACTTCAATTGGACAGAAGACTGCGACCGAGCCCTCCAACGACTAAAGGACTATATTTCTAGGGCCCCACTCCTCGTCACCCCACGGGACCAGGAAGACTTGTTCCTCTACCTAGCTGTCTCTCCACACGCTGTAAGCTCGGTCCTCGTCCGCCAGGAGGATCGGGAACACCAGCCAATCTATTACTCCACTAAAATAATGACTCCCGCCGAGACGCGTTATCTACCACTAGAAAAGCTCGTTCTTGCCCTCATCTCAGCTTCCAAGAAGCTCGCTCCTTACTTCCAGTCACACCGCATCATCCTCCTTACCGAATATCCTCTCAAGTCCCTCCTCCGGAAGGCAGATCTCTCCAACCGAATCTCACAATAGGCCGTTGAGCTTGCCAATTTTGAAATCCACTTTCAGCCTTGGACAGCAATAAAAGCTCAGGTGCTGGCCGACTTCATCGCCGAGCTTACGCCGCCCACTATACTCGCTTCGGCTCCCACCCCGAGCACCGAGGCACTACTCTAGGCCAACCCTAGCACAGCATGGCAGCATTTTCACGGAGATGTTTGGAAAATGTACGTCGATGGCGCCTCCAACAACCGAGGCACAGGTGTAGGCATCGTTCTTCTCTCACCCTCCTATGTCTTGCACGAAATCTCACTCTCCATCAACTTCCCAGCCTCTAACAACGAGGCCGAATATGAAGCACTAATTTCTGGACTCAAGACTGCCGAAGCCATTGGCATCGAAGAACTCGTGGTTTACAGCGACTCCCAATTGGTGGTTAACCAGCTCTCCGAGGAATATGAAGCTCTGGATGACCGCACGCGTACCTACTTTAGCGCCGCAATCCAGTTCATTAAACGCTTCAAAGCAATCAGAGTCGAGCATATCTCCAGGGAACAAAACGCCCACGCTGACGCCCTTGCAGGACTCGCTTCGGCATGCTCGTCTACAAGACACTGTTCCATCTCCTTCAATTCCATTGACAAGCCCAGTTTCGAGCTTGAAGTGCTAGAAAAGGAAGTACTCAACATAGAGCTTGGCCCGAGTTGGATGGACGAAATTGTCCTTTACCTGCGAGATGACTCCCTTCCCACTAACAAAAAGGAGGCTCACCGACTCCGAAACAGGGCCGCTTTCTTCTGGCTCAATCCTAACGGAAAGCTCTACCGAAGATCATTTACCGGCCCATATCTACTGGTTGCACACCCACACCAAGTACAGGGCATCATTGAAGAGCTCCATTCCGGCGACAGCGGTTGCCACTCCGGCGGTCGGTCCCTCGCTCACCGAGCCATTTCCCAAGGATATTGGTGGCCGACAATGAAGAAGGATTTTGAAGAGTTCGTCAAATGCTGCAAGAACTGTCAAATGTTCGCCCCTATCATCCACCAGCCAGCTCGAGATCTTAGTCCCATCACAAGCCCATGGCCTTTTTCCCAATGGGGCATGGATATCGTTGGTAAGCTCCCTGTCGCCCCAGGAGGGTTTAAGTTCCTCCTAACCGCCGCAGACTATTTCTCAAAATGGGTCGAGGCCGAACCTTTGGTAACTATTGAAGAGACAGACATCATTCGTTTTGTTTGGCGAAATATCATTTCACGCTTCGGTGTCCCTTTCCCCATTATTACAGACAACGGAAGGCAGTTTATCGGACAGAAATACCGAGCCCTATTAGATGAATACGGCATCAAATGGGACACATCTACTCCGGCTTACCCCCAGGGTAACGGACAGGCCGAGGCTGCAAACAAGGCAATTTCATCTGGACTTAAGCGACGACTCGAGTCACGCCGAGGAAAGTGGGCCGAAGAGCTACCCAGGGTACTCTGGGGCTACCGTACTACGCCCCGGCGATCCACTGGTCGCACTCCTTTTTCCTTGGCATTCGGAATGGAGGCGGTCATCCCTCTCCAAGTCGGACTCCCAACAATGCGTACAGAAAACTTTGATGAGTCGGTCAACAACAACAGCATTGCTTCGGACCTCGACTTAGCCGAAGAGGAACGTGACAACGCAAGGATCAAGCTCGCATCCTACCAACAAGAGGTTGCAAAAAGGCTACAACCGAAGCGTTTGCCTTAGGTCGTTCAAACCCGACGATCTCGTCTGGAAAAAAGTGGTGGAGAAGTCCAAAAAGTGAAAGCTAATGCCCAACTGGGAGGGTCCCTACCAAGTTCTCAAGCACCACGGCTCTGGAAACTACAAATTGGAGAAGCTGGATGGTTCCCCCATTGCAAAATCATGGAATGCAAACAACCTGAAGAAGTTCTATGGATAGTACTCAGTTACCAAAGTCCAATTCATCTCTTTTATGTTGCATTTTCTTTTAAAGTAGCAGAGGCAACTTGCTTATGTAATGACAGCACTCCAAGTTTAAATGAGAATTTTCCCCTTCTTAAGCACTACGTGTACCCTTCGCTGTTTAAATTACTTACACTCGATCCGTTCTTGCCCGGACCATTTTTCACCGACTTCAGGGATATTGTCCTCCCATAGGTGATACCCTCGGACAAAATTCCCACCAAGTCGCCCAGGACCTCTTCGGTAGTTTGGATTTCTGGTGACTCGCTTTAAGGATACTCGGCTTCCTCCCGAGCCCCTTATACCGACCCACCAAGAGTCTCTCCATGCTCGGACTCGCTGCGTCCCGAACCTATGGTAGAAGCCATATCCCTTCGCGACTCCAGCCTACGTCCCCAAGCAATACTACCATCTCGCATCCACTCGCTAGGTTAATTTCCATTAAATAGCAGGGGCGTAAAAACCCAAAATTCATTAAATAATTGCTTCTGATTCGGTCCCTACCAACCCTCCTAAAAGTAGGGGCTTCGGATCAAGTCACTTTTTCTTGATCAAACATCTTTTTATGCTTGGCAAAACTCTTCGGTTAAAGCTTCGGTTAAACTTGTTTCTACAAACTTTTCAAGTCTCACCGAAGCAGGGGCATCATACCCAAGGAGCAAACCAATCATGCAAGCATTTCAAAGATAATCATTCAGGAAAAGAAAGCATTCATTCACAAAGCATTATGGGTTTCAGCAACAAACCATAAACAAAAGTTACTGCTTCGGTATCAAACATTTACAAACCCTGGAACGGCAAACTCCAAATGTCTGGAGCCGTCCAATAAACTGACTATTCAAATAAAAGATTAAAGTGTTTTTTCAGAACTACGAGGGGTAAAGTTCCTATGCATCATCAAGGAACAAGGGCGCTGGGGTCAACTTGCTTCTCGGACGCTTAGGGCTCTGGGTTCGGCACCTGCTCGCTTTCCTCCTCTGGTAGCACGAGCTCTTCAGGAGGGGGCTCAAGCATGGCTCGAAGCTCAGAACCCTCTGGCAGAGTAAGCTTGTTTATCAAGGCTTCGTGCCCGTACCGAAGCCCATCCAAGAATCGATCTCTGTAGAGCTCGGCTTCTATCTCCCGGACTTGTTTCTTATATTCTACTCCGGCTGCGTCCCAGCCTTCATCATAGCCTTTGTTCTTCGCAAATTCAACCTCCCGGGCTCCAGCAACCCTCAAGGTGTTAGCGTCCTCCTCAGCTTTTGTGGCCCTCCCCTCAGCAGCCACCCGTTCCCGGTCGCACCTCTGAAAGTCGGCCAGATAGAGGTCATAAGTCTCCCTCGCCACCTTCAGGTCATCCTCTTTCTGAGCAAGAGTTTTCTTCAGCAGCTCTATTTCCTGCTCTTGTGCCTTGCATCGGTCATTCACCACGAGCGCCTGAGCGCCGGCCTACCAACACAATTAAAGATGATCATATTCCAACATTCAATCAAGGGGGTAAGAAAAGTAACTTACTTTCAAAAGTGCCTGCGCTATCTCTCCTGTCAAATCCTCGGTGCAACCCTCGACAGCTCGGGCGTCATTCGGAAGAATACACGACCGAAGCAGCCCAAACGCCGTCCCGATGTTGGAGGATGCACTATCGGCGTGATGAATTAGGCGCCCCGAGTAGTGACGAACCTCGGGAGCCCACGAGATCTCCCTCGCAGGAACACGAGTCCCTGTGTCGGTTCCCCCCTGCTCTCCGCATCTCCCTCATCTCCTCTGACTCCTATCTCTTCTATCAAGATCGGCTCCCCGCTCCTCCCTTGTCCGAAGACTTCTTCCTCGGTCCGAGCCCTCTTTTCGGGAGGCTCTTGAGGAGAAATAGGGACTACCCTAGAGGTTCCGACCCCCGGCTAGCCAATCGCGACGCCTGCGCCCCGTCCTCGTGGCCTCCTGCGCCGTAGGTTGAGCACTTCCCTTCCGCGACCGCTCATCTCGTCGCTAAGTCCCGTCCTCTCTGGGGTCTCCCTGTCGATTTCTTCTCGGATTGTGCCTCGGGGACCAGAGTCACTCACTCCGTCTTCTGGCGCCCCAGCTCCTCTGCCTCCCCTCCCTTCTCCTCTTCCTCGGCTTCTCCCTCGGCCACGTCCTCGTCCCGCTCGAGGAACACCTTGCTGCCTCGGCCTCTTTTTCAAATAGCCAGTGTAAGTCGGTTTGTATCCGAGCAGGTCAGGTGCATATCGACTCGTGATCGGAATGGCATAAGCAACTGTTATCCGTGCTCGGATAGCCCTTTCCTGAAGCTTTGCAACAACGCCCTCGGCTGAAAGAGAGGCAATGGAAGAATCAGTATACGATAAGGTTGAAAGAAAAAAATATGCTAACATGTACTAAAGGTAAAAAGAGGTTTCTATCGACCAGGGGCCCCGGTTTCGAACTGAACCGTAGTGGCTATAGGGAGGTATTCCCGAACACATACATTTAGTTGCCGAACACGTGATACTCGGGAGCGCGTGGTAAGTATGACAGGACTTACCGCCGGGCAATATAGTGAACAGCAATACGGACCAATGATATGAGAAGTCATTGATCCATGCTGTCTGTTCGGCAAACTAAGGGGTAGATGGTCCAAAGCAGACTGTTCGGTTATAAACAGCCGAACAGATGAAGCAAAGAACCAAGCACGTGATACGAGGGATCATGGGTTAAAAAGCAATGCAAATGGTATGTGGGACCACAGTTGGAATATAGGCAGGACGGTCATCATGCTAGACAAATGTTCGGCAAGATGGACCAGTGACATGAGAAGTCAATGGTCCAAGCCGTCTGTTCGGCAACGAGATGGCCGAACAAAAGAAAGAACTTCAGTCAAGTATTGGAGCATAAGAAACATTCTGGAAGAGTCCAGAAACGATAGTATTCCGTTAAGGAATAAGATCCCGAGAATATAGGATCTGATAAAGATACCCAACGAGTATGGGATGTTTGGCTTGTTATGGAAAAGAGTCCTACAAGGATTAAGGTAATGAACTGATAAAGGAAACAAGAATCCTTGATATCCTGAGATTCCTATACGAGTTAGGAATCCTAGGGCAACACGGATGGTTGGGCAGCAAGCATCCATAAATCTATAAATAAGAGGTAAACCTAAAGGTAAAAGGTACGCAATACTTTGCATTCTTGCTTTCCTACTGATAATTAGGGTTTGATTGCTAGTACGTGATACTAACAAAGGCATCGGAGGGCCTTTGCCACGAGAGGCAGAGGTGCGCTCACCCCCTGTCTATTTTGCAGATTAGGGTTCTGACGACGAATTAGGGTTCCGGTGAAGAGGCACGAGAAAGCCATTGCAATCCAGTTGATCAGACGGCATCAATTGTTTTCATCCCCCTACAATTGGCGCCGTCTGTGGGAAATCGAACCAGTTCCCTTTTGAAAAATAAGTACGATGGAAGAAGATCCAGCTACTCCATTTAGTCCGAAGGACCAGTTGGGTGGGGGAAGAGATAAATCCCCACCAGGCGCTCCGAGAAAGCCCACTGGTAGACATGACAGAGGTAGCTCCAAAGAAAAAGGAGACAAAACTACTACTGGCTCCACGAGAAGGAGTAGGTCTCATCGAAGAGAAGAGTCAGTTACCCGTTCAAAGAACATACACGATGATGACGATGTCCTTGATAAGAAGAGAAGGAAAATCGAGAAGTATGCTCGTTTAATTAAAAAACGAGAGTATGAGATACAGGAGTTACAACGGGTACGAGAGCACCCTGAAGATTCTGGACTTTCTCGTAGGCATTCCCAAAGAGATGGAAGGACGCTGGTAGTCCATAGGCAGACCCATTCACGAAGAAGAAGAAGCAGAAGTCCTGTCATGGGGCGTTATGAGGCTTCTCCACGAAAAAGGGGAAGAAGAAGTAAAAGCCGAACAGAAGAGAGAAGGGCTTCTTCACGAAAAGGGAGAAGCAGAGACAGAAGTTCCACCCCCGAAGAGGAGGGAACAAGGAAACATCATCGAGATAGGTATGAGAGACCTGATGATGATTGGGCCAAAGCCGCGGCTCACAAATCCAAGGAGTTCGAGGATGGGACAGTGACTGCACGTGAAGCAGCACGTAAGGCATTAAGTAATATTGCGGCCTCCCCGTTTACAAAGAGGCTACAGGAGGCTAGGTTGCCGAGCAGAGTGAAGCACGGTGCATTCGTACTTTACGAGACAAATACGGATCCCGTGGCTCACATACAGCATTATCAACAGGCTATGTTTATGCATGAAGGAGACGATTCCATCTTGTGCAAAATGTTTCCCTCCAGTCTTGGCAAAGTGGCCTTATCCTGGTTTCATAAACTGGCCCCACGATCCATACGTGGGTGGAGGCAGTTGGCCGAGGAATTCACTGCTCGGTTCTTGACGAGCAGAAAGGCCCCAAAGACCTTTGAGAGTCTTTCCACCATGAAACAGGAGGAGAACGAGCAAATCAGAGATTATGCAAAGAAGTACTGGGAAACTTTCAACGAGATTGAAAGTTGCAGTGAGGAGTACGCAATTGCTACCTTCAAGACTGGTTTGCCTGTTCGGGGAGAGTTGCGCCGATCATTGAATAAACATCCAGTAGCCACTTTGGCTAAATTGATGGAACGAATAGAGCAACATGCCAGAATGGAGGATGACATACTCCGTGAGGATGGCAGGACAGTTGCCGAACAGCCGAAGCTGCCGGCCAAAAAGGTGGAGAAGCCAGAGCACAAAACTTATAGAGAGAGAAGGGAATATGGGCAGGCTAAGAAAGAGCCGTATAAAGATAAGCAAGCTCCTGATCCAAAAGCTTTCTTTTCTATCACTACGGTTTGGAAGGAACCAATATACAGGATTCTTTATCGAATAAAGAATCAGCCATATTTCAAGTGGCCCCCGAGTCTAGGCGGAGACAAGGATGCAAAATGTGCTACGAATCAGCACTGTAGTTATCACAAAGATTGGGGCCACATGACCGAGGATTGTGAGATGTACAAAAGGCACCTTGATGATTTGGTCTCTCGGGGCTATCTCAAGGAATTTATCCAGGAGGATCCTAAGGAGAAAGGGAAAGCTATGGAGCTGGGTTACGAACAAAACCCTAAAGGTGTGATCCATATGATACATGGGTTGGCTACACCTTATACGAGGAATGAGGTGAGGTTGTTGCAAAGGCAAGTCAGACACGATCAGCATGTGATGCGTTTGGGAAATAAGAGAGGACAAGAGAATGATGTGTGCGACGAGAGCATAGCATTCACTGACGATGACTTGGGGGAGGTCCAAATACCCCACAACGATGCATTGGTCGTAACCCTACGAGTTGGAGAGTATGACATCGAGAGAATTCTAGTGGACTCAGGAAGTTGTACAGAGGTGTTATACTACGATGCGTTCAAGAAGCTGGGGCTGGCCCAAACAGACTTAGAGCAGTCTACAACGCCTCTCATTGGGTTTGGTGCAGGAGCAGTCTGGCCCCTTGGGAAGGTAACGTTACCTGTTCGGGCTGGGTCAGTAGTGTTGAGAACAGATTTTCTGGTGGTCGATGTCCCTTCTTCCTATAACGCGATTATAGGGAGGACGTGGTTGCACAAGATGAGAGCAGTCTCCTCGACTTATCACCAGATGGTGAAATTCCTAGGTTCAAATGGGATTGAAGTCCTTAAAGGCAAACAAAAGGTGGCACAACAATGTTTGATTTCCATCATCAAAACAGCCCCAAAGGCCCTCCATGTTCATACATTAGAAATACCAGATCAACCAACCATCGAGGATGTTGGAAGAAGCCCGGCTGAAAAAGTGGTTGAAGGATTGGAGAAGATTAAGATCAACGAGACTGATCCTGAAAGATATTTTTTAATTGGGGAATCACTACCAGCAAACAAAAAGGCTGAGTCGATAAGATTTCTAAAGGAGTATATTGATGTTTTTGCATGGGTGCCAGAGGAAATGCCCGGGGTGGATGCAGATGTGATCTGTCACCATTTAAACATTGACCCTCAGCACAAGCCGATCATTCAGAAAAAACGAAGGGCAGCCGTGCAGCATGTAGATGCAGTGATTGAGGAGGTCGATCGTTTACTGGAGGCCAAGGCAATACGTGAAGTCTATAACCCAGAGTGGTTATCCAACACTGTTGTGGTAAAGAAGAAGAATGGGAAGTGGCGTGTCTGTGTGGACTTCACAGACCTAAACAAAGCGTGCCCTAAGGACAGTTTTCCTTTGCCCAGGATTGACCAATTGGTTGATGCAACCTCTGGTTACGAGCGAATGAGTTTTCTCGATGCATATCGAGGATATCATCAAATTGCTATGTTTGAACCTGATCAAGAGAAGACTTCGTTCATCACACCACGAGGGTTATACTGCTACAGTGTCATGCCGTTTGGGCTGAAGAATGCTGGGGCTACATACCAAAGACTTGCAACCATTATGTTCAAGAAGCTCATTGGGAAAACTTTGGAAGTTTACATAGATGATATGGTGGTAAAGAGTCGAGAAAAAGGAGGGCATATTACTGACTTAAAAGAAGTGTTCGAAATCTTAAGGAAGTATAAACTAAAACTCAACGCCTCGAAGTGTGCGTTTGGAGTTGGTTCAGGAAAGTTCCTGGGCCATTTGGTAACCATGAGAGGGATAGAGGCAAATCCCGATCAGATTGATGCCTTGCAGAGACTACAGAGTCCCAAAACTACCAAGGAAGTCCAGAGGCTGACGGGAATGGCAGCGGCACTTAACAGATTCATCAGCAGGTCAAGCGACAAGTGCAGACCCTTTTTTCAGCTATTAAAAAAGAGGGAAGGATTTGAATGGGGAGCAGAATGTGAGCAAGCTTTCCAGGACCTGAAGAAGTACCTGGCCGAACCCCCACTGTTGTCAACTCCACAGCCAGGTGAGTCTTTAATTCTGTACTTAGCTGTTTCCGAGCATGCAGTAAGTGCAGTTCTGCTGAGGGATTTGGGGATCGAACAAATCCCTATTTATTATGTTAGCAAGACATTGTTGGATGCAGAGACGAGATATCTGCCTTTAGAAAAACTTATCCTGGCACTTAGGACAGCCACAAGGAAATTGCCACACTACTTCCAAAGCCATAAGGTTGTGGTTTATACTGAGTTTCCATTAAAATCGTTGCTACGAAAGGCAGACTTTTCGGGAAGGATCTCGACATGGTCCGTGGAGTTAAGCCAATACGATCTCGAATATCAGCCACGCACAGCAATCAAAGGCCAAGTGTTGGCTGATTTTGTGGCAGAATTTTCACCCACTGTGGCTCCCCTACCTCCTACGAGAAAGGAACAGGTGACTGAGACATCATCCATGAAGGATCAACCTTCAGCCGAACAGGATCCCACGGAGTGGAAGCTATTCGTTGACGGATCAGCATGTAATACTGGTTTTGGAATTGGGGTAGTTCTGTTTCCTCCTCAAGGAGTTCTGATTGAACTATCTGTTCGGCTTGGATTCAGTGCAACGAATAATGTAGCTGAATATGAGGCACTCCTGGCTTGATTGAGGAGTGCAAAAACCCTTAAAGCAGAACGGGTTAGGGTGTATTGTGATTCCCAGCTTGTGGTAAATCAGCTGTTCGGCGAGTATGAAACTCGAAATGAAAAGATGTTGGCTTACTTGCAGGTAGCCAAGGACTTGCTTGATACCTTCGAGAGGGTATATATCGAGCAAATTAGTTCTGGACAAAATGCTCATGCAGATTCTTTAGCTTGGTTGGCTGCGGCTGTTCCTACTGAGTTCAAAAGGAGGGTAGCAGTCGAATATCTGAATGAGCCGAGCATTGGAAGGAATGTAGACTTGGTCTTGGACGTGAACCAAGGACCAAGTTGGATGGACCCAATCATGGAGTTCTTACGAGACGAGATACTACCATCTGACAAAAAGGAGGCCCACAAAATAAAGGTCAAATCTGCTAGGTTTTGGCTGTCCCCAGAGGGTAAGTTGTACAGGAAATCCTTTACAAGCCCATATTTACTATGTATACATCCTGAGATGGTACAAAAGTTCCTTCATGAAATCCACGAGGGAACATGTGGGAGCCATGCTGGAGGCAGATCTATTGCCCACCGAGCAATTACTCAAGGCTACTGGTGGCCACACATGCAAGAAGATGCAAAGGTGTATGTGAAGATTTGTGAGAAGTGTCAAAAATTCTCACCAATGATTCGAACACCCGCCGAGGATCTCGTGCCTTTGACAAGTCCCTGGCCTTTTGCTCAATGGGGGATGGATATCGTGGGACCATTGCACAAAGCAACTGGGAATCGAAAATTCCTGCTTGTAGCAACTGACTATTTTACAAAGTGGATAGAGGCAGAACCACTGGCCAAAATCACTGAACCTATGATAGAAAGGTTCGTGTGGAAAAGCATCATCACTCGCTTTGGGGTCCCTTACTCATTGATCACAGACAATGGATCCCAATTTCAGAAGAAATTCAAGGCTTTTTGTGCTCAATTTGGAATACGAAATTATTATTCCACCCCAGCCTACCCTCAGAGTAATGGGCAAGTGGAGGCGTCTAATAAAACTATCCTTGATGGAATCAAGAAAAGATTGGACAAAGCTATGGGAAAGTGGCCTGACGAGTTACCATTAGTTCGGTGGGCTCACCGAACAACGCCTAGGAGGTCTACGGGAGAGACCCCCTATTCATTGGCCTATGGAACAGAGGCTGTCATACCTCTGGAGGTGGGTCTGCCGACCAATAGGACCGTTTTGGTTGAAAGTGGAGGCAATGACAGGGCCCTTCAAATCGAGCTTGACCTTGCCGAGGAGAGGAGAGAAAAAGCCTTGGTACATCTTGCTTCTTACCAAGAACAGCTGATGAAAAGCTACAACAAGCATGTTCACCCTCGAGAGTTTGGTGTTGGGGACCTCGTACTACAAAAAGTGCTCGGCAACACCAAGGTGGCCAATGAAGGCAAGTTGGGGGCAAATTGGGAAGGTCTGTATCGAGTGACTGAGATTGTAGGCATAGGGGCCTATAGATTGGTAGATTTGGATGGTAATCCAATTCCGAGGCCTTGGAATGTCCATAATCTACGAAAATTCTTTGTTTAAAAGAAGCATTCAGTTCTGTTTTAGATTTGCACTACGTGATTGTGTGGGAATTACGAATATAATTCCCTTGTTCTATATTTTAGTTGCAAGGGGTACGAATAACGCCCTCTTGAGTTTTGCCGATTATGAATAAAATCACTTTTTTAGTATAATTGTTATGTTCTAATCTAGAATATTGGTATTTGTTTTAAATACGAACTACGAGACTAGTTTCCCTCATTCGTATTGGGGAGCAGGGTATACAGTTCAGTACGTGAAACTGAAACACAAGTATGAAACACTTGTAAGATTTTCAAAACTTTAACACTTGTAAGATTTTCAAAACTTTAAGTACGTGAAACTTAAACACAAGTACGAAACACTTGTGTGATGTTCTAAGTACGTGAAACTGAAACACAAGTGGTTCTAAGTACATGATACTTAGGCGTTTTTGTGTGAGTACGTGATACTTAACAAGTATGAAACACTTGTATGGATTTTTAAAGTACGAGAAAACTTAAACGTTATCCAACACACGAGCAGTTCTAAGTACGTGATACTTAGAAGTTTTTGTGTGAGTACGTGAAACTTAACGAATGCAAGTACGAGACTCTTGTAAACGTTTATTGGCACGGCTTGAAAACATAAACGAGTATATGTTAGCCACATTTATTCAAGTACGAGAAACTTAAAAATGTTAAGTACGTGAAACTTATAAATATCTGTTCTTAAGTATGTGAAACTTAAAAAGAACACCTATATGATTATATGAACCTTACAAGTGTTTGTACGAAAATACTTGAAAGATTTGAAGACGAATACAAGTATGAATACACTTGTATGTACTAAAATTGAAAACAGTACGAGACACTGGGAAACAAATGTTTTTAAGTACGTAAAACTTAGATTCAGTACAAAGAAATCATGTTTGTAGGATCAGCTTGAGTACGAAATACTTATGCAAACAAAACATATATGATTAAACTGGATCAAAAGTACGAAATACTTAGATAAAACTGATTTGCATCTAAAAATGCAAAAAACGAAGGAAGCCGAGCAAAACATAAGGTTATGCCACGAAGGGCCGAATACCTGTGTTAAAAAAAGTATTTGATTGTGCTGATGCCTCACAGGGCCAAAATATGCTTATGGTCACGCAGGACCGGCAACAGTTTATATACTTACCAGCTTAGTCCACATTCTGGACCTCTGGAGTGTTAGTGTTGATCTCAGTATCAGCACCATCTTCAAATACATTCTCTTCCAAGTTTATGGGCTCAAGGGTCGAAGCCCGAGCAGGAGATTGAGCAGGGTGCACGTCTGTGGGTGTGTCTTCTTCAGCATTAGCAAATTCCTCAATTTGCTGTTCGATGTCGTCCTTCGGATGTCCTGCTGGTTCCTGAATGTTCTGAGAAAGGGTGCTCGGCAGATCGTTGTCAACCCAGAGGGGTGAATCCTCAGCAACCCCTACCTTGGTCAGACATGCCTCCCAGCATGAAGTCTAGATCTGGTCCTGTACAGCTGGCATCTGTTCGACGTAGCTTGTTGTTGTGGCGTCAAAACCCTTCTGGTACCCTTCTTCATAGGAGGCTTTTTTGGTGTTATTGATCTCCAACAATGCCTGATTCAGGCCCTTCTCAGCAATCTCCAGCTTGCCTTTAGCTCCTTCAAAGTCAGCTTTGGCTTTGTCCCTCTCTCTTTCCAAACGAGCAACTGTCCGAAGCAGTCTTGTGTTGTTGTTCAGTAGCGAGATCCTTTCGTTATCTGCATCCTGAAACTTCTGGCCCAGTGTGACCATTTTTTGAATAAACTGGCAAAACCACCGAGTGGTAAGTGACAGGTGTAGCAATATATGATATGTGGTATACGAAATATACATAAAGACTTATATGAAACGATTAAGTCACATTACCTTGATACCACTGACGAGTCCAGTGGAGACAAGTCGATCAGGAGCAGCCTCAGATTCCTTCTGCATGTCTACAGGAAGCAGTAGACCTTGGGCAAGGGCGAGTGCTGTTTCCGAAGAGCTGGCACTGTCCCCAATATGAACAGGCCGATCGCCCCTAATGAGATTAGGGGTCCAGCTTCCGGGAAGCACTGGAGTACTCGAAGAAGGGGGTTGTTGGACTACAGTAGTGGTTTGGGTAAGGGCGTCTCCTGTTTCTTCGCTCCTGGGACGTTTGTCCCGATGAGCATCAGTAGCCACAACGGGACTATCTTGTTCCCGAGGAGAAGATGACGATCTTGCAGATCCCCCCCTATTGCGACGTGAATGTGGGGGAGGGGCGCCAGTTGATGCTACCCTATTGGTAGCACCACGTCCCCGAGAGGAGACAGTGAGTAAAGAACTGAGGTTAATGGGTTGGTGCGTCATCGTACCTGGGGTTGGAGGTGATCGAGAATATCCGGATGCGGACGACTGACTGGTAATTTGGAGAGGAACGGGTTGTTGTTCGGCAATGACTTGCCTACGACCAGATCTTCTGAGTACCACACGTGTTTGAGGTATACCGTCAGGAATAGCAATTTCGCCTGACTGACCGGCAAGAGTGACACCAGCTTGAAGCCTTGAACTGTGTGGTTGGGGAGCAGTGGATGTAGACGCAGCACTAGTGCTGGGGTGGGCAAGTCTTCTGTTGATGACCCCTCTGTACGAAGGATCGTATCCCAGCAGTATATCAGCGTCTCGACCCCGACCAGCTGTTCGGGTACCTGGTTCTCCCTTGTATTTTAGGATCCTGTTTATGTCCTCTGTTCGGACGTAGCTCGGCTCACGTCTAGGATGCTTGTTAACGTTCTCAGCTGCAAGATTGGAGTTATAAAACCAAAATTAGGCACATAGAAAGCTACGAGAAAGCAGTAAATGAAGAAATTGCAAAAAGATAAAAAGCAAGAGCATATGTGGAGGCAATGGAGCCCTAGCACTTGGCCATCCTCTCCTAGTGGCTCAAAGGCTCCAGTGACATAGAGAAAATCAATCTCATGATCCCGAGCGGAGTCTGGCAGGTTGAGCACGAGACGCTTTTCCGCCCTTCTAACTTTGAAATAGTAGGTATTGTATTCCGGGTTTAGTACAATACTGTACCACCACTGAATATCCCAAATTCCTAACTGGGTCCCCAAAATCCTATTCAAAGCTATTACACCCATTATCAGCCTAAAGACGTTTGTCGATACTTGCATGGGAGTCAGACGATACCAGTTTAGGAGCTGGCGGAGTAATGGGTGAAGAGGAAATCGGACTCCACCTTCGACAATGGCCACAATTGGGATACACATTCTATCCCAAGAGCCACCGTCCCTATCTGCTCCTAAGGGGGCGAGTTTGAGCCCCACATTATCAGGAATGCTATACTCAGACCTAAATGCCGTCATGGCAGTTGGGGTTTCGCAGAGTCTCCTAAACTTACTGGGTCTAGGAGGGTTTTCGTTGTCATCCGCCATGGATAAATTCGAAGAAAAACTTAAAGATGGAAATGGGGGCGACTGAAACCCTAGAAAACGACCCACGAAACTGAGAATGGAGATCTCAGATAGAAACCTAAACAGAAGAAATGGAATAAGAACGAGGATCTTACAAAGATGTTGTGACGATTTCCGGGAAAGTAATCGGATTTGCAGATGGCAGCGATGGCGGATAGCGGGATGTTTTCGCCTGCTTTCTAGAGAGAGAATGAACGAGTTTGAGTTTTGGGTAAAAAACCAAAAAGAGCCCTTTCAGGGGTTTAAGGGTAAGAAACGGAGACGAAGCATCTCCTCTTACGCCGTTACAGGATAAAGTAACGGAAAGCAGAGTTCGTTCTGACGCCGTTTCATAGAACGTCAGTTCGAAATTAATGATAGGCATACGATACGTGCCACGTGGAGTCATTACCCCGAAATGGTATAATGGCAGAGGCGCCAAAAGGCATCAATGACATATTGAAATCATGACTGCACGGGATCAGAAGAGTCTGGTCTAAATAAAATTCTGTTTCTAAGCATCATATATTGCCCCCGAATAGTGGTAAATAGATGAAGCTGGGGAGCAATTGTAGGGAGGTATTCCTGAACACATACATTTAGTTGCCGAACACGTGATACTCGGGAGCACGTGGTAAGTATGACAGGACTTACCGCCGAGCAATATAGTGAACAGCAATATGGACCAATGATATGAGAAGTCATTGATCCATGCTGTCTGTTCAGCAAACTAAGGGGTAGATGGTCCAAAGCAGACTGTTCGGTTATAAACAGCCGAACAGATGAAGCAAAGAACCAAGCACGTGATACGAGGGATCACGTGTTAAAAAGCAATGCAAATGGTATGTGGGACCATAGTTGGAATATAGGCAGGACAGTCATCATGCTAAACAAATGTTCGGCAAGATGGACCAGTGACATGAGAAGTCAATGGTCCAAGCCGTCTGTTCGGCAACGAGATGGCCGAACAAAAGAAAGAACTTCAGTCAAGTATTGGAGCATAAGGAACATTCTGGAAGAGTCCAGAAACGATAGTATTCCGTTAAGGAATAAGATCCTGAGAATATAGGATCTGATAAAGATACCCAACGAGTATGAGATGTTTGGCTTGTTATGGAAAAGAGTCCTACAAGGATTAAGGTAATGAACTGATAAAGGAAACAAGAATCCTTGATATCCTGAGATTCCTATACGAGTTAGGAATCCTAGGGCAACACGGATGCTTGGGCAGCAAGCATCCATAAATCTATAAATAAGAGGTAAACCTAGAGGTAAAAGGTACGCAATACTTTGCATTCTTGCTTTCCTACTGATAATTAGGGTTTGATTGCTAGTACGTGATACTAACAAAGGCATCGGAGGGCCTTTGCCACGAGAGGCAGAGGTGCGCTCACCCCCTGTCTATTTTGCAGATTAGGGTTCCGACGATGAATTAGGGTTCCGGTGAAGAGGCACGAGAAAGCCGTTGCAATCCAGTTGATCAGAAGGCATCAATTGTTTTCATCCCCCTACAGTGGCAGTGTCCGCGCTTTCCCCGGGTCCAAACATAAAATTCCCAGTAACCGATACATAAATGCTCGCCCATTCTTCTGAATCGGGAAGATGGTCAATAAGGAATGTGTCATATCCCGTCCTACAGGAAAGGTAATATCGATCACTCTCTCGGTTAACTCCAGCCAGGTACACACCGAAGAGTTCCTCGAGTCCAAACGTAAGGTTGTATTGCCTCCTCAGCTCTATAATGCTTGTGATGATCCGGTAGGAGTTCACCGTGAGCTGAGAAGATGTGAGAGAGAGGGCTCGGAGAACCCTTCGGACGAACTGATGAAGGGGGAATCTAACACCCCCCTCGATGATAGTCATCAAGGGGAAGATCAGTGCTCCCTCCCGGTGAGGAAGGTCCTTGGGGTCACTGTTCGGTAAAATCTGAACGTCAACGTCATGAGGAATGCTGTACACCCTCTTGAATTCAACATAAGAAGCCGAGGAGCCGAGGAGCCATCAAAATATTGGTTTCGATATGGGCATGGCCTCATCGCCCTCCTGCGTCCCCGAACCTCCTCGGGGGCATCCGCGAATGGACCCGGACCCTGGTTTGAGGTACTTGGGGCTTCCATCCCTTGAGGGTCAAACGTCATCACCTCACGAGGAGCTCTCAAGGTGTCGAGTGGTTCAATGCAATCAATTGGAGTCCGAAAAAATGCTAGAGCCCGAAGTGTCTGGTGAATATCCTCGGGAATTTCGATGGGAGAAGAGCCTGAACTACTAGAACTGTCCGAAGAGAGCTCGATGACCATTCGCCTCTGCCTAACCAAGGAAAAGAATGCAAAAAACCCGTTAGCTATATGCTCAGGGAAAAATCAAGGTTTAACGCTCGGGACGGAATGGTTATCACTCCTTGGAATCTTCGGTTACCGGATCCTACGAAAGCCCTTCCCTTTCGGGAAGAATCTTTGAGGTTCAGAAATCTATTCCTATGGCATCAGGATGAATTTAAGTCTCGGATGAATCTAGGTCTCGGGATGAGTTTAGGCCTCGGGAAAAACATGAGCGGCGCTGGAAAAGCCCAGCGCCGCCCTATACCAGACGGTGGCGAGCGGTTGCTTAGCCGAAATATACACAGAAAACGACGAGAAACTCAAAAAAAATGGTCAAAACATGAAGATTAGAGCAAGGAGATCGACATACCTGAAATTCGTACAAGATCTCCCAACCAAAGCACTCAAAATCTCGATCAAAAGGCGGAAGGCGACGGCGGCAGTTCGATTTCAAAATCTGGGGAACTTTATCGACTTTTCTTTCCTTTCTCTCTTATATACTCGGGCAATTTGAGGGGGCGCGCGGGAAACGAAGCGTCGTATACCGAGCCGTTGGATCTCTGACGCGTGGCACCATCTGACGGATAGGGGCGAAAAGTTCTGCACCGAGGTCAGAACGCCGAATCACCGAGCCATTGGGTTATTGGCGCGTGTCACCAAAAGGACGGCCCGTACCAATCAACTGGTGTTGCACGTGCCAAGACAGCTATTGACTTATGAACCTCGGCGATGAGCAACACGTGGCATCGAAAGTTGGGAATGACGTTCTGATAATCTCCGATGTCGCTTTTCTCTTCGGTGATTTGTGTATTGGAAGTCGAGCGCACTATGGATCACGGAAAGGATTAACTCCCTGAAGCAAAGAGCCGATGCATCATGGAGTTAAGGGGCTAGTGTGGTGGCTTCGGTTACGGCCTCGGTAACCTTATCGGACCATCGTTAACCGAGGTCTCATGTTGGTACGATCCATAGGACAGCACAGGCGGGCCACATCTTATATCCTTCTGTTTACTCGATCGATATCGAGTCTCCTGTTAATGCTTCGACTTATTACCGAAGCAAGCGTTCCGTTGAGGTCTCCTGAAGGAATGTAGCATAACAAGAGGGGACCAAGGGCAATACGTGACAGATAGGATCCTCTAGGCCAGGTCTGGCCATGTGCTCCGTAACCGCCTTATCCGATGCGTCATCTATGATGTCATCCGAGACGGTTACCTGAGCGTATCCTTCACGCGCTAGCTTGGAGGCCAAGCAAACCTAGGTCTATAAATACAAAGGGATTCTAACCTAAAGAGGTATGCCATCTTTCCCTAACCCTAGATCTATATCCTCCTCTGAGATCTAACTTGATCGTCGGAGGGTCACTGGGCTATTCCAGCCCTAGTGACTTGTTGCAGGTTCAGGGGCGGAGGAACAGAGCAGCGGAAGAGGAATACTAACTCAGGTCAAGGTCCCTCCAAATCGAACCCTTACACCTTCCAACCAGCAATTTTTCAGGACAACTCAAGAATGAGACAATGTAATAAGTTAAGACTATGCAAAAAGGTGAAAATTTAACAACAGTTTCCTTCTTCGTGAAAAGTGAAAACACTTCTGACGAAAAAAAAAAAGGATTACTCATGAGAATAGTTTTCACGGTCTGATACTCTGATGCAAGGATTTACTGGAAAAAGGTATGCACATCCTATATTTTTCCTACTATTACTTTACCTAGGCTTTAATCTAACTACTTCTGTAATCTGTACCGTTTTGGCTCTCTCTTTTTAATTTTTTTAACGTACGCCTACTTCTGTATCTATTTCTTCTTTTCTTCCTTCCTAATTTCTTTGAAGTGTTCAAAGTCCTACCCAGAAACAAATTGGGTGGTTTAATCTTGAAAAAAAATCAGTAAACAAATTGGGGGTTTCTTTTGTCATGTCACCAAAGACAAAAAAAGACCAAAAAACTTAATATGGGAAAAAGAGAAAGAACAGAGAGAGGAAGAGAGAATTGGAATTCCTATGAGGTTTCCCCCACCGTGTATGTGTGTTTCCAGAATTCACATCCTCTTAGAACCCTAATTTCAAACAAAATCTCTAATTTCATGACAGCACAGAACCCTAATTTTTGAAAGAGAGAGAGATACCTTGATGTGGCGTCGATTGTATTCGCCAATGCTGGGCCGAGCAGATTTCGGCTCTTGTGCGATGGCCGGAGATGGAGGTGGAGGTGGAGGCGGCTCCGCTAGTTGTGCTCGCGGTGCTGTTGGTCGATGGGAGTGGCGAGTTCGTCGCCCTCCCACCATCTCTCTCTCTCTCTCTTGGAGTCAAACGAGCTGGATTCCAGGGAAAATTCAAGCGTGCACAATGGCCAGGGGAGGTGAGTTTACCGGAAAGCCCTTAAGCCCAACACCACTACATGACAAAATAGTGTATAAAAATTGGGACACAGAGGGAAAACATCAAAAGTCCGAAAATCCGTTAAAGTAATCTGTAAATAACCCAAATAGTGGTCATGGCCCACCACTTTTGAGTGCGAATTTGCCAAAATACCCTTATGCAATAAGGAGCAAACTAAAATCTCATGTGTTTGAAGCCAGGGGCATTTCCGTCCGGAGTTGGTCAAAATGTAAGCCACATTTCAGAACTACGTTCCCTTATAGGCGGCCTGTGGATATACTCTGAATATTGTTCTTGTGAGAGAGAGAGAGACAGTTGCCAAGGCAGTCGACGGTGGTGTTCCAACGGCTTGTGGTTTAGCCAAGCCAACCCTGGGAGGAAGACGTTGATGAATCCTACAACACCCTCGGTAGGCGGCAAATCTTTCTTAAGGTGACTGTGGTATCACACAAGACTTGGCTCGCGATTCAGAAAATACTATTTGTATCTCATTCATTACTGACAATTAATCTGTTTTGTCTATGTAATCTGTAATTACGAAAATATCAATGAAATTGATCTTTGGAATTCCGTTGTTGCCAAAATTTTTCCAATAAGCTTAAGAAAGATTCACGATCTCTGATCGGTAAATGAATTCCAGAAAACAGTTTCTTTTATGGACTAACATTTGAGTTACAAGAACAGATTCATGACAGATTAGTTTCCATGGTGGATCACCAATGGTGGTAAGGCAGTGTAACCAGTTTTGGGTTTCAGGAAAAAAAAAAAAACCCCCAACGGTCCCGTTCCAGAAACTGTAACGTTTATTGATCCCATGTTGAAGGTGAGGCATGTTGATAATTCATAGCATATTCGTTTTGCTAATTGGATTTTGATATTAGACTCCTAGACTTCCCATTGTACGTATCTGATAAGGCACACATATCTTTGTATGGAATTGTTCAGTTGATAAGGGTAACTCTTCTTTTCGGATACATATGTTTGGATCTTATTTCCATTCACCATGAGGGATTAATTGTTTTTGGACAAAAGGGAAAAGAACAAATGGTTTTTTGGGTTGTTCTTATCAATCGGCCAACATGTTAAATGCTGTTTTACATGCATATATAATGAGTGTATTGAATTGGTAATTTTTATTAAATTGGTAAAACTCCTATTAAATTGGTAATTTTTATTTTAATTGTTGCTTGTGGTAGTAAATTAGAAGTTACAAAAGTTGGATGCCAGTAATGAGTTCGGCCTTTTCTCGAGGACCATCCAACTATCCAAGTTTGTGGGTTTACTAGTTTATGATTCCTGAGGGAATTCGAGTAATGTGGACAGTTTGGAAAGGGAAAAAAAAAAACCTATTTTTTAAAGACAAATAGATATTTGTTGTATGTTTGTGTTTGGAGGAAGTTTTATTAGTGATATGTGGATCTAACTTTTGTTGTCTACTAGTTTATGGTGAGTGTTACCACAAGAAGGATGATATCTGGATATAGTATGGTGGAGTCTCGCTGCTGTGCGACATTGGAGTAATCTACTTCGCTTTGGCTTGGATAGTAGATTGCTTGGCATTTGCTCGGAAACGAAAAAAAAAAACTGTTTGGCTTCGACCTCGGACAGTCGTGCGCAACTGGACGTTAAGTGGTAAACAGTTTGGCTTTGGCCTCGATCAATCTGTTAGTAATTTAATTTAATCAACGGGTATCTGTAATCTTAATGTGGAGAGATTAATAAGTATTTAATATCATGGAGCTCGTAATATAATTGAGATAAGGACGGGAGTGCAATTATAATTCTGTAGTGGGGTGAATCATAATTAGTGAAATAAGAAATAGAATCCTGGTGGATTAGGTTTTCTTATTTACACTGGGAGCCCAGACTTATTACTCCTTAGGTCCCTATCGTAGCCCTATATATACACGATATGCTCTCTAGGTCAGTTGGATGTTTTTCTATTATTCAGTAAATAGAGGCAGGCTTAGAGAGAGCAAACAGATCACGAAAGAGTCCACACTTGGTTCGTGTTCTAGACGTGGAGGGAATACGATAGAAAATCGTAAGGTACGGTCGAGCAGTATTCGTGGTTTATAGCAAGACGTGCTATAACAAGTTCAACCAGCGTTCGTGTCGCAGGGAGTTGAGGTAGAACCTTAATTCCGCTTTATAGGGTTTTATAATTTTTGTTGTCTAATCTGTTCGCGTCATTATTGGGTCTTGAGAATTCAGTTTCCCAACAGTGGTATCAGAGCCGGCTGTAATCACGCGTATGGATTAAACAGGTCATGTTGTCCGTAGGTTATAGATGGTAGAACGTAGAACTGTGCTAACTCTTGTTTTGCAGCGTTCTTACCCAGCTATTATGGTTACATGATTTTTATTGGTTTTGTGTGATTGGATCCCACGATAATTTTTTCGTGGTTATTGTTATTTATTGGATACCACGATTATTTTTCGTGCTTGTAATAATTAACGTAGCATGTGTTATTTATTGGGTGCCACGATTATTTTTCGTGGTTATAATAATTAACATAGCATGTGAACTCCAATGGAGGCATAAGATCGATGTTTGTATGTTTCTTCGATTGTAATAGCATTCGACGGTTATTTGGAGATCGAAGATGGTAGATACAAAAGATACAAGTTGTTTGGCTCGCAACAGATTTTTTCCAGATTCGTAGGGTCTGATTGCAGGGCTATTTCGACCCAGTAAACGTTGGAATTGGAAAATCACTTCACAAAAGTTGTAGATAATTGAATTTCGAATCCAACCCAATTTGAATCACTTCAATTGGAGGTTGGATGAGGAAGATATGGCCAAAATACTGAAGGCTGTGCAGTTTATGCGGGAATACATCAAATCCAAATTTTCTTGCCTAAGCACGGTTGGATTTTGGTTTCCTTGATTGATTCAAGGTATCTAAGCTTTCCACACAAGTATAGTTGAAGGATTTCAAGTTTGGAAAGATTGCTTAAGGATTTCAAGTTTGGAAGGATTCCTTTTTGCTTAAGGATTTCAAATTTGGAAGGATTCCTTATTGCTCAAGGATTGCATCTTTGACCATAATAGCTGGATTCTTTATCTTGTGTTTCCTTATTATTTGTGTTTCCTTATTATTTGGGTTTCCATATTGTTTGCATAAGTGATAGTTTACCATATTGAGACAGCATGGTAATATATGGCCTTTGACCTAGATCACGTTTTTTTTGCAAACTCGAAAATTTGATAACCCTAAAAAAATTTTTAAATAACTAAGTGGGAGAGGGAGTTTATTTTTATAAATCTCACGGTCTCCATTACAAGTATGTAGATGATGTAATTAATTTTGTGTGATGGTTTTAGAACGTTCCCCCCCATCGGGCAAAATTAACTATGGCCTCATCGGTACAAACTTTCTTAAAGGATAGGTCTATGATAATTGTTGTGTGAATTACTTCACCATTTGAGGTAATTTATAACGGAACAATGGGTCATGGGGCTAGGTAATGGTATACACTTAGCTATAAATAATAGTATCCTCACCATTTGAGTCACTATTATTATTTATAGGACCGAAGCTATATTGGCTATTTAATTTTGTCTGGCACGGTATAGTGTCTAGATAGTAAAATTAAAAGGTTGTACCTATCTACACGAATGATAAAGAGTAGAGACTTCCCATCGAGGCATGCTCTTCACGGTGTGGAGGGTTGCCAATATTTTTCTTTTAACATGTGGTAGAGGGAACCAATATTAAAATGAAATTCAAAATTTTTATTGCCCTTCATAATTGATTGTTATGTTATTTGATTCTTAGATTCAAAAATGGGCTATTTCAATCCACTTGTCATTATTCTCAAAGAAAATAAACTTACTGGACCAAATTATATTGACTGAAAAATGAACTTGGATATTGTGTTAACTGCTGAGAGGCACAAATTTGTGTTGTCTGAGGTGTGCCCTCCTAAACCTGATGAGAATGCCACAAAACAGGAACCAAATTTTTATAAAAATTGATGAGTATCACCCATGTTGAAGGGACCCCGATTAGGGATCATGTTCTGAAGATGATAGCTCTTCTTAATGAACTAGAGATCCTTGGAGCTGAAATTAATGGAGAAACCCAGATCTATTTCGTTCTTAACTCACTGCACTCTGAGAGGTTTAAGTAATTTCGCCAGAACTATTATATGAACAAAATGCATTTATCTTTGGCGAAACTACTTAAGGAACTCCAAGCAGCTGAGGGTCTTTTGGTTGTGAAGAAACCATCATCAGTGTTAGTGGCAGAGAAGGTTTCTACTTCTAAGCTGAAAGGCAAGAAGAAGCAGAACAAGTCTCAGAAAAAAGGTTGTGGAGGCAGTCCATGCGCCTCAAGGTGGAGTGAAAAAGCCTAAGGGCAAGTGTTTTCATTGCAAGCAGCAAGAACACTAGAAGAAGAAATGTCTATTTTATCTCAATAAAGTGAATAATCAAGATAGGTCTTTTCGCTAGTCGTTGAATCATGTTTAGTGGTGTTATCTACCAGTACCTGGTGTGTGGATACAGGAGCCACTAATCATGTTTACAATTTATTGCATGGGTTCCAGGAAACCAGAAGACTAGGTGATTGAGAGATTTATCTGCACATGGGTAATGCTACGAGAGTGGCAGCAGTTGTAGTATGAAATGTTTTTTTTAAAATTTTAATAATAATAGGAGTTTAATTTTGAGAGATTGTCTTTATGTTCTCACACTTAGAAGAAACTTGGTTTCAGTTTCTAAGTTGATTAAAGATGGATATTTGGTTTATTTTAATAACTTTGTGGTTATTAAGTTAAATAAACGTTTTATCTATTCTGGTTCATTGATGGATAATCTCTACTTTATTAATCCTGTATTTCCTACAGTGTAACTGCATGAATTGAATAACACTAATAATTTACCATGTAAGAGAAAAGAGTCTTCTAAATTGAACCAAACGTATCTTTGGCACTTACGTCTTGGTCATATTAATCTGAATAGGATTTCTAGACTGGTTAGAGATGGACCTTTAGGTTCATTAGAAGTTAAGAAACTTCCAGTCTGTGAATCTTGTTTGGAAGGTAAGATGACCAAAAGGCCTTTTTTTCAGCAAAAGGATATAGAGCCAAAGAGCCGTTGGAATTGGTTCACTCTGATTTGTGTGGGCCTATGAATGTCCAAGCTAGAGGTAGTTTTGAGTACTTTGTCACTTTTATTGACGATTACTGAAGGTATGGATACATTTATTTGATGCACCATAAGTCCGAATGCTTTGAGAAATTCAGGGAGTATAGAGCAGAAACGAAAAAGCGTTTGGGTAAATGTCTCAAAACACTACGATCTGATCGTGGTGGTGAATACCTCTTGGGAGAGTTTAGGGACTACTTGTCAGCTGAAGGGATTACATCCCAGTTGTCAGCTCCAGGTATGCCACAACAAAATGATGTAGCAGAGAGGAGGAATAGGACTCTTATGGATATGGTAAGATCAATGATGAGTTATTCAGATTTACCAATTTCATTTTGGGGACATGCACTAGAAACAGCAGCGTATATTCTTAACTTGGTAACATCTAAGTCAGTACCATCTACACCCACAGAACTATGGACTGGGCGCAAACCTAGTCTGCAGCATGTTCGGGTTTGGGGTAGTCCAGCACATGTGCTGAATGGAAACACAGATAAATTGGAATCGAGGACAGAAGTTTGCTTGTTTGTAGGGTACCCTAGAGGAACAAGAGGTGGACTATTTTATAGTCCTACGGATACGAAGGTCATTGTTAGCACTAATGCCCGGTTCTTAGAAGAGGACTATGTGATAGACCACAAGCCCAGAAGTAAAATTGTTTTAGAGGAATTGAGAGGAGAGAGACCGGTACAAATTTCTTTACCACCAATAGTACAGGAGGAAACGCCACAAGAGACATCTGTAGAGGCACCTATTGACACACCGGTACCTCGTTGTAGTGGGAGGGTTATTGTTCCACCCAGTCGGTATATGTTGTTGGGAGAGTCTTTTGAAATGATCCCTGATAATCAACATGTCGAACCTTGTAATTACAATGAGGCACTTCAAGATAAAGATGTGGAACTTTGGCAAAAGGCTATGAAATCAAAGATGGAGTCTATGTACTCTAATCAGGTCTGGGATCTTGTAGCACCACCTGAAGGGATTAAACCCATTGGATGCAAGTGGATCTATAAGAAAAAGAGAGGGGCGGACGGGAAGGTGCATACCTTCAAAGCTAGGCTTGTTGCAAAAGGGTATACTCAGAAAGAAGGGATCGACTATGAGGAAACTTTTTTGCCAGTAGCCATGCTTAAGTCCATTCGGATTCTCTTATCCATTGCGGCTCATCTCGATTACGAGATTTGGCAAATGGATGTAAAGACCGCGTTCCTTAATGGAAATCTGAATGAGTGTATCTATATGGTACAACCAGATGGATTCATAGCAAAAGGTCAGCAGCACATGTTGTGCAAGCTCAAGAAGTCTATTTATGGGCTTAAGCAGGCATCTAGATCTGGGAACATTCGTTTTGATCAAGCAATCAAGTCTTTTGGTTTTGATCAATGTCTGAATGAGTCATGTGTGTACAAGAAGCGCAACGGAAAAGTTATAGTGTTTTTAGTACTATATGTCGATGATATCCTACTCATCGGAAACGATGTGGGAGTGTTATCTTCAGTGAAAGTGTGGTTATCCGGCCAATTCGAAATGAAGGACTTGGGAGAAGTTGGTCACATCCTAAGGATTTAGCTTATACGAGATCGCAAGAATAGGATGTTGGGCTTATCACAAGCTACTTATATTGATGTCATTCTAGCCTGTTTTAGCATGCAAGATTCCAAGAAAGGGTTCCTCCCTTTTAGACATGGAATCAACCTATCCAAGGATCAGTGTCGTAAGACACCTGAGGAGATGGAGAAGATGAAGGCAGTTCCTTATGCCTTGGCAGTAGGAAGCCTTATGTATGCTATGATGTATACTAGACTTGATATTTGCTTTACCATTGGCATAGTTAGTCTAATCTAGGGCACGAGCATTGGACTGCAGTGAAACATATACTCAAGTATCTGAAAAGAACAAGAGATCATATGTTGGTGTTCCAGTCAAATAGTCTAATACCTTATGGGTACACAGACTAAGACTTTGTGTCATATAAGGATTCCAGAAATATACCTCGAGATATGTGTTTACCTAGGAGGTAGAGCCATAAGTTGGAGGAGTATCAAGCAATCGTGCATTGATTGATTCCACCATGGAGGCACAATATGTGGTAGCTTTTTAAGCAGCCAAAGAGGCCGTTTTGGCTTAGAAACTTCTTGATGGATCTATAAGTGATTCCTTTAGTGCAATTAGCTATTACATCTATTGTGACAATAGTGGTGGAATTGTTAATTCTAAGGAGCCATTGACTCATAAGAAGGAAAACACGTCGAGCGTAAGTATCACCTGATTCGAGAGATCATTTAGCGAGGTGATGTAGCTATGTCCAAGATTGCATCGGTGAACAACCTAGCAGATCCTTTTATGTACAGCTTACAAGCTTAGACTTTTGATAGTCACGTAGAGGGAATGGGAGTGAGATGCATGGCAGTATGATTTTGAGTCTCAGTGGGAGTTTGTTAGGTTGTTATGCAAAAGTTGTTATGATTTTCTATGATGGATTAATATTGTTATGTATTAATCAGTTTTATCCCTTTTTGATGAGAATCTTTTATGGGTAATATTTGCATGATATTTTTGTATGTTGTGCGTGTGTGTCTTTTATTCTACATAGTAGATAATTTAGTGTGTAGAGTACGGCTTACACACAGAAGATTGGATCATCGGTTCTTGTGGAATATAAGCTATGGTTCACAGTCTTAGATGGAATTTGACACACCATCGGTAGGATTGTAGCACAATATTTTAGTAGGTCTGTCTTGACTACAGGGAACGGTCTAGTTCTAACTCATTGTGCTAGTACACTTTGTGTGTATTGAACGGGACTGCATTGAGGTAATTATCTTTGTACTAACTTTATAGGACAATTGGAATCTCATGGTTATTATGAATACTTATGCTCTTAATCTAAAGATAATTATTAGAGGTATATATTTAATGTTGTTGACTTTGATTCATTAAAGAGTGAGATTTTTATACGGTCAATAGTATCGGTGAGTTGGGTCGCAACATTATGTATATGACAACAATTAATTATTAATAGAATCCACGTCCCGATAAGGGATTGATGATACCCCTTGAGTAAGCTTATAAGTATCGATTATGTCAAATCCTGCAGGTGGATATTTGTATCCGACAAATCGAATAAGTTAAGTGGATAGTCTCAAGTTAAGATGTTGATTAAGTGGGAGATTGTTAGTAATTTAATTTAATCAACGGATATCTGTAATCTTAACGTGAGGAGATTAATAAGTATTTAATATCATGGAGCTCGTATTATAATTGAGATAAGGATGGGAGTACAATTATAATTCTGTAGTGGGGTGAATTATAATTAGTGAAATAAGAAATAGAATCCTGGTGGATTAGGTTTTCTTATTTACGCTGGGAGCCCAGACTTATTACTCCTTAGGTCCCTATCGTAGCCCTATATATACACGATATGCTCTCTAGGTCAGTTGGATGTTTTTCTATTATTCAGTAAATAGAGGCAGGCTTAGAGAGAGCAAACAGATCACGAAAGGGTCCACACTTCGTTCGTGTTCTAGACGTGGAGGGAATACGATAGAAGATCGTAAGGTAAGGTCGAGCAGTATTCGTGGTTTATAGCAAGGTGTGCTATAACAAGTTCAACCAGCGTTCCTGTCGCAGGGAGTTGAGGTAGAACCCTAATTCTGCTTTATAGGGTTTTATAATTTTTGTTGTCTAATCTGTACGCGTCATTATTGGGTCTTGGGAATTCAGTTTCCCAACACAATCGTGCGCGATTGGACCTCGATCGGGTTTGGGGCAAATGTTTGGCTGCGGCCTCGGTCAGTCGTGCGCGACTTGGCCTTAGATCAAACGGGTGTACTCAGCCTTGGTCCTGCGTAAGATCTGCTAGGCGTGAACCGTAAGCGGTCAAATGTTTTGGAAAACATGTTCTCGGTTTTGGACGAGCAGATGGGGAACATAAAATTGGTTTTTGATTTGGAATTTTTTTTAAACATTAGATTGGATATGATCTGTTTGGTATTGGAAAAAAAAACCGATCGTTTCCCAACTTGAGTCAAAACCGTTTGGTATTTTAAAGGGAAAATTGAAGTTGTTGCATTGATAACGTTGTTCAAAGTTTTAGAAACAGACAAATGTCATAAAAAGCTTTATCAGTACTACAAATTGATTGCTATTTTGAAAGTATCAATATTAGCAATTTTTTGATTTTTGTGGTTGGGGCTCCACTGGTTTTCCTTGTATTGGAGTTATTTTCAACTGGATTTATTTGGGCATTTGTTTTTATAGAAAATTGGAGTTCTCAAATGGTTCTAACAATGGGAATACTTGTGATGGTATTGTCCCTAGTGGTTTGACCACAACTGTCTAGTGCGCCAGTAGTGGTTCCTACGGAACATGTTCCTCTCGTTTGGGAAAATGAGTAGGACGGGCAAGTGGTTGCCGTTGTGAAGGTTCAAGTGAGAAGGACTTCTTTTCAATAGGTTAAGAGAAGAATTGAACCATTTAACATAATCCACACTGAGGTAATTTGGAATTCATCCAAACACGAGATGACAAAAAGTATTTTGTTACTTTTGTCAATATTAGCATGAAATATTGCTACGTGTACTTGCTCAAGAGCAAGAACACAATATTGGATAAAGCTCGTTTTTGCTAAAGAATGAAGTTGAAAAACAACTTAGCAAAAGAATCAGGTGGTGGATAGAACCGATGTGGTGAAATTAGACTTATCATTTGGTGGAACTTTTTGTCTAGCATGGTAGTTTACTGAATCACTACACCTTATTTGCTTCAACACTATGAAGTTGTTAAAAGGCTAAATCTTGCCTAAGAGGCTATGATTGATGCTATATTGATGGAGTGAAGCATTTCTCACACTATAAGAAATTTGGGATCTCCCAACGGTTTTTTAGTAACGGTTGAAAAAACCGTTGGTATAGATGGTGTTTAGCAACGGTTTGCAAAACGTTACTAGAAACAAGACTATAGCAACGGTTTTCATGCAACCGTTACTAGATTACAAGACTATAGCAACGGTTTTCCATAACCGTTACTAAAAACTGGACTATAGCAACGGTTTTCCATAACCGTTACTAAAAACCGGACTATAAAGACGAAAAAATTGGCTTATTGGCTTATTTTTTGTCTTTATTCAAAAAAATTAAGTTTTGATTGAAATTTTTTACTTTTTAAATTCCTCTCATCATGACGACGCAATAATCCCAAAAAAATTGATGAGAAACTAACAAATGCAAAAAAAAATTTGAATAAGAACAAAAAATAAGCCACTTTGGCTTATTTGTCCGAACAAGCGTAGCTATCTTTACTATGTAAAAAATAGACGGTTCCAATTGGAAAAAAAAAAAAGTAGGTGTTTGTATAGTATAAACCGAATTTAAAAACTTGGATTAAGAATAAATCGATAAAACTCTAATGACATAAGTTAGCCCAACCGGTTTGCATAGTATAAATATTAAAAGGCCCTCAATATTATACAAGTGCTAGGCTAGCCCAGCTGGTTCGCACTCGCGCGCGCATACGCGAGGTCCTGGGTTCGATTCCCAGGAGGAGCAAAATTATTGTGTTGCCTTCCATGCGCCACATGGGCGGCACGTGGAGGCCACGTGGCTGCCATGTCATATTTTACCCCAGATTTTAAAAAAAAAACTTGCCTTTAGCAACGGTTAAGAAACCGTTACTAAAAAATTACCCCAAATTTAAATAAAAAAAAACTTGCCTTTAGCAACCGTTGCTAAAGAAACCGTTACTTAAAAAAAATATGTACCAACGCTCGTTAAAACCGTTGCTATACATCTACACCAACGGATATCTCGCAACGGTTTGGGCAACGGTTGGTGAACCGTTGGTATTGCTTTTAGCAACGGTTTTTGTGTTTTTTAGTAACGTTTTTGACCGTTGTTAGATCTCGATTTTCTTGTAGTGTCACCACATATGATGGCCTTAACGAGGTACCATGCAAGAAAGTTGATAAAATCCTAAAGTTGTGGGGGCCAATCCCCTCCTATAAATTCTCACGAATGTGGGGGTGTCTAGCAAAAAGTGGTTGTACCTACACCTAAGAAGGTGAGATTAGGCCTAACGATTGTTGATTGTGTGTGCACAATGGCAACTTGTATTAGGTCTTAATGTGAGTATTAGATATTCACAAGAATAAGAACATGGAATCTGGGAATGTGTTGTTCTTTGAACACATATTTTCAGATAGATCCATAAAGGAATCAAGTTCGGTTAAGACAACTATGAAGACTATAGGTGAAAGCAGTAAAAACCAAGAGGAAGAAGTTGATGTTGAGCCTAGCTAAAACATCAACATCCTTTGGTCCAGACTTCCTAACTTTTATGTTAGAAAGTGAGCCTTGAACATTCAAGAAAGTAGCGAGCTCTCCTGAGGGTCCTTTGTGGAAGGAGGCTATTAAGACTGAAATTGACTCCTTTTAGTAAGCCAATGAGCTATGTATGAGTCAGATGGATGTCAGGTAGCTTTCCTAAATGGCGACTTAGATGAAGAAATCTACATAAAACAACCTAAGGGTTTTTTGCGCCAGGTCAAGAAGGGAAAGTATGCAGGCTTGTTAGGTCTTTGTATGGTCTAAAGCAAGCACCAAAACAATGGCATGAGAAATTTGACAATGCTATGTTGTCACGTGGTTTCAAGATCAACGAATGTGACAAGTGTGTTTATGCCAAAGACACAGACGAAGGGTACGTCATTTTGTGTCTCTACGTTGATAACATGTTCATTGTTGGTAGCAATGAAAGGGTCATTCGGTCTACCAAGGATATGTTAAACTCAAAGTTTGACATGAAGGATGTGGGCCTTGCAGATGTCATTCTAGGTGTCAAGATCACCAACACATTTGTCAGACTTGCGCTGTCTCAGACACACTACATTGATAAGATTCTTGAGAAGTTCAACCCGTCTGATTCAAGTGTCGCAAGAACACCTGTGGATTTAAGTCTGCATTTATCCAAGAATGGGGGGAAGGCGTATCTCAGTCAGAGTATTCTCGGATAATTGAGAGCCTGGTGTACTTAATGAGTTGTACAAGGCCCGATATAGCTTTCTTAGTCAGCAGACTGAGCAAATACATAAGTAATCCAGGCCGTGATCACTGGAAGGCAATAGTCAGGGTTCTACACTATTTAAGGTATACTCGTGATCTGGGGTTGCACTACACCAGATATCCAGTAGTACTGGAAAGGTATTGTGATGCAAACTGGATATCAGATATGAAGGACTCAAAATCCACAAGTGGATATGTCTTTATACTTGGTGGTACAGTTGTTTCTTGGAAATCCTCCAAACAGACGTGTATAGCACGTTCAACGATGGAATCAGAGTTTATCGCTCTAGATAAAGCGTCTAAGGAGGCCGAGTGGCTCCGTCAATTTTTGGAGGATATTCTAAGATGGCCAAAACCTGTGCCAGCGATTAGTATCCATTGCGATAGTCAATCTGCAATTGGTAGGGCACAGAGTAATATGTATAATGTTAAGTCTAGACATATTCGACGTAGACATAATACCATTAGGCAACTACTTTCAAGTGGGGTTGTCGTTATTGACTATGTGAGGTCAAAGAACAATATTGCGGATCAACTAACGAAAGGGTTAAACTGAGAGCTAGTTGAGCAAGCATCGAAAGGGATAGGGCTAAAGCCACTACGCTTATAGTTACCGTCAATGAGACTATCTTTCGCAAGTAGCCGAGAACAATCACTGAGGAGACTCAGTCTCTTGCCCATTCCTATGGTGTAGAACAGTGATACCTACAAATGGAAAGAGGTTAAGCATTGCTTTTAATGCTTCCAATGTGTTGGATTGCCAGGCGGGGTATAGCAGAATACCCTTTTTAGGAAGGTCACCTATGTTAGTATGAAATGGGGCCGCTTCTTTGAGAATTGTGGCAAAATTCTTGAGAAAATACTCACAGAACCAGGAAGGGGGTGTCATGGCCAAAAATGAGCCCAACAGTGAAAACTGAATGACGTCAGGAGAAGTCCTGTGTGACGTTTATTGTCTCGGTTTACAATGGCGGCGGAACAGTTTAAAGCGGGACCGCACACGGGTTTGCTAGTAAACCCGATAGGCTATCACAAGGGAAGGTTCCAGGCCAAAAGCCACCTATCCTATGCAGGGATTATCCGGTGTCTCTCTCTCTGGGCCAACTTTGTACTCTACGTCAGTATGTTTGCCAATTTCATTCATGGGGGGGATTGTTGGAAATTTTCTAGGAAAATCGAATGAATAAAATCGAGGCATATGGAGGGTCTCTCGAGGCAACTGATAGGCCTCTATTTGGTTCAACGAATTTGGACGTGTGCTAAGGACTAGGAGTTACAACCTGGTTTACTCCTCCCCATTATGAGGTTAATGGCATATTTGAATTCTCAAATTCATCGTGGGAGTTACATGTAATTCAATTCCCGAATTCATTATAGGAGGTTTCCTTCCTTTATATTTGTGTATCACGAATTGGTAGAGAGTACTAAAGTTTCGTATTGCTCCATATACTCTGAATATTGTTCTTGTGAGAGAGGGAGACAGACGGTTGTTCAGTTCGCCAAGGCAGTCAGCGGTGGTGTTTTGATGGCTTGTGGTTTAGCCGAGCCAACCTTGGGAGGAAGACGCTGAAGAATTCTACAACACCCTCGGTAGGTGGCGAATCTTTCTTAAGGTGACTGTGGTATCACACAGGACTTAGCTTGTGATTCAAAAAATACTGTTTGTATCTCGTTCATTACTTACAATTAATCTGTTTTGTCTATGTAATCTGTAATTATGAAAAATATCAATGAAATTGTTCTTTCAAATTCCATTGTTGCCAAATTTTTCCCAACAGGGAACAGATCGAACATAGACGGATCAGACGAGATAGCCATCACGAGAGAGAGAGAGAGAGAGAGAGAGAGAGAGAGAGAGAGAGGAGGAGGAGGAGAGGAGGAGGGAGTGTGCGCGTGTGTGAGTGACAATAGAGAGAGAGAGAGAGAGAAAGAGAGGTAGAGTGCGCATGTGTAATTGGACTTCGTGAAAAAATACTTGTGCACAAGGACCTGATAAGACATAATCCACTCACATAGGACCAGCCTGGAAGAACCCTTTTTTTTATAACCGGTACTAAGGGTATTATCCACAATGGCATAATAAAAATGGATAACCAACAGTTGCTACACAGACTTTTGATTATCTATTTAAGAGATTGTTAAGGTTAGCAAGTAAAGATTCACAATGACTTAATCAAAATTAGATAGCCAAAACTTGCCACATCACCTTTTCAAATTACAAAAAACTAAAAATTGTGGACGTAGAAAATAGTTTTTCTAAAAATAGTTTTGAAACTAATAAAAATTATTTATTAGAAATAAAAAATAATTTTTAAAATTTTTTCAAAAAAAAAGTTTGTGTAACTACAATTTTTTAGTGAAAAAAAAGTTTTTGAAAAAATATTTTTTTATAAGAAAATGTTTTGAAAAAGTAGTTTTAAAAACAAAATAGTTTTTCAAATAGAGAACAGTTTTCTTCTATGTAAAAACTATTTTTGAAAACCAGTTACAGAAATAATTTTTTTTTTTAAAATAGTTTTTTTGAAAACATTGTTGTGTGTGTGTGTGTGTGTGTGTGAGAGAGAGAGAGAGAGAGAGAGAGAGAGAGAGAGAGAGAGGAAAATGGAAGAGAGAAGGTTTTTGTGTAATGAAGGGATTATTTGATTGAGAATATGGGAGGTCCACTAGATTTGATTATTGACAAAAGATTGCTAATTTTGGTTATTCAAAATCCAAAATTTGATTATTTATAAGGAGGTTGTTAATTAAGTGTGATTATACCATTGTGAGTCATATTTTTGCACTAACATTGTTAACGTTAGAAATGTATTACTTTTGATTATGCCATTGTGGATATCCTAATACCTAATAAAATTTGTGGGCCCCTATTTTTTAAAAAAAGTAAGAACCCGAGTCTCACACCTTCCTCGCCTCCCCTCAGGAACGGCCCTAAGAAAGAGAAACAAAAAAATATGCTAAATTATAGCAATAACTATGCCTTGTGCTACATTTGGCAAAACATATAACAATATGTAAATATAATATGTTTTCACAATTGGGGATTTGGAATTTCATGCTACAATGTAGCTATAGCAACAAATATATGTACGATGCCTTTGGAGATGCTCTTAGGTGCTACACTTTGGACTATTTCTTATAGTCAATTTCACAATCGTTTCACACGCTTCACTTGGGGTGAAGTAGTCCCAAGAATTGCTTGCAAAAGAATTGAACATGAGGAAGCAAACCCGTGCCTGTTTACATCCTAAAAAATGCCATCCAATGAGAAAATTATACGTGGCACCAAACAGATCCAATCAAAACACGCTGTAAATAGACATGAGATACAGAAGATCGAAGGGTTTAATGATGATGTTATTTTAGTACTATACGGTATCGTTTAGATTAGAAACGACCACGTTTGGTCGGCAAATAATAGATATTAAGATGGTAATTAAGCAAAACCGCTGATTAACTCTTAATACCATCGAACGGTGTTATTAAAGGCCTGTTTCATGAAAGAAATCAGTTATGCTTGCATTGGATCATCTAAATAATCTATATCGAAGCACTAATCTATGTTGCATAAAAACATGAACCCACTACCCAAAAGTAAACCACAATCAGCATCAACGAACGTGGAAGGAGAAGAGTTTTCTAAGAAGACCAAGTCAAGCAACCATTTGAAGCCCTTTGCAATCGTTTTTGGAGGGAATGAAGGACGTTTGGAATCAAATTTGAACGAGAACGTGGGCATCAAAAGAAAACGTGAAGAATGCAGGTTAAAGACAAACCCATTCTCTATAAATGGAAGAAGCAATTGAAGAGAGAAACCCCCGACAAAAATTCATCATCTGACAATTCATACAAAAATGATTGCTTGGAGATCTATCGTAGTTTAGGACTTAGAGTAATTTAGTTAGTTTAGTATTTTGCAAGTTTGAAGACTTATTTGCATGTAAGCCCGCTTTTGATTAAATTCAAGTTATCTTATATCTTTATGTCTTTTACTTGCCAAAGAGTAGTCGAATATTGGCCTGCTTTCGATTCAATTCAAGCATGTCTATATTCTTGCATTATTCTTGTCGAAATCTTAAGAGTAATTGTATATAAACTTGCTTTTGATTAAATTCAAGCTCGTTTATGTTCAGTTATCTTTTTTGATTGAAGAGCATCAATCTATTATTTATTGATACCTTTAGGAAAATCCTATTAATTGAGGTAATCGAACGAATAACACAATTACCTTATTAAATTAGCTATTTTGATTTAATCTGAAAAGGATAAATTCTATTCTTTTCTGGCACGCCCGCAAACAATCATTTTGCCAAAGGTTGAGCTAATTTAAGCCAAAAACTTTTTGACATGCCCGGTGGGACTCGAAGGTGTCATAATGCCAAGGGTTAGGAAACAAGTAGAAAAACCTATCTTTGGTTTAGAGCCAGAAGATGACTCTATATCAGAGCAAGTTGTGGAACAAGACCTACCCATTGGCCTTGAAGTTCCCCGAATAGCTTTAAGAATTGAGGAGCCTCCTTTTGAAGTACTTCAAAATGGCCAAGAGGGTCAGACTAGTGGTAAAGATCAAGATAAGGAAGAGTTTTTCAGAGAAATGATGATTGCTTTTAAAGAAATGGCTCAAACTCAAAGTGCCATGATAAAAAGCATAAAAAACAGGTTACATGATATAGAGCCAGCAAGGTGCAGTTTAGGAAATATTGGATTGAATGATTATGCTAACTCAAGTACTCACCAAGGTCCCTTCGAAGGAAGGTCCGGAGAGGATATTGGTCAGAGTAAAATGAAATCTAGGCTAGGCAAAGAAAAAATGAACCAAGAGAAAATACCTCAGTCTTGGTATGAGCCAGTTAAGCTAGTAAAGTCTATTAGTAATATTCCAAAAGAACCTTTTAATATTAATCCTGGGATTTAAAGGAACAACAAGGATACATAGAATGTGAATCCTCTCTTCGAACCAACACTTGGGAGGTGGGAGGATGTCGTAGAGTTAGATCAAGGATATAAGCCAATTAGAATAGGTAATTACACTCAGAATCCTTCTCAAAGGATGCCTGCTATGAAAAATCATCCACCCATTTACGGTGATAATCTTAGGAAAGAAACTCCATGGAATGCACAAGTTAATATCCTAACTGGTGGGATACAGCAGCCTGTATATGGAGAGCATCTGAGGGAAAGCCAAGGAGATTTAGGTGTTCATAGTGAGCTTTATGAAGAAGATCTTGTAGAAACCCCTGTGATAAACCAAGGACAAAATCTTTTGGGTGAAAATCCAGTCTTAAGAGATCAAATGATTGGTCTCATCCAAGAGGTGTGTGGACCTCGAACTCGGGGGGTACAACCACAGATCTAAAGGAAGCCATATCCTGAATGGATAGAAAGGACATTCCAGATCCCTAGATACTTTAAAATTCCATATTTTACTTTGTTTTATAGAGATGAGAGACAATCTTCTGTAGAACATATTGCTAGATTTTCTGCACAATGTAAGAATTTGGCTCAGGATGGCTTCATGAAGTTGAAACTATTTCCGAATTCTTTGTCTGGAGTAGCTTTTTCTTTGTATACCAATTTACAACCAGGATCAATAGCTTATTGGTTTCAAATGGAGGAAGTGTTTCATGCACAATTTTTCCATGCAGAACCTGAAGTCTCTATGGTAGACTTTGCTAGGTTGAGGCAAAAGCCAGATGAAAAAGTAGCTGATTTCATATCTAGGTTTAAGAGGGCTAGAACTAAATGCAAACTCCAACTGCCAGAGGTAGAATTCGTGAGGTTAGCACAAGATGGTCTAGAAAGGGAACTTCGAAAGAGGTTTGATTCTACAGAGTTTAGAGACTTTGTAGATATGACTTACAAAGTAACTAGATATGAATCTTTGTTAGAAGAAGATATTGATAGACATAATTCTTCTAATTCAACTTACTATCGAGATCCCAATTATGAGATCGATGCAGCAGAGATAACTGAGCATGACCCTTGTGTTTGTGAACCCTTAATTCGAAAGAATGTGTCCATAGGGCAGAAATTTAAATAGAGGAGGTCAATAAAGTTTATTCATTTGCTATATCAAAGGCAGATGAAATCTTGATTATTTATTAAGAAAGAAGATTATCAAGCTGCCCCCAAATGTAAAATTGCCCACTGCAGAAGAAAGAATGGAAAAACATATTGTAAATGGCATGATTCTTGGTCTCATTCAACTAAATCATGCAATGTTTTTCGTGACAGGATTTAGGAACAAATCAGGAAATGGGGGAACAAGTTCCCAGAGAAAACGATGGGAATGGATGCAACCCCTTTTCCAAAGATTAAAGAAACTGAAGTCAACACCAACGTGCCAACCTCATTGGCTCGGACTTTCAAGAAATATTGGCAAGACAAGGAGGCGCCAGTAAACATGAACTCTATTCAATATGGGAGAGGCAAGCCATATGGTGGTCAGCCTTGAAATATGAGTACAAGGCAAAATTATCACAGGCAGACCAATACTGGTTTTCCTCCACAGAGGTTCTCAGGTAACAATCATTTGCCAATGTTAGAAGCCTCATTTTTGGAGTGCTTATGTGTTGGATGCAGACCCAATTATTTGGTTTTCAAGGATCTGGACTAAAAAAGAGTAAGTTTTTTCCCTAAAAAAGTAGGGATGAAGAGAATAACTTCCGTAAGTTAAGCCAAGCGAAGAAAACAAGTCTTGGTTGACTTCAAAGAGGGATGTTCCTACTAGTCCAGTTCCACCTGCACCAAAAAGAGAAATACCTCCTTCAAAGAAGGCCAATATTGGCCAAACAGCAGGGCCACAAGAAGGAACTAGTTAGGAGGAATTTACTTTGGTGAAAGGAGTCCCTGACTGGTTTTTGAAGCAGGTTAAGCCTGATTTATTTTAGGGATACAAAGGCTCAATTAAGAGTAGAAATAAGACATACAAACCACCAAATTCAACTCCGAGGAATTGGGTATTAATAAGGGATCCCAAATCCAAGATACCACAGATGGTTCCTTTACTCTAAAGAACTCATAAAAGGAAACTTCAAAGGAAGTACTCACTTTTTCAATCAGGAGAGTCATCAACTGGAGAGGATTCAGGAAGGGGAACAAGACCTAATCCAAGGTTTAACAGAGCCCAAAAAAACCCAAAAGATGAATTTCGAATCCAATTTTGAAGGGAGGAAACTCTGAAAGGAGTGACCTCTATTATGCTTGAAGAGGATTTAGATCCTCCTTCCCCTAACTCGTTGGCCAGTTATTAATCTAGTTTACTGGAAGCCATGTTAGTGGAACAAAGAGGGTTGGAAGGAAGCTCTTCTCCTATGGAAGTTTCAGCACAAGAAGTTGAATCCAAAGAGGAAGTGAAGGAAGAGACTGTAAACCAACCAAAGATATTTCTAGCATTCAATTTGGGAGACAACCTAAAGTCCAAATCAATATAATTTATCCATGTTCTATGAACTTCCTCAGGAATGGAGAAAGATCTTCGAAGCAAGATGATACATGGTTGAATTTGGGCAAATATGACATTTCTGAAGACACACGTAGTGACGATGTAACGCCCCCAATTTTGGGTACGTTAAATAAACATTTTATTGATAAAACCAAATGGAGTCTGGCTTGTTATTACATAAAAACTCCCACAAGAGTTTAGTATTTACACAAATGAAAGGGGTTCTAGGGTTCCTAACTACAGCTCCACCTGCTCCTCCATCTAGCCAGCTCCTCAGCTCCAAAAGCCTCCAAGGTGTACTGTTCATCTTGATCATCTACAAGGTCTGACACATTATACTAGCGTCGCCACCAGTATAATATGTCAAGGTCACCAAAGGTAACACTATGAGCTACGAGAGCTCAATAGAATAATCCATACCCACTAACCCTTAACTTACAAGTAGTAGATCATAATATTGACGATTTTCACATAGATCATGCATACATAACAAAACGGTTAACAATGACACATTCACAATCAATATTCAACTAACGTTGGTGTCCAAAATTCTCTGTGTTTCTCCTACACGACTCGTCGTAGACCGTGTCTCCATTTTCCATTTCTCATATACCATATCATCATTTCCAAAATCATTTTTACACAACCAACCTCGGTTCCGCCGTTCCGGTCTCCCGAGTATCCTCACAATGGTTCCGCCACACCGGGTTCCCATTGGCACACAAAACTTTGCATTGGCTCCTCTCCGCGGATAACCAAGCCATATTATCAATGAGACTACCACGTCCGGCCCCATTGGCAATCTTCACAATGGGCTACCAAGTCCGGCCACATTATGGTTTTCACAATCCACGCAATGGGCTACCAAGTCCGACCACATTGCAAGTTTTCATCCACACAATGGGCTACCAAGTCCGGCCACGTTGCGGTTTTCGCAATCCACACGATGGGCTACCAAGTCCGGCCATATCGCGGTTTCCACACACACAATGGGCTACCAAGTCCGGCCACATTGCGGTTTCAAACATACTTTACCATTAACACACCCTAAGTGTCATGTTTCTACTTTCTTGATTTCCGTGTCTCGTTTTCATGCATAGACTCCGCGGTAGGACTTTTCACAACCATAAATCATTCATTGTAATCTTGAAACTAAACTAGCAAGATCATCCAACTCCATATTACTTAATCATGCTCAAATCATGTCTCAAAGCATAACGCCACATGTACGGACGCCCTTGGAGTGAAAATCACTTATGCTTTATCACACCACAAGTAATGCAACATTCCATGTATACATGGTCAAATCCATCATAAAGATCAAAACACGAATACTTCTAATCAAACGTTAAATTTCTATCTTTCAAAAACCGTTCTTTCTTCTTTTGTGGGAAGTTCAAAACAACATATGTTTTATTGGAGTAAAAACTAGTTATTCCACATGTTCATATCTCTATTAGCAAAACAATAAGATTATTAACTAACATGCATTTCAAACGTACAAGTAATATATAACTTCTAGTTATACTTAGAGAAGTGAGTAAGGATAATCTACCTTGATCTGAAACTAGTCGGGGCCGAATAAGCTAGTTGGAAAATTCTACGGGTGGTGAAACTCGTAAATTTGGACCAAACTTTGGATGGCAGTAACTCGGTCAATCTTTGGCCGAATATGATCGTTATTGGATCGAAATCGAAGCTCTAGAAGCGCTCTACAACTTTTGTGAAGGAAGTTGATCCTAGAAACTAATTTAGGTAGGAGAAAAATTGTGATAAAGGAAGAGACAGTATGCTGTCTGGAACTGGAAATCCGAGATTTTTACTGAACTTCGGATGTCAGTATCTTTGTCATTTCTTGACCGATTAGGGTGGTTCTTGGGTCTAACTTGAAGGTCTCGAAGTTCTCTACAACTTTCTCGAAGGGAGTTGGTTCTAAGAACTACTTTAAGCAGGAGAAAAATGAGGATTTGCGAAGGGCAGTAAGCTGTCTGGAAAACGAAAATGGTTTCTAGAGAGAAGTGAGAGCAAAGGAGTGAAGGTGAGAGAATGGTGTAGGGAGGTATTCCCGAACAGATGCATCTAGTTGCCGAACACGTGGTGTATAAGAACACGTGGGAAATTGAACATGCTTGATCGCCGGTCAGTGCATTGAACAAACAATAAGGGCCAATGACATGAGAAGTCATCGGTATAAATTGACTGTTCGGTTATGATACAGCCGAACAGATGAAGTAAGAACCAAGCACGTGATATGAGGGATCATGGGTTAGAAGCAATGCAAATGGTACGTGGGACCATGGTTTGAATATAGACAGGACAGTCATCATGCTAGACAAATGATCGGCAATATGGACCAGTGACATGAGAAGTCAATGGTCCAAGAAGGTTGCACGGGCTCAAGGACTAGTTACATATGAAGTAGCTGATCCAAACCGTCTGTTCGGCCATGAGACAGCCGAACAAAAAGAAAGGACTTCAGTCAAGTATTGGAGCATAGGGAACATTCTGGAAGAATCCAGAAACAGAAGTATTCCGTTAAGGAATAAGATTCCGAGAATGTAGGGTCTGAGAAAGATACCCAACGAGTATGGGATGTTCGGCTCTTTATGGAAAAGAATCCGAAGAGGACTCTTTCCTGATAAACTGATAAAGGAAACGAGAATCCTTGATATCCTAGGTTTCCTATACGAGATGGGAATCCTATGGCAACAGAGATGCTTGGGCAACAAGCATACACAAATCTATAAATATGAGGTAAACCTAGAGGCAAAAGGTACGCAATACATTGCTTTCATACTGCTTTCCTACTGATAATTAGGGTTTGATTGCTAGTACGTGATACTAACTTTTGCATCGCCTTTGCCACAAGAGGCAAAGGTGCGCTCACCCCCTGTCTATTTTGCAGATTAGGGTTCCGACGACGAATTAGGCTTCCAGTCAAGTTGCATGAGAAGCTGTTATCAATTAGAGCTAGTCAAAGCACTAATTGAATTTGTCCACCTACAATTGACGCCGTCTGTGGGAAACGAAAGAGTTCCCTTTTGAAATACGACCATGGTGGAAGTAACTCCAGCAACACCGCATGACCCAAAAGATGTGTTAGATGAAGGAAGGGATAAATCACCACCTGGGGCTCCGAGAAAGCCCCAGGGTGGGCACAGGAGGACCACGAATAAGGGCCGCCCCCCTTACCATCCATGACAACTCCAAAAATAGAGAGGGAGAGACGGCATCGAGATCCACGAGAAGGAGTAAATCCCATCGAAAGGATGAATCAATCGCGCACTCCAGGAGTGTGCACCGTAGCGAGGACGTTCTTGATAAAAAGAGGCAAGAAGTCAAGGAGTATGCTCGTCTGATTAAAAAACGAGAGCATGAGATCAGAGAATTAAAAAGAATTAGGGAACATCCAGAGGATTCCGGACTATCTCGAAGAAATTCTAGAGGCAGTGGGTATGCTGTGGTACAATACAGAAAAGCTCCTTCACGAGGAAGAAGGAGCAGAAGTAGAAGTCCAACCCCAAAGCGACATAGAGCTTCTCCACGAAAAGAGAGGAGCAAGACCCGAACACTAGAGAGAAGGGCTTCTTCACGAAAAAGGAGAAGCAGAGACCGAAGTTCCACCGCCAAAGAGGAGGAAACAAGGAAACATCATCGTGATAGGTACGAAAGACCTGATGCTGAATGGGCCAAAGCTACGGCTCATAGATCTAAGGAGATCGAGGATGGGACAGTGACTGCACGAGAAGCAGCACGCAAGGCCCTAAGTAATATTGCAGCCTCCCCCTTTGCAAAAAGGCTACAAGAGACTAGGTTGCCGAGCAGAGTGAAACACGGTACATTCGTACTTTACGAGACAAATACGGATCCTGTGGCTCACACACAGCATTATCAGCAGGCTATGTTCATGCATGAAGGGGATGATGCCATCTTATGCAAGATGTTCCCCTCCAGTCTTGGCAAGATGGCTTTAGCCTAGTTTCATAAGCTGGGCCTGAGATCCATACGAGGATGGAGGCAATTGGCAGAGGAATTCACTGCTCGGTTCCTGACGAGCAGAAAGGCCCCAAAGACCTTTGAGAGTCTATCCACCATGAAACAGAAGGAGAACGAGCAGATCAGGGATTATGCAAAGAAGTACTGGGAAACTTTCAACGAGATTGAAAGTTGCAGTGAGGAGTATGCGATTGCCACCTTCAAGACTGGTTTGCCTGTTCGGGGAGAGCTGCGTCGCTCATTAAATAAACATCCGGTAGCCACTTTGGCTAAATTGATGGAACGGATAGAGCAACATGCAAGAATGGAGGATGACATACTCCGTGAGGATGGCAGGACGGTTGCCGAACAGCCGAAGGCACCTGCCAAAAAAGTGGATAAGCCAGAGCCCAAGACTTATAGAGAGAGAAGGGAATATGGGCAGGCTAAGAAAGAGCCGTACAAAGATAAGCAAGCTCCTGACCCAAAATCTTTCTTTTCTATCACTACGGTTTGGAAGGAACCAATATACAGGATTCTTTATCGAATAAAGAATCAGTCATATTTTAAGTGGCCCCCAAGTCTAGGCGGAGACAATGATGCAAAACGTGCTACGAATCAGCACTGCAGTTACCACAAAGATTGGGGCCACATGACTGAGGATTGTGAGATGTACAAAAGGCACCTTGATGATTTGGTCTCTCGAGGCTATCTCAAGGAATTTATCTAGGAGGATCCAAAGGAGAAAAGGAAAGCTATGGAGCTGGGTTACGAGCAAACCCCTAAAGGAGTAATCCATATGATACATGGGTTGGCCGCACCTTATACGAGAAATGAGGTTAGGCTATTACAAAGGCAAGTTAAGCGCGATCAGCACGTGATGCGACTGGGAAACAAAAGAGGGCAAGAGAATGATGTGTGTGAGGATAGCATATCATTCACTGATGAAGACCTAGGAGAGGTCCAAATACCCCACAACGATGCATTGGTCGTAACCCTACGAGCTGGGGAATATGACATTGAGAGGATTCTTGTGGACTCAGGAAGTTGTACAGAGGTGATGTACTACGATGCATTCAAGAAGCTGGGATTGGCCCAAACAGACTTAGAACCATCTTCAACACCTCTGATCGGGTTCGGTGCAGGAGCAGTCTGGCCCCTGGGAAAGGTAACTCTACCTGTTCGGGCTGGAGCCATGGTGTTAAGAACAGATTTTTTAGTTGTCGATGTTCCCTCTTCCTATAACGCGATTATAGGAAGGACATAGTTGCACAAGATGAGGGCAGTCTCCTTGACTTATCACCAGATGGTAAAATTCCCAGGATCGAATGGGGTTGAAGTGCTCAGAGGTAATCAGAAAGTGGCTCAACAATGTTTGATCTCCATCATTAAAAGAGCCCCAAAGGTCCACCATGTCCATACATTAGAAGTACCAGACCAACCAACTATCGAGGATGTTGGAAGAAGTCCGGCTGAAAAAGTGGTAGAAGGCTTGGAGAAGATTCAGATCAACGAGACTGATCCTGAGAAATATTTTTTAATTGGGGAATCATTACCAGCAGAGGAAAAGGCTGAATCAATAAGATTTCTAAAGGAATATGTTGATGTATTTGCATGGATACCAGAGGAGATGCCCGGAGTGGATGCAGATGTGATTTGTCACCATTTAAACATTGATCCTCAACATAAGCCGATCATTCAGAAAAAGAGGAGGGCAGCCGTGCAGCATGTGGATGCAGTAATAGAAGAGGTCGATCGTTTACTGGAGGCTAAAGCGATACGCGAGGTCTACTACCCAGAATGGTTATCCAACACCGTTGTGGTGAAGAAAAAGAATGGGAAGTGGCGTGTCTGCGTAGACTTCACAGACCTAAACAAAGCGTGCCCAAAGGATAGTTTTCCTCTTCCAAGAATTGACCAGTTGGTTGATGCAACCGCTGGCTATGAGCGAATGAGTTTTCTCGATGCATATCGAGGGTATCATCAAATTGCTATGTTCGGTCCTGATCAAGAGAAGACTTCGTTTATCACACCACGAGGGTTGTACTGCTATAGTGTTATGCCGTTTGGGCTAAAAAATGCTGGGGCAACATACCAAAGACTTGCAACCATCATGTTCAAGAAGTTGCTTGGAAAGACTATGGAAGTTTACATAGATGATATGGTGGTAAAGAGTCAAGATAAAGGGGGGCATATAGCTGATTTAAAAGAAGCTTTCGAAATCTTGAGGAAGTACAAACTGAAACTCAACGCCTCGAAATGTGCGTTTGGAGTTGGTTCAGGAAAGTTCCTGGGCCATTTGGTGACCATGAGAGGGATTGAGGCTAACCCTGATCAAATTACAGCCCTACAGAGGCTACAAAGTCCTAAAACCACTAAGGAGGTCCAGAGACTGACTGGAATGGCTGCAGCACTTAACAGATTCATCAGCAGGTCAAGTGACAAGTGCAGACCTTTTTTTCAATTGCTGAAAAAGAGGGAAGGATTTGAATGAGGAGCAGAGTGTGAACAAGCCTTCCAGAACCTGAAGAAGTATCTGGCCGAGCCCCCACTTTTGTCAACACCGCAACGAGGTGAGTCTTTAATTCTGTACTTAGCTGTTTCCGAGCATGCAGTGAGTGCAATCCTGTTGAGGGACTTAGGGATGGAACAAATCCCTATTTATTATGTTAGTAAGACACTACTAGATGCAGAAACGAGATATCTGCCGTTAGAAAAGCTTGTCCTGGCACTTAGGACAGCCACAAGGAAACTGCCATACTACTTCCAAAGTCACAAAGTTGTGATTTACACAGAGTTTCCATTAAAATCACTGCTACAAAAAGCAGACTTCTCGGGAAGGATCTCGACATGGTCTGTCGAATTAAGCTAGTATGATATCGATTATCAGCCACGAACGGCAATCAAAGGCCAAGTTTTGGCTGATTTTGTGGCAGAGTTTTCTTACACGGTGGCTCCCCTGCCTCCTACGAGAAAGGAGCAGGCAACAGAGACATCACCCATGAAGAATCAACCCTTAGCCGAACAGGATCCTATGGAATGGAAGCTATTCGTCGATGGATCAGCATGTAATACTGGTTCTGGAATTGGTGTTGTCATTTTTCCTCTTAAAGGAGTACTGATTGAACTATCTGTTTGGCTTGGATTCAGTGCATCGAATAATGTAGCAGAGTATGAGGCACTCTTGGCTGGGTTGAGAAGTGCAAAGACCCTAAAAGCAAAACGGGTTAGGGTGTATTGTGATTCACAGCTTGTGGTCAATCAGCTGTCCGGGGAATATGAAACTCGAAATGAAAAGATGGTGGCCTACGTGCAGGCAGCTAAAGACTTGCTTGATACCTTCGAAAGGGTGTACATTGAACAGATAAGTTCTGGATAGAATGCACATGCAGATTCATTAGCTCGGTTGGCTGCAGCTGTACCAGCTGAGTTCAAAAGGAAGGTAGCAGTCGATTATCTAAGTGAGCCGAGCATTGGAAGAAGTGTGGACTTGGTCTTGGACGTGAACCAAGGCCCAAGTTGGATGGATCCAATCATGGAGTTCTTACGAGATGAGATACTCCCTTCTGATAAAAAGGAGGCTCATAAAATTAGGGTCAAATCTGCTAGGTTTTAGCTGTCCCCAGAGGGTAAGTTATACAGAAAATCTTTTACAGGCCTGTATTTGCTATGCGTGCATCCTGAGATGGTGCAAAAGTTCCTTCATGAAATCCACGAGGGAACATGTGGGAGCCATGCTGGAGGCAGATCCATTGCCCACCGAGCAATTACCCAAGGCAACTGGTGGCCACACATGCAGGAAGATGCAAAGGTGTATGTGAAGATTTATGAGAAATGTCAAAAATTCTCACCAATGATTCGAACACCCGCCGAGGATCTGGTGCCTTTGACAAGTGTAACGCCCCGAATTTTGGGTACGTTAAATAAAACATTTTATTGAAATAAAAACTGAGTCCGGCTCTTTTATTACAACAAAAACATAAAAAGGAGTACTTTTATTACAAACGGAAGGAAACTAAGGTTCCTAACTACAGCTCCGCTTGTTCTTCCATCACAGCTAGCTCCTCGGCTCCGAAGGCTTCCAAGGTGTAAAGTTCACCCTGTTCGTCTATGAAGTCTGACATATTATACCGGTGTCGCCACCAATATAATAGGCCAGGGTCACCAAAAAGGCAACACCGTGAGCCATAAAGCTCAATAGAACTATCCAAACCCTCTAACCCTTAACTTATGAACGTAAGAACATAATAACAACAATTCCACTTAGATCATGCATATAGTCCAAACAAGTATTCAAATCCACAATCCTTACTTGACTAACGTTGTGTTCATTACTTAGACTCATCGCAGACCATGTTTTTGCTTCACTTTCCTTTTTACCCAAAAACTCCTTTTTAACTCACCCAACCTCGGTTCCGCCGCGCTGGTCTCCCGAGTATCCTCACAATGGTTCCGCCGCGCCGGGTTCCCATTGGCACACAACCGCATTGGCTCCGTACCGCGGATAACCAAGCACACACCCAACCTCGATTCCGCCACGCCGGTTTCCCGAGTATCCTCACAATGGTTCCGCCGCGCCGGGTTCCCATTGGCATACACACACACAACTCACATAATGCACCCAAAACCGTTCATTATGTAGTTTCAAAATATTTCCTCCCTCGGATACACATTTTTATCTTCGTTAACACACCCTAGGTGCCATGTCTCTATTCTCTTGGTTTTCGTGTCACGTTACATACATAGACTCCGTGGTGTAGGACTTTCCACATAAACGAGCATTTATAAATTTCCAAAATGAGTACAACAATATTATCCAACTCTTGATCACATAACATGCTTGAATCATAATAACAACATCATGCATCTCATACATTCTTAAACAAAGATAACCTTATTTACTTTAAACTTAATGATCAAAGTTACTTTCATATGAACTTATTTTAGAGTTATGATACAAAACTACTCTATACTTAGGAATAGGGATAAGGATAACTACCGGGATGGAAGTTAAGGATATCCTACTTTATACTTGGGGTGGACGATAAGAATATTCTACCTTGCTTCTTGGTGGTAGTAGTCGGCTAAGAAGATTTGGTCGTCGGTTTTGGATTTCGGCGGCGTAACGGCGTCGGTTTGCTTCGAAAGGAAAAGAGTTGTACTTTCTTTTCCTAGAAACAACTTTCTAACTTAACTAAGCTACTTTAAAAGATCTAACGGTGGTTTTGGAAGGTGGTTTGGTGGTTTCTCTCAAGAACACTCAAGAACATAAGAAAACTAGAACTTTGAAAGCAAGAACTTTTGGAATTTCTAGAGAGAAGTTGGAGCAATGGTTTGAAGGTGTGAGTTCAAAGCATGGAATGGCTTCTATTTATAGGCCAAGCTCTCCCTCTCTCCCTCTCTTGGCCGGCCCCCCTCTCTCTCTCTCTCTAAGTCTCACTTTCTTTCATATGTCAAGATTGATTGAAAGGTTGGAAGCTAACTTTGGTAGGCTTGCATGGCTACTTTGGTCCTTGGATTTGATCTTTGGAAGATATGTTGCAAAGGAGGAGACATGGGTACAAGATTCTTGGTTAAACAAATTGAAAGTTGTACAATGGAGGACAATGGAGTTAAGATTTGGCTAGGAAAAGAAATCACCAAAGATTTGAAGTACTTTGGAAGACTAATGTCAAGGTACACATCAAATCTTTCTTCTTCTTCCCTCCTCTTTCCTTCTCTCTCTCTCCCTCTCCCTCTTTCTCTCTCTCGGCCTCTCTCCTCTCTCTCCCTCACGGCTCTCTCTCTCTCTCTCTCTCTCTCTCTCTCTCTCTCTCATGTACTATCTATATACACATATATATATATGTACTACTAATGCAAGACAAAAAATAAAATAATGGGTACTTTTGTACAAAAGATCAAACTAGCCTTTAAAGGTCAAGATTCTACTTAATAAACTAACAAATGGGTACAAGTGTACAAAGGCAATTTACATCATCCAAGTACTTATATACATATGTACAAATATACACTAGGGCTAAAAGGGTCAAGATTCTCCCAATAAACAATTAAAAGGTACAAGTACTTTAATTAATATACTAATGTACTTTTGTACTCCCTGGAATCTTAACAAAATATTATTTTAATGGGATAAGTACTTAGTTGGAAGATGAACCCATTACCCAATGGATAATAAAACCCCTAACAGTTATTAACCAAAGGATAATAAGGTACGAGTACTTTAATTACTAAACTAAGTTTTTGAAAAAGACTACATGTCCTTTTTTTGAAAATACACATGTGTTTATATATATGTACTTACCAAATAAAATAAAGAAAAGGCTTTTGTTCAATGGGTAAAGATTACCGTAATAGTTATTGTCCAATGGTCCATAGCTACTAGGGTACTTTTATTAGAAACAATAATTAAAAGTACTTTTCAAAATAATTATAAATGTCATTTCTTTAAAAGATCAAAGTACTTGTTCAAATCTTTCAAAATCCTTTTAATATAAAGAATTGGGTTTCTATTATCCAATGGATAATAGTTCCCCCAACATTTATCGTCCAAAGGATAAAGAATAAAACCAAAATAATAAAAGAAAATAATTAAACCATTTCTAGTCTAGGGTTCAAAAGGTTCAAGATGGGGAAAATGGTCCATCTACGGTTAGGGAAACGTAATTGGGTTACTTCCTAGTTTGGTTACTCCATCAAGCCGGTTAGAAGCTAACTAGGCTTGCTAAGTAGGGTTTAAAAGTCAAGAAACGATCCTTGAGGGTCCAAAGTGCGATTAGGGTTTCTAGTCGAGAAATACGATGATAAGGCGATCGATTGCTTAAATACAAACCACAAGGAATCAAATAGAAAATCAACAAGCAATTAAGAGAAATTAAGAAATTTCAAATAACAACGAGATTTTTATTGAACGAAAAATCGGAGTTGTTACAACAAGTCCCTGGCCGTTTGCTCAATGGGGGATGGACATCGTAGGTCCACTACACAAAGCGACTGGGAATCGAAAATTCCTGCTTGTGGCAACTGACTATTTTACTAAGTGGATTGAGGCAGAACCATTGGCCAAAATCACTAAACCCATGATAGAAAGGTTCGTGTGGAAGAGCATTATCACTCGCTTTGGGGTCCCTTACTCGTTGATTACAGACAATGGATCACAATTTCAGAAGAAATTCAAAGCATTCTGTGCTCAGTACGGAATAAGGAATTATTATTCCACCCTAGCCTACCCTCAAAGTAATGGGCAGGCAGAAGCGTCTAACAAAACTATCCTTGATGGAATCAAGAAAAGGCTGGACAAAGCTAAGGGAAAGTGGCCTGACGAGTTACCATTAGTGTTGTGGGCTCACCGAACAACGCCTAGGAGGTCTACGAGAGAGACCCCCTATTCATTGGCCTATTGAACAGAGGCTGTTATCCCTTTTGAAGTTGGTCTGCCGACCAACATGACCGTTTTGGTTGAAAGTGGAGGTAATAACAGGGCCCTTGAAATCGAGCTTGATCTAGCCGAAGAGAGGAGAGAAAGGGCCCTGGTGCATCTGGCTTCCTACCAGGAGCAGCTAATGAAGAGCTATAACAAGCATGTTCACCCTCGAGAGTTTGGTGTTGGGGACCTCGTACTACGAAAAGTGTTCGGCAACACCAAGGTGGCCAATGAAGGCAAGTTGGGGGCCAATTGGGAAGGCCCTTATCGAGTAACCGAGATTGTAGATATTAGGGCCTACAAATTGGCAGATTTGGGGTAATCCACTTCCGAGGCCTTGGAATGTCCATAATCTACGAAAATTCTTTGTTTAAAGAAGCATTAAGTTCTGTTTTAGATTTGCACTACGTACTTGTATGGGAATTAGGAATATAATTCCCTTGTTCTCGTTTTTGATTATTCTAGTTGCAAGGGGTACGAATAACGCCCTCTTAAGTTTTACAGATTATGAATAAAGTCACTTTTTAGTATAACTGTTGTGTTCTTGGTATTTGTTTGAAAAATATGAAATACGAGATTAGTTTCCCTCATTCGTATTGGGGAGCAGGGTATACATTTAAGTACGTGACACTTAAACATTATCAAACACAAGTATTTTTGAGTACGTGATACTTAGAAATTCATGAGTACGTGAAACTTAAACACTTGTACGTCTTTTTTAAAGTACGTGACACTCAAAAGGTTATAACAAATATGAATACACTTGTATGTCTTTTTTAAAGTACGTGACACTTAAAAGGTTATAACAAGTATGAATACACTTGTACGTCTTTTTTAAAAGTACGTGAAACTTAACATATTTTTAAGTACGAGACACTTAAAACATATGAATTACTTGTATAGAACAATTGGCTTGGCTTAAAAGCATAACGAGTATATGTTAGCCATAACTATTTAAGTACGAGACACTTAAATAGGGATTAAGTACGAGAAACTTAGACAAGTCTTTACGTACGTGAAACTTAAAGACAGTACAAGAAATCATGTTTGCTAAAAGTACGAAATACTTATGAAAATGAGCAAAACAAATGATGATCAACAGTACAAAATACTTGGATTAAACTATCTGCATCCGAACAGATGCAAACACGAGGATAGCCGAAAAAAACATAAAGGTTATGCCACGAAAGGCCGAATACCTGTGTTAATAAAGTATTGATAGTACTGGTGCCTCACAGGGCCAAAATATGTTTATGGTCACGCAGGACCAGCAACCAAAATCAAACAGTTCATATTCTCACCAGCTCAATCCACATTCTGGACCTCTGGAGTGTTAGTGTTGATCTCAGTATCGGCACCATCTTCGAATGCATTCTCCTCCAAGTTAATGGGCTCAAGGGATAAATCCCGAGCAGAAGATTGAGTAGGGTGCACATCGGTAGGTGTTTCTTCATCAGCATTAGCAAATTCTTCAATCTGCTGTTCAATATCGTCCTCTGGATGCCCGGCTGGATCTTGAACGTTTTGAAGACGAGTGCTTGGCAAGTCATTTTCAACCCAGAGAGGAGAGTCATCAGCAATTCCAGCCTTTGTCAAACATGCCTCCCAGCATGCGATCCAGATTTGATCTTGAATAGCAGGCATCTGTTCGACATAGCTAGCAGTTGTAGCATCGAACCCCTTCTGATACCCTTCTTCATAAGCGGCTTTCTTGGTACTGTCAATTTCTGACAAAGCCTGGTTGAGGCTCTCTTCGGCAATTTCGAGTTTGCCTTTAGCTCCATCAAAATCAGACTTGGCTTTGTCTCTTTCCCTTTCCAACCTAGAGATTGTCCGAAGCAACCGAGTGTTGTCATTCATCAGCTTGATTCTTTCAGTATCAGCCTTTTGATATTTTTGGCCCAATGTGACCATCTTTTGAATGAACTGAGAAATGATAATAGTTTAGATCTACAAATTCCACAGGAGAAGGGTTCAAAGCCTAACATTAGTGAGAAGAACATTAACTCACCTTAATACCACTGACGAGACCAATGGCTACGAGACGGTCAGGTGCAGATCCTGATTCTTTCTGCATGTCTACTGGAAGCAGCAACCCTTAGGCAAGGGCAAGTGCTGTTTCAGATGAACTAGCACTGTCCCCAACATGAACGGGACGGTCTCCCCTAGTAAATGGAGGAGTCCACGTCTGGGGAAGGTTTTGGGAAATTGGTGAGATGGGGTGATGAGTTTCAGTATCTGCTTGAGAAGCAGTATCGGTTGGGCCTTCAGACCTAGGCCGTTTGTCTCTGTGAACATCACTGGCCTCTACGGTAGTGTCCACTTCACGAGGGGAAGAGGAAGACCGAGCAGAACCACCCCTGGTTCGACGGGGTGGGGGGGGGGAGCAAACCCAGTAGAGGATGCCCAGCCAGCACCACGTCCTCTGGCTGAGACGGTAAGCAAAGAACTTAAATTTAAAGGTTGACGTGACATACTTGCTAAGATTGAAGGAGAAGGAGAATATCCAGAAGAGGACGATTGGCTGGTGTCTCGATTCAATGCTGGCTGTTCGGGTTGATGACGAGAAACGACCTATCTTTGAGAGGGTCTTCGGAGCCTCAGACGAGGTAAGGGGACGCCTTCTGAAATGGGAACTTCACCTGATTGACCAGCAACAGTAACACAAGATGCGAGTCTCGCGTTCCTCGGCTGGGGAGCAGTAGAAGTAGAGGCAGCGCTGATACTAGGATGGGCAAGTCTTCTGTCGATGACTCCTCTATACGAAGGGTCGTATCCCAGCAGTATGTCAGCGTCTCGACCACGACCTGCTGTTCGGGTACCAGGTTCTCCTGTGTATTTTAGGATCCTGTTAATGTCCCCTGTTCGGACATAGCTCGGCTCACGTCTAGGACGTTTGTTAGCATTTTCAGCTGCAAGATCAAAATTCGAAGTTATAATTAGACACTAAGAACAGCTACGTGAAGGCAGTAAAATAAAGAATTTTAGAGTCAAACGAGCATACGTGGATAACCCCATATGTGGGGGCAATGCAAACCCACCACCTGGCCGTCTTCCCCTATTGGCTCGAATGCTCCCGTTACGTAGAGGAAATCGACCTCGTGGTCACGAGCGGAGTCTGGCAAATTGAGCACGAGACGCTTGTCTGCTTTCCTAACTTTGAAGTAATATGTGTTGTATTCGGGGTTTAGCACAATGCTATACCACCACTGGATGTCCCAAATTCCCAGTTGGGTCCCCAAGATCCTATTCAGGGCTACTACTCCCATCACTAACCTAAAGAAATTGGTCGAAACTTGCATTGGCGTGATTCGATACCAGTTTAGGATTTGACGGAGTAGTGGGTGAAGGGGGAATCGAACTCCTCCTTCAACAATAGCCACTATGGGGATACACATCCTATCCCATGAACCTCCGTCTCTATCTGCACCCAAGGGGGCGAGTTCAAGTCCAACGTTTTCTGGAATACTATATTCCGTCCTAAATGCCGCCATGGCAATTGGGGTTTCACATAATCTCCTAAACTTGCTGGGTCTCAAGGGATTCTCACCATCTTCCGCCATGGATATATTCGGTTTTAAAAGAAAAATTTGGAGAAAGGGTACGATTGAAGCCCTAGGGAATGGACGAATCAAAGGAAAGAAATCCTAGTACGAGATACAAGAAAGGAATAGGCCGGAATCTTACGATGTTTTGCAGCGGCAATCGTAGGAAGTGCAACTGAAAGCTTCGAGACAGTGGTTATGGCGGAAAGCTTAGAGAGAGAGAAAGGCTGAACGTTCGAGTTTTTTGGGTCAAAACCCAAAAGAAACCCTTTTAGGGGTTTAAGGGCAAGAAACGGAGACGAAACGTCTCCTCTTACGCCGTTACAGGTTAAAGTAACAGAAAGCGAAAACCGTTCTGACGCCGTTCCATAGAACGTCAGTTCGAAATTAATGATAGACATACGAAATGTGCCACGTGGAATCGTTGCCTCGAGATGGCACGAAGGCAAAGGCGCCAAAGCATCAAATGAATATTAGAATTATGACTGCACGGGGTCAGAAGAGTCTGGTCTAAATAAATTTTTGTCTCTAAACTTCATATATTGCCCCCAAACAGTGGTAAATAAATGAAGCTGGGGAACAATTGTAGGGAGGTATTCCCGAACAGATGCATCTAGTTGCCGAACACGTGGTGTATAAGAACACGTGGGAAATTGAACATGCTTGATCGCCGGTCAGTGCATTGAACAAACGATAAGGGCCAATGACATGAGAAGTCATCGGTATAAATTGACTGTTCGGTTATGATACAGCCGAACAGATGAAGTAAGAACCAAGCACGTTATACGAGGGATCACGGGTTAGAAGCAATGCAAATGGTACGTGGGACCATGGTTTGAATATAGACAGGACAGTCATCATGCTAGACAAATGATCGGCAATATGGACCAGTGACATGAGAAGTCAATGGTCCAAGAAGGTTGCACGGGCTCAAGGACCAGTTACATATGAAGTAACTGATCCAAACCATCTGTTCGGCCATGAGACAGCCGAACAAAAAGAAAGGACTTCAGTCAAGTATTGGAGCATAGGGAACATTCTGGAAGAATCCAGAAACAGAAGTATTCCGTTAAGGAATAAGATTCCGAGAATGTAGGGTCTGAGAAAGATACCCAACGAGTATGGGATGTTCGGCTCTTTATGGAAAAGAATCCGAAGAGGACTCTTTTCTGATAAACTGATAAAGGAAACGAGAATCCTTGATATCCTAGGTTTCCTATACGAGATGGGAATCCTATGGCAACAGAGATGCTTGGGCAACGAGCATACATAAATCTATAAATATGAGGTAAACCTAGAGGCAAAAGGTACGCAATACATTGCTTTCATACTGCTTTCCTACTGATAATTAGGGTTTGATTGCTAGTACGTGATACTAACTTTTGCATCGGAGGGCCTTTGCCACGAGAGGCAAAGGTGCGCTCACCTCCCTGTCTATTTTGCAGATTAGGGTTCCGACGACGAATTAGGCTTCCGGTCAAGTTGCACGAGAAGCTGTTATCAATTAGACCTAGTCAAAGCACTAATTGAATTTGTCCACCTCCAAATGGCTTGGAATGGCTTGCTATTTATAGGCCAAGGCTCCTTCTCCCTCTTACCCAAAATCTCTCTCTCTCTCTCCATATCTCATTTTTTTATTCAACTTGTCGTGCTTTCTTTGAAAGATCAAGATCTAGTTCTAGGCTTGCATGGCTAGATTTGGTACTTTGGATTTGATTTTGGAAGATTTGATGGAGAAAGAATGATGGTTCAAAGATTGTGTGAATAGGTAAATATATAAGGACAATGGAGGATAGATTTTAGCTTGAAAGAATATAAAACCCTAGATTGAAAGGATGTAAGAAGATCATGGAAGATCAAGGCAAGGTACAACCAAATCTCTCTCTCTCTCTCTCTCTCTCTCTCTTGTACAATGTACTTATATATATATATATATATATATATATATATATATATATATATATATATATATATATATATATATATATATATATATATATATATATATATATATCTATGTACAAGAAATATATAAAAGAAAGTACTTAAAGTACTAAATAATCTTTTAAGACTTCCTAGGCCAAGAGTTTCCTAATAAACAAATCTTATTAAACACATGTGTACTAGGTAATAAAATAAGTATATATACATATATATATAAAGGTGTGTACCATGCAATCTAGGTAATTTCCCAATATCCAATAAAAAATTATAAGATCAAAATCCCTTATTAAAATAGTCCAAATTGGCACATGTTTCATTATAAAATTAGATTATGTACTTAGGAAATCTAGGGTATTAAATCTACTAAGAACATACACACACACACACACACACACACACACACACATATATATATATATATATATATAAGTATATCATCGCATGGGAAATCTAGAAAAATGTTTTATTTAATAAACCCTAGTACTTGTTGGCAAGACTAATGCTATTATCCAATGGGTAATAATTTTCCTAGCGGTTATTGACCAATGGATAAAAGGGTGAGGTACTATATACACTAGAATAATACCATATGTCCTTTAGGCATGTGTATATATACCTATATATAACTATATCTTTGTACTTAACAATCTAGCATAGATATCTTTTTAATGGAAGGTCTATTGTCCAATGGACAAAAGTTTTCCTAACTTTTATCGTTCAATGGGTAAAGATCCAAGATGACAAGTATGACTTGATTGACTAGTCATAAATATATGTGTATGTATATGTATATAATAACCTAGGTCCAAAAGGTTTCATTAGGGTTTGAAAGGTTCAAAAGGTTCAAGGAGATTCAAAAGGCTCATCTAGGTTTAGGAGAAAGTAACTAGATGAATTGGTAGTTTGGTTCTTCTACCTAAATGGTTAGAATCTAACTATACTTGTCGAGTAGAATCTCTAACTAAGAAATATAATTTTAAAAACTAAAATCTAATTATGATGGATTTTTAGAAATTAAAAAGGGATTTCAAACGCAATCCAAGTAATTAAAAATTTAAATTTAAATTTTTAACGAAATTTTTATTTACAAAAAATCAGGGTTGTTACAGACGATGAACTTACCATCATTTGCAATGATTGGGATTTAAAAGAAGTGGCTCAAGTAGAAATGGACGAGGACTTGATATACAAAATTGAGAAGATTTAAGAGAGCTTAGAGGTAAGTTCGAAAGCAAGTTCTAGCTTTGTGCCAGATTCTACATCAAATATCAAATATCCATTGGTAATTGATCTAAATTATATTGATATTTCATATCCATTTAAACTGTCTACTAATGCTATGAGACAACATTTAAGGCCTTTATACATCACAGCATGTTTCGATGGAATTCCTCTTAATAGAATTCTGGTGGATAATGGGTAGGGGTGTGCAAAAAACCCGCAACCCGACCCGACCAGAAGGGTCTCGGGCGGCTCTGAATAGGTGCTTCGGTTGGGTAAAAGTTGGGTTCTGTTAAAAAAATGAGTTTCGGTTTGGACTTCGGGTTTGTGCGTTCCTTACCCGCAGGGGTTGGACCTGACCCGACCAACTTAAAGGCTAAACCGATCAACCCGACCCGGAGTAAAAAATTGGACTCGCGGACGGGTCTATACCATCGGTCAGTTCGGTTGCGGGCCTGAATTTTTCTTACCCGACATGGTCGGGTCGGGTTCAGGTTGTGGGCCGTACTCGACCCGCCTGACCCGTGCATACCCCTAATAATGGGGCTATAGTAAACATTTTACCCTTTCGAACCCTAAAAAAGTTAGGGAAGGGAAGGGCAAAATTGATCCCAACCAGCACATCCATTGCAGGATTTACGGGGAAAGCCAACATGCAAAGGGAATAATCTCAATTAGATTGGCTATAGGTGGTATAGAAATTAATACCGCTTTCTTTGTAGTTGATACATATGCTAAATATAATGCTTTATTAGGGAGAGATTGGATCCATGTTAATGGATGTATTCCTTCATCTATGCATCAGGAATTAATGATTGTCAAATATGAGAAAGGCAAAGAAGTGGGTTTTGAAGGAATCAAAGCTGATCCACATCCCTTTAGTGCTACTGCAAACTTTGCTAAAGTAGAAATGTACAAGTCAGATGTAGTTCCTTTGAGTGAACTACTCTAGGTTGCCACTAACCTAACCAACGAGTTGGAATTGGGAGAATTGGCAGAACTGAAATCAAAGCTGAAACAAGTTGTTGATTATGAATCAGACACCCCAAAAGATGATGCTGCTTGGATGTAAGTCCAAGGAAGAGGCTGAAGAAGAAGCCAACTCATTGGCTTTAATAAGATATGTTGCTCTAGGAATCGAAAAAAAGATTCATGAAGACAATATATGGGAAGATGTTTTGTTAGACAAGCCTTGTGTGGAGAACAAACAATTAACATCTGGGGAGCAAGTCGAATCCCAAGAAATAATTCTAACCCGGTATTTATTAACTGACAGCTTGAACCATATATGAAAGCTAAGTTAATAGAACTGTTGAAAGCTAACAAAGAATGCTTTCCTTGGAGTTATAAGGAACTACCTGGATTGGACAGAGAATTGGTGGAGCATAGGCTACCTATCAAGCCACAATTCAAACCTATTAAACAACCAACCAAGAAGATGAGTCTAGAAACTATTCTAGGTGTTAAGAAGGAGATGCAAAAGCTTTTGGATGCAGGCTTCATTCGGACAGCCAGGTATGTCGAATGGCTATCTAATATAGTTCTAGTGCCTAAAAATAATGGAAGTATCAGATGTGGGCACATGCCCTTGAAATTCTTTAAAATCGGGTGCGCCCCTTTTTGGAAAAACGCGACGAAACGTCTCGATTCAGAGTCGCCACTCAGGTTTTATGGTCAACCACCCAAGGAACCGAATTTGAAACATTTGCTATGTTTTGATTTTGAAAAGGTGTAGACTAGTCCGTTGTCACCTTCGATATCTGAGGTTCAGAAGCCAGGTTACGAGAGGGGAAGGGTTTTAAAGCACCCCTATCGCCCAATCCGGAGATCGGTCTCTACTCAGGCATTTTGTAAAATAGTTGATTCTCTCTTTTAATCATTTCTAGCCAATTAGGGCTAGGGAACAGTTAAAGGAGATTAAACTGTAACAAGTTTGCAGTATGTGATAAAATGGTATGTTTGCTTTATTGAAACAAGTAATAAAGATTGAAAACAGACTTCTATGAGCATTTTAAATAGATTGTGACACACTGATCCAAGGGAATCTGCGCAGGAAGAAAGCCACCATGCACTCAGCAAGTCACTGCATGCAGACCTGACCTACGCACGCCATATATGGACTGGCGTACTCCAGTAAACTTAAACTCATAGCCCTTATTTTTAACCCTCTGGGCTCTGGAAAGGACCAGTGCACACCCAGGACAAACCACGCAGTTTATATCATAGTTTATATTTAGATACAGACATTTAAAATGGCTTTAAAGTCATAAAATAAGCAGAATACCCCATAAACAGTGTGGGGGAGTAAACAGAGGCCAAGGCCTAGTTGCCATGCTATGGCCAGCCACTGGGCTAGATCTAACTGCCATACGCCAGTGTCTGGGTACCGTACGCCAGTCAGATCTTTTGTCCAGTGCTTGGCTTCACATCTTCCGGGCTCTAGAACATGACTAGAAAGATCCCAAAGGCATTCCAAAGTAACAAAACCACATATTGAATATTACAACTACACAATTCTAAGTATGGAAAACTGTAAACTGGTTTTTAACATGCAATAAGGTGATGACATATTAAAAAGAACAGAAAATAGCTAATCACTGATCCCCACGCCAATGCTACACATACAGCCATTACTGGCATACGCGTACTTTGAATCGGCATGCGCCAATTCTAGCCATGCATGGTTTTTGAAACCTTGCTAGCTTTAGGGCCAGGACTGGTATTGATTACCAGCCTTGACCCTGCCAGCCCCCCTCAAGGATCATAACAGAAAGCTTTACAAAGGTGGTATACCTTTGGTTTTGAGTTTTGATGGAATATTTGAGCTTGAACTTGAGGTTTGAGGGATGGATGATGGGTGTTTGAGTGTTAATGGTGTATGGGAAGGTCTCTTGTTTACTCTTTCTATTGATGAAAGGAGAGTAAGAAAGAAACCAAAGGAAAAGAGAGAGAAAGAGACTTGGAACTTTTGTGGTGGTTAACCCCTTGTATATAAATGCAAGGGGGTATTTATAGGGGATGAGAGTGAGAAAGAGAGGGGTTGTAACCAGCTCAAGGGGCTGGTTGGGTTAGTGAGGGAAGTCTCCATGCATTAAATGCATGGGACTTATTTGATATATGTTGTAGGAGAGAGGGGGGAACATCCCCTGCATGAGTACACCAACCAGATGAATGTACAGGATTCTGGGGGGCCCAAAAGTCTTGTGCACGTGGTTGAATAAAGGTGATCTGACTGGCTTTGACCGGCCAACGCTTATAAAAAACCTGCGTGTGCCAGTAACAATCTGGTCAACTGTCAAAATTGACCGATGACTGACATGTGGCAGTTTACCAGCGCACTCCAGTTTTGTACCAGCATACGCAAGCAGGGTTTTACTGAGGCCTTTTGGTTCTGGCTTGAAGGGTTTGAAAAGGGTTTGAAAGGGTTTGAATGAAGTTTGGAATGCTCAAAGCTCAAACACACTAACATTCTCTGGACGTTCTTGACCTTAATAATCATTGGGGAATCAAAGACCATAAGTAAACTAATGTGGACAGTCCAGAATGGGGTGTCTACATTAGTCCCCTTTTGATGGCACTTCGAGCATTGACTTGGTACAAGTAATGTCAAAGGTTTCTAGACACCCCTTCCAGGCTATCCAGAATAGAACATGCTAGCAAAATAGACACGAATACTTAAAGAACCTAATTGGTTGATTAGACGGGATATGCCGTCGTTGATTTGGATGGACAAGACAAGCCGTCGCAAAGGCGGACTCTCCTAAGGAGTAATTAGTTGCGGACGAATCGTCGCTGCTAGGGGTATAATTGATTGGACGGATAGATCATCGTTGATTGAATTGATTTGAGGGACGGGGGGACCGTCGTTGATTGAACTGATTTGAGGGACGGGTGGACCGTCGTTGATTAAATTGATTTGAGGGATGGGCGGACCGTCGTTGATTAACCTTTGATTGAAAACATGACTTGGGGCCTAATGGCCTGCTATTTGAGAATAATTTTGATGTAGAAGAGCGATTGGGCCTCAGGCCCAAATCATAAAGGTGTACGCAGGTGGGTTAGCCACGTACGCAGGTATGGGTAGCAGACCCAAGTCCAGATCCGGCCCAACTCTTCTCTTCTTCTTTTTATTACTGGAGATGAAAGGAAACCGCCATACAGCGTTTTCAAAAATCTCCCTCTTTTCCAAAACTCTCTCTCACGAACTCTCCCTCTTTCTTACTCAAAACCAACACAACCCACAACACCCATACAATATAGTGATGGCAGAGGTGGGTAATGCTAATGATCAAGGCGGTGGCGACGAGGGTGTGGGCAGCATACCCTTAGGAAGGATTCTGTTCCTTCCCAAAGCAGGGCCCATAATCGAGGGAGCGCAAGCACAGATGGCGAGCGCTCCGAATACAGAGTCGCCACTCGGGTTTGAAGGTCCGAAACCCAAGGAACCATATTTCGAAGCACCTGTCGCACTGTTTGATTTGAAAAAGTGAAGGAACCAGTCCGTCATAACCATATCTGGGTTCGAGAGCCAGGTTATGAGAGGGGAAGGGTTTTAAGGCACCTCTCTCACTCAATCCAGCGATCAGTCTCTACTTATGCATTTTGTGAAAATATTTGTGATTCTTCTTTTGTTAATCAGTTTTTAGCCAATTAGGCGGGGGGAACAGTTAATCAGGGATTAAGACTGTAACACTTTGCAGGATGTGATCAGAAATAGCATGGATGGATGGAATGATAACAAGAAATGGGATAAAACCCAACACTGTGATCAGATACCCAAAACAGTGCTTTGTATGAATTTGACGCGAACAGTGGCCAACTTACATGCATGGATCTACATACATGCAAGTTCTCCAGCGCGCGCTAGACTCATGCACACATGCATGTGTTGACATCCTACAGCAAATTGAATTTTATCCCCTTCTGGGCTCTGGAAGGACCAGTGCTCACCCAGGGGGCAAACCAAGCAGTTTATATGTACTGACAGTAATTTAAAATTACAAATAGAACTAATTAAGTTGAAGCATAACCCCTAAACAGTGGGGCTATTAAAACAAAGGCCAAGGGCCAAGTTGCCCATGCAAAGGTAGTCACTAGAAATCAGATGACCAGCGCGCGACAGAGTGATACAGGCACGCGTTGGCCATGACTGGACTTCCAGGAATTGCTCTTGCATGCCTGGGCTCTAAGACATATTCAGAAGCAACCCAGGGGCATTCCAAACCAAATAAATAAGCAACTTAAGCTAAGCTATGGATTTTAACATGCAAAATAGTGGATTAATTCTAATCATGCTTCACAGTAATTTAATAGTACAGTATAAATAAGAAATGACCAGCATCCCATCCCCACGTGGACCATCACATGCAACCTAAGAGGGAAGCGCGTGACAATGGATCCAGCGCGCGAGGGAGTGCCAATGCACGATCTCTAGAAACTCTACTGACTTAGGGTCAGGATTGGTATTGATTACCAGCCTTTGCCCTGCCAGCCCCCCTCAGGGATCAAAACAGTAAGTAGTATGTATGTTGTACCTTTGCTTGAATGGTTTGGAAATGGATTGGACAAGGTGGTAGAGCTTGTGAAATAAGTGTATGAAGATAGTAAGAGTGATAAGATAGGAAGAGTATTAGGGGTTGCGTAAACTTTTTTGCTTGATTTTTGGTAACCCTTGTAATGGAAGAATAAAGGGGTATTTATAGGAGGTGGGAGAGTGTAAGGTTGGTGGTTAACTTGGCCATGCAACCAGCCAACAAGGCTGGTTGGCCTTACTTAGTGGAGAAGAGTTCCACAAAGGTGATAGGAGTGGTTGTGAGGGTGGTGCTACCCATGCACCTACAAAACGCTATTCAGACGACGAAAATGGGGTTGTATAGGTCAGCAGACCCCTGATCATCACAAAAATCCAACTGGAAAAAGGTGATGGAGACAGATATTGACCAGCGCGTGTGAGAGCCAGTCCAATGCCCGCGTGAACCACCAACTTTTGTGCTAGTCAACAGTCAAAGTGTGACCTTTGACCAACACCTGGCAAACTAACTAATGCGCGTGAGAGCCAGAGCAACGCACGCTGGTCAAACCCAAGGTTAGGGCTTTGACTTTAGGGTTTTGGGGTTTAGAAGGGGTTCTAATCACTCCAAGTTCAAGCTTTTCCATTCTCAAGACTGTTTTTTATCTGATTCATCATCGGGGAAACAAAAAAAATCGAAAAATGAACGATCGGGAGACCCAAATTGGGGTGTGTACAGTAGTCCCTCTTTGACGACACGCGGAGCACCATTGAGCTGGTACGGGTAACGTCAAAGATTTCTAGACACCCATCAAATCTGCTCAGAAGCCGATTAATGTAAAATGCAGATAAATATATAAAAATACCATGCACCACTGGATTGGAGAGCAGATCGATTGTCGATGTGAACTCTCCTGGGGAAAATAAATAGATTCTGACGGATGGATCATCGCTGATTGAAAATTGGACGGATGGATCGTCGCTGATTGATAATTGGAGCACACGCGGGCGGACCACTGTTTGGGATATAAAAATGCTCCAGGGAGGCGCGCGCGTATGTGCGTCCAATTCGTTGTGATGCCATAATAAGAACACATGGGTTGAAATAATAGGGATAAATGAGATTGGGCCTGGCTTGAAGCTGGATTGGGCCTGAGGCCCAAGTTGACCATCACGCGATGAAGCGACTCCTGCACGCGTGTGAGGCTTGTGAGGGTTTGGATCTAGAACAGGCCTAGACCTAGCCCATACGTGTTTCCGTTTCATATATTGACGGGGACACTCTGAAATCGCTCACAGCAGTTTCAAACTTCTCCTAACTCTCTTCTCTCTCAAACCCTTCTCTTAAAACCCTTGATCTTGCTCCAAAACCAAGAAACCCAAACGTAGCAAAACATCCATGGCGGAACACGGTAATGGTGGCGGCGTGGGAGAGGTTGCTGATCGGCCGGAGGACCGAGGAGGGCCAATGGAAGTCAAAACAGTGGATCAAATGGCACAGAGGAGCCCGTGGGTGATGGTGCAGCGGTTACAGGTGGCGGCGATGCAGATCAGAGCCGCGAGCAGGAGGTTAGTGGCCAGGAGGCCCATCGTACGACGGAGGGGGAGGAGCGCGCGATGGAGGAGGTTGGGACCGTGGGGCGTAACGTCGTGACATTGGGCTAGAGTACAGTGGCAAGGGGCTTGCCTGTAGTTGGTAGGAGTTCAGGCGGTGCCAAGGGTGGTGATATTAGGTCGAATGGGTCTCCGCCAAGGGACTCGGCGAGAGGCAAGGGTGCTGTGATCAAGGATGAAGGGATGACAGAGGCTTCTTTTATGTATAGTGAGGAAGATGTGTTGTTTTGGCCAGCGGTGACATCGTCGAGTCATAGGCCGGTTACTAAACAGGACGTTGCAGAGTTTTTGAGCGACGAGAGACTAGCCCAACTTCTTGAGGAGAACCCTGCGATTGGAATCGCAATTTTGGAGTCTCGGGAGGAGCGAGAGAGAGAGATAGCAACTTTGGAGGCGGCGGCAAGGGCCGAAAGGGAGAGAGCCGAGGAGGAGGAGGCTCTGAGAGGCATGGGGGCCGAGGAGAGAGCCGGAGCAGAGGCTCAAGGGCCTAGCGTGACAGCAGTGACAGAAGCGGAGGGCTTGACTCGTGTCCCTTTTTCAGCAGAAGAGTACATGCCTCCCACACCACACTTGTTTGTTCCATCAGGTTTTGCAGCGTACAGGCCACGGTGGACAGAGTATGACGCTGAGCTTGCTCTGAGAGACCCCGAGACTCACATCTCGAGTAGTTGGACAGAGGTATATTCTTGGAATCCCCCTTTGTAATTCAAATTCGTATTTGTTTACATGCACTTGTACTGAGAATAATGTACAATGATTTTTCTTTTTAAAACAAACCATGTTATGATACCGTAGTCCTTGTGTTGTATACCATGCATATAATAACTTGAACCAACCATCTGTCGCTAGGCTGCATTGATTACCTAGAACTTGAGAATGAAAGCCCTTTATGCTGACATATCCCCTTGTTGCTTATCTTCGTATTTAAAGCACGCGAGAGTGAGGCAGAGGGATATTCGCGGCTTTGGTGGCGCATGTAGTTCCCTTGAGCTATACAAGAACTTACCGCCAAGAGTAAGGCAATTGGTGGACGAGGCGGGCTTTGGTGAGTTCATACAGACTCTTTCCCCGGTCAGAAATGACCATGCTATACTGGTAGCACTTGTAGAGAGGTGGAGAGATACCACCAATACCTTCCACCTACCTCCTGGGGAGATGACTGTAACACCCACGGACTTTGCGGCGATCACCGATCTGAGAGTTGGAGGAGAGCCCATTCCGTTTGATTTGGGCATTCATGAGGACCCAACGGCACTAGAGTGGTTTCTAGGAGAAGTACCCAAGATTGAGGAGGGGATGGTGAGGTATGGGCAGTTCGAGAAGTACCTTAGGAAGAAGGTGACAACCGAATAGGAGGTAGAGTGGATGGCTAGGGCGTACCTGTTATACCTCTTTGGTGCTTCCTTGTACCCAAGCAGGCGGAGCAAAGTGCACCTGTCGTACTTGCCAGCTTTGAGGGACCTGAGGACAGCCTCACGCTTTGACTGGGGTGGAGCAGCACTAGGTATAGCTTATGGCTTCCTAGGGGACTCATCGAGGACAGAGCAGGGAGTTGCTGGCTATTGGAGGATCTGGGAGGTATAATTTCCATATTATAAAGTACAATTTCCATTATACTTGTCCATTTGATTGCATAGCCTGATTGACTGCTTTATTATCATATACCCCGTGACTGATGCTTTTGAATGTTTAAACATTGTAAAGCTATGGGCCTACGAAGTGCTACGGATGTATCCGCCGATGTGCAAACATCCTGATCTGAGCGCCCTCCCGCACGCGCTGATTTGGAGCTAGAAGAACATGGGAACGAAAGAAGGAAGAGGTGACCCAAATGCCTTCCAGTTGTACTTGGACGAGCTGAGAGCATCACATGTATAACACGAAAGACTCCCATAGTCAGTCATGTATTTCTTTTTTATTGCTTTAATGTTGTTGCTGATCAATTGTATGTATTGCATGTTTGTCCTATTTGCAAATCAACCGGGATCCTTGGAGAGTAGCAGGGCCAGAGCTTGAGTACTTGGCTAGGAGAAGGGCTGTTACGGCTAGCAAGGTGCTACTAGAGTCAGCCTTTGGCTGGCAATGGTACCTGGGAGACCGAGTGACACGTCAGTCACTTGGCTATGCTGAGTTTCAGGTACCAAGGACACTTCCACCATGGGCCTCACACACAAGAGAGTACACATTGGCCGAGCTGGAGACGTTCACACAACTTGACACCAACCTGACACGCTACTTGCGTCCTGACATGGATTATGCCACGTACCAGAGAGAACGTTTGGCAGGGCCACTAGGAGTTCGAGCTTTCAAAGAGATGCGGGGTCAGGCTCGTGAAGCTGCTGAGGATAGGAGAGCTGCTGCTGAGAGACAGAGTGGTGGAGAGGGCCGTGTGAGGCAGAGCCGGAGTGGACCAGTAAGAGGCAGACCGCCAGAGTTGTTATGGAAATCTCAGTGGTGGACACACAGGGCAACCCAGCTGAGATACACCTGGTTCATGCTAGAGCTGAGCCTGCGCCAGTTACTGTTCCGGTAAGACATTATAGCTTCCATTATTGCACTTCAATAGAACTGAATTATTTTTTGAACTATTCGATAACTCCAAATCACTTTTGCAGGTTCCAAATGAGTGGGTGAACGAGGTTGTTCGTCGCATGCTTGCGCTGGAGAATGTGGTGAGAAGAGCGGCAAGTGGTTTGCCATTGGACTTGCGCTACCCAGCACTAACTCCACGGCCAGTGGTTCAGAGGTCTCAGGTATACCCTTCAGAAAATGATACACTCCTGCTTTTGATACTTGATGTATGCATCCTCTTTCGATACATAATATGCTTTGATGGCCTTTGATTTGAAGTTGACCGTACCTGCTTTCAAACATTCGATATAGAATATCCACAACATATACTAATGCACAGAAATTTACAATACAGGCACAAGGCAGGGCGGCTCCTAGGAGGAAAAGCGCCAGGGATCCTCCACAGAAGAAGATGGCAACAAGAACTCCTACACCTCCGATCACAACTCGGCGACAGACACGAAGCGCACAGCCGACAACTGCAAGCCGAGAGGCAGCCAGAGAAGTCGTGGCTTGGCAGAAGAGAGATACCGGATAGAGATGCGAGAGAGGACATCTCAGCAGGAGCAAACAAAGAAAAGGAAGAGGATTGAGCAAGAGCCCTCTGAAGAATATGAGGAAGAAGAAGAAAAGGAGGGAGAAGTGGAGGAGCGCTCGTACACCAGCAGTGGCTCCGATGACTCTGCTGATGAACCTACATACAAGAGGGATCCTAGGGAGGAAGAAGAGGACGACGAGGAAAACGTCGGTGATACCAACTGGCTTGGAGATGACTGAGGACTACCATTGAGCCTATTTTACTTTCTGCATTTGATTTTTGCTTTCAGGCCTGCGTGCCTACATAGATAGATAAATGGAGGGCCGGTGTGCCCTAGTTGACATGGATATTGGTTTTCGTGGCCTGCGTGCCTTTTTGACTTGGTGGGCGGATGTGCCCAAGTAGATATGGTGACTTTTGATTGGCCGAAGTGCCCATGCATAGTAGTTCTACCGTTTTGACATGGATAGATCTTGGAACTTAGTAGTAATAAAATTTGCATTTTATGGTTCATTAACTCTTGTAAAAGATAAGAAAAAACAAAAACCTACCACTAATACCAAACTTGAGTTGACGACGTACTGAGACTGTTTACGAACACATATATATGTACAAGTGTGACTAGCTCAAATGAAAGTGGACAAAGTGTCCTAGGATACAACTAGGACACAGGGATACGAGAAATATAATGAAATCTTGGGCATTAATGAACCAAAATTCAAAATACTTCAATTTAGACGAAATTGATGCTACTGTAAGGTCAAATATGTACAACATGACCTACATGAGTCGACAGAACTAAGAAAAACATTATGGAACAAGATTTAAACCCAAAAATGTTTAAAATGCCACAAAAATGGACATAAGACGCAAAACATGACTGGATTATGTCTCGAACTGAAACCGACACCTCCGTACAATCACATTAGTCTCATATGACCTGTACAGCATGATAAAACTTGGCAAAACCCCTTAGAACAAATTTTGACCTCTCAAAACTCCAATTTGGTCCAAAATCTTCGTTGAACGCGATAATTCGAATCCGATTCTTGGACATAGTCACATATACTCATTATGACTTGGTGGAACCATCAAAAGTGCAAAAAAAAAAAACCTTTGGAACAAAAAATGACCAAAACTGGACAGTAGGCTATCAAAACTGTCAAATTGCAGACTGCATATGCGAGAGCTGAACTGGAATTATCGCGCGAGAGAGGAACGTATGCATGTCGAAGTGGGACTGTCGCGCGATGGTCAGTTTCTGCTAAGCTACCTTTGTTTGACCAAATCACTCCTTTAAAGCACAAAAAGCCTTGTCATCTCCCCCCAAACGTCCTGCAGACAATTTTGAGATTATAGGAGAGGATGTCCTTGCATTGCAAGGTGTCCTAACACCTTGCATGGAGTTTATCCCTTCGCACGAGAACCGAGGATGATATTTCTGAGAATTTGCCTATAAAAAGGAAGAAGCTAATGGCATTGAGAGCTTAAACTTCTTGTTCCAAATATTGTAAACTCCCATCATTTGAAAATGGAAAGCCCACTACCAGCCTTGCTTGATCCTTGGTTATCGAGGTTCAAAATTATCGACTGGTTGAGCTCCCGATCACGATGCTTGACCTCGATCTAAAACCTTCGATACGTGGGCCACGTCTCAAACTCCTCAGAGCTAAACTTACGCACTGGGATCCTTCCATGCATGTTTTTTGGTTTAACGACGATGAGCTATGTCCCATTGTCGAGGAATTCCAAGCATACCTTCATGGTTTTGCAAACTCCCATGTACTTGCTGTTCCTCCACTCCAAGAGGATATGCATCTCCTACTACGAATGACACTCAACATTTCTGAGGAGCTGACAGCAACCATAATCCACGACGGCGAACTCGACATTGCACATCTCATCGAGCTGTATGGTCCAGAGGGAAACTTGGAAGGTCATGTCGAGCAATCTCACATGCAATTCGCTCTTTTACTCTGTGCATTGGCGGCCTATATGCTGGTTCCTAGCGATGGAAAAGCCAGCCCGAGCCTAGTGAGCATCGCTTCACAAATAGAGGCTCGCAAGAACGTATTCCCCATAGTCGGCAAAAACCATGATGGGCTTGGACTTGTTCAAAAGCGGCCAAACAAATACATTCAGCAGAAGCCCGCGCTTGCTCTAGGTAGATTCCCATTCAACTTACCTTTTTTAGGTTTTCACACATTCTATTTTTACCTCAACTCTCAGCTAAGGCTAAATTTGGGGTTCTCTCTGGTTTTTCCATTCTAGCTTTATGTGGCTCCTTACTTATCTTTTCGCTCATGCAGCTATGGCTATCAGACAAACTTGGGCTACTTGTAACCCCTAAGGCAAATTGGCCCCATCTGCCTGGACGAATGCATCAAAGAGGTATGCTATACCCAGAAATGTCCATAGAGGATTGGTATGCATTCATGAACGAGATGTCACCACATGAAATCGTTTGGAGGCATGAAGCGCTGAATATCTCGAACATGGCCACAAATTCTGTAGGTTTCGAGAGGATGGTGATTTCTGGGCTGACTGCTTTCACATTCTACATCCCAGGTCGAATCCTTCGCCAACTAGGCATGAGTCAAGGACTACATAAAGCTGGGGTCAAAACTTTCCATATTCCTACATTCACTGCCCAGAATCTGATCGGATATGAACACAATTGGGGTTTGAGATAACTTGGTAGAGTGGATCCAGATTTCAGCACAAAACTCAAGCATCGCTACAAAGTATGGCTAAGAAAAGAAATTGCAAAGAGACAAAATTTAGACTGACTCTTGACAAGACTCCAATGATTTAGAATAAACTGTGAGCCTATGAAGGCTTTTAGCATTTCATTCTGTTTCTATGCTTAACTGTTTTAAAGACTCTGCTCAGCCTGTGTAATTGGAACGCCCCGAATTTCGGGAACGTTAAAAGGATATTTTCATTGAAAATATAAATAGAATCTGGCTCAACATTACATCATAATTCTCACAAGAGTACTTTTATTCAACAAAAGGAGGGGAAACTAGGGTTCCTATCTACTGCTCTGCCTGCTCCTCCATCCTAGCCAGCTCCTCGGCTCCGAAAGTCTCCAAGGTGTAGAGGTCTCCCTGTTCATCTACAAAGTCTGACACATTATACCAACGTCGCCACCAGTATAATATGTCAGGGTCACCAAAGGTAACACCATGTGCTACGAAAGCTCAGTAGAACAATCCCATACCCGCTAACCTATAACTTACACATGATAGGGCATAGAATCAGTGAGATCCACATAGCACATGCTTATTTAACAAAACAATTAACAATGACACATCCATATTCACTATTCAACTAATGTCGGTGTCCGTGATTTCTGAGTTTCTCCTACGCGATATCTTGTAAACCGTGTCTCCATTTTCCACTTTTCATTTTCCAAATCAACATTTCCAAAATCATTTTTACACACCCAACCTCGGTTCCGCCGCTCCGGGTTCCCGAGTATCCGCACAATGGTTCCGCCGCTCCGGGTTCCCATTGGCACACAATTGGCATTGGCACCTCTCCGTGGTAACCAAGCCACACACACCCTACCTCGGTTCCGCCGCTCCGGTTTCCCATTGGCACACAATTGGCATTGGCACCTCTAACCTTGGTTCCGCTGCTCCGGGTTCCCGAGTATCCGCACAATGGTTCCGCCGCTCCGGTTTCCCATTGGCACACAATTGGCATTGGCACCTCTTTGCAGTAACCAAGTCACACACCCTACCTCGGTTCCGCCACTCTGGGTTTTCGGGTATCCGCACAATGGTTCCGCCGCTCCAGTTTCCCATTGGCACACAAAACACACACTACACAATGGGCTACCACGTCCGGCCATATTGCGGTTTCCAAAATATTTCACCTTTTCAAAACACGCCTTTTCACTAACCACACCCTAGGTGTCATGTTTCTACTTTCTCGATTTTCGTGTTTCGTTTTCATGCAACGACTCCGCGGTAGGACTTTTCACATATGTAATCATAAATCATTCATAGTAATCTTGAAACTAAACTAGCAGGATCATCCAACTCTATATTACTAATCATGCTCAAACCACTACTTGAAGCATAACGCCACATGTACGAACGCCTTTGGAGTGAAAATCACTTATGCTTTACAATAAGACAAGTAATACAAACAATTCATAACACATGCACATAACCATCTAAAGATCAAAATATGAATACTTCTATCAATGATAAAGTCTTGTCTTTTGAAAAACCATTCTTTCTTCCTTTGTGGGAAATTCAAAACAACACATGTTTATTAGAGTAGAAGTCGATTATTCCAACATGCTCATACTTCCATTAGCGAGAATAAGTTTACTAACTACTCCCTCTGTCCCATAATGTTTGGCATTTGCAGGAATGCATGCCATTTTTAAATTGCATATATCTTTCAATTCATAATGTTTTAGGCAATTTTTTGAACTTTGTTTAATAGAACAAATTAAACTCTATCAAACAAGATCCATATTGCTTATAAAAAAATTTGGATTAAAAGATATAGTTAATTTTTTCATAAGGCTGAAATAGTGAAAGTGCCAAACATTATGGGACGGAGGGAGTATCATGCATTTCAAACCTTATAGGCGATAGATAACCTTATATACTTAAAGTTAGGGTATAAGAAGATTCTACGTTATACTTTCCAATATACGGTTCTATGCTATACATAAAGTTAGTGGACTAGGGACTCTACATATACTTAGAGATATGGGATAAGATGATTCTACCGTTCTTCTTGGCGGTAAGGCGGCTACGGAAAAGTAAGTCAGCTATCAGACGAAGTGACTTCCTACGGTAAGCTTCCGGTAGCTTCGAAAGAGAAAGGTTTCTCTCGAAACTAGTTCTTGACTAAAAACTACTAACTTTTGGATCAAGAGGGTGGTCGGGTGGCAGTTTAGTGGCGGCTTAGGATGAGTTTCAAGAAAAACTTCAAGAAAAACTCAAGAACACCAAGAACAAGAAAGAACAAAGTAAGAACTCAAGTATTTCTAGAGAGAGAAGTTGAAAGGTTGGAAGGTGTGAGTTAAATGGCAAGGATGGGGGGCTATTTATAGCAAAAGTCTTGGCTATTACCCAAGGAATAAAATTTTCCCTAGCAATTATTGTCCAATGGTTAAGATTTTCCTAGAAAAATAATAGGTCAAAAGGTACATGTACCCATATATAAATATATTTGTGTACTTAGAAAATCTTGTAAAATACTTTATAAGGTACTATATAATCTTTTAAATTTTCAAGTATCCAATAAAAAAAATATAAGATCAAAATTTTCAAATAAACTAATCTAATAAGCACATGTTCCTATTATATTATTATATATATATATACACACACATGTCCAAGTTTTCAAATATAAATGTAGGTACTATTAGGTACCATATAATCCATCAAGATTTTCAAGTATCAAATAAAATATATGGCCAAGATTTTCTTATTAGAATAATTCAAGAAATACTAATACTTATATATTTATTAGTGTACTTAGAAATCTAGGAAATTAGATATTCACATATCTTTAATGCATATAAACACATGGGAAAATCTAGGAAGTGATTTATTTAATAAATCCTAGTACTAGTTAGTAAGACTAACTTATTCTCCAATGGATAATATTTTCCCTTGCATTTTTTGACCAATGGATAAAAAGAATATGGTAATATATACTTGAATAATATTTAAAATAACCAAATGTCCTTTAGGCATGTATATATAAGTCTATATATAACTATATATGAGTACTTTATCAAATCTAGCACAAAATATCTTTGATAGAAAATCTAGGTTTCCTATTGTCCAATGGATAAAAGTTTCCCTAACTTTTATTGTCCAATGGGTAAAGGTTCATCTATGGTTAGGAGATTCTAAATAAATGAATTGGTAGTTCGGTTCTTCCAACTAATCGGTTGAAAACTAATTCTACTTGCCACGTAGGATTTCTAGTCAAGAAATATAATTTAAGATTTTATTTTATACACTAGGAAAATATACAAGTGTTTCTACAAGTACACTTGTCTTTTGAAAATGACTAGATTGTCCGGTGCAAAGAAATATAATTTTATAAGTCTCAAATCTAGTTATGACGGATTATTAAAGTTAAAAAAGAATTTTAAAGGAAATCCAAGTAATTAAAAATAAAATTTAAATATTTAACCAAATTTTTATTTACCAAAAAAAATCAGGGTTGTTACAGTAATAGAAGTAGTAGTTTTAATACAATCGAAAGATTAAGAACTTTTCCCCTTCTGATCCAAATGTTGAATACCGTGCCGCTTTGAATGTTAAAGCACCCTTGGATGGAAAACCATGGATCAAGTTGATTGATTGTGACCGAATCTCACAGAGAGATTGCCTACGTATCCCTTTTCAAGGAATTAGGTCGCACGTAGTTCACGCTAAGGTTCACTCGTGTATTTTAGCTCTCCTTTTACGTTCTAAATTTTGCTTAGTGCTGCCACTTCGGGTTTTCGACCTAGCGAGCTTTGATTGATGCCTATTTATTTTTGCCTAGACCGCCTCCTTAGGTTTTTGGTCTAGCAGGCTTGCTCTAATTTTTGCTTGGAACCACCCACCCTTATGGTTTTCGGTCCAACAAGCTTCTCTCAGGGATAGTAATGCTTGAGTTGATCCAAGTTGATCAGGGTATTAAACTCGTTGCCGTCGAGATCAATGAGTTGAGTCGCTCCCCTAGAAAGGATAGTCTTAATTATGTAAGGCCCAGAACGCTTTGGTCGGAATTTGCCACGGGGATTGAACACAGGTGCTCGAATCTCCTTTGTAACCATATCCCCCTCGATTAAGTCCCTAGACTTCACCTTCTTATTGAATGCCCGGGTGATTCTTCGTTGATACCCCTGAACATGATATAAGGCACGGAGCCTCCTCTCATCAAAGAGCATGAGTTCAACAAATCTCCCGCTGAGCCTTTCGGATTCCGTGAGTCCACATTCTGCCACGATCCTCAATGACGGTACTTCAATCCCAATAAGGAGTACCGCTTCAATCCCGTAAACTAAGGAAAAGGGTGTTGCCCCTGTCGATGTTTGAATTGACGTTCGATACCCCCAAAGTGCCAGAGGTAGTTCCTCATGCCAGTCCCGGGCAGATTCAGCATATTTCTTGATAATCATCTCAATGTTCTTGTTTGCCGCTTCAACTGCTCCATTCGTTTTGGGGCGATAGACTGTTGAATGATGTATCTGAATCTTGAATTCCTCAAAGAGTTCCAAAACCCTGCATTTGAAATAAGTCCCATTATCTGACACAAATGCCAGCGGGACATCGTATCCATAAATGATGTTCTTCCTGATAAAATGAGCAACTTGAACAGCAGTCAGGGTTTTATAGGATTTAGCTTCTACCCATTTGGTGAAATAATCTATCGCCACTAAAATGAACCTATGGCCATTTGAAGCAGATGGTCTAACCATGCCGATGACATCGATACCCCACACAGAGAAAGGCCAAGGTGAAGTCATACAAAACAAATTGGATGGCGGGACATGCATAAGATTGGCATGAATTTGGCACTTGTGACAGCGGTGCACGTAATCCACACATTGCGATTCCATAGTGGACCAAAAGTATCCTTGTCGCAGGATCTTCCTAGCGAGCATGATACCGCTCATGTGAGGGCCACAGACTCCTTCGTGAATCTCTTCCATTATCCTGGTGGCCTTAGCACCATTGACATAGAGCTTATGCATCCCACAGTGAGATCTTTTGTACAGTTTCCCTCCACAAATGATGTATTGGGCGACCAACCTTCGCAATGCAATTTGATCCTTCTTAGTGGCCTCAGCCGGATATTCCCCACTTTCTATGAAAATTCCATAAATCATGGTACCAGGGTAGGCCATCATCAACATCATCAATAGCGTTGATATATTGATAGGCAGGACAATCTCACTGTTCGATCAGAATAGGGCGAAGCTTGACCCCCAAAGGAAGTTCGACCATGGAGGCTAAAGTTGCCAAGGCATCGGCAAATTGATTCTTCAAGCGAGGAATATGAGTGAAGGTCACATTGTTAAAGCGAGGAATGAGATCTTCCAAGTCTTGATGATAAGGTTTCAATTTTTCTTCACGAACTTTCCAGTCCCCGTTGGCTTGAGATACCACAAGATTGAATCACCAATGACCTCGAGCTTTTCAACGCCGAGAGTGAGGGCGGCTTCCATGCCAACAATGCAGGCTTCATACTCAGCTTGGTTATTTGTGACATCAAAATTGAGTTTGAACGCAAGCGGAATATGAGAGCCATCGGGAGTAATCAACAGTACCATGATCCCATATCCTTTCTGGTTAGCTGCCCCATCAAAATAGAGAGTCCACACATCTTCGACAACTGTCAACACTTCCTCATCTAGGAATGCAAAATCTGAGTCCTTCGGTCCATCCACAGGATGGTCAACCATAAACTCCGCAACTGCTCATCCCTTGACAGACTTCCTTGTAACATACTCGAGGTCAAATTCCGCCAGTAAGAGCAACCAACGTGCTAACTTACCAGTAAGCGATAGCATCTCAAACGGATATTTGAGAGGATCCATCCGAGAAATCAACTTCACTGGGTAAGCCAGCATGTAGTGTCTTAACTTCTTGGAAGCCCAAACAGGAGCCCATCACGTCTTTTCTAGAGCGATGTAGCGTTCTTCACATCCAACTATTTTCTTGCTCAAATAGTAAATGGCCTTTCGACACCTTTATATCCTTCTTGAGTGAGTAAACATCCCATGGATGAAGGATTTACAATCAAGTACATTATCAAAGGCTTCCCAGGCACCGGCGGCATGAGAACTAGAGGGTTCTGCAAGTAATTTTGAATAGACAAATGGGGTATCCATACAAATGGGGTATCTTTCTTGAGTAGACGAAACATCGGCTCGCAAGTTAAGGTTAACTTGGCGATGAATCTACTGATGAACTGAACCTTCCCCAAAAAGCTTCGTACTCCCTTTTTAGACTTTGGTGGCTTCATCTCAGGCACTGCCTTAATCTTTGATGGATTGACTTCAATTCCACAAGAAGTGATCATGAAACCAAGCATTTTGCCTGGTGTGACTCCGAAAGTGCACTTCTGCGGATTGAGACGCATCCGACACTTACAGAGTTGCTCGAAGAACTTCCGAAGTACAGGAATGTGCCCTTCACGAGTTTTTGACTTAGCAATCATGTCATCCATATAGACGTCAACCTCTTTGTGCATCATGTTGTGCAAGATGGTCGTAGCAGCCCGCTGATAGGTAGGACCAGCATTCTTCAAACCAAATGGCATGACCAAGTAGAAGTAAGTTCCCCACTCGGTGATGAACGTTGTTTTCTCACGGTCTTTGGGGGCCATGAGAATTTGATTGTAACTCGAGAATCCATCCATGAACGAGAGCATATCATGCCCCGCCGTATTATCCCCAAGCACATCAATGTGAGGTAAGAGAAAATCATCCTTGGGGCTTACTTTGTTCAAGTCCCTGAAATCGACACATACTCAAATCTGTCCATTCTTCTTAGGAACAGGAACAATGTTGGCAACCCAAGTAGGTTACTGAGAAACCATGAGAAAACCAGCATCAATCTGCTTAGTAACCTCATCCTTGATTTTCTGTACCCAATCCGGTCTCATCCGCCTTAGTTTCTATTTCACGGGTTTTGCATCCGGTAGTAAGGGGATTTGATGCTCCACTATCTTAGGGTCAATACCGGGGATGTCCGGATGAGGCCATGCAAAGATATCGCCGAATTCCGTGAGCAGCTATTTGAAATCATGATGTTCTTCTTGAGATAAGGTGGAGCCCACTTGAACCATTCAGGGATCATCCTCTTCTTTCAAGTTTATAGAAACTACTTCTTCTTTTAATGGCTGAGCATGCCTTTCATCTTCCCTCTCAATGAGGGCACGGGTTTCCTTGGGAATATCCCCATCGAAATCTATCCCTTCATCGTTGGGGTCGACACAGTTTATGTATAAATCATCTAAGTAGTCAGAAGTAGATTCTTTCATTTCATGAGACCCTTTAGGGTTGCCAAGTATAGCAGAATCAAACTTAAAATAAAAGCTATGACGTGGAGGGCCGAGAGGCACAAACTCTGACTCAGAGCTAGTTTTAGACGACTCAAAAGACTCTATGTCAGACTCAGACTCAAAAGTGTCATCAATGCAAGTTAAACGCAGTTTGAAAATGCAATTTTTAAAGCTACCCTTGGCTTCCACGATAAGGGAGGTGGGATCATCGAGGGCATCAGGCCCAAGCATGAACACTTCAGCTTCCTCGGCCAAACCCACTTGGGAGAATTCATGGAACAGATGCTCCAAGCTTCCCTAATTGAAAGATCCCAGCCAGTCAGTCTTTGCCTTCGGCTGACTAAGCTTCTTCTCGAATTCTGCCCTTGCTGGCTCTTCATCGCTGTCTGACCAAGTGTCATCAGTAAAAATCTCAAAGCCCGGTAGCAGCTCCCCAATCTCTGAATCAATAAAAGGCTCTGCCTGTCCAGTGTAAATAGCGTTCCCCATCTCACGAACGAAGTAGCTATCAAGATCACCATAGAGGGTTTGAGGTTTTCCCGTAATTTCCTTCTTTTGGCATCACTGGCAGAAATGATATACCCCAAACCAAAACGGCCCTCACAAGAAACAAAGGTAGTGAATTTCGGGATCCCTTGCTGGTGAATCCCTAAACCCAGGCCAGGTAGATAGGACATCTTTCTCATAATATCCAAGGCGACAGAGCTGATGATGAAGTCCCCGTCCACGTTGATGGCCAAAACTGAGCCGGATGTGTCAAAAGAGAAACCATCCAGATCGACGTCCTCTTCGCCGTGCATGATCCCCAGAATAGGAGTACCATCTTCCTTGAGTGGGCGAATCCCAAAATCTCCGCAGATAGTTAATGTGCCAGAAGGAAGTCCCAACATGACTTTTTGGTGGAGAGTGGATGGCACAGCCATGATGTCAGATCTATGGAGCCATGGCCTGCCCAACAAAAGATTGAAAGTGGCCGGGATGTCAACAACATGGAATTCAACATCCATTTTGAAACCCTCAGCATCGAGCTTGAGTATCAGCGTGCCTTCGACCATACGACGAGTGTTGTCGTATGCCTTAACGACCAAATTGGAAGGCGCAAAGTCCTTCTTAGCTAGTCCCAGATGATAAGCCACCCTCAAAGGGCAAACATTGATTGCTGAACCATTATCGATGAGGACGGTTGGAACCCAAAGTCGTTGGCATTTGATGGTGATATGTAAGGCGCGGTTGTGGTCAACCCCTTTGACTGGCAGATCTTTGTCAGTGAAGACCACGGTGTGCTTGGACGTACGTGGGAGGATGAGAGATATCATTGCCTTAGGAGTGATATCAGCTTTAACATCAAGGCGAGAGAGAGTGTGACAAAGCTTTTGACGATGCTCATGGGAGGAACAGATTAGTCCCCAAATTGATATGGCAACGGGAATCCGCTCAAGTTGTTTCTGAATCATGCCCATACTTGAAGAGCCAGTAGGTACCTCAAATGGTGCAGACCTTGGGAAAGAAGAAGGTTTGTTCCTTTGGTTAGAAGGATTGGACTAATTCGCAGTTTGTAGATTAGCAGGCTGAAAAATCCGTCCGCTCCTTGTGACATTGTGAACGTTTCCCAAAGAGGGCATGACCTGAGGGTCTTGGTCAATATCCTAAAGGTCAGCAGGGACCTCTCCCAGCTTGCGTTTTCCTTTGTCAGTGGGTGGTGCAACTATCGGCACCTCAATGTCCAAACCTGTGGAGACCCGTAAATCATCATAATTTCAGAAATCGTTTAATGCATGAAAGAATTGTATTATTAATAAAGTTGTACGTTTGTCTGTGGGGGTGTATGGATACGTCTACCGTTGTGTATCGGATATTCGGAGTATAGTTGGATTTTGAGTTTCGGTGTTGAAATGATGTGTGGAAGTGTTGGTAGCAATCGGGGTTTGATTTGATGAACGTTGGAAAAAAAATTTTGAATCTGTCTTTAATGTACAGGTACAGCTTTTTCTAGTACAGGTACATCGCGACCAGAAATTGTGAAATGCTGAAATTTCTGGGTACATGTACCGGTACTATCATTCCACGGTACTGGTACATCATGCAAAATTTTTTATTTTTCAGCGCGCATGACAGCTCACTATAAATACCATCGTTACCATTTTTCACACCCAAAACCCTCAAACCAGACCTGGAAACACCCCCTCTCACCTACCCAACTCCAATCTCACCCAAAACTCTTGATTTCCACATCAAATCTTCAAGATCCAAGGGTTTTCTTCCTCAAAATCACAATATTCTTGCATTTGGTGAACCAAGGGTGAGTTTTGTGTTCTAGTTCTCACTCCTTGAAGCTCTATCACATTTTTCTCTCTCTCCTCTCGATTATTTGTTGATATTTGCTTGTTATTCATGTTTTTGGGCTTTATTTGCTCTAGATCTTGTATCCAAGCTTGGGTGAAGCTTGTCTTTGAAGGATTCAAGCTTATTGCTCTTGGTAGACCTAGGGTTTTGCTTAAAACCCATCTAGGTAGGGATTTTTCTCTTCCTCTACATGTTTTGTGGTGACTATGTGTGATTTAGGTAATTATTTGCTATATATGGTCGAATAGAATGTTTTATGGCTTGAGGATTGCATTTTCTTTGATAGTGGTATTGTGGTAACGAGTGCCATGGTCCATGAGCTATATGTGTCGTATTAGATAATGTCGGTGTATGTGGAATGAGTTTATGGCATTGGTATCAATTGTGACGATAGTATGGTTGTTGTTGTTGTGAAGTGAATGGGGGATTTAGTGTGACGCAAGGGGTGGAAACACACGGTTCGCAAGGGGTGGAGTCTATTGTGACGCAAGGGGTGGAAACACAATCTCGCAAGGGGTGGAATTTTGTTGGAAGAAGTGTGTGTGCATGTGTGTACGTATGGGTTTATGATTGGGAGTTGTTATGACATTTGCAAAAGGGTGTTGATGTGCATTATTTGAATTTGTCGTTTAATTTGATTCGTTTATGCTTATCATCTCATTGCATGTAGATTTTGTAGAGATTTTCCTACTGGGCTAGTGTAGCTCAGCAAAATCCTTCTTTTCAGGTTCAAACGCAGGGCAATAGGTTGCATGACATGGTGTGTTTGGAAACGAAGGCTTTTGGTAACATAACTTAGTTACTCATCCATCTTGTATTGGTCTACTTTTGGATAGAGATGGTATTGTAACTAATTTACTTTGTTTGATCTTTTGACATAAGATTGTAATATTCTAAATACTTTGCACATGTATTTAACTTAATTTGGGCCACGGTGCCAAGGATGTATTTTTTTTAAACTTGGGACTTCGTTTGTAACTAAACAGGTGGGAAACCATTTTGGGTATTATTTGTGCTATATGAGGATCTTTTATCGAAATGATTTATTTATTTATGTTGAAAATCGAGAGCGCGACAAATTGGTATCAGAGCGTCTAGGTTTGAATACTTTGAGACCATGGGGAGGCTTCTAGTCTCATGAGTTCAAAATGTCACGCCTCTTTCCATACCATATGTGTGCTTGTGTGCATTGACATTACATGGCTTATGTGGCATTGCATTTCAATATAGTAGAGTGGCGTAGAGTTGCTTTGATCCGTGTTGGGATAGTTGGGGGCTTAGACCTCATTAAATGATGTTGTTATTGATGAACCTTTTCTTTTTTTATAACTTGTAGTAAGATGCCACCGAGAACGCGTGCTAGAGCAAGTGAGGTGTAGGGGGATAAAAACAATTGATGCTTCAGATCACCTTGGATTGCAACGGCTTATTCGTGCCTTTCACCGGAACCCTAATTCGTCGTCGGAACCCTAATCTGCAAAACAGACAAGGGGTGAGTGCACCTTTGCCTCTCGTGGCAAAGGCCCTCCGATGCCAAAGTTAATATCACGTACTAGTCAATAAACCCTAATTATCAATAGGAGAATATGAGAATGCAACATGTATCGTACCTTTATCTCTAGGTTTACCTCATATTTATAGATTCATGGATGCTTGCCGCCCAAGTATCCGTGTTGCACTAGGTTTCCTATCTCGTATAGGAAACCATAATATCTTGGATTCTCATTCCCTTATCAGTTCATTACCTTAGTCCACTTAGGACTCTTTTCCATAGCTGGCCAAACATCCCACTTTCATTGGGTGTCTATTCTAAATCCTATTTCCTCAGGATCTCATTCCTTGACGGAATAACACTGCTTCTGGACCCTTCCAGAGTGTTCTTCTTGCTTTAGCACCTGATTGGAGCTCCTTCCTTGTTCGGCTATCTTATAGCCGAACAGACTGTCTGAACTAGTTTACTTCATACTTTAACTAGTCTTTTATCAATCATTTTGGGCTTACGTCTTCTCATGAGCTCTCAATCTGTTCGGCCTTTCTCTAAGCCGAACAAACTATTTGGAGCAGTGACTTCGCATGTTACTTCTCCTATTAGATCTATATTATGGCGCCTCATACCATGTATCTTGATTCTATCTGTTCGGGAATACCTCCCTACATGAGGGCAAAAGTCGGGGTGGTCGTGGCCGCAGCCGTGGCCATGGACGTGGCTGAGAGGCGCCAATGGAGGATAAGGTTAGCCAACTAGGGGAAAATCCGAAGGGAATCTAGGGGAAGGGGCCGGACATGGTTGAGGAAAGGAAGTTCCGATCGTTCAAAACCCCTTCGCTAGGGACTTCGTTGCGGCTCTTGCGGCCGCGAACCTTTTAAACCTAGCTCCTAGGGAAAGTGCAGACAGTCGCGCCTTGTCGGCAATGAGGGAATTCAGTCGTAGGAATCCACCAACGTTCGATGGGTCGAGCAGTGACCCTCTTGTGGCCAACCATTGGCTAGCTCAAATCCGCAAACTTTTTAGGGCTCTTAGGATCACAGAGGATGACTTGTGAGTTAATATTGTGGCTGTTCAACTTACCGGGGAAGCGAATGAATGGTGGGAGTCGGTTTTAGAATCGAGGAAGGACGCGAGGAGAGCGGTAAGAACCGCGGCTCAAGCGAATGAGCTGGATGTGGAAAACTTAACTTGGGCTGAGTTCGAAGTGCTATTCGAGGAGCAATATTTTTCGGAAACTAGTCCAGATCAATTGAGGGATGAGTTTGAAAAGTTAGAACAAGGGAATATGACCGTGTCGGAATACGCTTTAAAATTCCAATCTTTGTCCCGTTTCGCACCGGAGTTGGTGGCTACTGAGGAAAGGAAGTGTAGGTGGTTTGAGAGAGGGTTACATGAAACCGTGAAGAAGTTTGTTATGGCACAACGCAAGGGGAAGTTTTTCGAGGTTGTAGAGTGTGCGAGGAGCATCGAGACCCCTAAGGAGGCACCACAAAATCCTAAGGCTTGGGAACCGAAGCAACCGGTAGGGGGTATGAGCTCTTCTTCGGCGAGTTTCGATAGTCAGGGGAGAAAGAGACAACGAGATCAATTTTCAGCTTCGTAGGGTCCGTCAAACTTTAGGCCTCCATCATTCTCTTCTTTTGGGACTCGGGCAAATCCAAATAGGCCTCCGATTATGTGTCACGGGTGTGGTCAAGCAGGGCACATTCGTGCTCAATGTCCGTGACTTTTGGGTACGTGTTTTACTTGTGGGAAAGCCGATCATTTTGCAAGAAATTGTCCGCTTAGGGAAGGGACACGAAGCGAGTCTGGTTTGGTGCAGCAGCCGAGGGGTGGTCAAAGTTCTGGTCGGCAATTATTTTGGGGTATTCAAAGGCAGCAACAGCCTCATTTTTGTCAAACCACGTCAGCTCAGGGATCTCAGGTTGAGAGAGGAGTGAGTTCTTCGACACCTACTCAGGGTTCCGAACAGCAGGGTGGGCATGTTCAGAGTCAGATGACTCAGGGAAGGGCATTTGCTATCACTTCTGAAATTCCACCTCCACTGCCTCCTGTCACTTCTCAGACCCCAGAAACTTCGGTTTTGAGGGGTACATTTCTTCTGTTTAACTCCTTTGCTAGAGTATTATTTGATTCTGGAGCATCGCATTCATTCATTGCTGCATCATTTGCTTGTGCTTTGGAACTGGAAATTGAGAATATTGGTCCTCCGTTGTTCGTTGAGACACCTATAGGAGGTAGGTCGCCGTTGGATCATATTTGTTGGGATTATGAGCTCATTATTCGAGATCGTCGTTTCACTTTTGATTTCATTGTGTTGAATATGTCGGGGTTTGACCTTATTTTGGGCATGGATTGGCTATCTACATTTCACGCTACCATAGATTGCTTCAAGCGTCGGGTCCATATTTGTCCGCCCGGGGGTTCTTGTTTTGAGTTCTTTGGGGAGCGTCGGGAACCATTAGAGCTATATTTGTGTGGGTCTCGGGAGCAAGAGTCAATGTATGTGTTAATAGTGAGTTTGGCCTTAGATGAGGACGTATCCGTGCGTGGGGAGTTACCCCTTGTTGTTTGTGATTTTTCGAATGTGTTTCTGAAGGAGTTACCTGGTTTGCCACCCGAGAGGGAGATTGAGTTCACATTGACCTACTTCCTGGTACCGCTCCCATTTTCGTACCTCCTTATCGTTTCGCGCCTGCCGAGTTAAGGGAATTGAAGACTCAATTGCAAGAATTGGAGAGTTTGGGCTTTATGCGTCCGAGTACATCGCCGTGGGGAGCACAGGCTTTGTTTGCTCAAAAGAAGGATGGGTCGCTTCGTTTGTGCATCGATTATCGTAAGTTAAACTGCGTCACCGTAAAGAATAAGTATCCAATGCCTAGAATTGACAATTTGGTTGACCAACTTCGAAGTGCAACGTGCTTTTCTAAGATCAACTTGAGATCCGGTTACCATCAATTAAGGGTTCGGAGGGAAGACATTCCTAAAATCGCTTTTCGTACTCGATATGGCCACTACGAATTCATTGTTATGCCCTTTGGATTGACGAACGCACCGGCGACTTTCATGGACTTGATGAACCGCATCTTTCGTGCCTATCTTGATCGCTTTGTAGTAGTCTTTGTGGACGATATCCTTATCTACTCACCTTCGGAGGAGGAACACCAAATTCATCTAACTATCGTTCTTGAACTCTTAAGAGAGCACTGCTTGTATGCCAAACTTAGTAAGTGTGAATTTTGGTTGTCCGAAGTCAAGTTTTTAAGTCACGTTGTGTCGAAGGATGGGGTGTCCATTGATCTGGGGAAGATAGAGTCCGTAATGAATTGGCAGAGACCGAAGAATGTATTCGAGATTCGTAGTTTCTTGGGCTTGGCCAGGTATTATCGTCGTTTCGTACTCGATTTCTCTCGCCTAGTGACTCCGTTGACTAAATTGATCCGTAAGGGGACTCGTTTCGTTTGGAGTGATGAGTGTGAGATGGCCTTTCAAGAATTGAAGAAAAGGTTGACTACCGCGCCGGTTTTGGTGGTGCCCGAATGGGGAGTCGGTTATTCTGTGTATTGTGACGCTTCGAAAGAGGGATTGGGTTGTGTGTTGATGCAAATGGGACGAGTTGTAGCGTATGGATCGCGGCAATTGAAAACTCACGAGCGAAACTACCCTACCCATGACTTAGAACTTGCGGCCGTCGTTTTTGCTTTGAAGAGTTGGCGTCATTACCTTTATAGCGAGAGGTTCAAAGTCTTTTCCGATCACAAGAGTCTAAAGTATTTGTTTTCTCAAAAGGAACTTAACTTGCGACAACGTCGTTGGATGGAGCACCTAGAAGATTATGATTTCGAATTGCAATATCACCCAGGAAAGGCAAACGTGGTTGTGGATGCATTAAGTAGAAAATCAACACATCTAGCGAGTTTGGCTACCCATGAGTGGAAAATGATAAAAGACTTGGGTTCGTACTTATTGCATTTTGGGTACGTGCCAGCAAGTGAAAGCCGAACATCAACGACCCGCAGGGGAGTTACAACCATTACCTGTGGTCGAGTGGAAGTGGGAGAATGTGACTATGGACTTCGTTACCGGTTTGCCGAGGTCGCCGAGGGGGCATGATGCCATTTGGGTGATAGTCAATCGATTGACCAAGTCAGCACACTTCTTACCTATTCAAGTTACGGATTCGATAGATACGCTTAGTCGTTTGTACATTCGTGAGATTATCCGCCTTCACGGAATTCCTGTTCCTATCCTATCAGATCGAGATCCAAGGTTTACCGCGTGCTTTTGGCAGAGTCTGCAAGCCGCTCTTTGCACCAATCTCTTATTTAGTACCACTTATCATCCACAAACAGATGGGCAATCCAAGAGGACGATCCAAATTTTAGAAGATATGCTTCGGCTTGTGTTATGGACTTTCGGGGTAATTGGGAAGATCACCTACCGTTGGTCGAATTCGCGTACAACAATAGTTACCAATCTAGTATCGAGAGGGCACCGTATGAAGCTTTGTATTGGAGACCATGTCGATCACCCATTTGTTGGACCGAGTTGGGCGAGGCTACATTGGTTGGGCCGGAATTGATCCAAGAAACTTCTGAGAGCATGAGAGCGATTCGTCAACGCCTTCTTGAAGCACAAAGGAGAACATCCGAGCAAGTCAAAGTGATTCGTCAATGGTTGTTAACCACGCAAAGTAGGCAAAAGAGTTATGCCGACCGTCGTCGCCGACCATTATCTTTTGAAGTGGGAAATCACGTGTTCCTTAAGGTGTCACCACGTCGGGGATTATCTCGTTTTGGGCAAAAGGGCAAGCTTTCACTGCGTTTTATAGGATGGTTTGACATTATTGAGAAGATTGGGGAAGTCGCGTACCGATTGGCCTTACCACCATAGTTATCGAGCGTTCATAACGTATTTCACGTATCGATGTTGCGAAAATATGAACCAGATCAATCACACGTTCTTGAGTGGTCCGAACTAGAGTTGGAAGCCGATGCATCTTATGGGGAAGAGCCGATATGTATCCTAGATTTGCGTGACCAAGTTTTGAGGGGTAAGACCATACTGTTGGTACGAGTTCTTTGGAGTAATCTCGGAAAAGAAGAATCAACGTGGGAAAGGGAAGATGAGGTTAGGGAGAAGTATCCGCAACTATTTTCAAATTGAATCAATGTGAGTTCCAAATCCCGGTTTTGTGATTGTTAACTTGTTGTTTAACGATACGTGTTGCGGTGTGAGCATGCTTACTTGTTGTTTGATGATACGTGTTGCGGTGTGAACATGTTTACTTGATGCATGAGTTTATTTGACTTGAATTGTAAATTTCGGGACGAAATTTCTTTAAGGAGGATAGATTGTAGAGACCCGTAAATTATTATAATTTCAGAAATCGTTTAATGCGTGAAAGAATTGTATTATTAATAAAGTTGTACGTTTGTTTGTGGGGTTGTACGGATATACGTCTACCGTTGTGTATCGGACATTCGGAGAATAGTTGGATTTTGAGTTTCGGTGTTGAAATGATGTGTGGAAGTGTAGGTAGCAATCGGGGTTTGATTTGATGAACGTTGGCAAAAAAATTTCAAATCTGTCTTTAATGTACAGGTACAGCTTTTTCCAGTACTGGTACATCGCGACCAGAAACTGTGAAATGCTGAAATTTCTAGGTACCTGTACCGGTACTGTCATTCCACGGTACCGGTACATCGTGCTAAATGTTTGATTTTTCAGCACGCATGACAGCTCACTATAAATACCCCCCTTTACCATTTTTCACACCCAAAACCCTCGAACCAAACCTGGAAACACCCCCTCTCACCTACCTAACTCCAATCTCACCCAAAACATGCCCCTACGCAAGACGAAATGTATGTACAGCGCATGCGATAGGGAAAATAGTAACATGTAGACAATATATGGGGGTTAAATGCAAGTAGATCTTACCATGTAGGTACCTGTCCTAATTTGAAGAGTGCATATATGCCTAATTGGTATCCTAACACAAGTTGAAAACGATCCTAATCCTTAACATCCTGCATCCCGAAGGATTACAATGCTCCTAGGTCGGCCTCAGATATGCCTAATTGGCGTCCTCTGCTTTCGGGGTCTCGTCCTCTTCGAGATTCTCTTCACCTAACAGGTTTTCCTCCTCGGTCACCTTATTGGCGTCCTTATCATCTTCGACTTCTTCCTCCGTAACTCCAACCTCAAAGTTCTCCATCGGGGGTAAGATACCGAAATACTCATGGAAAGCAGACAGGATTGGAAACATTTCCGAAAACCAGGGGTCCTCCTCCACGGGAATAGGGGTATACTGCTGCACCCTCATGAAATCTTGTTTTTCAGCGAGTACAGCGGCAATAAAGTCGAGATTCTCCCCTAGTTGAGTTGTCATAGCTTCTATGGCGTCCTTGAGTTGGCGAGCTCCAACCAATAGGTTAACTAGGTGGTTCATCTACAAGGAAAGAATTCTACTAGTCAAGTTTTGAAAGGAAGTTTTAGTAAAGCTTAGAGAAAACTTTTCAGGTTTCTACGTTCCACATTCGATTCTTGATTTTAAGTCATCATCCAATTGTTCGGGAATTCCCAGCTCGGCCATACTGCCAATTTCCGTGCCTTGCTTCAATCCGAAGATTGTTTTGACAGAATTCCACCCAATTTGGGACGGTAAACTTAAACTCAATTCACGTTCGTGCAACGGTCAAACTATCTCGTGGTTCTACCCATTCTACCCATGGTCGAGGTTTTGAACCTAAAGCTCTGATACCAAGTTGAAACGCCCCGAATTTTGGGTACGTTAATGAGGCATTTATCACATAATAAAAAGAGTCTGGCTCATTATTACATCATAAATACATCATAAACAAATGGTACATTTATTCAACAAGGGAGATAGCTAGGGTTCCTAACTACTGCTCCGCTTGCTCCTCCATTCTGGCAAGCTCCTCTGCTCCAAAAGCTTCCAAGGTATACATCTTACCCTGTTCATCTATGAAGTCTGACACATTATACCGGCGTCGCCACCCATATAATATGTCAGGGTCACCAAAAGGTAACACCGTGAGCTACAACGCTCAATAGGAAATCTTACCCACCAACCTTAAACTTACAATCAAAAGGTTATAAAAACACATCGATTTCCACATGATACGTGTATACACAGCTACAAAAGACAATATCAATAACACATCCGCAATCGCTATATAACTATCGTTGGTGTCCAAGATTCTCCGAGTTTCTCCTACGCAACTCATCGTAGACCGTGTCTCCATTTTCATATACAAACCAACATTTCCCAAAATCATTTAACACACCCAACCTTGGTTCCGCCGCGCCGGTCTCCCGAGTATCCTCACAATGGTTCCGCCGCGCCGGGTTCCCATTGGCACACAATTGCATTGGCTCCGTACCGCGGATAACCAAGCCACACACCCAACCTCGGTTCCGCCGCGCCGGTCTCCCGAGTATCCTCACAATGGTTCCGCCGCGCCGGGTTCCCATTGGCACACAATTGCATTGGCTCCGTACCGCGGATAACCAAGCCACACACCCAACCTCACAATGGTTCCGTTATTTCCGGATTCCCATTGGAACGCACACAACCTCACAATGGTTCCGCTATTCCGGATCTCCATTGGAACACACACAACCTCACAATGGTTCCGCTTTTCCCGGATTCCCATTGGAACACACACAACCTCACAATGGTTCCGCTTTTCCTGGATTCCCATTGGAACGCACACAACCTCACAATGGTTCCGCTATTCCGAATCTCCATTGGAACACACACAACCTCACAATGGTTCCGCTTTTCCCGGATTCCCATTGGAACACACACAACCTCACAATGGTTCCTCTTTTCCCGGATTTCCATTGGAACACACACACCCATCTCACATTATGCCACCAAAACCGGTCATAATGTAGTTTCAAAAATATTTCCTTCCTCGAAAAACATTTCCTTCCATTAATCGCACCCTAGGTGTCATGTTTCTACTTTCTCGGTTCTCGTGTCTCGTTTACATGCATAGACTCCGTGGTGTAGGACTTTCCACATAAACAAGCATTTATCGAAACTCAAAAAGAATCCAACAAGATCATCCAATTCTATAATACTTATCATGCTCAATCACCACTTATAGCATAACGCCACATGTACGGACGCCCTTGGAGTGAAATCACTTATGCTTTATCACACCACAAATAATACAAGCAACTCATATATGCATACTCATAACCATCTTAAAAAAATACAAATACTTCGAGATAAGTAAGTAAGGATGCACTACATATAATTAGGAGTAGTAGATAGGGAGAATCTACATTATACTTAGGAATAGAGATAAGGAATTCCTACCTTACTTCTTGGCGGTAGTCGGCTACGGAAGGTTAGTCGGTGGTCGGACGGAGTAACTTCCTACGGTATGCCTTCGGGAGCTTCGAAAGAGAATGGTTTCTCTCGAAACTTCTTTTTTGACTAACACTACTCTACTTTATGGATCGAAGGGTGGTCCGGTGGCGGTTTAGTGGCGGCTTTGGATGAGTTTCTTGAAGAACACAAGAAAAACTCAAGAAAAACTCAAGAACAAAGAAGAACTAAGCAAGAACAAAGAAAGAACAAGATTTTTCTAGAGAGAGAAGTTGCTAGGTGAAGGTGTGAGTTGAATGAGAAACATGGGGTGCTATTTATAGCCAAAATCTTGGGCTCTCCCTCCCCTCTCATGGCCGGCCCTCTCTCTCTCCAAATCCTCCATGGATTTGCTCCATTAAGTTATCAAATCACCTCACATGTCATGCCATGCCTTGTCCAATCATATCTTAGGTGTAAGGCTATAGAATCAAGTAAGATCTTAGGCTTTTTAGGTGAATCTAGGTAATTACAACCTAGGTCTAGCTTGTAGTCAAATCTTAGGCTAACAAAGGCTAGGATTGTGTCATAATGGCCCATCAATAGGTTGTCATTTAGGCAAAATAGACTTAGGCCTAATTAGGTAGCTTGTACAACTACACAACACATCACACATCACTCTTTCTCTCTCCCTCTCCAACCGGCCAACTCTCTCTCTCTCGGCCCTCTCTCCTCTCTCTCTCTCTCTCTCTCTCTCTCTCTTGTACTAGTATATACACACACATATATATATTACAAAGTACAAGAAAACAATAAACAAAAGATACTTTTGGTACTATATATAAGCTAATAAATCCTAAGGACAAGGATTAATCAATAGGCACATGTCTAGTTTAAAGAATAAGATAAAGTACTAAAGAATCTTAGGGTACAAGTCAAATCTTCAAGTCTTTCAAGTACAAATCATTCAAAGGAATGACTAATGGTATTAACCAATGGGTAATAATTTTCCTAGCGGGTAAAGACCAATGGATAAAAGAAGTACAAGTACTTTTTATCTTTAAAATAAGATTTTGAAAAGACTACATGTACTTATAGTCAAATATTATAATGATATTGTCCAATGAACAAAAATTATCCTAACCATTATGGACCAATCGATAAAGAATAAAGTAAGTTTGATGAGAAAGTTTGAAGTGACAAGGTTGGCTTCTAGGAAACAAGGTACAAGATTCCTTTATTATGACTAGTCAAATTAACTTTATTGGAAGATTCCCTAGTCACATCGGTACTTTATTGGTCAAAAGACTCTATTACCCAAGGGTCACTAACTTCCCTAACGGTTATTACCCAATGGGTAAAGGATGCAAGGAACTAGGTAGTTGGTTTCTAACTAATCGGTTTAGAATCTAGTTCTATGCGCTCGGGAAACTACTTAGCCAAAGGTTAAAATTTAGGGACGAAAATCTAATTATCACGAAATATCGGAAATATAGAAGGAATATAAAAAGTAAAAATAAAATTCAAATATTTAACGAAATTTTTATTGACCAAAAATTCAGGGGCGTTATAGTTCCTCCCCAAAGAAGGGCCCAAAATCGAGGGAGCATGAGCACGGATGGCAAGCGCTCGGAATACAGAGTCACCACTCGGGTTTGAAGGTCCGACACCCAAGGAACCGTATTTCGAAGCACCTGTCACGCTGTTTGATTTGAAAAAGTGAAGGAACCAGTCCATCACAACCATATCTGGGTTCGGGAATCAGGTTATGAGAGAGGAAGGGTTTTAAGTCACCACTCTTGCCCAATCTGGAGATCGGTCCCTACTTAGGCATTTTGTGAAAATATTTGTGATTATTCTTTTGTTAATCAGTTTTTAGCCAATTAGGCGAGGGGAACAGTTAATCAGGGATTAAGACTGTAACACTTTGCAGGATGTGATCAGAAATAGCATGGATGGATGGAATGGTAATAAGAAATGGGATAAAACCCAACATTGTGATCGGATACCCAAAATAGTGCTTTGTATGAATTTGACGCGAATAGTGGCCAACTTGCATGCATGGATCTACATACATGCAAGTCCTCCAACGCGCACCAGACCCATACACACGCGCGTGTGTTGACATCCTACAACAGATTGAATTTTATCCCCTTTTGGGCTCTGGAAGGACCAGTGCTCACCCAGGGGGCAAACAAAGCAATTTATATGTACTGACAGTATTTTAAAATTACAAACAGAACTAATTAAATTGAAGCACAACCCCTAAACAGTGGGGCTATTAAAACAAAGGCCAAGGGCCAAGTTGCCAATGCAAAGGCAGTCACTGGAAATCAGATGACCAACGCGTGACAGAGTGATACAGGCGCGCGTGGGCCATGACTGGACTTCCAGGAATTGCTCTTGCATGCCTGGGCTCTGAGACATATTCAGAAGTAACCCAGGGGCATTCCAAACCAAATAAATAAGCAACTTAAGCTAAGCTATGGATTTTAACATGCAAAACAATGGATTAATTCTAATCATGCTTCACAGTAATTTAATAGTACAGTATAAACAAGATATGATCAGCATCCCATCCCCGCGTGGACCATCACATGCAACCAAAGAAAGGCGCGCGTGATCGTGGGTCCAGCGCGCGCGGGAGTGCCAGAGCACGATTTCTTGTAAGCCTACTGACTTTAGGGTCAGGATTGGTATTGATTACCAGCCTTGGCCCTGCCAGCCCCCCTCAGGGATCAAAATAGTAAGCAGTATGTATGTTATACATTTACTTGAATGGTTTGGAAATGGATTGGACAAGGTGGTAGAGCTTGTGAAATAAGTGTATGAAGATAGCAAGAGTGATAGGATAGCAAGAGTATTAGGGGTTGTGTAGTCTTTTTTGCTTGATTTTTGGTAACCCTTGTAATGGAAGAATAAGGGGGTATTTATAGGAGGTGGGAGAGCGCAAGGTCGGTGGTTAACTTGGCCATGCAACCAGCCAACAAGGCTGGTTGGCCTTACTTGGTGGAGAAGAGTTCCACAAAGGTGATGGGAGTGATTGTGAGGGTGGTGCTACCCATGCACCTGCAAAACGTTGTTCAAACGACGAAAACTTGGTTCTACAGGTTAGCAGACCCCTGATCATCACAAAAATCTAGCTGGAAAAAGGTGATGGAGACAGGTATTGACCAGTGCGCGCGAGAGCCAGTCCAACGCGCGCGTGAACCACCAACTTCCGCGCTGGTCAACAATCAAAGTTTGACCTTTGACCAACACCTGGCAAACTGACTGACGTGCGTGAAAGCTAGAGCAACGCACGCTAGTCAAACCCAGGGTTAGGGCTTTGACTTTAGCGTTTTGGGGTTTAGATGGGATTCTAATCACTCCAAGTTCAAGCCTTTCCATTCTTAAGACTGGTTTTTATTTGATTCATCATCGGGGAAACAAAAAAAACTAAAAAATGAAGTAAAATGATCGGGAGACCTAGATTGGGGTGTCTACAGAAGGGGTCCAGCCGAGGGACCAAGTCGAGACCACGAGACTTCCAATCGTCGATCAGACGGTGGAGGAAGCCTTAGCGAGCATTGGTGCAGAAGTACGGAGTGGTGGTGACGGCGGCGATGGCTATGCACAGGAGGTTGGCAATGAAGTAGATCGACGTACACCGGTGGAGGAGAGGTATACGCCAGTGGGTTCTGAAGTAGGGGGCCCACGGGTTCGTCAACTAGACTGTCGAATGATGGATCTGGATCTTGAATTCCTTCAAGAGCTCCAAAACTCTACCCTTGAAATGAGACCCATTATCTGATACAAATGTCTATGGGACACAATACCGATAGATTATGTTCTTCCGAATGAACTGGGCAATTTGAACCGTTGTCAAGGTTTTGTAAGATTCAGCCTCAACCCACTTAGTGAAGTAGTCTATCACCACTAGTATAAACTTGTGACCATTTGAAGCCGAAGGTCTAACCATGCCAATGACATCGATGCCCCAGACTGAGAAAGGCCAAGGTGAAGTCATGCCATACAAAGTTGATGGAGGAAGATGTTGTAGATTAGCATGGATTTGGCATTTATGGCACCATCGCACGTAGTCGATGCATTGAGACTCCATTGTAGACCAGTAATAGCCTTGCCTTAAGATCTTCCTAGCAAGCATGACACCACTCATGTGAGGACCGCAGACTCCTTCGTGAATCTCTTCCATTATCCTAGTTGCTTCAGTGCCATTGACACACAGCTTATGCATCCCACAATGAGACCTCCGATATAGTTTCCCTCTACAAATGATGTACTGGGCAGCTAACCGTTGTAAAGCGACTCAATCTTTTCTAATGGCCTCAGTGGGAAATTCCCCAAGCTCGACAAAGTTCCATATGTCATGGTACCAGGGTAGGCCATCATCAACATCATCGATGGCATTGATATACTCGTATGCGGGCAAGTCCCTTCGTTCAATCACGATTGGTCGCAGCTTGACTCCCACTGGAAGTTTGATCATTGAAGCCAAAGTCACCAAGGAATATGGGTGAAAGTCACCTTATTGAAGCGAGGAATCAATTCTTCCAAATCTTGGTGATAAGGCTTCAGCTTTTCCTCACGAACTTTCCAATCTCCATTGGCCTGAGAGACTACCAAGTTTGAATCTTCGATTACTTCGAGCTTTTCGACTCCAAGAGCAATCGCAACCTCCATTCCGACGATGCAGGCCTCATACTCGACTTGATCATTTGTGACATCGAAGTTTAACTTGAAAGCAAGAAAAATATGAACACCGGCGGGCGTGATCAATAATACTCCAATCCCAAATCCTTTTTGATTACCAGCCCCATCAAAATAGAGCATCCAAACCTCCTCGACCACCGTTAAAACTTCTTCATCAGGGAAGGTGAAATATGCGTCCTCCGGTCCATCAATCGGGTGGTCAGCCAGAAATTCTACCACAGCATGTCCTTTTACTGATTTCCTTGTAACATATTGGAGATCGAACTCCGCCAGCAAAAGCAACCAACGCGCTAACTTATGAGTAAGCGCAGGTTTCTCGAACAATTACTTGATAGGATCCATATGAGAAATCAGTCTTACCGAATAAGCCAACATGTAGTGCCTCAGCTTTTTGGAGGCCCAAACAAGCGCCCAGCACTTCTTTTCCAAAGGAGTATAGCGCTCCTCAGATCCTACCATCTTCTTGCTCATATAGTAGATAGCTTTCTCGACTCCATTATCTCCTTCTTGTGCTAGCTAACATCCCATAGTTGTCGGGTTTACAAACAAGTACAAAATCAAGGGGTCGACCCGATATAGGAGGCATTAGCACCGGTGGGTTCTGCAAGTATTTCTGGATTGACTCGAAAGCAACTTGGCACTTGTCTATCCATTCGAATGAGACATCCTTCTTGAGTAGACAAAACATTGGTTCACACATCAAAGTCATCTTGGCGATGAATCTGCTTATGAATTAAACCTTGCCAAGAATGCTTCGCACTCCTTTTTCAGACCGTGGTGGCTCCATTTCTAGAATAGCCTTGATTTTAGAGGGATCTACCTCAATTCCTCTTCCAGTGATTAGGAACCCCAACAACTTGTCTACCGTGACCCCAAATGTGCCCTTCTGTGGGTCACTCGGTACTTACAAAGCCTTTCAAGGAACTGCTTGAGTGACGGAATGAAATCCTTTCGTTATTTTGCCTTCACAATCATGTCGTCAACATAGACCTCAACCGTCTTATGGATAAGGTCATGTAACAAGGTTGTCTGGGCCCTTTGAAAGGTAAAGCCAGCGTTCTTTAGTCCAAACGGCATCATCACATAGCAGTAGGTACCCTATTCAGTGACGAATGTTGTCTTTTCCTGATCCTCCGGTGCCATAAAGATCTGGTTGTATTCAAAGAATCCGTCGACGAATGAAAGTAAGGCATGGCCCACCGTATTGTCAACAAGCACATCGATGTGTGGCAAGGGAAAATTATCTTTGGGGCTTGCTTTGTTCAAGTCCCTGAAATCGACTCAAACTTGGATTTTCCAATCCTGCTTAGGTACAGACACAATGTTGGCGACCCATTTAGGATGCTCTGTAACCCTTAAGAAACCTGCATTAATTTGCTTGGTGACTTCCTCCTTGATCTTTTGCACCCAGTCTGGCCTCATTCTGCAGAGTTTCTGTTTGACTGGTGTAGCTCCAGGTGTCAAAGGAATTCGATGCTGCACTATTTTGGGATCAATGCAAGGCATATCCTTGTGAGACTATGCAAAGACTTCAGAGAATTCCTTGAGCAGTTCGATTGTTGCAGCGTGATCCTCCGGGGATAAAGTTGAACCAATTTGCATCATACGGGGGTCATCCTCGTCTTTCAAATTTACAGAAATTACTTCTTCCTTTAGAGGCTGAGCATGTCTTTCGTCTTCCCTTTCGATGAGGGAACGCAATTCAGCGGGGATGTTCCCATCAAAATCTATTCATTCATCGTCGAGGTCGACACAGTTTATATAGAAATTAGCAAAGTAGTCGGAAGCAGGATCATGCATTTCATAAAACCCTTCAGGGTTGCCAAGTACAGATGACTCAAACTTGAAGTAAAAGCTATGACGTGGAGGGCCAATAGACACAATCTCTGACTCTGAGCTAGACTTAGACTCGACCGACTCTATGTCAAATTCAGACGTGTCATTAATGCAAGTTACACACGGCGTGAAGATGCAATTTTTAATACTTCCCTTGGCTTCCACGATGAGAGACGTAGGATCGTCGAGAACATCGAGCCCAAGCATCAGCACTTCAGCCTCCTCCGCATCACCAACCAAACCTACTTGGGAGAACAGCTGCTCTAAGCTCCCCTGATCGAAAGTTTTCAACCAGTCAGTCTTCACTTTGATCTGAGCCAACTGCTTCTTGAACTCCTCTTTAGCCAGCTCCTCATCCTCACTATCATTCCAGGTGTCAGCAGTGAAGACCTCGAAACCCAATAGCCAAGTATGAGTTTTCGGATCCCAAAATGGTTCGACCTGTCCCAAGTAAGCAGTGCCTCCTCCTTCACGTACAAAGTAACTGTCTAAGTTACCTTGAAGGGTTCGAGGCTTTCCTGTACCTTTCTGCTTCTTGGCATCTTTGGCAGGGGAACATATCCCAAACCAAAGCGGCCTTCGGTGAAAAGAAAGATATGGAATTCAGCGATCCCTTGCTGGTTGATCCCAAGTCCTAAGCCAGGCATACAAGACATCCTCCTCATTATTTTGAGGGTAGCTGAACTTATGATGAAATCGTCGGCCATGGTGATGGCGAGGACTGAACCAGACGTGTCAAAAGAGAAAACTCCAAAATCGGCATCCTCCTCCCCGTACTGAATCCCCAAGATCGATGCTCCATCTTCAGTGTGCGGACGGATTCCAGAGTCCCCGCAGATTGTCAAAGTCCCAGAAGTGAGTTCCAGCATGACTTTCTGGTGAAGAGTAGATGGTATGGCCATGATGTCTGCTCTGTGAAGCCACGGCCTACCCAGCAGTAGGTTAAAAGTAGCAGGAATGTCGATGACATGAAACTCGACATCCATCTCAAAACCCTTAGCATCGAGTTTGAGCGTTAGCGTCCCCTCCACACGGTGAGTGCTATCGTAAGCTTTGACTGCCAAGTAAGACGGTGTAAGATCCTTCTTGGTGAGACCGAGGCGGTAAGCGACCCTCAAAGGGCAAACATTGATTGCGGAGCCATTATCAATGAGGACAGTTGGCACCCAATTCCCTATACACTTGACAGTAATGTGCAACGGGCGATTATAGCCAAATCCTCCATAACCAATCCTTCCTAAAAAGTAGGGTCTTGAGCAGCAGCATCCTCGAAAGGTATCCATCGGTTGGTAACAAACGGCACGTCCTAGAGACCTCCATCTACCAAAGCCGAATTGACAATCCAAATTTCATCACCTACAGTCACATCCACCACCGTATCAACATCCCAAAGATTTGCTGGTGGTGAGGCTTTTCCCACGTCGACAATTTCATCCACCTCCCAAAGATTGTCGGGCAGTGCTCCTTATAGGACCATGATACTACAATCATCTCCTGGAGTAGAAACGATAGGGCAAGGTTGCTCCACAGAGCTAATGTCAAGAGTAGGGTCGAATTCATGGATACGATGATCAACTTTGTTTGAGATTGAGTTTACTAGAGGCAGCATGGCACCGAGTGGACGATGTACAACGGGAATGATTTTCCCTGCCTGATAATAATCCCAGTACTTTTCATTGACATCGCTTTGGTCTACATCAACTTTAAGACCCATTTCTATTTGTCCCACATCAGGTCGCGAATCACACACATACTCTTCGACTTCTTCCTCGGGTTGGTCCAGTTCAGGTTGATAGTAGAGTATGAACAAAGATAGACCATCCAAAGGATCAGCTTGCACCGCATTCCATTCGCCTTCCCACTGGTTTAGCCATATTTGATTGACATGAGGGTATGCCGGGAAACCCATATTGTATTGCTCGATCCAATCCTCGGAGAGCTCTTGCCATTCTTCAACTTTATCTTTCATGGCCCAACCGGCTGCCATCATGTTAATGCTTGGTTTGGAAGGAATAGGTACAACCAGCTTAGGGAGGCTTTCTGGGACAATGTAGTGGGTTGGGTTGAATTTGGTGGAGCTTGGGTTTCTTTGAGTGGAGCTTGAGCTAGTTTGAGTAGAGGCTAAGGATATTTGGCCAATTTGAGGGTTGGAGTTACGTTTGGGCATAGAGTTGGAAATGACATTGGGTTTGGACGGTGGGGTTTGGACAGTACCATCATCAATTAAATCCTGATTCAGTGAAATGACTGGGCATTTGGTGGAAGGCGCATTAGGCATTAGCGTTATGGCTCGGAGGTGGATTTTGAGGTAGAGGGGTTGGAGTCAAAGGCCTGAGATGGCCAGACTTGATTGATTTTTCCATCACCGAGGACAGAGGTGCCTCGAAGATAGCGAAGTTTTGGGGTTGTTGGTTTCTGTTTCGGCTTTTCTGTGGAGCTTGGACCTGATTGACATCGATAGCACGGTTGGAACCCTGAGCAGGGGCATTTTTTCCACCAGAGGTTGCATTGGCATAGTTATTATTGCCGAACAAAGGAGTATTTCATGTGTAAGCATGAGGCTTAGCTTTTTGAACTGAGGTAGAAGAGGCAGGCTTGCTTCTTGGCAGGACCCCAGTTTGCAGTGCTTCTTCGATGGCTAGGGCGGACTCGAAGAATGTCTCAAAGTTAGCTCCTTGAACCAACACGAGGTTCTTAGCATAATCAGGTTGCAGATTGCGGGAAATGATGCGAATCTGATCCCTTTCTCTTGGACGATCTGTCATTAGGGCAGCTTTGGCTCTCCACCTTTTGATGAAGTCTGCGAAAGACTCTTTTGCATTCATCTTAGTAGACTCCAATTCTCGACTGGTCATCTTAAGCTATGAGTTGTAGCTGTACTGAGCATTGAAGGCTATGCCAATGTCCTCCCATGTTCTTCTTTTGGAAACGTTAAGAAACAGAAACCATTGAAATGCTGGACCAGAGAGTGTTTGCGGAAACATTTGTGCCATCGCGTCATCTTCGACCGCAAGGAGCTTCATGGCACTATGATAACCCAAAAGGTGAGTTTTGGGATCGCTGGTCCCATCAAACTTAGTGATGTCCGGCATTTTGAATCTTTCAGGCAGCCTGGCATTTGGGAAGAGGCAAAGTCGATCCATGTCTAGCCCTCCAACGTCAACCTTTTCAGACTTAGAAACAGCTGCTTCGAGTTTGGCCATTTTAGCAATGAGAGCGTCTATTTTTGGGTTAGGTACGGCCACTTCGATGTGAGGAATTTCTTCTTCAGGATCGGGATTAGGTTTTTCCTCTTCACCCCTCTCCCCTTTTACTGGGAGTCTCTCATTGATTAATGCGCGCAAATTGGCCATAGAAGCCTCGGCCTGATCAGCCCTTTGTTGCATGATGGCCATGTTATGCTGGAGACCTGCCAGAATAGCAGCTTGATCTTGAGGAGTCTTTGTCATGATGAGTGCCTTAGTGAACTTCGGTGATGATGCTGGAGAAGGAGAAGATGGAGGAGTCTCATGTGGCATAGTCGGCGGTGAATCTCCCACAGACAATGAACCAGCCAGAGCTTCCGTTCTAACTAACTGTGAATCGAGCCTTGCAAGTCTTCTTCTGTACAAACCCGGCGGATGTTCCCAAGTAGGTTTGGCTCTTGTTCTCGGAATTCTCTTCGGTGGTGCAATGGTTTACGGCTAGACAGTAAAGCAAATGAGAACTCAGTGGTACTCCTGCAGCAATTTATTTGAAAGAATGGAAAATGCACATGTCAACATCGTCGTCGGTGTCCTCCTAGACTCTATAACTAAAGAGAGTCTATCTCAAGACCTTCGGACGCTGCTAAAAATCCTCGGATATTCTTTTCGATGATGTGTCCTTGTTTGAATCGACTAACACTAAGAGATGTCAAAAATAGTCTAAGCCTTTGACTATTCCGTTCTCGAAGTCTCAACTTTTGGAGTCAGAACAACTTGGTGTAGATGACGTGATACTAGAACCTGGGCGGCGTAAGCAGCACTGTGCCGGAGCCTGAGCGATGTAAGTGATTAGCACTATTAACCTAGATGGTGTAAGTATCACGGCATTCTCTCCATTGTTCCTAATTTCCTATTTGAAATCTCGATCGGGTATTTAGACAAGGACTTAGAAAGTATTGATTTCCCAAAGTCTCGTTGATCCAAGAACTTTGAAAATTGATAACGTGCAACATCGAGATGCATGACTCGTCATCGGGCCAAGGTAGCGTCCTAATAGGCATAAGACAGACTCGACAAGAGACAACCTAAAAGCCGCCCTATCATGCTCCTACACAAAACGGTATGTATGTACAGTGCATGCAATAGGGAAAGCAGTAACACATAGATAGTATATGGGGTTAGATGCAAATAAATCTTACCCTGTAGGTACCTATCCTAGTTAGGAAAGTGCTAGTGCTTTGTACATGAAGAGGCCGGTTTTGGTTTGAAGGTGTTACTCTGACTAAAGCCAAGATATACCTCTCGCTGCCTGCGTATTGCAGTGCAACGATCAAACGACAAAATGACTCATCATCGTCCAAGGTTGTTGGGCGTTCGAGGACCCCGGGCTCCAGTAAACTGTGCCGGTTACCCAAAACACCTCAACGGGGCTAACCAACTTTGATGCAAATAAATAATGCCAAAGAATGATTGAATGAGAGAGAAACGCAATGTTTTGAAAAATGCCCTCTTTTGTTTTAAGCTTGACTCACTTTTATTAATCGATACTTGGAGAAAATTACACAAATGAACAAACGGAAAAGTCCCAGTTCGGATTGGTCGAATGCGGAGATCCTGTTAAGTTACCATTCCGTTCTTCAGCATCGTGGAGCGTACTATTTTAACAGACTTTTGAAGGATTGTTCTCGAGAGTATTAATTTCCACGTATAGATCAATGCAATTAGTCCCCAGCAGAGTCGCCACTATGGGCACATGCCCCTGAAATTCTTTAAAATCGGGTGCGCCCTTTTTTGGAAAAGCGTGACGAAACGCCTCAATTCAGAGTCGAAGCACGGGTTTTGCGGTAAACCACACAAGGAACCGAATTTGAAATGTTTGCTACGTTTTAATTTTTTAAAAGGTGTAGACTGGTCTGTCGTCACCTTTGATATCTGAGGTTCGGGGGCTAGGTTACGAGAGGGAAAGGGTTTTAAGGCACCCCTCTCGTACAATCCGGAGATCGGTCTCTACCCAGGCATTTTGTAAAACATTTAATTCTCTTTTTTTAATCATTTTTAGCCAATTAGGGCCGGGGAACAGTTAAATGGGATTAAACTATAACAAGTTTGTAGTATGTGATAAAATGGTATGTTTGCTTTATTGAAACAAGTAATAAAGATTGAAAACAGCCTTTTGTGAGCATTTTAAATAGACTGTGACACATTGATCCAAGGGAATGTGCGCAGGAAGAAAGCCAGCATGCACTGACCAAGTCACTGCATGCAGACCTGACCTGCGCACCAGGGCTGCCCAAAAAATCCACCCGACCGACAACCCGACCCGACCTGACCCAAAAATTCAGCATCGGACGGTTTAAAACAAGGCAGTCGATCGGGTTCGGGTTGCAAATGACAGACCCAAGAATTTGTCGGTCGGGTTCAAGTTTCAAATAGTCTTGTTTCGGGTCACCCGACCCGACCGAATTCTTCAACTATTATAAAAGCAAAAAAATAGGGATTTCTCTTCACTTAGGGCTTCTGCCTTATGGTCTCAGTCTCGATCTCACTCTCTTTTCTCCTCTCGTTATCTCCGCCGACGCCCATGGCCCACCCCACCCCACTCTCTCCGACCGGCGACCAGATCTCCGATTCTCCGGCCAGTCCTCTCCTCTCCTGCTCTCAAGTCTCCGGACTCTCCACAGTCCACTCCACCCGATCTTGCAGCCGATCGACACTCTGCCACTCTGGTACCGTTGTAACTGGTACGTCTCTCTCTCTCTCTCTCTCTCTCTCTCTCTCTCTCTCTCTCTCCTGCTCTCCAGTCTGAGCAGTCTCCACAGTTTTGAAGATTTTATATGATTTTATTTTTTAACTGTTAAGTTTTTTCTAGATCTCCAGATTCTCCAATCTCCACAGTCCACTCTCTTGTTCTCGTTCGCAGCCGATCGACGCCTAAATCAGTAAATCTGGTACTTCTCTCTCTCAGACTCTCTGATCCTTTTAATTTAACTGCTTGTGTTTCCGTTTCTTTTTCTTTTAGTTGTAGACTTGTAGTCGATGGAACTTTTTGTCGAGAGGCTTTAGATTTTCAACCACTCGGACAGAGGACCAATTTAAAGGTGTAAAATCTCGTATAAACTGACCCTAGAAGTATTGATATATAGGAGTAGCACCTAAGTAAGATATTTGGAAGTTGAAACATGATAAGAGCTAGCAAACCTTTAAATCTCTGGCCAACTACTTGGGATTGTGCAGAAATGCTTATCATAGTATGAGAGTCAGTTATAAAAATTTACAAGTTTAGCAAAGCAGAGTAATAACTTGTGCAAGTTTCTCTTAAAACGTTGGAATTTTCTACAAGTTTAACTAATTAATCGACTAGGATTTCTAGGATAAGAGATATTTCCTATTATTTTCCTTGCTTTGATGTCTGTTGTTTGCTTTGAATCATTTATGTGGAGAATCTGTTCCTCATCTGCAGAATCTGTTGTGTGCTTTGGATGATTAGCCCTTTTTTATTTCTTCTTTTTTGTGCGTGGATCAACTTTAAGAGCAATGTTGAAAGTTATTGTTTTCTTCCTGGTAGTCAATTACAGATATGTGAAAGTATTGACTATTGACTAGCTTATACATTTCATATCCTTTAATGTTCTATTTGTAGTCAGACATGCATTAGTAACCACTTTGTTCATGTATCTTCTAATTTTTCTCAAAGTGCCAGTTAGGGTAGAACTTTTTGGATTAGACATGCAAAGTTGCAAATACTATATATACATAGATTTTTGCTTTTCAAATGCTATGTTTCCCTTTTTTTAAATTTAACTGATAAAACCATCTGATCATCACTTTTGTTTGTTGTAGGTGATGGAGCCAATTTTTGATTTCCATTCTGGTGGGGAACTTAAGGATGATTGTGGGCATGCGTGCCCTTTTCGAAATTTCCGGATTTCGAGACGCGAGATGCCCGGGTCGAGGGAGCGCGAGCGGGGAAGCAAGCGCTCGCAAAATACAGAGTCGCCACTCGGGTTTGAAGGTCCGACACCCAAGGAACCGTATTTCGAAGCACTTGCCGCGCTGTTTGATTTGAAAAAAAGTTAAGGAACCAGTTCGTCATAACCATATCTGGGTTCGGGAGCCAGGTTACGAGAGGGGAAGGGTTTTATGGCACCCCTTTCGCCCAATCCGGAGATCGGTCTCTACTTAGGCATTTGCGAAAGATGTTTGTTTGCGATTCTGTTTGATTAATCAACTTTTAGCCAATTAGGGCAGGGGAACAGTTTAAGGGGATTAAAACTGTAACAGTTTGCAAGATGTGAATGATAGCATGGATGAGCAGTTAGTATAGGATGAGAACAGACTGCTGTGGGTGTTTAAACAAACTGGGAGGCCCCTGTTTTGGAGTGATGTGCGCAGGAAGAAACCAGCATGTACTGAACAAGTCACTGCATGCTGTTCACTCCTGCGCGCACAACTCCAAGACACGCGCGCGCCGGTGAGCTCAAACCCATGGCTCTTATTCTCAAACCATCTAGGCTCTGGAAGGACCAGTGCACACCCAGGACAAACCACGCAGTTCATATAGCAGCATAATATACAGTTTAAAGGTTGTAAAGCCCTACAAATTAATGAAACACCCCATAAACAGTGTGGGGACAAAATAATGGCCTAAAACTAAGCTACCCATGCAAGGCCACTCACTGGTCAGAGGCATACTGTCGCGCGATGGAGTCACTCTGGCGCGCGAGGATGCGCCGTGGCGCACTGTCGCGCGACTGAGTGAGTCTGGCGCGCGATGGTGCGCCTTGGCGCACTGTCGCGCGATGGAGCCAGTCTGGCGCGCGATGGTGCACCCTGGCGCGGACCAGTGTTTGGTTTACACATTTCTGGGTTCTGGGACAGGTCCAGAATGATCCCAGGGGTACTCCAAAACAGAAAACATGCAAATTGAACTACGGCTAGCAATTTCTAACAAAGGAAAGCAGTAAACTGGTTATTAGCATGCTCAATAGAGTGATCTATACACAAAATAAAGCACAAAACAGTAGGACACCAATCCCCACGTGGTCCATCGCGTGTAGCACCGGAGTGTCGCGCGAGAGAGTGGGACCATCGCGCGCTGGTTCCTACCATGACGGTTTTTGAAACCTTGCCAGCTTTAGGACCAGAACTGGTATTGATTACCAGCCTTGGCCCTGCCAGCCCCCCTCAGGGATCAGAACAGAAAACAGAACAAAGGTAAGCTATACCTTCGGTTTCGAGTTTGAAAGGTGTTTGAACTTTGATGTTTGAAGGCTTGATTGAGGAGTTTGAGTGGTGGAAGCAAAGAACAAGCTTTGTTCTTGGATGGTTGAAGTGTTAAAATGGAGGGTTGTGAGTTTGGAAGAAAAGCACTAGAGCTTGTGCTTAGCCTTTCAATTTTTGGAACCCAAGGTGTATGGATCTTCTAGCCCTTCATGTATCAATTTTTTGAACCCTTTTAATGGAAGAAGAATGGGGGTATTTATAGGGATGGATGGTGATCAATCTGGTTGGTGTAATGAGAGGAGCTCAACCAGTCCACGAGGCTGGTTAAGGTTTGCTTGGTGGCTAAGCATCCCAGCTGATAAAGGTGATGGGGACGCTTTGACCGTCGCGCGACATAGTGAGTCTGTCGCGCGATGGTGCGCCCTGGCGCATTGTCGCGCGATGGAGTGAGTCAGGCGCGCGATGGTGCACCCTAGCGCGGGATGGTTGCGCCCTGGCGCACATCAGTAGGGTTTTTGGTTTTTGAAGTGGCTTAGGCTAGGTTAGGTTCAAGGGTTTTTCAAACACCCAAAGCTCAAACACTCGACATTCCCGGGGTGTTCTTGATCCATTTCATCATCGAGGAATCAAATACCGTAAGTAAACTAATCTGGAAGCCCAGATTGGGGTGTCTACAGTAGCCCCCCTTTGACGGCACTTGAAGCACCATTGACTTGGTACAAGTAACGTCAAAGGTTTCTAGACACCCCTCAAGGCAATCCAGAGCATATCATACTAGCAAAGTAGACAAGCATACTTACAGAACCTAATTGGTTGAATGGACGGACAGACCGTCGCTGGGGATGGAAGTAGAAATGGACGAATGCATCGCCGCTTGTTGATCGAATTTGGACAGGACAGGCTGTCGCTACAGATGTTGATGGGACCGGCTGTTGTTGCTGGGGATCAAGCTATCCTCGGCACAAAGTATTCCAACAAACATGGGTAGGTCGTGTCAGGCAGGTTGAATTCCATCTGTAAGGAATCAGAGCCAATCTCCTTATCAAAGACCATCCGAGACAGAGCAATAAGCCTGCTGGAAGATGCACTTGCGACTAGACTGAGGGTGATTGTCGTTCGGGGCAGGCCAAGACGGACTCTCCTGGGGAACAATCAGTTGCGGATGAACGGACCATCGAATGATGTTCTGGTCGTTGTTTACGGATTTGACAGGAAACGGGCTGATCAGTGTGCAGAATGATCAAGCCGTTGATTTGGGTGGAGATAGACGATATGGCTGACCGTCATGGATGATATGGCTGACCATCGTTGAATGACTGATATGGCTGACCGTCATTGATGATATAGTTGACCATCGTTGAATGACTGATATGGCTGACCGTCGTTGATTTGGATGGGTGGGAAGATCACTGTGCAGAATGATTAAGCCGTTGGAAATTGGATAAGACCGGCTGTTGTTGATTTGAAAGGGGAAGATCAGTGTGCAGAATGATCAAGCCATTGAAATTTGGACAGGACCGGCTGTCGTTGAATTGAAAGGGCATATCAGTGTGTAGAATGATCGAGCCGTTGAGAAAAGGACAGGACCGGCTATCATTGATTTGAGATAGGCAGATCAGTGTGCAGAATGATCGAGCCGTTGAGATTGGACAGGACCGGCTGTCGTTGATTTGAGATAGGCAGATCAGTGTGCAGAATGATCGAGCCGTTGAGATTGGACAGGACCGGCTGTCGTTGATTGAGATGGGCGGATCATCAGTCTAAATGATCGAGCCGTTGAAGATTGGACAGGACCGGCTGTCGTTGATTTCAAAAGGGCGGATCACTATACAAAATGATCGAGCCGTTGAACATTTGGACAGGACTGGCTGTCGTTGATTTCAAAAGGGTGGATCACTATACAAAATGATCGAGCCGTTGAACATTGGGCAGGACCGGCTGTCGTTGATTCAAAAAGGGCGGATCACTATACAAAATGATCGAGCCATTGAATTTGATTGAATTCTGATTCCCCAAAGTGCATTCTAAGTGCCAACAGAGTAGGACAGCGAGGTTGTGCGCTTGATGGTTACCATGGCAAATGAGACAAGGAAAGTGGCGTGTGGCATTCCCCCATACTTGCACTAACCCACAGAAGCGATTCCGTCATAGAATTTTCCTGCTTTAAACATTTGATATACAATATGCAAAGATGCATACTAAGAAAATGCACAAATTGAAAATGTAGATGCAAGCTAAGGGCGGCTCCTAAGAGGACAACGATGCCTAAGGACTACCACTGAGCTCCAGTACTTTACTGTCTTTTGCTTTTGAGATGCGCATCCAGATAGAGAGACGCCCGAGCGGGCCGGCGTGCCCAGTTGACATATAGCGGTGTGGCATTGGGCCTGCATGCCCTTTCTTTGATGCTTGGGCGGACCAGCCCCATGGATGTGCTTTGCTTGGCCTTGGGCTGACGCGCCCTTGCTGCTTCAAGAGATTCCGCTGCTTCCGGATTACTGATACTAGGGTAGCAATGTAACAATTGCGTTTTCCAGTTTATTGACACTATTTTACAAGTGTTGAAGAGAATGCAAAAACTAACCACTAATATCTAATTTGCATTGACAAGTGATTTGAATCGACACACAGACGTGCACACATAAACAGACTCGCCTAGCTCGAATGAAAAGGGAAAAAGAGCCCCAGGGTATAATGCAAACCCTTAGACACACGGAACATAATGAAATTTTTGGGTATTAATGAGCCAAAAACTCACAACATTCCTTAGACAGGTGAAACTAACACTTGCGAAAGACGCAAAAAAGCATAAAGACCTGTACAAACAAAACCGAGAAAAGCATCTCGAAACGACAGTTGATTGAAAAGCTGAAAAAAAATGTCGCAAAAACGGCCATAAAACACAGATAATGACTCCTAGAGGCCCGGACTGAAATCGACACCCCCGTGCAGTCATATTAAGTCCATATGACTTGCATGGTATGACAAGACTTGGCAAAAGCCCCTGGAATGACACTCGAGGGTAGTAGCTAGCTGCTACTGTCTGTTGCAAGAAGCGTGCGCAGGTTTGAGACCAACGTGCATCACTTCGAACAAACGCGCTGCGGTTGCTTATACCAGACTTCGCTGAACTTAGAATAAATTGTGAGCCAGTTAAGGCCTCTAGCATTTCGTTCTGTTTTTGATGCTTCAAATATTTTAAGACTTATGCTCAGCCTGTAAATTGAAGAAGCAGTTTATAATAAAATTGAAAGACAAAGGTTTTCCCCCTTCTGATTCCTCCAATGCAGCTTGATCTGATCTTCGATCCTCTTCGACCTTTGATATGTACCCAAAATGTCAACCATGGATCCAATTGATAGAATGTGACCGAGTCTCAAAGAGAGACTGCCTACGTATCCCAAGCTAGGGAATCAGGTCAGAACGTAGTTCAGGCCAAGGTTCACTCGAGTATTTTACCTCACCTTTTACGCTCTAACTTTTGCCTAGAACAGCCCATTCGGGTTTTCGGTCTAGCGAGCTTTTGAATATTGCCTATTCATTTTTGCCTAAACCACCTTCAAAGGTTTTGGTCTAGTAGGCTGCTCTAACTTTTGCTTGGAACTGCCCACCCTTGGGGTTTTCAGCCCAACGAGCTTCTCTCAGGGAAAAGGCTTTTGAATTGATCCAAGTTGACCAAGGTATTGAATTTATTGCTGCCGAGGTCGATGAAATGGCCGCAGCCCCTGATACAATGGCTTTGATGATGAAGGGTCAATAGTGCTTCGGTTGGCATGCCCTGCTCCAGACCACTTTTGAATTCTTTGAACTTACAATTGGCGGAACGCTGTTCCTGCAAACTTGAACATGGTATGAGGCGCTGGACCTTCTGAGCTTTGCTTTACATGGTTTGGCACATGATAGCAACAAGATTTGATGTTCCTTTATCTTAGGGTCTACGTTAGGCATGTCATTTGAGAGACCATGCCAAAACATTGATGAACTCTTCGAGCCTGCCTGACCGGGCACAATGATCCTCTGGGGATAGTGTTGAACCAGTTTGAACCATTTGGAGGTCTACTTCATCTTTCAAGTTTATTTGAAAACTATTATTTCAATTTATAGGCTGAGCATGCCTTTCGTCTTCCCTTTCGGCGAGGGAACACATTTCCTTGGGAATGATCCCATCGAAATCTATCCCTTCGTCGTCTGGGTCGACACAGTTTATTCACAAGCCAGCAAAGTACTTAGAAGCAAGATAATGCATATCATAAAGAAAGCCCCTCGGGGTTGCCAAGTACAGCAAAAGACTCGAATAGACGCTACGACATGGAGGGCCAAGAGGCACAACCTCCGACTCAGAGCTAGATTTAGACAACTTGACAGATACTGTGTCGGGCTCAGACAAAAGCCAATGCAAACTAGACGCGGTTTGAAAATGCAACTTTTATAGCTACCCTTGACTTCCACAAAAAGAGGTGGGATCCAGCGGGTGTCAGGCCCAAGCAACAGCACTTCGGCTTCCTCAGCTTCTTTGACCAAACCTACTTGGTGCTCCCGTGAACAATGGACCTCAACCCGTCAGTCAGCTCCTTTGTAAGTTCCTCATTACTGTCAATCCAGGTGTCGGCAGTGAAGACCTCAATTGCCCAACCTACAGCCATCATGTTAATCTCCGGTTCGAACGGGATGGATACGATTGGTTTGGGTTGGCTCTCTGGGACGATATAATGGCTAGGGTCGAATATGGTGGAGCTCGGGTTGATTTGGGCTTCGGTGGAACTTGAACCGTGCCATTGTCAATGAGATCTTGAATCTCATGTCGAAGACGATAGCATGCGTCAGTGGGATGGCCAGGCATTTGGTGGAAGGCACAGAAGAGGTGAGGTTTGTAACCGGAAGGTAGAACTTTTGGCGGGGAAGTTGGGGTCAAGGGTTTGAGATGCCCCGATTTAATGAACTTTTCCATCACTGCGGATAGAGGTGCCTCGAAGACAGAGAAACTCCGAGGTTGGGTTCGGGTCCGGTAGCTTTGGGCATTTTGAACTTGGTTGACATCGGCAGCGCGATTGGAGTCGAAAGTCGGAGCATCGCTCCCACTTGTAGCTGTATTAGAGTAGTTGTTGTTACCAAACAACGTGCTACTATTTCCAGAATGGGGCCGCGGCTTCGCTTTCTGTGAGGAGGACTCTCCCCTAGGCAGAATTCCACTCTGCAGTGCATCCTCGATGGCTAGGCCTGACTCGAAGAAAGTCTCAAAGTTTGCAGATGCTTGAACCAGCATGAGGTGCTTAGCGAAGTCAGGCTGAAGATTGCGGGAGATGATGCGGAGTTGATCCCTCTCGCTTGGGCGATCAGTCATTAGAGCGGCTTTGGCTCTCCACCTTTTAACAAAATCCGCAAAGGACTCCTTTGCTTCCATTTTGGTAGACTCCAACTCACGAGTAGTCATTTTGAGCTGAGAGTTATAATTGTACTGCGAGACAAAGGCAGCCCCTATGTCTTCCCAAGTTCTTCTTTTGGAGATGTCAAGCGACAGAAACCAATGGAAGGCAGGCCCAGAGAGAGTTTGTGGGAAAAGCTGAGACATGGCCTCACTTTCCACACCCAGCAGCTTCATGGCAGCATGGTAGCCAAAGAGATGAGTCTTGGGATCGCCGCTCCCGTCGAATTTACCCAAGTCAGGCATCTTGAATCTGTCAGGAAGCCTAGCATTAGGGTACAAACAGAGGCGATCCAGGTCGATTCCCCCTGCACTGATCTTCTCGGATTTTGAAACAGCTTCTTCCAGCTTAGCCATCTTGGCCATGAGAGCAGCTATGTCAGGGTTTTGAACAGGCCTAACAATAGCGGGGTTTGGATTTGGAGCAGGCACACGAACCTCTCTAGAGGTGGGCTGAACAATGAGCCGGCCTTCACGGTTTGGATCCTCAACAAAGACGGGTTCTGCATGAACATCCTCATCGTCCTCGCCTTCCTTTTCGGCCACTGGTGGAAGACGAGTGTTGATAAGGTCATTTAGGCGAGTGATGTTAGCATCTGTCTGAGCAGCCCTCCGTTGCATAGCAGTGATACTGTTCTGGAGGTTCATGAGCATGGTTTCCAGAGTGAGCGGTTGATCTGTCATCGCAGGTTTTTCAATAGAGCTTGATGAAGAAGCTGAAGATGGGGAAGCCGGCGGCGTGGCTTTTTGCAATATCGATGGCGAACCCGACTGTAGGGCGGCCAACAGTGAACCTGGAGAAGCCTCCGTTGTGACTGACAGGGAATCTAGCCTGACAAGCCTTTGAATCGGATTCTGATGCAGACGTTCCCAAGTAGGTTTGGCTCTTACTTTCGGTACTCTCTTGTTCGGTGCAATGGTTCCAAACTAGACAGTAAAGCAATTGAAGGCTCAATGACGTTCCCGCGGCATGCTATGTACAAAAATAATGCAATGTACACATCGTCGTCGGTGTCCTCCTAGACTCTACAACTACAGACTAGTCTGTCTCATGATGTTTGGACGCTACCAAAATCCTCGGAAATCTTTTCGAGGGTGTATCCTTTGAATAGATCAAACTGGTCCTAAGAGATGTCAAAACAGACTAAGTCTTTGACTAGTCCCATTTGAAGATTCGACTTTGAATTAGAAACAACTCGATATTGACGGCGTGACACCTTAACCGGGGTGGCGTGAGCAACGCTGTGCTTTAGCCGGGGTGGTTGTAAGTGACAAGGCACTTGTAACCTGAATGATATCAATGTCATGACATCAATACTTTGTGGTTCCTTATTGTCGGTCGAATCCTTAATCGGGCATGAGCCAAGGACTTAATAAGGTTTGATTTCTCAAAGTCTCGCTGATCTAAGGACTTTGAAAAAAAAATTAACAACGTGCACCATCGAGATGCACGACTCTTCATCGGGTCTAGCAGCGTCCTAATAAGCATAAGACAGACTCGAAAGAGAGAGACAACCTAGAAGCCGCCCTAAGCATGCTCCTACGCAAAATAGAATGTATGTATGTACAGTTCCAGAGACGAGTTTGCCTCACGAGTTTCAGACGTTGCCGGAATCCTCAAAATTCTTTTCGGCGACATGTCCTTGAGTAAATCGACAGATCCTAAAAGAAGTCAAAATAGACTAAATCTTTGGCTAGTCCATTTTGAAGATTCAACTTCGAATTTGGAACAACTCGGTAGTGATGACATGGCACCTTAACCTTGAACACAGCAGTGTATAGTGACTTCGCACTTCAACCTGGGTAGTACCAGTGACACGGCATCACTACTTCGTTGTTCCTTATTGTTGGTTGAATCCTTAATCGGGCATGAGCCAAGGATGTAGTAAATTTTGATTTCCCAAAGTCTCATTGAACTAAGGACTTTGCGATTGATAACAAACATTCGACAGAATGAACGACTCCTCATCGGGTCCAACAACGTCTTAGACAACGCATGACAAATTTGAAAGACAAGACAACCTTAAGCGGGCTCCTATGCAAAACAGTGCACGTACAGTGCATGCGATAGGGAAAGCAGTAACACGTAGACAGTATATGGGGGTTAGATGCAAGTAAATCTTACCCTGCAGGTACCTGTCCTATTTTGGAGAGTTCTAGTGCTTTGTATATGCAAAGGCTGGTTTTGGTTTGTAACGGGTTCCTCGGACTAGGGCCAAAGATATACCTCCCGCTGCCCGCGTAATCGCAGAGCAACAGTCAAACGGTAGAATGACTCATCATCGTCGAAGGTTGTTGGTCATTCGGGGTCCCCGAGCTCCGGTAAACCGTGCCGGATTGCCAAAACGATCCAACGAGGCTTTATCCCACATCGATGCATATGAAAAATGCTAAAGAATTTGATTAATCGAACAGAATCGCAAATTCGCAAATACCTTTTCAAATTTGGCTCTCTTTATTGATCAATACTCAGAAGAAACTACACAAGAGAACAATCGGAAAAGCTCCAGATTGGATGGCCGGACACGAGGTCCTGTTAAATCACCAATCCTTTCTTTAGCAGCGCGAAGCTCACTATTTTGACAGACTTTTGTGGGATTGTTCTCGAGCGTATTAAAATCTAAGCATAGACCAATATTGATTCGATCCCCAACAGAGTCGCCACTGTGGGCATGCGTGCCCTTTTCGGAATTTCCGGATTCCGAGACACGAGATGCCCGGGTCGAGGGAGCGCGAGCGGGGAAGCAAGCGCTCGCAAAATACAGAGTCGCCACTCGGGTTTGAAGGTCCGACACCCAAGGAACCGTATTTCGAAGCACTTGCCGCGTTGTTTGATTTGAAAAAAAGTTAAGGAACCAGTCCGTCATAACCATATCTGGGTTCGGGAGCCAGGTTACGAGAGGGGAAGGGTTTTATGGCACCCCTTTCGCCCAATCCGGAGATCGGTCTCTACTTAGGCATTTGCGAAAGATGTTTGTTTGCGATTCTGTTTGATTAATCAACTTTTAGCCAATTAAGGCAGGGGAACAGTTTAAGGGGATTAAAACTGTAACAGTTTGCAAGATGTGAATGATAGCATGGATGAGCAGTTAGTATAGGATGAGAACAGACTGCTGTGGGTGTTTAAACAAACTGGGAGGCCCCTGTTTTGGAGTGACGTGCGCAGGAAGAAACCAGCATGTACTGAACAAGTCACTACATGCTGTTCACTCCTGCGCGCACAACTCCAAGACACGCGCGAGCCGGTGAGCTCAAACCCACGGCTCTTATTCTCAAACCATCTGGGCTCTGGAAGAACCAGTGCACACCCAGGACAAACCACGCAGTTCATATAGCAGCATAATATACAGTTTAAAGGTTGTAAAGCCCTACAAATTAATGAAACACCCCATAAACAGTGTGGGGACAAAATAATGGCCTAAAACTAAGCTACCCGTGCAAGGCCACTCACTGGTCAGAGGCATACTGTCGCGCGATGGAGTCACTCTGGCACGCGAGGATGCGCCCTGGCGCACTGTCGCGCGACTGAGTGAGTCCGGCGCGCGATGGTGCGCCCTGGCGCGCGATGGTGCGCCCTGGCGCACTGTCGCGCGATGGAGCCAGTCAATCGCGCGATGGTGCACCCTGGCGCGGACCAGTGTTTGGTTTACACATTTCTGGGTTCTGGGACAGGTCCAGAATGATCCCAGGGGTACTCCAAAACAGAAAACATGCAAATTGAACTACGGCTAGCAATTTCTAACAAAGGAAAGCAGTAAACTGGTTATTAGCATGCTCAATAGAGTGATCTATACACAAAATAAAGCACAAAATAGTAGGACACCAATCCCCACGTGGTCCATCGCGTGCAGCACCGGAGTGTCGCGCGAGAGAGTGGGACCATCGCGCGCTGGTTCCTACCATGACGGTTTTTGAAACCTTGCCAGCTTTAGGACCAGAACTGGTATTGATTACCAGCCTTGGCCCTGCCAGCCCCCCTCAGGGATCAGAACAGAAAACAGAACAAAGGTAAGCTATACCTTCGGTTTCGAGTTTGAAAGGTGTTTGAACTTTGATGTTTGAAGGCTTGATTGAGGAGTTTGAGTGGTGGAAGCAAAGAACAAGCTTTGTTCTTGGATGGTTGAAGTGTGAAAATGGAGGGTTGTGAGTTTGGAAGAAAAGCACTAGAGCTTGTGCTTAGCCTTTCAATTTTTGGAACCCAAGGTGTATGAATCTTCTAGCCCTTCATGTATCAATTTTTTGAACCCTTTTAATGGAAGAAGAATGGGGGTATTTATAGGGATGGATGGTGATCAATCTGGTTGGTGTAATGAGAGGAGCTCAACCAGTCCACGAGGCTGGTTAAGGTTTGCTTGGTGGCTAAGCATCCCAGCTGATAAAGGTGATGGGGACAGCTTTGACCGTCGCGCGACATAGTGAGTCTGTCGCGCGATGGTGCGCCCTGGCGCATTGTCGCGCGATGGAGTGAGTCAGGCGCGTGATGGTGCGCCCTGGCGCATTGTCGCGCGATGGAGTGAATCAGGCGCGCGATGGTGCGCCCTAGCGCGCGATGGTTGCGCCCTGGCGCACATCAGTAGGGTTTTTGGTTTTTGAAGTGGCTTAGGCTAGGTTAGGTTCAAGGGTTTTTCAAACACCCAAAGCTCAAACACTCGACATTCCCGAGGTGTTCTTGATCCATTTCATCATCGAGGAATCAAATACCGTAAGTAAACTAATCTGGAAGCCCAGATTGGGGTGTCTACAATGATGTTGTTGATATCGAAGAACTTGAACTTCAAGGTAATCCTAATCCTGCTGTGACTACCCTTGCTGATGTTGTCAATGATGAAGATGATACGGTAGAAAAAGTAAATCAAGTTAGGAGAAAAACCAATAAAAGAAAGCTTCCACCACAAATTCCTAAAGGCCCCAAGCCAAAAAAAGATCGACATCGATCTCCTGCCTGGGATCACTTCGAAAAAATAATAGAGGGCGATGATACATGGGGTGAGTGTAACTATTGCAAGAAACGATATGCGGCTGATAGTAAAAAAACATGGCGTTAGTAATTTGAAAGCTCACATCCCCATTTGCCCATTATATCCTCTTAAAGACCAACATGGACAACAAAACCTTTCATTCAAAGTCAACGAGGGGGGGGGGGGGGGGGGGGGGGGGGGGTGTTTACGTTGTGACAAGTGTATTTTCTTTTAAAGAGTGTATGAGAGCTCTTGTAGAAATGGTGATTATTGATGAACTACCGTTTAGGTTCGTTGAGGGGATTGGGTTCAGAAAATTTTGTAAGGTCATGCAACCGAAGTTCACACCGGTCCTTTCTCGCCAAACGATTACTAGAGAGGTGGTTGCAATTAAAGACTACGAGAGGGGAAAACTGAAAAAATTATTAAAGGGCCGTAGGATTTGCCTCACGACTGATACATGGACATCAATTCAAAACCTTAACTATATGTGTTTGACTGCACACTTCATTGATGATGATTGGAAGTTGCAAAAGAGAATCGTAAACTTTTGTCAAATTGAAGATCATAAGGGAGCTACAATAGGCAAGAAAACTGAGTCATTATTGCTTGAGTGGAATGTTGATGGTATTTTTACAATGATGGTAGATAATGCTAGTTCGAATGGCACGGCTATTGAGTACTTGAAAAGGAAAACAATGGATTGGAAAAGGACTGTCTTGGGCATGAATATATGCATATGCGATGTTGTGCACACATTTTGAATCTTATTGTCGTTGAGGGGTTGAAAGATATGAGTGAATCTATTTTGCGTGTTCGTGATGTTGTGAGGTATGTGAGATCTTCTCCACAAAGAATGGAGACTTTCAAGAAGTGTGTGGAGAAGGAGAAAATTAAATCGAAACAAACTGTGTGTCTTGATGTGTGTACGCGATGGAATTCCACTTACTTAATGTTAGAAGTAGCCATCAAGTTTGAGACGGCATTCCAAAGAATGGGGGAGGAAGACAGTAGTTTCATAAAATTCTTTGGCATAAAAGAAGGCGATGAGGATTTGTCATTGGAGGGTGAGGGTGACCAAAGTGGGAGCCATAGCCATAGGGTTCCAACTCCAAGACAAACAACTGTCCCAAACAAGCTTGATTGGAAGAAGTGTGGGTTGTTTGTTACATTCTTGAAACTTTTCTATGATGCAACCAAGAAATTTTCAGCTTCTCTTTTTGTCACATCCAATGTGTTCTTTCATGAGTTGTTTGAGGTTGATACCCGTATAAATGAATCAATCCTCAGCCGAGATTCTTTTATGTCTAAGATGGCAATTGAAATGAAGAGAAAATTTGAGACGTATTGGGGGGATGTAGAGAAATTCAATCCCTTACTTTATGTGGCGGTGGCATTTGATCCCCGGTATAAGTTAAGGTTGGTGAAATTTTGCTATACAAGATCCAAAGGGAAGGCGGTGGGTGAGAAAATGGAGAAACAAGTGAAGGATGTTTTGAACAAGTTGTATGATTTTTATGAAAAAGAGGGTGAAGTTAGACAAAATGTGTCTAGTTCAAGTTCAATGCCGAGAAATGGAAGAGAATGAGGATTGTGATCGTCGCTTGAATTTAGCTAGCGAATTTGACACTTACTTGGAGGAGGAGTATTCTAGTGTTTGTTCCTCGAAAGTAGACAAGTACTTGGGGGATTTGTGCGAACGTAGGGACAATCCAGATTTTGATATCTTGCTATGGTGGAAGAACAATTCCAACAAGTATCCAATCTTGTCAAAAATGGTGCGTGATGTATTAGCTATGCCCGTGTCTACCGTTGCTTCCGAATCGGCCTTTAGTACAGGTGGTCGCGTACTTGATCCATTTCGAAGTTCACTCTCACCGTCAATGGTTGAGACTCTTGTATGCACCCAAAATTGGTTTTTAAGCACAGTTCCAATCTCTCTTCGACAGTCTATGGATAAAGTTGAAGATCTTGAACGAGGTAATTTAATTCAATTGATCTAGTATACTTACTATTTAGTTTTTTCTTAGTATTGTATTGAATTAAGTGTTTTTTGTTTTTGTTTTTCAGAACTCTTACAAACTGAATCAACTGATGATGCAACGCAAGTTCCTAGGGATTGAGTGATGGGCCTTTGGACATTGGACCTTGGTAAAACATTTAACATTATGTTATTTTGTAATCTTTGAAGTTTTCAATTTAGTTGTATGATTTTTCTTTCTATGTAACAGTTTTGGTCAGTTTACATGGGATTGGGGAGCACTTTGGACATTGAACTACATGACTAGTTTATTTTATTATGGACTTGTGTGTTTGGTTGCTTTAAATTATTATGGACTTGTAGTTTTTTAATCACTTTGGACTTGTAATTGCTTGCCTAGTAAACAGTACTACAGTAGTGGACTGGAAATGTTATGACTGATTGTATGGCTGCTGAAAAAATAGGGGAGGAGAGACTAGAGAGGCTGGTCACTGGTGTGTGGCAGTGTGCCGTGTGTTTGATCTGTTTTTTTTTTTGCTATGTCGTTCTGTTTGGTTTCTTCTTCTTTTTTCCCGCTTAATCTTGTTAGACATCTCTTGCTAGGAATGTAGTAGTAGCTAGTAGTGGACTGGAAATTGGAAATCTCTTGCTGGAAATATCTAAATTTTTTTTGCTGATGAATGATGCTTGCTGGAAAATTGGGCATTGAGCCATTTGGCCCAATATAATTAATGAACTTTCTTTGATATGGCTTGGTGGAAGGTTGGACGCCTAGACGGGAAATGCGTAAATTTTTTTTTGCTGATGAATGATGAATTGATGATTGCCGAAAAATTGGCCATTGAGCTATTTGGCCCAATATAATTAATGAACTTTTTTTTATATATAGCTTGGTGGAAGCCCAAAGGTTAATAAGGGCATTGGACCTTGTGGCCTGCTATGAAACTTGAAAATTTAGGAGATTAACAGCCCAAAATATTTAAGGAAATGGAAAAAAATTGCCCAGAAAAATGAATATGGCCCAAAAATAATAGGCCCACTGAAGTGGCCCAACCCAAAGACCCGACCGAACCAACCCGAATACAAACCCGCCCAAACCCGACCAGAAGTTCGATCGGTTGCGGGTTGATGTCTGCCAACCCAAAAAAATGTCGGGTCGGGTCCGACCTGACCCGAACCCGGCCAAACCCGCCCAATGGACAGCCCTACTGCGCATGCCATATATAGACTAGCGTACTCTAGTAAACTTAAACTCACAGCCCTTATTTTCAACCCTCTGGGCTCTGGAAAGGACCAGTGCACACCCAGGACAAACCACGCAGTTTATATCACAGTTTATATTTACATACAGACATTTAAAATGGCTTTAAAGCCATAAAATAAGCAAAATACCCCATAAAATGTGTGGGGGAGTAAACAGAAGCCAAGGCCTAGTTGCCATGCTATGGCCAGCCACTAGGCTAGATCTAACTATCGTACGCCAGTGTCTGGGTACCATACGCCAGTCACATCTTTTGTCCAGTGCATGGCTTCACAACTTCCGAGCTCTGGAGCATGACCAGAAAGATCCCAGAGACATTCCAAAGTAACAAAAGCACATATTGAATATTGCAACTACACAGTTCTAAATATGGAAAACTGTAAACTGGTTTTCAACATCCAATAAGGTGATGACATATTAAAAAGAACAGAAAATAGCAAATCACTGATCCCCACGCCAGTGCTGCACATACAGCCATTACTGGCGTACGCGTACTTTGAACCGGCGTGTGCCAATTCTAGCCATGCATGGTTTTTGAAACCTTGCCTGCTTTAGGGCCAGGACTGGTATTGATTACCAACCTTGACTCTACCAGCCCCCCTCAGGGGTCAAAACAAAAAGCTTTACAAAGGTGGTATACCTTTGGTTTTGAGTTTTGATGGAATGTTTAAGCTTGAACTTGAGGTTTGAGGGATGGATGATGGGTGTTTGAGTGTAAATGGTGTATGGGAAGGTCTCCTGTTTACTCTTTCAATGGATGAAAGGAGAGTAAGAAAGAAATCAAAGGAACAAAGAGAGAAAGAGACTTGGAACTTTTGTGGTGGTTAACCCCTTGCATATAAATGCAAGGGGGTATTTATAGGAGATGAGAGTGAGAGAGAGAGAGAGAGAAGTGGTAACCAACTCAAAGGGCTGGTTGGGTTTGTGAGGGAAGTCTCCATGCATTAAATACATGGGACTTATTTGATAGATGTTGTAGGAGAGAGGGGGGAACATCCCTTGCACAAGTACACCAACCAGACGAATGTACAGGATTCTGGGGGGCCTAAAAGTCTTGTGTACGTGGTTGAATAAAGGTGATCTGACTAGCTTTGACCGGCGTACGCTTATAAAAAAACCTACATGCGCCAGTAAAAATCTGGTCAATGGTCAAAGTTGACCGATGACTGACACGTGGCAGTTTACCAGTGCATGCCAGTTTTGTACCAACATACACAAGCAAGGTTTTGCTAAGGCCTTTTGGTTCTTGCTTGAAGGGTTTGAAAAAGGGTTCGAAAGGGTTTGAATGAAGTTCGAAATGCTCAAAGCTCAGACATACTAACATTCTCGAGACGTTCTTGACCTTAATCATCATTGGGGAATCAAAGACCGTAAGTAAACTAATCTGGACGGTCCAAAATGGGGTGTCTACATAAGAATCTGTGTTGACTTTCAAAATCTTAACACTGCAACTCCCAAAGATGAGTATCCTATGCCTAATGTGGATATGATTGTAGACAGTTCAGTTGGGCACAAGATATTATCCATTTTGGATGGGCATTCAGGATATAATCAAATCTGTATAGCAGAAGAAGATGTGCACAAAATAGCTTTTGCATGCCCTGGTAACATTGACATTTTTGAATGGATTGAAATGCCATTTGGGTTGAAAAATGCAGGAGCTACTTATCAAAGAGCTATGAATACTATTTTTCATGATTTTGTTGGAAGCTTTCTAGAATGTTACATAGATGATATAATTGTGAAGTCAAGTTCCAATGATGATCACCTTGAACATTTAGAAAAGGCATTTCGACAAAAGAAGCACTATCAACAGAAATTAAATCCAGAAAAGAGTGCTTTTGGAGTATCAGCTGGAAAATTTCTTGGACATCCAGTCCATAACAAAGGAATACAGGTTGACAAGAACAAAGCAAACTATTCTTTGTTGAAGCTGAAGGAGGGACAAGAGTTCAAGTTGTCTAAAGGGCATATGATGCTTTCGAAGCCATCAAAGAGTATTTAACCAATCCACCCATGTTGATGCCGCCTATCAAAGGGAAGCCAGTAAAGTTGTATTTAGCAGCAACTCAAGACTCAATAGGAGTATTGTTAGCTCAAGACAATGAAGATGGCAAGGAGAGAGCTATTTATTATCTTAGTAGGTTTTTAAACTCCTATGAATGCAAGTATGCTGCAGTAGAGAAACTAAGTTTAGCTTTATTTTATGTTTCTAAGAAACTTAGGCACTATATGTTGCCGAGAATAACTTATGTTATTTCTCAAACTGATGTAATTGTAGGGGGATGAAAACAATTGATGCTTTCTGATCAACTGGATTGCAACGGCTTTCTCGTGCCTCTTCACCGGAACCCTAATTCGTCGTCGGAACCCTAATCTGCAAAATAGACAGGGGGTGAGCGCACCTTTGCCTCTCGTGGCAAAGGCCCTCCGATGCCTTTGTTAGTATCACGTACTAGAAATCAAACCCTAATTATTAGTAGGAAAGCAAGAATGCAAAGTATTGCGTACCTTTTACCTCTAGGCTTACTCTGTTTATATAGACATTCGGATGCTTGGCGCCCAAGCATCCCTATTGCCATAGGATTCCCAACTCGTATAGGAAACCCAGGATATCAAGGATTCTCGTTTCCTTTATCAGTTTAATAGAAAGGAGTCCTTTTAGGATTCTTTTTCCTTTACTGGCTGGACATCCCATTCTCATTGGGTATCTTTCCCAGATCCTACATTTCTGGGATCTTATTCCTTAACGGAATACCATTGTTTCTGGACTCTTCCAGAATGTTCCCCATGCTCCAACAATTGATTGGAGTTCTTTCCTTGTTCGGCGACCTCGTTGCCGAACAGACTACCTGGACCAAGGACTTCACATGTAACTTGGTCCAATCGTAATCAGAATATCTCTTATCTGCCGAACAGATAGTTTACACCAGTGACTTGTCATGTCATTGGCCTTTATTTAGCCGAACAGATTGCATGGACCAAGGACTTCCCATATCATTGTTTCATATCGCTGTTCTTCATACTGCCCGGCAATAAGTCCAGTCGTATTCACCACGTGCTCCCAAACATCACGTGTTCGGCAACTAAATGTATGTGCTCGGGAAAACCTCCCTACATTTGCTCCCCAGCTTCATCTATTTACCACTGTTCGGGGGCAATATATGATGCTTAGAAACAGAATTTTATATGTAGACCAGACTCTTCTGATCCCGTGCAGTCATAATTTCAATATGTCATTGATGCCTTTTGGCGCCTCTGTCATTATACCATTTCGGGGTAATGACTCCACGTGGCACGTATCGTATGCCCATCATTAATTTCGAACTGACGTTCTATGAAACGGCGTCAGAACGAACTCTGCTTTCTGTTACTTTATCCTGTAACGGCGTAAGAGGAGACGCTTCGTCTCCGTTTCTTACCCTTAAACCCCAGAAAAGGGCTTATTTTGGGTTTCTCACCCAAAACTTCAAACTCGCTCCTTCTCTCTCTAGAAACCAGGTAAAAACATCCCACCATCCGCCATCGCCGCCGTCTGCAAATTCGATTGCACTCCAGGGAATCGTCACATTATTCTTGTAAGATTCTCGTTCTCACTCCATTTCGTCTGCTTAGGTTTCCCTCTGAGATCTCACTCTCAGATTCGTGGGTTGTTTCTAGGGTTTCTATTCGTTCCCATTTCCAGTTTTTTCTTCTTTTCCGAATATACTCATGGCTGATGATAATGATCACCCTCCTAGACCCAGTAAATTTAGGAAACTCTGTGAAACCCCAACTGCCATGGCGGCATTTAGGTCTGAGTATAGCATCCCTGATGATGTGGGGCTCGAACTCGCCCCTTTAGGAGCAGATAGGGATGGTGGCTCCTGGGATAGAATGTGCATCCCTATCGTGGCCATCGTCGAAGGTGGAGTCCGATTTCCCCTTCACCCACTACTCCGCCAGATCCTAAACTGGTATCGTCTCACCCCCATGCAAGTATCAACAAACGTCTTTAGGCTGATAATGGGTGTAATAGCTTTAAATAGGATTCTGGGGACCCAGTTAGGAATTTGGGATATTCAGTGGTGGTACAGTATTGTACTAAACCCTGAATATAATACCTACTATTTCAAAGTTAGAAGGGTAGAAAAGCGTCTCGTGCTCAACCTGCCAGACTCCGCTCGGGATCATGAGATTGATTTCCTTTATGTCACTGGAGCCTTTGAGCCACTAGGAGAGGATGGCCAAGTGCTAGGGCTCCATTGCCCCCACATATGGGGTTATCCACGTATGCTCTTGCTTTTTATCTTTTGCAATTTCTTCATTTACTGCTTTCTCGTAGCTTTCTATGTGCCTAATTTTGGTTTTATAACTCCAATCTTGCAGCTGAGAACGTTAACAAACGTCCTAGACGTGAGCTGAGCTACGTCCGAACAGAGGACATAAACAGGATCCTAAAATACACAGGAGAACCAGGTACCCGAACAGCTGGTCGGGGTCGAGACGCTGATATACTGCTGGGATACGACCCTTCATACAGAGGGGTCATTGATAGAAGACTTGCCCATCCCAGCACCAGTACTGCTTCTACTTCCACATCAACTGTTCCTCAACAACGTGTTTCAAGACTTCAAGCTGGGGTTACTGTTGCTGGTCAACCTGGTGAAGCTCCCATTTCGGAAGGCATGCTGCTTCCTCGTTTAAGACTCAGAAGATCTACTCGTGGACCAGTTTCTGAACAGCAACAACCCGAACAACTGGTTCTAAATTGTGATACCAGCCAGTCTCCCTCATCCGGTTATTCTCGATCACCAGGTACAATGACCCGTCAACCTTTTAACCTGAGCTCTCTACTTACTGTCTCCACACTGGGATGTGGTGCTACCAGCAGGGTAGCATCAACTGGCGCCCCGCCCCCACGATCACGTCACAATAGGGGGGGATCAGTAAGATCGTCCTCTTCTCCTCGTGAAGAGGATGCTCCCCTTGATGCTGCTAACGCTCATCGGGACAAACGACCTAGGTCTAAGGACCCTGCTGGTTCTGTTTCACAAGCTGATACAGAAACCAATCTCCCTGTGTCACCAACTGCTCAAGTGCTTCCACAAACATGGACTCCTTCATTCCCTAGGGGTGACCGTCCTGTTCATGTTGGGGACAGTGCTAGTTCATCAGAACAGCACTTGCCCTAGCTCAAGGGTTGCTACTCCCTGTGGATATGCAGAAGGAATCTGGATCTGCACCTGACCGACTAGTATCCACTGGTCTTGTCAGTGGAATTAAGGTAATATCTGAAAACCTTTGCTCAAATAAGTTGCAAACTCAGTATTGTACTTTACTAACTCTCTCTAGTAACCCATAGTTTATTCAAAAGATGGTTGCATTGAATCAAAAATTTCAAGAGGTGGAACAAGAGCGCAATAGGCTGTTGAGAGATAACACAAGGCAACTTCAATCAATGACAAGGCTGGAGAGAGAGAGAGAGAGACAAGGCAAAGGCGGAAGTTGCAGCTACCAAGGAGAAACTCGAAACTGCCAAGGAGGGTCTCAGTCAGGCACTGTCCGAAACCGACAATACCGAAAAGGCGGCCTACGAAGATGGATACCAGAAGGGCTTTGATGCTACCACTTCCAGTTACGTGGAGCAGATGCCTGCCATCCAAGATCAGATCTGGGCTGCCTGCTGGGAGGCTTGTTTGACCAGAATGGGGGTTGCAGAAGATTCGCCCCTTTGGGAAGATAATGACTTGCCGAGCACCCGTGCCCAGACCAATCAACAACCAGCGGAGCATCCAGTAGATGACATTGAATAGCAGATCGAAGAATTTGCCAATGTTGAAGAAGACATGGCTATAGATGTGCATCCTGTTCAATCACCTGCTCGGGTTTCAACCCTAGAGCCCATTGACTTGGAAGAGAACGCAGTCGAAGATGGTGCTGATAGTGAGATCAACACTAACACTCCAGAGGTCCAGAATGTGGACTGATTTGGTTGCTGGTCCTGCGTGACCATAAGCGTATTTTGGCCCTGTGAGGCATCAGTACAATTAAATACTTTGTTTAACACAGGTATTCGGCCCTTCGTGGCATAACTTTTTATGTTTTGTTCGGCTACCCTCGTATTTGCATCTGTTCGGATGCAAATAGTTTAATCGTAAGTATTTCGTACTCGTTGTTTGCATAAGTATTTCGTACTCTAGCAGATCCTACAAACATGACTTCTTTGTACTGAATCTAAGTTTCACGTACTTAGAAACATTTGTTAAACCAGTTTTTCGTACTGTTTTCAAGTTTAGTACATACAAGTGTATTCATACTTGTATTCGTCTTCAAATCTTCCAAGTGTTTTCATACAAACACTTGTAAGGTTCATATAATCATATAGGTGTTCTTGTAAGTTTCACATACTTAAGAACAGATATTTATAAGTTTCACGTACTTAACTTTTTTTAAGTTTCTCGTACTTGAACATATACTCGTTATGTTTGTAAGCCAAGCCAATTGCTTTATATAAATGTTTACAAGTGTCGCGTACTTGTATTCGTTAAGTTTCACGTACTTAAAAAATGTTCTAACAGACTTTGTCCCATACAAGTGTTTCGTACTTGTAGTCGTTAAGTTTCACGTACTTAAAAGTTTTGAAAAGCACACAAGTGTTTCATACTTGTGTTTAAGTTTCACGTATTTAAATTGTGAAAAGCACACAAGTGTTTCATACTTGTGTTTAAGTTTCACGTACTTAAATTGTATACCCTGCTCCCCAATACGAATGAGGGAAACTAAACTCGTAGTTCGTATTAAAAACAAATACCACAACAGTTATACTAAGAAGCGATTTTATTCATAATCTGTAAAGCGCAAGAGGGCATTAGTCGTACCCCTTGCAAAAATAATCAAAACTAGAACAAGGGAATTATATTCGTAATTCCCACACAATCACGTAATTCATAATACTTTTAAACAAAGAACTTTCGTAGATTGTGAACATTCCAAGGCCTCGGAATTGGATCACCATCCAAATCTACCAATCTATAGGCTCCTATGCCTACAATCTCAGTTACTCTATACGGGCCTTCCCAGTTGGCCCCAGCTTGCCTTCGTTGGCCACCTTGGTGTTGCCGAGCACTTTTCGTAGCACGAGGTCCCCAACACCAAATTCTCGAGGATGAACATGCTTGTTGTAGCTTTTCATCAGCTGTTCTTGGTAAGAAGCAAGATGTACCAAGGCTTTTTCTCTCCTCTCCTCGGCGAGGTCAAGCTCAATTTGAAGGGCCCTGTCATTGCCTCCACTTTCAACCAAAACGGTCCTGTTGGTCGGCAGACCCACTTCCAGAGGTATGACAGCCTCTGTTCCATAGGCCAATGAATTGGGGGTCTCTCCCGTAGACCTCCTAGGCGTTGTTCGGTGAGCCCACAGGACTAATGGTAACTCGTCAGGCCACTTTCCCTTAGCTTTGTCCAGTCTTTTCTTGATTCCATCAAGGATAGTTTTATTAGATGCCTCTGCTTGCCCATTACTCTGAGGGTAGGCTGGGGTGGAATAATAATTTCTTATTCCATACTGGGAACAAAAAGCCTTGAATTTCTTCTGAAATTGGGATCCACTGTCTGTGATCAATGAATAAGGGACCCCAAAGCGAGTGATGATGCTTTTCCACACGAACCTTTCTATCATAGGTTCAGTGATTTTGGCCAGTGGTTCTGCCTCAATCCACTTTGTAAAATAGTCAGTTGCTACAAGCAGGAATTTTCGATTCCCAGTTGCTTTGTGCAATGGACCCACGATATCCATCCCCCATTGAGCAAAAGGCCATGGACTTGTCAAAGGCACCAGATCCTCGGCGGGTGTTCGAATCATTGGTGAGAATTGTTGACACTTCTCACAAATCTTGACATACACCTTTGCATCTTCTTGCATGTGTGGCCACCAGTATCCTTGAGTAATTGCTCGGTGGGCAATTGATCTGCCTCCAGCATGGCTTCCACATGTTCCCTCGTGGATTTCATGAAGGAACTTTTGTACCATCTCAGGATGTACACATAGTAAATATGGGCCTGTAAAGGATTTCCTGTATAACTTACACTCTGGAGACAGCCAAAACCTTGCAGATTTGACCCTTATCTTGTGGGCCTCCTTTTTGTCAGAAGGGAGTATCTCGTCTCGTAAGAACTCCATGATTGGGTCCATCCAACTTGGTCCTTGGTTCACGTCCAAGACTAAGTCTTCACTCCTCCCAATGCTCGGCTTATTCAGATATTCGACTGACACATTTCTTTTGAACTCGGTTGGTACAGCTGCAGCCAACCAAGCTAAAGAATCTGCATGAGCATTCTGTCCAGAACTAATTTGCTTGATATATACCCTCTCGAAGGTATCAAGCAAGTCCTTGGCTACCTGCACGTAAGCCAACATCTTTTCATTTCGAGTTTCATACTCGCCGGACAGCTGATTTACCACAAGCTGGGAATTGCAATACACCCTAACCCGTTCTGCTTTAAGGGTTTTTGCACTCCTCAATCCAGCCAGGAGTGCCTCATATTCAGCTACATTATTCGTTGCACTGAATCCAAGCCGAACAGATAGTTCAATCAGAACTCCTTGAGGAGGAAACAGGACTACCCCAATTCCAGAACCAGTATTACATGCTGATCTGTCAACGAATAGCTTCCACTCCCTGGGATCCTGTTCGGCTGAAGGTTGATCCTTCATGGATGATGTCTCAGTCACCTGTTCCTTTCTCGTAGGAGGTAGGGGAGCCACAGTGGGTGAAAATTCTGCCACAAAATCAGCCAACACTTGGCCTTTGATTGCTGTGCGTGGCTGATATTCGAGATCGTACTGGCTTAACTTCACGGACCATGTCGAGATCCTTCCCGAAAAGTCTGCCTTTCGTAGCAATGTTTTTAATGGAAACTCAGTATAAACCACAACCTTATGGCTTTGGAAGTAATGTGGCAATTTTCTTGTGGCTATCCTAAGTGCCAGGACAAGTTTTTCTAAAGGCAGATATCTCGTCTCTGCATCCAACAATGTCTTGCTAACATAATAAATAGGGATTTGTTCGATCCCCAAATCCCTCAGCAGGACTGCACTTACTGCATGCTCAGAAACAGCTAAGTACAGAATTAAAGACTCACCTGGCTGTGGAGTTGACAACAGTGGGGGTTCAGCCAGGTACTTCTTCAGGTCCTGGAAAGCTTGCTCACATTCTGCCCCCCACTCAAATCCCTCCCTCTTTTTCAGCAATTGAAAAAAGGGTCTGCACTTATCACTAGACCTGCTGATGAATCTGTTAAGTGTTGCTGCCATTCCAGTCAGCCTCTGGACTTCTTTGGTAGTTTTGGGACTCTGTAGTCTTTGTAGGGCATCAATTTGATCGGGGTTTGCCTCAATCCCTCTCATGGTCACCAAATGGCCCAGGAGCTTTCCTGAACCAACTCCAAACGCACACTTCGAGGCGTTGAGCTTTAGTTTATACTTCCTTAGGATTTCGAACACTTTATTTAAATCAGTAATATGCCCTCCTTTTTCTCAACTCTTTACCACCATATCATCTATGTAAACTTCCAAAGTTTTTCCAATGAGCTTCTTGAACATTATGGTTGCAAGTCTTTGGTATGTAGCCCCAGCATTCTTCAACCCAAACGGCATGACACTGTAGCAGTATAACCCTCGTGGTGTGATGAACGAAGTCTTCTCTTGATCAGGTTTAAACATAGCAATCTGATGATATCATCGATATGCATCGAGAAAACTCATTCGCTCGTAACCAGAGGTTGCATCAACCAATTGGTCAATCCTGGGCAAAGGAAAACTATCCTTAGGGCACGCTTTGTTTAGGTATGTGAAGTCCACACAGACACGCCACTTCCCATTCTTCTTCTTTATCACAACAGTGTTGGATAACCACTCTGGGTAATAGACTTCACGTATTGCCTTGGCCTCCAGTAAACGATCAACCTCCTCAGTCACTGCATCTACATGCTGCACGGCTGCTCTTCGTTTTTTCTGAATGATTGGTTTGTGCTGAGGGTCAATGTTTAAATGGTGACAGATCACATCTGCATCCACCCCGGGCATTTCCTCTGGCACCCATGCAAAAACATCAATATACTCTTTTAGAAATCTTATCGATTCAGCCTTTTCGTCTGCTGGTAGTGATTCTCCAATTAAAAAATATCTTTCAGGATCAGTCTCGTTGATCTGAATCTTCTCCAGGCCTTCAACCACTTTTTCAACCGGGCTTCTTCCAACATCCTCGATGGTTGGTTGATCAGGTATTTCTAATGTATGAACATGGTGGACCTTTGGGGCAATTTTGATAATGGAAATCAAACACTGTTGTGCCACCTTCTGGTTGCCTTTAAGTACCTCAATCCCATTTGAACCTGGGAATTTCACCATCTGGTGATAAGTCGAGGAGACTGCTCTCATCTTGTGCAACCATGTCCTCCCTATAATCGCGTTATAGGAAAAAGGAACATCGACCACTAGGAAATCTGTTCTCAATACCACTGATCCAGCCCGAACAGGTAACGTTACCTTCCCAAGGGGCCAGACTGCTCCTGCACCGAACCCAATGAGAGGTGTTGTAGACTGCTCTAAGTCTGTTTGGGCCAGCCCCAGCTTCTTGAACGCATCGTAGTACAACACCTCTGTACAACTTCCTGAGTCCACAAGGATCCTCTCAATGTCATATTCCCCAACTCGTAGGGTTACGACCAATGCATCGTTGTGGGGTATTTGGACCTCTCCTAGGTCATCATCACTGAATGCCAAGCTCTCATTGCACACATCAGTCTCTCGCCCTCTCTTGTTTCCCAATCGCATCACGTGCTGATCGTGCTTAACTTGCCTTTGTAACAGCCTAACCTCTTTTCTCGTGTAAGGTGTGGCCAACCCATGTATCATATGGATTATTCCTTTAGGGTTTTGCTCGTAACCCAGCTCCATAGCCTTCCCTTTCTCCTTAGGATCCTCTTGGACAAATTCCTTGAGATAGCCCCGAGAGACCAAATCATCAAGGTGCCTCTTGTACATCTCACAATCCTCGGTCATGTGGCCCCAATCTTTGTGGTAACTGCAGTGCTGATTCGTAGCACGCTTTGCATCCTTGTCTCCGCCTAGACTTGGGGGCCACTTGAAATATGGCTGATTCTTTATTCGATAAAGAATCCTGTATATTGGTTCCTTCCAAACCGTAGTGATAGAAAAGAAAGCTTTAGGGTCAGGAACTTGCTTATCTTTGTATGGCTCTTTCTTAGCCTGCCCATATTCCCTTCTCTCTCTATAAGTTTTGGGCTTTGGCTTATCCACTTTTTTGGCAGGTGCCTTTGGCTGTTCAGCAACCGTCTTGCCATCCTCACGGAGTATGTCATCCTCCATTCTGGCGTGTTGCTCTATTTGTTCCATCAGTTTAGCCAGCGTGGCTACCGGATGTTTATTCAACGATCGTCGTAACTCTCCCCGAACAGGCAATCCAGTCTTGAAGGTGGCGATTGCATACTCCTCACTGCAGCTTTCAATCTCGTTGAAAGTTTCCCAATACTTCTTCGCATAGTCCCTGATCTGTTCGTTTTCCTCCTGTTTCATGGTGGAAAGGCTTTCAAAGGTTTTTGGGGCTTTTCTGCTCGTCAAGAACCGAGCAGTGAATTCCTCGACCAACTGCCTCCATCCTCGTATGGATCGTGGGGCCAGTTTGTGAAACCAAGATAAAGCTACCTTTCCAAGACTGGAGGGGAACATCTTGCATAAGATGGAATCATCCCCCTCATGCATAAACATGGCCTGTTGATAATGCTGTATGTGAGCCACAGGATCCGTATTTGTCTCGTAAAGTACGAACGCATCGTGCTTCACTCTGCTCGGCAACCTAGCCCCTTGCAGCCTCTTTGTAAATGGGGAGGCCGCAATATTACTTAATGCCTTCCGTGCTGCTTCTCGTGCAGTCACTGTCCCATCCTCGAACTCCTTGGATTTGTGAGCTGCGGCTTTGGCCCAATCAGCATCAGGTCTCTCATACCTGTCTCGATGATGTTTTCTTGTTCCCTCCTCTTCGGGGGTGGAACTTCTGTCTCTGCTTCTCCCTTTTCGTGAAGAAGCCCTTCTCTCTTCTGTTCGGCTTTTACTTCTTCTTCCCCTTTTTCGTGGAGAAGCCTCTGCCTATGGACTACCAGCGTCCTTCCATCTCTTTGGGAATGCCTACGAGAGAGTCCAGAATCTTCTGGGTGCTCTTGTACCCACTGCAACTCCTGTATCTCATACTCTCATTTTTTAGTTAAACGAGCATACTCCTCGATTTCCCTTCTCTTCTTATCAAGGACATCATCATCATCGTGTATGTTCTTTGAACGGGTAACTGACTCTTCTCTTCGATGAGACCTACTCCTTCTCGTGGAGCCAGTGGCAGTTTTGTCTCTTTTTTCTTTGGAGCTACCTCTGTCATGTCTACCAGTTGGCTTTCTCGGAGCGCCTGGTGGGGATTTATCTCTTCCCCCACCCAACTAGTCCTTTGGACTAAATGGAGTAGCTGGATCTTCTTCCATCGTACTTATTTTTCAAAAGGGAACTCGTTCGTTTCCCACAGACGGCGCCAATTGTAGGGGGATGAAAACAATTGATGCTTTCTGATCAACTGGATTGCAACGGCTTTCTTGTGCCTCTTCACCGGAACCCTAATTCGTCATCGGAACCCTAATCTGCAAAATAGACAGGGGGTGAGCGCACCTTTGCCTCTCGTGGCAAAGGCCCTTCGATGCCTTTGTTAATATCACATACTAGAAATCAAACCCTAATTATTAGTAGGAAAGCAAGAATGCAAAGTATTGCATACCTTTTACCTCTAGGCTTACTCTGTTTATATAGACATTCGGATGCTTGGCGCCCAAGCATCCCTATTGCCATAGGATTCCCAACTCGTATAGGAAACCCAGGATATCAAGGATTCTCGTTTCCTTTATCAGTTTAATAGAAAGGAGTCCTTTTAGGATTCTTTTTCCTTTACTGGCTGGACATCCCATTCTCATTGGGTATCTTTCCCAGATCCTACATTTCTGGGATCTTATTCCTTAACGGAATACCATTGTTTCTGGACTCTTCCAGAATGTTCCCCATGCTCCAACAATTGATTGGAGTTCTTTCCTTGTTTGGCGACCTCGTTGCCGAACAGACTACCTGGACCAAGGACTTCACATGTAACTTGGTCCAAACGTAATCAGAATATCTCTTATCTGCCGAACAGATAGTTTACACCAGTGACTTGTCATGTCATTGGCCTTTATTTAGCCGAACAGATTGCATGGACCAAGGACTTCCCATATCATTGTTTCATATCGTTGTTCTTCATACTGCCCGGCGATAAGTCCAGTCGTATTCACCACGTGCTCCCAAACATCACGTGTTCGGCAACTAAATGTATGTGCTCGGGAAAACCTCCCTACAGTAATTAAGCATATGCTTTCGAAGCCTGTGCTTAGTGGGAAGATTGGGAAATGGATTGTATCTCTAATAGAGTTTTGTCTTGAGTACATTCCTCAAAAGTCAATAAAAGGACAAGCATTGGCAAATTTTCTGGCTGATCATCCTAATGAGATCAAAATAACAGAACCATTCGAGGCTGCTGTAGTTGAAATCAAACCATGGAAACTATGGTTCGATGGATCTAAAATAGCTCAAATGGCTGGGGTAGGGATAAAAATAGAATCCCCTCAAGGTTTGAAAATCAAGTATGGATTTTGACTTAATGAAGGACAATGCTCCAATAATCAAGCAGAATATGAAGCCTTAATCATAGGTCTGGAAATTCTATTTAAACTGAAAGTTAATGCTACTGAAATCTTTGGGGATTCTTAGCTAGTGATTAATCAGTTGAATGGACAATTTTGATGCACTAGTCCAGCTTTATTAATATATTACCAGCATGCTAAGAAACTAATAGCTCAGTTTTTTATAGGGCAAATTTTCGTAGTCATCCCTCTAGTTTTACGGTTGCCTCAATTTTGTCCCTCTAGTTTCAATTGTCTCAATTTTGTCCCTGTAGTTTGTTTTACGTTCCAGATTGGTAAAATCGTTAACACCGTTAATGAAACTAACGGAAAAAATATGATTAAAAAATTAAGTGCTCCAATTTTCAATCCGGTTGAACCGGTGCGAAAATCTTATTTTTTGATCATTTTATCCTAGATGGTCGTAATGAATTTTTGCCTTTAAGGCCTTTCAACGAGCACCCGAAGACTCGTTATTTAGTTCCAGGGCTCTCTTAGGTGCTCATTGAAAGGCCTTATAGCCAAAATTCCATTATGACCATTTAAGATAAAAAGATCAAAAAAATAAGATATTCGCACCGGTTCAACCGGATTGAAAATTGGAGCACTTAATTTTTTAATCATATTTTTTTCGTTAGTTTCATTAACGGTGTTAACGATTTTACCAATTTGGAACGTAAAACAAACTACAGGAACGAAATTGAGACAATTGAAACTAGAGGGTCGAAATTGAGACAACCGTAAAACTAGAGGGACGATTACGAAAATTTGCCCTTTTTTATAATTACCCTAACATACATTCCTAGATTCTTCAATGGGGAAGCTGATGAGATAGCTCAGACGGCATCTAGTTATAAAGTTTTATCATAAAATGAGAAGGAATTTTGTCAATTAACTTTGAGAAAGTCCTTACCTATGTTGAGTAGCAGGTTGAGCGACTTCGAAGTATTAGAGATTGATGTTCCTTCAATTCAGAATGAAGGTTGGAGACAAGTATTAATTGATTACTTAATCAAGCCTGATGCTACTACTGATAAAGTAACCAGATTGAAGTCAGTAAACTACATTATGTATGATAATGAGTTATTCAAAAGAGGAATGGATGGACTTCTTTTAAATGTTTAAACAAGGTAACTGCATTCAAAGTAACGACTGAAGTTCATGAAGAAATTTGTGGAGCACATCAAGCTGGCATAAAAATGAGATGGTTGATAAGGAGATATGGCTATTATTGTCCTACTATCCTTAAAGATTGCATAGATTATGCAAAAGGATGTCAAACTTGTCAAAGGACTAGGCCACTTAAGCATTTACCAGTCATAGATTTACAATATTTAATAAAACCATGGCCTTTCAGAGGATGGGCTATGGATATGATTGGGATGGTTTACCCTCCTTTTTCAGAGAAGCATAAATTCATTTTAGTAGCTACTGACTATTTTACTAAATGGGTGGAAGCTCAAGCTTATGAAGAGGTTAAACAAACCCACGTTATCAAATCATAATAGGTATCATTTATAGGTTTGGAAACCCCCAAACCATAACAATAGACAATGGGTCTATATTCGAATGAAAGTTGGTCAAATCTTTTACCAACAACCATGGAATTTCTTTAATATATACCAGCACATATTATGCCCAATCAAATGGCCAAGCAGAATCTACTAACAAGATTATCAAGAAAGGCATCCAAAGAATGGTGGATAAGAATCCAGAAATATAGCATAACTTGTTACTAGATACTTTATGAGCATACAGAAATACAAAAAGAACTAGTACATATACTATTCCATTTGCTTTAACATATGAGCATGATGCTGTGTTGCCTATGGAAATCACTGTGAGATCTCAAAGAGTAGCATCTCAAAATGATTTAGATACAGAGGCATATCATCAAGCCATGCACATGGAGTTGGAAGACATTGATGAAGCTAGAGTAAAGGCTATGAATCAGATTATGTTGCAAAATGCAAGAATAGCCAGAAGTTACAATAAAAAAGTAGCTTTTCAAATTTTTGATGAGGGAGATCTTGTATGGAAAGTTATCTTACCCATCAAAGATAGAAGAATCAGAACGGATGGATTAAGAAAATGGGCTCCAACATGGGATGGACCATTCCAAATCCATAAAGTTCTGAAAGGAGGAGCATATCATTTAAGAAATTTAAATGGATATGTTCATCAAAGAAAGATAAATGGAAGGCATTTGAAGTCTTATTTTCCTTCTATTTGGGAATCATTTCATAAAAGGTAACCCTTCGAAGGGTTTCCTTCTTTCCTTTCTTTCTTATCAAAGTTAAGATGCATTGAAAGATTAAGTCATGTAGAACGGATTATGAGATGGGAAAGCATAGAAAATCTTGATTTATATATACTGTGCACCTCACAAGAAGGGGAGGTGCATCCCTTTACAAAAATGGCCCTAAAATACCATACAAAAAAGGGGGATAAGAGTTTGAACAACTAAAAGGTCCATTTATTCTGAGGTCTTTTTAGGAGTATCCTTAGAAGGATCAGGAGTCTTGTTTTCTTCCATTTTTAACTCTGAATCCTCAGATTCATCAAAGAACTCAGCGATGTCAGAAGGAGTCAACGTAAGAGGATCAGATACCCCTATAAGGCAAGATCGAGAATGAACTTCATGCCTTGGTTCATTCTCTACATTGTACTGCATCTGCCTTATAAGACTCATGGCATATATGACGAGCTCTGGAGTAAGTTTCTCTTTAGATTCTCTTTCCATCTCTAGCATTGATTGTTTTTTAGCCATGGAGTTATAGAAAGAGGAAAAAGAGAGATGGAAAAAGCAATCGAGTTGTTTGAAACCTTAAAAGGTCAGCGTTTATTTGAAACTGGGGATAAGCATAAAAGGTGATAATTCTTATCATTTAAAACAGGAGTTAGAGTCCCAATGTAATATATGATGGTGGGTGTGGGCACACGCCCCTAAAATCTTGGTAAAATCGGGTGCGCCCTTTTCGGAAAGCGCGGCGAAACGCTCAATTCAGAGTCGCCACTCAGGTTTTGCACTAAACCACCCAAGGAATTGAACTTGAAATGTTTGCAACATTTTTTATTTTGAAAAGGCGTAGACAAGTCCATCGTCACCTTGATATCTGAGGTTCGGGAGCCAAGTTACCAGAGGGGGAGAGTTTTAAGGCACCCCTCTCGCCCAATCCGAAAATCGGTCTCTACTCGGGCATTTGTAAAACATTTGTTATACTCTCTCATTAATCGACTTTTAGCCAGTTAGGGCGGGCAAACAGTTAAAAGGGTAAAAACTGTAACATGTTGGCAGGATGTGATAAAATGGCATGCTTGCTTATTGAATCAAGTAAAATAGATTGAAAACAGACTCTTGTAGGGACTTTAAAGAGACTGGAATACACTGACCCGGAGTGAGGTGTGCAGGAAGAAACCAACACGCACTGATCAAGACACTGCATGCTAATTACACATGCGTACACCACTATCGGTCCGACGTGCACCAGTAAGCCTAAGCCCACAGTTCTTATTTTCAACCCTCTGGGCTCTGGAAATAACCAGTGCACACCCAGAGTAAACCAAGCAGTTCTATATACAGATATGTACATTTCTAAGTTGGTTAAATGGGCTCAGAAGCCACAGAACAAATAAATCACCCCATAAATAGTGTGGGTTATAAAATAGAGGCGAAGGCCTAATTGCCATACAAGGGCCAGCCATTGGACAGAGGTGGACTGGTGCACGCGGGTAGAAGACTACCGTACGCCCAGTTATAACCTCTTGTCTAATGCTTGGCTTTACACATTTTGGGTTCTGAGACATGTTCAAAAAGACCCCAGAGGCATTCCAAAGCAGCAGATATAAATATTGAAAAGTAAAACCAGTAGATTTAATTATGGAAAGCAATAAACTGGTTTTAACATGCTCAAAGGTGATAGAAATGAAAAGAAAGAGATAAAACAACTAGACACTGATCCCCATGCCAGTACTGCACATACAGCCATGACTGGTGTATGCGATCATATGACTGGTGTGCACCAGTTCTAGCCACCAACGGTTTTGAAACCTTGATAGCTTTAGGGCCAAGACTGGTATTGATTACCAGGCTTGACCCTACCGGCCCCCCTCAAGGATCAGAACATAGAGTTATCACAAAGGTGGTATACCTTACGTTTTGAGTTTGTACGAGTGTTTTGAGCTATGGACTTTGGAAGGTTGATGGAGTATGTATATGGAAGGATGAGTGTAGTGTTGTTTGTTTACAACTTTCCCTTAGTAAGAAAGAGATGAACAAAAGACTTGGAGAGTTGTAAACTTTATAACTAGGGACTTAGCACTTTGTAACTTGGAAATGTGGAACCCTTTGCATGGGTGAAGAGATGAGGTATTTATAGGAGATATGGGGGGTGTAACCAGCTGGTTGAGGGGTGGTTAGGTTGGAGTGCAAGCCTCTTTTGCATTAAATGCATGTGACAAGGTGATGGGTAGCTTGTGAGAAGGGGTAGGGAACATCCCCTACCCCGAGATCAACTTTCAGCTGATATTCAGAGTCCTAGAGTGCCACAAAAGTCTTGTGAACGTGGTTGAATAAAGGTGATGGGACTACCTTTGACCAGTGTATGCTAGTGTTTGACCTGCGTACGCGATTCGAAGCCCAATGACTGACACGTACATTTTGATCAGCATACACCAGTTTAATACGAGTGTATGCAAGTAGGGATTTGCTGGGGCTTTTTGGCTCTGGTTTAAAGGGGTTCGAAAGGGATTTATCTGCTCAAAGCTCAAACAAACTAACGTTCTCGGGGTGTTCTTGATCTTTACTCATCACCGGGGAATCAAATACCGTAAGTAAACTAATTTGAGAAGCCAAAAAATAGGGTGTCTACAGTAGTCCCCCTTTGACGACACTTGGAGCACCATTATCTTGGTACTAGTAACGTCAAAGGTTTTTAGACACCCCTCGAGGTTATCCAGAACATAGCATATTAGTAAAGCATACACGTATATTTAAAGAACCTGATTGGATGGTTTGGACAGGTGAACGATCATTGATTGACTTGATTTGAAGGACGGGTGGACCGCCGTTGATTGATTTGACTTGATGGACGGGCAGACCTTCGTTGATTGACTTGATTTGAAAGACGGGTGGACTATCATTGATTGAATTGATTTAAGGGACAGGCAGACCATCGTTGATTGAATTGATTTGAGGGACGGGCGGACCGTTGTTGATTGTCTATAGTAGTCCCCTTTAAAACGACACTTGGAGCACCATTGTCTTGGTACAAGTAACGTCAAAGATTTCTAGACACCCCTCGAGGCTATCTAGAACAGAGCATATTAGTAAAGCAGACATGTATACTTAAAGAACCTTATTGGATTGATTGGACAGGCGAAGGGTCATTGATTGACTTGATTTGAAGGAAGGGTGGACCATCATTGATTGATTTGACTTGAGGGACGGGCGGACCGTCGTTGATTGACTTGATTTGAAAGATGGGCGGACCATCGTTTGTTGAAGTGATTTGAGGGGTGGGCGGACCATCGTTGATTGAATTGTTTTAAGGGACGGCAGACCATCGTTCATTGAATTTCTTTGAGGGACGGGCGGACCATCGTCGATTGACTACCCCTTTGATAAAAGGCATGGAGTGGCAAAATGGACTACTACTAGGGAGATTTAGATGCAGAACATTGATTGGGCCTGAGGCCCAAGAAGGAGTCAACGTAAGAGGATCAGATACCCCTATAAGGCAAGATCGAGAACAAACTTCATGCCTTTGTTTGTTCTCCATTTTGTACTGCATCTGCCTTATAAGACTCATGGCATACTTGACGAGCTCTGGAGTAAGTTTCTCTTCGGATTCTCTTTCCATCTCTGGCACTGATTGTTTTTCAGCCATAGAGTTATAGAAAGAGGAAAAAGAAAGATGGAAAAAGCAATCGAATTGTTTGAAACCTTAAAAGGCCAGTGTTTATTTGAAACTGGGGATAAGCATAAAAGGTCATAATCCTTATCATTTAAACCGGAAGTTAGAGTCCCAACGTAATAAATGATGGTGGGTGTGGGCATACGCCCCTAAAATCATGGTAAAATTGGGTGCGCCCTTTTTGGAAAGCACGGCGAAACACTCAATTCAGAGTCTCCACTCGCGTTTTGCAGTAAACCACCCAAGCAACTAAACTGGAAACGTTTGCTACGTTTTTTATTTTGAAAAGGCGTAGACTGGTCCATCGTCACCTTGATATCTGAGGTTCAAGAGCCAAGTTACGAGAGGGAAAGGGTTTTAAGGCACGCCTCTCGCCCAATCCGGAGATCGGTCTCTACTCGGGCATTTGTAAAACATTTGTTATACTTTCTTATTAATCGACTTTTAGCCAGTTAGGGCGGGGAAATAGTTGAAAGGGTAAAAACTGTAACATGTTGTCACGATGTGATAAAATGGCATGCTTGCTTATCGAATCAAGAAAAATAGGTTGAAAACAAACTCCTGTGGGGACTTTAAACAGACTGGAATACATTGACCCGGAGTGACGTGCGCAGGAAGAAACCAGCATGCACTGATCAAGACACTGCATGTTAATTACACCTGCGTACACCACTATTGGTCCGGCGTGCGCCAGTAAGCCTAAGCCGACAGTTCTTATTTTCAACCCTGTAGGCTTTGGAAATAACCAGTGCGCACCCTGGGCAAACCAAGCAGTTCTATATATAGATATGTACATTTCTAAGCTAGTTAAATGGGCTTAAAAGCCTTAGAACAAATAAATCACCTCATAAATAGTGTGGGGAATAAAATAGAGGCCAAGGCCTAGTTGCCATGCAAGGGCCAGCCATTGGACTGAGGTGGACTGGCGCATGCGGTTAGAAGACTAACATACGCCAGTTATAACCTTTTGTCCAATGCTTGGCTTTGCACATTTTCGGTTCTGAGACATGTTCAGAAAGACCCCAGAGGCATTCCAAAGCAGCAGATATAAATATTCAAAAGTAAAACTAGTAGATTTAATTATGGAAAGCAGTAAACTGGTTTTAACATGCTCAAAGGTGATAGAAATGAAAAGAAAGAGATAAAACAGCTAGACACTGATCCCCATGCCAGTACTGCACATACAGCCATGACTGGCGTACGCGATCATATGACTGGCGTGTGCCAGTTCTAGCCACCAACAGTTTAGAAACCTTGCTAACTTTAGGGCCAGGACTGGTATTGATTACCAAGCTTGACCCTACCAGCCGCCCTCAGGGATCAGAACATAGAGTTATCACAAATGTGGTATACCTTATGTTTTGAGTTTGTAGGAGTGTTTTGAGCTTTGAACTTGGGAAGGTTGATGGAGTATGTATATAGAAGGATGAGTGTAGTGTTGTTTGTTTACATCTTTCCCTTAGTAAGAAAGAGATGAACAAAAGACTTGGAGAGTTGTAAACTTTATAACTAGGGACTTGGCACTTTGTAACTTGGAAATGTGGAACCCTTTGCATGGGTGAAGAGGGGAGGTATTTATAGGAGATATGGGGGGTGTAACCAGCTGGTTAAGGGCTGGTTTTGTTGGAGTGCAAGCCTCTTTTGCATTAAGTGCATGTGATAAGGTGATGGGTAGCTTGTGAGAGGGGGTAGGGAACATCCCCTGCCCTGAGATCAACTTTCAGACGGATATTCAGAGTCCTAGGGTGCCAGAAAAGTTCTATGAACGTGGTTGAATAAAGGTGATGGGACTACCTTTGACCAGTGTACGCCAGTGTTTGACCTGCGTACGCGATTCGAAGCCCAATGACTGACACGTGGCATTTTGACCATTGTATGCTAGTTTGATACGAGTGTATGCAGGTAGGGTTTTGCTAGGGCTTTTTGGCTCTGGTTTAAAGGGGTTCGAAAGGGATTTATCCACTCAAAGCTCAAACACACTAACATTCTTGGGGTGTTCTTGATCTTTACTCATCACCGAGAAATCAAATATTGTAAGTAAACTAATCTGAGAAGCCAAAAAATAGGGTGTCTTGAGTAGTCCCCCTTTGACTACACTTGGAGCACCATTATCTTGGTACAAGGAACGTCAAAGGTTTTTAGACACCCCTCGAGGTTATCCAGAACAGAGCATATTAGTAAAGCAAACACGTATACTTAAAGAACCTAATTGGATGGATTGGACAGGCGAACGGTAATTGATTGACTTGATTTGAAGGATGGGCGGACCGTTGTTGATTGATTTAACTTGAGGGACGAGCGGACTGTCGTTGATTGACTTGATTTGAAAGACGGGCGGACTGTCGTTGATTGAATTGATTTGAGGGACGGGCGGACCATCGTTGATTGAATTGATTTATGGGACGGGTGGACCATCGTTGATTGAATTGATTTATGGGACGGGTGGACCGTCATTGATTGTCTATAGTAGTCCCCCTTTGACGACACTTGGAGCACCATTGTCTTTGTACAAGTAACGTCAAAGGTTTTTAGACACCCCTCGAGGCTATCCAGAACAAAGCATATTAGTAAAGTAGACACGTATACTTAGAGAACCTTATTGGATGGATTGGACAGGCGAAGGGTCATTGATTTACTTGGTTTGAAGGACGGGCAGACCATCATTGATTGATTTGACTTGAAGGACGGGCAGACCGTCGTTGATTGACTTGATTTGAAATACGAGCGGACTGCCATTGATTGAATTGATTTGAGGGATGGGCGAATTGTTGTTGATTGAATTGATTTGAGGGATGGGCAGACCGTCGTTGATTGAATTGATTTGAGGGATGGGCAGACCGTCGTTGATTGAATTGTTTTGAGGGATGGGCGGACCGTTGTTGATTGAATTGCTTTGAGGGACGGGTGGGCCGTCGTTGATTGACTACCCCTTTGATAAAGACATGGAGTGGCAAAATGGACTACTACTGGGAAGATTTAGCTACAGAACATTGATTGGGCCTAAGGCCCAAGAACAATCGGCGTATGCTGGTAACCCACTGGCGTACGCAGCTGTGGGAAAAAGTCCTTAGATCAAATTCGGCCCAGACCTAGCCCGATCCTTTTCTTCTTTCTTTTTATTCCCAGAGTCGAGAGGACACCGCCCTATGGCAGTTTTAAAACTCTTCTCCTCTTCTAAACTCTCTCTTATGACTCTCACCCTTTCCCCTTCCTCAATCTTATGTCCAAAACTGAAATACCCACGCACCCACAGCCATGGCAGAGGCGGATTATGGCGGCAATGGCGATGATCGGCCAAGGCTTGGCGAGGCCGAGCCCGAGAAGTCACGAATCGACGATCAGACAATGGTCAAGGCCTTGACAAGCAGCAGTGCAGAGGTTCAACATAGTGATGGTGGCGACGGGAGCCATGCAGAGGAGGCTGGTGGTAGTAGCGATCGGCGTACGCCGGTACCAAAAAAACGTATGCTGGTGGGCTCTGAGGCTGAGGTTCCACAGGTTAGTCGCTTGGAGTCATGGGGTGCCGTGGAAGGTCTTGTGGTCACCGGAGTGGGATTTGGTGAAACTGGCAGTAGTGGCAGTGGCGATGGCGATGGCGATACCCAACCAGAGACACCACCGAGAGATCTAGCAAGGGGGAAAGACCCTGTAGTTGTTGAGGGGGCATCCGGTGAGGTGCCGGTGGAGTATGTGGATTTTAGGCCGGTTGCGGGGTCTTCAGGGCATAGGCCCATCACACGGGGCGACTTCGTGGAGTATGTGGACGAGGCAGTTCTTGCTCACTTGCTTGAGGAGAACCCTGCAATGGTAGCGGTTGTCCTAACCGCTCGAGAAGAAAGGCAAAGGCAGATTGGGTTGGCTAAAAAGGATGAGAGGCTGAGAGCCGAGGCCGAGGAACAGACCTTTGTGAGAGAGGCCAAGGTGGCCGAGAGGGCTCAGGAGGAGGCAACGTGGGCATAGGAATCGGCGGTGGAGCTGGCCAGGACTAGAGTGCAGGCAACTCGCACTCTTTTTGTCGCAGAGACGTACACGCCGCCGAAGCCGCACGTCTTTGTTTCGTCTGGGGTTGAGAGTTACTTGCCCCGATGCAAGGACTACGACCCCGAGCTTGTCCTAAGGGATGCTACAAAGCACTTGTCCGTGTCTTGGGCGCAGGTATATCTTTCAATTCTTGCTTTAACCTCCATTTGACTTATTGTTCCTACATAGACTTATTTTTGAACTGTTTGAGCTTATAATGCATGTCACTTGAAATATTGAACTCAACTGTCGTGTAAAACCTTGAATAATATACCCTAAACCGACTTAGGATACCTCGACCTTGAATTTAAAACTTGAATCGACTTTGGATAATCGAACTCGACTGTAGAATGCCTTCGATAATTCGACTATAGAGTGTAACTTGGAATAACTTGAATCCACCGGCAGTATGCCTTGATGAATTGAATCGATTGATAATGTAACCCTAAATGATTGATATTGACTAATTATTGCCTTGGTAACTTGATTCGACCGTAGAATGCCTTTGCTAATGATTGATATTGACTAATTATTGAACTTGAATTGCACATGCACTGATGCACTTCTTCTGTCTCGGCTGTTGTTTTGAACAGAGGAGAGTGGCCAGCTCACGAGGGCATGGTGGTGTAGCAAGCTCGCTGGAGCTATAGAAAGGACTGCCCGATCGAGAGCGGGAGTTGGTGGACGCTGCAGGATTTGGGATGTTCATCCTTACACTGACGTCGGCGAAGAATGATCACGTTGTACTAACTGCTTTAGGTGAGAGGTGGCATGACACGCCCAACACCTTTCACTTTCCGATTGGGGAGATGACTGTGACCCCACTAGACTTCATGGCCATTATGGGCCAGAGGGTAAAGGGTGAGCCTATCCCGTTCGACTTGGAGATACATAAGGATAAGGCGGCACTAAAGTGGTTCCTAGGCCGAGCCCCCAAACGAGGAGAGGAAATGGTCAAGTACGAGTAGTTCAAAGATTACTTGAAGGAAATGCCGATCACGAAACAAGAGGAGGAGCAGATGGCGAGGGCCTATCTGTTGTACTTGTTTAGAGCCACGCTATACCCAAACAAGCGTACCATGGTACACTTGTCTTACCTGCCGATCCTTCGTGACCTACGCATGGCCTCTTGGTACAACTGCGGAGGAGTAAGTCTAGAGGCATGCTACGGTTTCATGGGTGAGTTCACATGGTATAAGAAGGTGGTCGCTGGCTATTGGAGTGTGTGGGAGGTACAAATCCAAACTTGTAGTCCATTTTCACTTCATACCTATACTTTGAATCGCATATGCTATATGCTGATGCTTTGATTGTTTGAAAACCTTGCAGTTGTGGGCCTACAAGGTTCTAAAGATGTACCCTCCAGAGAACAAGTGTCCTGACATGAAGACCCTCCCCCGCGCCATGATCTGGGGGCCATTGGATAGGGGCAAGAAGAAGTCGAAGGGAAGCCTCCTAGCCTTCAGAGCCTACCTCGACGAGTTGTCGAGCACCGAGGCAAATAATAATTCTGTCAATTGACCATGCCTTAAAATGCTTTAATGTTGTCGCTGATGCTTTTTATCTTGACTTTTTGAATGTGTTACAGGTGGAGTGCAATCCATGGGGCAGTGTGGTACCTGAGCCAGAGTATATGGCTAAGAGCAGAGCAGTAACTACAAGCCGAGTGCTATTGGAATCAGCTTTTGGGTGGTAGTGGTACTTGGGCGATCGGGTGACTCGACAATCACTTTGCTTGACCGAGTTCCAGGTCCTTGGGCCACTTCCGCCTTGTGCTTCGCACACAAGCAGGTACACACTGATTGAGCTACAGCGGTTTACTGTTCCGGCGGACCTTTCAGCCTTTTTAAGGCCAAAGCGCGACTATGCCATCTACCGGAGGCAGTACTTGGCGGGACCACTTGGGGTGATGGTGCATCAGGCCATTGTTGGAGAGGCCATGGAAGCCGGCCAAGAGAGGCAAGGCCAGAGTTCGAGGTCAGGAGACAGGACAGCTCACTCGAGGGAGAGGTCCTGCTATGCAGCAGCGACTGGCCTTCCCCAGCCTTCTTAGACTCTGGCAATGCGTGACACACAGGGAGAGGCCACTATAATTGAGTTTAAGCCAGCCAGGACTGAGCCTACTCGGGTCACAAGACTGGTAAGACATGGTTCCAATTTGTTCTTTTCCTATGTACCATATTTGAACTGTATTTTGAATTTTTCTCAAAAATGTCTCTCAAGTACCAGCAGAGTGGGCTAAGGAAGCTGTCTGCTTGATGCTCGCAATGGAGAAGGAATTTCACAAAACAGCAAGCGGTACTCCTCTGCGACTGAAATACCCATCTGTGACTCCAGTTCCTACTTCTGTATAGACGAGACCTCAGGTATAATCCCAGAAACTTGTTCAACTCTTGCTTTCGATACTAGATAGGCTCATTGTTGATACACGATACACCTGTTCTTGGTTCTTTTCAACATGTACTATATACAATATGCACAATATATACTAAAATGATTGAATGCATTGACAATGCAGGGACAGGCTAGGGCGGCTCTTAGGAGAAAGACTATATGACCCCCTCCTCAACGGAAGATGGCGAGCGCCTCTACCACTCCTGCCGCAGCCCAAAGACAGGCGAGTTCTTCACAACCAGCAGCGAGCATGCAGAGAGGGGCAAAGAGTGCTATGACTCGCAAAGAGACGATATTCCGAATTAAGCTAAGGGAGAGGCCGACACAATTGAAGCTGGCTCAAAAGAGAAGGAAAGGAGCCACAACATCTCAGATTGCGGAGAGTGAGAGTGAGGAGGAGGAAGAAGAGGAGGAGCGCTCGGCCTTCAGCAGCGGTTCCAATGACTCCGTCGATGATCCTGGGTACAAGGGAAACCCAAGAGAGAGAGATGACAACGACGACGATGCTGAGGACCTTTTTGACGACTAAGGGCTATCACCGAGCCTCATTTATTTAGCTGTCTTTTGATTTGATTCGGGCCTGCGCACCCACATAAATAGACTCGACAACGGGCCGGCGTGCCCTAGACTTGATATTTTGGAGGATGGTTGGGCCTGCGTGCCCTCTTTGACGTTTTGGCCCATGTGCCTTATTAATATGCTTTTTGCTCGGGCCGTTGCGCCTGTAGGGAGGTATTCCCGAACAGGTACATCTAGTTGCCGAACACGTGGTGTATACAAACACGTGAGAAATTGAACATGACTGATCGCCGGTCAGTACTGACTAATCAGCAGATAGTGACATTCCGATTACCTTGGACCAAGTTGCATGCGAAGTAGCTGTTCCAAACAAAACTGTTCGGTTATGAGATAGCCGAATAGATAAAGTAAGAATCGAGTACGTGATACGAGGGATGACGGGTTGAAAGCAATGCAATGGATAACCAAACAAATGGTACGTGGGACCATAGTTTGAACATAGACATGACAGTCGCCGTGCAAGTCGGTGTTCGGCGATATGGGCCAGTGACATGAGAAGTTATTGGTCCAGGCAGTCTGTTCGGCAACGAGATGGCCGAACAAGGAAAGAACTCCAATCAAGTGTTGGAGCAGAGGGAATATTCTGGAAGATTCCAGAATAGTCATATCCCGTAAAGGAATAAGATCCCGGGAATATAGGATCAGGTTAAGATACCCAATGAGAATGGGATGTTCGGCCCGTAATGGAAAAGAATCTTAAAAGGACTCTTTTCCATAAACTGATAAAGGAAACGAGACTCCTTGATATCCTGGGTTTCCTATACGAGTTAGGAATCCTATGGCAACAGGAATGCTTGGGTAACAAACATACGAAAATCTATAAATATGAGGTAAACCTAGAGGTGAAAGGAACGTAGTACGCAATACATTGCTTACATATTGCTTTCCTACTGAGAATTAGGGTTTGATTGCTAGTACGTGAGACTAACTTCTGCATCGGAGGGCCTTTGCCACGAGAGGCAAAGGTGAGCTCACCCCCTGTCTATTTTGCAGATTAGGGTTCCGACGACGAATTAGGGTTCCGGTGAAGAGGCACGAATAAGCCGTTGCAATCCAGTTGATCCGAAGCGACAATTGTTTTCATCCCCCTACAGCGCCGCTACGTACATTGTTCCACCTTTTGATTTTGGATATTGATATAGTAGTATATAAAATTTGTATCTTTTGTTTATTAATTCTCTTTTGTAAAGAAAACTGATAAAAGAACATATAAACCAACCGCTAATATCCAATTTGCATTGACAAGTAATCTGAATCGACAAATAGACACCCATGTATGCACAAACTTGTCTAGCTCGAAAGAAAAAGATAGAAAAGTCCCAGGATATGACGCGAACTCTTGGACACTTGGAAAATAAGGAAATTTTGGACATTAATGAGCCAAAATTCAAAATTCTCCTGAAATAGGTGAAACTAACACTCCCGTAAGGTCAAACCAAAGTGTAATGACCTGTACGACACGACAAAATCGAGAAAAGCATCCCGGAATAAGAAATTTACCAAAAAATTGGAAAAAAAAATGTCGCAAAAAATGGACATAAGACGCAAAAGATGACAAATTTGAGCCATGGACTGAAACCAACATCCCCATACAATAATATTAGGTCCAGATGACATGTACGACATGAAAAAACTTGGCAAAAGTCCCCAGAATGGATTTTGAGCCCCCAAAACCTTGATTTAAATTTGAAACAAGCCGTCGGGGGTCCAATCTTTGTTGAGCGCGACTTTTTGGATCCAACACTTCGACATAGTCCCAAATACCCTTAGTGACTTGTAGGAACCATCAAAAGTGTAAAAAAGACCCTGGAATAAAAAACGAAGTTTCGGAGGCAGTAGCTGACTGCTACTATTTTCTGTTGCATTAGACCTGCGTACGCTGGTCCAGTACTGGCATACTGCAATCGGAAGAAATTAGCGGATACGTGTACGCAGGTAACATACTAGCGTACGCTATTAACCTCTGCACCAGATGCCTTTGTTTGAAAAATCTCCTTTTGGGGGAATAATGCCTTGTCATGCCTTCACAAGGTTTGCACACGGTTTTGAACTTCAGAATTGATTGTCCTTGCATGCGAAGGTGGCGGGACACCAGGACATGGGTTTAACTTCGGCACGAGAATCGAGGTTGATATTTTGATGCTTTTGCCTATAAATGGAAGGTGCTAGCAATGTTGAACTCACACTTTCACTTCCCATATTCAACAACCTTTGGCATTCTCGATGGAGAATCCACTCCCCACTTTGATCAAACCTTGGTTAGTAGAATTTTTGTCCATGGATTAGTTGAACTTCCAATCTCATGGTCTTACCTCGTTCTGTTATCTTAGGCATGTGCCGCTCCACCCTGAGCTACTAAGAGCTGCACTTAGGTTTTGGGACGCTAATGTCCAAGTCTTCTGCTTTGGCGATGACGAGATGTGCCCGACTATTGAAGAATTTCAAGCCTATCTTCGGAGCTTTGCATCACATACACTCGTTGTCCCACCTTATCAAGTGAGCATGCCAGGGCTGCTTGCGACCTCACTCAATATTTGTCGAGGATTGGCCAATACCTTGCTTGAAGGTGGCTAGATTAACATTCTCCGCTTGATCAAAAGATACAGTCCAAATGGTGACTTGGGAAATGATGTTGTGTAGGCTCGAAGCCGCTTTGCCTTGGTGATCTTTCTATTGGCTGCCTACTTGTTGGTTCCTGCCGATGAGCAAGTCAGTACTCTCTTGGTGAGCGTTGCTACTCAAATGGGGGTTCGAAAGAACATAGTGCCCCTAGTTCTTGCAGAGACGCTATTGGGCTTAGACTTGATAAGCACCGGTCAAACTAATGTCTTCAGCGATAGTCCACTTCTTCTTCAGGTAAAACTCACTCAGCTCACCTTTTTTCGATTTTCAAACTTTCTAATTTTACCTCGACACTTGGCTTAGGCTTCTCCTAGTTCCTTACTTGTTTTTTCGCTTAAGTCTTTTCTAGTTTCTTACTTTTCTTTTTGCTCATGTAGCTGTGGCTATCGAACAAGATTGGATTGCTTTATCCACCAGAGGAAGGTTGGAACCTCTTTCCAAGAAGAATTCATCAAAGGCAGATGAAGTTTCCCAAAATGGATTTGGAAGGTTGGTACAAGTTTCTGAATCACATGCAACCTGACGAGATTGCTTGGAGGTGTTCTTGGTTAGATCTTCCCAACATGGCTACACATTCCTATGGGTTTGATAGGATGGTAATTGCTGGATCGACAAGGTTCACGTTCTATATCCCCGACAGCATCCTTCGCCAGCTCGGCATTTCCCAGAAGAATAATCGAATCAGCACCGAGAATTTTCGTCTTCCAAACTTCAATGCTCAAACACTCAATGAATACCAAAGGCGTTGGGGTCTTAGAGATATTCAAGCAGCAGACCCAGATTTCAGCTCAACGCTAATGAGTCAGTATAAAAGATGGCTGCGAGCAGAGATACGCGGAAGAGAAAATATAGGCTGACTCTAGAGCTGACTTTGCTATATTTAGAATAAGCTGTGAGCCATTAGGCTTCTCTAGCATTTTGTTATGTTTTTCATGCTTCAAATGTTTTAAGGCTTTTATGCTCAGCTTGTATATTAGAAGTAATAATTTGCAATAAAGTTGAAAAATGAAGGGTTTCCCCCTTTTGATTTTCTAATGAAGCTTGATTTGTTCTCGACCTCCTCGACCTTTGATGCGAACCAAAACGCCAACCATGGATCAATTTCAAAGATTGTGACCGAATCTCGAGGTAAGATTGCCTACATATCCCTTTTCAAGGAATCATGTCAGCACGTAGTTCAGGCCAAGGTTCACTCGTGTGTTTTACCTCTTCTTTTACGCTCTAACTTTTGCCTAGAACCACCTTTTCAGGTTTTTGGTCTAGCAAGCTTTCGACTATTTGCCTATTTATTTTTGCCTAGATCGCCTCATTATGTTTTCGATCTAGCAAGCTGCTCTAACTTTTGTTTGGAACTGCCCACCCTTATGATTTTCGGTCCAATGAGCATCTCTTAGGGGTAGTAACATTTGAGTTGATCCAGGTTGACCAAGGTATTGAATTCATTGCTGTTGAGATCGATGAGCTTAGCAGCACCCCCAGAGAAAATGGCTTTGATAATGAAGGATCTAGAGCGCTTCAGCTGAACATGACTCGCTCCGAGCCATTCTTAAACTTTCTAATTGTGCTTGACAGAACGCCGCTTTTGGTACTTTGAACATGGTACGAGGCTTGGAGCCTTCTGAGCTTCTGCTTTCAAGCTTGGCATCTAGTAGCAGGGGATTTGATACTTCTTTATCTCAAGATCAACGCCAGGCATGTCTCTTTGTGAGATCATGCCAAGACATCAATGAATTCTTTAAGCTTGTTTGACTGGGCACAATGCTCCTCTAGGGATAGCGTTGAACCAATTTGAACCACTCAAGGGTCTACCTCATCTTTCAAATTTATTGAAACTACTTCTTTTAATGGGCTGAGCATGCCTTTTGTCTTCCCTTTCGGCGAGGGAACACATTTTCTTGGGGATATTCCCATCGAAATCTATCCCTTCATCGTCAAGGTCGACACAGTTTATTCAAAAGCTAGCAAAGTACTCGGAATTAGGATCATGCATTTCATAAAAAACCCTCGGGGTTGCCAAGAATAGCAGACTCAAAACTCGAAATGAAAGCTACGACATAGAGGGCCAAGAGGCACAAACTCTGACTCAGAGCTAGACTTAGACAGACTTGACAGACTCTGTGTCAGACTCAGAAGTATCATCAATGCAAGTTAGACATGGTGTGAAAATGCAATTTTTAATACTACCCTTAGCCTCCACGATGAGAGAGGTAGGTTCTTCGTGATTGTCAGGCCCAAGCATGAGCACTTCAGCCTCCTCATCATCTTCAACCAAACCCACTTAGGAAAAAAGTAGCTCCAAGCTCCCTTGATCGAATGTCTTGAGCTGGTCCGTCTTCTCCTTGATCTGAGCCAACTACTTTGTGAATGGATAAAAACGAAAGAGGCTTTGAAATAGTACAAGAGTGTAACGGCTTCTCGTGCCTCTTCACAGGAACCCTAGCATGTTATCGGGAACCTTAATCTGCAAAACAAAGAAGGGGTGAGTGCACCTTTGCCTTTCGTGGCAAAGGCCCTCCAATGTCTAAGTTAGTATCGTGTACTAGTAATAAACCCTAATTATCAGTAGGAAACTGGTCTAATGCAAAGTGTTGCATATTGTGTAACTTTTACCTCTAGGTTTACCTTGTATTTATAGATTCGTAGATGCTTGTTGCCCAAGCATCCCTGTTGCCCTAAGATTCCTATCTCGTATAGGAAACCCATGATATCTTGGATTCTCGCTCCCTTATCAGTTCATTACATTAGTCCTTTTAGAACTCTTTTCCATAACTGGCCGAACATCCCATTCCTGTTGGGTATCTTTCCCGGATCCTACATTCTCGGGATCTCATTCCTTAATGGAATACCACTATTTCTAGACCCTTCCAGAGTGTTCCTTGCACCTAAGGCTACTTTCCCGAGATTTCTCCTCATGTTCGGCCTTCTCATTGCCAAACAAGCTACTTGGACTAGATTTCTCCTCTTATTCAGCCTTCTCATTGCCGAACAGGCTACTTGGACCAGTGACTTCATATGTCACTGGTTTTTTATCTAACCCTTGGACCAATAACTTCTCATACTCACTGGTTCAAGGCCCTGCACCGAACCAGTGAAGGTTTGATTTGAGTAGAGGTGAGGGATATCTAGCTAACATATGGATTGGAATTGTGTGGAGGCATAATTTTGGAGATGACATTGGGCTTTGTTGGGAGTGGAGCTGGAATAGAACCATCGTTGATGAGATCTTGAATGTCATGTCGGAGGCGGTAGCAGGCATTGGTGGAATGGCCAAGCATTTGATGGTAGGTGAAATGGTTAGAGTTGTGGCTGACAGGGAGAACCTTAGGCAACAAAGTTGGTTTTAGAGGCCTGATGGAACCAGCATCGAGGAGCTTCTCGTAAACTGAGGCCAAAGGTGCATGAAAGCACGAGAAAGTCCTTGGTTGGTTCCAACGATTGGATTGAGGGTTCAAGGCGGAACCTTTGCTTGTTTTGCAGTTGCACAATACTGTGCCTTTAACAGGATGCACTCTTTTGCTTTTGAGGCCGATTTCATTGCCATACATATCCTCTCTCTTGGGATTGGTCCTGGATAGGGAATCAACATTCTCCTTTGGATGGACTCTAGCCTTACGTAATTCGGCCAGACTGTTGAACATGTCTTTTGTGCATAGCTTGATTCCAACTGCAGGAGTATGGCATGCTTGTGGAGGTTCTTTGATTAGCCCCAGATACGGCTTGACATGGCGGAGGTAAAAAGGTCAACCAATCCCTGGACCATAACAATTTGTTTGTCCAATTTTGGGGTCATTTCCTGTACAGCCCTCTTCAACTCAACCAGCTCTATTGGTGTTGTCATTTTGGATTAATAATCGAGAAGGGTGATTTGGCGGTGAAATAACCCTGGCAGACACTCCTAAGCAGGTTTAGCTCTTGTTTTTGAAACTTTCTTTAATGGTGTAATGGTTCACAGCTAGACAGTAAAGTAAATGAAAGCTCAGTGGAGTCTCTGCAGTAATTTTATTTGAAAGAATTGAACAAATGGAAATGCGCATGTCATCGTCGTCAGTGTCCTCTAGACTCTACAACTAATGAGAGTCTGTCTCACCATTCGGATGCTGCCAAAATCCTCAAAATTCTTTTCGGGGATGTATCCTTGTTGAATCGACTAACACTAAGAGATGTCAAAGTAGTCTAAGCCTTTGACTATTTCGTTCTCAAACTTTGGAGTCGGAACAACTCGGTGTAGATGACATGATACCTTAACCGGGGCGGCGTAAGCAGCACTGTGCTGGAGCCTGAGTGGTGTAGGTGATTAGTACTTAACCTGGGTGGTGTAAGTATCACGGCATTCTCTCCGTTGTTCCTAGTTTTCTGTTTGAAACCTCAATCGGGTTTTAAACAAGGACTTAGAAAGTATTGATTTCCCAAAGTCTCATTGATCCAAGGACTTTTGAAAACTTGATAACGTGCACCATCAAGATCCACGACTTGTCATCAGGCCAAGGCAGCGTCCTAATAGGCATAAGATAGACTCGACAAGAGACAACCTAAAAGTCGCCCTATCATGCTCCTACGCAAAACGGTATGTATTTACAGTGCATGCGATAAGGAAAGTAGTAACATGTAGGCAGTATATGGGGGTTAGATTGCATATAGATCTTACCCTACGAGTACTTGTCCTAGTTTGGAAAGTTTAAGAGCATTGTACATGAAGAGGCCGGTTTTGGTTTAAGGGGGTTCTTCAGACTATAGCCAAGATATGCCTCCCGCTACTCGCGTATTGTAGTGTAACGGTCGAACGGCAAAATGACTTATCATCGTCCAAGGTTGTTCGGCATTCGAGGAACCCGGGCTCCAATAAACTGTGCCGGTTACCCAAAACACCTCAACGGGGCTAGCCAACATCGATGCACATGAAGAATGCCAAAAATTGATGAATGAGAGAGAATCGCAACGTTTGCAAAATGCCTTTTAAAATGTGGCTCACTTTTATTAATCAATACTTGGAGAAAATTACTCAAGTGAACAATTGGAAAAGTCCCAGTTTGGATTGGTCGGATGCGGAGATCCTGTTTAGTCACCATTCCGTTCTTCAGCAGCGCAGAGCATACCGTTTTTTACGGACTTTTGAAGGATTGTTCTCAAGAGTATTAATTTTCAAGTATAGACCAATGCAATAAGTCCCCAGCAGAGTCGCCACTGTGGGCACACGCCCTTAAAATCTTGGTAAAATCGGGTGCACCCTTTTTGGAAAACGCGGCAAAACGCTCAATTCAGAGTCGCCACTCGGGTTTTGCAGTAAACCACCCAAGGAACAGAACTTGAAATGTTTGCTATGTTTTTTATTTTGAAAAGGCGTAGACTGGTCCATCGTCACCTTGATATCTGAGGCCAAGTTACGAGAGGGGAAGGGTTTTAAGGCACCCCTCTCGCCCAATCCGGAGATCGGTCTCTACTCGGGCATTTGTAAAACATTTGTTATACTCTCTCATTAATCAACTTTTAGCTAGTTAGGGCGAAGAAACAGTTAAAGGGGTAAAAACTGTAACATGTTGGCAGGATGTGATAAAATGGCATGCTTGCTTATTGAATCAAGTAAAATAGATTGAAAATAGACTCCTGTGGGGACTTTAAACAGACTGGAATACACTGACCCGGAGTGACGTGCGCAGGAAGAAACTAGCATGCACTGATCAAGACACTACATGCTAATTACACATGCGTACACCGCTATCGATCCGGCGTGCGCCAGTAAGCCTAAGCCCACAGTTCTTATTTTCAACCCTCTGGGCTCTGGAAATAACCAGTGCACATCCAGGGCAAACCAAACAGTTCTATATATAGATATGTACATTTCTAAGCTGGTTAATTGGGCTCAGAAGCCACAGAACAAATAAAGCACCCCATAAATAGTGTGGGGAATAAAATAGAGGCCAAGGCCTATTTGCCATGCAAGGGCCAGCCACTGGAGTGAGGTGGACTGGCGCACGTGGGTAGAAGACTACCGTACGCTAGTTATAACCTCTTGTCCAGTGCTTGGCTTTTCACATTCTGGGTTCTGAGACATGTTCAGAAAGACCCTAGAGCCATTCCAAAGCAGTAGATATAAATATTGAAAAGTAAAACTAGCAGATTTAATTATGGAAAGTAGTAAACTGGTTTTAACATGCTCAAAGGTGAAAGAAATGAAAATAAAGAGATAAAACAGCTAGACATTGATCCCCACGCTAGTACTGCACATACAGCCATGACTGGCATACGCGATCATATAACTAGCGAGCGCCAGTTCTAGCCTCCAACGGTTTTGAAACCTTGCTAGCTTTAGGGCCAAAACTGGTATTGATTACCAAGCTTGACCCTGCCAACCCCCCTCCGGGGTCAGAACATAGAGTTATCACAAAAGTGGTATACCTTTGGTTTTGAGTTTGTAGGAGTGTTTGAGCTTTGAACTTGGGAAGGTTGATGGAGTATGGCTATGAAAGGATGAGTGTAGTGTTGTTTGTTTACATCTTCCCCTTAGCAAGAAAGAGATGAACAAAAGACTTGGAGAGTTATAAACTTTATAACTAGAGACTTAGCACTTTGTAACTTGGAAATGTGGAACCCTTCGCATGGGTGAAGAGAGGGGGTACTTACAAGAGATATGGGGGTGCAACCAGCATTATATGCATGTGACAAAGTGATGGGTAGCTTGTGAGAGGGGGTAGGGAACATCCCTTGCCCCAAGATCAACTTTCAGACGGATATTCAGAGTCCTAGGATGCCACAAAAGGCTTGTGAACGTGACTGAATAAAGGTGATGGGACTACCTTTGACCAGCATACGCCAGTGTTTGACCTGCGTACGTGATTCGAAGCCTAATGACTGACATATGGCATTTTGACCCGCGTACACTAGTTTGATACAAGCGTATGCAGGTAGAGTTTTGCTGGGGCTTTTTGGCTCTGGTTTAAAGTGGTTCGAAAGGGATTTATCCGCTCAAAGATAAAACACACTAACATTCTCGAGGTATTCTTGATCTTTACCCATCACCGGGGAATCAATTACCGTAAGTAAACTAATCTGGGAAGCCAAAAATAGGGAGTCTACAATGGGTAAGTATGAAAGGACTCGGTCATTTATTATTACTCAAAGTGAATCTCAAGTCAGCATGAAAACTAAAGAGTTAGTCAATTTACTCCTTTTGTTTCTAATCAGATGGTTGGTTCATATTTGGGGATTCGTATAGAGTTAACATAATCTAGATTATCCATATAGGACCATTTCGAAGCCATGAAAATTGGAATAATAGAACACAATCTTGGTTATCCATATAGGACCATTTCAAAGCCATACCATTAAGGTTCAAAGCCATGAAAATTGGAATAATAGAACAAAAGATGGATTTTTCATTTACTAAGTTGTATTTACATCAAAAGCACCTTAATGGATGCAACAAAACAAAAGGAAAAGAAAAACAAACCCAAATAGGTTTGAACAAGAACACACCGAAGTATGTCTGGACAGCAAAAGAAAATGAAGATCTACTAGGATCTTCACATAAAAGAAAGAGACCAGACCTCGACCTACAAACCAAAATGAAGATCATGTACTGATCCTTATAGTCCCTAAGGTGAGTCTCTATTGAGACCCACCCTCCGGAGGACTTTTGGCTTCATGAGCCAATAGAGTGGTCGTGAGCTCATCCCAGGTCCTAGCCAAGTTGAGACGGGAAGCAGTTTCCACGTCCACCAGCTGTGCGCAAAGCTCTTTGATCTCGCTTCAAAGGGCCTGAAGCTCAACCTAGTTATCTTGTTTGAGCTCAGAAATGAGTTTGGCCATTTTACTGGCAAACTCATTCATCAAACCAGCAAGAAGAGGGTCTTGTGGATTGGTCACCATCTCTGGATGAATATCTAGAGAGAGAAGGAGAAAAGAAAGTTAAAGGGATGAAATAATCACTGATGGCTTTCGCTGGACATTTATAGGCCAAGATTTGAAAGGTCAAGGGTTGATCAGCGTGTCTTGTTTATTAATAGACAAATGTACAAGTGTTGAAGATGAAAAGACAGAAGGCAGTGGATACCCATTACGTCTTAAGTAATAAAAGTTTATAGCTAATAGAAAGTGGTTGAATCGTCTCAGTAATTAATATATTGGTTAAAAGCATTTAAGACCAAAGATATTAGTTGAGAGATTCTAAATACTTTGAAGCATTATTAGGAAGTAACAAAAGAAAGGCACGAATGGGTATGCTTTTTTTTATTATACTTCATCTATCATTAGAAATTATTTAAACAGGTTTCGAAGTACATAAGTGAGCTTCGAACCACTCACAAAGAGTTTTTTATCTGTAATATATTCTGGTTGATGGACGATTATGGTAAGTTGTGCATAACCATGAGTGTAATAGAAGGGAGAATTCCATTAAGGGAAAATCCATTTATGCTCATATACCCAAAGATACAAAAACATCTAAATATGGGTAATGGCAAAAGAAAACAGATTCAGATTTGTCTCTCTTTTGTGAAGAAATCTATCTCTCAGATGTTAATTGGTTTTTTAGAGTTAAAATGGCTCTCGAATCATCAAGAGAAAATTAGTTATTTATTATTGATTTACTAAACAAACCACAGAACAATATGGATATACAATGATGAAATTGGAAAGAAAAATTGTTCCATTCATTATATTCATAAGAGAAACATCTAGAACACCCATTTAGGGGATATTACAAAGGAAAACAGACCTAAGTAGGCTTAAATCTCTAACAAAGTTCAATCTTTCGACGATCGAACTGAGATATAAAGACTTGAGCTAAGCTCCATTGGTAGGTAGAAAAGAATCGAAGACCACTTTATTAGATTTTTTGGTCTTCGAAGTCTCAGACCAACGTGAAAGCATCATGAAGGTAGATATGGCTACTAGAAGCCGTAGCCCAACATGAGAGCATCACGAGAGCTGATAAGGCTATGTTTCGAGGTCATGACCAAACGTGAGACCTCTATGAAATTGGAAAGTACCATTCTTTCATGGAAGTCATTTTTCTTCAGAAACTCTTGTTGGATCACCATGTTGCTCAAACTCCTTTGTTTTGCTTTCCAAACCCAACTTAGTGGTTTGGTACGTTCATCTACAGATTGGAGACAAAGAGAGAAAGAAAGTAAAGTAAGAGATGAGAGGAGCAAGAAGGGTTTGGTTGGTATTTATAGGCCAAAGATTGAAGGGGTTGGTATTACCTCATTAAATTCAGTAATGAAGAGATACACACCTCTAGAAAGTGAAAAGACCAGTAGTAGTTGAGCTTTTAAGAGGCCTACGTGAGCAATAGTAATGACAATCAAATTGGTAGAGTCAGATACCAATTAAAAGACAGTGCTAACCACCTATTTAGTTTGGCTTGAACTACACCAAATCCCCACAAAACCATATGAATTGGTAATATGTAACAATGAAAGCAAGTTGGAATTGTTACATATTAAGGAGAGTCAAAAAGTTGGGCCATAACAGTTTTACATTCGATAAGAATGCTATCATACTTACTACATGCAACTATAAACATATGTTTCTGACCAGAGGATCAAGCAACTATAAACAACCATCGAATTGTGCCACCACTGAGTGAACTTAGGAGTGGTTAAAGGATTGATAATGAAATCTTGAGACACAAATTTTCTCTTGGCATTCCAAACTATGAGATTGAAATTCTTGGCATTCTCTTGGCCAAGTTTGAGTCGTCTGTGGATAGGAATGTTTGAGTTACCTACATATGGAAGAGGGACTACTTGAACCAAGCTAAATTGTTTGACAAATTGGGCAGGGCAATATACCTCCACATGATATTTGTTCAAGGTTTTGTAGTGAACTCCAATGTGGATTTCCCTACTTACCAAGAAGCTTCCCCAAGCAACAAAAACAGAGAGATCACCTTTGTTAGTCATGATCTTCCTTAACTAGCTAGGACCAATTGTTATATCATAAAAGGGATAAAATTTGCTGACATCCCTTTCCTCTGATATGGTAGAGAAAAAGCATAGGTATTCTACCAAAGAAAGTGGTTCGTAAGAAGGAGTGGCAAATCTGTCACCTTGGATGTAAACTTGTTGAGCGAGAGAGGTGCTGAACTCTTGAAAATAGGCCATAAGCCATAATTAAAAGAGCAAAATTGGTCCCCCATAAGATTGATGCATTAAACCAGCCCTTTTCTTGACATTTTAAGCCAACTTTATATACATGGCCCAAAAAATAGGAGGCAAAATCAAAAGGATCACCCTTAAGGAAACGAAAAGCCAAAGGGATCATCTCTGACATCACCTTCTTATTCCCATGACAAAAGATATACTTACACAAAGTATAGAGGAGATATGAAAAGAATTCCCTTTCAGAAACATCACCAATTATTTTCATTTCAGTAGTAAGAAACTGGGTGTAAGAAGAATTTCTAGAATTTAGGTATGGAAAGGTGAAAGATATAGAGGAAGTAGCAGTAATATCAAACAAAGGGCCATAAGGAAAAAACCCTAATAGATGTGAAACGTCAAAAGCAGTGGAAGCCATCATCCCATAATTAAAACGAAAGCAATTAAATGAGGGATCCCAAAAAGTCAGGACCGCATGTATAAGGCTAAGGTTTTGAGGAATACCATTTCGAAGTAGACGAAGAAGGTCTTTGAGACCAACCTTCACCAAATGATCGTTCTTCTAGGTGAACATACGCTTTGTCCACTGACACCAATTGGGGTCGAATATAGGCCAACAAACAAAATTCTTTCTTGGCCATTGAACCCAGTCCATTGAACCCAGTCCAAATCATCATCATCACGAAGAATTTTTCATTCTTCGAAGATCGAATAATGAACTGTGAATGCCAAAGGAAGTTCGTCGAATGTAGGCCCTAATATTGGGGTTTCTGATGATTGAGGATTTGGAACGAAGATAGCATCAGAAAGATTGCTTTGGGGAACCTGAGCCTTTAAGAGTTCATCGGGAATTAAGCGCCGAAGAGCATAAAAGGGTTGGCCCAGGCTTTCAACAACATGAATATAAGACACCATTGGAGTTGTGGGAAGAACGAAGAAGGCGAATTTGTGTGAGAGCTTCAGTAGAATTCAGAAGGAATAAGAGAAGAATTTGAAGTTTCCCAAGTTAAATACGTTCAGGGTTTTAGAAACGAGTCAAGTTTGAATTTCTCAACTGCAACACGTAAAAGGATATCAGAACTTGATTTTGAAATTTGGGTTGGGCCCAGATGAGTTATGAAAGTAAATTGGGCCTAAATGGAAAAAAAAAACTACGATTTATCAGTGTGGGCTTTAAGCTGATAAAAGGAGATTGAAATAAAAACCTTTCTTGGTATTTATTCTTTCTGAATAAACGTTAGATGTTTCGAAGCCCTCATTATCAGTTGAAACATTAAAATAGTTATGCAAAAGGAAATTCCATTAACTAAACTCACAATATTTACAAGAAATGGAAATTTTGTATTCACAAAAGAAACAAAGGAAAATACTAATTCTTAATAGCAAAAACAATAAACGAAAGATAGTTTAGGCCTTCGAAGGGCTTGGGTGCTAGAAAACAGCCTTCTTATTCTCAAAGTAGTGAGAAAAAGACCAAGTAACAAGGCTGTGAAACTTGGTCCGTTCAAATTAGAGAAATTGCATCTCCATTTTCCTTGTGTCCTCCTTAGCATCCAACTTCAATTTCTTTTCCAGAAGAGGCCTAAAGCTAATCACTAAAGCTTTAGCCTTCCTCTGGAGTTGAGCTTCCTTCCTTGGATACTTCATCTACATCCTCTTGAAATGCCTTCGAAGTTGCTAATCAGCATGACAAGGCACCACTTTGAAGGACTCAGACTTGAAGCTCTCAATCTGATTGTGCAGCTTCTCAATCCTCTCCTTGGTAAGATCAATATCTTGGAGATCTTGATTGAAAGTGTAAGTAGAAGCATTGGCTTCGAGCCACATCTTGATCACCGGAAGAAAACCCAAAAAGCAATGGATTTGATAAAAAACCATAGGGGGAATGCTGCAGAGGATAAGTGTTTCATAAGCCCATTTAAAATTGGTGCATGGAACTTGTTCTTCCAAGATAGAAATATCCAGGAAGGAGAAAGCAACAAGAAGTTGTAGAGCTTTGCTTTTGTCAGAAGGAGAGATGGAATAGCCATAGTTCAACTAGAAATGAGGAGGATTGTTGGCAAGATTGGCCTCCTCCCCAAAGCAATTGGGCTCCTCTAAGAGATGAGTGAGATCGTTTGACTCTTCGAAGTCAACAGGGTAGTGTGGAGTCTTCACCTTTGTGAGCCACAGAGTTCTCTGGTTTTGGGCCTGACGTTTAAAGTCACAATAAGGAGCTGGCCCAAGATAGTTCTCCTCTTGCTTGAGGTAAGGAGAAAATTTGAGAGAGGAATAGATAGACTCTAACATGCCCATATGCATAGTGTCTCCATTGGATATGGGCAAAAATTAGCTTGCGAATAGAGTTCAAAAATGGTGAAACCTATTCGGAGTAGAGTCAGGTTGGTCAAACTTGACAAAAATAACACCAGCATTGGTGTCAACAAAGTTTTCTTCCCAGGTTCCCCAACCAGACTCGTTGACAGAGTTCGAAAGGGTGGAAAAGTCTTCTCCGAAGGAGAAAGGTTAGGGGCATAGAAAATTCGATCAGAAAGAATTTTTCCAGCCAGCATACGAGGGGAATTTGAGGGAGATATTTGAGGGGTTTTAGGCTTATGATCGAGATTTTCTAAGACAAGGTTGATTTTGGAAGAGATTCCATGGCTAAAAAACTTGTAGTTGTTTAGAAAGAATTCAATTTCAAAGGGATGAGGAAGACGGTGTGATTTGATAAACCCCAATAATGATCACTATTTATAGACGAATTTAATGAAGGAATGCAGTCAACTTTGGGAAGCTCAAGAGACGTGCATGGAAACAGATCTTTTTTCCATGCCCCATGCAGCCTTATTTGTAGGAAGACGTGGGTTGCCATTAACACTTATTTAACTACTTTAAATAAGATGTTAATGCGGGGTGTGTGTTTACATCCTAAAATATGCCACCCAATGAGAAAATTACACGTGGCACCAAACAGTGTATAATCCAATCAAAACACATTGTAATTAGACCTGAGATACAGAAAATCGAAGGGTTTAATGACGATGTTATTTTAGTACTATACGGTATCGTTTAGATTGAAAACGACCACGTTTGGTCAGCAAATAATAGATATTAAGATGGTAATTAAGCCCAACCGCTGATTAACTCTTAAAAACATCGAACGGTGTTATTAGAGGTCCGTTTCATGAAAGAAATCAATTATGCTTACATTGGATCATCTAAATAATCTATATCGAAACACTAATCCATGTTGCATAAAAACAGGAACCCACTACCTAGTAGTTAACCACGATCAGCATCAACGAACGTGGAAGGAGAAGAGTTTTCTAAGAAGACCAAGTTAAGCAACCGTTCGAAGCCCTTTGCAACCGTTTTTGGAGGGAATGAAGGACGTTTCGAATCAAATTTGAACGAGAACATGGGCATCAAAAGAAAACGTGAAGAATGCAGGTCAAAGACAGATCCATTGTCTATAAATAGAAGAAGCAATTGAAGAGAGAAACCCCCGACAAAAATTCATCATCTAACAATTCATACAAAAATGATTGTCAGAGATCTATCGTAGTTTAGGACTTAGGCCCCGTTCCAGAACAGAAAATAAGTCCTTATTTTTTAAGAAGGCAATTTTAAATTAGAAAATAATGGGTTTACTGAAATCTAAAAATATGCATTATGAATCTTGTTTGAAAGATCTCGATATGATCTTTTATATGGTGCAAAAAAATCAAAAAATTATTAAAAAGATGTTATGGAACTAGCCCTTAAAGTAATTTAGTTAGTTTAGTATTTTGCAAGTTTGAAAACTTATTTGCATGTAAACTTACTTTTGATTAAATTCAAGTTATCTTATATCTTTCAGTCTTTTTCTTGCCAAAGAGTAGTCCAATATAGGCCTGGTTTCAATTCAATTCAAGCGTGTCTATATTCTTGCATTATTCTTGTTGAAATCTTGTAACGACCCTGATTTTTGGTAAATAAAAATTTCATTAAATATTTGAATTTTTTTTAATTACTTGAATTTGCCATTAAAATTCCTTTTTTAAATTTTAATAATCCGTCATAATTAGATTTGAGACTTATAAAATTATATTTTTTCGCACCAGACAATCTAGTCCTTTTCTCAACACAAGTATGCTTATAGAAGCACTTGTATATTTTTCTAGTGTGTATAGTAAAATTTTAAAGTTATATTTCTTGGCTAGAAATCCTACTCGGCCAGTCTAGTTAATTCCTAACTAACTAGTTTGGCCAATCCAGTTACCTTTTAGGGCTAGTTTCATCTAGTTGAACCTTATAACCCTTATGAATCCTCCTAATTTCTAGGTGAACATTTTCTCCCACTCTTGAACCTTGTGACCCTTTCTACACTCTAATTGAACATCTTCAACCCTAGACTAGGAAATTATTGCACTTTCATGACTAGTCATTTCAAGATTTTTCTCATCATTACTTCTTCCAAGTGTATCTTTTCTCATCATTACCTCTTTATCTATTGAATAATAATTCGTAGGGTAATTTATATCCTTTGAGTAATAGAAATAAGACTTCCTATTGTCTAGAAATAGTACTACCATAGACTTGTCTAAAACTAAGTTTGTTCTTCCAAACAACCATGATTATGTATTGTCACATCAAGTAGCCCATAATCCATCATTACTTTCTTTCTCCTTACTACAAGTAACCTTGACATACATATATGTATGTATATCACCCTAAAAATTTCCTAGAAAGGCTACTTGGAAGCCTTATTCATTCTTTTGCATTGACAAGTTACTTTCAAAAGCCAACCCTTTAATCATTTCATTTTCCATTGACTTGTCATTTTCCTCACTCATCATTGTTCTTTCTTAATCAAATCACTTTCCTAGAAAGTGCATTGCTCTTTCTCTCCATTGAAAGGTCACTTTCAAGAAGATATTTCTTCCAAGAATATTTCTTCTCATCATTTCCTCTTTAACCATTGAGCAATAGTTTGTAGGGTAATTTTTATCCTTTAAGTAATAGGAATAAGACTTGCCAAAATCCCATGAGTACATAGATTTGACAAATCATTAGAACCCTTCATCATGACCTGGACTTGTCATGCATGCAAACCTAGAAATATTAGGCTTGAACCTAAATACCCCATAAAGAATAACTTTCCTAGATTTTGTAGGTGTTCATGCATGCAAGCCTAGAAAGAATAGACTTGAACCTAATTACCCTCCAAGATTTACTTTCCTAGATTTTTCTTAGGTATATACACGTACTACCCTACCATAATCATGCCTATATACTTATATATAGACTTTCTAGGAGAGTATTAACCATTGGGCAATATCTTGTCATTGAAAGCCTTAACTTTCATCATTACTCTTTTCTAGACTTAGTAAGCTAGCCCACTTGGCACTCAAGTATACTTATACATACACATGGGAATGAGAGAGGGAAAGAGAGAGAGAGAAGGCCGAGAGGGAGAGAGAGAGAGAAAGAGGGAGGCCGAGAGAGTGAAAGGGAGAGTGAGTGTGTGTGTGTGCATGTGTTTGTGCACTCTAGCAAGCTACTCCCTCCGTCCCACTTTGTTGCGCCTGTTTCCTTTTTGGTACATCCCAAAAAATTGACTATATCTCACAATCTATAATGTTTTTTATGATTTCGAAAACTTTGTTTAAAAAATAAATTGAGATCTATCAAATAAGATCCATATTGAATATATAAAATATTATAGATTGTCAGATATAAACAATTTTTTGGGACGTCCCAAAAAGAAAACAGGCGAAACAAAGTGGGACGGAGGGAGTATCTCTTTAGCCACCTTCACACTCAAGCCTAATGACTACTTGACAACCCATTCCTAGACCACTTCAAGCACACAATCTAGCCCTTAATCATCCTAGTTTCTACTTACAAACTAGACCTAGGATTGACTAAACATGGGAAGACTACTCATTAGCCTAACTATCATTTCCTTCTTACTTGCAAAACTTACCATGTCACACCCTCGATTTTCAACATAATTGTAGAGAGATATTCATACATAAAACCTCACAATAATCCGTCCAATACCGCAAAAGAGTTTAACATTCCCATTTCCATCAATTACACTTCAACATCCAAATGTTTACAAAAAGTACATCATTGGCTCTATGGCCCAAATCAAAAAAAGTGTCAAGTGATCAAGAGTTAAGGTTTACAATATCCTCATATCAAAGTATTATCAAAAGGAGTTACAAATACATCTTCCAAAAAGCGATTTACAAAGATGACTAAGTAACTTCTTCAAGGTTAGCTTCCGAAAGAATGTCCACATCCATGCACTCCATACATGAACTACTGCCCTAGGTTAGTACCTGAAATTAATGTAAGGTTTGAGCTACACTAGCCCAATAGAAAGCTTTAATCTAACAATATATGCAGATGAAATCACAGGATGAAGATGGCAACCAAAACCAATAGAAAGGGCAACAATAGTAATCCGATTCCAACCTTTCATTTTCAAAACCAATCATGTGTCTTACTAAACAAACTTTGAAAACACCATATGTCAAGACGTGTCTCGTACATGTGTCAAGAGCCGAAGCTCCAACTGGGCCAATTAAAGGACCCCCAATGTCCTCTGCCAGGCACTTTACCCATTTGGGATGTCTTGAAGTATCAAATACAAGCATATAGCTCATGCCGGGCCAATTAAAGGACCCCAATGTCCTCTGACAGGCACTCACCCGTCAATGAGTCCTGAAATATTCTCATCGTGTCCGTAAAGTTTCGAAATCCTTTTATCATCATGTTCGTATCATTCAAACCCGACTTTGATACATAAAGTATTTTGTGAAATCATATCCAAACGAGCATTAAAGTTATGCTAAACATCCGATAAAGTTATTAAACACAAGTAATCAAGTTAAGGGTCATTTGAGAGTTGTTTGGGTAAGTTGGAAGTGATTGGAGACCAAAACGGTGAAAAATGAATCAAAATAGTAAAAGCTGGAGATAAGCAACAGATATCGATACCATGAAAAATTGTATCGATACCATTTGGTCTAGAGGCATTCCTGACACAAGGGTATCGATAACAAAGACTGAAGGTATCGATAACGAGTGATTTTCTGGGTTTGGTAACGTAAAGGTATCGATAACGATTACAAAAGGTATCGATAACGTTGTTGCTCGAGCAGATTCTCAGCAGATTTTCATGGGTTTTTCAACAACAACAATATCAACAGCCACAACAACGATCAATGGCTCAAACCAAGGCAATAGAAACAAGTCATAAACATATATTGTAAGTTAGAACTCCCTAACTCAATGATTGAAGAACAAACTCAAAAAATTTCCAAGCCCTTGCCCCAAATTTTGAAATCGGATGGAATACACCTCCACGGAGCTTAATCCGATGAGAAACGAGCTCCAATACGCATAGGAATGAAAGATTGGAGGTGGGTTTAAGTGGGTTTTGAGGTGGTTTGGTGGAAAAATGGATGAGAGGGTGAGTGTGAGAGAGAGAGAGACGTTGGAGAGAGGGAGAGAATGAGAGATTGGGGGTGAGGGGTGTGAGTGTGTTTCTCACACTCCTCCCTTATATACTCACACAAATGCATATTACCCATTCACCCAAATCTTTCAAACTCTTACACATTGAACCCCTCAAACAATTATCCAAATAATATTTGCAATTATCATTTACAAAATAATTTAACTTTATTAAACGAAATTACGGGTCTTTACATACCAACTTAGGTTATAATTACCTAGGATTTTCCTTTAAGCCTTGGAAAATCTTCATGATTACTTAGCCTTACACCTAGGATGGATTGATAAGGCTTTGGCATATTTAAAGGTAAGATTTGATAACACAATGGAACAAAACAATGAGAGAAAGAGAGAGAAGGGAAAGAGGGAGGGGGGGGGGGGTGGCCATAGGAGGGGAGAGGGAGCCCATTATTTTGCAATAAATAGCACACCTCACTTGCCATTAAACTCACACTTTTCATCCTTCAACTTCTCTCTCTAGAAAATCTTGTGTTCTTGTTTGTTCTTCCTTTGTTCTTGAGTTCTTCAAGAAACTTATCAAAGACCGCCACCAAACCACCACTCAACCACCCTTTCAATCCAATAAGCTTAGTAGTTTAGTCAAGAACTAGTTTTGAGAGAAACCTTATAACGCCCCCAATTTTGGGTACATTAATAGGGCATTTTATTAAATAAATAAGTGAGTCTGGCTCATTATTACATCTCAAAGTCTTACAAGAGTACTTTAAAACAAACAAGGAGGGAACTAAAGTCTTACAAGAGTACTTTAAAACAAACAAGGAGGGAACTAGGGTTCCTAACTACTGCTCTGCTTCTTCCTCCATCTGAGCTAGCTCATCGGCTCCGAAGGCCTCCAAGGTGTAGAGTTCGCCCTGTTCATCTATGAGGTCTGACATATTATACCGGCTTCGCCACCAATATAATAGGTCAGGGTCACCAAAAAGGCAACATCGTGAGCTATAGCGCTCAATAGAATAATCTAAACCCACTAACCCTTAACTTACAAACAATAGAAATTATACAACAGACAGTAACAATAACACATCCACATTCGATATTCAACTATCGTTGGTATCCATGATTTTCTATGTTTCTCCTACGCGACTCATCGTAGACCGTGCCACCATTTTTCCACTTTTCTTTTTCTAAATCAACGTTTCCAAAATTTGTGTTTAACACACCCAACCTCGGCTCCGCCGCTCCGGGTTCCCGAGTATCCGCACAATGGTTCCACCGCTCCGGGTTCCCATTGGCACACAATTGCATTGGCACCTCTCCGCGGTAACCAAGCCACACACCCTACCTCGGTTCCGCCGCTCCGGGTTTTCGAGTATCCACACAATGGTTCTGCCGCTCCGGGTTCCCATTGGCACACACACACACACACACACACACACACACATCTCACATAATACCCTTGAACTGGTCATTATGTAGTTTCCAAAATATTTTCTTCTTCGGAAACACATTTTCTTCCTCGTTAATCACACCCTAGGTGCCATGTCTCTAACTTTCTTGATTTAGGTGTCTCGTTTTCATGCATAGACTTCCGTGGTAGGACTTTCCACACAAACAAGCATTCAACAAAATCTTGAAACTAGTCTATCAAGATCATCCAACTCCATACTATTTAGCATGTTCAAATCACCATTAGTGAACATAAATTTACTAATCATCATGCTTCTCGATATTTTAACAAAAGATAACCTTATATATGGACAGTCAACAGATAACCTTATATACTTTGGAAAAAATGATCAAAGTTACTTCTTAATGACATTCTATTCTCCAACCTACGATAATACATAGAGTTAATGGACTAGGATTCCTACCTTACTTCTTGGCGGTGGTCGGCTACAGTGAATTGGTTGTCGGTTTTGTGATTCGGCGGCGTAACGGCTCCGGTTTGCTTCGAAAGGAAGAGAGATGAACTTTCCTCTTCCTAGAAACAACTTGCTAACTAAACTAAGTTACTTTAAAGATCTAGAGGTGGTTTTGGAAGTGGTTTGGTGGTTTCTCTCAAGAAACTTTGAACTTTTGAACTAAGAACACTTAGAATTTCTAGAGAGAAGTGAGAGCAAGAAGTGAAGGTGTGAGTTCAAGCTTGGAATGAACTTCTATTTATAGGCAAGGCTCACCCTCTCCCTCCTCTTGGCCAGCCCCTCTCTCTCTCTCCATATCCTATTTTTTAATTCAAGAAATCAAGCTTTCAAGGAAGATCAAGGTCTAGTTTCTAGGTATGCATGGCTAGGTTTAGTCCTTGGAATTGATTCTTGGAAGATTTGTGGAAGAAAGGAGAGTTTGTACAAGATTTTGTGTTAAACAATTGATAATTGTACAAAGTAGGACAATGAAGGTTAGATTTGTCAAAGATTGGAAGGATGAAGAAGATCATGGTGGTTAAGGCATGGTACAACCCAAATCTTTCTTCTTTTTCTTCCTCTCTCTCTCTCCCTCCCTCTCTCTCTTGGCCAACTCTCTCTCTCTCGGCAATCTCCTCTCTTGTACTAGTATACACACACACACACACACACACACACACACATATATATATTATAATGTGCAAGAAAATAATAGGTACTTCTGTACTTGTGTCAAAGAGTTTTAAAAGGCTAAGATTTTCCCTTTAAACTAATCAATTAGCACATGTGTACTTAGCAATATAAATATTCATCCAAGTACATATATTTATATACATAGGTACTTATGAGATCTAGGAAGATCATCTTCCCATTAATTTAAACTAATTGGGTACAAAACCCCAATATAAAATAATAACAAGGTACCTAGGAAATCTTAGGCTTTAAATCTAATAAGTACATACAATATAAAATATAGGTACAACATCACATGGGAATTTAGAAATGACTAGTTTATGAAAACCCTAGTACTAGTTGGAAAGACTAACCTTATTACCCAATGGATAATAAAATCCCTAGTATTTATTGTCCAATGGACAAAATTAATAAGGAAGCTTTTATACTGAAATAATCAAAATGTCCTTTTAAACAATTATAAAATTCTATTTTTTATAAATATTAGTACTTGAACAAATCCATCAAGGAACACTTTTAATATAAAGAATGGGGTTTCTATTATACAATGGATAAAAGTTCTCCTAACTTTTATTGTCCAATGGATAAAGAAGAAAACCAAAATAATAAAAGAAAATAATTAATAAATTTTCAAGTCTAGGGTTTAAAAGGTTCACAAGGTTCAAAGATGGGCAAAAAGGTCCATCTATGGTTAGGGAAATGTAACTAGGTGACTTCCTAGTTTGGTTTCTCCAACAAGTTGGTTAGAAGCTAACTAAACTTGCTAAGTAGGGCTTAAAAGTCAAGAAACGATCTTTGAAGGGCTAAAGTGTAATTACGACAAATTATGGGAATTTAAAAGGAAATATTAAAAGCAATCTAAGTAATTAAAAGAAAAATTCAAATATTTAACGAAATTTTTTGACTGAAAATCAGGGCTGTTACAAACCTTTTCTCTTTCGAAGCTATCATAATAAGCTTACGGTAGGAGACCGCCCGTTCGATAGCCGATTTACCTTTCCCGTAGCCGCCCTATTCCCAAGAAGAACGGTAGAATACTTTTAACCACTTTCTCTAAGTATACGTAGATTGTCCTTACTCCCAAATTCTAAGTATAATAGAAATGTGTATATTATTGGAATGTTAAAATGCATGATAACTTGAAAAGTGTTTTACTAAAGGCTTGAAAAAAAATATAACTATGTTGAATATATCGACTTTATTTTCCGGAAAAACATATGTTGTCTTGAACTTCCCTAAGAGGAAGAAAGAACGGATTTTGAAAGTATAAACTTGAATAAATGTATTCATATTTTGATCTTAGAATGGTTATAAGCATGTATACGTAATTACTTGTATTACTTGTTGTTGTGTGATAAAGCACAAGTGATTTTCCACTCCAAAGGTGTCCGTCCATGTGATACTATGCTTTATATTGTGTGCTAAATGTTTGAGCATGAGTACGTGATAATATGAGCATGATAAGTAATATAGAGTTGGATGATCTTGCTAATTTAGTTTTAAGATTTCAATGAATGATTTATGTGTACGTACATGAAAAGTCCTACCACGGAGTCTTTGCATGAAAACGAGACATAGAAATCGAGAAAGTAGAAACATGACACCTAGGGTGTGTTAAGATGAGATGTGATTTTGAAACCGCAATGTGGCCGGACTTGCCCATTGTGTGGTGTGTGTGTGTGTGTGCCAATGGGAACCCGAAACGGTGAAACCATTGCGAGGATACTCGGGAGACCGGAACGGCGGAACCGAGGTTTGGTATGTAGCTTGGTTATCCGCGGAGATGAGCCAATGCAAATGTTTTTGTGTGTCAATGGGAACCCGAGACGGCGAAACCATTGTGAGGATACTCGGAAGACCGGAATGGCAGAACCGAGGTTGGGTGTGTAGCTTGGTTGTCTGAGGAGAGGAGCCAATGCAAATGTTTTTGTGTGCCAATGGAAACCCGGGACGGCTGAACCATTGTGAGGATACTCGGGAGACCGGAACGGCGGAACCGAGGTTGGGTGTATTAAAAACGATTTTGAAAATGTTGATTTGGTAAATGAAAATGAGACACGGTCTATGACGAGTCGCGTAAGAGAAACTCAGAAAATCATGGACACCAACGTTAGTTTGAATAATGAATGTGGATGTGTCATTGTTAACTGTTTTATTAGATATATATGTACTATGTGGAAATCGTTAATATTATGATCTAATGTTTGTAAGTTAAGGGTTAGTGGGTATGGATTATTCTATTGAGGTCCTGTAGTTCATGGTGTTACCTTTGGTGACCCTAACATATTATACTGGGGGCGACACTGGTATAATGTGTTAGACTTTGTAGATGATCAGGGTGAGTTGTATACTTTGGAGGCCTTCGGAGCTAAAGAGCTGGCAAGAATGGAGGAGCAGGCGGAGCTATAGTTAGGAACCTTATTTTCTTTTCCCTTGTGTAATAAAAGTACTTTTACGGGAGTTATGCTGTAATAATGAGCCAGACTCTATTTAGTTTTCAATGAAAATTGTCTATTTAACGTTCCTATAATTAGGGGCGTTACAAATCTTAAGAGTAATTGTATATAAACTTGTTTTTGATTAAATTCAAGCTCGTTTATGTTCAGTTATCTTTTCTGGTTGAAGAGCATCAATCTATTATTGATTGATACCTTTAGGAAAATCCTCTTAATAGAGGTAATTGAACGGATAACACAATTGCCTGATTAAATTAGTTGTTTTTGAGTTAATCTGAAAATGATAAATTCTATTCTTTTTTGGCACGCCCGCACACAATTATTTTGCCAAAAGTTGAGCTAATTTAGCCCAAACAGTGCCGTTCCAGTTAGATCTTAAAAAATAAGTATTTATTTGTAATTTTCAAGTCTAAAAATAATGAGCTCATTAAAATCTAAAAATATCCAATATGGATCTTGTTTGAAAGATCTCGATGTGATCTTTTAAACGATGCACTAAAAATATACAATATATATCTGGTTTGAAAGATCTCGATGTGATTTTTTAAACGATGTAAAAAAATTGAAAAACTATTTTTGTAAGCCCATTATTTTTAAGTTTGCAAATTGTAAATAAATACTTATTTTTTAATAACGCTTAGTGGAACGGGAAAGTCTCAAGCCAAGACTGCTTGATCAATCCCTAAGTCTCAAAATTAACCAAGGTACATGTAAGCTAACTCGAATATTCGAGTTATAAAAAAATTTGGAAAATGATAATACCAAAATTATTTTTGTTGGTGCTAAAATTGGAGTGGGTAAATTTTGGTACAAACAAAAACAATTTTGACATTAGCAACATCCAAAAATTTACTATAGTATTTTCAATGATATTTTAAGAGTAGTGAAAATGTCAAAACTGTTTTTATTGATACAAAAATTCTAATGCACAAAAAACTTATACTATGTATAATATACAAGACTTTTTATGCATTGAAATTTTTACACCAATAAAAACAGTTTTTAACATTTATTAACCATTCTCGATCCAAACACCGCTTTTATTAAATAAAAAATACTAATAATACACTGACTGGTGAGAGCAAAAAGAAACCCATTTTCCTAGAGATTTCGACGAGACGAATGCGCTTTTGTCAAACCTCGTGAGCCCCACCCCAACTTCACGCGTGCTCGATCTAACGGCCTGACTTCCCTCCGCAATACCCGGCCACCCCTTCCATCCAACGGCTCTTATTCTCCCTGTTTGACTCCACCCCCTTCCCTTCCCTTTCCTTTCCTCCTACATCACTCACACATCCCAATAACTCAACCAAATCCATACTCCCACTCTACTTCACCACTCAGATCTCTCTCTCTCTCTCTTATGTAAGTTCAAATAAAGAAACACACACACATACTCTCTCTCTCTCTCTCTCAAATTTTCCTCCCCTATCACCGGAAATCTAGCGAATCAGTCCACGGCTTCGATCGGCGATTCTCTCGGGAATACTAATTTCGGTACTTTCTCCTCCTACTGTTAGCTTTTCAGTATTCACTTGTTATTTGCTTCTACATATATATTTCTTGCGATTATAGCCCTTGATGCTCCAATATCTTTTCTTTTTTTTTCTCTCTTTCTGATTTGTGGAATTTTATTTATTTATTCCCCCACGTGTAGATCTTCGTTAATCTGGCACTAGTGGAGTATTTCATGTCATAATCTGTTTATCGATTAGTCCCAATTTTAGAGATCTTACAGTAATATGTTCAAATATCCTTGATGAGTAACGTATATTTAATATGTCTCATATTCAGGTGTTTTTTGTTCATTGTATGACCTCTCTTTATGCGATTTTGTTTGCATATGATTCAGTTGATTTGGGTTTGGGTTGTCTTATTTTTAACAAATTCAGGGGTTTTTTAAATTCAATAACCCTTTAATTTAACCAAAAAATAAAATAAAAAACAAACACCCGGCTTTAGATCCAATCTTTTGTTATTGTGGGCCAAAGTGAATCTTATCCATACATTCAGTTGTTGGACCCTTCAAGTCAAAGTTGTTAATCCGAGCGTACCGGTTCGACCACTGGAATGGTACGCACCGTGTCTCGTTACGGTTACTGTTTCGGATTCACTGCTATAAATTTTTTTTTTCAACACATTTAGAGCAACCCCAATGGGGATGGAAAATGGGTTGTCATAGTTATTATCCAGCCCTAAATAAAAAATCAGCTTTCCAATGGGGATGGATCCGGGGATGGAAAATAGCTTTGAGTTATATGGGGATGGATATATCCATCCCTAGATGCATCTTTCCATCCCCTCCAGGTCAGCAAATCAACTAATTTACCAGAACAATGGACGGCCGGAGTATACCTGAGTCGCCGGAAAATGACCGGAAAACTTGAACTTCGCCGGAATCTGCAAATCTTGAATCTGGAGGTGAGGAAGCAGGAGATGAGGGGGTACGTGAGGTGGATGACGCTGGCGGGAGTTGGGGTCGAATCTGGAGGTGAATCGGGATGCAAGGGTTTGGATGAGGGTTTGGATCGGCAAGGGATGGATGATCGAGAGAGAGAGAGAGATCGTGTGTGTGTGTGTGCGCGCGGGGGGGGGGGGGGGGGGGCGCTGGAGTGATTTGGGTTTCCGATCAAAACCCATTGGGGTGGGCCTGGCTGCCCGTTGGAGTTTTTTTTTAAAATCTCAATTGAAGTGGACGAGAAGTAAAAAAAATCAGTGTTCTAAAAGGCGGGATTAATTGCCGATTAATGGGCGATTAATCGAAAATATCGGCTGACCGATGAGATTAATGGCTAAAAGGTTGAATTAGGCGGCTAGAAGATTAATCGGACTTTGGCGGCGATTAATAACCGCTTAATTGGTCGGCGTCTAGGCGGCGATAGGCGATTAATTGATTCGTGGGCGATTAATCGGCTAATGGGCGATTAGGCGAGGTAAATCTGAATTTTTAGAAAACGAAGGGGGTAACTGTTATACTCATACCAGGTTATTTAGGGCTTTGAATTACTGTGTTAGGGCTCTCATTCGATTTGGGTTGGGAAGAAACCCAGTCATCGCCTACTGCCGACGCCAGTACATCGACGATCGCCTCTCATCGCCGACGCTAGTCATCGCCGACGCCTTTCATCACCATTCACCGCTATTGCGCCTCATTGTTGACTACTGTAACTCTCGATCCCTCTCTCTTGATCCCCCTCTCTCTTTGTAATCTCTCTCTCTCTAATTTCTTGATCCCCCCCTCTCTGTAGTGAGTAGTATTTTTATTTATTTTTTGACAAAATTTAACACTCGAGTCTAAGTAGCAGAGTAGTATAGTATTGTAAATTTATGGTTTGGACTGTTTGGTGTAGGCCGTAGCCATGTAGACCGGTAGATGTGTAGTAACTAGTAAGTATTGATGGTAGAGAAGATATATCACATCAACTAGAAAAACTGTGATTATTGATAGTAGGGAGGTTGTAGAATATTTTTAAAAAAAAAACCGCCTAATTGCTAAAAGGCGATTAATGGCCGATTAATAGGTCTCGAAGCTTGAAGGTGGTCGGCCGCCCGCCTAGCGCCGAGCGCTTTTTAGAACATTGAAAAAAATTGGGACGGATGTAAATTTTTTTTTTTGCGGAATTAATTTTTCTCAATTATCAGATACCAAAATTATTTTTCAACAGTATTTAAATTAGGGTTAAGAAAGTCGGAGAAAATTAAGGACGAGGAAAATTTTGTTAATTATCCATCCTTTTTTTTACATCTCACCATTGGAGAGAGGTGAGTTCTATTTTACATCCAACTAACTTTTAACCACTTTTTTCATCTAAAATAACTATCCATCCAGTTCCAAAATACATTCCCATTGGGGATGCTCTTATACCTAGTTGTCAAACTTAGTTTTGAATACGAAGCTTCCAAAATACTCCATTGACAAGCTCGAAAATAAAATTTTACATTCAGACCATCTAGAATTACAGTAGGAAATTGGATTTGGACAAAATAAAACTGAAAACGTACTGGAGTACACTAATTCAGGGGTAAGTTAGGCAAAAGTCAAGAAAATGAGGGCTATTTTGTACACATAAATAGAGAAGGTTCAAGACTCTGCAAAATTGCAGACATATGTACTAGATTAGGATATTTGAGAGGATTGGGTACGCTGATGATGACGACATGTGAGTGATCTGAGCCCCACCCAGTAACCCAGGAGATAAGAACGCGTTCATCAGCTTCAGACATTTGATCTATTCCGGCCGGAAAAGGACCGGAATGTGCTAGAACACCCGGTACTTGCCGGAACTAGCCGGGAAATTGTGCGGGACGGAACTGACAAACTGCTGTACCATTTTTTTCCAAAACGGGATGTAGGACCGTACCGGCCGGTACGGTACGGAATTAACAGCTTTGCTTCAAGTAGAACTAATGTGCCAAACTTTCTTATGTTATGATTGTTATTTTTGTGTATATATATTTTTTGGATTAAATGATTAATGGTGGAGTCTGTCTATTCATGGGATTCATTTATCTTGTAGTGTTTGAAAGTTTGAGTGGACATCAGATTATAATTTGGCGCTGAAGGAGTAGATCAACATGCCGTGGACGTCCTCTTTTGTGAATTATAGCAGGAAGTTGGTGGTGTTCTTTCGTGTTATCCTGTAATTATATTTTTTCCTGGTGAGTTGTCTTTCTGTTCTCTCTATTTGCGTTATCCTATAGAAGCATGCAGCTATGTCTTTTTGTTTAATTGGGTAGATTTCGTAATTTGTTACCATACCATCTATATATCGATTTCCATTGCTTGCTTAGTGAAACTCTTACATTCCATACTGTAATCTTGGCTAGTTATTTCAGTTCATGATAAATTGGCTTGTCTCTTTGGGTTCAATGCTTTGATTTTATTTCTGGTTTTATTAGAAACTGGTAGGTTTTACAGCTTCCATTACTGGTTGATGCATTGTCGCTATCTCTGCTTGATTAGTGAGAGTCCACGGGTGGAAATATTTGAAGACGGAGTAAAGTTGTATTAAATTGCTTTTTTAGTTCAATCTTACGATGGTCTGAATTGCAGTCACAGTGTAGGTTACAGGTGTCAATTTCTGTTGCTCTATTTTCTGTGCTGACCAATTCATGGTTATAGAAAATTAATGGACTTTTGTAGGATGGTACAATCTTTCGGAGTGCTAATGTGGTTTATGTTCTTGTTGGTATAGGACGTAAAGGTTTTCTGTGATCGTAGCACTTCCTTTTTAACAACGGTTGGTAGAGTGAGAATGTTCATTGCAGTCGCATCAAATAGATATCGAGCTGTAAAGGAAGGTGGGAGGGTTAGGATGAGTGTTGGGATAATTGCGTATTACCAACAGATGCAAGTTTGCCAGGTAAAACTGTTACTTGTCTACCTTCAGTATTTATTGCCATTGTTGGAATTTCTCATGCGTCAACCATGGATTTTCAATCGAAATACCTTTCATTCTGTTTTCCCAGTACCTTGGGGCTTGTTTCTTATACCTTTGAATGTCTACCACTTTTCAAATTTTGGAAAAAGAAATTTCATGCAAAGTAGTTTGTAATGCATGTTTGAAGATATTTTCTGATGGCACCTGTTGGAGTTTGTCCCATATTGGTTAACTATCTACTCCGAAATTAGTATGTGAGCCTGGGCGGCGTCTCCACTCATTGTCAATTGGTATTGAGTTGGATGCTTTAACAACACCTATCATTCTCTTTGGAATTGTTTGTATGGGATACCTGTGTTTTACAATAATGGATGTGATTTTGATTTTTCATCATCATTCACAGTTCTTAGTCACTTTTGGCTTGCCTGCATATAATTGTGTGTTTGTCTCTACATTTTGCATAATATAGCAGACTAATAAGCTTAGTAATTCATGGACACCTGGAAAGAAGGCAGGAAACACAAGAAGAAACTGGAACTGAAAATATAATATGTACATAGCACCTTGTTTCTTGAAAGAATTAAAATCAGAACCTATCTAACGTGCTATATGTCCACTAGATTATTCGTGCAATGGGTTTTTTTCAACTTCCTATGCTAGTAGCTGTGTATGACATTATTGACTTATAGAAATCTGTATGTCATTGGATCTATTATTCAATTTTATACTTTGTGAATTTGTGCCACCCAACAAATTAGCAGGTGCATACGTATAATCTATGAAGCACCGTCCTTCCTAGAGATTGCCATATCCGTGTCCTACATGATGGGACACGACGACACGCCGGGGACACCAAAAAATGTATGGGACGCGCCAAGTCGCGTGTCCACCAAAGTTAATTATTTTTTCCCAGGGGGACATAATGGGGGTCAAATATAATTTTTTTAGAAAATTAGAGGCCGGCCCCCTTTTTTAGGTTTGGTTTTATCCCGACCCTAAATATTTTTTCCGAACCTATCCAGGTTCGGTTATGTTGCGTAATAACCTTTCTACCCCAACTCCAACCTAGACGAAGAAATGTCACCACCACCGGTACCCACGCTCCACACTGTCCGCTCCCTCCTCAGGATCTCACAACCACCACCGACACCAGGTTCTCGTTCAAGAACGAATCGTTCGACGGCAACATCGTGAAGTTGAACTCGTCTTCTTCTCTCATTCTCAGTACCCTCCATGCCATCACTATCCTCCTTCCTCTTCATCTCTAATTGCACAATTGCTTGGAGGAATTTTTCACCGGCGGAATTCGTCGAATTCAACTCGTCTTCTTCTCTCATTCTCAGTACCGTCCATGCCATCACTATCCTCCTTCCTCTTCATCTCTGATTGCACAATTGCTTGGAGGAATTCTTTGCCGGCGGAATTCGTCGAATTCATTGGCAAGTTCTCCGATTGCGCAATTTCTTGGAGGAATTCGTTGCCGGAGACGAAATCAGATCGGTGCCACAGAAGTGAAGAAAGAAGTTGCACTTCAGAACCATCAAGTGGGGAAGGATTCAGAGAGAAATTTGGAACAAGATTGTTTCAAAAACTGCATAAGTCCTTGACATTACGGGTAGGTGTCCGCCACCACAATAGAGATTTGGGATTATCAACTACATTTTTTTGGGGTAATTAATTATCAACTACTTGTCTATACTGCTATCTGAAAGTTGGAAACTTGCCATCGTTGTTCGGGGAGGTGTTTGTTTGATGATCTGAATGTTTCTAAACTCTAATTTTCCCTTTATTCTATTGTTAGAAATGATATTTTTGTATGCGAACTATGCATTTAGCGCGTGGTGGGGCTATGAGAACTATATATGAATTGTGTGTGTTGGGGCTATGTGAACTGTATATTTTAGTGTGTGATGAGTCTATGTGAACCGTGTATTTTCGGTTATGTGAACTATGTGATGAGCTATGTGGACCAGTGTTCTAAAACAAGGTATTCCTCGTTGAGTACTCGCTCCAAGGTGCCTGGCCAAGGTGACTAATCCCTACTCGGTGGGCATTACTCGCCGACTAATGCTGAGTACTAGCTCCAAGGTGCCTAGCCGAGCGAGTACCGAGTAGCGAGATATAGAACACTGATGTGAACTGTGTATTGGGGCTATGTGAACTGTGTATTTTAATGTGCGGTGAGGCTATGAGGACTGTGTATTTTTCAGTTTTCACAGGCAGTTCACATAACCAGTTCTCTTAGCCAATTCTCATAGAGACAGTTCTCATAGACAAGGGTATTTTTTTCCGAATTAATATGGGTCAGGACTATTTTAAAAAGATTGGGTAGAAATAATATATCTAGGGTTGGGATGAAACCAAAGCTAAAAAAAGGGACCCGCGTCTAAAAACCCCAAAATTTAAAATTATTGGGAAAATTTTGTGCTACTTCAGATATTTTTTGGTTAAAAGCGTATATGATGTATGTTTGATGCTTGTTTATACATATATTGATGCTTCATACTTCTTCATATAACTATGATTCCACTCGTTTAAATTAAATATTTTTTATTTGTTTTTGCCTTGTCCTCTAACTCTTCAGTGTGCCCATTCTTTTAGAAATCTCTTGTCCGTTTCTGTATCCGATTGTCCATGTTTGTATCCCATGCTGCATAGTGCGTATAATTGAGTCTATCTTTTCCCAAGTATGCAAAGCATACTTAAATGAAATTTCACTTGATTGCTAGTATGTGCTATTGGTAATTTTTATGTTTGAACTGTGCAGGGATCTAGGCTTGGGGTTTCCCATTAATGAAGTGATAAGTTAGAAAATGGAATATACTACTGTTGAATTAGGCTGTATGGTGCTCCTTTTTTATTTGTTGATCTGTAATTGCTAGATTTCATTTCATGTTCTGAACCGTTTTAAAATTTGTCTACCAACCTATGTAATTTGATTTATCTAGTTTGTTACATTGGACGTGCTGGTATGATTAGTACTGATGCCTTATAATTTGCTTTGCAGGCTGAATATTTCCGTCAGTTGCTTAAACCTGTAACGTAGTCTAGTGTAGTAAAGACCTTGGGAGATTGGGATTTTGCTTCCCTGTAGCTGTGACCGCACATTGGAAGGCAGTAACGTCTACAAAGCCTTGGTTCAAATAGTGGTTAAATTGGACGGCCGTACTGTGATGGAAACTCATTAAGCGTGCTTTTTAGTCGTCTCGGTTTTCACTCCTTTAGGAACTTCCATTAAATTAAAGTTGAAATTGACATTCACTGTCTCAAAAGCCACAGTTATACCTTTTGGTAAATTTACTTATTCGAAGGACCAATGCAGAGTGACCAGCGATTATTCCCTCAAAATCCTGTGTTTCCCCATTCAAATCAAGTGTGTGATAGCTACATGTTTAATGCTCATAATGAATCTGTGCTTGGGGGGACGATTTTACCGACTGGTCTAAAGCATTCAGGGCCTCTCCATGGAGTTGAATTTCAACCCTCTGAGGTCTGCCCGAAGAATTTCATCATCTTTGACCAAACACAGAACAGAAGCCAAATCATGTTTCACCCAGCAATTGCTCCCAAATTCTGTTATCCGGGTTTTAATGTCCATTCATCTTACGCTCATAACAATGTTGAGCAGGAAGAGAATATCGAGAAAGAGAATCCTTCTTCCCTTAGAGAAGATTCAGATGACATCAATGCATTATTGGACTCAGAAGATTACGAACAAGGCGACGAGGATGAGGTTAGTACAGCTCGAACACAGGGAAATTATGGAAGTGATTCCTCTGATTCTTGCTCTTCATATGGTTCGAAACCCAAAAAGAGCAAGCTGCCCCCTTCTCAGAAGTCTTCTGGTGGAAGCAGTTGTAACAATGAAAGGAAGAGGCAGAAAATGAGGAAGATGGTGAAGGTTCTTCGCGGGATTGTACCTGGTGGCAGTAACCGAATGAATACTGCTGCTGTTCTTGATGAAGCTGTCAGGTACCTAAAGTCCCTCAAGGTAGAAGCGCAGAAGCTTGGAGTTGCAAACCTGAATAATTAAAGCTCTGATCTGGTAACAAAGATTCAAACTCTCTCTCTCTCTCTCTCTGAGGTTGGCTTGCTAGTATTCTACACATTGCCATGTGATAATCATAATGCTATGTTACCCAGAATCTTAACACAAAAATACTGAGAAAGTGGTATGTATGGCGTGTAAACATTATAAGTTTGTGATGTGAATCTCAAACTGAATGAATCTGATCCATAGAGGCCACTTTTTCCATGTTTTCTGGAGAACAAATTCTGGGAATATAGTATTGTTGCAAGTAAAGATAGTCTATGGTTCTCTTAATCCCTAGATTTCAAATGCTTCCGGGCGGTATAGCTGTCTCTTTGGGTGCAAAAGTAAATTTGTTGTGGTATGGTTTATTCTTGCTTTATGTAGGAAGGGTGAGAGTTGAGGTGTAATAAGTGGAGTAATACTCTCCAAGACTTGCTGGATATTGTGTAACTTCATTTCTGCTTTTTTCACTTCCATTTCTATGAATGTAATGACTTCTTAGTTAACAGATGCATTCACCTCTTTATAGCTGATTTTTACTGCTTCTACGTAGTAGTTAGTGGCAAAGTATCTGAAACTTCTTGAACGTGTGTTACTGAAAATCCTTGTGGATTCCTCGACATGTAATAACTAAAATCCTATAGGCATGAGATCGAACAGTTCAGCTGACACTCAGCCTTTTGAACCTGCCAACATTTCCCATCTGACGAATCTCTTAATTGTAAATATTTTTGGTAGTTTTCAAAATGCAAAACTTATGCTGTCTAAATAAATATATTTCGGAACGTATATGAGAGACACGACTACTCAACATTTTAGATTACGTTGGTATGGTAACTTTTATTTCGTGAAGTACAATTTAGGGCTGTCCATGGTTGGATTTTTTCGGATCCTAGCTGGGTTGGACCCGACCCAACTTTATTTGGGATTTTGGCTGGGTTGGACCCGACCCTACTTTATTTGGATTGTTCAAATGGCCACCCGAGCCCGACTGAAATACTTGTCCGGTTCCAACCTGAATGAGTGCTGATTGGTTCTGGTCAGGTTCGGTCGAATGACAGGTTGTACAAAATCATAAATGCAGTCATAGATCTAGAATTAGAAATGACAATAACGATTCACAGCAAAATATTACAAAATCACGATTCATGGTAACAAATCTACAAACCTTTTTTTTTTCTGAAAATCAAACTTTTGATTCCAAAATTATTCTCCTAGTTCCAACCCTAATAAAAGCAGAACAACAATGTAAACTAAGTGTTTTGTTCTTCCACAGATCTACAAAATACGAACCTTTTGTTCTACAGAGGAACGATGTGAACCTTTGTTCTTCTCCTTCTAAAAACCTTTGTTCTTCTACGAATCTGCAAACCTTTGTTCTTCTCCTTCTCGACAATTGGGAACGATTGCGACGGGTATGTTGTTGAGGACAAGGTGGAGACGACGCCGTAGCCAGCGGAGGAGTGGTGGGGAAGCTGGCGGAGGGTGTGGTGGCGGGCATTTGGGAGGAGAAAGAGAATTGGACGGTGGGAGGAGTAGGTCTGAGAAGGAGAAGAAGGAACTTGACACTAAAATTATCTGGACTCCGGAGTATGCTCAAGCTAGCTTCCCAAGCAAGACGCGTACCTTATCAAGCATATTGACTATACTCTTCTTGGCAGTCTCCGTATATCTGAATCATCAGAAATGGAAGCTCCAAGATTCCACTATCTAGCTTTGATATCTGTGGGGTTTATGGTTATACATACCGCATAGACTACTCCTTTCTAGATTCAACCGCTTCTTCATCAGTCTCCCTCCCTAAAATGGCGAGATAAATACCATACCATATGTCACTTGGGAGATGCTGCAAGAGAAAATATCACAAATTTAATCAGTTTCGAATGCTTGACAAAAACCTGCCTGATCAAGGCCTTTACTGTCACCAATGGGTGTTACTAAATTTGAACCATGCATCTACGAAAACATAATGCATGTAATTAGGTCCAGGGGACAAATAGTAGTGACAGCAAAAAACGACCGAGCCAAAGTTCAAATGGGCAGCTCAGTTCACCTTCTTAGCAACAAAAAGTAAAGAAAAAAAACTTCCATTAGCATGTTATATTACCAAAAGTTTAGGCTGCTAGGATGGAGATGTATTGTATAGGCAGGTTTCTGTTTAGTCGATTAGGGGATGTTTCTGAAATAAGGTTTCTATTTCTGCCTTGTTTGAGGTGCTTAAATGTAGAAATTGTTTTCTGTGGAACAGAATTGGTGTTGGGGTCTTGAGTTTCAAAATGTTTCATGTTTGGTATTCCAATTCCCAAGTAACTTCACTTTAGGGATTTGGGATTTCAAGCAACACTCTAGGGCTGTGTATGGTTTGAGAATATATGCAGGGATCGTGGACAAAACTTTATTCAACATACCTACTTTTTTTTTGTCATCATTTTGCCGTTATTTTCTTTTTGTTCACAAATCTCCCAGTGAAATTTTAACAGGTCCAAGTGGTTCAACAATATTGTTATTGTGTTACCAAAAGGTGAAATCAAAATATTCTATTTTACCGAAAAAGTGTGCTGATATGAACCCAATGAGTGGGTCAAGTGAGAGCATGACAGCAACGGCCTACCCTTTCAAGCTCATAGGATCGACTCTTCGTCAGCAAAAACTCCTTGGGGTCACACAAGGTTTGTCCAGTTGTTACCTTCGGGGCTTGAGAATTGATCGAGGTGTGAGTAAATTAGTCTAAACTCCCGCTTATGATGCAAAAGTGCTGGGTTGTTGAAAAGATTTTACGGTGCCTTGTGCATTTTGGGAGGGAGGTAGGCAAGGTGACCGTGTTGCCCTAAACAAATTACCAACCGATACTGAATTACTACTCTGTCAAAGTGATAATAGCGCTCATCACTGGCTGTATTATTTAATCTGTAAATATTTAACTTTGCACCCAAAGATTGATTGCCAACATTATGGCATTGAACATGAACAAATGGAAACTTTAAAAAAAAACGTAAAAGCAGAATCAGCTGCAATCGTTTTTCATCTGAACTTGTTAATTGTTACTCCCTCAGTCCTTTATTTATTGTCCAATATTCCATTTTGGGTTGTTCCTTAATAAGTGTCCATTTTGTAAAGTTAGTGGATAAAAGTTGGTATATTGTCTATTTTGTCCCTAAAAGTAGATTTCATTTTGAAAAGTTAGTGGATAAAAGAGTAATGATGATAGGTAAGTAGGGAAAGTGGAGGAAAAAGTTGATGTGAAAGGCATAATGATGATGTCTTTTTAATAAGTTAGAGTTACGAAGCAGGACACTTAAAAAGGGACAGAGGGAGTAGTAAATTATAGCAACAAGAAATGAAAATCAAACACAAATCATGCTTTTTGAGGGAGATCTTAAGATTGTACTAATAGAAGATCAAAACAGTTAACAACAAATCCTAATCCCATTTCTTCACGGGGTTAAAGTCTAACCACATTTGTCCAATCTAAGTTGGTAGAGTACCAACCTCCCTGCGTTTGTTTTCTTATATTGTTGTCGCTACTATCCACAATGGCCTAATCAAAATTGGATAACCAAAAGTTTTCACATCATCTTTTAGTTATCCATTGAAGGGATTGTTAAGATTAGCAATGCAGAGGTTCGCAATGGCAAAAACCAAATTGGATAACCAAACTTACCGCATCACCTTTTTCAAATACAAAAAAAAATCTAAAAACTCAAACATGACAACAGTTTTTTTTTTAAATAGTTTTCAACCTAATAAAAACTGTTTATTAGAAATACAAAATAATTTTTCAAAAACACCTTTAAAAAAATAGTTTTTGTAGTTTGAAAAAGCCAGTTTCTAGCCCAGCGCTTGGCACTCACACCCCAGCGCTGAGGTTAAATCCTACTTCTGAGAGTGCTAACTGCTACCGAAATCTCATCATCACCCTACTAAGCATACTCTACTAAGCATGCTGACTGATCTGATCAAGAACCAGACTAACATAGACGCTCCTCCACTATTTTTCCTCTATAAATACAAGATTTGAGAGACTTGAAGAGATACATAATCCCTTTTGACATACTTGGGAAAAATCTTGATTTTTGAAGAAAATTGTGAGAAAAATTCACTTTTAGTGAGAAAAATATCCAAAATTTTGGTTTTCACTCCATCCCATCACCCCAAAACTCCACTCTAAAATTATTTCCCACCACTTTTCAATTCAAACCACCTCTTAAACTACTTTTCAATTCAAACCACCTCTTAAACCACTCAAACCAAGCTTCAAAGCCTTGATCAAGCATCCAAAAAGGTCGGAAACAATCTATATTCTTGGTTTCTGTTATTCTGAGGAAGCCAAGGGGCATAAGGCAGTGTTACGTACTGGCTAGTGCACCCACAAGCCTTAGTTGCAAAAATGTAGCTTGCAAATGCCCAGCGCTTAATATTCCTTCCCCAGCGCTGGGATTCTTCTCTTAGACTTACTGATCCCCTCAATATCAGTGGAGTTCAGGGATTCTACTATTTGCTTTTAGCATTTAATTATTCATTTCTAGTACTGCTTCTTACTTTTAGGAATATGTCAAAGAAGTCATAAAAACCCTAAAAACCCTTTTTCAGCATATGTACTGCTTAGTCCACTGTTTGGATAGCCAAAACTTGTTTTCACAAGTGTTCTTTGAACAGAAGCCCAAGGCTGGGTATATAATCCTCAGTGTTGGACTTCTTTCTATATTTTCCTTAATTTTAATAGTCTGTGTACATACTGTTTCTCTACTACATAGTCATTTCATTTTAAACTGTACACTTTGCACATGCCTACACCCTACATGTTAATTGTTTAAATGTCAAGAGTATAAACATTTTTAAAATCCTACAAGCATTTAGTAGAGATCTCATGGTGATGACGGACATAAAATCCATTCTCTCTCGTAACCTGGCTCCCAAACCCAAGATCTCATGGTGACGATGGACATAAAACCCATTGTAACCGAGCCCTTTTCAAACTGAAAATCAAGCTCAAACATCATTTTTAAGTTCAAGGTTTCTCGGGTGGCAAACCATTTACAAAAACCCGGGTGGCAACTCCGAACCCTGCACACAGCACGACACACCCCGGAGGTGGTAGCCCATAAGAACCCCATGTTGTACTGATTGTCGTTAGTGACAAAATGGGCCGGAGGGGCACGACCGACACTAAGATCATCGAAGAGATGAGATTGATCAAGCATGGTGATATCGTTGAATGACCCATACATGCCAAATAAAGTATGCCAAATCCACGAATCATACAATGCAACTACTTCAAGTATGAGAGTGGGTTTTTCGACGTGACTAGTGAAGAAGCCATGGTAAGCAGTTGGACATTTGTCCCACTGCTAGTGCATATAGTCCAAGCTACCTAGCATTCCAAGAAATCCATGTTGGTTGGCCACATGGAGGAGCCTTGCAGTATTTACTTCATTTGGAGATCTCAGGTACTCTAATTCGAAAACGGAGACAACTCATCTACAAAAGCTCTAAAAAGAGTTAACTGTTGTACTTTTTTCAATCTCGACAAACTCATCAAGGCTATCGGCACGCATCTCGCATGCAAGCATCCTTAGGGCTACTGTCATCATTTGGATACTATAAAGACATGCAGCTCTAGTTGCATCATTCTTTTGGACAAAAAAATCGTCATGTTGCTGGAGTTGACTCAAGATCTTCTGAAATAAAGGTCGACTCATTCGAAAACGTTGGCAAAACAAATTTTCGCCTAGAGATGATTTTCAGAAAAGTAATCAGCATGGATGCATTCATTGGCAGCAACTCTATCACGGGGATCCAAGCTTGACTACTTGTAGAACCAACATAACCTCCTTGTTGGTTATGTCTTCTTTGCATTTTTCGATACTGCCTGGCCATAATCAATTGCGCCATTGTGGTCTCCTCATCATCAAAGGAAGATCCGTCAAAATCTCCCGGCAATAATCTTTGGGTTAAATTGCTCATGATGATATTTTGAAGGAGAAGACTGTAATAGTTGTGTGGTATTGTATCAAGGGGAAAATATGCTTATTTATAGATTAATCGTGAGAATAGTGGTTGAGAGAATGGTAGTTGAGTAGAGAATGGTAGTTGAGTTGAGAATGGTGGTTGTGAAAAATTATGTGGAGGAAAGTTAGCTATAAATAACACTCAGCATTTCATTTTAGATTGTCCCTTAATAAGTGTCCATTTTATAAAGTTAGTGGGTAAAAGTTAACACATTTTTCATTTTACCCCAAAAAGTATATTCCATTTTAAAAAGTTAGTAAAAATATAATGATGATGTGTCCATAAAGGGTAAAAGTTACAACTTTTAGAGTGTAATAATGATGCCTCCATAAAAAGTTGAATTTACGAAATAAGACTCTTAAAAGGGACGTAGGGAATACATAGTTTTTAAAGAAAAAAAATTAAAATAAACTAGTATAATTTTTTGAATAAATAATTTTATTTTAAAATCTTCGTTCAGCGGACATAACAATTGTTTTTGAACGGAAGTAAAAGTTGAATTAGGGTTGAGAAAGTTGGGAGAAAATGAGTTGAAGGAAAAGCTATTTAATTTTTAGGACTCTTTGATTTTATTTCAGAACTAACCATTGGAGAGAAAATGGTTCTATTTCATAGCTAACCACTTTTTAACTACTTTTTGGTGTTAAAAGGAACAAATGGCTATAGTTTAAAATCCCATTGGACATGCTCTGATAATCCAAAATGATGGACCATAAAGGCTGTTGCAATCATATGAAAATGGACACTTAACAATCAACAAATTGAATTTTCTTCATTGGTATTTAAAGTCACAGGATAAATTTTTTTACATACTTTTGAAGCTCATTTTTTTAATTTTTTCTTCTGCGAAGTACATTTGTGTTGGGGGAATTGCATTTCAGTGGCCCTTGGGGCATTTTATTCTTAAGTGATGGAGTCACCCACTTGGTTGACTCGAAGAGCCATCATCAGATGGAGGTTGAGGAGGAGGTGGAGATTTACAAGGAGTAGGAAGTGAGGAGGACATATGGGACATGGTTCTTCAAAGTCTTCTTCATCCTCTAGAAGACTGTCTTCTAGACACTCATCATAGTCTGTGGCATCAAAATAACAATGACCTATTTCTGAATTTTTGAAATAGAAGACTGGAAGGCCACTGGGTTGGAAATATTTAATTGGAGGGCCAGGTTGAGAACCATCTACAAACATGTCAATTCTCGAGGGAAAAATGACAGGATGGGTGGAGGATGAGGCAGAGACTTCTTTTGGGAATGAAATCCCTACTGTACCATCAGGTTTGGGATGAAAGTTGGATTTGAGGATTGAATTGGAATGGGCTTTTGTTGGTTTTTCTCATAAGCTGTAACCCAAGAGTCCCAAGACTCTGGGAGAAGCTTAAGAAGCTCAGGATGAGAAATCTGTCGTGGAACATGAACACAGGAAGCTTGGTGAGGTGCGTCGACAGTTAGGAAAAGGGCTTCATCTGTGGAGGAAGGTAATTACATGTCAAAGGCATGGTTTTGAAGGCGATAGGCCATTTGGTAGTGAAGGGTTGCTGCATATGTGGTGGAAATTTGGGAAGCACTACCAATTTGAACTTGGACCTTCAAGGCTGAGAGCAAATGAGGATTTGCTAGTGGCAGTTGAAATTGGGGTAAAAGGTGAATATCACAGTTCCAGCATTTAATGTGGTTTGGACAGTAGCAATACATGCGTGCTGATACTGTATGAACCTCGTATCTACCAGAGCAAGTCTGGAAGTAACAGGCAAACCTTTTCTGCCATGGAAAGTGACAGCAAGTCTGATTGCTCAATAGTGAAGATGGGTAAATCCTTGTTGTTGCCAAAGGTGAGGCAAATCAACCGGGATTTTCAAAGGTAAAAGTTGTTCAGCTTCTGTAGCTGCTATGAAGCATTGATCAAACTTAGAGGTTTGAACATATTCTTTCACAGAAGTTGGACATTTTGTAGAGAAGAGTTGAGTGACAGTTTTTTTACAGATGTTTGGGGTCTAACAAAGGCATTATACGGGTTTAGGAAAGAAAGATCAGTAAGGGAAACCTTACTATCATCAGGTAGGTATTCAAACTCATACAAGTACTCAAGATTAGAAGAAGAAGAGGTTGAGGAATTTCTGCTGGTGGATGATCGTGAAGGGACTAAAGAGGAGGTAGCAGAGGAATAGGTGGAAAACAAGTGATTCATTTTTTATGAATAAAAATCTGGGTTCTTCGTTTCATCATACAACAAATCTATTCTTTTTCAATGTAAAATCTTTTAATTAATTTAGATTAATAAAATTCTGTATACTAGAGTAGATAAATCGAGACACACCGCTAAAAAGCCAAAAGTCTCAAGGTAATTTTAACCCACTGATACAAAATTCTTTAATCAAAATAGTTAATGAAGTTTCTAATGTGGAGGATCCTTTAAAGGCAACCACAGAGTATACGCTTCCATTTTTTATTTTTTTTAGAAAAAGATTTAAAGTAGTTTTAGAAAAGAAGTTCCCAAAGGAAGGGTTTACGCTAGAATGAACAACATTAGCTCTGATACCAAATTTGTAGACACGAAGTGGGTATAAACACAAAGTAGGTTAGAATTAGGGGTGTCAAATGGGCAGGTTTGGGTCAAATTGGGTAAGTTATAAGTGGGTTGGGTCTTTAATGAGTTATTGACCCATTTAGACCAAATTAGTTAGAAGATCAATTATCCATACCCAACCCAACCCATTTATTTAAAATCAAACCCAACCCGCTCATTAACCCAATTAAAATTAAAAATGACTAAAATATCCATATACACTAAAATGACCATATCACCCTTGTACATTTAAATGACCAAATTATCCTTGCAGACTAAAATTACCATAATACCCCTATATACTAAAATGGAGGAGGAGATACAGCATATAACTTCTTCTTTTTTGTTTTTATTTGAATTTTTTTTTTGCATTTGTTTGTTTTGCATCAAACTTTTGTGACTTATTGATTTGTCTCGATGAGAGGATTCGGAAAAGTAAAAAATTTTGATCGTAACTCATAATTTTTTAAATAAAGACAAAAATAAGTTAATAAGTCAACTTATTTTTCTTATTCTTGTCTTTTTGAAAAAAATTATGAGTTTTGATCAAAATATTTTACAATGCCGAGACGAATCCCCTTAAAAGATTGATTAACAAAATATGCAAGATCATTTCAAGTTTATTACTCGTTAAAAAATCCCAAAAAATTCCCCAAACACATTAATTACCAGATGATTTTACATTCTTCTCAAGCCATGGGTTCTAATCGAATTTTTGCTAACCAGTTAAGAGCTGCGAACGAATTGACCACTTAAAGCTCGGCTCAGCTCGGTGCTTAGTAATTGAGTCGAGTTCAAACTCAAGTTTTAGGCTCATACAGTAAATGAGTCGAGCTCAACACTCTAAATCCTCGGCTCGTTTTGTATAAGCTCAACTCAAACCGGACTCGGCTCGTTTACAAACAAATGAAGTTTGAGTTTGAATTTTTGGCTCGTTTAGTGTACGAGTTCACTACAAAACTCGACTCAACTCGGCTTGTACTGTAACTGAAATTCTAACATGAAACCGTTCAAACCGAGTCACCAGTTCCCGATTTGACCAAGAAAAAAGTTCACTTCACGTAACATGTTTACTTTTGTTTTTTTCATTTCTGTCGATTGAGAGATTATAAACGGACCAATACATCTTCTGTGTGAACTGTCCAGATGCTTTCCGACGTTATTTTTTGGTGGAAAGTAGAGGAAATCGCCCCTGTTGGGTCATCAAAGTAAAAAAGTGGGTAGTTCGATTTTTTTTGGGTAATGTTCATGATTCATTGGGCATTTAAGTTAAATTAAAACCCAATTAAGACCCAATAATTAATGGGTTAGATGGGTTTGGACCCATTCTAACCCAACTAATAAATGGGTTGGGTTGGGTCTATTTTTTAATAGGTGGGTTTAGGTTTTTTTTTTGGGGCCCTGGGTTCAATTTGCCACCCCTAGTTAGGATCAAAGAAAGAGAACAAGACACATGATATATTACTCAAAGATACTGGCTTCCACTAACTTGGTGATTACAAAAGTAGAACCCTCGTTTTATAGACGTAAGGAGGGGAATACAATCAATACAGATGGTACCCATAATTGAACATTACTGTTCTTAGTATACGTCCATCTACTGACAACACCTATTAGTTTAACTATTGACATTTTTCCTCTGCTAGCATTTACTACACTAGCATTTACTACACATAGACTTTCCTATTCATGCACAGTATTTACATTCATGCACGGTATTTACTACTCATAAAGGACTACATCACACCTGCTATGTAGGCTTTCTTACTACTACTTTACACCAACAGTAAATACCAATTATACTCCTTACAACAGTACACAACAATAAACACCAGTAATTTCACCATCTTTCGAAAAGAATGACATGAGTACTATTTTTATTTTACACATACACCACACAACTGGCCTGAGCATATGGTTGTCACTCTGGATTATCTGAACCACTGCTTTCAGAATAGTTTTCAGTTCTATCAGTCAAGTAATACTGTTCCAAAAGATAGCGAATATTTTGGTGCCATTCTTCCGGATAAGTATCATTGAATTTCTAATTTGCAGTTTCGTAATGAAGGAGAGATGAGGGAACTTCTGCAGGTGTCAATCCATTGAGTGAACACAGTGTTTGAGTCATGACAAGATAATTTCCATTGTCGCTCTGAATGTTCTGAGATTCTGGATATGCAGAGAGAAATATAGTGTGATACTCCTTTTACCAAGTGATAGAACCGTCTGGATTAGGATGACTCCTGTTGTTACGACTTGTCCAAAAAGCAAATTGGAGATCTCCGCCTGCACTGTTGGGGATTTGTCTGATCTTCTGTTGCCAGAAAGATATGCTTCTGAAGAGCAAGAGAAATTTCAAAAAGAAATCTTCTGGAGAATGGACCTGATTGAACGCTGCATGTGCCAGATACACCAATACTGCTGATTTATTAAAACAGACACTTATAGTAGACACATCGACTAAATACCATAAGAGGAGATAGGCTTCTTTTTTAAAATAAAAGACATTGTGGTAAGACACTTCAAACTGGGTGAAAAAGGGATAGACAGGATGGAAAGGTAAACCTTTTATGGGACCTTCATCAAGACCATACTTGAAAATACAGAGATGTTGAAGGTTTTGACACATTTGGACACACCTGGAAAGAGGGGTTAACTCCAAAATTTGACAATGAAGGTGGACAGAAAGATTAACTGGGTGGAAACAGGAAATCATTGGGAAACAATCAGGAACAAATGAGTGTGGTTTTGTTTTTGAAAATTGGTTGATTTCTTTTTTGAGTCTTGACAGAAAATCAGGGAGGACATTTGTTTTTTCTTTTACGTGAACAGCATCAAAACTCCAGTTAGAAAATCAATTTGCCCATCACAACAACTGTGCCTTTGGAAGGTGTTTCTGTTTGAACTTGAGCATGCTGGGGAAACTCATCATATCAGTCTCAATTAGAAAATGATGACCAATTAGATAAAATTCAAACTTCTCAATGCTCTTTTTGATTGCCAGAATTTCTTTGTAAGTAGAGTGGTAATGAAGTTCTGCTGGAGAGAAAGCACCACTCTTGTATCCACAAATTCTGTGCTTTTGTTCAGAATTTTCCGAAAAGAACTGCTCCCCAATATAAATCAGAGGTATCTGTCTGAAGGACTCTCTTCCCATCTGAAAGTATAGTTAATGGAGGAAGAGTATTGGCTATGGCTTTGAGGTCTTTTACAACTTTGATACAAATGGCTGACCAATAAGGAGAGGTTTTCTTTAGTAGAGCTGAGAGAAGAGTTCGGTATTGGGCAAGGTTGGGAATGAAATCAGCCATATAGTTAACAATTCCAAGGAACTGTTGAACTTGTTTGACTGTGAGATTTTCATCAGGAAAATGGTCAAGTTGGGAGGCTATATGAGGTTGGAGGGCATATTGACCTTTAGAGATATGCATTCCTAAAAAATCAATTTCCGGTTGAGCAAGAAACATTGTTTTCTCTGAGAGCATGATAACATGGGTTTGGACCAGGGAATGAAAAATTTGTAATAGAACAGCATGAGACTCAATATCTGGGGAAAAGAGTAGGATGTCATCAATATAGACGAGGGCTGAGGATAGAATGGGAGCAAATACCTGAATCATGGCCTTTTGAAATAAAGATGGAGCTGTTTTCAATCCAAAAGGCATGACTGACCACTAGAAATGGTGGTCTAGAATGCAAAAACCAGTTTTGGGACGATCATCTGGATGGATGCCCAGCTGCCAGAAACCTGCTTTCAAGTCAAACTTTGAGAAAATTTGAGCTTTAGGCAAGTTTGCAAAAAGAACACTTCTCCGAGGAAGAGGGAATTTGTTATCCTGTAGAAAATGATTAAGAGGCTGGTAATTGATAACCAGGCGAAGCTTTCCTCTTATCTGCTCTGTCCTTTTATTTACATAAAATGCTTCACATGCCCACTGAGAGGTTGTGGGCTCAATCAAACCTTCTGACTGAAGTTGTTGGAGCTCTTGGAGAGCAAGCTGATAATGTTCTGGGTTCATTCCATGATGGGTAGCTTTTGTGGGATTAATGTCTTCATTTTTCTTAAAGGGAAGAGAAATGAAGAAATCTGGATTTTTCCAAAGTGGGTTGGAGCATTTGGTGAGAAATTGGGAATGAGATTCAACACAGGAAGTTTGGATTATGGCTTCTTTGATGGAAGAGAAATTCTCTATGGAAAAGAGATTTGGTTGGGTGGTCCAGGGTAACAGGTAGTTTTTGTATTTCAAACCTTTTTTGAGCCAGGAGACTTTGCTGAGATTTTGGAGAATATCAAAACCCAACAATAAATCTTTTCCTAGGAGATCAGAACCATAGACTTGGTGTTTTATGGTATATCCTGGAAAAAGTTGGATGGTAATAGGCTTACTGATCAGAGTGATAACAAAAGTTTCTCCATTGGCTGCTGTAAAGGGTCTAAAACACGATTGCCAATAGGACCTGGGGAGAATTGCTAGGTTGAGAATGGAGGCTGCTGCACCAGTATCAAAGAAAGCGATGACTGGTATGGGTTTCTCATATTTTCCAATCAAGATTTTAACCTTGGCTAAGGGTTGAGCTATCATGATATTTGAGTACTCAAATGTTTGAATTTCATAGGGAAATGGGTCATAATCATCAGAAGAATCATCTGATTCTGATGAATCAGAAAAGGTGAATGCTAGGACTGCTTCATCTGTTACTTCATCATCAATGGAAAATAATGATTCAACATCAGCATCTTCAAGATTATCATCAATGAGAGCCAAAGAGCTCACCATCTTGTCTCTTGCTACTCTATTTGGACACTATTTTGCATAGTGCCCTTTCTTTCTGCATATGTAGCAGTGATCAGACTTTCGCTGCCCTCTGAACTTCTTCTTCTTGAAAAATTTCCATTTTTTCCGGCGTGAGAACCTGCCAGATTTTGAAAACTTTGAAAACTTGCCAGGAGATTGGAACTTCCATTTCTGAAAGTGTTTGGACTTCCGATATGAAGGACGGCAAGTGCACTTCTTGTCTTTGCACTTTACAGAGAGATCTGGTCGGTCACATGCTTTGCCAAGAAGTTTTCCCTGTTCTTCAAGAGTTCTGAGGAATTTCTGGTGATTGCACAGTTTTTCTAAGGCAATCAAAGAGTGCTGGTAAATACCGCCAAGAGATATTGCATTCAGCGTCAATCCTTTTGTTTGAAGTAATCTTGTTGTCTCATTTTCCAATGGTTCACGACGGGAATTGAGAAAAGCTTGCTTGAGGTTGACATCATCCATGCCGTTGAGAAGATAAAATCTCTGAGATATACGGTCATAATGAATCTCGAGATCTTTCCTTTTGAATGAACAGCACTTCATGCTGAGATATTCTTCTCGAACAAACTCTTTTGTGTTGTTGTGGTCTCCAAGAAATTCAGTATGCAAGACTGAGATGAATTGATCAAGGGTTGGCAATTGTTTAAGTTGCAACTGTCGGTATTCACCAAGAGCCAAGTACCATTGACGAAGACGGCCAAAGAATTTTGTTGTACACTTAGTAATAACAATACTCAGTGTAGCATTTGGGGAAAGCATAGCAGTAGTGCACCAAGTATGAATCTCATAAAGCTTATCCAGCCATTTTGATGGGGGAATATTATCAGAGGAGAAACCTTGGGTATGGATGTTGGAATGTGAGAAGGAATCAAAGGTTGGGATTTCTAGAGGTGGAGATGTATCAAACTCAAGACCTTCTTCAATAATAGGATCTTCAACATGTTCTTCAGGAAGACCTGGGTTCATCATGAAAACATGAGGAATTGGAATAGAGTGAGTAGATTCAGAATCCAAATCAAACTCAATGGTTGGTTCAGGTGAGGGGGTTTCTGGTATAGTGGCTAAAGTATGTAAGAGAGTGGAGATTAGATTTTTGGAAGGGCTAGAAGTTGACTGAACCATTAGCTGAGGTGACTTTGAATTTAGATCAGTTGGTTTAGAATGAGTGGAGGTAGTTGGAATTGAGGTAGATGCAGATGGTGGAGACGGAATTGTCGGTGGTTGAATAGGTTTTATCTAGGGCTTTGGGAAAGGAAATTTTGGTGGAGATGGTCTTTTTGGTGGAGGAAGGAAAGTTGATGAGCTTCCAAAGATGGAGCTTGACTCACCAAATACTGAGGTAGGATTTATAGGTAAAGGTTGAGACATTTGAAGATACCCAAACAAACTTTGTTGAGAGGAAGATGTGAATATGTCAAATGGGCTTTTTTGCTGAGAATACTGCTGAGCTTGAAGTGAATGAAGCTAATTTTTTAGATGCTTCATTTCAGCATATCCTTTTGGTAAAAAGCTACTGAAAATGCTTAGTTGGCATATACCATCTGGAGAAGTTCATGGTGAACATTTTGAATTTTCTGCTGCAAATCTCTGATAAGAAGTTCTAAAGAGGATAACTTCTTATGAACAACATTTTCCAAATATTGCTGAGAGTTAGCAATTCTCTGAAGAATTTTGTTTTGAGCCAAAGAATTTGCTGACTGCCAATTTATTGCTGTTTCTGCTGCTGACACTGCTTTGGTACTACCATCAGGAAGAATGGTAGTAGGATCTGAAATTTTATGACGGTGGGTCGTTCTTTCTTGAGAACTATGAAATTCCAAAGGAGGAAAATCTGCTTCAATCCAAGAAGGAGATGAGGTGAACATAAAACACCCACTTGGTTGACTCGAAGAGCCATCATCAGATGGAGGTTGAGGAGGAGGTGGAGATTTACAAGGAGTAGAAGGTGACGAAGGACATATGGGACATGTTTCAGTCATGTGAAGGAAAACAATAATTTCCAAAACATGGTGTTGAAGACAAAAAATACCCCTCTTCTAAAATTGTTGCACTTTCATACTCCTCTTGTCCTCAATCAGGTGCAACTTATGTTCATACACGAGGCAACTTAGGTTCATACACGGGGAAACTTAGGTTCATAATACATGAGGCAAATTAGGTTCATACACAGGGCAACTTAGAGAAACCTATCTCCTCCTGCTTCTGCCATCACCACCTGCTCTCGATGAGTACCTAGACCTGCCATCCCTATCCCTGCCACCACTTCCATACCCACCACCACTGCCTCCATAACCACCACCGCCGCCTCCATAACCACCTCTATCACGGCGTCCACCGCTACGGAATCCACCTCCGTTGCCACCTCCATAACCAACTAAACGAGTTGCCGAGAAGTAAACAGAGAAACCCAAACCACCACCACTACCATTACCAATCACCACCACCAATCACCGCCAGCTCCACAAAAGCACAAACCCTAACCTCCAAATTTGGAGAAAACCAAAAACTAAACCCCAATTTCGAACTCCTAACCCCCAATCTGCAAAACCCTAATTTCGGATTACAAGCCTCTAAATCGAGATGGAAAACGATGAGAACCTAACCCTTACCTCGATTGTGTCATGCAGAAGGTCTAGCTTAGCACATATGGGGGCTTTGTGGTGGAGCAGCGGAGAGAGATGGAGTTCCAGTCTTGCAGATCGAGTGGAGGAGGAATGGATATGATTTGAAGCCCTGATTTTGTGGGGGGTATATTAGTAATTTTACCTTGCCCTTTTCATGTATGAACAATTACTTTTTTCCTTCTCATGCCAAGAGCAATTTGATAAAAACCTCTCCGTGACTTGGAGATTCTTTGCCCCTCCCTCCACTGTCCCATAATTCCCACCCACCCCCCTTTTTTTGTTTCTCAAGTCCAGCTTGAATAATTGACTGCTCCGGCTCGTTTTGTCGATTTCTCAATCATGAATCTTGAGGTATTTCTTAAAAAAAAAAAAAAAATCTTGACGTATTTCTTGGACTGCATCTTTGGTAAGTACTCGTTCATATAGTTAAAACTTTTGCATTTATTATTATTGATGCAGTTCTTGGAGAATTCCTAAAAGGTGGTGCACTGCGTATTCCGCCTAGACCCTTGTCGTTTTCACACCGAACACTTTTCAGAAGATCATGATCGATTGTATTACTTCTGTAATTCTTAATGGCCCATAGAAAACGCTCTTTTATGCTACACTTAAAAGGCAAATATAATAATACAATTTCCGTTTGACAAACAACAACCCCCTCCCCCCCCCTCAAAAAACAAGAAAAAAAGAAGGCAAACATAGCTGTGGATCTGGCCCTCAAAAAACAAGAAAAAAAGAAGGCAAACATAGCTGTGGATCTGGCAGCATCTGCTCAAATCTATAGATCCACTTATTTGTCTAAAGAAATACTCTCTCAAACATAATTTATAGACATAACCCTCATTCACGAAATCCATTCGGAATGTGTCAATTATATCTTCAAAAATACACACCGCAACAGCGGTTGTTTTACGAAGGCAGCCCCAACGATCTGTATGGAAACTATGTACAAAATGGCATATTGGCTCATGTCCTCCTATCAACTAGCCACAAATGGTGAAAGAAACTCAATTTCCTAGTTTCCTCACTAAAGGGGTCCTTTCTACTAGCCAACTAACACGTGTAGGTGGCTGAATAAGGTCAGCAGAAAGTGAATGCATATGCAAGATCTTCGCATTCTGGTAGAAACAATTCCAGAGAAAAACTAGAACATAGAAGTTAATACTATACAAGGAAAACAGTTCACCATTCGGATGCAGCATTAGACAATCTTCCAGTCTGCGAAAGGCTGAAAGAAAAACAAATCCTGCATTTGCACCTTGTAGCTATTTACAACGAAGAGCCAACAAAATCACAGCAACGGCCGGCCGTCTTACGCCTGCTCCCCAAATGCTTTGCTAAGAATGTCCATCATTCACCTTCTTTGATCTCAGCTTGAAAGCCACAATGCAACCCTTCTCCACCAACTTTTTTCTGAAAGTCCTCCAAAAGACGCACCGATTTGCATGAGAATCCATGTATTGTCACTATATAGGGCTTGCTCTTGATACCTGCAATTATAAACCTCAAGTCATTGAGCATCGTTGCCTCTCTTCTACAACAAAAAGGGTTACGATCAAAGGACCTTGACATTCGGGAACGAAGATGAGGAAAAAAATGCAGACCAACTTGATTCAAACTTAAATGAAATAGCGAATAGTGAATGTTATGCATTTGCTGCAATGATCATACATCTAGTAAATAATAGCTTAATTTCCCAGGAAATTCATTACAATCAAAACCCAATCCGAAGTCCGTCCTTGGTTTTTAGGCCAACAAAAGTAACCATTAAGTTGTTTGCCACTCAAAATTTCCAAGAACCATAAATCTAAGACTCCAGCAAGAAAAGTTACTTGCACGCCAATCCAATTTCATCCCCTCCTCCTAAGCTGTCCGTTTTTGCCAAACCCCACCCCAAAATCAAACTTAGGACGCATCATTCAAACTTTTTAAACCGGACTGCATTGATTTGTTAAAGGAGAGTAATCATGCACTTGTCCTGACTCGCACATTACACACTCAGTACAACACTACAAGGAAACGAAGTTAAGAATAAGTTCTGGTAATCAAGGAGCAGCCTTAAAATAACAGTAGGTACTCTCAGGAAAATCCATGTGAATAAGGAATGAAATCAGCAGGGTTAGGGAAGGGGTGAATGAAATTTTCTCCTTGAAAGCTGAAGGAAACTGTGCGAACAGCCGGTGCTCAGCAACAGAAGTAGGAGGAGATCGAGCTAGCCTTAATTGAAGTAGGGCTATGTTGCTCCCGCCAAGGAAAGAAGACGGGTAAGTCGATGAAAGTCAGGTTTTTAACCGATTCAGGATCAACTTCCAATCCAATAGAAGGACTTCTAGGTTCAGTTGTGTTTCAACTGCCAATCCCAAGCTCTCCAACGGCAGCATTCCAAGCAACCCTAACCAGCAGCAAAGCGCTTCCTCGAAGGCAAAGAAAGTAAGCCCCGTAGATAGATATAGTGTAAGCAAGCAAGGGGGCAAAGCGGTAAGCAAAGATCAATTGAGAATATAAGGATAGGTTGTATAAGCTATGAATCACGAGTTACGGGTTCAGCTAGTTCTTCCCTTTCGCTTATTGAGCAGGATTCTATCCCTTCAAACCTGCCTGTGCTCAAGTCGGGTGGTTAGGAAACTAAATCGTAGAGGAAAAGTTGAACCCTTAACCGTTCTAGTTAACTCTTACCTAAGAAACTCGCAAGTCTGGATGAACTCTGATTTCCTAACCTGAAGATTCCAATGTAACACTTTTTTTTTGAACAGCTGAAAGAAATTTTATTACTGCAGTGTCAACCGAGGTCAATTTTTTCTCCAAAATGCAGGCGAAGGATGGAAAACATGACAACAACCCCAAATGGGTTTTATTCGAAATCATCCAACTCAAATTGTTAAGATCCATGCGGAGTCAATTCCATCTGAGTTAGTGGGCCAGACTGGGCAACTAACTTAGATGGGGAGGTCACAATTGCTCAAATTGTAGAGCCCCGTATTTTCAAAAATCGTTTAAAGGTTTTATTAATGTTAGAATATTGAATAAATGTGGAATCCTTTTGAGTTTATATGATTTGGGGCTTGAATGATAGAATTGTAAGCCGAGGGAGTGCAAGAGTAATTTGGGTGGGTGCTAGTATATATATGTGGATGTGAGTGTAGGAGAACAAAAATCCCCAACTCACACTCTCTCATCTCCCACGTCTCTCCTCTCTCTCTCGGCATCTCTCTCCTCTCTCTCTCACACCAAAACCCACCAATCGACCTCAAAACCTTCATAGTTCGACCATCAATCAATCATCTACGCGTGATTCGTGCCTTGGATTGCGTGGGTTTGTGCTAGAACTCGTTCTTGTTGGATTTCGGAGCTTTGGAAGCTAGGGCGTGTTCATTTGATCTAGTGTTGAAGCTTCAAACCTCAAGGTAGGGATTTCTTGCTCACTCTATAGGTTTATGAGTTGATTTTGTGCCTTAATCGTGCCATGGATCGTTGGGTTTCGTTGTTGTGTTTGCCCTTGATCTTCTGCAGAATCACTGCTCATAACTCTTGGGTATCGATATAATCTAAAGTGTTTGTATCGATACACTTAAGTTAAAATTGAGACAGTTAATTGGGTATCGATACAACCCAAACCCAAAATGTTGTATCGATACCAGATCCTTAGGGACAGTTTTGCTCCTGCTGATCCCAGTTCGATTGTTTTGACCCCCGATTACTTCTAACACTCTCTAATCACATCCAAACCACCTCCAAACTTGATTGTTCGTACTTCAAATGATTCGTTGCTCAATCTGTCTGCTTGAACTCTCATGGTATAAAAGAGTTGATTCCTATAAGTATGGTATTCCGTTGTCGTCTATGCATTAGAACGATTATGTGGGTATTGTGGCATGTTACTATGAACGATATATATATATATATATATTGATCCGCAACTTGTTATATATTGAGCATGATGTTATTAAGTAAGGTGAGATGAAAAGCGTAATTGAGAACGATAGAACAAATACGAAGAAAGCCACGGATCCACCATAAGGTGTGATGCCGGAAATGAGACGCACGGGGTCCCTAATGCCCGAAAGTGCACAAGAAAGCCACGGATCCACCTTATAGTGTGATGCCGGAATGAATATGGGACACACAGGGTCTTTACTGCCCGGAATTAAAATCGAAACACGTGACATAATGAAAATGGGAAACTTTTGTGATTGTTAAGCTATTTGTATATGAATGGTGTTGGTCTCCCAGTCTTATTTTCTTGCATATTCTTTCTCTTGATCATATGTGAAGTTTGGTTGTTGTCCACGTTCTTTCCGGTGCATTAACCATCACATTTGTATATAGCTTGAGTATAGATTTCTCTATTGGGCTAGTGTAGCTCACCCTATCATTTTTCAGATACACCACAGGAGCATTGATTTGGCATGCTTGAAGTGCATGTTTGACCATACTTTTGAAAGCTAACAAGGAGGAATTACCATGACATCTTTTGTAAAATCCTTTTGAAGATATAATTGTAATTTCATATATATATATATATATATATATATATACAGTCCGGTTCCCTTGAGGGATCGGATCCCGCACGGGCTTACCGTGCGGGACTCCCATTTTCCGATTGAATTGGGACGATCCGAGCCGCTCAAAGTGATCAGAACGTGATTTTAAGAGTACTCGCGAGAAATTAGCAAAAAAAATGATCGGGAAGGGCTTGATCCGAGCAGTTTTTTATTGAACGGTTCAGTAAAAACTGCTCGGATCAAACCCTTCCCGATCATTTTTTTTTTCTGATTTCTCGCGGGTACCCTTAAAATCACGTTCTGAACACATTGAGCGGCTCGGATCGTCGCAATTCGATCGGGAAAGGGGAGGTCCGCACGGTAGACTGGTAAGAGATCCCTCATTGGATTCGTGGTATATATATATATATATCAGGGCGGTTCCGGAGACCCCTAAAAAAACCCCCCCAAAGTTCCCGATCGAATTTTGATTATCCAAGACGCTCAATGTAATCAGAACGTGATTTTAAGAGTACCCACGAGAAATCAACAAAAAAAATGACTGGAAAGGACTTCATCCGAACAGTTTTTTATTGAATTTTATTGAACGGTTTAATAAAAAACTGCTCAAATCAAGCCCTTCCCAGTTATTTTTTTTGCCAATTTCTCGCGGGCGCCCTTAAAATCATGTTCTGAACACATTAAGCAGCACGGATCATCAAAATTTGATCAGGAACTATGAGATTAAGATTTGGGGGGTTTTTTTAGAGATTTTTTTAGGGGTCCCCGGAACCGCCCCCGTATATATATATTTGACTTGGGAATATGTAATCTCTTAAAATTACTTTCTTTGGACTAATCTCTAAGAATTTGGGGACGGAGTGCCACTATTGTAAACTTTAAACATTGATTGTACTCTTGATGGATTATGGGAAAGCTTTTGGGGTATTAAAGTGTATATTCGCAATGGATTTTCATTTAGAAATGTTATTATTATTACGTTAAAAATCGAGGGCGTGACACAAATAGCGTGCTAAGTTAGTGGGCCAGACTAGGCCATTTATCAAGAACAATAGCTATGGCCAGGTATTACTTGGATCCAGAATCTACATGCTTGACACTCACGATTTCATTTGTCATAACAGTGATCTGGAGAATCTCTTGAAAGCTATTACGTGCCAGTTTTAGTCAACTCTCCATCATCATATGTTCTTTTGATTACTGTAAGAATAGGGTGAACTGTAAGAATAGGGTGATTAAGAAATGGTAAAGTAGCAATCACAAAAAGCATATGGTTCACATGTGATACAGTAAAAGATAAAGGTAGTTTAGTAAATAATCCAGTAAAGTAAATGAGGGAAATAGAAAAAGAGTAGCATTTGAACCTGATTCTGCAGGCTTGTGGCAGCAGTCCAGCGCTGAGGATTTATGGTTGCAGCACTATCATGGATAAATGCTATTGTCCTGGATTCTTCTACTACAGTAACCACAATTGAAGGTGGTAATTCCCTCATGACCCATAAGACATATGCAGATGGTAAAGATGAACCTGTCTCAAAGAAGGAAACAGCATTTCATTGATCAGAGAGATTTTTAAATTTAGGTAGACTGTTTTGCAAACAAAATCCAGAATGTCTATTCCTTTCTTTCCTCCTTTCATTTATCAAAGACATTTACTCTCACTGCTGTATCTCTTCTCGCTGTCCCACAATTTAAGTAATTTAGGGAGAGGAAGGAGAAGATACAATCATAAAACACTAATGAAAAATAGAACCTCAAGAAAAACAAGTGCAATCCAAAAGATGGTACCAAATAGAGCTGGACCAAGACATCTTACATCTGGACCCCTCATCATCCCTGCTTTTAGGATCAAAAGTCTCAGTTTTCATATCACCTCTGTGGCGTAGAAAGTATTGCATGTTGGAGCCTTCCCCTCTACGTATTTGAGTTTTTGGTTATGGTCTTCATTCAGTGAGGGACTCTAGGGTGGAAAGATTTCAGAAGTGCATGGTGGGATGGAAGAGAAGGTGTTAGTTGAAGGTAGGGAGACTCACCATGATTAAGAGCACTTTTCCAGCTTGCCGACAGACTTCACGTCCTCATTTGTCATTCTAGCCTTCGGGGCAAAATGAAAAGAATAGATATTGAGAGGTTTTGTTTGGTGAAGCGTAGGGGGAGAGTTCAAGCATCATTTGGTGCCTTGGTGGAGTGGAGCAAAATTGGTGCACCTCTTAGAGAGGAAGGAATTAGGTACTCTTCATTTAAGATCTCCAACCGAACTCTCTAGGGCAAGTGGTTGTGGAGGTTTGCGCACGAGAGGATGGAGCAAGATGGTGGGTTCAAAGGATGTGTCCAACTGTAACGCCCCAAGCAGACTACTGGCCTAGTATTTTGATTTTGATCCACAAGCCACACCACATGGCCCAAAAGCTTAAGCCCAAGGTACTAGTAGCAGCCCACAAGGTTTGTTATATGCCCAAGATCATCCATGTAGACTTCCGATGTGGGACCGGATGTTACAATCTCCCCAACTTTATAGCCTCGCGCCCTCGTGAGGAGTTAAGCACTAAAATCACCAAACCAAATCCAAAGTCCAAGGCCCACATGGTCGTGTACAAGGATTGCTCTGATACCACATGTAACTCCCCAAGTTAACACCTCGTCCCACATCAGAAGTTTACATGGAAGATCTTGGGCATATAACAAACCTTGTGAGCTACTACTAGTACCTTGGGCTTAAGCTTTTGGGCCATGTGGTGTGGCTCGTGGATCAAAATCAAGGTACTAGGCTAGTGGTTTGTTTGGGGCGTTACACCAAGTGCAAGGAGATTACAAGTTATAGGAGGTTGTTATTAGTAAGTTACCAACTGTCCCGAAAGCTTGTGCTATTAGGAAATGGGCCCAACAATTTATATCAACCTATTCAACATCCTACCTCATCGCAACCCTATTTTGCACGTGGAGATGCAATTTTCCAAAGATAGGGTGTAACAAAATACGAAGGAGAGAAGCAGAATGCAAATGGGGAAGAAATGCAAACAGATAGACTTGAACCCAAAACCTGTCACAACCTGAGCTCTGATAGCATGTTAGGTTACCAACCATACCAAAAGCTTAAGCCGGTAGTAAACGGGCCCAATAATGTATATTAAGCTATTCAATAGTTATGTCACTTGGGCTGGGCTTTGAAAAGGAATCAGAAAAGGTTGCGTTGTTTTTTAGAGTCATGTTATTTGAGTAGTTGAGAAAGCCTGATGTTTTTGGTCTTACGTATGGTGAGGGGTAGAGTTAAGAGAGTTTCTTTCCCAACCATTGATCGTCCAACACTTGATAAGGGAGCTACAGTGGCAGATTACATGCAGAGGGGAGAGGATAAGGTAGTTTTGGATACTCTGCTCGTAGAGCATTACTGCCATCGGAAATTGCGGAAATGTCAACTCTTTTGGAGAGAGATGATTTGCCTAACATTGGCTTAGGTGGGAAATGTTGAAGATAGAAACTTGCACCTTCGGGATCTCTTCTCTTTGGGTCTCATTACTAGGATTTACGGGGAAGATATATCCTTACATTCCGTAGAAGGCGATTGTGGGGACACATGCTCCCCCCAAGGTTGCTTTCCTTTTTGTGACGTGCTGCCCAAGGAACATTCTCACTACTGATAACTTGATTCCTCGGATAGAAAACATTGGGAACTAGTGTTGCATGTGAAAGTGAGATGTTGAATCGGTGGCTCATCTTCTGCACTATGTAGTGGTGTCGCAGCTTCGGCCTCCATCCTTTCATGGTTGGGTAAGGTGCTCCTAGAGGCAGTGATGGAGCATTTTCCCCGTCAGCATGTCACTACCATAAGGATCTTATGCAGAAGACTTGAATCAATGATTCTCAAATGTTTAATGGCAATGGAGAGGAACCTATGACATTTGATGGTGTAGAAAGTCTGTTTCACAGTGGAAGGGTTTGAAGTTGAATTAGGAACCTGGAATTGAGAGTTGTTTTATAGCATTTTGCCCAGTTGGGAGTCTATGTAACCCGTCATTGGACCAGTTCCTGTACTTTCTACAGATACTTGCAGACTAAGAAGCGCAGACACTTAACACAAGGTGGCGTGTCCGTATTGGACACTCTCGGACACGTCTGATACCCTTTTTTTCGTCTCCATAATTAGTAAATAAGAAACTTGATTTGAACACGTGTCCAACACTCTTCATGCAACATGCCGACACTTCTTTGGTGTCTATGATTAAGAAATTAATGTGATTGACATTTCCTGGACACTTACTAATTACATGTGATTCTCAAAGATTATGGTACTTGACATATAACTATGTTATTTAGTGTTGGAATGAAAGTAATTCTTATTACCATCCAATATTTACATTCCTACCCGTCCCATGTAAATCTAGATTCTTCATAACTTATTGTATCTTAAGAATTATATAATTCGGGACATATGCTTATGGGGATATGTATCCCTAACATATATGGATATATATGATTGAACGTAAACCTAGGTCCCCAATGTGTTTGTGTCCTATGTTTTGGAGAAATAACATATCCGCGTGAACATAACCCTGGTCTTTTAGCTTATTTAGAGGTTACCAAAAATACCAAGTAATTTTGACTAGAGAATTTCCTATTAAATTGCTCCAAGGATTTTCGGAAACTCATTTCCAAGGAAAGTATTTTCAACTTTCCTTTTTTTTATTTTGTCGTCGATATCCCACTAAAATAAACTGCTCCAAGCATAAACTGGGGGCCAGTCCAATTTAGCCTTCAGTATATTGTCCCCAACTTCATTTCAACTGAAATACATCTGTGGGGTACATTGGGAAGCTGGGAGAGAGGGGCGAAGCAGGTAGCCCGGGACTGATTAGGTTAATCAGAACACATTGAAGAAGAGAGGGGGTGGGGGGGAGGAATGTATGGTGAAGAAAGTAACATTGAGCAGTTAGTACCCAAAGTGTCCAGAGTGTACATTCCATGAGTACCAAAAAATAGGATGGATGGCCACTTGGCCAGTTAGTATGTAAAGCAGTATTCATGTTTTCTTGAAGTTGTCAATTCATCAAAGGTAATTACTAAGTGAAGATCATACTCAAAAACTCCTCAAATGGATCACTAGAATAAAGCTTCATCTAAATAATGAAGAATAGGTTCCATAAATAAAGATAGAATCACATATCTTAAATGCTTAGCTGACCATTTTCATCCTATGTGAAACATGAAGGGAAAAATTGAAGAGATACCTATTAAGTAATACAAAATCAAAAGAAGAGAGGTACTGATAGCGTCAACGTGCTGATGATGCCAGTGATAGAGCATCTGCATAAGTAGACATGAATAATTACGGAAACAATTATTATGCGAGCAGAGAAGGAGAATTTAATTGAACTAATAGAAGCACAAGCACAAACTGGTGTATCAGTAAAAAGAGCAACTAATGCACTTGAACTGAAACATAGAACAGACACAACTGCCAATCCTGCAACCTGCACAGAAAACAATTTTTTAGTGAACGGATTAAGGAACCAAGGCGCTACTGAAAATACGAAGAAAGATATCCCCATATTTTGCAGAAGAAAAAAAAAAACACAGCATGCTGCATTTGATGGTTGACCTATGTATTCAATCTAGACCATCCGGTTAAGCTTCAAATATTTAGGGGATGAAACACAGTTGACCAGCAAAAGATTAGTATTTCTAGCTCTATCAATTGATAATTCTTTAACGAACTGCATGGATAAAACATTTTGGGGAAAAATTAACCCTAATGCATAAGTAACAATGGATGTCCAATCTTCATTCTTCATGTTAAAATATGTGCCCGGGACCAAGTGTTTTCAATGATGACAATTAAAAAACATTATTTTTTCTATCATTGTGTTCATCAGTAATTTGGGATCAACCCAACAAAACTTGCTATCTGAGGGACAAATATCTTCACAATACAGGTGAAAAAATGTAAAAAATATATCTACTTTCCATTAGGACATGAAATTATACAATAGTAAAGACCATTGGTCACAGAGAAAGCAACATTATGAAGGAAAAGTTAATACCAAACAACGGACTTAATACCTTCCACACTTCGGAAGAAGCTCTTTCAGATCTAACTTTCCTCATTTTCAAAAATAATAGGAGTCCTGCATATGAGATTTTGTCATTAAAATTAATAGGATACTTAAGCAAAATGCAATCGAAAGAGAAGATGAGAGCTGGCAAACCTTCATACATAAGATACAGGATACCTAAACCAATAAAACACTACCCAACATGATTGGTCTAGGGAAAAAATTAATTTTGACCTCCATCTCAATGATTTTAGGGAGCGGATCAGAGATGGGTAGAAGACAAATCGTGTTTCTGCCTAGGGAGCTGCTTAATGTTTTTACAGAATGGTGCGTGAACAGGCTCAATCAACAGGAGAGAGAAATTGTTCTTGACTTGCAGGTAAGGGATAAATGATTCCCGGGCATTAGCAAAAAGATCGAGCTCCACGCAGGCACGCATCTCTTGATCTATGCCTACCTGGGGCTCGGCTAGTTTCAATGTTTGGTCACTGACTCAAGGGGATGGAGTCCATATGATGATTCACCTCTGAAACTCAAAAGAACGTCCTACTAACCTACCCCTGCAACAACAAGAAGAATCGCCCAAGCCAATTAGCTATTTCCGTCTGTTCTCCACTCCACCTTACTTGTTCGGAGATTGTTAAAAGAACTTGAAAGGATCTTACTACCCCTACGCGGTTGTCAATGAGAAGTAGTTCGTATCTCATAGTGGAAGGCAATAAGACAAAAGATGTGATTGTTCCAGTTCCGGGCAGCCAAACAAAGGAAAGCAACATGTCAAGGTGTTCCACCCTCGAATGCCTGCTAAGCAAGCAAAGGTGGTGGAGGCAGCATTGTTGTACCAAGTCTCTGTTAGCAGCAAGCGTACTGAGTTCCTGAGGTCCGGCAGAGGCAGCTCAGGGGGCCGGCATGGCGCAGCTACCTAAACCCCACCCCAGGTTGGGAACTCTTGGGAGCAGGTCACTGAGGTTGGTAAAAACTCAGGTGCAAACTCTTAGGGGCCTGTAGGTGCATGGTGTTTTCTTGCTTTGCTTCGCAGACTCTGCTATTTCCTTTGGCTTATTAACTTGCTTGGTTATAGTTCTTCTGATGGCATAAAACAGAGAGGTGACCTCGCACGAAAGGGTCACATAAGTTCCACTTATATGTTGCAATCACTTACTATAATCCCATATTTTTCAAAAAGGATTCCGGGGCTTGCCCTAAGGCGAGGAGCATAAAAAACGTTCCTGAGCATTGATTTTTAAGCGGAGAATACATAAAAATATAAACACACATGTATGGAATATTTAGTAATTAAAAACACTCCTGATCATTGATTTTTAAGCAGAGAATCACAAAGGTGTTCCGTTCACCCATCCGTCAAAAGTGTGATAAGTAGGGATGCTCAAAAAATTCGGCAAACCGTGAATCCGGTCCGAACCGATCTGATCTGTACGTTTTGGATTGAATCAATGGATTAATGGTCTAGACACAAATTCAAAAATTAGAAAACTGTGAGATACGAATCGTTCCACAGATTTTCATTTAGAAACCGTGGATCTATGAAGCACGGATACTTTATTTTGGCCTCCGTATCACGTATCGTATCCATATTGGATACCGATACTCTCAGATACGCTCTAGATATGTATCTGATACATTTTTTAAAGTATCTTGCTTTTAGAATTATTTTTTGGTATCTCGATACGTTTCAGATATGCGCGAGGGTAAATATGTTATTAATTAAACTATATGGGTTTAAATTGCAATTAGGACTATATTTTTCTTTTTTCCCCACCAATCGACACCAGAAACACACCGACGACATCCTCTCTCTCGTCTCTCGTCTCTCTCCACAACCTTGTAACTCTCTCTCTCTCTCTCTCTCTCTCTCTCTCTCTCTCTCTCTCTCTCTCTCTCTCTCTCGTTGTGTGTGTATATGTATATACAGTCCGTGTTTCAAATGAGGACGCCCTCATTTTAGTTAAAATGCAGACATCCCCATTTCTAGATTGAATTTTGATGATCCAAGCTGCTCAATGTGATCAGAAAGTAATTTTAAGAGTACTCGCGAGAAATCAGCAAAAAAAAAATGACCGGGAAGGGCTTTATCCGAACAGTTTTTTATTAAACGGTTCAATAAAAAACAGCTCAAATCAAGCCCTTCCCAGACTTTTTTTTTTGCCTATATCTCGCAAGTACCCTTAAAATCACGTTCTAAACACATTAAGCGGCTCGGATCATCGAAATTCGATCGGAAAAGGGGAGTCCGCATTTTAAGAGGTCCTTATTTGAAATTTTCTGTATGCATATAACTATAACTATATAGATACAGTTACATATATAACTATATGTAAATATATCTCTTTCGGCATGTGAAATAGTGAACTTGTGTAATGAAAAACTATAATCATTAATGAAATTTTAAGAATTAAAAATTAAATATGTAATATTTTTTTATTTACTTTATATCCAATGTATCCCCTAACTTATAGTATCCTTCTTTTTGAAAAAATCACGTATCCGCGTATTCGAATCGTACCGTATTCCCCGTATCCGTGCTTCTTAGACGTGGATTAACCAAACCGGACCATGAGATATTTATTGATAAAACATAAAAATATGATATTTAGTAAATAAATATAATTTTACATATTGCTAAAAATTAGTTTAACTATTTTAGCTTAATGTGATATAGTCCATATAAAACCTAATGGGGGTAATGCTTTCATGTAATGCTTGGATAATGAATGTTGGAACTTGGAATCGGGAATGGAATGCATATATCATTGCTACTTCTTCTTTTCTTTTTTTTTTGGGTTGTTTGATGCTTGAAGAATTTGGTTCCTGCCATGCTGGATAATGCTATGTTGGATATGTTGAATAATGCTTTGTTGGAGAATTTGGTTTCTATTGTTGAGAATTTGGTTGCTATACACTCCCTCCGTCCCATTTTGTTTGTCCTTTTTTGATGTCTGCATCAGTTTTCATTCGCCTATATCTTTCAATATGAATCGCCAAAAATATGCAATATGGATCTTGTATTATAATTCTCATCTCGATTAGTTCTATAATACAAAGTTATCAAAATTATGAAAAACATTATAGATTGGGACATATAAGCGTTTAAAGAACGGCATGAATAACAAAAATGAACAAACAAAATGGGACGGAAGAAGTATCATTTATAGCTGTGTTGGAGAACATGGGGGAAGATCTGCTATGTTGGATAATGCTTGAAGAATTTGGTTGCTGCCTTGCTGGTTGTTGGTTGCTTGATGGAATGTAATCCGTGGATAAAATCAAGACCAAACCGTGACTCGTGGTTCGGATTGGAATCGGACCATAGGATTACTGGTCTGGACATGGATTGCATTTTCTTGGAACCGTGACTCGCAGTTCGGACATCAGATTCATAGGAATCCGAACCGATTCGGAGCATGTGCAGCCCTATCGATAAGGCGTACTAACGCATACGCTTTCGCACCTTTTTTGCCCAGATGGAGGCAAGCGCAAAAGAAGAGTCGGGTTTAAGTGAAAAGTCGGTTTTGAGTAGTTGGGCGAAGAGGATGAGTTTTGCGTATTTGAGAGATTGACATAGGGTATTTATAGGTTGAAAATATCAATGAACTCTGTTTTTATGCTTTGACATGTTTTTTTGTGAATTCTAACCAAACCAAACCGAGCCTTGAGTCCCAATCAATTGGGGTTGACTACATGAATCATTTTTCTCCATGGAGCTCTGTTAAGGGCCACTTGTTCACTCATACCCATTAGACTCATCTTTGCGCACAACAGCAGCATCTAATGTCAATTTAGGCCTTCCCCTCCCCATAGTGTTGTTACCCAAAGCTATCATATCCGCTCTCTTAACTACTGCATCTCTGGGTCTACGGTAGACATGCCCAAACCACCATAGCCTATTTTCCCTCAACTTCTTCTCTGTAGGTGTTACACCTACCGTCTCATGAACCGTTTCATTTCTAATCATTTCTTGTCTAGTCTTACCGCACATCTACCTCAACATTCATATTTCCATTTTCCGTTACACTCGTCTTGCTCACCTGTTGTTTCTTATTAGGCCAACATTCTGTCCCATAAAGCATCACAGGTCTTATGGCAGTTCTATAGAATTTTTCCTACAGTTTTGTGGGTACCCGGTACCCTCTTGTCGCATAGTACACTAGTAGCGCTCCTCCACTTAAGCCACCCCACTTGGATCCTATGGGTCACATCATCGGCAATCTCTCTATACCTAAAATGGGCAAACTTTGGTATCTCCTAGTCTTGGATCATTACTCTTCCTTCATGTGCACTACTAGTACCACTAAACTTGCATATCATATACTCAGTTTTACTCCAACTTATCCGAAAACCCTTTGACTCTAATACTTCCCTCCAAATTTCTAATTTCGTATTAACACCTCAAGCGGTTCATCTACGAGGACAATATCATCTGCAAACAACATACTCCATGGTATATCCTCCTGAAACTGTCTAGTCAATTCATCCATAACTAAGACAAAGAGGTACGGGCTCAAGGCTGACCCTTGATGCAATCTTCTTGTGATTGGAAATTCACTCGTCTACCCTACTGACAATCTAATGGTAGTGACAGCACCTTCATACATGTCTCTAATCACCTCGATATACCCTTTGGTCACTCTCTTTCTCTCCAGAACCCACCACATAATGTCTCTAGGCACCCTATCATATGTCTTTTATGGCACAAACACTATCCCCTCTTTTTATGGTAGTTCTTATGCCTTAACGCTTACGTCTCCCCTCATGAGAGGTGAACTGCCTTGCCTTGAGCTTTCGCCTCTGAAATTTTGCTATATTTCACCTACAAGACTTTACAACTGCGATTTTATTTACTTATTGAGCTATCACAGCCACTTCCCCAACATTTTGCTAGAATGGCCCTTCGCCTAGATCACCGACACCCTGTTGGATAAGAGTGAAATGCTCGATTAAAGAAGGTAAGCACCTCTAATTCCTTTTGGAATCACGGGCACAAGGAAACAGTAGATGGCCCCTTGCACCAAGTTTCCATGTTTGCTGTGATTTGTTTCGATTCTCTGAAATTTCGGAAGTTCGTCAAGGAGCCTGTCAAACCCTAGCTTTCCAATGTCAAGCCGTACCAAGGTAACTGCAGGAATCTGTGGCTGGATTGAATCCTTACACAAGGAGGGAGAAGAGCCGGTTTGGTCTGGACCTACAGCCTGTCAGTTAAGAGTCAAATGCTCTAAACCACTGGACTACTGAGGGAGGAGCTTAAGGAAGTCTCTTCTATTTTCATATCCACAAGTAAAAAGAATAGAAAACTTTTTCCACGTACTTCCAACAGAATTAACTTTCTTAAACACTTAGAGCTCTCCCAGTCCTCCAAAAGACAGTTGTCCGTAGAATATCATGTGGTCAATGCGTAAAAGAGAAACAATCTGGGGACCGTTAAGAGGTTGCGCAGAGCGCCAGCAAGAATCTATTTCGGGCAATGTCCAAAACCCAGCGAGAGAGTTGCCTCTAGTATCTTTGAGAGCCATGAAAAATTGCTTAGGAGAACAAACCTTGTACGATAAAAGCATTTTTGCTTCCTTGATTCTTTTCTTATCTTCCCATAAATCCACTATGACCCCACTACTTATCAGAAAACAAAAGTCACGACACAAACCTAAGATATCGGTAGAACCAACTTTCGAGCAACATAAATGCCTTAAAATCTAGTAAATGAGTAGGACGTAGCAATAGAGACCTGAGTCATTCCAATATCTGTTGCAGAAGTGATCAATGAAAGCTGCAGAACTGTAGAATGGCAATAGCAACAATGGAGGGACAAGGATATGTGAGAATACAAAGTGATGGTCACGGAGCTAGACCTAACAAGGAGGCTCACAAAGATGATAAGTGAGGTACAAAAGAATCTGAATGATGAAGTACCAACTTCTTCATAGAACCGGGGAAAATGGAGTCACGCATTGGTTTGCAATCACAACTAATACAAATCTATAGGCATCAACCGTTGAACTCTGCAATTAGTTTACTATCCAAGACCGAACTAGAATAAGCCTGCATGAAATGCATCCTTTTCCCTATTCTTCTCTATCAAGGGCAATATGACTAGTAAAATTCAATAAATTCACATCATTTTGTACCACATGATCTACGCCAATGTAAATCTTAACCTCACCCAAGTACTTTCATAACATTATCCTTACTGCCTTTTCCTTACTATGGCATCTAGTAGTCATCGTTCTATGCCACCAAACCACCTTAGTCTAGTTTCTCTCAACTTATGTTTGATCGCCACCACCCCTATCAATTGATGGCATTACATATCTAGTACTCTTTCTCCTACTCTCAATGCACATCCACCTCAAAATCTTCATTCTGGCTACACTAATTTTACTAAGTGTTGTCTCCTAATTACCCACAATTTTATACTGTATAACATCAATGGTATACTTCTCCCGCAACAAAATTCTCTTCAATTTAGTAGGAATCCATCCATCGATATGACAGAAACACACCATGTTTAGTTATTGAACCTAGCCACCATACAGAAGCACACCTAAGTTGATTAACTAATTTGCACTCTCCATCCATGTTAATAGATGAACCTAGATACAAGAAGGTTCACTTTTTTCGTACGAGACTCCCAACCCTGCTTCTGAACTGAAGCTCTTCTTGTTTGAGAGTTTGATTGTATTGACTGATTAATTCCTGAACATTTTTGAATTCGACTTTCTTCTCTATTAGCACTAATTATGTCACCAAAATTTTCGATTTCATATTATTTCACATAGTACTTCTCTAATATTTTGCATGTCATTAGTCGCACATGCGGGGGAGTGTTAAGCTATCCCGCATTGGTTAATTATAACCTCCAAAACTCGTATATAAGCCTGGGTGGCCTCTCCACTCATTGCCAATTGGTTTTGAGTTGGATACTTTAACAAAGGTATTTTGCACGTAAATTCATCTTTATGCCAGCCATCATATAGATTCTCTCTTGAATAGTGGGAAGTCTCACTTAAAAAGGTTATACGTTCCTAACGCAGATCATTGGGTTGAGTATGATTAAAAGAATTGAAATAAGCAATTGCAAAACACGACCAAAAAAGAGGAAGACGAAAATAATTTTATTATGCTATCAAAATTAATTAATTAAGTTATAGCCCTCGAATGAAACTTGACAGTATGATGCTAGAAGATTTGTACAGTTTGATTACAGAATAGGAATATTACAAAGAAGAAATGGAGTAGATGAAGAGCATTTAACAGAAAGAAATGTAAACCAGAGTAGCATCAGCTAGGGTAATGAGAGCAGATTGGACACCAGGAATATTCTTATCGAAGAACACATAAAATAAACTGACACGGATCACATAGACAACAAATGCATTACATGAGATGCACAATTACTAAAAGCTGGAAAGAACACAACATAGAACAATAGATGCTCACCATAACATGCTAATGCTCCTCCTAACAAAAGGATCGCTATGGAAAAAAGATCTACATATACCTGCATGTTTACAGTCAATATGACATTGCTGGAGAAATTATGACATTGCTGGAGAAATTATCAATAGCAACAAAACTAAAACACGCATTTCTTGAAAGGTGAAAACATACAATCATATCGAAACCATATAAAGCTAATTTCAACCAACGGTAACAATTGCAGATATCGTGCATAGAAAAATATCATAACCGGACGTCCAGACCCATAAAGAACTTGAGTTGACTATTTCATCAAAATTTACAAACGTAATTACAAAAATAAGTAATGAATAATAAAGGATAGAAAATAAATAAACAAGTCATAGTCATAGAAAATTTACTGCATGCAAGTGTTAAAACTAGTAGGGACAGTGCCTTTTGGGAAGATGGAACACGCAATAGGGATCGGTGATCCCGAGAGAGAGAGAGAGAGAGAGAGAGAATTAGTTTTGAGCTCAACCAGGAGGAATTATTTCCGGGGTAAGGGAAATTTTATACAATGGTACCAAGGCGCACCAACTCAATAGGGACACGTCAGGTGGCACACTCTTTGGTTCAACACAACACTCTAGGTGCTTACCAGATTTTCGGGGTTGTCTTACGAAGCCGTAGTTGGCATGATAATCCCTAGGGTAGTAACAACCAGCAAATAGCTGCAATAGGCCAAAGGTAAGTACAACTCTGTGTGTGTGTGTGTGGTGTTATTGTGCAAGCCTCCTCAGTTGGATGAGATCTTGAGGCCCCCTAACGACCATGTAATTCCATCCAATCCACGAATCCTCCTATTATTACGAGTGGCATCCCTAAGCCATGCATCAATTTCAGCGCTTGGAGGAGGTTGGAGCATTGTTTAAAGGACCTGGGTGTCAAGCCCAAGTGGTCCGATTGTTTGGACTCCAAGGTTGCGCCTGCTTAACCATGGGGGCCAGTTGGGTTCAACCAGAGGGCTCGGCAGCTCGCCCTTGGAGATTTCAAGCCAACATCATGACACCCCCTCTCAAGGTAGGGAATATAGAGACTACTCGGAGGTAACCACATGTCAATATGAGGGCTGGCTGACATGAGCTCAAACAAGCGTTTTCAATGTTTTCATGATGTCGAAATCCAAGTGTCCTGGATAAGTGGCATATACACTGTAATTTGTATGAATCTTGGACTAAAACGAATTGTAGCTGTAGAAGCAGTGTTTAACAGGTGTGTGGTTCCAACGCCTAGCGCAGCCAAAATGCCTCAAACACCTTGAGGCAAGGCAGAGTTCGCAAAGGGCGACAAAGGCTCCTGAGGCGTGCACTGTTTTTGTTTTCCCAGATTGGCTCAAGATCTTATCTCAACCAATGATTTGTATAGTTGTATACTTGAGTAAACTACTTTATAAGAGTGTCTCTATGAACTCCAATGGCAACTTCAAGTAACCTTTTCTGAAGTGGGGGTAGGAGGGGAGCACACTATATGTGATATTGTCCTTGCTTCACAGACTCTCTAGAATCCATTTCTCATGCATAGAATCCACAAGTACCACACCAGTGACTTTGTTAATTGACCGTGAGTAGTAAATTAAGAAACTATATCATGGCAATCCTTAACAATATTAACAGGGAAAAAAACAATTAACTAGGAAATAAGTTCATACCCGGGCCACCAGGTCCGAATCAATAGGATTCCTTCCCATACCAATCCAAATAAGGACAGCGAAGGTGATCATTAAAATAAAAATCAATGCAGTGACCTGTTTGGAAGTAACAAGTTATCAAATTAAAGATGTTTAACATTACCATTTTTATCAGTGTCACAGAGAATGAAAAAGTCCCCCCATAAAAAGCATCAAAATTGCTAAATATTAGGAGCATAAATACATGAAACTTTCACCACTTCCATACCAAAATCACAACCCTTTGGCGGCTTCCAACATGGATGGCTCGGAAAGAGCAACATCTTCTGTGACTTTCAGTACTTGAACGTGACTTATTTGATGCTCTCTCCAACAAATTTTCTCGAGGACTAGACTCCTCATCCTCGTCATCTTCATCATTTGCCTGATGGCAGAGGTCAACCCTAAAACCATCCCCAAACTTGAGAAAGATATAGCTAATAAAAGAACACAGATAAGTATGAATATTTACATTGACTTGGTACAAGAATATGAGCTGAAACTTGCATAAGAGATGGCCGGAGTTATGGAAAGATTCTCTTTATCTGGATAGTACACAACGGCCAGCTAATTATTAACCATATAGTTAATTATTAACCATTTAGTACCATTGTGCCCATCATAATTAAAGAGAAATGAGATAAAGAAGTTATATGTTATGGGCCAGTTCGTTAGACCATATATGAACATCAGATTGTACTATACATCTAAGGTGACCAAATATCCGGTCCCAGTGTTTGGACATATAATACCACAAAGTGTGGGGTATACAATACCAAGGGAGGTGGGGTATTATTAATCAGATCACCTAATACCTATTAATCAGATGGGATTGCATATCTGAACGAACTACATATATCCTCCACTATTAGTCCCATCAAACAAACAGAACTAAAGGTGTGAATAAACCAGTATATGGACAATTGAGCACGAATGAAGGAGATACCAATTATGATAAGGTCAATAAATTAACTCTTCCCACATCATATTCATGCATTACCAGCGCCGAGGTATAAATTACAAAATAATTTGTGGCATACAACTGTAAAAATTTATGGGAAAGGTTTACTAACAATTAAAGACTGAATGTAGAAAAGAAACTTTAGCAGCATCTGAAGGCAGCACACAGGAAAAAGCCACAAAAAAGGGTGATTTTAACCAGCACATAAAGACTAAAGTTGGAAAAATGAGAAAGAAGAATACACTTAAGCTTCAGAACCCAGCTAGACTTAGCTAGTAAGTACCCTATTGTAGAGTCAATGACATCAAATTACAAGATAATATTTCAACCCAAAGAACCTTGTTCCAACAAATCTCTTTTTCACCCACCCAGAAAGAATCTCACTTGAAACTACCCACTTCTCTCTCTTTCATTTCTTGTCTTTCTGTTCTTTTCTTTCATGTAAAGGAAGAAAAGGACTATCATATTCAACCCATCAAATATGAAAACTCCCACACACCCTAACATTTAAGGAGTTGGAGAAACTTATAAACTCCCCCCCTAAAGGCTAACACCATTCACTTAAAAAGTTTTTATGTGTTCCACAACTAAAAGCAAATAAAATGAATAATCACTCTTCCTACTTTAACAGTTGCAGTCACACATCCACCAACTAAATGCTAATGCAATGACGCCTCTCATGCTCTTCTTAGAAACCCATTAAACTCAGAGTCCAATGACCTCTAAAATGTCAGATGTTGCAAATCAAAAAGTCAAAATAGAGGGAGGAAAAAAAGGCAGCTCAAAATACACAGTTTTGTTAGAACAGGTGTAAGTAAAATACATGCACAGAATCAGTCAGTCCCACAATAATCTAGTTATATAGTTGCAAATTATAAATCATAGAAATTTCCAACAATGGAGCACATACCAGAAAGATAGAAGTAGAAGAAATGCTGCAAGAAACAAAATTTTGGGGCAGGCTGCAAAAGGAATATTCCATGATTTAGCTCTGCCAACAACGCACTTAAGTATTGATAGCTAGTTGCAACTTGAAGATAACATATACCCATCACAATAAAGCCACAAGATTGAGACCAGCAAACCCAATCCTTACAAGCAGCAATAAGAGTTAACATGAAATAAACAACGTAACCTGCCAGGACACAATGAAATTACACAAGTTAGTTCTAAGTAAAGACAAACAATAGGCCTTTAAGATTACTCTCGCCTATCTTGCACACCAAATATCAACATAGATAATGTGATTAAACACTACAATGAAGAAATAGAGCCAACATCCAAAAGCGCAATCTGCTGACTCAGCAGAATCCCATGGCTATAATGACGCAGGAGAAGAAAATATTGTCCGTAAGAAGAGTTTGTATGGATGGACTAGAACATGTGCTCAGGTAGTGGTCGAATGAATTTGATATGACAAGATTATCAAGTGGCTTTTGAGTTATCTCATGGGTACTAGGGATGAGGTTGAATATCATGTGGGTATGTTGATTCTGATCTAGTGGAACAAATTGATAGAAAGCACATATATGCTTACACTCGGCAATATTGTGATCAGTTGGGCTCTCAATAACGAAAACACCAACAAAACCGGACTATTTTGCAATTATATGAGCATCGAAAAAGATTGTGTGGCTAGAGACTTTGATGAGAAAGGTGGATTTCTTGACGGGTGTGCTTCAGAGTGTGATACATCTAGCAAGGAATTTAACATTTCACCTAAGAACCAAGCAAATCGATGCCAAACACCATTTCATCTGTACACTCTTAAAGTATGGAAATCAGTCCAAGAAGATCCATATCAGAGAAAATCTTGCACATCTTTGAGAGACTAAAGCTATGCTCCAACTATATTGGACTTGGCCCTGGAGGATGGTCGAATGAGTCGTTGACGTATGTTGAAGACTTGAAAAGTGCAGAGGCGGCCTGGGCATTAAGAAGTGGCAAAACACTGCTTTTTAGGCCAAGTTAGGTTGGAAAATGCTGAACAATCCTGAAGGGTTCAAGTAATGCAGAGCAAGTATCTAAGGGGTAGTACCTTGCTTACTCATCAATTTTAGCATATGGATCAGTCTACAAGTGGGACATTCATGTGTGATGTTGAGACCAATTGTGGGGAGGCTGCTCCAATTGCCCATTGCCAGCGTGGTTAGCTCAAATGTGGAGTCTAGCTAAGTATGAGTATAAAAGGCAGTTTAATTCGCGTATTTGGCAAGCTAAATCATATTCCTTGTAGCCCTATGGCAATTCGGAGGAAGTACTATAGGGACACATTCAATATTTTGGAGAGCATTGGAAACCACGGATCGTGAATAAGGGACAAAAGGGGTCCACAAGGATAAGGTATACATTGGGTTAGTTGTACTATTTTTTGTTAGAGAGAGAAAAATGGAGGAGTATTCTTAACCGATGGGTGAAGAAGGGACTATCTAACACCACACTCCAGATGCTATTAGCTAATTCAACAAACACCAGACTAGGCTAGGAGGGGGAACATGTGGGTGGACATGTTCCCTCATCTCATGCAAACTTGTCCAGGAAAGGTTATCAAGCATGCCATATATAAAGAAAAAGCTAAAATTTGTTCCCCTAAGCATGAGTCTTGTTCACTTGAATGCAGTTTGATGAGACTAGAAATAATGGTTTATATGCAGTTCTTCAATCTCTAAATGGATTAGGACTTCAATTCCTATGAATCGCAAATAGTGTGGCCCTGTGATTCATAACCTGTGTGTGTTGGGTTTCAAAATACAGATTTGTATACGTATTATGAGAATAATTCGACAATCTCAAAACTGATATTTGTGTTAGCCAAGTAGCTTGGCATTCTTTTGTTCTAATTGTTGCATATCATCATAGATATTATATAGAATGGCATCAAAATTTGGGTTGGGTAGCTCACTTGGTCATGCCATGATTCATCATATAACAACTTGGAGCAAAATCTTTCTTTCTTTTTCAGAGCCTTTCGTGGGCCAGCTCTTGATTTAAGGTATTTCCATTGATTAAGAGTAGCACCTCTTTACATGTTAAATAATTGCATTTTTTTATTTTTTTGCGATTTTGTACAGCTAAGTATTGAGATGGAGTTACTTTTTGGCAGTTACCAACATGGAGTTGAAGACTTTTTGGTAGTTAATTGGAACACTTGTTTTGAGTTCTTTTTTGTCATTCGATACACCATGTATGGATGTTTTGTAATTTCGCAAATGCTATTAAGTTTAAAGTGTTTATTGTTGGAGGATGAATGTTTTGAAGGGTTTTGAAGTTGGAAGATGAATGTTGACTAGTAGGATATTTGATTTGAATGATATTTTGCTTCTACGTGGTATAAGTTTTGCTAATGGGTGAATCACAAGATACAAATATTTGAAACTTTGTAAGCAGGTGGAAAATGATACTTCGTAAGTTCTATTTTTGTGACAAGAAACATTTGTCACCCTTGTGTGCCCACCAAAAAAGATTATCGGGTGACACATTTGGTTGCCATGGTAGATAATTTCAGTGACAACTCGTCACAGAATATCTTTTTTCTACGATAGCACATTGTGTCACCGTTGCATTCAGTGATAGCCTGTGTCACAGAAAATCTCTCTTCGATGACAAACATATTTCTGTCACTGTCGACATCATCCCGTGGCAACTCCACAATTTTGTCAACCTTGACTTTTAGTGTCACAGTCCGTATATAAAGTATCTTTAAATACTTAACCATTGAAGGAAAAGTGATTACTTATGAGAATTTTCACGATCTTAAAGGGTACTTATAGGAAGTTAGATATTTTTGTTAAGTTAGGGTTCACTTTGTTATGTATTTGTTACTTAGGGGTATATTTGTACTTTTACTCTTGTCCATATAAATACAAAGTGTGAGAGAGAGAAATCTAATTTGGGTTGGCTCTTATTTTTTCCCAAAGTTTACATGGTATCAGAGCGCACGATCTACCTGAGGTTACCAACAACGACTGGTTTTCGTCGTTGATCCTCGTCGGCGATTCACGTCTCACGTCTGTTCTCCAACAAACCTATCCGACAATGTATTTGAAGACCCAGTAGCTGTACGACCTCAGAAGAACTCAGATCTTGAGTCCTGACCACTTTCCAACATCACCCATACTCGCCAGAGCCTCGCCGGCCATTTTCGACGCCATACGACTCTCGTTTGTCTTCAACAACTCTGGAACAGGGGTGTTTTCAGGGTTTTGTGTTGTCTGAGGTCATCTAGGCTTGGTTTTGGGGCTTTTTCGGACCAATTGCTTACAAAACTCACTTGGTAACCACAAAATTAACTGGGCTTGATTCGCCTCGATATCGTGGTAGTATTGGTGATTTTTCTAGATTTTTGGCCTCGCCGGACCTCGCCAGCTTTTCTTGACATTCGCCTGACGTCCAACAACTTTACCGAATCGGTATTTTGAAGTTACAAGGTATTTCAGACATGGGTTCTCCATTTTCAGTATTGTCTGACATCATCTTAGCCATTTCAGAACTCGAAACAGTGATCTTTACCTGCGCAATGTCCTTTCGGTGTTAGTACTTGAAACAGTGGTAAAGGCCCTTGTTCTACCTTCTTTGGCACTCGAATCAATAGTTCAAGTTAGATTTCAGCTCGCTTTGTCTCCATTGTTGCGATTTGCTACAATTAGTGTTGATTTCTATGATTGTTTGTTGAGTTACCTAGCTTCAATCTATGAAGCACCGACACCTCTAAAGGCCGAAGTATCGCAGTGTCAGGACACGGGGACACCTCGGAGATACGTACGGGACACGCCACGTGGCGTGTCCCATATTTTAATATTAAATTTTGAGGGGGACACGGCTGGGGACACGGCGGGACACCGCTAGGGACACGGCGGGACACCGATGGGGACACGGCAGGGGTCAAACTGTAATTTTTTTAAAATTTTTGGGGGCCAAACTGTAATTTTTGAAAAATTTGGGGGTCAAACTGTAATTTTTTTAAAAAAAATTTGGGGCCAAATTATATTTTTTTTAAAATTTCTGGGTGCTAAACTATAATTATTTATTTATTTATATATATAAATAAATAAATAAATATACACGTGGCGTGTCCCCCGCCGTGTCCGTGTCCGTGTCCGTGTCCGTGTCCGTGTCCCCATTTTTTAGAATTCCCGTGTCCCGGTGTCCGTGTCCGTGTCCGTGTCCGTGTCGGTGCATCATAGGCTTCAATGCTTCAATAAGTTTTTTGGTGGAGTTACTTAGTTCTCTTGACTGAGTTGACCAGATTTGACTATTTGGACCGAGTTAGAATAGTTGGGCACATTTGAAGTATTTTTGCTTCAGTTTTTTTGGTATTTCATACTGTTTGGGGATGTTTGATTCTATTTTGCATCGCTGAAGCTGTGTTTGTAGTCTTTGACTGCTTTTCTGTTGCTATGGCGGAGAATCCCAAGAATGTTTCGGTCGGTGCTCTTTCCCAAGGGGAGTTACAAACTCTCAGGCGCGCCTAATGGCTAAGCTTGATGCTTCGTCTTCCACAACTTCTACTCCCATTACTTCCTTTGCTCACACAGGTATCCAACCAACCAAGTGCATCTACTGCTTCCTTTTCTCTTCCTTCGATAATAGATTTGGGTGCTACAGATCATATGACAGATTGTTCATCTCTTTTTGACTCCTATTCTACTTGTTCCGGTAAGGATAAAGTCAGAGTCGCAGATGGATCCCTATCTGCTATTTTAGGGAAAGGTTCAATTCGCCACTCTCCAACCATTTCACTTTCTTCAGTTCTTCATGTTCCAAATTTTTCTACTAACCTTCTCTCTGTTAGTAGTCTTACCCATTCATTAAATTCCTCTATGACATTCTTTCCCACACATTTTGTCTTTCAGGAACTGGATACAGGGAGAGTGATTGGCAGTAGTAAAGCCCATGGTGGTCTATACTTTTTGGAGCCTGCATCTCGTCCATCTTTTTCGATCTTGTCTTGTGGTCAAGCTCTTGAAGCAGATACGGGTTCAACTCTTCCTTTATTACATCAGTGGCATCGGAGATTGGGTCATCCCTCTTTTGGAGTTTTAGAAAAACTTTTTCCTAATTTAACTAAACACTGTCCTAAGAGTCAGTTTTTTTGTGAAGCTTGCGAGCTTGCGAAACATAAATGTTCCTTTTATGCACCTGTTAATCAAAGAAGTGCTTCTCTGTTTATGGTTATTCACTCTGTGGTTTGGAGTCCTTCTCCTGTCACCTCACTTTCTGGTTATCAATGGTTTGTCATCTTTATTGACTGTCATTCTTGTGTCACTTGGGTGTACTTACTTCGATCTAAAAATAAAGTGTTTTCGTGCTTTAAATCCTTTCATAAAATGGTTTGTACTCAATTTGACACCAACATTAAGATTCTCCGTAGTGATAATGAGACCAAGTATCTAGATGGGCTCATTCAGGCATACCTTGATAATAATGGCATTCTTTTTCAAACAACTTGTGTTGGTACTCCACAACATAAGAGTTGCTGAACGTAAAAATCGTCATCTTGCTGAGGTTTGTTGAGGTAGCTCGCTCTCTCTTGCTCACCATGCATGTCCCCAAACACTTTTGGGGGGAAGCTGTTCTCACTGCAACTTATCTTATCAACCGTATGTCATCCAGTGTTCTTCCTGTCATTTTTCGGGTCTCTCTTCTCTTCCGCCGAAGATCTTTGGTTGTGTGTGTTTTGTTCATGCCCCTAAACATCCCCATGGTAAGTTAGATCCTAAAGCCCGTAAATGTATTTTTCTTGGCTACTCTCCTGCCTAGAAAGGCTACAAATGCTATGACCCTCACTCTCAAAAAATGTTTGTTTCTATGGATGTCACCTTTTGGGAACTTAAGTCCTTTTATCCTTCCTCTGGTCCATTTCTTCAGGGGGAGAGTGATAGAAAGGAAGATATGTTGATATCTCATAATCAAGAGTCTCAAGAGTCATGGTCTTACTTCCCAATACCTTGTTATGGTGAGGGGGAGAAGGAAAACTCAAGTGAGGAACCTATATCTAAAGCAAGAGTAGAACATGACATGAGTGGCTAAGATGTTGATGACGATAGGCTTTACCCGCATAAGTTGCCTAACTTGCAGAAGTTTTCTCGACGGAAAAAGGGACAGCCGGCATGTGCAATGCCACCTTGCCAATCACTATCACCTACTCCGGCTTCAATTCCAATTTCTGATTCTACGGCGGACTCATCTGGTAATGAACCGTCCCTCCTTGTTTCTAATGATCTTGATGCTCTTGTTGCACTTAGAAAAGGAGTTAGAACATGTACTCAACCTCCCATCTCACAGTTTGTTTCATATGATTGTTTATCCCCTTCGTATCGTGCATTTCTTTCCTCTCTCTTCCATATCTATTCCACAAAGTTGGAAGGAAGCACTCATAATACCTAAGTGGAAAGAAGCTATGGCAGAGGAGATGACAGCTTTGAAAAAGAATGGCACCTGGGAACTAGTGTCTCCTCTGGAGGGAAAGAAATCAGTGGGTTGTAAATGGGTGTTCACAGTGAAACACAAAGCAGATGGAACGGTTGAGAGATACAAAGCGAGACTTGTTGCCAAGGGCTTTACTCAGACATACAGTATTGACTATGAGGAAACCTTTACTCTGATAGCAAAGATGAACTTTTTTCGGACTTTGCTCTCTTGTGCTGCTATTTTGAATTGGCTTCTTCAACAATTTGATGTAAAAAATGCATTTCTTCATGGTGACTTGGAAGAAGTGTACATGGATATACCACCAAGTTTCTCTTCCTCTGTTACTGAAGGGAAGGTTTGTAAATTGAGAAAGGCCCTCTATGGATTAAAGCAGTCACCTAGAGCTTGGTTTGACAGATTTCTCAAAGCTATGTTGAGATTTGGATACAGGCAGAGTCATGCAAATCATACTATGTTCATCAAGGGAGGTAATGATAAGATTGTTATTCTTGTTGTCTATGTGGATGACATAATCATGACAGGCAATGATGTTGATGAAATACTCAGTCTTAAAGCTCATCTTGCTCAAGAGTTTGAGATTAAAGACTTGGGATCTATGCGATACTTTCTTGGGATGGAGGTGGCCCGATCTGATAAAGGCATTTTTATCTCCCAAAGGAAGTATATTCTTGACCTTTTGGAAGAAACAGGTATGTTGGAATGCAAACCTACAGACTCTCCCATTGAGGCAAATCATCATCTTAGTGGAGATGTTGGAGAACATACAAAAATAAAGAGAGATATCAGAGACTTGTGGGCCGTCTGATATACTTATCACATACTAAACCAAATATTACATATGCCGTTGAAGTTGTAAGTCAATTTATGCATGAGCCACATACAATGCACCTGGATGCAGTTTACTGTATTTTGAGATATCTCAAATCGGCTCCAGGTAAAGGAATTTTGTTCTCCAATCATGATCACCTGAGGTTGGAAGCCTTTATTGATGTAGACTGGGCTAGTTCAGTGGATGATAGGCGCTCTACTTCTGGCTAGTGCGCCTTTTTTGGTGGAAATTTGGTTACTTGGCACAATAAGAAGCAGTCAGTGGTAGCTAGATCAAGTGCAGAAGTTGAATATAGGGCTATGGCTCATGGCAAGTGTGAGCTTTTGTGGCTCCAAACCTTGTTGAAGGATTTGGGGATCTCTGATGGTGGTCCTATGAAGCTTTACTATGATAACAAAGCGGCTATAAATGTTGGGCTTAATTGCAAGAACACCCCCTAAACTATCGCGTTTTGGCAAGTTCACCCCCTTAAGTTTAAATTCGAGCAACTTCACCCCCCAAACTACCAAATTCGAGCAACTTCACCCCCTCCCCCATTTTCCGTCCATTTCTGTTATAAATTTGGATGGAAAGTTTCCACATTTGGTACTGGTACCGAATTTTAGGTGGTACTAGTACCCAAATTTGGTACTGGTACCGAATTTTAGGTGGTACTGGTACCCAATTTTGAAACTTTCCATCCAAATTTATAACAGAAATTGACGGAAAATGGGGGAGGGGGTGAAGTTGCTCAAATTTGGTAGTTTGGGGGGTGAAGTTGCTCGAATTTAAACTTAAGGGGGTGAACTTGCCAAAACGCGATAGTTTAGGGGGTGTTCTTGCAATTAAGCCTAAATGTTGCTCATAATCATGTGCAGCATGATAGAATGAAGCATATAGAAATTGATCGGCATTTCATAAAGGAGAAGCTGAATAAAGGAGAAGCTGAGCAAGGGTTTGATATGCATGTCGTTTGTAAGGTCTAAGGACCAATTAGCTGATATATTTACGAAGGGACTTACGGCCCGTTTGGATGCGGGTAAAGAATTGGGGGTATTAGTTAATAAGGGGGGATAAGATAGTAGGGGGTATTAGTTAATAAGTGAGGGCCCACATTGATGTGATGTTTATGGAAGGTGGATTAAATAGTAGGTTGTTTGGATGAGGTATTAGAGAAGGGGGATTAAATAGTACTTCGTTTGGATGAAGGATTAATAGGGGGTATAAGGAAGGGTGGATAATGTAAAAACTGTCAAATGACCATTTTGCCCTTGTGCAGTCCCTAAATTCATTATGTATTACGTTTTATATATAATTGCAAATTTACAGCTATGTATAGTACATTAAGTGACTGACTGATCATAAAGTAGGCCACATGCATGGAAGGCTATTTCACAACAAGATGTCAAGAACCTGAACTGCTCTCAGTCGTCAGATCACAATTTTGCTTTGGAGTAAAATTAACAGCTAATGTCAGGTTGAGCTTTGTCTAAATACTGAACCAAACCCATCCAAGTGCCAAACTTGCGGATTTGTTTGTACAATCCCGAAGACTTCAACAAATTAATCCAGTTAAGAAGTGATCAAAAGGTTACATAAGAGCTAAGGCCTGCTTGAAAACTAGAAAGCAAAGATTAGAACCTAGTTAGGATTTGACTCAACCTTGCTTCAAATTGAATACCAATATTATCATTAGCCATTCTCTTCATCAGAAGACACAAGCATAAAATCATGTCTCACCTGCTCAATCAAATTTTAAGAGCATGGCCTCAAGCCTCAACAATATTTTCTGTCAATTCTGACACCGGAGTTGGGTACCATTACCACAGACGTAAGATAGAAGAGTCTGATAACCTAAACTTAGAATAGTCTCATAACTCTATTGTTTGACATTCACACTGTAATACGCTGTATGACTCACGAATGAAGAAAACAAAGAAGAAAAAAGACCAACCAGTTTCCTTTAATAAACTCAGAAGCCAACACAATATGCAGAAGCAGTAGCACTAAAACTAGGGTAGACGAGTAACAAAGCGTATGTTGGTGAAGGAGATCTTGAGATCGACGAAAAATGGAGAAAGAGAGAGAGAGACAGGGGTTTCATAAAAAATGCAGAAAAATCTATATGTTACATGTCCAGACCCAAAATCCATGGAGAACACACCAAAAATCGCAGGTATAACAAAAACCCACGCATCATTGTATTCGAAAATCAACAAAAAACACGTCACACAACATGACATCAGTTCGTCGAACCTCATACCTGAGTTAATCGAGGCTAAAATCGGTTGCACTCACCAAATCGCTACTGCTCTCGAAACAAAACCAGAAATGGTGGGCGGCAGAAATGGGAAGCTGGGGATGAGAGAAGGGGGATAAGGAGGGGTGAAATCGTCCAGTTTCAAGGGGGATTGGGGGGGATAAATTATGGGACCTCGAACCCTAGCCGAAAATTATACCGCCGGATCCCCCCTTCTCCGGTATTACTGAAGAACCGGTGCAAATGAAAACCCCTTCTTTTGTGGTTGCCAAACGGGGGTAAGAGGTGGGGTCCAGGTCTTATGAAGGGGTTAAAAATAAGACCTCCCCCTATGGACGCATCCAAACGGGGACTTAGTAGTAAGATCTTTCGCCCCATTGACTTCAAGTTGGACTTGATAGATATCTTTGCACCAACTTGAGGGGGAGTGTTAAGCTAGGGTTCACTTTGTTATGTATTTGTTACTTGGGGGTATATTTGTACTTTTACTCTTATCCATATAAATAAAAAGTGTGTGGGAAAGAAACCTAATTTGGGTTGGCTCTCATTTTTCCCCAAAGTTTACAATTTTCAATTTGCAAAACTTCTTGAGTGATAAGATTTTCATATTTTAATTTCCACAATGGCATAACTACCTTAAGGGTAAGAGAATAGTTGTCTTAACCACAACCCAATAAGCTCCCATCTTAGTTGGGACTTGGGAGCGAGCTCCCGTCAAGCTCCCATCTTGAGAGCGCCGATTCGAGCTCCCGTCTTGGGAGCGCACCCGTTTTAGAAGGATCCTACTACTAAAGTCACGGATACAATGACACCCTCTTCCTGTATCACCAACAATAATAAGTGACAAAAATTGGACCTTTGGTGACATATTTGGTGTTTATGTCACCAAACATGTTTTTTTCTTGTAGTGAGAGTGTCTTAATTTCTTCTCCTACTTGGCATGTTGTTTACCATGGTTTTTAGGTTGTGGCCTCTCCAAAGGTAGATGTTGTGCTCAAGTATAAGGCTTTAACGTGTCTTTGACCATAGAGGCTCACATATAGTTACGCACGTGTACATACAAGATTGTATGAACTGCATGATTGGTAGATGTTCCGAAGTGTGAGTAATTGTGTTCCAAGTCAAACAAAATACTATTATTCCTACAATCGCTATATTGCCCCTATTTAAAAGTTCTAGGCACTAATAGATGCCTCAGTTAACAACTTTTGGCTTTTGTTGCTGATGTGGGAAGAAGCAATGTACCAAAATATACATAATCAATGCAATGTTTTATTGGGGATACAATACCCGGTCCAAACAAGAGCAGCTGTTGGGTACATGATGGCCCCATAATGTATGGATCCTCGATCTTTCCCTGTTCTCACCACTTTAATTCCATCTCCTCCACGACAAGCGTGACAACAAACAATACACATCTAATCATCAGATGGGGTAGGAACTAGGGAGGACTGGAGACAAGATCTAATCTTTCGAATGCTCCCAATTCAATGCCCGAAGGCATCAGGAAGGGCAGGCCTAGCGACCCGAGTACCTCTAAGACAAGTGTCCTAACACGTAAGTCTCAGAAATCACTTCATACTTCATAAAACTATACTAACGTTAACATGACGTTGAATGAGCTAATCTACAAAGTAATAATTCATACTCTTCGATATACCTGTGGTACAACGGCATTAGCTAAATTACATTTTGTTCACATGCCATATGTCACTTTGTTACTTGCTTAGCTCTATGTAATTCTCTAAAATGCCTGATGCTATTTGTGACTATTCCCTGTGTGCACCTCATGTTTGAGTTCTTAGAAAGTTTTTTCGTTTGTATCTTCATACAGGCTCCCAAGAAAGAAAGAAAAAATGCTACATTTTAGCATTTCCCATGTGGTTCCTCTCATTCAATTGGAAACCCAAGAAACCCCAACATTTTCACCAACTAGCAGTATGGTCCTTCCATTTCAAATCCTCCCAAAGGAAGCAAATATGGACGTGCCATGCCCATGCAAGGGTAGGGGAGGCATTTTCACTTAAACCCATCAAATGGAAACAAGTAATGCATAAAGCTACAAACCCAACATGCTTGTATTCAAGACAAGAAATCTTCAATATGGTAAAGCATGAGAGACACGTTCTTACCCGATGATGATTGTCTTAAACCATAGCACTAGGTCTATGACTTGCTGGCGGGGTTTTAAATGAAGGTCATTACGTAACACATCGGGCAATATGTAATGGGATTTCAGACATCTTATACTGTTATTTACTTACGTATCAGCAAATACAGACAGACACGGTCTAATATATGGCCATATCACCAACACTGTATGTTTCCTGATACCACGACTTAAAACCCAGCAGTCACTCATCTCCTACGGATCACCGGCTTAAACCACCACACCAACGTCTAAATAGGCTGGGGCAATTGTAACGCAAACGATATTTAAAAACTTCCTCAAGTATACACAGCATACGTATAACAACTATATCTGCGAGATTGCTTACATGACTGCTTATCTCATCCAGTAATGGTGGGGCAATGGATATGGATGAAAAAGGTGGCGGTGGTAGTGCTTACATTGGGAACAAAAGTGCGGGTGGCTGGTTTTGGTACTACAATGAGAGAAGTAGAATGTGTAGGTCTGAAATGAAATTGCTAGATTTCTCACATGCAAAATTGAACTATAGCGGCCAGGATCGTAATTCCCCGAGATTTTTCTTCTCGGTTGCAGTTGGTGTGAAAGAAGCACATGGATTTTTATCTGCTAGAATGCCAACAACCCCTGACAGTAAAACCATGTCTAAATGTGATGGGGAGTTGTGAGGTTTAATTAATGGAAATGGAATTGTAGGACCTGAAATAAAATCCACTGAAACTAATGGGACTACTCGCGTAATGAACACTCCCAAATTTAATACAGTAATGAATCAACACTTCCTCTCTCTAAGCTAAATGACACTTAAAATGGTAGAAGCAATCCTACACTTACAAGTGCATCAAAAGATAAAAGAAATATTGAAAAAAAAAAGAGAATTGTCATTGAGCAAAAAGCACTTACCCATGTTAGAAGATCCAATCATTAGATGAAACACCTGCAATGGTAAGTTCAATAGCATCAAGGGTATCCAAAATATTTAACAGTAAAATAGGCAGCTACTTGTGTAAATTATCACCAACATATTGATGTTCAAGCAACTTGAATTACCATATTGAACTATTAGATGTTTCTAAACACAAGATCTTACCAATCATGCAAACCTCGAATTGAAACATGAGAATCTAATAGTTTTCTAAAAACAAGATCTTACCACTCATGCAAACCTCCAATGTAAGGCTTTATACTTTGTCTCAGGCTACTTAAATGAAATACACTTGAATGTGTGTCGAAAATGACATACATATAGTTTATCTACAAAGATTACATCCAGAGTATGACAAATTCTACTCATTTCCACAACAAATCAAGTACTAAATATCTGGTCGTTGATGCTGGAAATAGAGAATTGGTGCAAAGATCAAATATGCTTTAGATATCAGAGACATAAAAATTAGTGATTTAATAGCTTTTATCTCAGTTGTTTAGGAAGCAGAATATTTTTCTCCTGTTGAGGATAGCTATTGGAATAGGAAAAAAAATTCCCGCCTGTCAATTAAGTAGAATACGAACAACATTGTGATTCGCCAAAAAGGAAAAAAAAAGACAGATGTAACTTCTTACCACAGAATTGCATTGCACTGGCGTTCTACCCATGCTATGCACATGTTGTGTATGAAATTTGATTTCATGTAGTTGCCATTTTGAGATGTTCTCTACAAATCACTTATAAATTCGCCAATCAAGTTTATTAAATAGGGTTTGAAAATTTTATATCACAAGTGAATCAAATGCGTCCCTAAAAATAACATAAACAATTGAAGTTTTTTGTCAGTTTGACAATATGGGACACATTCTATAGATTTAAGCCCTTAAAATTGGATATTTTCTCCAGTAACACATGATGCCATATTTTTACCAATAAAGATAATGTTCTGACTATCATAGAGAATCTTGCCTTTTTTGTAATCTGTCGAGTTCTAGGCTAAAAGCCATTCTACTTCTTAATTTTCACAGTAACTAGTAACTTGTAAGCAATTTGTTGAACTTGCTTTACTATAATTTTTGGCATTTTTTTAATCTGTCAAGTTCTTGCATTTACCGCATTTTGAAAGTTTGATTGCTTGTTTCTTTGTTTGATTTTTTTTTCATGGGCCTAGTTATTAGAATGTAGTATTCCTTCGTAAGAAATCAAAGAGTGGATTTTTTTACACACTCTGTGCATTAGGTGGAAAATATGGCTCAAGGAAACGTAGACGGTTAAGTATATAGCTCAATAGCTTATAAGAGAGCATGGAAGCAATATAAATCTAATGAAAAGAATGTGGAACAGCAAAGAGACAAAATAGATTTATGGCTAATGCGAGATAAGTGAGGAATGTGGGTGAGTTCTCTTAAGTGAAGAGAACATTCTTTCAATCAGAAACGAAAACATTCGCAGAAAAGTAGGGGTAGCACCGATAGAAATTAAAATGAGAGAAAATAGATTACAATGGTTTTGAGTAAGTAGAACAAGACATTAATGCTTTTTTTGGATTGCTTTTTGAAAAAAAATTCTCAACTCAAAAAACACTCATTACCCCTACTACCAATCATTACTCACCCCTATCTCTCAACTCAAAAAACACTAATTACCCCTACTTCCAATCATTACTCACCCCTATCTCTAATCATTATTCTCATTTCTCTCTCCATTTCTCTCCAATCATTACCTATGTTTTCAATCATTACTTTCATTTCTCTCTCCACTCATAACCCTACAAAATTTCTCAAAAACTCATCCAAACACAGCATAAATAACATCCAAACAGAGGAACTAGAGCCTACATACACATGATTTCACAACATACAGAGTGTACATGCACATAATTGCACTTTATTTCACAACACAGGTTAAAAAAAAAAAAAGTGACTACATACAAACAGGGCCAACAGAAAGACGATACAGAGAGACAAGAGAGAGAGGACCGTTGTCCCGTTTGCACCAGCGAGCAGAGAAGACGAGGTTTAGATTTAAATCGTTTATATTGAATACTGTACAAGTATATATCATATTAAAACTACCCTGCAACCCTAATAGTATATTACCACGACATTTAACCCCTTAGATTTGCAAAATCACGTAATTAACCACTCTCGATTGATCCCACCTGCCTGCTTGGCCAATTAGTCGCCGACTAATCCTGCCTAGCGGCCGACTAATCATCCTGCCACCTAATACAGTACCAAGGCCACCGCCTAGGCCGATTTTTAAAACCCTACACAAGTTTACCCATATTGTTGCTTTTTCAATCATTGGACTCGTCAAAAATACTGAATAAACACATGTTACCTTTGGGCCACATCATTAACATGTTTCGCATTACAAAAAGCGAAATTATTGACAATTATATCTTGATTACATGCCCTCAGGCACGTCCATACATAACATAGAAATCACACTTGGAAAGGGTGTAAAAAAGTTAGAGCAGCAGGTACTCTAGCGAAACAGATTGCGAAGGAGGGGAAATTAGCAGCATTAAAATTTCCATTTTGAAAGAAACCATAAGATCCAAAATGTCATCCACTGCAATAGTATATCTTCAATCATTGCACCATTATGTGCATACTTGACAAATATTGTTTTCGCTTCAAAGTTGTCATGATTGCAACATCAACAAAAGAGGCTTCAAGCTTGACATTAATGATCAAGATGTTTAGTTGATATGGCGGACATTTCAAGACATGGTCATACTTCCTTTCTTACAAGTATGTGAACAATTTGTTTAACAAACTAATAATTCAAAATCTCAATCCAAGGTGCTAACAAATAAATCAATTTCGAACAATCGCATCTCTACTGGTTGCTGCATCTCACTGTTTAGAACCAGAAGTAAAACAAATGAACCTCATAAGAAATAAAGGATTATAAAATAGCTCTTACTTTCTGGCGAGTCCAACCAAGATGTGAATTCCTAGCTTGGATCCTCATCAACTGGTACAATGACGGAGCAATAAACCACATCATACAAGAACGGCGATTTGTATATACTCAAGAGCAATATAAAACAAATAATAACAACGGAAGAGTGGGAGAAGGAAGAAAAACATCATATTTTAACAATTAGTATCCCAAAACTGTAGAAGCTACAATACACAAATCAATGGGTTGTTTGGATTGGTGTTTGAAAAAAATTTTGAAAAATAGTAGGGGTAATAAGTGGAGAGAGATAGAGAGAAATGTTGAAAGTAGGGGGAATCTAGGGGGAATTTTTTGAAAAATTCTTTTTGAAAAGGGAAGATAACAAGGCACAAGTTGTTTGTAAAATCGAAGGAAAAAGATTAAGGATTTGCTAGGGTCCTTTTGAAGCAATGGATTTCAAATCAAGAGACTTGATACGCAACCTTAAACAAAAAGGGTTATCAAACTGAATTGGACGATGCATCAGAAGTAGAAGATATGCAATTTATTGGGATCCTTGTATAACTACAGTCCTTGGCATGGAGGATTTCAAATCACGTGTGTTACATAGTTACTTCAAATCGATCTTAACAAAGATCACAAACTCAGTATCGACATCCCTGTAACAAACAATTTCAGCTGTCCTATTGAATAATAATGTTGAATCCTTTGATTTGGAATACATACCAGTCCAAATGGACCCTAAAAACATAAAGCCAGTAAAACAAAGGCATGAATATGAGTTGACAACTTTTGCGAGTCATGAACCCATAGCACACCCCTAAGGCATGACGGGAGGCCTAATATGCTATTCAATGTTGCCCAACCAACCGTGCTCTCTGTCTGTGGCATGACGAGAGGCCTAATATGCTATTCACCAACTCTCTCTCTCTCTCTCTCTCTCTCTCTCTCTCTCTCTCTCTCTCTCTCAAAAATTGGGCACCGGGAAGTTCAAAAGCAGAGGTAATAGACATGATCCCTTGCACCATTCCAGTCAACTGACCATGGCCAATGAGATAATTTAACACATGGTTGCAGTGTGTAGTTCTTAAATTATCTCTGGCCCTTCTTTACACAGTAATTTTATTCCACATGTGATGGCATAAAATTGGTTACTTGTTATGTGGACGCAATTTAAAATACATTGCTTGTTTGATTGAACCATCTTCGCACCAGTGATTGAAAAGCGTGAGGCGAAGGTGAGGCGATAAAGCCCAGCCTAGGCAACGCCTCATTGAAGCGAGGCGAGCATTGTAAAAATAAGAAAGATATACGACATAAATGAGCAATATTCACTCATAACATCAAAACTAGAATTAACATTACCATATTGCATAATAACAAACAATCCAACATATTCACTCATACAACTTTGAAGCAGGATCGCTTCTTTTCGACATCTATGATATATACAAAAACAAAGGAGATAAAACTTACAGCAAGCCTAGCTCGATGCCACCATGTTAAAAAGCTTAACCCTCATTCAGTCATTCTTATTACTTTTTTAATATGAAAAAGAAGAATATATATTATGTTGGTTGGTTGTGGGCAGTGATTCTGTTGGGGGCAAGCCAGAAATGGAAGAGAATCAGTGGGAAAGAAGAGGAGAGGACGAACCTCTGAGGCAAGGAAAGAAGAGAAGAAAAGAAGGTCGCCTCATGCGAGACAGGGTCGCCTCACGCCTTGCCTAGTCGGTCGCCTCATGCAACCTTGCCTCGTCTCAAACCTCTGAAGCGAGACAGGGTCGCCTCACGCCTCGCCTAGTCGCGATTTTTCAATCACTGCTTCGCACTAAATAGAGATACCTATAAAATCTTTTACCTATTTCTAGAAAACCATCTTTTTATACTTTAACTACAATGACAAACTAGTGTCGAGATATCTTTTTGACACAAATTAAGAATTTCACTTCTCCTTCCTGGTTTTACAATCCACTAGTACCATTGAGACAGTTTTTGTGGGGTTCATGATCTTCGGTTCGGTCACCTCTCAAGTGTTTGGTTTAGTATGGCCGAGTCCGGCGCCTGAACCTAGCCTGCACAAGGAAGCACGGCTAAAGAACCACACTAGAGGGACTCCGGGATGGTTCTTCGGTGTGTGGATGAGATATTGCAGAGCAAGAAGGGAAGTGTTAGGGTTTCGAGGTAGGCGATCGCGCGTACCTCTTAGGGTTGGCCTCGCTTCTCTTTTATAGAGCATCCTTGCTTGCTCTCCAAGTTCAATCATGTGCCCAACACGCGTCAGCTGATGTCACTTATGACGTAGCAGATAAGGCAATTAACAACCCTCCGTGTGACTTGGCACCCCCATGTGCATTCATCATTATTTCATTAGGCAATCGCCTCGGCTGACATACGTCATCCCAGATAAGGCAGTTACACACACGAGAGTGAGCTGTCAAAGAGCCCATGGCCAAGCCGAGTGGCCTTACACTCGTCTGTCCAGCAAAGAGCCTGAGCTCGTTCTGCAGTGCTCAAGAGGCAATAGTTGTTGGCCTTCATATTAACGGCCTTATTCTATTGTAACTTTGATAGACTGAAAACTAAACCATGGTGGTGTAGATTGATAGTCTATATATCTCTGGAAAAAGAAAATACACGACTTTTCTCTTTATTTCAGAATTGAGGTTATCTACCCAAATAACTAGTTTCCTCGTGTAAGAAAAAGATCTATACGACTATACCATCGAGGATCTTCTAATGATCATAAAGGATACTCACAACCAAGCCCGAGCAACACCGCCGAGCCTTCAAGCTCTGTCAATTGTCTGTGAACCATCTCGGACTCACGGGTTGGGCTCAGCCGTATGCCGAGCGACCTAGTAGTCCGAGCCATAATATTCAGCATAACACAGTTTCAATGTTGTAACGCCTCTTTAACATCAACCATTAATAATAAAAACCCATAAACCCTAATTAGAAATCCCAATTCGTCCAAAAACCACGAACGCACACGTAGGTGGATAGCTAAGTCACATAACCATTGACGATCAAAAAATATAACGTAACCATTTCAGTAGCACCCTTCGCTTCCAATCTCAATCCTCACTCTGGGTCCCACTCTTAATTCTTGCTCTCACAAATTTTACATAGTACTTCGAGATGATACCAGAAGTTGCTCTAGAATGTGACTAAGGCGTATATATACATACATTCCCCATCTACATTTGCACTGAATACGAACACATATCCATCAACGAGTGTATTAATCGCCAGAATTGGAACCGACCGTACCTGATAGAATGCGAAAGCGGAAATTGCGGCATCGATACAAGCAAGGGCGACATTAACACCGAGCAACGCCTTTGGATAACAACTTCCGTATCTCAATTCCATCATCGTTGTCGTCGTCTCCAATTGAACGGCATACGCCCTCCCGATCGCAATCACGAAGTTTTCTGCCTGCTGTATATACGTACGAGAATAGGAACGGGTAGGTATATACCGGTATATACTCTCTCTCTCTCTCTCTCTCTCTCTCTCTCTCTCCGAAATGAGAAAGGAATTGTAGTCACGAGGCGTATCGCCTGGAAGTGTTTATGGTTCGAAAACGATACTGTTGGCCTTGCAAATGAATTTTTTATTATTATTAATGGTAATAAGATCTGCTGGTAGTGTGCAGTAGGCTGACAATTTACACGGAAAATGTTTGTTTTCCTTGTCTTCTAGTGTTTTTATCGTCAGCTTCAGTAAGTTGACAATAGCAAGACCGATTATAATAAAAGAAAGAGATAATAATGTGGTTTAGGATGTGTGTGTATATATATACTAGTGTAATGCTCGTGCTTTGCACGTTTTTGCGTACTCATTAATTTAATTGATAGTCAGGAAGTTAATATACATATGTTATTTTTGTTCATACCACCAGCTGTATATTTTTCAAGTACGTTCAGCGGTTCAATTTCAACAGCCATCACTCAAATATCATAAAATGACAAAACTGTAATATACTCGAATATTTTGTAGTTATGCTTTAGACAATCAAAATGATACCAAAACCAAATTTTTTCAAAAGGAAAAAGGTGAAGAGAGGTTACTTCGATTTACCTTCATCTAAGGCTTGAATGGAGCGAAAACAACCACCACATTATGCCAACCATAGCCAAATGAGTTGGAGATACCTGCATGAAATAGGCAAATTTGATTAGTGAATGTTGACATATTATTTATTCGCTAAGCAATGTTGGAATATGAGGAATTTAGATAGCAAAATGTTCAAATGTTTGATTATTATACAAAAGATATATTATCTTCATTGCCAACAAAGCAAAAACATGTAACAAAGACACTTAAAGGTTTTTGGTTTTTAACCAATAAACCATATGTCTAGATTAAGTATTATGCTTCTGTGGTTTTCATAATTTTTGAAAAAAGGGACTAAAATACGTACCAACATAGACTTCATGCTCTTCACGTTTGGAACAATGTCAACTGTGACATCAGATTCCAAGTTCTGCAAAATTCAAGAACCATAAGGACATGAAGTGCATCATAAAATTGAATAACTGAGAAAATTTTAGCATAATTAGAGGAATGGGCTTTCGGTGCAGTATACATTGGTTAATTGTTGGATGCAGCCAGCTAGCGTTGATTGCTTTTATGGTTGCAATAGCTTCCAATCCTCCTGCAGCTCTAAGCGCTTGTAAACATTCAACAATATGGATATGGCAATTTCATGCCAACAAATGTATGCAATACTAAATTAAACAACATATGAACTAAGAAAGAGATCAGGACCTTCTGAACAATGATGAAGACGAATTTGCAGCCGAGAACAGAGAGAGAAGGAGACAGGTTTTTATATAGATTCAATACCCTTAAATTACGGAAAAACCTTTTCTTCTTGACTAAGAAAATGAGGACTTAAAATACCTAAAATATCCCCGAAAAACCTTTTCTTCTTGACTAAGAAAAGAAAGACTTAAAATCCCCTAAATACCCCCCGAAAAGCATTTTCTTCTTGACTAAGCAAAGGAAAACAAAAAATACCTAAAATACCCCACCTATTAAATCTACTATTGCCAAATTACAAGGGTAATTTCATATATTCATGAAATGGCTATGCTTATCACTCTTCTCCCTTTTGCGTTTAAACTCAATATCAAGCTACAAAAAATACATCAACCTCTTAAATCCATCCTTGCCAAATTAAAAGGGCAAATTCATCTTTTCACAATGTACCTCATTTTTTTCTTGACAAAGCAACATTTACCATAAATTAAGGGGGGGCCCGGGGGAATGAAAAAAGTACTTCAAAAGTCAAAAGTAAGCCATAAATTAAGGGGGGAAAAGTGAAGGAAGTACTTCAAAAGTAAACCATAAATTAAGGGAAAAAAACACAAAATAAGGATAACCACTCAATTTTCTTAAACAAGATAAGTCCAAAATACCCTCCAAAGTCCAATACGGTCCCTTTAAAAACTACAAGGGCAAATTCATCTTTTCACGATATGGCTATGCCAAACACAATTCTCTATTTTGCCCTCCAACAAAATACCAAACTACAAAAATACCTCTTTCATCATAAATAAATGAGGGCATTTATGTCAAATCACATTATGGCTATACTTAGTGTAGCCACTCTCCTAACAAACTACAAGAACAAATCGATCATTTTCACCAAGTGGCTTGGCTTGCCATCCTACATTCTTTAATTACAAGTGTATTGATTGATAATGTCAAATACCAAAACTATCCAAACACCAACACTTGCAAGGGCAAAATGAAAAGAAAAAGTTTGGAAGGCAATAATGTAATTTCACACCATGCCTTGGCTTACCATGCTAGTCCTTTTATTACAAGTGTATTGATACACACGGAGCAGTACTACTCAGCTGTCGTTCGATCGTGTTTTGAATGGTTGGGAATTTAATGAAATAGAGCTTTATTGTGACCGGTCATAAACCATCCGCGAATCCGGACCATTCAAAACACAATCCAACGGCCAGTAACTAGGTCCGCATTTTAAGCTAAAATGCCGGGGTCCTTACCTGAACTGGTCTCTGTGTGTGTGTGTGTGTGTGTGTGTGTATAGACACACACACACACTCGAAACTTCTTATTATAAGGGCACCCTTAACTTGTTAAGTTCCGGACCTCCCCTTTTTCGATCTAATTTTGATGATCCGAGCCGCTCAATGTCTTTAGAACGTAATTTTAAGAGTACACGCATGAAATCGGCAAAAAAAATGACCGTAAAGGGCTCGATCGGATCAGTTTTTGATAAAAATACTATTATCGCGTTTTTATCAAAAACCGATCCAATCAAGTCCTTCCCGGTCAATCTTTTTTTGCCGATTTCTTGAGAGTACCTTTAAAATCACATTTTAAACACATTGAGCAACTCAGATCATTGAAATTTGGTCGGGAAAGTGGCGAAAAAGGGACGTCCTTACCTTAACTAAAATAAAGGCACCCTTATAAGAAGTGGATTGATTTTATATATATATATATACAGGGCGATTCCGGTGACAACTAATTAGACACCTAAAAAAACACATCATAATTCCCCATCAAATTTTAATGATCCGAGCCGCTCAATGTGATCAAAACATGATTTTAAGGGTACTGAAAGAAATCAGCTAAAAAAAAAGATCGGGAAGGGCTTGATCTTAGCAGTTTTTAGCTTGGATTTGATGAACGGTTCAATTAAAAACTGCTCAAAATAAGCACGTCCCGGTCATATTTTTTGCTAATTTCTCGTGAGCACCCTTAAAATCACATTCTACACACATTGAATGGTTCGGATCATAAAAATTTGATCGAAAACTATGAGATTGAGATTTAGAGTGCTTTTTAGGTATTTAATTGGTTGTCCGCGAAACTGTATGTATGTGTGTGTGTGACTTTGCCATAAATCCAAAATATTTTACATTTACTAAGAAAAGGACATGGGTATTTTGACTATTTTCCAACCAACTATAAGGACACGTCGTATACGAAAGGACCCAAATACCCTTCTGCCCACAAACGCATGTTCACGCATATACGAAGGCATTTTGAGTTCAACGTTTGAAACCGTTCGGAACGGCAAACGCCACCACCAACGCACTTACCTCCACCGCCGACAACCACTCTCGTTCTCTCTCCAGACTCCAATTTCTCTCTCTTTCTCTCTCGCTATGATTTCGGTAGAGCAGTACAACGAATTCGTGCATAGTTGGAGTAGGGTTTCGAATCTACAATCTGTTTCAAAGGAATTCCGTACTAGATTGTACCACCGTTCGAAGGAATCATGCATTGTATCTACAAAAAATCAGGTATAAGTAATTTTGATGGGTTTCAAAATATTTAGTGACTGCTCACTAGATTTGTTCTGTAGTTCAAAATAGCTTTGTAGCTTTGTTCATTGATCTATTTAGCTTTCATGAAGTTTAGAGTGGGTCACTAACTTTGCACACCATGTGTTTGTCAAAATTCCTAATAGAAGAACTTTGCACACTATGTGTTCGTCGAAATTCCTTATAGAAGGACCAATATCGCAAAAGAACACTAGATCCGATTGAGCCAAATAAGTTTCAAAAAACTAGTGACACTTCACTAGATATAACCTCGTGAGTAAGATTAATGATTATGAACATCCACTGGATTTGAACGCCAAACACTTTACAAAAAACGACACTTAGTTATGAAAACTAGTGGACATTCTCTAGATTTGAGAAAAAAAATACTTTTCACAAAAATTAGTGACACTTCACCAGATATTATCTTGTGGGCATTCACTAGGTATTTTGGAAACGACACTTATTATAAAACTAGTGAGCATCCTCTAGATTTGAGCAGAAAACACTTTTCAAAAAACTAGTGAAACTTTACTAACTTTTAATTTTGTAATTTTTTGATATTAAAGGGTGTCGTTTGATTGATATTGATAATATCTATTTCTATTGGTGTCGTTGTCGAGGAATCCCTTGTTACTGTGACGGCTGCAGTTGAAGAATGAAAGTTATCACTTGTACATGGACTATTTAAATGAACTCATTACAACTCCTTGTAGCCAAGGCGCGAGAGAGTTGATCCATATTTGAAAGATGCAAGTCTCTATAGAAATCACTTGTTTTTTTTCCAATTGCCCTTTGCTTGTCATCTGTAACATGTTATTTCATAACAGAAAAACTACATATAACATATTAGGAAGACCATCAAGAAGAAAGACGGATTAGGGCACATCTGGTCCAAGTTTTGAGCTGCTTACCCCTGACTACAATTGGCCGATATATCTGGTGAAAACAGCCCTCAGCAAGAAGAGGACTCGTAAAAAAAATAGTGCTCATTTTTTTTTGGTTATTTGATCCAATTTTATATGAAATCTGTGGTGGCTTCAGTACCAAGCTAGGTAATGGTGCTAAGTACCGTTAGCCGAGGTCTCGTGAGGATCCGACCCGTAGGTCAGTGCACATGGACTGTGATGTGTTGGTTCGGTTAAGCGCTCGGTAATGATCCCTCAGTGCTAACCTCGGTAAACTGCCAACAACACAAATTACAATTGCGTAGACGTTCGCACGGAGTTCACTCAAGAAGAGTTTGTTATGCCAGAAGGTATCAAAAGAAGATACGTGGCAGATGCCATCATTATGGTCAGATCTGATCATGTGCTCCATAACCGTTTCCGCTCCTGTCATCACATATGACGTCACCCGAGGCGGTTACCCGAGCGTATCTTCCACGCGCTAACTTAGAGGGCAAGCAAACCTGGGTCTATAAATACAAAGGGATACTCGCCTTTGAGAGGTATGCCATTCTTCCTTAACCCTAGATCTATATTTCCCCCTGAGGTCTGACTTGACCGTCGGAGGGTCACTGGGCTAATCCAGCCCTAGTGACTTGTTACAGGTCCAGAGGCAGGGGAACGGAGCAGCGGAGGAGGAATATTAATTCAGGTCAAGGTCCCGTTAAATCGTACCCTTACAATTGGCGACTCCGCTGGGGACCTAGCCACTCTTTCAGCATCCACTTTCCCCTTTCCGCTCCGTTTAGCGTTTCTGAATCAAACATGGTTGAGATCGACGACGCGCATCACAGTGGTACCGCCCACGGGCTCGGTTCCCTCGTGGACCACAGCCTGGCTTCCGGCGGAGCAATCGCCCTTGGAAAGACCCATGTATCCATCGGAGTTGGCGCCGGAGCGTCAATTCCAGACGCAGGCCCATCCTCCGAGCTCCACTCCTACATCCGCCATCTTGAGCGAAAAATCGATGACCTCACGACGGTGATGGACCGCGACAGACACGTCCGAGATGAGGTGGCGGAGATCAAACACCTCCTCCAAATCTCCCCATCTCATTCCTCCAAGAGTCGCGGCGGAAGGAAGGACCGTCACACCCCCCCTTCACAGTCGCGAAGTCGGTCACCTGCTGGAGCACAGATCCCGCCCCTCAGTCAAGGATCGTCTCGAGCCACCAAGAGCGGCAGACGCTCGAGCCACAAAGGACACATCGCATAGGGACCTTTCCCGTTCCCCTATGCAGCTTCAAAGGAGACCATCGGTCTTCGAGAGGCTCGGTGCTGAGAGCGTCTCTTCCTCTTCCACCCACTCGGTCCGAGTGGGCAAGACAGGCCGGGAATCTACCCCTAGCCTCACAAAGGCGGCCAGAGGAGATGACGACCTTGTGAAGTTCCAGACTAGAGGATACCGCGAGCGCCTGAAGGGCCCCCGAGCCAGAAGTCCCATCGTCTCGCACCCCGACGGCGCACACAACAGGAGCTCGGTCACTGAGCACCTCGAGCCTTCCGCTCGGGACAGCTACCGCCATCACCGCCAAGAACGCTCCCCTAGGAAATTGGTTAGTGTTGCTCCAAAAAGAAAGGAATATGAACGATTGGACAAACTTGTCCCCAAGAAGCGTACAGCGATTGAGCGTCCAGACGGCCTCGACCGTTCGATTCGACCTCATCGCGACGAGCGACTTACACGACTCACGACCTCCCCCTTCACGAGAGAGATCGACTCGGTTACCCCCCCCCCCCCCCCCAAGGGATTCACCCAACCCAAGTTTGCCAAATACGACGGCAAGACCGAGGCATACACTCATTTGGTTCAGTACAAGCTCGTCATGTCTCTATTTCTTCGGAACAAACCCTCGGACGATGCCTTCTTGTGCAAAGTGTTTCCTGCAAGCCTCGGCAACCTGGGCCTCACCTGGTTCAATTAACTCCCGGCTCGGTCAATTTCCTCGTTCGATTCCCTCTGTGATGCCTTCATGGCCCGGTTCGTAACTAGCAATAAGCACGAAAAGGAGATCGACTCCCTCTTGGCCCTCCGCAAGAGAAACGACGAAACGCTCCGGCAGTACGCCGAACGTTACTGGGAACTATTCAATGAGATAGAGGGTTGTGATGGCGTCATCTCAGCCCGAGGATTCAAGCACGGTCTCACCTCCCAGGACGAGCAAGTCTATGACAACCTCGCTCGCCATAAGCCAAACTCTATGAAGGACCTTATGACTCATATTGAGGGTTGGTGTCAGTTCATCGAGTCCAAGGCGGAGAGAGGCATCGGGAAGCCTACGAGTTTGAAGACACTAAACACCTCGGTACCCACACCGGTTCCCACACATGTCCCAACACCAAAGAAACAGGTCAACACCATCAAGCAGTCGCAGAGGAGGGGACTGAAGCCAAGTGATTTCAACGCCGAGAAAACCGTCTTCACCATTCCTATCTACCGGATCATCGATCAAGTGAAGGATCAGCCTTTTTTCTCTTTCCCAAATCAAAAGCTAGGATCCGAAAATGGGAAAATCAAGAATCTCATCGTCCGATGCAGTTACCACAACGAGCAGGGTCACTTCACCACAGCATGCAAGCCCTTCAAGGCCTACTTGGAGCAGCTTGTTGCGGGTGGCCACCTCGACAACTTCATCGATCGCGAAAAGACAATGGCTCGGGCAAAACGTACCGAAATCAACACCGAAGAAGAGGTCCAGACGATCCACATCATACACGGTCCTTTAAACTCTGAGGCCGCTCGCATCATCCGAGACGAGCTGAACGAGGCCTTCTCCTCCAAGCAGGTCATGTTGGTCGGTCCCGAACCGAAACGCCCCAGAATCGATGACGGCTCCAAATGGACGATAACATTCACCGAGAAGGATCTCGACCGCATCCAGCTTCCCCACAATGACGCCCTCGTAGTCACGCTACGCATCGGAACTTTCAACGTCCGTCGCGTCCTTGTGGACCAGGGCAGCTCGGCCGAAGTCATGTACTACCCTCTGTTCAAGGATCTGAAGATTCCCGACACCGACCTCCGTCCCTCCGAAGTTCCTCTTAACGGCTTCAACGGAGCACCGGTCTGGCCAATCGGCATGGTCACTCTTCCAGTCCGTGCCGGCTCGGTGACTCTTGAAATGGAATTTGTGGTAGTCGACGTCCCTAGCCCTTAAAACGCAATTGTTGGGCGCACCTGGTTGCATAAGCTTAAGGCAATTGCCTCCACCTATCACCAAGTGGTCCGTTTCATCGGTACTCATGGGCACCAGGAAGACTTGTACGGAGATCAAACTGTGACAAAGAAGTGCTACGTCAACGCCGTCCGAAGTAATAAACAGACCTCCCGAGTTAATCTCATTCAAGTCCCCGAGGCCCCAGTTTTGGAGGACGTCAGTAGACTCGCTGACGACAAAATCGTAGAAGACGTGGCCACCATCCCAATAACCGAAGACGGTTCCCGTTTCTTCCTTGTCAGTTCCTCACTTAGTGATACTGATCGGAATGAGACGGTAGCTTTTCTCAACCGAAACATCGAAGTGTTCGCTTGGACCCCGTATGAGATGCCCGGGGTCGACCCCTCCTTCATTTGCCACGAACTCAACATCGATCGAGCCAAACGCCCGGTCGTACAAAAGCCACGACGGTCCTCTCCTGTTCATTCCGAGGCCGTTATTGAAGAAGTCAACCGACTTCTGAACGCAGGGGCAATTAGAGAAGTCCAGTACCCCAAGTGGCTGGCCAACAATGTCGTAGTCAAGAAAAAGAATGGCAAATGGCGGGTCTGCGTCGATTACTCAAACCTCAACGACGCCTGCCCAAAGGACTTCTTTCCCCTTCCTCGTATTGACCAGCTAGTCGACGCCACCGCCGGACACGAGCGACTCAGCTTCTTGGATGCCTACCGGGGCTATCACCAAATTGCCATGAGCGAAGGCGATGTCGAGAACACGACCTTCATCACCCCCCACGGCATCTTCGGGTACCTTGTTATGCCCTTCGGATTAAAGAATGCCGGGGCCACTTTTCAGCGAATGATAACCAAGATATTCGAGCGGTTACTAGGCGACACTATGCTGGCTTACATCGACGACATGGTGGTCAAAAGCATGCGCGCCAGTGATCATCTAACTCACATCGCCAAAGTCTTCAAGATACTTAAGAAACACAAGCTCCGCCTCAATGCCGAGAAGTGTGTCTTTGGTGTTAGCTCCGGCAAATTTCTTGGCCACCTCATCTCCCGACGCGGTATTGATGTATCACCCCGTCCCACATCGGAAGTCTACATGGATGATCTTGGGCATATAACAAACCTTGTGGGCTACTACTAGTACCTTGTGCTTAAGCTTTTGGGCCATGTGGTGTGGCTTGTGGATCAAAATCGGGGTACTGGGCCAGTGGTCTGCTTGGGGCGTTACAGGTGGTATCAAAGCCAGGTTGTACACGACCGTGTGGACCCTTGGAGTTTGGTTTGATTTGGTTGTTGGTTTGATTTATAATGGTGATTATAGTGCTCAAGCCCTCGCGAGGTCGCGAGGCTATAAAGTTGGGGAGATTGTAACACCCCGTCCCATATCGAAAGTCTACATGGATGATCTTGGGCATATAACAAACCTTGTGGGCTACTACTAGTACCTTGTGCTTAAGCTTTTGGGCCATGTGGTGTGGCGCAGTTATATGTGAAGGAGATTGTTAGACTCCATGGCGCACCTGCATCGATTGTGTCAGACCGTGATCCCCGTTTTGTGTCTAAGTTTTGGGGTGCATTACAGGCGGCGATGGGTACTCGTTTACTTTTTAGCTCTGCCTACCATCCACAAACCGATGGTCAAAGTGAGAGAACTATTCAGACTTTGGAAGATTTATTGAGAGCATGTAGCTTAGAGTGGAAAGGAAATTGGGATGATCAATTACCATTGATTGAATTTGCGTATAATAACAGTTACCATTCGAGTTTGGGAGTTGCTCCTTATGAGGCTTTGTATGGTCGGAAGTGTAGATCTCCTATCTGTTGGTATGAGGTAGGAGAAAGGCAAATTTTAGGACCTGACTTGGTGGAGGAGGCAACCCAAAAGATTGCAACTATTCGGGAAAGACTTGTAACATCTCAGAGTAGACAGAAAAGTTATGCAGATAATCGTAGAAGGGACTTGGAGTTTGCAATTAGAGATATGGTGTTTCTTAGGGTGTCCCCATGGAAAGGAGTTATTCGGTTTGGTAAAAAGGGAAAGTTGAGTCCTCGCTATATTGGGCCATTTGAGGTTTTGGAAAGGATTGGCGAGGTGGCTTATCATTTGGCGTTGCCGCCTAATTTGGCTAAGGTTCATAACGTTTTTCATGTGTCAATGTTGAGAAGGTATGTGCATAGTCTGTCCCATGTTATTGATTATGAGCCACTTCATGTTTGGGATGATTTAACCTATGATGAGCAACCCGTTGAGATTCTTGATACGAAGGAGAAAGTGCTTTGCAACAAAACGATTCTACTGGTCAAAGTTTTGTGGCGCAACCATGTGGTTGAGGAAGCCACTTGGGAGCGTAATGAGGAGATGCGCGAGAAGTATCCGCATTTGTATGAATGAGGTTAGTATACAATTTCGAGGACGAAATTTATTTTAAGGGGGGAAGGATGTTACGGCCTAGCATTTTTCATTTATTTAATTAGTTATATTGCCGTTATTAATTAGTGTTATGATTGGGTCCCAACTAATTAATTTGTGCGTGCTATGAATTTTGATGTCGCGATTATTATATTTGGGGTATGAGATTGATTTTGGATAAAATAAGTGGTACCGAATGGTAATTTTATTAATTGTGTTACGTTCTATCTTAGTCGAATTAACTATAATATAGGGAGTAGTGGGTAATTTTAGAAAGTTAGGAGATGTTTTCACGGTATAGGGTTTTTTTATTTGGAGAAAACGTCTAAGATAAGAAGTTGAAAGAACTTTGGGTGAGAAAGAAAGAGAGAGAGAGACTACAGTCAAAAGTTTGGCGATTTGGTGATTAATCGGGTAAGTGATCTTGATCTCTTATTCTTGTTCCTTCTTCCATTCTTTTTACCGAACGTGGGTGTGGAGTAAAAGATTGATTTGGGTTTATTGGTCGTTTGTGCGGTGTGTGTGTGCGTGGTGAAGCGTGAAGGTGATCAATGATCAGTATGTATATGGGGTTGTGGTGGCTATATACTGCTAATAAAATCTAAGAGTTGAACAAGGGTTTGTTGTGGTGTAATTGGCGTAATTTTGGGATTAAGGAACAGGAGAGTTTGGCACATGGTAGACTGCCATGGGTTGTGGACATGGAAGTTGAGACTCAGAATAACAAAGATGGGTTTTTGTAATTGAAGTTAAGTTGGCTTAGTCCTAGGTTAGAAGAATTTTTTTATTTTTATTTTTTCTTAGAGAGTTCCATGTTGCTACAGAGTATATTATATTGATACAGTTAGTGATAATAGTGCTACATGATTCTTTGCTCAGGTTAGACTCGTTTCGCGTTGTTCGTTTGCATTAGCTTTGGACCTAGGTGAGTAGTTAAGTATGTTACGTATTTTCGAAAGTTTCCTGTGTCCCTTAAAAGTATTTCCTTCAGAAATTTATATGTATGTTATTCGGAGACTCAAAACTGTTTATAAGTTGTTCTATAAATTGGCATGCGATGAATTTTCTGAGATCAATTGTTAATGTTCTTTTTGGTGAGAACTTGGTGGATATTAATGGGAACATTTATTTTGGAAGTCCAGGGAACTTATTCCTTCTCGTGTTGGTGACCCTGGCCATTAGGGAAAAGATCGTGTTAGGCCGGTGACCTTAATGGTCAACGGCTTTCTTTCGCCGGATCGTCTTAGGGAAAAGTACCACGGGATACCAATCCTGGTGACTCTAAGTTCGATATTGGATCCAATTCTGTTGAGATTTATTTTGGCCATGGTACTGTTTGATTGTGGTTCCCCATTGTTGATAGAGTTATTATTATGATCACCACTAAGAATGTTCATTGGTTAAAGGCTTTATTGATTAATTTATTATTCTGCTGGACACCTCGTATGCCAAATTATGATTTAATGGTAAATATTTTAATCCCCGCTTTCAACTTTATTTATTATACATACTTGCTATTCACTGAGCTCGTCAGCTGACGGATTTATTCCAACTTCTCTTTCAGGCAAGTTGGGGAGTTAGGCAAGGACTCTGGTGGCATCTCGGGGATTCTTTTGTTTGGCCTCCTTAGGGTGTCTCATCTTAGTTTTCTTTTAATAAATCGCTTCCGCATTCGAAACAATTGTCAGATAACGACTCCTTTTTATTATTGTTGGATTACTGGATATTGGTTGGTTCATGGGATGGTTGTGCCCCATACTTTTTGTTGAACTTAATTTTGTTGGAGTTGTTCTTAATTTAAAAAAAATTGATTTACCGTTTATTAGTTTAATGCCTTGGGTTTTAATCAAATTTATTTTTAGGCTGCATGTTCTACGAGTTTCAGTCTTGTGGTTCATGGCTGGTCACTTTCCATTTTGGGGTGTGACAATTGAAGCCGATCCTTCCCAGATTCTCGATATTAATCAACTCTCGGCTCCCCACAACAAGCGCGATGTTCAGCGTTTGGCTGGCATGGCCGCAGCCCTGAATCGGTTTATAAGCCGTTCTTCGGACAAATGCCAGCCATTCTTCGCACTTTTAAAGGGCAGCCGACGGAACTTCAATTGGACAGAAGAGTGTGACCGAGCCCTCCAACGACTCAAGGAGTATCTTTCCAAGGCTCCACTCCTTGTCACCCCTCGGGACCAGGAAGACTTGTTCCTCTACCTAGCTGTCTCTCCGCACGCTGTAAGCTCGGTGCTCGTCCGCCAGGAGGGTCGGGAGCACTAGCCAATCTATTACTCCAGCAAAACAATGACTCCCGCCGAGACGCGTTATCTACCATTAGAAAAGCTCGTTCTTGCCCTCGTCTCAGCTTCCAGGAAGCTCGCTCCTTACTTCCAGTCACACCGCATCATCATCCTTACCGAATACCCTCTCAAGTCTCTCCTCCGGAAGGCAGATCTCTCCAACCGAATCTCACAGTGGGCCGTTGAGCTTTCCAATTTTGAAATCCATTTTCAGCCTCGGATAGCAACAAAAGCCTAGGTGCTCGCCGAGCTTACGCCGCCCAATACATCCACTTCGGCTCCCACCCCGAACACCGAGGCAGTACTCCAGGCCAACCCTAGCACAGCCTGGCAGCTTTTTCATGGAGATGTTTGGAAAATGTACGTCGATGGCGCCTCCAACAGCCGAGGCGCAGGTGCAGGCGTCGTTCTCCTCTCCCCCTCCGTTGTTCTGCACGAAAGCTCACTCTCCATCAACTTCCCAACCTCTAACGACGAGGCCGAAATATGAAGCACTAATCTTAGGACTCAAGACTGCCGAAGCCATTGGCATCGAAGAGCTCGTGGTTTACAGCGACTCCCAATTGGTGGTTAACCAACTCTCTGAAGAATATGAAGCTCGGGATGATCGCATGCGTACCTACTTTAGCGCCGCTGTCCAGCTCATCAAACCCTTCAAAGCAATTAGAGTCGAGCACATTTCCAGGGAATAGAACGCCCACGCCCACGCCCTTGCAGGGCTCACTTCGGCCTGCTCATCTACAGAACACTGTTCCATCTCCTTCAATTCCATTGACAAGCCCAATTTTCAGCTCGAAGCGCTAGATAAAGAGGTACTCAACATAGAGCTTGGCCTGAGCTGGATGGGCGAAATTGTCGGTTACTTGCGAGATGATTCCCTTCCCACTGACAAAAAGGATGCTCACCGACTCCGCAACAAGGCCGCTCTCTTCTGGCTCAATCCAAACGGGAAGCTCTATCGAAGATCATTTACCGGCCCATATCTACTGGTTGCACACCCACACCAAGTAAAGGGCATCATTGAAGAGCTCCATTCCGGCGACCGCGGTTGCCACTCCGGCGGGCGGTCCCTCACTCACCGAGCCATTTCCCAAGGGTATTGGTGGCTGACAATGAAGAAGTATTCTGAAGAGTTCATCAAACGCTGCAAGAAATGTCAAATGTTCACCCTTATCATCCACTAGCCAGCCAGGGATCTTAGCCCTCTCACAAGCCCTTGGCCTTTTTCCCAATGGGACATGGATATCGTCGGTAAGCTCCCCGTTGCCCCAGGAGGATTTAAGTTCCTCCTAACCACCACAGACTATTTCTCAAAGTGGGTCGAGACCGAACCCTTGGTAACCATTGAAGAAACAGACATCATTCGTTTCGTTTGGCGAAATATTATTTTGCGCTTCGGTGTCTCTTTCGCCATTATTACAGACAACGGACGGCAGTTTATCGGACAGAAATACCGAGACCTATTAGACGAGTACGGCATCAAATTGGACACATCCACTCCGGCTTACCCCCAGGGCAACGGACAGGCCGAGGCTGCAAACAAGGCAATTTCATACGGACTTAAGCGACGACTCGAATCACGCCGAGGCAAGTGGGCCGAAGAGCTGCCCAGGGTACTCTGGGGCTACCGTACCACACCTCGGCGATCCACCGGTCGCATTCCTTTCTCCTTGGCATTTGGAATGGAGGCGGTCATCCCTCTCCAAGTCGGACTCCCGACAATGCGTATAGAAAACTTTGATGAGTCGGTAAACAACGACATCATTGCTTCGGACCTCGACTTAGCCGAAGAAGAACATGACAATGCAAGGATCAAGCTCGCGTCGTACCAACAGGAGGTTGCAAAAGGCTACAACCGAAGCGTCTGCCTTAGGTCGTTCTAACCTGACGATCTCGTTTGGAAAAAAGTGGTGGAGAAGTCCAAAAAGCGAAAGCTAATGCCCAACTGGGAGGGCCCCTACCGAGTTCTCAAGCACCTCGGCTCAGGAAACTACAAATTGGAGAAGCTGGATGGTTCCCCCATTGCTAAAACATTGAACGCAAACAACCTGAAGAAGTTCTATGGATAGTACTCGGTTATCGAAGCCCAATTCATCTCTTTTATGTTGCATTTTCCTTTAAGTTTCAAAGGCAACTTGCTTATGTAATGACAGCACTCCAAGTACGAATGAGAATTTTCTTTTCGTAGCACTACTTGTACCCTTTGCTGTTTAAATTACTTACACTCGGTCCGTTCTTGCCCGGACCGTTTTACACCGACTTTAGGGATATTTTTCTCTCATAGGTGTTACCCTCGGAACAAAATTCCTACCAAGTCGCCGCGGCATCTTCGGTCATTTGGACTACTGGTCACTCGCTTTAAGGATACTCGGCTTCCTACCAAACCCCTTATACCGACTCACCAAAGTCTCTCACTGCTCGAACTCGTTGCATACCGAACCTATGGCCGAGGCCATTTTCCTTCCTGACTTCAGCCTACGTCCCCAAGCAGTAACACCATCTCACGCATCTACTCCTCGCTAGGCTTATTTCCGTTAACAAGCAGGGGCGTGAAAATTCAAAATTCAATAAATACTTGCTTCTGATTCCATACTTCGGTTCCTGCCGACCCTCCTAAAGCAGGGGCTTCAGATCAGGTCACTTTACCCTGAATTAGCATCCTTTTTATGCCTGGAAAAATTCTTCGGTTAATGCTTCGGTTCGACTTGTTTTACAACTCTTCAAATCTCACCGAAGCAGGGGCATCGTCATCCAAGCAGCAAACCAATCATACAAGCATTTCAAAGATAAAATTCAGGAAAAGAAAGCATTCATTCACAAAGCATTATGGGTTTTAACGCCAAACCATAAACTAAAAGGTAGAGCTTCGGTATCAAATATTTACAAACCCTGGAACGGCAAACTCCAAATGTCCGAAGCCGTCCAGTCAACTGACTATTCAAATAAAAGAAAAAAGCATTTCCAAAGACGAGGGATGGAGGTTTCCTACGAATCATCGGGAATAGGGGCTCTAGGGTCAACTTGCTTCTCGAACACTTAAAGCCCTGGGTTCGGCACCTGCTCACTCTCTTCCTCGGGTAGCACGAGCTCTTCGGGAGGTGGCTCAGGCATGGTTCGAAGCTTGAAATTTTCTAGCAGATTAAACTTATTTATCAAGGCTTCGTGGCCGTACCGAAGCCTGTCCAAGAATCGATCTCTAAAGAGCTCGATTTCTATCTCCCGGACTTGTTTCTTATATTCCACTCCGGCTGTGTCCCAGCCTTCATCGTAGCCTTTATTCCTCGGAAACTCAACCTCCCGGGCTTCAGCAACCCTCAGGGTGTTAGCGTCCTCCTCGGCTTTTGTGGCCCTCCCCTCAGCAGCTACCCGTTCCCTGTCGCACCTCTGAAAGTCGGCCAGGTAGAGGTCACAAGTCTCCCTCGCCTCTTTCAGATCATCCTCTCTTTGAGCAAGGGCTTTCTTCAGTCCTTCTATCTCCTGCTCCCGTGCTTTGCATCGGTCATTAACACCAGTGCCCGAGTGCCGGCCTACCAACACAATTAAAAATGATAAAACCCCAACATTCAATCAAAGGGTCAAAGAAAAGTAACTTACTTTCAAAAGTGCTTGTGCTATCTCTCCTGTCAGATCCTCGGTACACCCCTCGACAGCTCGGGCGTCCTTCGAAAGAATGCACGACCGAAGCAGCCCAAACGTCGTCCCAATGTTAGCAGATGCACTGTCGGCGTGATGAATTAGGCGCCCCGCGTAGTGACGAACCTCGGGGGCCCACGGGACCTCCCCCGCCGGAACACGGGTCCCCGTGTCAGTTTCCCCCCTGCTCTCCACATCTCCCTCGTCTCCTCGGACTCCTCCTTCCTCTATCAAAATCGGCTCCCCGCTCCTCCCTTGGCCGAAGTCCGAGCCCTCTTCTCCGGAGGCTCTTGTGGAGAGACCGGGACGACCCTCGAGGTTCCGGCCCCTAGCGAGCCAATAGCGACGCCTGCGCCCCGTCCTCGTGGCCTCTGGCGCCGTAGGTTGAGAACCTCCCTTCCGCGACCGCTCATCTCGTCGCTAAGTCCCGTTCTCTCTGGGGTCTCCCAGTCGATTTCTTCTTGGATTGTGCCTAGGGGACCAGAATCACTCACCTCGTCTTCTAGCGCCCCAGCTCCTCCTCCTCCCCTCCCTTCTCCTCTTCCTCGGCTTCTTCCTCGGCCACATCCTCGTCCCGCTCGAGGAACACCCTGCTGCCTCGGCCTCTTCTTCAAATAGCCGGTATAAGTTGGTTTGTACCCAAGCAGGTCTGGAGCATACCGACTTGTGATAGGAATGGCATATGCAGCTGCTATCCGTGCTCGAACAGCCCTCTCTCGAAGCCCTGCAACAATGCCCTCGGCTGAAAAAGAAGCAATGGAGGAATCAGTGTACGATGAGGTTTTTAAAAAAAAAACAGGCAACATATGTACTAAAAATAAAAAGAGGTTTCTACCGACCAGGAGCCCCGGTTTCGAATTGAACCGTGGTGGCGGTGTCCACGCTCTCCCCGGGTCCAAACATAAAATTTCTGGTAACCGATACGTAAATGCTCGCCCATTCTTCGGAGTCGGGAAGGTGGTCTATAAGGAATGTGTCGTATCCTGTCCTACAGGAAAGGTAATATCGATCGCTCTCTCGGTTAACTCCAACCAAGTACACACCGAAGAGTTCCTCGAGTCCAAACGTAAGGTTGTATTGCATCCTCAGCTCTATGATGCTAGTAATGATCCGGTAGGAGTTCACCATAAGCTGAGAAAAGGTGAAAGAGAGGGCTCGGAGAACCCTTCGGACGAACTGATGAAGGGGGAATCTGACACCCCCCTCGGTGATAGCCATTAGAGGGAAAATCAGTGTTCCCTCCCGATGAGGAAGGTCCTTGAGGTCGCTGTTCGGTAGAATTCGAACGTCAACATCATGAGGAATGCTGTAAACCCTCTTGAATTCAGCATAAGAAGCCGAGGAGCCGTCAAAATATTGGTTCCGATATGGGCATGGCCTCATCGCCCTCCTGCGTCCCCGAACTTCCTTAGGGGCATATCCGCGAATGGACCCGGACCTTGATTCAAGGTATTTGGGGCTTCCATATCTTGGGGATCGAACATTGTCACCTCACGAAGAGCTCTCAAGGTTTCAAGTGGTTCAATATAGTCAATTGGAGTCCGAAAGAATGCTCGGATCCGAAGTGTCTGGCGAATATCCTCGGGAATTTCAATGGGAGAAGAGCCTGAGCTACTGGAACTATCCGAGGAAAGCTCGATAACCATTCGCCCCTACCTAACCAAAGAAAATAATGTAAAAACCCGTTAGCTATATGCTCAGGGAAAATCAAGGTCTAATGCTCGGGACAGAATGGTCGCCACTCCTCGGGATCTTCAGCTATCGGTTCCTACAAAAGCACTTCCCTTTCGGGAAGAATCCTTGGGGTCTAGAAATCTATTCTTGTGTTCTCGGGATGAAGTTTGGTCTCGGGATGAATTTAGGGCTCGGGAAAAACATGAACAACGCCGGAGAAATCCGGCGCCGCCCTAAGCCAAGCGGCGGCGAGCGGTTGCTCAACTGAAATGCACACAAAAAGCGACGAGAAACTTGGAAAAAATGGTCGAAACATGAAGATTAAAGCAAGGAGATCGATATACCTCAAATTCGTATGAAAGCCCTCAACCAAAATGCTCAAAATCTCGATCAGAAGGCGGAAGGCGACGGCAGCGGCAATTCGACTTCAAAATCAGAAGAGTTCTCTCATTCCCACTTCCTTTTCTTTTTTATATACTCGGATGGTTTAAGGGGCTGCGCGGGAAACGAAGCATCGTGCGCCGAGTCGGTGGATCTCTGACGCGTGGCACCATCTGACGGACAGGATCGAAAGTTCTGCACCGAGGTCAGAACGCTGCATCGCCGGGCCATTAGGTTTTTGACGCGTGTCACTGAAAGGACGGTCCGTACCAATCAACTGGTATTGCACGTGTCGAGACAGCTATTGACTCCATATACCTCGGCGATGATCGACACGTGGCATCGAAAACTGGGGGTGACGCTCCGATAATTTTCGATGTCGCTTCTCTCTTCGGCGACTTATGTATTGGAAGTCGAAGCATGATAGTTCACGGACAAGATTAACTCCCTAAAGCAAAGAGTCGATGCATCAGGAAGTTAAGGGGCTATTATGGTGGCTTCGGTACCAAGCTAGGTAATGGTGCTAAGTACCGTTAGCCGAGGTCTCGTGAGGATCCGACCCGTAGGTCAGTGCACATGGACTGTGATGTGTTGGTTCGGTTAAGCGCTCGGTAATGATCCCTCAGTGCCAACCTCGGTAAACTGCCAACAACACGAATTACAATTGCGTAGACGTTCGCACGAAGTTCACGCAAGAAGAGTTTGTTATGCCAGAAGGTATCAAAAGAAGATACGTGGCAGATGCCATCATTATGGTCAGATCTGATCATGTGCTCCGTAACCGTTTCCACTCCTGTTATCACATATGACGTCACCCGAGACGGTTACCCGAGCGTATCTTCCACGCGCTAGCTTGGAGGGCAAGCAAACCTAGGTCTATAAATACAAAGGGATACTCGCCTTTGAGAGGTATGCCATTCTTCCCTAACCCTAGATCTATATTCCCCCCTGAGGTCTTACTTGATCGTCGGAGGGTCACTGGGCTAATCCAGCCCTAGTGACTTGTCGCAGGTCTAGAGGCAAGGGAACGGAGCAGCGGAGGAGGAATATTAATTCAAGTCAAGGTCCCGTTAAATCGTACCCTTACAAAATCATATGATACTTACACTAGTACTTTTATGCAGACTTGACTGCGGCATCGTGACTTGCCTTGTGATTGACTGCATCATCAACAACAAGGACATTCCATCAGAGGTCAACAGCAAAGATGTCCGGAGGTATCAGGCGTATATCCTTCAAAGGCTACTCAACGATGGAACAAATTTCTACGACTTGAAGACTGATTATGCCTCATTACGCAAATGACTGAGAATTTTATTCCAATATTTTTTGTTTGGTTTTCATTTGATGTCATGGAATATTGTGATTAATGGATATCCCATCACTAGGCATATTGATAGGCGCCTAAATGTTCACGTTAGCTCCCCTTAATTTATTCTTGTTAAGTCTATTTATATTATTTCTTGGACGTTAGTAATGATTTCTTGTGATTGTAGGGTATTGGAGACTTTGATACAAAATGAAGTTTAAAGTTGGATTTTACTCAAGCCTGTGATCAAATTAATCAAGAGATGGGCCAAGCTTACGATGGATAACGGAAGCGAGAAACACCGGATTTAATTCCCACCTAAGAGGGAACTGCTGGTAACAATTGAGGAGGGGCTAGGTTAATTGGGTTGTCATAATCTTATTAAAGGCTTTGGCTGATAATTGAATTTAACAAGGGGGCCCCACCATGTGAATTTTGGAAATGAGAAGTGAGTTGGTGGAAAGAGGACAACACATATATATATATATATATATATATATATATATATATATATATATATAAAAAGAAAAGAGCAAAAGGGTTTGGGGGATCTTCGATACAACAGCCGCTGTTAATACGAGAGAACAGGCCTTCGGCTCCCATGGTTGGCTAACTCCATTCCCTAGGGAGAAGATGAAGTACCGTGCCAAGTAACTTTGTACATGTATAGATTTAGGTTTTAATATTCAGATCGATTGTTTAACTAGAACTCGTTTCAGTTTTGTGGACCGATTTTAATACTTTCAATCTGTTCCGTATTTATATTCGCGGTTTTCAAATACGAAGTTAAACAATGGTGTTCTTTGATTATGGTTGGAGTTCTGAGATAGATTATGCTCGTAAGATGGATCGTGCCGTTAGGCGGCCAGATCGGGCTAGTGAGATGGTCTGTGCTATGGGATAGTCTGTCTTTTAACAACTCAATTATCTTCTTGACGATTATCGGAATGGATTGCATGCTCTAATGATAGTCTTTAATGATTCGAATGTAAACCTAGCCTATGCATATCGTTGTTACATGGTCAGGATGGATTCAAAACCCTAAGTCTTTTTCTCATCAGTTTTCAAATCAAATAATTAGTAGCTTTCTTAATTAATTAGTTTTCTGAAATCAAACAACTCAAATTTTTTTCCTCCGAATTAATCTAGAAATCAATCGAAATTATAGTAACTTAGCCATACTGTCCCTATGGATCGACACTCAGTCTTGACTAAAGCTGGACAACATACACGAAATACGATAACACGACACAAACCGAACACGAAGTTAGCGGGTTAGGGTTGAACATTTCTGACACAAAACACGAAAATGACACGACTCGAGAACATGAATTCTAAATGGGGTCGGGTTTGGGTTGAACACATGAGACACGAAATTGACACGACCAATACGGTTACTAATTTGTGTCACCCATTAACATGAACATATATATATATATATATATATATATATATATATAATATGGTATATATGTAATTCTATATAGAGTTAGGCAACGGACACGATAACACGACACTTACTGGACACGAAGTTAACAGGTTAGTGTTGAGCATTCTGACATGAAACACGAAAATGACAAGACTCGAGAAACACGAATTCTAAATGGGTCGGGTTCGGGTTGGGTGGTTTGTGACACGAACCCAACTGACACGACACGAACACGACCTGTTACCCAAGTCTAGTCTTGACCACTATTCTACGGACTAGTAGTTAACTCCAAGTTTTTATAAATTTATTTTTGACACGGAACGACGCAGTCAAATTTTGGCGCCGTTGCCGGGGACAGTTTGCACAGTTACATTATTTCGATTAGTTTTTATTTTAGTTCTTAGTTAGCATTTTTTTTATTGTTTTTATTATTTTGTATTAGTTTTTCTGGGGCAGGATTATTGACTTCAAAAGAAAAGAAAAACGAAAGCTGGCAATTGCTTTTGTGGGGGAGGAAATTCTATTCATTACGAGAACTTTTAACAAAGCGCTATAAGTTTTTTTTTTTTACTTGCATAAGTTGAGAGGCTTGCACTAGGGGTTTTTTTTTATTTGAATTTTTTTCTTGTTTTTGTCTCCTTTAAAAAAATCAAAATACCAAAAAAAAAGATGGTTTATTTTGCAAGTTGCTATGGAGGGTATGAAAATCAATTTGATCAGCCAGTGTCAACTTTACCCAATTATTGGCAACATGTGCTAGATGATACTGTTCCTAAATTTTATGGTATAGATGGAGAAAATCTGTACTTACATCTCGACAAACATGAGGAGATTTGTGATGATGATGAAGTGGCTCTGTCTAAATTGTTTCCTTTGTCTCTAAGGAATGGTCCTAAGCATTGGTTTCATTCTTTAAGCCAAGAATCAATTCGTAGTTGTGGAGACATATATACACAATTTACCAAAAGGTTCTCCCCTTGGCACGAAACTCATATGCTATTACGCAAAATCTCAAATTTTCATCAACTACAAGGTGAGTCTTTTTCTCAATGTTGGTGGCGGTTTAAAGGTTCACTATTCAGTTGGTCACAACATACTTGTGATTTTAGGCGCATTCTTCATTTTTCTTATGACAATATAAATTTTGAGACACGTCAAATTCTGGATAAGAGGGGTGATTATGAAATTTTGGATAAGGATGCAGAAGAGATTGAGGCCTATTTTGATCGATTAGCTGATTCTCTTTCTTGCAATCTAGTTGAAAAATTCGAAGTGAATAATTCTTGTGCATTGGAAGATGAAACAACAGAGCCACTTGTAACTAGTGAAATAGGTGATTCAGGCGATAAACCTAAAGTGCAACAATCTTCTCTAGAGCATTCTAGAACAATTGATGCGACTCTTGAGGAGTCGTTGCCAATAATTGTGCAAAGTCCACTTGATCTTGAGAATCAAATATCCCCTATCATAGATGATGTCATCACTCTTATTGAGAATCCACCATTACAAAAGCTTATCGAACAAATTGATTTTCTTGGTGTTGATCTTTTTGATGTGGCTTACCACCCATTTCTATTGAAACTCATCAACAGCTTAAAAATTAATTTGGTTTGGAATATGCACTTGGTGGAATTTAAATTTCAAATGCGGCTAAGGCAATTGAGATACTTTAAGTATTTGATTTTGTGGCATGGTCGCGTACAATTTTTAACGGAGTGCTTGGAGTGGTATGATTTTAATGTTTGTTGCTCTTCATAGTTTGATAAATGTTTGGATTTTCCGTGATGGGAGTAAATGGCATTATCTTTATGTATAGTTTTTCTTTTTGTTTTGTTTTTTTTATATATTTCTTTTTCTCTCTTTCTTAGATTAGTTTTTTTATTTTTATTTCTTCTTTTTGTTGTGAGGACTAACATTGCAGGACGCTTTCATTCAAGTTGGGGGGTATTCCCCCGCTCTATTATTTTCTGCGTAGTTCTCTGTTGCGAGGTGATACATTTCCCTTCTTTTTCTTTTATGTCCTATATTTTTGTTCTTTTGCATTCAATGAGAACATCGAATGGTTTAAGTTGGGAGGAGGAATTACTTTAGTAGTTTATTTTTCCTTAGACTCTTACAAATCTAAAAAACAAAAATGAAAGATTTTGAAAATCTAAAAAATAGTGGGACCCCTTTTGCATGCAATTTGGAACTTGTTTTGATTACTTGTTGGATAATTGAGTAGAGTTGTGTTGCCTATTGTAATGATATTTGTTTTGGCATCGTAGTTTCTCTTGCTAGCTTGTCTTAAGAAGTTGATCATGACGCTCTTGTTTTGCACTCTTTCACATCAAGTTTACTTGGGCCTTGACCACTTGTGAGTTGTGACTTGACCAATCTTGATGGCTAATTTAGTGGAGACTTATGCCCTAGTGAGCTTTCGTGCCTATCTTTTATTGGAGTGGTGTCACTTTAACTCTTAGTTTGTCATAGAAAGAGTCTATTTGTTGTGGTCTCATTATTCTTGATTGCTGAGTGTTGAAATTTGAATGCATAACAATATCTCTTGAATTTTGGTTAGTCACATGGATGTTACACCCCTGGGAGAGGATTATAGGCATTTTCTTGATGTTTGAGCCGGTTCGTTCCTTTGTTTTTAGATTCATCCCTTGCGATCCACTTTGCGCCTTACACACTTAGCCTTTTCTTGGTTAGCTCCACCTTCCATATTGCGTTTGGAGAAAGACAAAAATGTGAAGGTATAATTTTTGGGTAGATGGAGAAAATTTGTGCTTAAATTTGTGATGTGCCTACAAGAAAAAAAATAACACAACAGAAAAAAATGAAGAAAAAGAGAAGAAAGGGGCACCACTATATTTGAAAAGGAGAAATCATACTTTATGGTTGGAAAAATGCTGAAAGGTTAGAAGGAGAGAGAAGGTGGAGTTGAAAAGGTGAAATAAAATTGGGCGCACATTGTTAAATTAGCCCTAAGTTCTTTGCCTATTCTTGGATATTATTTTACCCTAACCTTGAAATATTTTTCCTCACCCAACAATACTACCGAAATTAAAGTCCTATTTGATCCTTGGGGTGATGGGAAGTGGATTAATGGATGTGAGATTGAGTTCCAATGCTTTATGGTTCGTTCATGAGACCATGTGTCCAATAAAGCGTTCTTTTCGTGTTATAGTGTGCGAGTGTTTTGCTTTCATTTATATAACTTCTGACCACACACTTGAGAGTTCATAACATGCACCCTGTTTCGAGTGATTTTCTTTGTGAGTGCATGACACGATGAGGATTGAAAATCGAGACTCGGTCCGGAGAGAGTGGTTAGTCATTGCACACTTGTGGTTGAGGCCCGTATCCACACACATGCTATGCTTGGATACCATGATTTATTTCTTGACTTGATAGCGTTTGAAACTATTTGCGGCTTGTTATATCTTTGTGGTAGCTATGCATTCTTTGCTTGATGGACCATTGAGTTGCATGACGGGTTTCAGGTTCCATGTGGAAGGGTTCCTTGTGTTTTGTGGGTGATCACTGTTGAAATCCCTCACGAGACTTCACTCGTCCTACCGGGGCCACCTGGGGGTTTAAAAGAACTATCCATTTTAATTTATTTTCATTAGGTGCATTTGTTTTGTTTTGCTAGGGACTAGCAAAGTGTAAGTTGGGGGGGGGGGGGGGGGGGGGGGGGGGCCCCAGGGGGCCCCAAATGTTCGCGTTAAGTCCCCTTAATTTATTCTTGTTAAGTCCTTTTATATTTTTACTTATACGTTAGTAATGATTTCTTGTGATTGTAGGGTATTTGGAGACTTTGATACAAAATGAAGTTTAAAGTTAGATTTTACTCAAGCTTGTGATCAAATTAATCAAGACATGGGCCAAGCTTATGATGGATAACGGAAGCGAGAAGCACCAGATTTAATTCCCACCTAAGAGGGAAATGCTGGTAACAATTGAGGAGGGGCCAGGTTAATTGGGTTGCCATAATCTTATCAAAAGCTATGGCTGGTAATTGAATTTAACAAAGGGGGCCCACCATGTGAATTTTTGAAACGAGAAGTGAGTCGGCTGGAAAGAGGACAACACAACACATATATATATAAAGAAAAGAGCAGAAGGGTTTGGGGGGTCTTCGATACAACAGACGCGGTTACTACGAAAGAACCGGTGTAGACACCCAATTTGGCCTAACGATTATTTCAAGTCCCACCTTGGGGACCATCCCGATGATGAATGGATACAGTGATTGCTGATTGACTTCTCGTGAACGTTAGGACTTTTGGTGAGTACTTTTAGCCACTTAGAGGACCCAATTCAGAGCCAAATAGCCTTTCAGATATAAATACAACATCCTAGGAAAATACATCTATCAGCCGTAAGATCGATTCCTCGGCCACCAGATCCATTCTTCAGCCACCAGATCTATTCTGCGGCCACCAGATCCATTCTTCAGCCACCAGGTCCATTCCTCAGCCACTAGATCCATTCCTCGGCCGCTAAATCAATTCCTCGGCCGCCAAATCCATTCCTCAGCTGCCAGATCGTCTTTTTCCAGAATTCTAGAATGTTCTGTCAGTTGTTTGATCGACGCACCAAAACCCTAACAGCCTTTTTCTGATTCTTTAGGGCTACAAAAGCAGATTCAATCCGAGATCTTGTTACCCTAAACTACCTTATTGATTCACGCCATTTGATTGGCCGGAGTGAGTCACCAATTGCCTATATAAAGGGTCCTTAGGGTTCCGAAATTAATATGCTCATACACCCTCTCTAGCTACGAAAATATGCAAATATACGCTCTCACATCCCCTCTACAAAAGCCTTAACCTCCCGAAGGCAGCCACGATCCAACGATCCAAACCCCGAAGTTCAAACCCTAATCCTAGGGTTTCGAGAAGAAGATCAGTCAATCACCCTCAATCCGAAGCAATCAAACACTGAGGGATCAAGGTGGTGAGGCCCAGGGGCCTATGGTTTGATTCATCTTCTGTTGTTATACTTTAATCGTAGTACTTTAATTCTTGATTAACTCTTTGTTCTGGTGTGAGGAAGAATATCGACTGGAGAATCAATCATTCGGCCGATACATCGATCCAGTGGAATTCCTCGGCCGTGGCATCAATTCACCGGCCGATGGATCTATTTGCTGGGATATATTTGTTTTCTGCTTATTCTGATGCATGTTTTCAATTATTGTACTGGCTCACCTTATCAACTGTTAAAGGCTAAAAAGCAGATTATGTGTTAGAATTAAATAAAGCAAATATACATTGTATGTCGAACAATTATGGGCCAGTCTCACGACTGGGCAAAGAGGGGTACCTAACACCTTCCTCTTATTGTACTCTTGGCTCCCGAACCCGGAATCTCTATCTATTTTTCCTAGTTTTAATAAACTAGGTGGCGACTCTATTTTGATGATAACCGTTATCGTGTAGTGATGTTCCTAGCCATAAGAATATCCACGATCTTGGTTTATGAAGTGGAACCAAACAAGCGTGATCAATCGTATGGTGATGCCCTGTTTGGGAGGTGTCTATAGTTTTTGGCGACTCTGCTAGAAATTTAAGAGCCATAACCAAAAAGTTCAATATGAAATTAATATTATTTAATTCTTTTTCATATGCATTGAGCGGGCAACCCATGTTGACTTCACCTAATATCTTGGCAATTCATGGGCTATGTTAGGGGTTCCAGCAAACTCCTAACGGAGCACCTTTTGAGACTACCCGAAACCTTGCATATTGTAGAAAGCGTAGAACTCTTTCCAAACTAGGACAGGAAATCCCAAGCAGGTTAGGACTATGTGTTGCATTATATCTCAAACTCTTGTTTGATTCAATGATTATCACTTTGTAGAGTTTTAATTGTTGTAGAAGATGAATTTCATGCTCATTTTATTAAGAGTTTGTATGAAGTCTATCTCTCTTGAGATGAAGAAAAGTCTTTGCATAACTCTATCTCTCTTTGAGATAAATTTTGACTTGTGAGAGATTGCCACATTCCTCAACTGTTAGGAGTTCTTAAAAAAAAATGTCTTCTTTTTCCTCTAGGATTTATAAATATCTTTCTTTGTTTTTTTCTTAATCCTTACTAGGATCTTTCCAAAAAAAAAAAAAAGAATCTTTCTTTTTTTTAGATTTCATTCATTTCTCTCTTCCTTACTAGGATCTTTTCTATAAAAAAAAGAGAGAGTCTTTCATTTTTCCTCTAGGTTTTACAAATTTCTTTCTTTCTTTATTTTCGCCAGCATCTTAAAAAAAAAAAAAAAGAGATCGAGAAAAAGGAAAAAGGAAAAGTGGGGGTTTTGTCAATTTTGTATCTTGCATGACACATTATATATATGATCTCTTGATCAAATAATTGTTGCATGATTGTCTGTTGTAGTACATTGATCACATAACTTCACAGTATGTTGTTCAAACACTTGGTTGCATGCATAGTAAATGGGTCATCATATTAGGGGCAACTTGCATTTTAGGGGGCAATAGGCATAGGTGCACTGCACGATCACGTGATTCTGGACATCTCAACCTGAGCGTAACTAAGTTCTTGCTTTCCTAAATTTTGGGTATGGTCTTAGACGTGACAATGATGGCTGACAAGAAGATTGAAGCTCTGGCCGCTAAAGTTAATGTATTGGCTGAATCAGTGGCTACCCTAGCCACCATTGTTCACAATTTGCAAGGAAGTCCTCCACAAGCTCCACCTCCACCTCCCCCTGCTAGATGGACGAAGAAAGCAATTCAAACAGAAATTGATTTTGCCAAGGAAAGGCAAGGAAGAACAATGATAAACCTGCAGCCTCAACATGTGGAACAAATCAAGGAAGAAATCTCCCAACCAAAAAGAAGCCTTCCCAATCATACCGTTGCCACCAATGTCAATCCATCCCAACACACCCCTGCTCACCAGAACCCCACTTCCAGAAATCCCAAACATCGTGCACTCCGCCACCGCTGAAATCTTAACTCATCCCCATCTCAAGCCCTAGCTACTCTGATAGAACAAGGACTTCTCAAACCTTTAGAAACTTAGTCACCCCGCCCACCATTTGGCCCAAACTATGATCCTATGAAGCATTGTGCCTACCATCATATTTTTTGGGATGAAACTGATCATTGCATCCAATTGCAACATGATATATCCAACAACTCATTGATTAAGGGGTGTTCTGATCAAGCCAAGTTGAATGTTTGAGCGGCAACAGCCAAGTCTATCACATCTTTGTCTGATTGTTGAGTCAATATTTTTTTTAAGCTTTTTTTTACAATCTGAGTCTTGAGTTTATTTTCGTTTAGGAATTTGAGTCTTGAGTTTATTGTCTCTTAAAATTAAAGTAATTTTGTTCATCAAGCTTTTTGACCAATTTTTTGCACTCAGCATGAAATGTGAATCTCCTTAGACATGAACTACGAATGGCCTGATTCTCTTAAGAGATACGTAGGCACCTTAGGGTCGGCCACATTTTTGAAAATGTTTTCTCTCGTGCTTACTTGCTACCATGAAATACTCATGATAACATCAAGTGTTGAAAACAATCCTCAAGGGTTTCAAAGTAATCTCATAATATCGCTTGAAACACATCATAAATCACTCGAGTTGTCAAATGCAAAGAATGAGTTATGACCCATGTCATTCATGTTGAGTTGAGGGGCAGCTGAAAACATTTGTGTGCTCTTATGGAGCCGCTCTTTGGAGAAACATGTTGTTGAAGATAGAAAGGAAAAAAATGAGCTCGCTAGATTGAAAACCCTCAAGGGCAGTCTAGGAAAAAGTTACAGCAAAAAATAAAAATAAAAATTTAGCCATGTCTCCATGCACCCACTTTGAGTCTCAAGACTTGTCCTCGATTTTGAAGAACCACTTGGTAAAACATCAAAACCTCTTAATCTCTTGGTTAGGATTCTAGTTGCTCTGTCACGTGATTCAAAATGAAGAAAGGCAATCATTTCTCTATCCAAACACTTATCCCTTGCTTGCCACATTGAGCCTCTGAATAGTTTCTTTCAAATAAAGCCTGCTAGACAGCCATCCCCCATACTGGGGTAGATAAAAATGCAATGAGAGATGACTACAAAACGGAAAGTAAGCATCCCGTCACACAATGGGGTTTTGAAAGAAGAAAAGAAAAACATCATCCCTTCCAATCTAAATGCAGGGGGCATTTTGAAGAAACATCTCCCTCTCATACAAAATAGAGCGATTAGATGGCTACTAGCCTTTGGAACCCAAGCATGAGTAGAAAGTATGTTTGAGCCGTTATATCCCTTCCTTTCTTAAGCCAACACCCTAACCTACAATATGGTCCATAATAAAGTCCTATTGGATTGAAGAGCGTGACTTAGCAACATGGTCCTAGATACTAGGGGCATAACCAATGTGGAAGGTTGCTCGCAATGGTCACTTATCAATCCAACTCAAAGTAGTCAATTCACCCTAAAGCAGTAAACTCGCTAGGGTCATGTGTTCGTGGAACAGTTTTGCATCTCTTGACGATTTAATGATTTGAATGTGAATCATGTAGGTAAAATGATGTGGTTTTGAAATCCTCAAAGAGAAACTTTCAAAATTGATTTTATCCTAAGCATTTTTGACACAGCAATACAAGCACAATTACTTATTTGCAAATTTTCACGGAGATAACATGGGTTTCACATTTCATGAAGAGTGTAGCTAGAAGGCCCCTTGGCCATACAGTGTGTTAGCAGCGTCGCTGGAGTGTTGCAATCTTTTAAGTCTCTTGGGTCACATCGTCTACTTTGTCATAGTCATTTGGCTAGTATAGAGTTTGTTGTTGTCTTATGGTGTAGGAGAAGCACTAGCTTGAGTACGCGAAAGTTGAGATGTCCCAAAATACTTGTTTGCATATCACCACAATCACGTAGTTGCTTGATGTATAATTTAGGCAGTTGCATTGGCCTCTTGGCCCGCACCGTTGATTTGTTTACATAAGCACCTCACTGTTTAGTTTTATCTAGACATTTCCCTGGGCCTCTTTGGCCCGCCCATTTGATTCACTTTCATGTCATTGTGGTTATTTGGTCTTGCATTGGACTCTTAATCTAATACTTGATTTTTGTCTACACAACTACATGTTGCTTGCATTATGAATGTGTTTGATTATCTGTTGGTGTGACGCCTTTTGGCTCTGAAGAGAAAAAAATAGGTGCTATCTCTTGATACATTAGGTCTCTCGGCCACTATGCCTCTTGGCATTGCATCTCTCGATGTATTGGATCTCTCGACCACTATGCCTCTAGGCATTGCATCTCTCGATGTATTAGGTCTCTTGACCTATATACCTCTCGGTGTTGTGTCCCTTGACGCCTGAGTCTCTTGACCTACATGCCTCATGGCCTTGCATCTCTTAATATGTTGTGTCTCTCGACATGTTGCACCTCTTGGCCCCTAAATGTAGTATTGTGCTGTACTGCGTCTCTTGACGTATTTTTCTCCTTGGCATCCTTTAATGTGGTATGACCTATTTTACTCTAAGCATTCTATTAACAAAATAATGTCCACATACCTCTTACACCGTTGTGTCTTGAATAATATAGCTTGCAGTGGTTGATGTTTTTGTTGCATGTCACTTGACATAAGCTAATCACATGTCCAACGATTTGAAGCATGAGGTGTAATAGAATAAGTTTTACATTCTAAATTCCAAATAGAGTGCACAGAAGTCAAAATTACGTCTCTCGTCTTGTACGCCTCATGGCGTTGTATCTCTTGATGATTTATGTTTGTGAGTCACTAGACTTATTTGGCCTGAGCATTCCCTTGAATGAAACCTAGTGCTACACTCATAGGATTCACTAGTTGAATGCATTTTGCTATCAAATATACCCTGTGTTTGCATTTGAAACAGGTTACAACCCTCATGACTATAACCGGCTCTGCACCTCGGTTCTTTCACCTCTAGCTGCTGGCCTTGTGCCCCCCATATCTCAAAATCGGCGCCCGATTATCTTTAGCAAATGGTTAGGATTCCACACAATTACATCAATTCCTTCTAGCTCATTCGCAAACATAGGCTATTCTATCGAGCTCCACTCAGTCAAAGTAAGGATGATCAGGAAAAGCAAACGACTCATCTGCTATGTATTGATCTACCCTAAAATTCTGAAGATGCCCTCCGCAAAATTTTCCTAACAGCCCCGCGCTCCTTCAACTACTCTCCACCAAAATCCTGGCCTAGCCTAGGTACGTCGCACTCCGGCTCTTTAAGCCTGAAGGTACGTCTTCTGTCTCTAACCCTCTAAACTTTTTCTTTATTGCCTCCGAACTACGGTTGGTCAAAGTTTCTCTGGTGGAATACGTAGGCAGCCTCCTGGCCCGACCATAACAAAAATCTTTTTCAAAAAACCCTTGGAATAGTTGTTGGACTAAATTGAGTTGCTTTTACAACTTTGACTCTTACTTAAACATGTCTCGCGATCCGTCTAAGTTCAGTCAAAGAGGGGCATCTGTAGACACCCCAATTTAGCCTAACGATTATTTCAAGTCCTACCTTGGGGACCATCTCGATGATGAATGGATACAGTGATTGCTGATTGACTTCTCGTGAACCTTAGGACTTTTAGTGAGTACTTTTAGCCACTGAGAGGACCCAATTCAGAGCCAAATAGCCTTTCAGACAGAAATACAACATCCTACGAAAATACATCTATCAGCCGTAAGATCGATTCCTCGGCCACCAGATCCATTCCTCGGCCGCCAAATCAATTCCTCGGCCACCAGATTGTCTTTTTTCAGAATTCTAGAATGTTCTGTCAGTCGTTTGATCGAAGCACCAAAACCCTAGTAGCCATTTTCCGATTCTTTAGGGCTACAAAAGTAGATTCAATCAGAGATCTTGTTACCCTAAACTACCTTATTGATTCACGCAATTTGATTGGCCAGAGTGAGTCACCAATTGCCTATATAAAGGATCCTTAGGGTTCTGAAATTAATATGTTCGTACACCCTCTCTAGCCACGAAACTCTGAAAATATACTCTCTCACATCCCCTCTACGAAAGCCCTAACCTCCCGAAGGCAGCCACGATTCAACTATCTAAAACCTGAAGTTCAAACCCTAATCCTAGGGTTTCGAGAAGAAGATCAGTCAATCACCCTCAATCCGAAGTAATCAAGCATTGAGGGATCAAGGTGGTGAGGCCCAAGGGCCTATGGTTTGATTCATCTTCTGTTTTTATACTTTAATCATAGTATTTTTATTCCTGATTAACTCTTTGTTCTGGTGTGAGGAAGAACATCGGCTGAAGAATCAATCATTCGGCCGATACATCAATCCAGTGGAATTCCACGGCCGTGACTTCAATTCACCGGCCTAGGGATCTATTTGCTGGGACATATTCGTTTTCTGCTTATTCTGATGCATGCTTTTAATTATCGTATTGGCTCACCTTGTCAACTGTTAAAGGCTAAAAAGCAGATTATGTGTTAGAATTAAATAAAGCAAATATACATTGTATGTCGAACGATTATGGGCCAGTCTCACAACTGGGGCAAAGAGGGGTGCCTAACACCTTCCCCTTATTGTACTCTTGGCTCCCGAACCCAGAATCTCTATCTATTTTTCCTAGTTTTAATAAACTAGGTGGCGACTCTATTTTGATTATAACCATTATCGTGTGGCGATGTTCCTAGCCATGGGAATATCCACGATCTTGGTTTATGAAGTGGAACCAAACAAGCGTGATCAATCTGTATGGCGATGCCCCGTTTGGGAGGTGTCTACAACTTGCCTTCGGCTCCCATGGCCGGCTAACTCCATTCCCTAGGGAGACGATGAAGTATCGTGCCAAGAAACTTTGTATATGTATAGGTTTAGGTTTTAATATTCGGATCGATTGTTTAACTAGAACTCGTTTCAGTTTTATGGAATGATTTACTTTCAATCTGTTCCGTATTTATATTCGCGGTGTTCAAATACAGAGTTAAACAATGGTACTCTTTGATTGTGGTTGGAGTTCTGAGATAGGTTATGCTCGTAAGACGGATCGTGCCGTTAGGCAGCTAGATCGAGCTAGTGAGACGGTCCATGCTATGGGATAGTCTATATTTTTTAACAACTCAATTATCTTCTTGACGATTATCTGAAGGGATTGCATGCTCTAACGATAGTCTTTAATGATTCGAATGTTATACCTAGCCTATCCATATCGTTGTTACGTGGTCGGGGTGGATTCGAAACCCTATGTCTTTTTCTCATCAATTTTCAAATCAAATAATTAGTAGCTTTCTTAATTAATTAGTTTTCTGAAATCAAACAACTCAAATCTTTTTCCTCCGAATTAATCTAGAAATCAATCGAAATTATAGTGACTTAGCCATACTGTCCCTATGGATCGACACTCGGTCTTGACCACTATTCTACAGAGTAGTAGTTAACTCCAAGTTTTTATAAATTTATTATTGACACGGAACGACGCAGTCACATATGGAAGAAGGATTGAAGTTGTGATGTCCTAGTACTTTATTTTGTACAGCTTATCGATTAGGTTGGAATTTTATTGTGGTCTATGTTCAATGGCTAATGCAATATGAAACTTTGCTTATTATGTCTTGAAATTTTTGCTAGTGGTGGTGTGTTTTATAAATATGTTAGTTGATTTTTCCCTTTTTAGAATATGCTTAGTATGGAATCTGATGGTGGTGTGATGTTGGTGTTTGGTTCAGTTCAATGGATAAGCTGTTATTATTCCATAGACTAAAACTAGTGAGATGTCACTACTTTTGTTTACGTACAGTTCTTTAAACCTACGATACTAATCAATAGAAACTTGTAAAATAGCAGTTTTGCCCCACCACACACAATAGATAATAGCATAAAAATAGATACAACCAAAGTACAAGTATAAAAGGTGCAAGGGCCGAGGAATTCGAAACATGGGCGAGTGTAGGAATGTAATATACAAATGGTTGGCTGATTATCTACTTTGTCCAACCAAATACTGGACATGAGCGGGGGTAGTCAACATGTGCAGGGTACGAGGAAGTAGAGAGAGAAGGGGTGGTGTAATGAGAGATAGGGTGGACGGAGGGGCAAATGGGAGTGGATGTAAATTTGGAAGATGAGAGGGCAGGGTTGGGGTTTAAGAGGAGAGATAAAGTGAACGGTAAGAAGAGGTCTTGAGGTCTAGTCAGAAGCATTGCAGGCGTTTGGTGAAGGAGTGATCGACCATCCAGAATTCCCCTTTCAAAAGCTAAAATTTCTAGTGAGTTGTCACTATTTTGTTTTAAACAAAACTAGTTTGTATACTAATCAACCGAAGTCCACTTCATATACCAAATTTCGATCTCCTTTGTTCTCAGTTACTCATCAAATGGCACCCTGCCTATCAACCATCCAAAATTTCCCTCCCAAAAGCGAAAAACCAGAGTCAGTGAGTCTTCACTATTTTGTTTTAAACAAAACCTGTTTGTATATTAATCGACAAAAGTCCACTTCATATAACAAATTTAGATCTCCTTTGTTTCAGTTACTCATCAAATGGCACCCTACCTATCAACCATCCAGAATTTTCCTTCCAAAAATGAAAACCCAAAGTTAGCGAGTCTTCAATTCTTCAAAGGCTTTCTCAAACACGTCACTCCAAACGAAATGAGTCCCTTTACGTGTCAATTTAGTCATCGGAGCCGCTAGGCGAGAGAAATCAAGTACGACACGATGATAATACCCGGCCAAGCCCAAGAAACTACGAATCTCGAACACATTCTTTGGTCATTGCCAATTCATAACGGACTCTATCTTTCCCGGATCAATGGACACCCCATCCTTCGATACAACGTGACCCAAAAATTTGACTTCGGACAACCAAAATTCACATTTGCTAAGTTTGGCATACAAACAATGTTCTCTCAAGAGTTCAAGAACGATAGAAAGGTGAGTTTGGTGTTCCTCCTCCGAAGGTGAGAAGGATATCGTCCACGAAAACAACTACAAAATGATCGAGATAAACACGAAAGATGCGGTTCGTCAAATCCATGAAAGTTGCCGGCGCATTTGTCAATCCAAAGGGCATAACAACGAACTCGTAGTGGCCATACCGAGTACAAAAAGCGGTCTTAGGAATGTCTTCCCTCCGAACCCTCAACTGGTGATAACCGAAACTTAAGTCGATCTTAGAGAAACAAGTTGCGCCTCGAAGTTGATCAAACAAGTCGTCGATTCTAGGCATTGGATATTTGTTCTTAATGGTGACGCGGTTTAACTTACGATAATCAATACATAGACGAAGCGACCCATCTTTCTTTTGGGCGAACAAGAACGGTGCTCCCCACGGTGACGTACTCGGACAAATAAACCCCAAATCCTTTAATTCTTGCAACTGAACCTTCAATTCCCTCAATTCGGCGGGTGCAAAGCGATAAGGAGGTATGGAGGTAGGAGCGGTACCAGGAAGTAAGTCGATAGTGAATTCAATCTCTCTCTCGGGTGGTAAACCGGGTAACTCCTTTGGAAACACGTCCGGAAAATCACAAACAACAAAAGGTAGCTCCCCACGCGCGGACACATCCTCATCTAACGCCAAACTCGCTAATATGGCATACATTGACTCATGCTCCCAAGACTCATACAGATATGGTTCTATCGGTTCCTGACGCTCCCCGAAGAACTCGAAACAAGAACCCCCAGGCGGACAAATACGGACCCGATGCTTGAAGCAATCTATAATAGCATGGAACGTCGACAGCCAATCCATTCCCATAATAAGGTCAAACCCGACATATTCAGCACAATAAAATCAAAAGTAAAACGACAATCTTGAATAATAAGCTCACAATCCCAGCAAATGAGATTTAATGGCGACCTACTTCCTATAGGTGTGTCCACAAACAATGGAGGACTAATACTCTTGATTTCCAATTCCAAAGCACAAGCAAAAGATGCAGCAATAAAAGAATGCAATGCTCTAGAATTGAATAATACTCTAGCGAAGGAGTTAAACAAGAGAAATGTACCCCTCACAACCGATGTTTCCGGGGCCTGAGAAGTGACAAAAGGTGGTGGAGGCAGAAAAGCAGAAGTGATAGCAAAAGCCCTCCCTTGAGTAGTCTAACCTTGAGCATGTCCACCTCGATGACCGGAACCCTGAGTAGGTGTAGATGAACTAGCTCCCCTCTCAACCTGAGATCCCTGAACTGAAGTGGTTTGACGGAAATGAGGCTGTTGTTGCCTCTGATTACCCCGAAAAGATTGCCGATTAAAACTCTGTCCACCCCTTGGTTGTTGCATCGAACCAGACTCGCTACGTGCCCCTTCCCCACGCGGGCAATTCCTAGCAAAATGACCGGTTTTCCCACAAGTGAAGCATGTTCCCAAAATACGCGGACACTGGGCGCGAATGTGCCCCACTTGACCACACTCATGGCATACAATTGAGGGTCTATTTGAAACTCCCCGAGTCCCAAACGAAGAAGAAGGTGGAGGCCTAAAATTTGACGGACCCTACGAAGTCAACATTTGATCCCTTTGTCTCTTCCTTCCATGACTACCGAAACTCCCCGATGAAGAACTCATACCCCCCACTGGTTGTCTCGGTTCCCAGACCTTAGTATTTTTGGGTGCCTCCCTCGGTGTCTCAATGCTCCTCGCACACTCAACGACTTCAGAAAATCTACCTTTGTGTTGTGCCATAACAAACTTCTTTACGGTCTCATGCAACCCTTTTTCAAATCGCCTACACTTCCTCTCTTCGGTTGCCACTAACTCCGGCGGAAAAAGGGACAAGGATTGAAATTTTAAGGCGTACTCTAACACTGTCAAATCCCCTTGCTCTAACCTTTCAAACTCATCCCTCAACTGGTCACGACTCGTTTCTAGAAAGTATTGCTCCTCGAAGAGCACCTCAAACTCTGCCCAAGTTAAGTTCTCAATATCTGGCTCATTTGCTTGAGTCGCGGTTCTTGCCGCTCTCCTTGCGTCTTTTCTCGATTCAAAGATCGACTCCCACCACTCATTCGCTTCTTCGGTAAGTTGAACGGCCACTATATTCATCTGCAAGTCATCCTCCGTTATCTGAAGAGCCCTGAAAAGTTTTCGGATTTGGGCTAGCCAATGATCGGCCATAAGAGGGTCACTGCTCGACCCATCAAACGTAGGTGGATTTCTACGGCTGAACTCCCTCATTGCTATCATAGCACGACTATCTACGCTTTCCCTAGGAGTAGGATTTAAAAGGTTTGCAGCCGCAACGAAATCCCTAGCAAAAGGATTTTGAACAATTGGTACCTCCTCTCCCTGACTGTGTTCGGTCCCCTCCCCCGAATTCCCATTCAAATTTTCCCCATAATGGCTAACCTCATCCTCGACTGGCGCTTCTCGGCCCCGACCACGACCACCCCTACTTTTGACCCCACCTGCCCTAGCACGCGTTCTCAGAGGCATCTAGCTACAAGTTATAAGAAAGAGAAGGTTCATCAATGACAGCATCATTTCATGAGGTCAAAGCCTTGAACTATCCCAACACGGGTTAAAACAACTCCACGCCACTCTATTATATTGAAACGTAAAGCCACATAAGTCATGTCATATCAATGCACACAAGCACACATATGTTATGCAAAAGGCGTGACATTTTGAACCCATGAGACTGGAAGTCTCCCCACGGTCTCAAAGTATTCAAACCTAGATGCTTTGATACCAATTTGTCACGTCCCTGATTTTCAACATAAGTAAATAATACATTTTTAATAAAAGAATCTCACGAGTCACACACATTATCCAAAAGTGTTTCCCCACCTGTTTCATTTACAAATAAGTTCCCAAGTTTAGTGAAATACAATCTTGGCACCACAGCCCAAATTAGCTTAGATACAAGTACAACATGTTTAGAATATTATAAACTTTAGTCAAAAGATAATTCAAGAGCAAATTAGTTACAAAGCCATCTTTAACCAAAAGTAAGTCTTTTACAGAGATGAATAAGTAACTAAAAGAGGTTAGCTTCCAAAATCTTCATGTCCAAGCACGCCATTGCATGCAGTCTATTGCCCAGCATTAGAACCTGAAAAGAAGGATTACTGTGTTACCACCCCTTGCGTCACGATGATCCCTAGCGACTCGGGTTACCGTATTACCACCCCTCGCGTTACAAAACCCCTCTAAGTCTCCGTATTACTACCCCTTGCGTTACGGGACTCCCTAAACCAATTTCCGACCCAATCAACTATTTTCTCATACAATACGCAAGCTAAGACTCTCCCATGATCCATTCTTAGGTAAAACATCATACATTATGCCTATGTCATCACAAATGCACCATGAACGATCACAAATACCAATAATATATAGAGAATGCACTTTAACAATGTCTTAACCAAGTCATTTCTTATTTGGTTCTCGCTAACGGAAGACCAACGGAACGAGAATAGCATCGAATAGTCAAAGGAAGTCAATTAGACAAGCTTAAGATAGGTTAGGAGGTGTCCAAAAGGATTTAGAAGTGATAGGGGGTCAAAACAATCGACGGGAGAGCAGCAGGAGCAAAACTGGAGTTAAGCTCCTGGTATCGATACTCGCAAAATCTGTATCAATACAATATTCACTGTCCAAAAAGATAATCTTCCTGTATTGATATGCCACAAAATCCATATTGATACCACGGGGCTTTGGGTAGCGATTTCAGCAGATTTTCAAGGCATGAACAACAACCAAAATCCAACAATCCAAGGCACAAATCTACACCAAATCAACATATAAACATATAAAAGAGGTAAAGAAGTCCCTACCTCGCAACAATGGCCGAGATTCAAACGTTTTTGAACGAGCCCTAACCTCTCGAACTCCGAAACTTCGATTCAAACTCGACCCAAGGAATTTCAAGCGCGAGAATGTGATTGCAAGGCCGGAGGGAGGTTATTTCTTGAAGATTTTGGGAGATGAGGTGGAGTTTTGAGTGAGAGGAGAGGAGAGAGAGAGATAGCCGGTGGAGAGAGGGAGAGAAATGAATGAGAGAGAGCTTGGGGATGAAATATCATCCTCTACCACACACACACTCCTTATATACCCATATATCTTTTTATTACACCAAAATTCCTTCAAACTTCAATTCATTCACTTCAATCCAAATCAAATAATCACCTAATAAATCACCTTTTCTCATTACGACATTAATTAATCATTTTCAGTAATTAAATAAACTACGGGTCTCTACACACTTGACAAACCTATTCACAATTTTATCACGGAACATATTTGTGTAGGCACGACCACTAAACTTGTCACGAAGATTATGCTTAAGGTGTTGTAGACAAAACACATGGCAGCAATCTGAAAAAACTGAGGAATCGATTGTTTCAATCCATACTGCCGATCTAAAAGAAATGTTATCGGTCTCTCATCAACCAATATCTTCCGCAGATTTTGAAGGAACCATGACCAATTTTCCAATGTCTCGAAATCAACAATGGCATAAACGCGCGAGTGGAAAAATTCGTGTAGGGACATGAAAAAACTGCATTATAAATTTTTTTTAGCACTCACTAATTCAGTATGCAATACAAAAAAAAAAAAAAAAAAAACTAGGACTAAACCTGATATAAAACCTAGGCTTGACCTTGATATAAATTCATAAGCGTTAACAAGGTTTTATAACGACGTTGATGATTTTCCCAATCAACTCTATTGGGAACACTCTACAGTAACCCTTTCCTCATCATTTTTTTATATATTTAAATTCAAATCCAACTTCGATAGCATACTTCTTCAAAGTTGTCTGAAACTCATCCGCACCTCCTGGAAACACTTGGCCAACTTCACGAATAAGATTCACTCAATCAACAGACAGTAAAACAGTTCCACTACTTGACGGATACTTGCCAAGAATTACTTTCAATCACCAAACCACTAGTCCATTCACTCCCACCTACTCTAGAACTACTACAGATAGTCCCAACACCAGAGTGCTCATCATTCTATTCATCATCGTCCAAATTCGAACCTTCCCTACTAACAACTATATCAACTCTATCAAGAACAAGTGGACACACTAATATCAACATATTCTCAAAATCAGATTGAGATTCTAGCATGCACTTAGAGTGACCGCCTAAGGAATACGAAAGTCTAATCGAACTAGAAGTCAAATTCTTCCATTTAGTGCACAAATTACTCACTAAATCATAAAAATTCATACTAAAGAAGACCCTCACAACAAAAGTAGACAAGCCATATGTGCAGAGCAACATTATCGGAGAATCCATTACTGCAAAACAAAATAATCACAAAAAAATAGAACAACTAGAATTACACAGTAATCCACAAAAAATATTTAGTTCTCACTAATTATCATAAAGTACGAAGAACAAACCAAACACTAGAGTAGCAACTCAATCATCAAAGTAATCCAAAAAAACTAGTTAGTTCTCACTAATCATCATAAAGTACGAACAATAGAGCAAACACCACAGTAGCAACTCAATCATCGAAAAACAAAAACAAACTCCATTAAAGGAACTCTTATTTCACTATGCGAACTTATGTACCTCCAAAATTTGTGAAATTATACTTGATCAATTAAAACTACATAATAATCCATAAAAACTAGTTACTTCAAACTAATCATCAAAAAGTATAAAACAAACTGGTGAAAACATATTAAAGAATAAAACCTGAAACATAATATGAAGGAACTTATATTTCATTGTCATTAGATCCATCTATTACTAACACAACATGCATTAAATTCAAACTAAACCCTAATACATCAATAATCATCATGAAACCTAAACTATAATAGAAGAAACTCCATAAAACTCTCGTATCTATGTGTTGATGATGGACGTCGACACAGAGTGAGACGATGGTGCACGACCTATCATGGAGGCAAAAATTACCTCAATCAAGAGGGCTTGATTGCGTGATTCCGATGGTAGAGTCTAATTGAACAACACAAACACATGGAGATCGATTGCCGAATTGATTGGATGACTATTGTGGCCGAAGGTTTAACGCAAAAGGAAGAAGAATTTTGAGAGAGAGAGAGAGAGAGAGAGGAGATGTGGCTATATTCGCGGTTTAAAAGCTGAGGGTATTTTTGTCTGGGGAAAACTATTTCGGCCTTATGGCTCAAAAACTCAAAAGGTTGAGGGACCTCCATTAAAAACTATTTTGCTGGAGTCCTTCTCCTAATTGGAAACTATTTTACTATATTTATCACTAATTTTTCCTTATCATATGGCTATTATGTTCGAGTAACTTGATTTTGTCTATAAATGAACAATCTATTTTAATATATAAAGGGAAAGGAGTTTTTGTTGTGACCTATTTTTGAAGCCGTGTCACAAAAGTGATTTTCATTTTTATCCTAATCAAAACCCAAGTTGTACATCCGATTTTACTGCAATATGATTAACCTCTTAGGGCAAAATAGTAAAATCACTAAAACTTAACCACCCACCCTAATCTATTTTAATATAAAAAAGGAGATGAGCTTTTAGTGTGACCTATTTTTGAAGCCATATCACAAAAGTGATTTCCATTTTTATCCTAATCAAAACCCAAGTTTTACATCCGATTTTACTACAATATGATTAACCTCTTAGGGCGAAATAGTAAAATCACTAAAACTTAACCACCCATCCTAATCCCGAAAAAAACTTCCCACCCACATTCCCACTCCCCAAATATTTTCACTTTCATTTTCACGTGCACACACGAAGGGTGTGCCCCCAACCGCTAGTTCAGATTATGATTATCATATCTCGGGGTGGACTTGGTAGTGCATGGCAACTACACGGGACCAATTGTCGACTTTTAAGATAGTAAAAATAAAAGGAGTTTGAAATTATAGAAAAAATGGACTCTGTGGCCCAATAGATAAGGTGCTTGTCGACGGAACCAGAGATTCTGGGTTCCATCCCCAGCAGAGTCGACTTTTCTCCTTCACTTTTTTTTTTTTTTTGACTTCTTAAAGTTGATATCTTTTTTTTTCTAGACTTCTTCCACCAATCACTTGCCTATCATTTTCACAAGAACGTAATGCATTTAAAGCCAAGTGACCTTTTAGGAAAACTTTTCATTTCCACCTAGGCACGAATCCAAGGGGTCACGTGGGGCACATGCTCTCATTTGATTTTGTAAAATAAATACTATTAATAATTTTAAATATTTAAATTGTACAATAATTAAATTTATGATAATATTCTAATAAAACTACTCTTCATTTTCTCTACGAGAATTTTTGTTTGATTTATTTCTTAGAGTATGAATTTTTACACAATCTTTTTTTTTTTTTGCAAACATGTCCCTTTCTCTATTGTAAGATATATAGTCACCAATTTTTTATTATACCGGTGTAAATTGTATTAAAGAATTATGCACGTATGGGGTAAGTTTACTACTCCCTCCGTCCCTTTTTAAGTGTCCTGCTTCGTAATTCCAACTTATTAAAAAGACATCATCATTATACCTTTCACATCAACTTTTTCCTCCACTTTCCCTACTTACCCATCATCATTACACTTTTACTCACTTACTTTTTAAAAAGAAATCTACTTTTAGGGATAAAATAGACAATACACCAACTTTTACCCACTAACTTTACAAAATGGACACTTATTAAGGGACAGCCCAAAATGAAATACTGGACTCTAAAAAAGGGACGGATGGAGTAATTTGTTTGCCCCCACTATCACAAAATTCTAGATTCGTCCATGTTTCCAACCCAACTTTGGGTGCATTATTTTTAGTCATACCCAAAATATCAAAGACGGACCAACAGACAAATAAGCTCGGCTAACAGTCTTATTCAAGAAAATTTTCTTTATAATCAGCTTGTTTTTTTCTCAAAAATGTCAGAATTACACAAATTTTCACTCCCAACATTATCTATCTAACTTAATAATAAAAGAGCGTTCATGGGTGGGGATTTTTGGCCCAATTTTTGCAATTAAACCCCTTGATTGGAGGGGTTTTAGGCTAACCTTCAGGGGTCTTTAGGTCAGAGGCTAGAGATGAATGTTGTTCTGATTTGAGTATATTTTTATCTGAGTCGTATTGTAGAGACACGTATTTATTTTATCAATATTAATATTTTATAAATGCATGATTATTGGGAAAGAAAAGTGAAATAATGGTGTTTATGTGATTTGGGGCCAAAGTGGTAGAGTTGATTGTGAAAGGGTGCAAGGGGAATTTGTGGATTTGTGTGTATAAAAAGGAGGGTGTGAGAGTATCACACACAGCCCCCTCTCTTATTGGGAAAATGACGGCCCAGGACGTGTTTTGATAATTAATACTCGCCAAGGACAAGCTAAGAACATTTGTTAATGCTGAAAATGTCCTTGGCGGGTATTAATTATCAAAACGCGTCCTTAGCCGTTAATTATAGTCTCTTATTCCCTCCGTCCCTCTCTCCCTCTCCAAGCGTCTCTCTTGCTCTCACTCAAACTCCACTCAAACAATTCAAAACCTCCACAAAATAGCCTTCAACCTTTCATTCATTCACGTATTGCAGCCGGTATTTTGCTGGTTTGAGCTCGGAGGAGGCGTACTTCTTCCGTTTTTGAAGTTTGGAGCTAGGGCTTAGAGGATCCTTTGAAATCGTTCTTCAATCTTGAGGTAGGGAGCTCTAACTTTCAATATATGTTTGTGACTTGTTTCCTAGAGCTTGAGTCTTGCCATTGATCATTATTGTTGTTGTTGAGGTTGTTGTTGCTGTGAAACCCATGAAAATCTGCAAAAAATCTGCTCTAATTGAGCTGGTATCGATACCATTTGCTCAGGTATCGATACCTTTGTGTCCCAAAACCTAGAAAATCACTTGTTATCGATACCATTTGTCCTTATTATCGGTACCCTTGCGTCTGGAAGACTTCTTAGTCCAAAGGTATCAATATTTTTTCCCTTGGTATCGATACATGTTGCTTATCTCCAGTTTTCACTATTTTGCTTCATTTTTCACTGTTTTGGTCTCCAATCACTTCCTACCTACCCAAACACCTCCCAAATGACTATTAACTTGGTTACTCGTATTTTAATGACTTTGTTGAACATATTCATAACTTTAAAGCTCATTTGGACATGATTTTCCAAGAATCACTTTATGTATCGAAGTTGGATTTGAATGATACGAACGTGATGGTAAAGAGGATTTTGGAATTTTACGAACACAACGCGAACATTCAGGACTCATCGACGGGTGAGTGCCTAGCAGAGGACATCGGGGTCCTTTAATTGGCCCGGCAGGAGCTATATGCTCGTGTTGGATACTTCAGGACCACCCTATGGGTAAGGTGCCTGACAAAGGACATCGGGGTCCTTTAACTGGCTCGGCAGGAGCTGCGACTCATTACACTTGTACAAAACATGTTTCGACACATGGTGCTTTCAAAGCTTACTCCTTGAGACACATGATTGGTTCTAGAAATGAAAGGTTGGATTTGGATTACTATTATTGTCCATTCATCGGATCTTGTTGTCATTGTTCATCTTATCTTGTGATCATCCCTACATGTCATATGCATACATTGTTAGATTAGAGCTTTCTACTGTGCTAGTACATGTAGCTCAAACCTTACATCATTTTCAGGTACTAACTCGGGGCAATAGTTGCATGCTTGGAGTGCTTGGGTGTGGACATGGTTTTGAAAGCTAACTTGAAGAAATTACTTAGTCATCTTTGTAAATCACTTTTTGGGAGATGTATTTGTAACTTCATTTGATATTACTTTTACTTAAGAATATTGTAAATCCTAACTTTTGAACACTTGACACTTTGTTGGTTTTGGGGGCCGTTGAGCCGATGTTGTATTATTTGGAAATCCTTTGGACTTGGAAGTATAATTATGGGAATGGAAAGGTCAAACTCTTTTGGGTATTGTACGAATTATTGTGAGGCTTTGTTTATGGAAATTCATTTATTATTATGTTTAAAATCGAGGGCGTGACATATTTTTAGGGAGATTTGGTGACAGATCCACTATAGAGATTTCATACGTTCATAAGTCCACCTATTAATTTTGTAAGCCCATAAGTCCACTAACCTAAACCATAGGGTACCCTATGAAAGTGCCTAAAATCATAAACTTTATAAAACTGCCTAAACCACTAAAACCCTATGATAGAAAAGCGCACCCTAAAACTCTATGAAAGTGCCTAAATCCTAGGTACGTACCATACCCTCGCATACCCTACTATATAATAAGAAAGTGCACCCTAAAGTTTATGAAAGTGCCTAAACCCTAGGGAATCCTACCCTACCCTACCCTAGGGTACCCTATCCCAGGGACTGGACTGGACTTATGAACTTTGTAAATCGGACTAGACACCTTACAAAATGAATAGGCAATGATGTTCTCTGTCAAGGGAAGCTGTTAGTTCGTCGAAGAAGAAGGCACCTGGATGAGAAATTAAGCTAGCGGATTCTTGATTTTGCACGGCCAAAGAATTTGTTTGCATGTGTCTCTAAAAGTATTGGCCATGTTGTTGTTATGTAGATCCGACATCAATTTTGTTCTCGACCATTTCTGCCTTTTGGCATGGATTCTAGTCATTCCCATCTCTTTCTGTACTTTCATTTCTCTTCCTAGATGAGAGAAACTTATTTTCTTCCTGGATGAGATAAACTTATTTACGGCTGTGCCGTAAATAAGTACTTTGCAGCAGGGAAAAATACCCAAATACGCCACCGTTTTAAGCATGGCAAAGACACTATTCCCGCAACTTATATATTAAAAAATATGGTTAAAAAATTAAGTGCTCTAATTTTCAATCTGTTTGAACCAATGCAAAAATATTATTTTCTTGATCATTTTATCCTAAAGGGTCATAATTAATTTTTGATTTAGGGCTCTTATATGAGATCCCTAAATTATCTGCTATTCATTTGGTTCTAGAGTTTTCTTACGATTCTCATACGAAATCTCTAAGGTCAAAAACTAATCATGATCCTTTAGGATAAAATGATCAGAGAAATAAGAACTTCGTAGCGGTTCAAATAGATTAAAAATTGGAGCAATTAATTTTTTTAGACATTTATATATTTAAAAATATAATTAACAAATTAAGTGTTCCAATTTGAATCTGTTTGAACCAGTGTGAAGATATTATTTTTCTAATCATTTTATCCTAAAGGGTGATAGTTAATTTTTGACTTTAGGACTCTCATATGAGAGCCCTAAGAAAGCTCTAGAACCAAATGAATAGCAGGTATTTTAGAGCTCTTTTATGAGAGCTCAAGAGTCAAAAATTAATTATGACCTTTAGGATAAAATGATCAAAAAAACAATTTGACTTCTTTGAGTTTAGATTATGTCGCAAAACGAACGAATTCTGCAGAATATGGTTTTGGAGGAGGGCAAGAGGGTAATTCCACATACCAACTCACCTAGGCAATTGCTAACTAGGGAGAGGCATAATAGACCCTTTAAACACAGACACATAATAGCTCCCACATCGGGAGTTTGGGTATTATGTGTGTGTTTGAAGGGTCCATTATGCCTCTCCCGAGTCAGTAATTGCTTAGGTGAGTTCCTCCAAAGCAACCAAGTCTCGCCCACCCATTGTGGTTTGGGTACTTGACCTCTGGTGCATGCCCCTTGGGCCCTCTGTCGTGGCGCCACTCTTCAGTGGTGAGGCTCTTGGGCCTGCGTCAACTAGGCTGGCTCCCACATCGGGAGTTTTGGTATTGTGTGTGTGTGTTTAATTCTGCAGAATATGGTAAGACAACAACATTTTATCTGGATCATTAAGTAGTAAGTACAAGGAGCACTTCCTAAATTTGATTTATACCACACAATGTAGTTTAGGGACATAATATAGTTTGGAGGTTAGGTCTTGATATACTTTGGAGGTTAGGTTTTGGGTTGGACTCCTGTGGACATGATATCTCCCTTAGTTTAAACTCTAACCTCTACTAGCATACTAATGATATCTAAGATTCATTACTAATAATAATAATAATAATAAAGTTCACTTTGACGACCGTTGTCAGCCAATTGATCTCTGAAGATGTTTTTTCCCGTCCTTTGGATTAGTTTGTAGAATCTCCAATCTAATCATCATATAATGCTCTCACCCATTCCTTGATTGATTCAGTGGCACCACATTGGCTTTCTTGGATTTGTACTATATTTTTCCAGTTCATTTACGTGTTCCTTGCTTTTCCTTTTTAGTTGTATATAGTTTTAACTGATAATGCCTTGTGAAAGTATTGCCCATGCATGTTGTCATTCCTGAAATGTGTTTTTTGTTTTGTGTTTCACAGGCCTGTGCCCATTATGGTTTTGGACCATTGAGTGTTTGCCTTTCTGCCAACTATTTGGATTGATTCCCTATCACTTTATGAAACCTGTAAGTTCAAAACAAGGACTTCGATATTCTTGTCTCTTTCATTACAATTTTTGGTATAATATGATTTATCTTGATTCTCTATTTACCTAATTGTTTGTCATTTTTCCCCTCTTTCTTTTTGTTTTGCCTTTTCTTATAGAGAGGTCAAACTTGGACAGTGCAATTGCTAGCTGTAACCTTTTAACAATTGGGTACATTGCCGATGTTACAGGTGAAAAACACAAAGTTAAAGCACCAAAAAAGTTAATTTATGTTGGCTGCTTGACGTTTCTTGGATTGTGTTGGGAAATCTTTCTGCTTCTCAATCTGATTGTTCTACTGATGTGGACAGGTGGATGAACCCAAGTTATGTTTGAAGGTAAAACCATACAATGAATGGAGCTGAGCTTCTGAATCTCTGATGATGAGAAGTTTGAAATTGGAAGATGAAAGCTTGCACTCCTTTTTCTTTCATAGATTTCTTCATGAGAAAGATCAATGTGTATCGTCAACCTGTGTTTTTTTTTGTGGACTGAGGTTTTTTTTTTTTTTTTTTGGAATGGAACTTTGAGAATCCAATCCTTCAGTTTTGATAGTAGATTGAGCAAAAATTGACTTTTCACACACACCCAGGGGTTGCTCCAGTGGCAAGGGCAAATGATTGACTTTGGAAGTACTCTCCTTGGTCGGGGGTTCAATTCCCCACCAGTTGAGTACCTTGATAATAAGTGGGGGGTTATGACTGGTGTGGTTGCGCTAGTTCCCCTGAGGTTTGGGTTGCGCGATCGGGTCTAATTGTGGCTCAACTGTATGACTGTTCCTCGGTTATAAATAAAAAATAAAAAATTGACTTTCCACTGGTCCGGATTCGGCATTCGAAAGTGGAATGCTTCATGCTTGACTTTATACTCCTAAGTTTTCTAATTGATTGCTAATCAAATTGTGGGAGAATCGAACAAGCACTAAATGTTTGTGCAAGCTTAATGGCTTCTGTTGAGAAAGACAATCGATGCTTAGTCTCTGACAATTGGCCTCACAAATGGACGACACGTACTAGTCTGTTGAAAAAAAAAAACCGCAGAGTAAAAACAACAGGCAACAATCCTCGTGCAAGCACGACGGCATGCACCTAGTTTTTAAAAAAACTCATTACCTGCCCATTCATTTTTTTTTTTTTTGAAATATTCAATTACTATCATCCTTGAATTCCGTGCATATATAAAAGATTAACACTAAGTCGAATGTTTTCCTCTTGGAATGGATATGCATACAGAAGATTGCATGCATCTGTACTCTATGGTAGTAATTGTAAGGTTGATCTAACATATACTAATATAAACTTGGTGTTATCATTTTCTTAAGTGAATTAATGTTTTCCCACCCAACACTAGAATCCTACATCCGTCCCCGTAGAATATGATGCCTGATAACTAGGGAAAGCATATAGGCATGATGAAACACCGTTCATACAATCAAAGCAAGACATCTGGTAAATCATCAAACAGGTACAAAACAGAAACTTCTTCAGGAATTACTTCAGTTATTGACTACGTTTGCCCAATACTATGTGTACAAAGTAGAGAAAAAAATAACTTCCCCACAAGTGATTGTCGAGTAATTATTCAGTGCCCCAAGCCCCTGGTGGGGTCCAGACAGTTTCAATTGGGTCCCATAACAAGTCGTGGTGGAGAGAGGCCTAGGGCACCACGTGGCGGTGCCATAAGGGCATAGGATAATTTTTCCTATCCATCAAACATTGTTGCTTTTACAATTCTCTACCCACAACATAGAGTCTGACGCAAAAACATACTAAGATGGACTTCCAGTTTCATAGACCCGACTCTTCTCAGGGCTTCAGTTGGTAATGACTATCACAAGTCCCAGTTGTCACGCCGTGTCTGGATTATGCTTCACCCTTGTTAAGCAACTTCAATTCATATACACTTAAAATATTCATGCCCCTGAACGGCCACATATGAATCAGCTGGCAACAAATTTCACTGCAGATACAATCAACGATTAGAAATCATATGGTGATACAGGATGCCAAAAACGGAAAAAAATAAACTATGAAGAAAAGACCAAAACTAGTGAATCTCATACTCTCTCCACCCATTCAGTGTTCTAAAGCAAGGAATTAATCAGTGACTAATCGGCGATTAATCGTTGGTAGAGCCTATCCGATTAGGTCCGACTAACAATTAATCGCTGATTATTAATTAATATGCACCAATTAATCTGATTAATTGCTCGAAGGTGGCCAACCGCCCCGACTGGCGCCTAGCGACTTTAGAACATTGCATTTAATTAGTCCCTTTTCACTACTACAAACATCTAAAACCATAGTCATTATATACTCATGTATGGATCTTGATAATTTTGGAAAATTTGTCTACAAGAACAAGGCAGTGAAATGCGAAAAGAGCATAGAGAACAGAAAGTCAGAAACACCAAAAACACTCTGCAGGGCCACCAATTGAGGCCTTTTGATTAGAGGCCTTTTGATTAGACAACAATTTCATGAAAACGTGTTAGCTGTTGACTCCATTGCACGGCCCAACTTCCCAAAACTGACAATTAAACTAGGACAGAGGGAGTAAGAATTATGGTGTCACCGTGGAAGGCATGAATCAAGGAGTGAGAAACAGGAGATTATCACAGGCTTAAGCTGGTAAAATTGTGGTATTCTTACAGAAGATGGGGAGTATTACCTTGGATAAGTCACGTCTGTTGTGTCTTAGAAGCAGCTTTCAATTTCTCAAGCTGCTTCCGGAGATAGGCTTGCTTTAGTTTCTCCCGACGGGCTGCAGCCTGCTCTTGCCTGTGTAGTTTGAGCTCATACACTCTCTCTCTTGCTTCACTTGCTTCTTCATGAACTTCCCTGAGGAAAACACGCAGAAAAACTAACACAAGGTGAGCCTTGGCAGCTAGGCACATCAATTAAGGCAGAGTGAGAAAATGAAATGACAGCAAATAAGCAACTCAAAATCATTGAAAAAATTATGACCAGAAAAAAAGAGTTTGTTTGTGACAGATCAGATTCCATGCTCCTGATGTTAGTTATGCTGGTTCTCATGAGTCCATGATGTAGCATCCCCACAACCCTCCCTTCTCCCACTCCAGTGAAACTTAAGTTTGTCCTTTTCCATTATAGCTACCACTTCTCCAAGTATTCCAAAATAACAAAACATCTTTATGGATTACCAATAAGGATGGCATTTGTATAGTGCGCGCGTGCATGCGTGTGTGTGTGTGTGAGAGAGAGAGAGAGAGAGAGGAAAACGTGGCTCTGCCAGCACTGACTTTGGCTTGAGAACTCTCGGCCATGCCAGGCAATGGGTTTCACTCCACCAAAAATTTGGCAACAAGCCAAAAAAAATCTAGCAAAAGCCTCAAATAAATAGAAAAAAGCAAGAAATGAGATAAAGAAGTGTATGAGCCAAAACTGAGTTGGTAAAACTGTAAAAGTGATTTGGAAAGGATACGATTAGGAACAAAAGCGTGACCCGTGTTCCCCATGTGTTTGTCAGGAAAAAACATAATACCAAGAAATTCAGAAAGTCGAGCAGTGTGCCCAAGTATGACATGTCAGACATGCATATGGTGCCCAAAGTGAAATGTTTGTGCTGCAGAAGCGTGTTGTACCCAAAGGTGGACACAATTCTAAAATTACTAGGTCTTAATGGGGTCAAACCAGAATATTGTAAAAATACAATGAATGTTTAAATTGAAACATCCGATATGCATCCATGTCTGATTGAACAAATCCCCTAGTCGCAAAGGGAGAGAGAGAAAGAAAGAAGCAGTCGCCGAAGAACTGCTGACTGAAAAAAATACCTCCTTATGTCTCGGGGCTTCTAGCATTCAGATTTTAATGTAGAGTATACAAATAAGATTCAACAGGTATTCTTCTCTTTTAACATCGAATGTACGCATAGTAACTAATAAATATTTTTACCTCTAAGTACAAAAAAGGGAAACTTAATACTCATTAAGGAGAGATGGAATACTTAGTTACCACTAGGTCCACTTTTACAAAAATACATTTACCATTAATGGAAGTGTCACCCTAGGATTTTAGGGTATCCTAGGGTTTTAGGATATACCCACCCTAGTATCTTTGGATACCCTAAAATCATAGGGTACCCTAGGGTTTTAGGGTTTAGGATAACCTAGGGTTTAGGTTTAGACGTTTTCATAGAGCCCTAAGGTTTAGGTTTGAACGGTTTAGACACTTTTAATAGGGTACCCTAGGGGTTTAGGCATTTTTATAGGGTGCCCTAGGGTTTAGGCACTTTCATAGGGTGCCTTAGGGGTTAAGGCACTTTCAGGTTTTAGGTACTTTCATAGGGTGCCCTAAGGGTTAAGGCACTTTTAGATTTTAGGATTTTAGGCACTTTCATAGGGTTTCAGTGTTTCATTAATTGGAGGAGACCTGGTGGGAATTACTTTCTATTTTCTAGACCTAGAAGTAAAAAGCCCCTAACTAATATAGCCATTTAGGTTATTTTCTTATATGCGGAAAAATATTCACATAAATGTCTCATACCAATGTCACAAAAATATATATTTCGTTGATCATAGAAAAAAAAAACAGATGTCCTTTAACATAACTCGAAGTCCCTATATTTTGTCTTCCGAAAGTTGTAGTGTCCCTTGTGTGTATCGACAACATCTGCGAAGTGTTTGTGTCCAATCCTATGCATCTTAGTCTCTAACCATACTTCTCTTGTCCAGTTATGGCACCAAAAGACTCCCAACATCTCAATGCTTAACATAACTCCAAAAAAGAATCCACGACTAATACACTCTTGTTTAACCATTGCAAGTTGGGCAATAGGTTGATACTTGATAACTATTAATATTAGACCCTAATAAATGCATGTAGAAACATAGAGCATATATATGCATCGGATCAAAATGCAAAATGATATATATATATATATATATATATATATATATATATAAAAGCATATTTACACAAAATGCATCGGATCAAGCCCTTCCCGGTCATTTTTTTTCCAATTTCTCACGGGTATCCTTAAAAACACGTTCTGAACATATTGAGCGGCTCGGATCGTCGAAATTCGATCGGGAAAGAGAGGTGCGGACTGTAACAAAATCAGGAATCCCTGATAGGAGACTGTCGGAATCGGCAAAAAATATAATCGGAAAGGGCTTGATCTGAGCAGTGCCCTTCCCGATGATTATATTTTTTGCCGATTCCATGCGGATACCCTTAAAAACACATTTTAAACACATTGAACGGTTCAAATCATCGAAATTTGATCGGGAAAGTGAACTTTTGCTCAAGGTGCGGACCGTAACAAAATTAGGAATCCCTGATAGGAGACTGACTATATATATATATACACACACACACGGGGCGGTTCTAGGGACACCTATAAAAATATCTAAAAAAATTTCAAATCTCAATCTCATAGTTCCCGAACAAATTTTTATAATCCGAACCGTTCAATGTGTGCATAATGTGATTTTAGGGTGCCCGCGAGAAATTAGCAAAAAATATGACCGGAAAGTGCTTGTTTTGAGCAGTTTTTAATTGAACCATTTAATGAAAACTGCTCAGATTAAGCCTTTCCCGGTCTTTTTTTTTTTTGTTGGTTTCTCGCAAGTAGCCTTAGAATCATGTTCTGATCACATTGAGCGGCTTGAATCATCAATATTTGATCGGAAACTATGAGATTGAGATTTGGGGTGTTTTTTTAGATGTTTTTATAGGTGTCCCCGGAACCACCCCGATGGTAAAAAAGATCTCACAACTCAAGCAGCCCAACTCAAATACATAATAATAATAATGATGATAATAATATTAATAATAAAATGAACTCGTAATAATATTACAATTATTATTATTATTATTATGTATTCGTAATATTAATAATAAAGATAAAATAGAAACAATGAATAATAAGATAAGTAACACTAAAAATCTAACAAAGAAAAAAAGAAGGAAAAAAAATGAACTCGTTCCTATTTACAGGGTTTAAAAAAACAATCTCGAACTCAGGACTTATGCCTCAAAATTGGAAATCTTCCGATCCAAACACTTAGCACAACATTGCCTGAGGAAAATAAATTTCCAGGAGTGAGTCGACAGGACAGAACTTACCTCACAAAACGTTTATGCTCATTATTGTCTAGTGTTGCAGCTGTCCGACCAAGCCCCAATGGATTCGTATCAGCTGCTACCGAAGCATCATTCTCCCCACCTTCATCTTCTACTAGAGATTCTGTAGAAAAAGGATTGCGACCCTGAGGCTGCTGTGATTCATCCTTCAAGAGGCTCTTACTGAAAAAATCAACACAATACTTCTCTTTATCATCTTCATCTGAAAGCTCTCCCTTCGCCAGCTTCTCATACAACTCAGCCTTTCTTTCTAGTGCAGCATAACTGGCTGATCCATCATTGACTGCTTTAAGCTCGAGTTTGTCCCTGGATAAAGTAATGAAAACATGATTTCAGAGAGCAATGCAAAGGTATGCAAGCATAAAGCGTCAGTGGCAAAAAAATATAAATCAAAAGCAAGACATTTGAAATGGTCAGGTGGTTTCTCATACACTGACACCATCCGTATTCCTTTGAAATCACACCATCACCCCCGTCAAAATTGAAAATCAGCGACCTCCCTGTCACTAAACACTCGATTAACATGCCAATGTATTATCAACACACGCATATGTAAAGAGAAATGAGTGGCTAGCCACATCTTTGGTGTTTTTGACAAAGACAACCATCGTGTTTGGCAATGCATGATTTAGTTGTTGGGGTATTTTAAATATTTCTGGTTTTGTGCATTTTTTATTCCATTTGTGTCTTTTAGTTAGCTTTGGGTCTTGGTTTCCTGCGTATAGTTAGGATGCAACTGAAGCTTTTGTATGCTTTTTTGCTTTCTTCAATGAATGAGTTGGTGAAGACTTTTGGTATGTGGTGTTGTGTGGCTCAAAGTCCTTGCACCCCTCGCTGGGTTTTTTATCTTCTTTTTCCTACTTTTGAGTGGCTCATATGGTACTTTTCTGTAACATTGTGTATCTTCCTAAACGGTAATTTTCTTGAATTGAGTATTTAGACAATATGACAAATTAATTAGGAAACTTAAAAAAAGAAAGAAAGAGAGGCATTCGGTGCCTTGTGCTACGTGAAGGGCATGTGGAAGTGTTGTGTGCTTGTGTGCCTTGAGGAAGTGAGGCGTGGAGCTCATAAAGGTGGACTTGGTGGCTGTAAATTGGATGACTTAGCATCACTAGGTATATAAGTAGATTTTGAAGCATTTAATTGGAATAAAAACTGAGGGTAATCAGTCCATATAGCAAAGTTAGATGATGATTTAATTTCAAACATGATGGGATTTCAATAAGTTGTTCCTGGTGGTGTAATTCACATATTGAACAAGTACGATCATATTTTGAGGTACCGGGTAGTGTACAATACATTCCTAGCTAACTCTCTTTGTAAAGAGTTTTCTTTTGATTCTCACGTATTTGTACTCATTTGATCTATAAGCTTATTAACTCGATTATTGTCACTTTTTGTATCGTGACACAAAGGAAATATTTGGCTGAAAGCCATGGAGCAGATTGGTACGTGTACAAGCCCACCAGGTCACAGAAATATGAAAGATGTATGATTGACTGCCTTATGGGAAGTATAGGGCATTTATCGGGCCCAAGTGCCTAAACAGATTTTGTCCTGTGTGCCTGTGTGGTTCTTGGCATGTTATCGAAATGAGCCAGGTGTGAGGCTACAAATGAAATGTTATTCAGAATGATCTACTTCACTTGCTATCCTCTTTTATTGAGCATATTCTTATTTGCTAGCCATGTTTATTGTCCTCGTATTGCATATACTACCCGGCCGTTTTATATTTTTCAGGTGCAGAGCAAGTTAGTTGGGACCCAAGTTGGAGTATCGAAAGATTTAGTTTTAGAGATTATTTAGAAATCTGTATCATTTTGAAGGTTTTTAGGCCCACCATGTACATTGATATGAAGAATTGTATATTTTGTAGACATTATTATTTTAAGGCAATGTAAAAATTCGGGTTGTCACATTTTCACTCCGTGAACAAATCATGGCTACCCAAATCTTGTGCCATATTTTTTTGGCTTTTGGAGACTCTTTCGTCCCCCTCACTACTCACTCTTCCTATTCTCTTATCTTCTGCTCTTTTTTTAGGTCTGGCCATCACTTCTCTCTCGCATAAGAGTTCATGGAAAGTGAAACTTTTGTATTTATGTAGTGAGTCGCGTACTATGATGCACGCACACGGATACAGACACTGACACTAACACGGGGACACGGGAATTCTAAAAAAATGGAGACACGGACACGGCGGGGGACACACCACGTGTATATTTATTTATTTATATTTTTTTTCAAATTTAAATGGCAAAATGTGGACAAAACGAAAATTCCATAGTTCCAATACCATTTAAACAACACAAGACATCCAAAAGATCAATACAACCCTATGGAAAATTACAATTTAACCCCTGAATTTAAAAAAAAAATACAGTTTGACCCCCAAATGTTTTAAAAAATACAGTTTGACCCAAAAAAATTAAAAATTACACTTTGACCCCCGCCGTGTCCCCATCGGTGTCCCCAATCGTGTGGTTTTATTTCAATGGGAACTTGCCGAGTCGATCACCTTTTATGTTTTACTTTTACTCCTATCTTGGGAGTTATTCGACGTATTGCTTGATGTAAAACAAGTAGTGGATTTTTTTCTGTCTTTTGTTGAATCTTTTTCAAGGCTCGATAGAGAATTTGATAAGCCAATGATTTTTTCCCGTGTTTTAGAATACGGTTAACCAACATATTAACTAATCGATTACGATAAATTGGATCCAATTTTGCTGCTCTTTTTTTTTTTTTGCAGTACCTCGACGTGGCATGAGCGTGAAAGAGGTTCAAGAATCCATTTTTTTTTTTTTATAAAGGCTAAAATCACTCCCAAGAATGGAAATACTCCTATTCGATAATCAAGTCGCTTCGTTCCAACCTCAGGTCGGACAGCAACACTACTAGTGTCCCCATCGGTGTCCCGCCATGTCCTCCTCAAAAATTTATATTAAATTACGTGTCCCCGTGTCCAGACACTGCAAAACGTCGACCCCTAGAGGTGTCGGTGCTTCATAGGTCACGTAGGTGGCGTGTTGCAATTAGAACCATACATTGGGCAAGTTTTCCCCTCATCGCTAGCCAGTCGGAATGCTATCTCTCTTCTCCTTCATCACTCAGCCATTGCTGCTTCATCTTTTTTCTGATCAGCTGGTTGTTTTTACATGCACCTTCTCTCGTGTAGCCAGCTGCGAAGAAACCTAATACCAACATTTTTTTTTTCAGATCTTCCGCATATTCCCTCCCTCTCACTGGTGTGACGAGAAAGTAAGGTGTTGTTTTTCTTTTTGTGTATTTGAAATTTTGAAGTCTACTTTTTGGTTCTAAATTCAATTCTTACAGTTATTTGCCCATTTGTTTGTAATTAAATATCGACAGTTTATCATCAGCGTTCTCTTGTTAGTGTTCTTATGACCTTTTCTGTGACTTTGTAATAGGTTCTCAAAACTCTTTCACTGAAATTAGAAATCCAGCTGAAAAGAATCATTAATTGGGTTTATTGTTTTTTGTGGTTTTCTTTTAAGGTAACTATATAGTCCACTTGTTTTTTTTCACTGATCTGTTTTGCATTTTTTTCTTTAGGTATTCGTCAGTTTTAGGCCCACACCAAAACGGTAGAACTTAGGAATGCAATCCTTAAAAATTAAAGGTGAGCTTTCTTTGATGCCAAAAGTCTACAGCCTAAAATCACCACCCTCCCCCTAAAGGTCTTCAAAAGCCCCAAACAAGCAGGCCTAGTGATGTTGAATTGTTGGTCTAATGCCTATGTCTAGAAGACAGTTTCTAATCAACTCTACCACATAAACTACCAGTGAGGATACACATCCTGCCATTTTTTGTTTTTATTTCTCGAATAACAAATTTTGACTCTATACATAGACAACGTACCCACATTCACAGACAGGAAAAGGAAACCTTGACTGTCCAAAGTCAAATATCTATACAATGACTCGCATAATATACGGTAGGGAAGTGGGTATAAGGGCGCACTCAACCTTACTCTTGTCGTGTATAACAAGAATTACATCAATATTACTAGATTGAAAGGAACCCAAATTAAGCCTATTTGGTGGTGTCAATGAATAAGATATGAAGCTAATCAGCCCAATGCTTTTTTTTCCCCTTTCGGTGGCAAATTCTAAATTTCAGTAAACAAACACACTGTATCAACATTATCATAATACTTTTTGCCATTTCAAAATAATAATAAAAATAATAATAATAATAATAATAATAATAATAATAATAATAATAATTCAACATTATCATGACAGACAAAAACCGTAATAGTCCAAATTTGAATACATTATCACATAGAAATACATTCAACATCACAAGCAGAAAGCAACAAACCCTAATTTTGCAAATTTTGTACATCAACTGCTAATCTCCAAGGGTAATCATCCCAAACTTGTTTTCTATTGAAAATCTTTGAACCTTCGCAGATAGACATCCTAATTCTAAACAAACCCTAATCGTCCAAATTCGACTTGCACACTAGCTGTAAAACAAAACCTATTGTCCAAACCCAAATTGTGAAACAAAAAGAAACCCTAATCTGGGCTAACTAGTGTATCAACTACTAATATCCAAGTCCAATCCTTACAATCAGCCCTAACTGTCCAAATTCGAAGAGTAAAAGTGTTATTCTTAAGAATAGGAAAACCAGACCCTAACCATCCAAATTCGACTTCCACACTAGCCGTAAAACAAAAAATAGTTGCCCAAAAAGAAACCCTAATCAGCGCAAACTCGTGTATCAACAACTAATATCCAAGTCCAATCGACCCAACTTGAGGAAATTGAATACAGAGTAGAGAAAAAAAGCCAGTAGAAGGGCGTCGTACTTGAGGGAGCGGGCATCGACGCCGGAATTCTTTAGAGAGAGAGGATCGCGAGATGTGATCTTCTTCTTGGCGCGATGGTAGTCAAGGTGGTGGTCGGTGGTTGGGAGTTGTTGTTGATCTTTGGAGCGTTTGGAGTCTTCCTGCGATTTGTATAGCTCGGCTTTAAGTTCGAAGATGGAAGAGGGACCCACGCCCGCGATGGCGCGGTGTTTCTTGGGCATAATAGTTGACTCCGTTAGCCATCCTAGTGACTCCACCACCGCCACCCTCTTCTTCTTCATCATCATCTCTCCTCCTTCCTCCTGCTCCCGCATTCTCTCTCTTTCTCCCCTTCTACGAATATTTTTACTATACAGGTAGATGTATGTATATTATGTGTGTGAGAGAGAGAAAGATTATTTGTTCTTCTGCTGCTTTCTTACGAGATTGACGGAATGCATCGATCCAAGACGAATGCTCTCCTTCGAGCGATCTCCCTCCCCTCCCTCTCTGACCCTTGCTTTTCTTTTCTTCAAAGTCTTCTTCGGTTAATTATGAATTAACCCATTAACCTATCACTAGTTTCACTGTAAGCCCAGGAAATACAAAAATCTATCCACCGTACCGAAAGAATAATTTCAAGCACTCTCCGGATTTTGAGATTTTTCGCAAGTACCTTTAAAATAATATTTTAATTAAGTTAAACGGTTCAGATCATCAAAATATGATCCGAAATGAGAGATCCGCACCTAAGCTCATTTTGCTTAAAATGCAAACCTCCCATTCCCAAATCATATTTTGATGATTCAAACCGTTCAACTTGTCTAAAATGTGTTTTAATTGTACCGCGAGAAATCAGCTCAAAATATGACCGAGAAGTACTTGATCCAAACAGTTTTTCATTAAACAGTTATACGCGGACTTTATAAGAAACTGTTTGGATTAAGCAAATCATATTTTGTGCTGATTTCTCGCGGTACCTTTGAAAACATATTTTAAACAAGATGAACGGTTTGAATCATAAAAATATGACCAGGAACTATGAGGTCCTCATTTTTAGCAAATGAGAGATCCCTCAATAAAAGGCCTATATATAGGATTGTACTCATTCTCTATCTCAGCCATTGGTTTCAAAGGAGAAATTTTTCAGTGCCGAGCAGGTATATCTCACGTGGTGCCTGCTCGGCATTCCAGAGCAGTCCGATTCGTTTTTGAACGACTCAGATTGAAACATTCTCTTTCCTCTCACCCCTCCTCTTACTCTCTCATTTTTCTCTCTCCAAATTTGAGCTGTCCAAAATTTCATCGGACGGCTCGGATGTGCCGTGCGGGCACCACGTGGTCCAACCGGCACTGAAACATTTCTCTTTTCAACGGCTGAGATTAGAACATAAGATTGTACTCATTCTCTCCTCCAAGTCTACCTCACCTAATCTTTTCTCTATATCCTCTCCTGTAAATCATCTTTCCCCTTCCCCACTCCGGCGACCTATATCTCCGGCGACGTATATCTCCGACGAGCTGCATCTCCGGAATAAAAAAAAACTAAACAATATCTCCATCCCATTTCACATCTCTCTCTCTCTCTCTCTCTCTCTCTCTCTCTCTCTCTCGTTTTACATCTCTTTCCCTCCATCTCATGGAAATGGGTTTACTATGTGAGGAATTTTATCTTCACCTGATACCAACTGCTATTAACAGAGGCAGTTTTATATATATATATATATATAAAATAAGTCCAAAAGGGGATCTAGGTGGGCTGGATTGCCACCGTTCAAATTGGGTTTGGATGCCCCAAAATACAATTCATTCGCCGCTGCTAATTTCAACGGCCAAGAAAGGTGTTTTCTAAGGAACAAATCTGACTTATGCACTATTCCGATTTGATATTGTACTGCTCTTCTACGGTTCTACCATGTGTGCATTGGTAATGTCTGGAATCAATGGGCGTGCGAGATCGCCATAGAGAGAGAAGGGGCCAACGGTGGTGATAGTGGAGGATGAGAGACCGACGACGGTGGTCATACGGGAGGGATGTGGTGGCAGCGGCGGTGGCGGGGGCTAGGGTTAAGGTTTGGTGGTGGTCGTGTGGGAATGTTTTGATGTGTCTTTGTAAAGTTTTAAGCTCCGTTCCAGAACACCTTCTTAAAAAATAAGTATTTATTTCATATTTATAAATTCAAAAATAATGTAAATGAAAAATAATTTTTTGATTTTTTTTGCACCGTATAAAAGATCTCGATGAGATCTATCAAACAAGATCCATATTGATAGAAAAATTATTTGTGTAAACACATTATTCTTGAGTTTGAAATTGCCTTTTTAAAAAATAAATACTTATATTGAGTACTGGAACAGAGCCTTAATCTCACCCGTTGAAACCAATGACTGAGATGAAGAGTCAAAACTTGTCTTTAAATTTCTGTCCCCGAATCGGCTCCTGCCGGTTTTCCTCACACAAAAAGTGACAAATTGTTTTAGACTCTCACGCAAATGAACGGAACCGTTCAATTTGTTTAAACTCTCACATAAATAATTGGAGCCGTTTAATTTGTTTAAAACATATTTTTAAAAATTATTATAAAAAATCTGCTTTGTTTGGATTACATTTTGAAAAACATTTTCAACTCAAAAAATACTTATTACTCATGTTTCCAATTATTATTCACACAATCTCCAATCATTATTTTCATCCCTCTCTTTCTCTCTCTCCAATCATTATTCTCATTTCTCTCTCCACTCATAACTCTACAAAATTTCTCATAAAATCATCCAAACACAGCACCAACTCATTCAGATATCTCTTCTCTCTCTCTCTCACTCACACACACACACACACACCCACCCCCACACCCACCACAACCACCACCCCAACTCAATCTTCTTCAGCCCACTCCCAAACTACTTTGACCTGACCTACGCCCAATCTCAAAATTAAGACCCTACCCATCAATATTTCCCTCTTTAAATTCCTCCACACCCTCCCTCTGTGCCATTTCTTTGTTCATTCTCCAACATCCTCTCTTCCCCCAACATCAAATTATTTCTGAAGTGTGAAATTCTCAATCCAAAGCCCATTCACGTAACCACAACCGCAAGCCCAAACCGATTCCCCAGCGACTTCAACTTGTTAAAATCAAAATCGATGTAGAGAGAGGAGGCGGCAAGGCTATCTCAGAAGAGGGGGAGTTGGGCAGAGATGAGGAAGCAGTCGGGAATTGAAAAACCAAGTGTGTATTTTTGGTTTGTGAGAAGAAAGCGGTAGAGATGAGAGTCATAGGGTGCATGAAAGTGGGGGGGGGGGGGTGGGTGTGTGTTTGTGTGTTAACGGTAAAGGTCTATTTGAATAACGAAAGAAAAATTTAGGTGTAAAGTTGAAGTATTAAAGTTTGGGGGCCTATTTTAGACAAAAAAAAATTCCCATTGTACAAGTAAGATACGAAAATACACGGTCTCAGATTGTTTTTTTGCCAAAAAAAAGTCTCAGTTTGGTCTTCACATACTCCATTCCGTTTTACCAGAGCGTACAACACTCAGTCACTCAATGTCTATACAAGGAAACCACTTAGATAACTTCTTGTTTATAAATTTCTATTTCCTTTGCTCTTGACATTTTGATTAGAACCTTCACCATCTCTTGCAATTATTGGTGATTACTGTTGTGTACCGTTGTAGGAAGTATAATTGGTGTATATTGTTTGTACTTGTACTATTGGTGTGAAAGTCTAGGTAGCAGTAGGTAATGTATAATTGGTCTTTATTATTCAAGTAAAGACTATGTGTTAAATTGTCGTACTAATAGCCTGATGTAAATAGTAAAGTTGTATTATTGGTACTTTGTGTGATGATGTAAACGTCCCTTCCTTATGCCTACAAAAGAAGGGTTCTCCACCGTTGTAAACCAAGTTAGAAAGCCAGTCAGTGTTTGCAATAATATTTCAATCTCTTGTGTTCTTATAATTCCTTGTTGTGTTCTTTCCACGATTTTAACCTACTTAATATTTATACCCACTTCGTATCTGTAAATTAAGCCCACGCACGCAAAAATCTCTTTGCTTACAACTCTTTAAAGTTATGCCCTGTCGAATATTATAGAATTATAAAACCAAAAGAATCGATGCATAATTTTTTTTCTTGTTTATCAATTTAAAACATCTCAATTAATTTTAAAATTAGCGCAAAAAATTAATCACAGGAGCGTATTATTATTTTTTATGACAATATAGTAGTAGTAGATTTTAATTGAAGGACAAAACATAAGAGACAGGAGAGAGTATGTCCCCATTACCATAAGAGCAACATATTGTTAAGCAACGATAAAATAACACAGCACCACTTGACACAATGACATTGATACACCACAATTCACAAAATGTCACCTCCCTTTCGGTAATTGGTCTGGAGCAAGACCAAAAGGTTCCAACAGGTTACTTTTTTGAGACTCCAGTTTTTTCGATCAGCATTTCATTTCATCATTAAAAGCCTAAGAATAGACAATTACAGCGAATCCATCCAAATACAATAAAAAGGGGACTACAACCAAACCATCCAAAAAATACACATGAGATACATGGACAGAGACCACTAAAGCCTAGATTCTAAGCCGAGTCAAAGACTCACAACTCACCACCTCTAAGGATCGGGTCAAGAGGAGCTAGCAATCTATACATTCAGTCGCCTCGAGATGGCGCAACCCCCAAATCACAGATGAACAATAACAAACCGATGGAAAAAAGACAATAAATCAAGCAGATCGGAAGCACAAACACCTTGGACTAACACCAATATGCCGCCGGCCTACTCCGGCCAAGGGATGACGCTGTACGCTGACGAATGAGGCACGGATGGGACCTCGGACCAGAGTGAAGGAGACCGAAATAGAAATCCACTTGGGCTCGGATTCCGGTCACACGCGTCCACGACGGCCGATGCCTGCGAACCCATGTCTGCCTAATCAAGTTCCAGGGCTCTTCAAACAAGACGACACACTCAAGGGCCAAGCCCTAAGCCTTATACTACCACCGCCAAATCCAGATCAACAGCCGCAGTACCCACCATATAAGCAGGAGGAGGACGCCGATGAACTCCAACGACGGCCAAACCAGTAACACAACACCACCACCACCAAAAACCAAAAAACCAACAGCCGCTAACTAATTATTAACCCACCACCGACACCCACCGGATTTGGAAAACCAAACCAGTACAAATATCGAGCTAGGTAGACCAATCGGTCGAACCGAAAAAAGCAAGGAAAAAAACCCCAAAACCCCATTATTACCTCACTGCCGGCCATTATTCACTGGATCTGAGAGGACAAGGCAGAGTCCGGTCAAAAATAAGCCCACCGAACGCCGGCCAGAAGCTCGAGCACCGGAAGCTTAAATGCCTGGATCTCTACAGCCCACTGCCGAAACAAATCGAAAATAGATACACCAAGAAATGGAGAGAAGGAGAGGCAATGGAGAGAGGGGAGGCAGCGGTGGCCCCCCTCCCCCAAAGCTGAAACGATTAGGGCAAGTTCTTTTTAGAGAGAGAAACAGAATGGTTAGGGCGAGTTCTTTGTATGATAAATAAAGATTTTCAGACTCCAGTTAAACGACCAAGGAAAAACAGCATATGATGAACTTCCAACACCCCATACTGTAAAAACTGAATCAAACAGTTATGCTTAACCTCAGATACACCTTATACACACTCTCCCAAAATAGCTGAAAGAGTTCATAAATAGATTTCTCCACCGCCTGAGCGCGTTTGTGAATTCAGAACAGCACAAGACAGACAATGATCTAAAACAAGGAATTAATCGGCGATTAGTCGCTGACTGGGCTTATCCGATTAGATCCGACTAACAATTAATCACCAATTACTAATTAATATGCACCGATTAATCGCTCGAAGGTAGCCGACCACCCGGCTAGCACCTAGCGACTTTTAGAAACTTTTAGAACATTGCAAGAGTATATGCAGCAAAAAGGATACCGCATTGAGATTAATCAAATACACCTAGAGTAATCATCATATATACAAACCAACAAAGTACTTGTTTGTTAATATGTATTGAGTTAAGTTGTGGACTAGTCCGTTTAATATGTGAAATGAGAAGGATTCAGTTAGAGTAATCGCTTGAAATGTTCTTTAGCTGCCTACAGATGGAGAGCAATCAGCGAGTATTCCAGAGCTAGGCCACTGCAAAAGTGCAGATCACCCCAAGAACTCTAAACATCAAATTTTCTTAGCACTAAAAGGCAGGTGAAGCCATCTCAGCTATAAATACGCCCCTATGTGGTAAATGTTGAGGTTTATTTTGTTTTACAGCTTGCTGTGTTGCTCTTTTCTGTTGGTTTTTTTGCTCTCGTAATCTGGGTAATGTTGCATGCTTGGTTTGGCTTTTCATAAAATGAAGAGAAAACGAAGTGTACTAATTTGCTATCTCACTTGAATTGTCACTGTCATATCATTCCAGCGGGTCCTGTTTCAAGTCAGAAAAGTTGGAAGGATTTGCTAGTTTGAGAAGTATGTTTTCCATAAGTCGATAATTGAACTCCTCAACACGCGAGAATTACCATCTATCTCCAGTTGTACACTAATCTTGGTTTGAAGCTGGAGTCCGACCACGTCCAAAAGAAAACCCTCTCGTTCCATCGGGCATTCTGGGGCCAGGAGGGGGCTTTGAGGCTTCACTCCCATGACTAGATAAAACTGTTCCATGGCCTAAAATTATTGTGTTTTTAAGAGAGAAATTACAAACGAGTTGTTAGAAGGGCTAAGATGATCCAGGAAAGGAAAAGCAGAGAAATATCAATTGTGATATGCTTAATACCCTGCCCATTAATGCCACGATATCTCTGACCCCTTCCCCATCTTCGATTTTGAGCCTTGTAATCGTTTTTCTCCTTAAGTAAATGGTCCCCATCCTGCAATGAAGCAGAAACCACAAAGATGAAAATATATTCAGGCTTCTAATATAAATCTGCATGCTAATCATATTTACAGCAACAACATGATACACCATGTACCTATTTTGTGTATCAATCTATTGAACGTGAAACTCATTCTGTTTGTATTCATCTTTGAGAACTACTCATACTTGCTAAGAACAGGTAAGCACACCGGATGAATGTGCTATTGAAATTTCAGTAACCAAATTATAATTTGTTGACCATCAGCATTCTTTGAGAACTACTCATACTTGCTAAGAACAAGTAAGCAGACCGGATGAATGTGCTATTGAAATTTCAACAACCAAATTATAATTTGTTGACCATCAGCATTGAAGTAGCTGAGGGGTTGAAGGATAAAGAATAACTGCATCTCAGTTGTTCAAGCCTCAAAAACTTGCACTGATCAGGGTATTCAGGAAGTGTGAATGTATTCTAGCTTAGTTTTATGCTTATTATTGTACTTTATCTAATTTCTTAAGGATAGTTTAGACTTGGGCTGAAAAATAGCAAAAATAGCATACACCCATACTTGAGAAAATAAACACTAAGCCAAAGAAGTTTAGAAAGCAAACCATTCAAAAAACTTATAGAGCAAAATACATAGCTAAATTACAAATCAAACAAAAAAAGGTTTGTAGCCAGAAAATACAAGGAGTGGGGGCACAATGAAATCACAAAAAACTCAAAAAAACTATTTCTGCAACAAAATAATATGACAATAGAACATTCTTCATTGAAAGCACTAACAAAAAGTAACAAGTTCAGCAACCCACATTAGAACTAATTACCTTTCCATTAAAAATATTAAAATACTAACAAAACTACCATGGTCATGAATTAAGTTACTAAAACAAGGCTTTAAAATAGACTACGACGAGTTTTGATGGTTTGAAAGCGCTTTTGCACGTAGTTTCATTATGAATGGTTTCAAACGTGTTCTCCGTGGGTTTAGAGGAGTAAAAGGACAAAGGCGTTATAGTATAGGTAAAGTTAAACTTGAAACATACATAAATAAATAAATAAACAAGACACCGAAATTTGCAGTGGGGGCCTGGGCCGACACTGGGCCCATGCTAAATCTGCTGCTGCAGAGGGAGATGGTTGACTGAAGTCAGAGAGATGATCGAGAGAGAGAGAGAGAGAGAGAGAGAGAGAGAGAGAGAGAGATGAAAACTGACCGATAGAGATAAGAGACGGTCGACTGTGAGGTGATTGTTGAACTTGTTTCATTTGCTAGAGTGATTGAGAGAAATAGAGAGAGGATTGATCGACTGAAGGTGAACTTAACCTAGATTATTACTGATCCTACGGCTGTGATTGAAAATTGAAAGAGGCACCTGGTCGCCTTGACGCGCCTCTCGCCTAGGCTTGCCTATGACAACTATGTCCTAGGGTTTTCTATATAATTTAAAGTTTAGTCATGTATTAGGTTCTCTCTTTCAAGAGCAATAGACTTCTTTGTATCCTCTTTCTTTTCCTTTTTGAGGCAATTTTGGCGTAGAAAACAGGGTAACTAGCTTCAAAATTTGGGACCACCTATGTAGAACAGATGCGGACACGGACACAGTTACAGACACACACAGGACACATGATTTCTAAAAAATGGGGACATGGACACGGAAAGGGACACGGCAAAAACAAATAAATAACTAACTAAATAAGTAATATTTATTTTATACCAATGAAAACATTGTTATAGGTATAAGCATGACGCATCAACATATACAAACAAGCAACATATGTACATCATACTACACTTTTAACTTTTAACCCAAAATCTTTGAAGTAATACACATTTACCCCCAAAAATAGATTTTTTTTGCATATACATGTCCCTCCCATGTCCCCGCTGTGTCCCTGTCGTGTTCCCCAAAAAAAGTTCATCAAATTTAATGGACACTCCACGTGGCGTGTCCCATAAGTATTTTGTCATGGCCCCAGCATCTAGAAGTGTCGGTGCTTCATAGACCGCTTAAATGGTATCTCGCCATAATACAGAGAGGAACACCAGAGAATTCCAGAATGACCAACTGCACTTCGTTTCCCAAATCAATATCAAGTTATTAGAGGCCGATGTAAATACAACTGCAAATTTATCTATAAGGAAAATACGGTTCATCGTATCCATGATGATATGCACTACTAACCTCTTCATTGTGTCTCTCATCAAGATGGTCACTTAAATTGTGGTTCTCTTCACCACCAGCTGGATCAGATGCATGAACATTGCTATTCTTCTCAAAATCTACTTCTCTCCACCCTTTCTTTTTCTGCCCATGTTTCGCCTGTAAAAAAAAAAACACGAGAAGCTAAAATCCTTCATCTTATTCCAAAAACGGGAATAGAAGGTGAAGATGTGAAGTACCGCCCGCTTGAGAAGCTTAACCCGCATGCCATATCTCCAATCTTGTTCATTGTTTAACATAGCCACCTGATCCAATTAACCATCAAGAGTATGTGTAAATCCCTTTTATTTATTCCAATATCATAAACAAAGTGGACTAGAAATAACAGATCGAAAATCACACTCACCGCTTTCTCAGCAGCATCCACAGTCTCATACTCCACAAGAGCATGTAACTGCAAACAGCAACCCCCATGAAGTATTAATTACCTAGTAAAATTCAATACATTCTAAAATTATAGGAATCAGATACTACAAGCCGTATTAGTAGCTTGACTAATTGCACATTCTTTCTTTCCTAGTATTTATTTACCTATACTTGGTGCTGCCTTGGGCATATTGTTATCATAGCATTAATTTGGCACTTGTAAGTTGTATAAGAAATCAAGGACCCACTCAGTACTTATTTTGAGGTTAGAAAAACTCAAAAAAGGCACGCTTTCATGCTTTTAGCTTTTTTTTTGTTTTTTTAAAATGTTCATTTTTGCTTCTAAAAGCTCTTGTAGCATTGCCCTTTAAACAGACTTTTACCATGAGATGAATAACCAGTAGACCGGGTACCAACTTTAATAGTTTTTTCAGATATTAAGCAAAAATGACAACTCCACACAAACATGTGGCTAAAGCTTTAGCAAGAAAACCAATGCCAGCAAATACAATTCTTGTGCACCCAAATTGCTACGCATTAGAGATCATCTAATTTGAATTCTTACCTTACCACTCAGCAGCTTCTCCGCTTTTGTGCGTTTTTGCGGCTCTCTAGCAGCATGTGGATCATGGATGCAGATATTCTTTATGCTGAAATTTCAAAATAATTCGAAAGCTGTTTAAATAAATGTATCAAGTGTGTAAGGATAAAAAAAAGAAAAAGAAAAGAAGATAAGGTAACATGAAAAAGAAAATGGGATAACAACACATACTTTCCAGCTTCGCCAAATATTCTTTGAATATTTTCTGTAGACTGATCCTCTGGTAGATTTTCCACCAAAACAGTGCACAGCTACAGTACATTAGTTAGATACAATTTCAAACCAAATAACATCATAGTGGAAACTCAAGCTCCATTTGCATGAATACCTGGGCATCCGTGACATCACTGACTGGAAGGGGAAGAAGTCGTTTTACTTTCTTGCGATTCGAACTTACAACCTGCAATTACCAACAAAAAGGGGGTTGAGGATATGCAACATGACACTAAGGAGAGCAGGAACACTGGATAACCACAGGTTTAAAAGAAACACATGAAGACTGCTAAACTAAACCAAAACACAGAAGCATATGTTATCATTGCTTGCCAGTATCTCACTTACAATAAGATGTAGTCAGAAGCCCAAGATTTTCATATAAAAACACAAGTACAAATATTGATATCATCACACATAAATACACACACACATATATAAATACTGAAATAGGTCTTTTTCTCTGTTGAGAAAAGAAGCCTAAGATTCGAGAAACAAAAGGGAGAAAAATCACAAGATAACAAAGTTCTTACAAGAAAAGAAGATTCCTTGAGTGCCGCCACTATTAATGACCTGTCCTGTGTGAGCTTTTTCATTTTCTTAAAAGAAGCAACGACGGCAATGGGAACTGCAAAAAGCAGCAAGCCAATAATTAAGATCAGAAGATAACCAACTTCAGAAAAAAGTAAGTTAAAAGCAACCTAGGAAGATATTAACACTTGCATGTCTTTAGTGTTTACTTTCTGAAATCAGAGCACTCTGTTACCTACCAAAAAAAGCACCCAACGAAATGGGTTAACCATTTGCATAGAAATGTAACCCCATACTCACACGACACCCGCAAAATATCCCTTATGAAGAGTACAACGGACAACAAAAACAAGTTTAAGTCCGTCAACATGTTTATAGTTCATGAATCACCCCTCGTGATACAACAAAATGACAGGAATGTCCGACCATGTAAGTCCCAAGAAGGGGTTACCCAAAACATCTAATGAAGACTTGTAAAGCTGAGTTACATGAAGAGAGAAGGAATCAGTCAGCAGTTGGTTGCATAATCACTCAGCCAAAGCCCAGAAGTTCAGCACAACTGAAATTAGCTGCACCAGGAAGAATCCAGGCTAAGCAACATGTCAGAAGTACCTGCTATACTTCATCATTTTCAACATCTCTATTCTGTTTACACCCAGACTGGTAAAAACTTGAACCCCATTGTGGATCAAGTTAACATTAAACAGCACATTTGCCACTCAGTAAACCCACAATGAAGCTGAAGAACGTTTTCGTGAGTCTTCATAACTTTCAAGAACACTTGACATGAAAATTGAAGAAAAGTCATATTTTTCTCCCTCTACAGAGAAATATTTATAAAGGAAAAGCATAATTGGTTTAGTTCAAATATTGTAGTGGTGTTCAAGCTCTCTTTTGGTTAAATCCCTTTGTCCTCCCATAAAAATAAGGAGCAACTTGTCTCCCCTGGGTGGTTTTGTTGTATCCAAATACTATACACCTTATACACAATACCCACAGTATAGGATTACTTACCATACTTACTTCGAAGTTTAAATATACTCCACCAAATCCAATATTCGTCTCCCAAGAGCATTCAACAATCGCATTAACTCCTTTTGACTAATTTAACGTGAATGCAATCTGATTCAACAAACTAGTTAAATAGGTGATTAGGTGTGGCCTACAACCATACAGGCTTAATGGGCTTTTTTTGGTGTCAAAAATGGATATGCATATAGGTGTTAGATAGCTTTATATACATTGTTGGGCCCATCTCCTAAAAACTTAAGCTTTTGGGAGAGTTGGTAACTTAACATGGTATCAGAGCTCAGGTTGCAAGATGTCTTGGGTTCAAGTCTCTCCGTCTACATTTGCTCCCCAGTTGCATTATGCTTCTCTCCTTCATATTCTGTTTGTTTTATCGATGAAAATTTGCATCTCCATGTGCAAGATGGGGTTGCACGTGATATACATTATTTGATATACATTGTTGGGCCCATCTCCTAATAGCTTAAGCTTTAGGGAGAGTTGGTAACTTAACAATAGGCTACTCAACATATCTGCTAGTATTGCCCTCAGCACCATGGGGATCCTACTGCACCTATGTCAGGGCCGAAACCACAAGCACAAAAGGGTATTTTTAGCCCAACCAAACGGCTATGGACACTTGAACTCAAGCATTGAGCAAGGAACCCCACGTACTAACCAAATCAATCAGCCACATGGTGGTATACAGGCTTATTGCAAAAGTACTAAACAATGTTAACAAAAAGGATTACAATGCATCATTCAACATGTGCTTATTATACCATATTAAGTATGCTCATTTAGATAACTCGGGAAGACAACAATAAGATTGTCCACAATGACTCCATTGACTTCCATAAGTTGAATATCCACATTTCAAAACCTGATTAAGTATATTAACCAGCGGAGCACGGTACATTTTAATTGCACTGAGTCATGAGGTAGCTTCAGCTAAATTTTGATAATGCTCATTGGTCATGCATCGCCTTGCATGTGAGAGAAACAGAAGACACAACAGATAACCAATAAGAAGAACACATAAGCAATTGCAATCCCCATTGTGGCTAACCCCTTTCGTAAATAGTTTGATCTTTTCACTCAAAATCTACTAATCAAATTAAGAGGGCTCTTTAGGGGAAATACAAATATTTTCATGAGTACAATACTCTTCTTTCCCGTGTTAAAACAAGGAAAAAATGGAAAGAAAGCAAAACTATAAGGGCATGTAAGGTGCAAAACGAAGGCACCATGCAGACAAGAGGAACACCAACAGGAGAGTCCAAGATGACATTGCAGAAATAAAATACAGCCTGCAACTCCCTCTGTATTAATATATATATATATATATATATATATATATATATAGAGAGAGAGAGAGAGAGAGAGAGAGAGAGAGAGAGAGAGAGAGAGAGAGATTGATTTTTGGGGGGTTTGAAAGGTTTGAAAATGCACGGATTCCCGTAGGGGACATTTAAAGTGGACGGAGGGAGTACATAAGAAAGATATGGCCAAAAATAGTACCGATATTCTAGTCAAAGTACAAAACCAATTACCTGACCTTAACACTTTCATAACCAAACGTATACAAAACCTCCAAAACAGTAAACCGAACCAGACAACCAAAAAACTTACCAAACCCTTGGACATTTTGGGTCACATAATTCATCAGAAACTTGTCAGTTGGAAGGTTTTCATCGCTGAAGTAATACTCAACCTGCATGACGACAATTATAGTACTAAAATTAGTATCTTTTAAACTCATTAATCCATTAACTCGTGTATATTCTAAAAGCCATAAGCAGGAGGAAATCTTGTATCCACTCACGGAACATATCATTGACACCCCACGACACATTTGTGAGTACAGGAATCAATATCTATCCAAATTTGCCTAATTCCGACTCTCTGAACAACACTTTACCGGCGAAGGTAATCCCATCTTATATTGGAATGAGACGTACTCCACAACTGATAATCTTTCTAATACCTATACATCAGTCAGAACCAATCCTGGAAAGGAAGAAGAGCAAAATGCTACATATTTTGAGCCAAATAATAAAAAAGATAAACAAAATCAAGTTCAATTAGGGATATTCAACGGAATAAATGTAGGTGGCATAGTTGTCAAGGGCGAAAGGCGCACCCAGGCGCAAAGTCCTGTTGGGCCCTAGGCGAGAGGCACAAGGTGAGATGAGTGCCTTTTTGAAGCGAGGCACAAGGTGAGATGAGTGCCTTTTTGAAGCGAGGCACAAGGTGAGATGAGTGCCTTTTTGAAGCGAGGCACACCAATGTGTAAAAGAATAAGGAAAATAGCATACACTAATATTTCAAATAATAAGCACTAAAATTTTTAGAAAGCATACCATCCAAAAGGAACATTAAAACATCCATCAAATGTCAAAAATTTGAACTTGTTTTTATATATAAAGTTTTTTCTGAAAATAATGCTCACTCTAAAAACTTTGACCAAAAAGAACAAGTCCTTTTCCTATTAACATATAGGTTGACTGTGCGTGTTGTCTATTTGTAGTTTATGTGCACACAAATATGGATATATATAAAACATATACGTATGTAGAGAGAGAGAGAGAGGAGAGGAGAGGCGATAATATATACACACACGCGCATGTGTATGTATGTACATATGTATTGACTGCTGATGAGGAGAGACGACTGAGAGAGATGAGAGAAGAGGAGAGACGACCGATAGCCGAAGTTCGACTGATTGCTGAAATTCTCTAAGGTCAACTGATGCAGACGAGAGGACTGAGGACAGATGATGGGCGGCGATGCAAGAAAATCGGTGAGAGACCCTTTAGCTTTGGTTTGAGATTGACGGCCAAAGGTAATAATTTTAACCTAACAATCAAATTTGAAAGAAGCGCGCCTAGTCAGCGCCTTATTAATGTCGCCTCGCCTGGGGTCATACAAGGTGATGGGGGTGTGCCTCGCCTAGCGCCTAGGCACGTCTTTGACAACTATATGGTAGCTGGCATTCTAACCTAACCCCCTCTCAACGTGCAATTTCACAAAATTTAGCCTAACTTACAAAACCTCAATGTAGAACACCCTTGTTATATACATGACAATACAGCATGGTGAAACATTTAACAACCAATTAAATTTTCCTTATCATCTCTTTTGAGCAATTTTTTTGTTTCTGATTATTATCTACTTAACCAAGTCTCATGAACCAAACACCACTAATCCGTAAACCAGTGACAACACCCCTAGCCCGTAGGACACGCCAAAACTATTTGAGCAGGAACATTTTTAAGTTACCTTAGGAACAATATTACGAATATCAGAGGTACGCCAAATAAACAAGAGACATGAAAGATAAATTTCTTCCAAGCAAATTTCAGTAAAGGAATCAAGAAATGGTGATTAATTGTGTCAAGAAAAATTACATAGATTATGTTCTTATATCTATATGTTTAGGTACTCATAAAGTGCTATGGTAAACAACAAGAAACTATGTCGGCCATATGAGCCCCAAAATACCCGCAAGAAGGCCACGTTTTGAACGGCATCCAAAAAATTAAAAAAAGAAATCAAGTGGAAGAAGAAATGCATAAGAGCTTCAAAAAGTATAAATGTACTTTTTTAGTACTGCTACTCACAAAAACTCAATCTATCCCTCAGCCTCACATTTTTTAAAAATAAAACAAAAACCAAAAGAAATAACTTGGCTGAAGATGGCTGTGTTTTCTGTGGATCTGCACAAGAAAGTCATGCACATCTCTTCTTTCATTGCAATTACAGAACACTGAGTCTGGGAATTCTTTTTGAGAGAAAATGGGTTGCATAGAACTGGTCTGGGATTGCTTGGTGAAGTCAATTGGATGGTACAACACTTAGTAGCAGGATCCTTCTAAAACAGGTGCGCTCCCAAGACGGGAGCTCGAATCGGGGCTCCCAAGATGGGAGCTTGACGGGAGCTCGCTCCCAAGTCCCAACTAAGATGGGAGCTTATTGGGTGGTTAAGGCAACTATTCTCTTACTCTTAAGGGAGTTATGCCATTGTGGAAATTAAAATATGAAAATATTATCACTCAAGAAGTTTTGCAAATTGAAAATATCTAACTTCATATAAGTACCCTTTAAGATCGTGAAAATTCTCATAAGTAATCACTTTTCCTTCAATGGTTAAGTATTTAAAAATACTTTATATACGTACTTATATGAAATCTATATACGTTCCTTAGGCACTCCCAAACTTAGGAGCTTCTAGGTGCCTCCGCTCCCCCGCACCTGCACCCGCTTCCACTTCCGCTCCCGCCCCCGCTCCCGCTTCATGCTACTAAGGTTCAGCATTGTGGAGGTTCTAGTTTCAAACATTCAGTCCTTAAGCTTTCTTTGGCTGTGGTTGTTTATGGTATATGGCATGACAGAAACAGCAGAGTTTTCAAAAAGAAGAACTCCAGTTTAAGGGACCTTATTGCAAAAATTAAGTCTGACTTGAGGGAGTGTTTGACTGCATGGCGAGGTGTTAATCAGTCCGACGAGAATCGCTTCATCTGCCTTACTTGGCAGATGCCTCCCCATGCTTTTGCTTAAATCAGTGTCTTCCTTCTTGTTTTGTTTTAGCTAGTTAGTAACTAGCTGTGTTGTAGACTGCAAGGTTATTCCCTTGGTCTTGGTTGGTTGGTTTTTCCTCAATGAAAATTTAACTTGCCCAAAATAAATAAATAAATTGGCAAGATGCCAACTAAGTACCAAAAATAACCACACACACACACACACACACACAAAAACTAATGCTTGAAAACCCAAGAAAATCCACATAAGGCCGAAATAAATAGCCTCCCATCTCAAAACGCCAATGTTGTCCGTCCAAACCAGTGCTTAGAACTTAAAATTTAACACTCTCTAAAAAGAATATAAGCGACGCGCACATCATCCCAGAATAACTAAGAGTGGCGTGACCTTAGATTTACACGATTTACACATGCCTCTGTCCCAAATAATTCTGGCATGGCCTGGCCTTTAAACCTTTCACCGCCGACACCACCTGAAGTTAAGCCATCATACCATTTCCAACAGCAGCTGGAAATGACCGATCTTCCGTCTTCGGCCTAACCCTAAATTAGTAGTAGAAACCTAAATCCATCTTTGTCATATAACTCTTCACCTTCTAAAAACACGGCCAACAGGTACAAACCCCAATGAAACACCAGTAGTACCCCCAAAATCAAAGCCATATCATATCAGAACCCCCAAAATAATCTACCTCTTCATCTTCCCCAACAAGCATCAATAGCAAAAACGCAAAATCCATCTATCTACTCTCCTTCACCACCTTGTCTTGAAAATCATAAAATATTGGCGCAAACCCAAATGATAGTACCCCAAATGTCAACCCTAATCAAACCCATACCAGAATCCAAAATGAAAATCTCCAAAAAAAAAAAATAAAACCCCAAATCAAGCAAACCTTACAATATACCACCACATAACCTCCTTGGATCACATCAGTATGAGGATTTTAATACGGGTGTAATCGCCTAATCGGTTCGGGTTCAGTCAATTTTTGGGCATGTAATGTAACACCAAACCTGGTCAGCTCAGGGTGATCAAATTATACACAGAAGCCCGACCGAATCAATCTAAAGACTGATACCAGTTCGGGGGTTCAGAACGGTTGGAGATTTTGAGTCATTCGGGTTGGGATACCACATTCTACAGGAAAAAGAAGAAAAAAAGTCATATCATAGAACTTATGCAGAAATCAGCACAAACACCTTCAACAACAAAAGAGAACTTCACAAACAGGGACAAAGCAATAGCAAAAACAAAAAATAAGGGAAAACAATAGATTGAAACACCTTTAGATAGAAAAAACTGGTTTCCTTCTGTTGCTGCTTCTTCTTTTTCTTCTTATTCGTCTGCTCTATTTCATATCAAAACAACTGCAAATCTTCTACTCTTGTTCTTCAATCCATTGAGACGAAAACATCTTCGGAGCTTCAACTTCTTTGGGGTCCGACACAGTAGAGAGAGAGAGAGAGAGAGAGAGAGAGAGAGAGAGAGAGAGAGAATATGTGGTTAGGTGAATAGGTTAAGGTTTTAGATGTAAGTAGGTGAAATATGGGCCATTGGATTTGAGGAAGAATGAATGGTTGGGATCAAAAATATAAAGTGATTTAAAACATTCGGTTTGGTAAGGTGGGGACCGGGAGATTTCCACGTAGCCGTACCAGAACTGAAAATTTTTAAAAAAATAAATATTGTAAACCGAAACCGACCGAACCCTTACTCAGAAACTCCGGTTTTTCAGTCGGTTCGGTTTGCTCGGTTATAATTTCACCCCTAGATTATAAGGTTTTCAAGCTTATTGAAAATTATAACTAAAGACAGAGAGAGAAGAAGAGAGGAAGAAAGAGGAGCCAGTCAGCCGCCAAACCCACAGTGGACGAGGGGAGGGTTGAGAGAGAGATGTAAGAATGCCACTTTGGGTCATAACCATTTCTTCGTGGGAAACACATGGTCCAACGTGAATTCATAATTCTGCAACATTGGGTCATAACACAACTATTGATGTGTAAAACATCCCAGGGTGCACTACGCTGACCCTCACACAATAATTATCCTCCTGTAAACAATTCTAAATCTAAGGAGAATAACCAGGAATTCCACCTCATGAGCTAACATGACAAAGGGTGCAATTACTGAATTTCGTTCAAAGACTTGACTATTACAATGAATGAACAATACAGAGCCCTACCTTCGAGTTCCAAAACATAAACAAAATCCACAAACGTGTCCCTTGAATCTCTAGTCTTATTCAAAACGAGATAGTCATTATAAAAGACACAAAATCACATTGCTGGAAATGTCTATATCGAAGATGATAACGCACAAAATATAAAGAAAATTAGTTGCAGAAACCATAAACAAATACTACGCAGCAACACTAAACAAGGCTTCTTCAACAAGTAGCCCACCAAATAGTAATACAATGAGGTCTAAAGGTATACATTAGTGGCAGCTCCAGCCTCTAGGAATCTTCCGAGGTGCAATCATTCCAAATATTTTTCTTCTTCCCAAGTTGGAAAAAACATAAGCCAATTTCAAATACATCAGCTTATACAAGAACACGAATGTTTATTTTGGGGTAAATTTCACTTTGCCCCCTTAATGTATGCTCCTTTTCTCACTTTGCACCCGGAACCATAAATTTTCCAACTTTGGTCTTGAAACATAGTAAACGTTTTCAATGTCCCACGACTAGGCAACCACCGTCAATAAACTGACGGTTATTAGATTGTTAACCACCAACTCATCTAAAAGCTTAAGCTTTCAGAGATGGGGTAACTTTATTATTTATATTTTCAACACGCCTCCTCATGTGTAGCCAAGCTCTCCTCCATAAGTGGGCTAACCACATGCAAATATTCTCACTTATTCTCTCATTTTCCCCCCTTATCTCTTATGTTTCCTCCATTTTTCAATTTCCCCGTATATTTTCCCACTTCACCCCAAAGAGTATGGACTGCATAACTCTTGGTATTCGATCCGCTCCCTATCGAATAAAGGTTGGCACTGCAACAGGTGATGCTGACTAGGGCAATTGCTCGACCGCCCTCACCTGGTGGTGGAACATTGAAAATGTTACTAAGTTTTAAAGCGAAAGTGGGAAAGAAGCATAAGTTAAGGGGGATTTCAGATCAATCTGTCAATATCAGGAACTAAACCATAGTTTTGTACTTTTTTCAAGCTTCATTACTGTTGTCCTAATTAGATTGAACTGGAATAATACACGAATTCGCAAAATTGACCACAATATCTTAGTTTTATATACTTTTAGATTGGGGTCAGCCGAGAAATCACATCTAAAAAATTACTACCGAGATAAAATACATCATCTGGTTTTTAAAAACTGACGGTGTAATATACCCACAATATCACATTTGGCGCCGTTAATCAGTTGTCTGCAAGTGTACAGAGTAACACATATACAGATACACACACACACACATAGAGAGAGAGAGAGAGAGAGAGAGAGAGAGAGAGAGAATATTGACCTGCTTAATGATCTTGTCACGGAGATCATCAGTGAGAGCAGAAGCGATCTGAGAATGGTGGTGGTCTTCTTCCTCTTCTACGACTAATACTTCTTCCAAGTGCGAGTCGATGATCTCAGGCGACCCCAAGGGTGAGTAGTCAGGATCGTGCGGCGGTATGGCGACCAAGACGGCGGAGGTGGTAGTAGTGGGGGCGGCGGCGTCAACTCCGTCTTGTTCCATTCCGCGGAGAGAGGAGAGAGGAGCAAGAGACTGAAGCGCGTCTGCAAAACCCGCCCGCCTCTTTTTTACCCTACTCCTAATCCGTCATCGTTCAGGTTGTAGTCACTCTATATAGCGTTCAAAAGAAAAGGGGAAAATTCCATTGCCACCCCCTGGAGTTTTTCCCTAACAACTGAGATACCCTTCACGTAAGGTAGTATACACATTGTTGGTTCTCATTTTTTAAAGTTATTTTTGATGTAATGAGTGGAGAGAGATAGAGTGAAAAATATATTTAAAAACATATAGAAAAAAAATAAGATGAGATGAGTTGGGAACCAAACAAGGTGAATGAATGCCAGTGTTCTCTATTTGCATTTAACCAATATCCTAAATCGAAATGTTTGTCAGACCTTCGCTCCTCTACCCACATCTATATGTGCCAGCACCACTCCCATATGGAGAAAGAATACCATTTTCCATTAATATTACCTAACCTATGCCGATTTGGCGGACCATGCTCCACCCCGAGTGGCAAAACTCTTGATTGATCAATGCGAGTGAACTGTACTTAGACACTTTCCAAAACTACACCAATCTAGAAGAGGAGCTGATGGATGAGTAGGCCTCCCCTTTCGATTCACTGAATGTGATCTAGGTTCTTTCATGGTAGAACCTTCTTTCGTGGTAGAACCTGACATACTACATACGTGATGGAATGAGCCCAAAGTAACTTATATTTGAAAATTCACCATTTTGAATAATAAAGAGAAATAAACAACTATCTAACTCTACTTATTTTGAATCAAAATGACTTTTTTTCTCCATTAAAAAAGTTGTTTTGAACACAAAGGGAAAATTTTACTCTTAGCCTTATGGTTTTTAGTCATTCAAAGAACCTTATTAGTCAAATAACCTTGAATCTGAAAATTTGAGTATTGTGAAGTTTTTGACGGATTGTTTTGGCTCGATTTGGTGGCATAGCCATGGTGTTTATGGCACGTGACGGCGAGACGCTGCTCCATCGTTTGGAGAGTTTAAAAGATCTCTCTGCTGAAGCGCATAGTTCTTGTTGATCGCCGGATGTCGTCATCAAAGGTCGCATTGGAAAATAACATGCTTTAGTCGTCAGAGGTGGTGTTTAAAACACACTGGATGTCACAACCCTAACCCGCCCCTATATAGGTCTTAGCCATAACAAATCACCGAGAAAACCATCACCAAGGCCATATCTTATATATGACTTCTCATAATCATCCACATAACAAGGGAGGGGAGGTATCTCAAAGATGCCAAAAAATTATTCCTTTTTCACCCATCTTAACCCTTCATTTTCACACATCCAATGGTCTAAAATTATCCCTCTCACAAACTAACTTTTGAATGGCATTTTTGTAAATATTTTGTATTTTTAATGGCAAGAGAATAAAGTGTTTTAAGGGTTGAGATAAAAACCAATCCAATGGTCACCAATGATTTGGGTTCAAAATTATTACACATTGGATAATAGCACTAATCTTCCAACAAGGTACAAGGTTTTTATTAAATAATCAAGTTTTGGATTTCCCATGTGATTTTGTGCATTAAAATATTGGGTAAATCTAAACTCTAGATTTTTAGTATTTTTTTAATGAATTAGTACTAGTACCTATATTATATTTTAATGGAGAAATCTTAAGCCATATATTCTTGGTACCTATGTATATATAGGCATGTGTACATATATACAATATTATATATAGATATAGATTTTCAAAAGTACAATATCTATTAGTTTAATAGAAACATGTGCCTAATTAGAATTCTTTAATGGGATATTTGATTTTGAAAATCTAGTACCTTTGTACTTCTACAATATTATATATGCATATATATATAGTGTACTAGGAGAGAAGAAAGAAAGATTTGGTTGTCCTTGCCATGTAGAGGTGTCAAATGGGCTATGCCGGCACGGGCACGGCACGGGCACGGGACGGCACGGCACGTCACAGGCACGGTCTTGGCCTGGCACGGCACGACACGGCACGGTCTTAGTGGGCCTGGGGGCACGGCACGGGCACGGAAGTGGGCGGCACGGCACGGGCACGGCACGAAAGTTAGCTTGGCACGGCACGGCACGACACGGTCGTAGACGGGCACGACACGAGCACGGGCACGAAAAGTGGACAGGAACGGCACGGCACGGCACGGTTCTAGCCAGGCACGAGCACGGGCATGGGCACGGGCACGGCATGGCACGACATGGGCACGGAAGGGCACGGCACGAGGCACGAAAAAAAAAAGAGAGAACCAAATGGCATTTTTTTAAATTTTAAAAATGTAAACAATTTCTATTTGGTAAAAAATATTTGTTTACCTTTAATTTAATTTTAAAAAAATTATCAAATTTTATTTGGTAAAAAAAATTTCTTTTGTTTTTGTTAGTGATTCAGTGAATAGGCTTTTGGACAATTGGACCATTGGTTTGTAAATTTAACATTACAAGATAACAAGTAAAATTAAAAAAACTTATCAAAATACTTATGGTTCAAGAGTAATTTAATACAAAAGGAAATGTGCAAGAGTCGTATATTATTTACCTCATAATCAGATTTATCGGGAAATAAGAAAAAAAATCTCAAACAAAAAATAAGAAAAAAAAATACATAGTAGAAATAAGGAGAAAAAACAAAACAAAAGAGATTAGCTGGACTAAGACTTGAACCTAAGTCTCTAGGTTCTTTCATACACAAACAAACCACCATGCCACCAATTAACTTGTGTTATAGAATTGAAAATTTAGTATATAATATATAGCTCTATTATATAAAAACGAGACCATCAAGCAGTAGCCACACAATCGCAACGCAATCACGACAATCGATACCATTCAATGCGTTCATTTTATTGTGCTTAGCGTTTTAATCATGGGATCCAGTTTTTTCGTGCGTCAGATTTTGAAAGTTCTTTCATCGGCACGCTGATTCATTGTTTGATTGAATTTTTTTTTTACGTCCGATCAAGTATGTAGCGATAAGTATTTTACTTGATTATTGGCATGAAATGATCTAATCCCTCCCACATAAAAGTTAGATGGTTCCGATTTTAAAAAAATAGCTTAGGCGGCCCTCAAGTAGTGCATTATAGGATTTTAATGCCTTCGGAAGCACCGAATGTGTTCCGATCATGTGGTATCCGACATTCGATTATCACCTATTCAGGTGAGAATGATAAATTTGATAAGACGTTAAATCGTAATGGTTTAGATCGAACATTCGGAAAAAAAAGTCTGTAGCTACCTTTCAAGTCTATACATTGAACTTAATTGGTTATGAACCAAAGTATTCTACTATAGTCTAATGTACGTTGGCCACATGATCACAAAACAACTATGCCAATCCATACCGTTCATTTTTTTTATTCTCTGTGTTTTAATGACTCTCGCCAATTTTTGGGTCTATCGGGTTTTAAAAGCTCCTTCATCGGGACGTAAATTAATTATTATCAAAAATTTTGTTATGTACGATCAAGCACATAACGATAATAAATTTAATTAATTCTTGGCATGAATGATATAATCCCTCCAACGTAAAATCTAGACGGTTCCGATTTTTCAAAAATAGCTCAAGCGGCCCTCGAGTGATGCATCGTACGACTTTACGAGATTTTTTCATTATTGGTGCATATGGATTACTGGTGTTGTGCACGCACATGATCATAGGGTTCCTATAAAAGGGAAAGAGATGTTGCCCTAGTAGACTGCAACATCTCTGATTCTCTCTCTATCTCTCAGTCTCTCACAAAGTCACAGACTCACAAATCTCACTCTCACTCTCAACGTTCGGATCTCAAGTCTCAAGACTCTCAACGTTCGGAATCTCTCTCTGTCTCTCTCACTCTCTAGTCTCTCCAGTCTCCACACTCAACGTCTCTCACTCTCTCTCTCACTCTCACTCTCGTCTCTCTCACTCTCTCTCTCACTCTTGTCTCTCTCACTCTCTCCACTCTCAACGGTGACCGGTAGTGGTCTGGCGGTGACTCAAACCCTAGATCGACTGCCGTTTCCGTTTCCGTTCAGTCGGTGTCGGTGACCATTCGGCGACTGGTGTTCAGCGACTCAAACCCTAGATCTACAACTACATCTGATTTTGCCTTTGCCCGACGGCCCCGCCTCAAACCCTCTGTCACGTTCAGCGATTTGTCTCTGAAACTCGATTGAGGTCGTTTCCGGTGAAAGACGTGTACGGCGAGTTTTCATTTCTGGTGGCACACGTCTTCATCATCGATTGTTAAGGTAAGAAATGGATTCCATGGAGTAGAGCAGAACCAAAAATGATAATCTCTTACGTATAGTTTGCACGTTGTTGTAAATCCTCTGTATCATGATTTGTTGTTGTGATTTTGTTTTGTAAAATTAGAAGGGAAACCCTTCTGAAGCCGGACTGAAATGTGTGGGAGGTGGGTTTGTAATGCACAAAAAAGAAACTGAGTTTGTAAGGTTTTGGACCTTAAAAATTCCTATTTGTATGAGAAGCATGAGAAGAAATTAAGATTGGGAGTGGTACAAATGTACAATTAGTAAATGAAGTTTTGAATCTCACAACAGTTACATTAATATGGTGCTTAGAGTTGTTTCCCCATTGTATGCATGCTGAGTTCTCAAACAAATATAAGGAAACTGAAAGATTCTCCAATGGCAAGCTGTTTAGGTTGCTATAGTTAAAACGTAGCAACAAGTTCAAAAGCTGGTGTTCCAATGGTATGCTATTTGGCTTGCAATATTTTAGCAATGGCTATACTTGGTGCCAAATTTGGCACTAGGTTTAGCTATTATAGCTAAATCTACTAGTGTCCATCTCACTGTCATAGTAAAAAAAAGTTAGTCCAGCATTGAAGCAACATTGCATTTATTTCTGTTTCACCGTAGGCAGGTTGCTTGCCGTTATTTCTGTTTCACACCTAAACTGTTTTCCTGCACTATTTCTTATTTGTTCATTTACTTTGTCATTGTTCTTTGAACTGCATTCTGCAAGTGTATGAACTATGAAGCACCTACTAGTAAAGCACCTGCATTCTTATGATAGGCTGCTCAATGCTAAATCCTTGGCGTAAAGCACCTTAAAAACTAAGGAGGATGGGTATGGGATTGCAGCCCTACTAGTAATTAGCCTTTACTAGTAAATGGCGGTTGGAAAAGGCTTATTATGCTGAACGGTAGCCCTTGAGCATCAATTTCTTCATTTTGGTTGCTTTAACATGCCAGATTTCAAGGCAGACTAACACTTCTATATCTAACAGTATGGGAGTACGATGAAGGGGTGCAAAAGTGATCTAGTTTTAGAGTTTTAAATGTTTAAAAGAGAAAGTTATTAATAATAATTCCTCTTCTTATCTCAAGTCCATATCACACCTAGGATTAGAAGTGCATCATTATTGTTGTAATAGAGGTTAAAAAGTTTTCACGAGTATCTAAAACATGGTTCTAATTGCATTGGGATATCATGGATCTTTGTAGGAACTTTACAAAACTGATGTATTAACTCTATCAATTATTGTTAATTCTTGTTTGAGCAGTTTGTTTTGATTTTCCGAACTTTTGTACTAATATTCTAGTGCACTAATTTTCTCTGTTTTGTTTTAAGTTTTTTATAGGAGATGGATCCTGAAAATATTCATTTTGACTATGAGGGTTTACACCCGGACTTGGATGATGATGGACGAACTCTACCATCGGAAAGGGAGTCTGTAGGTGAAGCTGCTTCTAACATTGCATCAGCTTCTAGTCCTATGGGCGTAGCAGGTGGTAGCCAATCAGCCCAGTCAGGTGATAAAAGGCGTCGCTCTTGGGTATGGCATCATTTAACCATTGTTAAGAAGTTTAAAGATGCACATGGAATTGATATAGGACCTAGAGCTGTATGTAATTATTGTCCAAAAAATTTTACTTGCGCAAGTGGTGGCGGCGTAGGTCATCTTCAACGACATTTAGAGAACAAACATAAAAAATTTAAACATACCTTAGTTGGCCAAGTCAGTGGTGAATCTGGTGGTATTGATACCGTAGATGGTACATCGAATTTCGTATATTCTCAATCTAGTATGAGAGAGGGATTGGCCCGTTACGTAGTTGCAGCAGAACAACCGTTTACTTTTGGTGATGATATTAGATTTGAATATTTTGTCAAACATTATCTTAATCCTCTTTTTTCGAAAGTTTCTAGAAATACAACCAGAAGTGATTCTTTGAAAGTTTTTAATGAAGTTAGAAAAAATTTGATAAGTGAAATTGCGGAACTTGGTAATTTAATCTCTTTTACTTCTGATATGTGGAGTGGTCGAAATAATCTTGGTTACATTTCTGTGACAGCTCATTATATAGACGCCAATTGGATTTTGAATAAAAAAATTATTGCTTTTCGTTTAATGGAGTATCCTCATAATGCTATGAACATTTTTCAATGTATAATGGGTGTTTTTAGGGAGTTTGAAATTGTTGATAAAGTTTTCAGTATTACTTTTGATAACCATTCCGCTAATACCAGTTCAATTGATTTGTTCAAAACGAATTTGAGTACTCCTCATGCCGGACAATTTTTTCATGTGCGATGTGTATGCCATATAATTAACTTAGTTGTGCAAGATGGTTTGAAACACATAGGACCACAAGTGGAAAAAATTAGAGATGCTATTCTTTTTATTGCTACGTCCCCAGCTAGGCAACAAGAATTTGAAGGATTGTGTGTAAGTTACAACGTTAAACAAAAACAAATCAAAACTGATGTTAAAACTCGTTGGAATTCAACATTTCTTATGTTAAAATCTTGCAGGAATCACGCTGATGTAATTTCTGCTTATGTTAATTCCAAGTACACGCGTCCTGATGGTGGTTTAACTCGAGTTGATTGGAAGATTACTTTTGAGTTTATGAAATTTTTGAAAATATTTTACGTTGCTACCTTAGCTTGCTCAGGTGTTCGTTATCCTACTACTTGTCTTGTACTTAATCATTTGTATAATATGAGTCACAATCTTAAAAATCATAGAACGAAACCAAATTTTGTAGCTGCTTGTAAGTCTATGGAAGATAAATTCAAAAAATATTTTGAGAACATGCCAACAATATTTATTGTAGCTTCTGCAATGGACCCAAGGATTAAGGTAAATGGTGTTGAATTGCTCTTAAAAGGGATTGGTGAGAATTTAGGGATTACATTACCTTCTACTTCTACTGTGACTGCACTGTTGACTTCAATATATGCTTCATATGAGTCTAAATTTGCAAGCACTATTACTACTACTGCTGGTCCATCTTCAAGTATTGATGACCCATGTTCTACAAGTAACAATGAGAATGACCCATCTTGGTTTTTGATTTCAGGGTCGGGTAGAAGTGAAACTTCTTCACGCTCTGAACTTAGTCAATATTTAGAGATAAATTTACTTACCAAAGATGAGTTACAATCATTTGATATCTTAGCTTGGTGGAAAAAAACTGAAAGGACATTTCCTATTCTTTCTATCATGGCACGTGATTTACTAACACCACCTGTGTCTTCAGTGGCTTCCGAATCTGCTTTTAGTGCAGGTAATAGAGTGTTGGATGAGAGGAGGAGCAGACTAGCTCCTGACATTTTGGACTGTCTTATATGCTTAAAAGATTGGGAGGATGCACGTCTTGGAATTCAAAAATGTCATCCTAGAGATGAATTCAGAGCTTATTTTTCGGACTCAGATATAGATGCTGATTAGGGAGAGATGCATTGCTGATGCTGGTAACTTATAAGGTTTTAAATGGCAACTTAATGTTGCCACATCCAGGTGTTATTCTTTATATATCTAAGTGTGTGCTATGATGATATAATCTGATCTGAACCTTTAGTGTTTAGTGTAGCTGTGATGATGTAATCTGAGCTAAATTGGTGTTAAGTGTGGCTATGATGATATAATCTGAGCCTAATTGGTATTTAAGTGTGGCTATGATGATATAATCTGAGCCTTTGGTGTTTAGTGTGGCTATGATGATATAATTTGAGCCAAATTGGTGTTTACTGTGGCTATGATGATATAAGCTGAGCCTAATGGGTGTTTAGTATGGCTATGATGATTCATGATATAATCTGAGCCTAAACTGCAGAAAACAGCATGTCAAACAGCAAGTTTCATAGGTTTTGGTGTTTGGTGGTATGCAAAAATTATGAACATGGGTGTTATCTTATTTGTGGGCAATGATGAATTAAAATTCAATTTATAATTAAGGTGGATACCTTGGCGCCTTGGCGGGGTATCATTAGATGCAGCCATGAGTACCATTCTAATTCCCAAAATATATTTTTTCTGAGCCCAATCATGTTTTCATTACTACCTTGATGCCATGCCTATGTTTGGTTTAGCATGTTGTTCTTCTGCAGTTTTGATGCTATTTTCTGGGCCAAAATGCCTATATTTGAGGTTGTCCTGTGTGTGAAAGGGGCTGTTGTTGCTGCTTGTGTGAAACTGTTGTTGTTGTTGCTGCTGCTGCTGCTGGTAACTTAATGTGCAAGTGCAATGAGTGTGTGCAGCAGCAGGTGTGGTTTTGGGCAGTTTTCAGCTAGTTTGGCAGGTTTAGTTTGTGTTTTTGGGGCATTTTTTACGGTTTGAATGCTACTCTAAGTTTTCTGGCTATGATGCTTAAAAATCTGAGCCGAAATGCCTATATTTGAGGCTGCCTATGTGTGAAAATGGCTGTGTCACATGTGTAGCAGGTTTTACTTTCAGTTTTCTGCTGCTACTGTGTGAAACTGTTGTTGTTGCTGCTTGTGTGAAACTGTTGTTGTTGTTGTTGCTGCTGCTGCTGGTAACTTAATGTGCAAGTGCAATGACTGTGTGCAGCAGCAGGTGTGGTTTTGGGCAGTTTTCAGCTAGTTTGGCAGGTTTAGTTTGTGTATTTGGGGCATTTTTTACGGTTTGAATGCTACTCTGAGTTTTCTGGCTATGATGCTTAAAAATCTGAGCCAAAAGGCCTATATTTGAGGCTGCCTATGTGTGAAAAGGGTTGTCTCACGTGTGTAGCAGGTTTTACTTCCAATTTTCTGCTGCTGCTGTGTGCAACTGTTGTTGTTGTTGCTGCTGCTGTAGTGCTGTGAGTGTGTGCAGCAGTAGGTGTGTGCAGCAGCAGGTGTGTGCAAGTGCAATGAGTGTGTGCAGCAGCAGGTGTGGTTTTGGGCAGTTTTCAGCTAGTTTGGCAGGTTTAGTTTGTGTTTTTGGGGCATTTTTTACGGTTTGAATGCTACTCTGAGTTTTCTGGCTATGATGCTTAAAAATCTGAGCCAAAAGGCCTATATTTGAGGCTGCCTATGTGTGAAAAGGGCTGTGTCACGTGTGTAGCAGGTTTTACTTTCAGTTTTCTGCTGCTGCTGTGTGAAACTGTTGTTGTTATTGCTGCTGTTGTAGTGCTGTGAGTGTGTGCAGCAGCAGGTGTGTGTAGCAGCAGGTGTGTGCAAGTGCAATGAGTGTGTGCAGCAGCAGGTGTGGTTTTGGGCAGTTTTCAGCTAGTTTGGCAGGTTTAGTTTGTGTTTTTGGGGCATTTTTTACGGTTTGAATGCTACTCTGAGTTTTCTGGCTATGATGCTTAAAAATCTGAGCCAAAAGGCCTATATTTGAGGCTGCCTATGTGTGAAAAGGGCTGTGTCACGTGTGTAGCAGGTTTTACTTTCAGTTTTCTGCTGCTACTGTGTGAAACTGATGTTGTTGCTGCTGCTGTAGTGCTGTGAGTGTGTGCAGCAATAGGTGTGTGCAGCAGCAGGTGTGCGCAAGTGCAATGAGTGTGTGCAGCAGCAGGTGTGGTTTTGGGCAGTTTTCAGCTAGTTTGTCAGGTTTAGTTTGTGTTTTTGGGGCATTTTTTACGGTTTGAATGCTACTCTGAGTTTTCTGGCTATGATGCTTAAAAATCTGAGCCAAAAGGCCTATATTTGAGGCTGCCTATGTGTGAAAAGGGCTGTGTCACATGTGTAGCAGGTTTTACTTTCAGTTTTCTGCTGCTGCTGTGTGAAACTGATGTTGTTGCTGCTGCTGTAGTGCTGTGAGTGTGTGCAGCAGCAGGTGTGTCCAAGATCATTCCACCATTCTCTTGTCATGTGGAGTTCAGTTTGAGGCATTCTGAAGTTCAAGCATTCGGAGGCATTTGTCCATGTTGGTTCAAATGAATGCTTTTGGAGCTTTTGATTTGATTTCAAGGTTATTTTGGTTTTTTGCTAGAGTTTCAGTAGGTGTGAGCTTCAATTGTAACAACTTCTAGTGCCCTACTGCCCTTTTGGAGCTTTTGATTTGTTTTCGAGGCTTTGAAGGCCCTTGAAGTCATGTAACTCTCAAGTGGCTTACTTGGTTTTGTTAATGTGTCGCAGTTCTAGTACATTCCAATTAAGACCATTTGTAATGTTATTTTTTTAATTGTTAAATTTTACGTCATTTTGCATTTGACTGATCAGGGTCTAGGGACACCATTATCATTCTTATTGAATGGGTGGAATTGGAACAAAAATAACATTTATATTTGAAAGTCACATTCTCATCATTTTTATCATTCTTAGTGTGGAATTGGAACAAAAATTGGAAGTCACATTCAAATAGACAAGAATAACATCTATATTCAAAGTTTCAAACGGAGCGTAACAACCAACCAAGCTTCCATAGGACCATAGCCATTATCATCCGTATCCTGGGACTATTTCTCATTGATCAACCTATACACGACATTATCATCATCCATCATTGAAGGAATTCATTTAAAACGGTACGATTTAAAACGGCACACTCCGACACGATTAAGTAAACAGGTCGGCACGTCTTGACTCGATTGAAAATGGCATGACAAGACACGATTTAAGAAAACGGGCCAGCACGGTCCGACACGATTTAAGAAAAAGGGCCGGCACGACACGACACGACACGATTTAAAAAAATGGGCCGGCACGACACGACACGATTGGCAAGCGGGCCGGCACGACACGACACGATTTAAGAAAATGGGCCGGCACGACACGACACGATTGGCAAGCGGGCCGGCACGACACGATACGATTTAAGAAAACGGGCCGGCACGACATGGCACGATTGACAAACAGCACGGCACGGCACGACACAATTTTAGCAAAATACTGTAAATTGGCCGGCACGGCACGGCACGAAGCACGATTAGCACGGAGTTAAACGGGCCGTGCCGTGCCATTTGACACCTCTATTGCCATGATCTTCCATGATCTTCTTGCATCTTTTCAAATCCATGGGTGTATATTCTTCCTAGCCAAAAATCTACCTCTCAATTGTCCTTTTATGTTTGTTTAAACACCAAATCTTGTACAACCCCTTCTTCCCTCCACCAAATCTTCCATAATCCAACCCAAGGTACAAAAATCTAGCCATGCAAGCCTAGATAGCCCCATGGCTTAACCCATCAAGCTTTCAGTCAAACTTGACAAGTGAAAGAAATCAAAGATGTAGAAAGAGAGAGAGAGAGAGAGAGATTCGGTTGAGAGAGGGAGAGGAGGAGCCTTGACCTATAAATAGCAAGCCATTCCAAGCTTAAACTCACACCTTCACTCCTTTGCTCTCACTTCTCTCTAGAAACCATTTCATTTTCCAGACAGCTACTGTCCCTTCGCAAATCCTCATTTTTCTCCTGCTTAAAGTAGTTTTTAGAACCAACTCCTTCAGGAAAGTTGTAGAGCACTTCAAGACCTTCAAGTTAGGCCCTAGAACCACCCTAATCGGTCGAGAAACGACAAAGATACTGACATCCGAAGTTTAGTAAAAATCTCGGATTTTCAGTTCCAGACAGCATACTGTCTCTTCCTTTATCACCATTTTTCTCCTACCTAAAGTAGTTTCTAGGATCAACTTCCTTCACAAAAGTTGTAGAGCGCTTCTAGAGCTTCGATTTCGACCCAAGAACGATCGTATTCGGCTAGAGATTGACCGAGTTACTGCCATCCAAAGTTCGGTCCACATTTGCGAGTTTCACCACCTGTAGGATTTTCCAACTAGCTTATTCGGCCCCGACTAGTTTTGGATCAAGGTAGATTAATCTCTACTCATTCTCCCTAGCATAACTTTCCTAATCATTTTCTTTAAAATAGATAAGGTTTACTATCGTTTATAATGATTGGAATGCATGATGAACTTAGCTTTGGCGAATGGAAGTATGAGCATGTTGAATAATCGATATTTACATTAATAAACATATGTTGTTTAGAATTTTCCACAAAGGAAGAAAGTACGAATTTTTTTAAAAGATTGGAATGTTATCGCTTGAACGGAAGTATTCGGAATTTGATCTTTAAAAGCGTTATGTGCATGCTTACGTGAATTGCTTGCATTACTTGTGGTATAATGTTGAGTTGGATGATCTTGTTAGTTTAAAGATTTCAATGAATGATATCGTATGTGAAAAGTCCTACCGCGGAGCCGATGCATGAAAACGAGACACGGAAATCGAGAAAGTAGAAACATGACACCTAGGGTGTGGTTAATGAAGAGATTTGTTTTGAAACCGCAATGCGGCCGGACTTGGTAGCCCATTGTGTGTATGGAAACCCGCGATGTGACCGGACTTGGTAGCCCATCGTGTGGATTGTGAAAACCGCAACGTGGCCGGACTTGGTAGCCCGTTGTGTGACTGAAAACTCGTAATGTGGCCGGACTTGGTAGCCCATTACGTGGATTGTGAAAACCACAATGTGGCCGGACTTGGTAGCCCATTGTGAAGATTGCCAATGCGGCCGGACGTGGTAGCCTCATTGGTAATATGGCTTGGTTATCCGCGGAGAGGAGCCAATGCAAGTTTTGTGTGCCAATGGGAACCCGGTGCGGCGGAACCATTGTGAGGATACTCGGAAACCCGGAACGGCGGAACCGAGGTTGGGTGTGTTGAAAAATGATTTTGGAAATGTTGATCGGTATATGAAAAATGGTGACACGGTCTACGATGAGTCGCGTAGGAGAAACTCAAGAAAATCATGGACACCAACGATAGTTTGAATAGCGAATGTGAATGTGTTATTGTTACTGTCTGTTGTATATAACCTATTGTTTGTA